>NW_027273854.1:11176250-12397500 GCF_046630095.1 Trachinotus anak
CAACACATGTAGTCATAAGAACACTTGCTCAGTTTTGTTAGATAAAATCATCCCCCTTACCCTGCTGTGAAGTAAAGAAACTACATATAGAAATCATACAAATGCAGCATAATTTTTTTTTTTTGAAACAACTGTTTATAAGAATAATCTCCCCCTCAGTAATCAAGGTATACGTCCTCAAAATGTAGCTAATGAGCCAATAATTTACAGAAGAAACGAGGCATGTTCAGACTACTGGCATTTTGGGGAAAATACATATATTTTCTGTGTGCTTAACACATGTCAGCCTTTTGAAACTGAACAAATATGCAAGCTGGATAATTATATGGTTTAGGGACAACTGTGCTGCCTTTGGGGAACCATCTGAGAAACACAAAATTCATCAGTGAGAACCTATTTAATTTGCTAACCCTGGCTAATCAAACGCATAGCAGGGCTGATGCCAAACAAACTTCACCTATTAGGATGAAATTCAATAATTCTTTGAACTGATCACAATGCTCATTAAGACCCTTGCTGAAGTCACAGCAGATGATATCATTTCACTTGAAGTGAATCAATAAAAAAGAAAAGGTTTGAGTGCTATCTGTGTAGGTCCACAACCTTGACCAGACAGACTGGATGATGAGGAGGAGAATGAGAAAAATAATTTGCTTGGCTACCAATCCAGTCAAAACACACACTGTGAGAAACTTACCACTTGACATAGAGCAGCACAGAAAGGGAGACAAGGTCTTGCTTGGAGAAGCCTGTGTAGTCAGCTAACTGACTGGGCCAGAGGGGAGCTGCAGACAGGGACACCACAGACATAAGTCAAACTGAGCATAAACTTTACACTGAACTTAAGTTGTAAATTCAATGTGTTTGGAAAGATTTACATTATGTCCGTGTTAAAAGGATTACATGAAGCATATTTTCAAATGGGCATGTTGTATGTGTGTTATTACCATAGTGATGTAGTGCTCGTGTGAGCAGTAGTGCAGCACAGGCCAGTTTGGCAGGTGGTGGTGTGGTGAGAGCAGAGTAGAGCAGTGACAGCTCACAGATGTAGCTAAATAGGTGAGCAGTCCGCCTCTCCAGAGGGAGCAGAGAGAGTAACACCTCCCCATAGTCCAGCAGAGTGGGGCTCTGAAAGGAAAGAGCAGAAAATTACCATTTTTTTGCATCTGCTATGTTCAAATTCAGTGCTTGAATTCCCCAAAAGATGATTTGGCAGGGAAATATACCTTAAAGCACACATATGTTGTGTAGGAGGGGAAATAATTCTACTCACCCTGATCTTTCCCTCCAGCACAGAGACGACCTCTCCCATCATTCGAACCAGGTCCTCATATTTGTAGGTGTTGTCAGTGAGCCAGACAGCTTCACGTATTGTCAGAATTTCTTTACTGATATAGCTGAAAAGAACAGAACCAAACATTGTAATAGAAGTACAAAAAAGCATTTCAATTGACATTGATTATTTAATTAGTTATCCGTCCCAAAAGCCTAAAATTCCTTCAGCCTCAAAGCTGGTGTCACTGCATAATCCCTTAATCCGTATTCAACCATATTACAACATGGACATTTCAGGAAATGCACATTCTTACCGTGTGCAAACTACCATGCAGGCGATGCCCAATAACTGAAGGCGAGCCTTTGGGACAGAGCGAAGAGCCAGGTAGCGGTCCACACAACCCACTGTCACATGCAGCGTCAGGCTAGAGAAGTCCTTCATAGTGGTCACCTCCACAAGCCAGTCCACCAGGATGTACCTGCAGAGGCCGATATAGAGGGACACAAGTCAAAATTGAAGATCATGTGTATTGAAAAAAAATTGATATCTGTCAAGATTCTTGTCCCAAAAATATCGAAATAAATACTTTCTAAATAAATCTAAATGTGGTTAATTACACTGAATTAACAGCCAAAACATTTAAGTCCTCAGCACTCACGTTTAAGACTATCTAGGGTCAAAGTTAAATGCAACCACACCAAGATAGAATCTGATCTTAAAAAACAGTCATGATGGCCAAATCATGACTTGAAATCTGCCTGTCGGCTATGTGGCATGTTCCCTGCGTTACAGAGAAAATGTTTCATTTTATTCTGAGAAACCTTTGACTGGCAGACTTGTGCTCTGCTCTGTTTCATCTACTCTTGAGTAATGTCATTAAAGAAAGCCATGATGATCATCACAGTGAGTCATCACAATGACTCTAATAGGAACATTCAATTGTCGTAAGATATTATTCACCAACAGACTAATCATGGTAGAGTTCCTGTTCCTGTCTACCTCATGGTGTCCTTGATGCCTCGTCTGAGGATGCCCTGAGAGCAGTGCCGTGATGCTGGGTTAGAGGAACTGAAGAGTTGGGCCACTAAGTCAGAGCAAGCCTTTGCTTCCAAACCCAGCGGATTTCCACTGCTGCACACTTTGGCCAGGGAAAGCTGGGAAAAGAAAAAGACAAGCTGTTAAATAAGTGTTTCAAAAAAGCTTAAAATGGCTTGACAGCTTGTTGAATTGATTCACACACACAAAAAAAACAACAACAATAAGTTTGAGTATTGCATTAGTTGCTGCTGTAATTACAGATCTTGTGACTCAGATGAGTCATATTTTTTGTGATTCTGTGGTTCAGCTAGGGCTTTAAAAGGCAATGGAGAGAAAAAAAAAAAAAAAGGATGTCAACAACTGTCAAGACCTCCTGACACTGTCTCATAATGCTTCAATAGGAACCGTGGACAGAAGGAGTGAGAAACTAAAAAATAAATAAATAAATGAAACAAAAACATGGCATATGAAAAGCTGTCAAAAGATGAACACTTCTCTGTCTTTTGTATTATTTCAACATGTTTTGTGAATAACCAAGAGAGAACAGAGCTGCAGACTGACACAGAGGGCCATCACAAAACTGAATATGCACGAGAACAAATTAAATCAACTTCTGTGTTATTGCACTCGCTCAAGATGATAATATGTCTTCAGTCACACACCTGTGCCTCCCAGCATCCTTTGCCAGCATAGTCTCTGAGGGTTCGGACACACTGGAGGTACCTGCCTGGATCGGCCATCTGAAATTCAAATACAAAAAAACAAATGAATGAATGAATAAATAAATACATGCATACATGTATCTTGTGATTGGGCTCATTTGTCAATTGACATTCTCAAAAGCTTTTTATACATTCAATAAAATTTATTTAAATCTATTATATTTATAAATCAATTTTAGTACAATTTTCAAATACCATAGACAAATGTGTGTGTGCACTTTGAGGATACAAAATGGTAAATTCAGACTCACAGCTGTTTTACGGTTGTGTTCCCACAACAGGTAGGAGCTCTGTAGACAGCCAGCCTGCGAAGACTCCTCCAGCATAGATATGGCATCTGAGCGTCTTTCATCCTCCTGGAAAAAGGTAACAGGATTCCAGATGTCAACGACAGATCTTACATAATACACTGACAAAATATTGTGTTCCTGCACACTAGCAAAGCTGTGATTGTCTCACATTTTCTCGTCTAAACATAAAGGCTTGTGTGTCAAGATCCTGGAAAACAAATCGGAGTTCCATTTAAGCTGCGTGAAATCATATGTCATACTGGTAAATAACATAACACCTCAGAGCTGAGGATAGGGTGGACCAACAGGGAATGTAAAGCAACAGCTGTGTTATATGAAGACAAGAAAACACAATTATCCAGTGTTGCTGCTCATGACTAGTCGCACAGCTCTCTGCGACAGCAGCACAAAGCTCAACACTTTGATTAGAGGTTTATAGAAACTGAGCTAGCCACACCCAGAGAGTCAGATTCAGTCTCCATTTCATACTCACTTCAAACAGATGCAAAACTCTGGCCAAACAGTGCAACAGGGGCCCCCTCTTCTCCTGTAGAGACAAAAGGAAGATACGTTGAAATATTAAATACATAAATTTAATTGTAATATAACATCTTCTGGGAGTTTAAGCCATGAGAGTTTTTATGCCAATAAAAGCAATAAAAAGATGATCAGCATTTTTTAGAGTTTCATTTGGTCCTGGGACGACAAATACAATGAATCTGAAAACAAGGACAGGGTTTCGAAACTTATCACTAAGAAATTGCTGTTACAAACAACCAGATTTTTACTTGAAAGGTCAGAGAAAAGTAGGAATCTGCCTGATTTTGCTGATGCATTTACATTAATTATATTCTCATTGCCACTGACCTCAAATTTGCATTTACAACTGAAAAGAAAAGCTTTAGGAATATTTTGGTGCTTATCAATTGTTGACACAAGCTAAAATGAATGCAGCTTAATGTTCCATCAAGGTTGCTTTAAAAAAAAAAAAAAAAAAAAAGCATATCTGTCTGTCCTCTAAACTGGCAGTAGCAAAACATACCACATTGCTGTCACACTCGGCCTTGAGACGGTCAAACACCACGGCCTTGCAGCAGCTGCCAGTGGGCGACCACGGTGGACGGATGAACACCCAGATGAAGGGATCTGCTATGGGAGAGCGCAGGCTCTCTGCCAGACTGAAGAAGTGGGAGGCCTTACGACCACATACATCCGCTCGTCCTTCATCACTCAACAATGCTGGTGGAGAGAGAGAGAAGGTACAAGTGAAGAGCTGTAATCACTTACAGCATTCATCAGGAGAGTTTCATGTCTCCTAATTTCTTTTGACCTTTATTTAACAAGGATCATTATATAAGACAGATGTTACATGTACTAAAAGAAAATCAACCAACATCAGTGAAGGAGGTAAATGGTTGAATGAGGGTGTTGTGGAGTGTAACTTACGTCCTTCATTGTACAAATAAGCAATGCCAAGCTTCACAGCAGCTTCAAAATTCCCTTTCTCAGCAGCTCTGAGGGAGGAAAGAGATTTCAAGAGTAAACCCATACAGAAGAAAAACAATATACATTTTTTTTGTTTATTTTTTGATTTTGACAAAAATTATTGTACCTCTCAAATAGCCATAAGGTGTTGGGGGATGGCCAAGTGTCCCTGAAACTGACCCTGGCCCATACACTGGAGTGGTTGTCAACAATGTCCCGCAGATGGGAGTGAACCTGCAAGAGAAGATAAGATAATTAGTCCTCAAACAAAAGAGCCATCTGATCCATTGTATCAAGTGGTCATAAGATACCAAACCAGAACAAATCTGGGATGGCATGGCACACACATGCTAGAGGTTATGTAGGAGTGTTACAGTGTGTACAGGATGTTCACTCACCGCTCTGACAGACAGCAGGTCCTCAGCAGAGAGGCACTGGAGCACACAGAGGAGGACCTCCTCAGGTAGGGACAGCAAAGTTAGGACTGGAGTTCGCTTACGGACCCGCTTCCGTGCTGGAACCGAGTAGCATTTTGAGCAACGACAGTGGACTAAGGAAAGAAGATGGAATTACAAGTTAGACCATTCATATATTTTCAACAAGCAGTTTATCATTCTTTAGCATGATTCTCAAACTCAGCAGATAGGGAAGCACAGCTGAAGTGTACAGACGCACACAAAATCACCCAGAAGCATTTCACATCTTAGTGCAGGGCTGGCAAACTAATTCTCACATTAATGTCAAACCAATATTTGCAGTTCATTTAAAGCACGCCAGTAGCCTGATAGTATGTTAGCTAGTAGTAAGGCACACCAAGGTGAAGATTATGGCTCCACATTCAAAACGACTAACGTAAGTTAAGTTATCTCCAGGTGGTCTAGACAAACCTCTTGTTTGAATGCGAAAATTATCACTTTCATGGAGCGATGATGACCTTATTTCTATTAAAATAAGCATTCAACATCATATAATAAATTGTTGTAAGCACTGACAGCTTTCTAACGACGCTGAGCTGGGCATATCTGACTGGGAAGTCATACCAAGTGAGCGCCCAATTTTCCCTCCTGTGGTTCAAATGCAACTAACGTTAAGTTACGAAAGGGTTTTATGAAGTTCAACATTATATATTAGTTTTTAACAACCACAAACGCTCAAATTGCCCGGATGAGACACGTTTTAGATAAATACTGCAAACATTAGCCCATTTCAAACCACGGTAACTTACAGGAGGAATCCATGGCTACCCCGTTAACGTTTCTGCTGGCTAGAAGCTAGTTACCAGTGCTAACTCTGTCAAACTGCAGGAATTTAAAAACAGGTTCACCAACACTCGCTTTAAATTAAACCCTTCCCATATTTCTGGTAGAAAAAGTGACTTTAAGTTACTTACCGCCCGCTTTCATTGCAAGTGCAGTGGTCTCTCAAGCAGCGACGCCTGTAACGTTAGCTACAACACTGAGCAGTGATTTAAACGTTGCGTCGATACTAACTGTAATATTACACGCATACAAACTTGCGCACTTTTTAACTGGGTATTAAGATCGATAGTGTTACAATATAACTCGCCGCCTATGTTGTGCTGTAGTTGTAGTTGACCAATATCTTACCAAGTTGTTAGTTCTAGCTTGAATTCAAATTCAAGCACGCTTCCCCACTTGTTCGACCCGCCCCACAGCTTCTCTAGGACCGCCCGCGCTCACCGTTTAAACTCCACATTCAATCTGATTGGTCGAGAACGTTGCCGCCCATTTATCCCACAACGGCCTTTTGATTGGTCAGCGCGAGTATTGGTGGCACCGATTGGTCGGATTTTATAAACTGTAAAATATCGGAAGCTCATTGGACGACGTAACGCAATTTCGAAGTACGCGCTCGCCAGTGTGTGTATATGATTGGTTGACCTGATTATGCAGCACGTCCGCTGAACCACCTATTTGCTGTGGATTGTGGGACATGTAGTTGAGCAGGAAAGTTTACGGTTTAAAGGTACCCCGTTTAAAGGGACAGGCGCACAGTCAGATTCTACCAGATAAACTCACACAACGAGCAGAGAAAGTGCTTTGAACAGTGGGTCCTGGTGCCACACTAATAGCTTAAAGTGATCCGTCTTGTGTCTGTGTTTGCTCTTTAGGTGCGTATTATTGGATTTTTTTTTATCTGTTCAGGCCTAAGGAGTAAATTCTTTTATGATGGTGTAGAAAGATTGAAAAGAACCAAAACCTTAGCCACAATTTCAATACTTTATTAGCTCACTCTGGTCATTTGATCATTGAAGCAGCACACAGAAAAAAAATCTGTGTATGTTATGTTTCATCCCTTGTAGCTGAATTGTAAATAAACAATTTGGCTTACCTAGCTTTAGTCTTATTTCATTACATCTATGTGTGATTGAAACTGCTGACAACTGTATAAAATCTTGTCAATGAAAGCCCCATCCCATGCCCACTCAGCCCACATTATTGTGTCGTGGCTTCAAAATCTAATGTAACTAGTGCAGGCAAAAATTTAAAATATATGCATCACGTCACTCTCATTTGTAACACATCAGTCTCCCAGGTAGAGAAATAGTACCAATGCACCAAAGAATGATTAAAAAGTAAAGAGTAAGAAAGAAAAAGGCATAAAGGCACATTAGTATTTGCTGACTGTGCCACAAATTGTAGAAACAAGTGCACATTCAATTGTGATGATCCCAGAAGGGTTATTGGGAAATTAAGAGAAGTCCAAAGGAAACCTAAGTATGTATGAACAAAGGTTACACACAAAGAATGAAAACCCTGGTTAAGCAACCAGGATTATTGATGTGTTCTGCGTAAAGGAGCACAATAAGAAATCATTATGTTGGGCACTGTGTCCTTTTGCCCATCTTACAAACACACACACACACGCACGCACACACACACATCAAGTTTATTAATTCATCAATATTTGTGTGACCAAGCACAGATGTAAACGAATAAAGCAACAGATTGGTTTCAGTCTCTGACGCAGCTGCCTCAGGAAATGACATGATGATTAAGACCATTGTGTTGGATCCCCATTGTGAATAAATAGACCACTCTCTTGGCTGAATAGTGTCCTCTTAATTGCTGGTCTTTAGAAGAGGGTCATAAAGGAACAGAGTACAGTACCATAAGCAATGATTGTCTATTGATCAGCTGCTCATCTAATCTCATCATCGCCTACATGTGCTAGTGTTCAACATTACCTCTTCCACTCAATAGTTCCCTTTAAGAAGAAAATGAGGTTAAATCTTTTATATAATTTATATACATCTTAAACCCATTTCAATAGGGCAAGTCAACTGAGAACTTCTTGGCTTCTTCCCGTGTAGATGTAAAATTAGATTAAAGAAAATACATTTCAGCAAATTTTTTTTTTGTGTGGTAGTTGGAGCAGGAGATCCTCTGGAAGTGTTGTATGCTCAAATTATCTCATAGCTGAGTGACCTCAGAGAGGGCAGAGGCTGTGACATCCTCAATTGGATGTAGTCACGGTTTCCATAGAAACTCCGACCCATCGCAACCTTTTTCTCAGTAAAACACAAAGTGACCAGTAATGTCTATAGGGAAAAGAAATTGCTTTCTGTGTTTAACCTAAATTGAAAATAATTATAGCAATAAAACCATACTCAGTGCGTTCACAAAAGTATGAAGTCCAAGTCTATAATTTTTGTTCCCCCAAGCATCCATTATTTCTCAGCATTATTTCACTGAAAAGACGTGTCGTTATAAAGATGCTGCCTCCCACAGAAAGTCATTGAGTTTGATCTGAGAGTGACAACTTCACGCCTGACCAGTTTATTCATAAGAGCTGCCCCAGATGCAGCAAGGTATTAATTAATGAAACACACAGCAGAACATGGTCTTAACAAAAAGCTTTTGCAGATTGAAAACACTGACATTTGAGATAGAAAGAGACAGAGTGACAGCAGATGGAAAATTAAGAGAAAATGGGAAGTAAAAGAGGTGATTCATGTGGGAATAGAGCAAACTTTGCAATTATTTTTTGACTGTTGGCAATTTGCAGTGTCTCTTGCTCTGTTCTTGCTCATCCAGAAATCAAATGGCTTCTCATTACAATTGATTTTATTACAACACCTAGATTTAGACAGCAATTTAATTTTATTTGGTTTGTGATTTCATTTGACTGTCTAGCCAAGCATGTGTGATTTCCATCTACACCTGTCTCCAGCTGTTTTAATAGCTGAGGAAGAACTGAAATGTAACTCCATCCTCCTATAATGGTATGATTTGGAGCCAATGGCAGGCAGTGACTCATCAAAAAGACCGACAGAACTGTCTTTTGCACAGATGCTGTTAATCAGGAATTTGAATAAAACATAAATAGATCAGATCCCAGTATGGCTCAAATCCAGAGGTCGTAATGTCATATTTTTCTGCCTGCTGCAAACTAAACTGATGTCAGTTATAATTCAAAGTATGATTCAAAATAGTGCTTGGGTCTGAAGCCAAATCCTGGAGATTGGGAGGCGGATGAGTTGCTCCCATCTGGTTTCCTGTAATCTCTGCTGACCCTAGCAGCCCAACTGACCACTTCCACCCCATCTGCACTTTGCCCCTGTTAGCCTCCCCACCCTTTATCCACACCCACAGCTGATTCCCAGCATAGTTACCAATAAATGATAAAATGAGTTCATATTTATCAAATTAACTCTTGGTGAACTGAGCGGTTTTACCCGTCTCACTCACACATACCTTTAATGTTAATAATATGCAGAATATCTTCGTCACTGTGAGATTAGTTTACCTCTTTTATGATTTTGCCAGTAGGGGGTGTCATCCATTCTGCTCCATACTGGCCAGTCTGTTTTCATAACAACCAAAGCATCCCACATGTCACTGGGTATCTGACCAAGTCATCCAAGCTGGCAGGGCAGCACATGGCAATGTGTCTATATACAGCATCATCAAATTTCAAGCACAGGGGAAGCTCAGGTGCTCTCGTCAACCAAATGTGTTTTTTTATATTTGATGTTAATGGTAGTGCAGTGACAATTATAATCTAATGTGCACACCATTTAAAAATAAAGTCAAAACAGAGTAAGTCTATTGTCTTCTCACTGTCCACTCTGCGTCTGTCTCCTGTATTTTCAGCCCTGTCTGGAGCTTTGTCCAGATGTATCAGGATAAAGCATATTGCTAGTGCACTTTGGCTGGTTCTGAATAATCTCCCAAAGTGAAGTAGTTACAAGTACAAGTACAAGTACAAGTTACAGTAGTCACTTAAGTAGTTAAGCAATACAAAGTTATATTTAATTTCTTCAAGCCACAAACTGGAACAACTGCAAACCAAGGTGTTCACATAACATTTATTTAATACAGCAGTTAAAATTTACATATACGTAGAAATATACAGTACAAATATAAAATAGTTGTATATACAGCACCAAATATTAGAGATCACGCAAACAAACATAATTCGTGTCACTCAATGGAGTGATGAACAGTATTGGCAGACAGCGTGGCTGTCTACTGGGGGAGGGACATATTTCCCCCACAGCAGAGAGGTAGATTTTCCCTTTTATTTTTCAGAAGGCAGAAGGGAAATCACTTCACGTCTCTCACAAACAAATTCTGGTCACCCGCCATCAATTTTTCAGTGACAACACATTGATACAATATAGTTAGCAAGTACAGCTATGCAACTACAATGTACGAGTGACATAGTAAAATGTGTACTATACATGTAAAAAAATTGCATTGATACACAAGCCAAAATTCAGGGCAGAGTAAAAGTGAGTGTACTTCACTTATCTTGTTTTTTGCTCGCTCTGTTTCTCACCCTCTCACTCTCTTTCTCTCTCGCAGCCTTTGGATGACTGTGCCACAAAACATCTTTCTCTGAGAAAAAAAACAAAAAAACAAAAAACACCACATATGTGGCAAGGCAGCTCTAACAGAAGCAATATCAACCAAAGGCAGAACATTATTTGCATCAACGGCTTTTATGTTATAGCTTCTTAAACACTGGTCACTTGATGATTTCGTCAATTTTCAATTCCACCTCTACCCATCTACACTGACTATAGCAAACACTAACCCAAGTGAACAGACCTGAACATAGCAGAGACAGATAGATAGATAGAGAATATACTAATCTATGATACAATCATCTAATGTAATGTAATAGGGCTTCTCTCTTGTTTTACTGTTGAGAGGATACCACTGCATTGAGCTAAAAAAAAAAAAAACATACTCATAAATACTCTTTATGGGCATGTCCTTTGATGTCTACCTTGAAACAAACTGATGTGGCCATACAGTATGCAAGTGTTTGCAAATAAAGACAGATCTATGTTATGTCTGTTTTGACAGTAGAAAAAGGCTCACAAAAGCCTTCACATCCAGTTAAGTTGGCAGTTTCACTGCTGTTGCCAGTAACGCATCATATCCCCTAAAAATAGTACTGCTCTGCTCCTGATAGGTTTTCCCAGGTTCTGCTTTTGTCTTCCACCACTGCCTCCTCATTTCATCCTTCTTCCCTTCTCTCCCTTTCTTTAAACTAACAGAGATCGGCTGACAATCAGTATGCAACAGAACATCTAAGTGCACACTGAGCTGCAAAAACGGACTGATCCATTGAATGTCTATTGAAGCAGGCAGGCAATTGCAGCCTTGTAATTGGCAAGCTGGCCTTCAGGACAGTCTTTGGCATTGTGTGTTAACTGCTACCTCTGAATGCATAGACACATTTTACTCAGCAACAAGCGTCACTAATCTGGTAGCCAGAATCGATGCAACAGTGATCAATGATCGTTCTCAAGGGTAAAGGAGTGCTAGTCCACAGTCCTTCACATGGAGACCACGCGTCTAGACTCTTTTCAGTTTCTATACATTCTGTATGTTGCACTTTCTCCTTCCTTAAGTTGTATTTTCCTTCCCACGTTACATTCAGTGACAGAAACAAGAATGTTTAAGACAAGAATAAAATGCCATTGTGTATCTCATCCTGTGAGACCACACACCCACAGAAAGCACCTATTCACAACTGTGGAGCTGAGTGCAGCTACATTCACCAGCTCTCTCCGAAAAAAAAAAAAAGCGTAGGAAAGGGAAACCCCAGCGTCACTTAGAGCACAAACATTAATCACTATTCAAAAGAGCACAGCCTTGTACCATATTTTTCAGACTGACAAAGGGATTTTCCACTCACTCTTAGTAAATATTCTTTCCACTAGGAGAGAAAAAATTATCCACTTTCTTTGGCACAGAGAGAAAATTAAATGTCTGTGGATTGTGGGGCTTACATTTAAGTGTATGCGTGTATCTTAATTTGTGTGTCAGAAGACTGTAGACACTATTTCACAATGGGTAAATGAGGTGGATGAAGTCAAAAACTGGGGATGTAGGATGGAGGAAGGCATATGGGATGGATGCGTACAGTTGGGGTAAAGAGAGAGAGAGACAGAGAGGGAGCAAGGGGGGAAATTGTCAGGAGTTCAGATGGAAACGGGGGAATGCAACAGAGCCTTTTTCCATGAGTGCTTGCTCAAGGCACCAAGCGGGAGGGGCCACAGGGGAGCAGGATCAGTCAAAGTGCCCCTGCAGTGGCATGTCCCCTCGGGCAGTGTCCTTCAATAATCCTGGTCTGCCCTGTGTGGAGCTGGGGTGCCCCAAGTAGACGCCCATGCCTGGGCGTAAATGCTCTCACATTGACAGGAGGGCAATCAGTCGGTCACAAAGTCAGTGCCACACTCCTTTGAAATGTGGAGCTGAAGCTACAAAAAGCCCTGAAGAGTTTGTTACTTTAATAAAAGGTTCTCTTGCTTGACATGGACATGGTCAAATGTGCAAATCTGTGTTTCCTTAGTCGTTAGCACAGACAAAAAACTTCCACTTCCCCAGCAGGTCCTCTGCCCTCTCCCAGCTCATCGTCCACACAGATGCCAGTAAGATCCTGCTGGACTCAAGTTCCACTCTCCCGTTGCGTAAAAAAAGCCCCCAACACATTGCTGTGGTGTCACAGGACGAGTGAATGACGCTGGCCGTTGACGCGGGTGCACTGCACTTTCGGCTGGGTATCGGGTTGCCGTCTTTGGCCCACTTCTGGCCTCTTGGAGAGTCACCTGTCCTGGCAGGAGGAATGCTGTGACTGACGTGCCTAGTGACGCCAGCATTGACTCCAGCAGCAGCTCTGCATAGCGTGTTAGGTGTCTGCGAGAGCTGACACTGTGTCTGTAATATTGTGCATATGTGAGTGAGGCCATGTATCCGTGCGTGTAAATATGCATGCAGTGTGCAGTGCATATTTGTGTGTGTCTCCTCTGAGGTTGTTTTGACACTGGACACCTGCTGTCTGATGATAAAAGAGCGTGAGGCATTGGTGATCCCTCCTTTTCAATCCAAAATGGTCCAAACCTCACAGACCAAACAGATCCTCAGTGTCCTGTCTATCTGTCCTTCCACTCTCTCTGATTTCTCAGCCCTCTTCAGTATGAGCTGAGCCAAACTTTGTGATAAGGAATAGAGGGAATTTGGCACAGGGAGGAGGTGAAGTGGTGGCTTCTTTAGTCAACCCTTGAGCTCCCGGCCCTGGGTATGTCTCTGCTTTCGAGTTCCTATAACTGTTTTCCCCGTGTGCTTCACAGGGGACACTGCTCAGAGGTGAATGAACCTCCCTCTTTCTTTTTCCTTCTCTTCTTCTTATGGACAGTCCAACAGGCGGTGGCCATCAGCAACAGCAAAAGACCCATGACAAGTAACACCACTGACACCACTTTAGTCTGAGGCAGGTCATTATAGGTGTAGGTCACCCCCGTTCCTGCTACACCGATCACCAAAGAGATGATTCCAAAGGGAAAGATGCAGCGGTACCAGGACTTCTCCATGCCCCCAGTGGCCTGGGACAGACGCTCTAGAGAGGAGAGCACCTCGGGGACTTTGGCACCACCAGCCTCCAGGGCCTGACCCTCCTGCCCCGGGCTGGTCTGGGGCTGAGGCTGGCATGCCAGGTGGCCTGTTGTACAGCCCATCCTGATGGTGTGGGCTGATGGATCCTGAACCCAGGCTGCAGCGTTGGCCTCTTGGATCACGTTTGTAGTCAGCTCTGGCCTGGAGAAAAAGAGAAAGATAGACATAGGCAGAGGAAGAGAGAAAGGAGAAGGAGGTCCATATGAGACCGGAGAAATGACTGGAGCAGGAATGGCTGGAGCGTGTCAGATGAAGGCTTCTAAGTCAGCGCTGAAATCCACTCACACTTTCCCCTTCTCTCCCTCCCTCTCTGGCTGTTTCTCTGTACACTGTCTGTTGGCTCTCTGGCAGCACATTGTACACTCTGCTGAACGTAGTGATGGGGGATATATAAAGGACCAGAAGGGGAGGAGCTAGGGAGGAAAAACGGGGAAGTCCCATTGCTCTGATTGGTTTTCTTCTGTATGACGTCAAACATTGAAGCTGGGAGAATAGGGGTTGATGTAGCACAGGAAGGGGGAGGGGAGAAGAGTAAACTGCTCCCTCTTGCCTTCATCTCCCCATCACTGCCTCCAAATTGCAGTATTTTTTATTTATTTATTTTTTTGTTGTTTTTTGTTTTCCTGTTTCCAGTATAAAAGCCTCCCCTGGGGAATAAAGAAACCTGCTGCTGTCTGGAAATTAGAGGAGAGAGGGAAATCCCTCCATATTTCAGATTGGAAAGCTACTTTTTTCCATATACTCGATGGAGGAGCGGGGTTCTAATCCCGCACCGCAACAGCACAGATGTGTCACCTCCATATGGCTCTTACACAGTAATGGTGCTCCCATTGCAACCTACCAGCTCTTATGTGGACATCAACATCAAACAGAAATCCTACGACCACCCACACAGATCTCCATTTCTGTGTATGCGGACACCTGAAGACACTGATTTGTAGAATGACATTCATTCTATAATGAAAGTGTAAGTACACTAATGAGCATGCCCACATGTGACACTCACAAAAAACACAAACAGCCCCCACTCATTTCTCACCCACATACGCTGCTGGTGCCAGTCCTTTCTGAATGAAAGGCAACCTAGTAGTGATTAATCCCCCCAGTACGATCGAAGAAAATCAATCAAGAAAGCTCTCTCTCCTAAGCTTTCTAATCTTACTCCCCCACATCTGAAAAGCCATGTTAGGGAAGGATAAATGTGTGTACACAGCTACATGTCTATGTTTTTATCCTCAGGCATTACTTGAATTTACTATGGCAACATGTTATCTACTGCTTTTTTTCCCAAGTTTATTTGAAAATTGAAAACTGTTAATATGGATTGTGGCAATTTGATGCTGAATAGTTTGGGAGTTTAAATGTGCAATTTTCTACAATTGAAGGGGAAACAAACCGAGGTTTCAAGTGTATCTAAGGTTGTACATGTGTAATGAGACAAAAGGCCAGAGAAAAGATGTGGGTGAGGGACAACACAGCAACCAGCAAGCTTTGATTATGGGTTTTAAAAACATCTCTATGCACTAATAAAACACCAGCATGACTTCAGCGTAGCAACAGGTTTTTCCCTCATAATTACATAAAAGGACTGCTGCTCTTTGAAGCACACAAGGCACACATTATCAGATTTAGAGATACCTAATGTCCTCATATAAATGCCTGACATGCCTCTGTGTGCACAAGACAACTATATTCTTAGCTTTTACAGAAAAGACAACTTGACAGAGGAAGCTGTCTTTAGACTGGCTGAATGGTTAAGGAAATCAAATAATAAACCCTTCTGCAGCCTAACTGATCACACCAACGTAATCGCTGCTGTGGCTCAATCAGCACCAGAGCGGTAGATGGGAAAAAGAGGAATAAAAGTGAGGAATGTGTTTGTGAGGGCTTGGGTGCAAGAGAAAAGAGATGCTCAAGAGCAATAAGCATTTGAAGGAGCAAAGCGGATTCTTGGTAGCACTGTTCGGTTTCTGTGGATTTGTACTTGGACGCTGGTGTTGCAGTGGACTAAGGCTAAAAAAAAGTGAAAATGAAAAGGGTGAAAAAAAGTGAACAAGTAGGAAGGAATGTGTATGACAAAGAAGGGGCTATTCAACTCCGTTGCTCTCTGAGTGAGAGTGTGTGTGTGACAGACAGCAGTGCTGACATGGGAAAGAAAATGAAGCTTCCTCCATGGAAAGTAAAATTTCTCTGGAACTTCCATTGTATGACAAAAAGAGGCGTGAGAAACATGGGACAAAGGCCTGAGACATGGGTAACCTGGGCAGGGCCAGGCCATGCTGGTGGGAGTGGAAAAGCTCAGTTGGTGACAGCCAGAACCAGGCAGCAGCTGATGTATGCAGGTCACAGGAAGGCTGAGTTGCGTAGGCGCCACTCCCACTGGGCCCTTTGTGTGGTGTTGACGTGATCTCAAGGATGCATCCCTGCCTCCTTCTTTACTCCTTTCACACAGGCTGATCCAAGACTGTATGGGTGGACCAGAAGCCTGCAGCACATTGCAACAGTCCCATACAGATGACTTGGCTGCAGTCCACGAGTGTTGAGAAACTGATGGTGGTGGAACAGAGGAAGCCTTGTGAGCATGTGAGTGTATGTCTCATTTAAGTCAGGAGCAGTTGTTTGAATGACTGTGCTCTTGGAGTTTGAGATACAGGTAACAGACAATGTGTGGCTGAAATAGCCCTCTCCCTTTTATAATCTTCTTTTTATTCCTCTCCTCAGGGAAACATGCCATTTCCAGCTCACAGTATGCAGGGAGCCAGACCCCCAAGTGCATTGTCTCTCTGACTCAGTTGGCTTTGGTTGTGCTTGTCCCTGTGTTTGTGTGTACATGAGGGTTGGTGCAGCAGGGCTCAAACACCCACGTCCTGCTGTGTGAACCCAGCGCCACCTGTCGCCCAGTCTGGCACAGGCCGTGCCATCCACACGTCATCTGTGGGCACGAGCCTTTTCAGCCTCTCCAAGCCCTCCTGCATTTCACACACACCCTCACATCACATTTGGGATGCACAAAAACAAGATTACCAATTTTCACAGGTCACAGAGACATAGTATTGGCCCCATATGTGTTATCTATCATTCACTGCAAGCCAGATTATAAAAGCCCTGCATGGAAATCAAACACATCATATGGAGAAACGCTACAGTGAGAAAATCAAAAACTGACTGATTTTGATGCAGCAGTAATAACAAGTGGTTAACGTTAGTCACCTGCTAGTGTGTTTCGGTGGTCACTTCCTCTGTGAGTTGAGTGCCACCTGCTGGAAGACTCCATCAGTGACTCAAGGGCAAGCTTTTCCATTACACGTTACTCTTAGTTTAATAATAATATAATAAAATAAAATAAAATAAAATAAAATAATAAAATATTTTATTTATGTTTATATAGATACACATTTTTGAGAATACCAACTGAAATTAGAGACTGTAAAATCTATTCAACACATGCAGATATCATGCAGCAAATGCGCTATCATAGAGATTTATGTCGTATGTCGTTTGATTAATGTCATTAAATCATTCCTTTCCAATATAGACCACTTGGTGATGTTGAATATTTCAGATAAATAGAAGGGTTATGCGTTTCTTTACAGGTTGAAAACATTCTCTCGCCTCCAAAGCTAAATAAATCGTTTAAAAACACACCGGAATATCTGAAAAAAATGTATTGTCACAAAACTGAAAACAGGTTTTTTTTAGTTCATAAAAAGTTGATGTTTTTGCAGATATGTACATGGTTTTCATAGGACAGTGACAAAATTGTAATTACACAGTCAGAAACAACATTAATGAAAGATGATAATCACAATTTTAGGTTTTTTTCAGTCAGACAGTCAAGTTATTACCTGGAATTGGACACTGAATAAACAGAGTCACAGCACACTAAAAACAGATTCTTCACAGTAATGACCTCGATCTTTGATTCACAGACAAATATATTCTGGAGTTACTACTTTATTAGGAACACTTCTTTTGTTTAAAGAAATCCAACGTAATGGTCCTGCAATTCATATTATGTGAACTTTACAATGTTCTACTTTTATTGAATGTATGGTTCAATTAATATTGCACTGAACTGCATTATACTGAGAGGTGTCTATAATTTTTTTTTTTTTCAAATGAGGCAGGATAGAGTACCTCATAAACCAATAACTCAGTGCAATACAGCATGTTCTGTGGTCATTCAGGCTCAGAGTCCAGGACTGTGACAGGGAAACGCTCCCCTCCTTCGCCCAGCAGAGAGTATATGTCTCTCAGCACACTAGCATTGGGACATCCAGGCCCAGGTGCTATAGATGAGAGCTGAGGGGACAGAGTGTCCAATAGAGCCTGTCACATAGAGAAAAAGACCGTCAGCACATTATTTCTTAGTAGTTAATGACTGCTACTTCACAGATTAGCACGATCAAGTGTGTGATGTACTTATAATTTATCAGGTGGTTGAAGAAAACAGCTGTACCTGCTCGAGGTTAATCTCTTGTTGCAGCAGCACCACCTGCATCCTCAGCCTCTCCAGCTCTCGGAGCTCTGCCTCTGTCGTGTAGGTTATAGTCAGGGGCAGGGGTGAAATCATCCCATCTTCCCACATACTATTTGCCCCAGTAGGGCAAAGACAACTTCCCTCTGGCCTCCATCGATCCCATGCTTCCCACTCTAACGGAAAATACGGTTATTTTTAGAGTGTGAGCGTGAGCAACCGTACCCTAAAACGTTTTTCTGCTCTGCTGCTTTAGCTTTAAATAGCTAGACCCTTGCCTGGCCACGTCAGGATATACAGCTTTAAAACCCCACTGTCACAGGGAAGGGGATCTGTCGAGGCCAAGGAAAGTACTGATCTGGCACTGCAGCTCTGTTTTCATTTTCCATATGCCAAGATGGAGAGGCCGCATTAGCTCGTTAGCACGCCACATTCATCGCAATCATTTTTCAAATGCTGTTAAAATGCAATAAACAATAAATCCCTCTCTGGAAAATAAAACGCTCTGAAATATAATATGTACTGAATATTGGATGTGAGATGATAGATTGAATGCATCTGGTCACAACATCAGATGGAGGGGTGTGGGTTAAGCAAGCAGTTCGAAATGACTGGAAAAGATCTCTTTTAACACTGGCTTTAGCAACATACTTTTGCTGCATTGGAGCTATAACTGGTAAACATGAGCAAAACTCCCTGCTGAAGGTGATGCAGTCATTTGAGTGGTGCGAATGGAAAATCTCAGGGCATTCAGCTTCATTGTAATTGTATCGTTGGAGGTAATGGAAATTCTAACATGTTACAAACTATGGGTAGTGTGTGAGTGATACCCTGACACCCAAACATGATCATTCAAACACAGCTAGGTAATCGGAGTCAAACACAGGGTCATGATTTCTCCACCAATGTCCTCTTTATTATGCAAGTCTGTGAGGTGGAATAAATCCTTTTAATAATGTTTTTTTTCCTGCTCATGAACAGTCACATTGACATGTAATTCATTTATGTGGCAATGCATGGTTTGAAAAGGCAGATAATGTTATAGTGAAACTGGATTCCTACCTTGTTTCACTTGGGCTGCAAACGTGTGGAGCTCCGCTGCAGTCATCTGCAACTTTTCAAGTGATGGGTAGGAGTCATACTTGTTCTTCTTACCACCTGCATAGACATAAATGACAATAAAAAAATGAAAAAATAAAAAAACTACCAGAATTGTTGCAACAGAAGCAACTGGAGTTGTTCAGTTTAACTGCCCTATGTTAATTAGTCTCACGTTTGCAGTAACTGTTATTTTTATAATAATATTTTTTTTCCGAATGCTCAGTGGGGGGTCCTGAACGTCACTGGCAGAAGAAAAGCTCAACACTCATATATCAGTTTAAATAGCTCTCACAAAGTCATTTCCTGCCAACTCCCTGTGCACTTTCTTCTCAAACTATCAACTTCTCACCCACATAATTGTGTCATCAATCTATTTCGTTTCTTCTCATTCCTCTGCTCCTAATTATGTGTGTTTGCATGTGTAATTCACCTTGCTCTGTGGCCGCTTCTGGAGTCAGTTTGGCCAGAAGCTCCATTGTCTGACACTGCTGGATGAGGTCATGCCCTTGGTGAGTCAGCCTGTTGACCAGAGCCCTGGTCTGATCTGGGCTGCCACACGGCCAATCCTTGGGGAACTAGAGGGATCAGACGGAGATGGTTAAGGACGACACACAGGATATCCAGGCCATTTAGAGAAATCAAAGTGTATTATTCAAATTATTCAAACATGCTCTGCTAAATTGCTATAGCTAGGTATTGGTCTATCAGCAAGCATGGAATTCTAACTGATTATATTCTCAAGATCAACATTACACAGCATGGAAAACATGTCTGAGGCTTTCCAGCCCATTTTCATGGACTTCACTAGGAAAAGGAAGGATACCGTAGCTCTCATTCTCTCCACAAAGTGACTTCTCCCAGGCGCAGGTTTCCTTTGTAGGGCCATAACTTTGTCCCACAACCTTAAGATAACATAGAAAAGGAAATTTAATACAAAAGCAAAACTATGGAATAAAATGTAGTATTTTCACTCATTTTGGGCACCTGTTTTGCTTGTTCCTTAAAGATTTCCACTTTGTTGTCTGCTCTGAAGGTATCCTGCCATAAAGCAAAGGCAAAATGGATGATTACAATGGGACACCTCCTCGAACTGTGACGGACCAAGCACAGTTGTCCAGTTATGTTAAAACATACCCAGTGTGTTGAAGCAAACTAGCTCCAGACTCATCTGTGTGTGAGAAAGGCCCCGTGTTATTTGAGGAAGGGGTGGAGATAGCTGCAGTTTTTACTGGGTCGTCGGCACTCAGCACGCTGTCCTTAACACTCTTTTTTTTAGAGCCTGATGCTGAACCAGCCTGCTGCAATTTCCTCGCTGCCTGGTGATGCGCAGCCCCAGCTGTTGAGACAGGATGCTTCTGGATTGCGCCTCTGTTATTTGTGGTTTTGGACTGTCCAGGATTGTTGCTAGCTGAAGGTCTTGAGCCTCGTGAGGAGGATACTGAAGATCCAGGTTTTCTATGCTCTTTTCTGTCAAGACTGGCAGACTTAGAGCTTGTTTGAATTTCTTTAGATGACGCAGATAACTGTGTTACATCTTTTGATGTAACAACTGAAGTGCCTGGTTCCTTTCGAGATCCACATTGCTTGTTTCTGTCTGGGTCTTTTTTATTAGTTCCTGAGCCAGTGCGGACCCAAAGGGCTTTCTCCAGTGCTTGCTCAAGCAGTTCTATATCTTCCTTCTCACCCGGTGAGATATTTGTATCTGAAGATAGCAGCAGAGAAACATGTGATTACACTTTAGTTATTTAACCTTTGTTTAACCACAAAGTCTCTTCAGATATATCTTTTACAAGAGACACCTGGACGAAACATTCAACATTCATGAATAGCACAATTAAATAAAACCCAAGATGCATGAAAGGGAGAAGTGTGACAGTCATAACATTATACATGACTGCTCTCATCCTTCTCCATGTCACTACATTAACCAAATATGTTAAAATATTTTTTTTTTTAACATTACATGTGATGGTTTACCATAGCAAGTTGAAATAGATGATAATTTAAATTAGTGTTGACTGCTCTTCAGTTCTTTTTTTCCTGTCTTTTTTTTTTTTTTTAATTACCTGTAGTAGCAGCATCTGTATATTCAGACTCCTCACGGTCCGTCTTTGGTTGTGGTGTTCTGTGGAAAAAGAACTCCATGTCACTACAGACTCAAATTAACCAAGAGGATCACAATTAAGCAAACTTGAGCAACAGTAGTATGTAATATATAATGAGCTGCAACGATTAATCGATTAGTCAATCGAGAAAAAAAAAATTATCAGCAACTATTTTGATAATTGATTAATTGTCAAAAGTCTTTTTTCAGCAAAAACGCCCAAAATGTAATGGTTCCAGGTTCTTAAATGTGAGTGTTTGCTGCCTTTCTCAGTCTTACAATATAATAAATTGAATGTTTGGGCTGTGGACTGTGGACTATCAGCTGACATTTCAATAGATACATAAATACTTGATTTGAGCAGTAGTTCAACACAAATATATTAATTTCTATTAACTGGCCTTATCTTATATATATATATATACACCCATCACAGCATTTGTCCGTTTGGTTTCGGTAAGGAAAGTGAAACCAGTAAGTGGAGGAAAAGGCACTGCTGGGATTCGAACCCAGGATCTCCTGTTTACTAGACAGGCGCTTTAACCAACTAAGCCACAGCGCCGGATGGGTGCCTCCAATGACAGATGTTCAAATTATACAAATCATTAAAAAATGAAATGACTAAAAATAACTAATCCTATTGATTTAACAAGGAACCACACACGAGTAAGTCTTGCTTTTGCTTTTGATTTCCGTGACTTCAGTGCCTGTTTCAGAGTAAACTAGACCCAGTTTGCATTAAAGGTCACGAAGGCACAAACTGGGGATAAGAAAACATAAGATCAAACATCAGCAGCTATTACATGTTTTGCATGCACATGACAACGAATTAACCTACATAAACAATTTTTCTTTGATACGAAGTTTGTTTGGTAGTCGAAAACTTAAAATAAGTTTATTTTCCTACGTAAAAGAGACACTGGTGTCACAAATGAAAGCTCTGATAAAACAGTGGGATTAATAACTCAGATGTATAGTACTTACAAGGCCTGTAATATTTCTCTGTAGAGTTGAATACTGTCATTGATCTTCTCTTGTTCAGCTTTGCATGACTTGATAGCTTGCTCAACCACGGACAGCAGTGACATACTTGTGTGTGGACGTTTTTACATTGACTTTGAAGTAATTAGCCAACTGTTAAAATATCGGTCAAAACACTGAGTTGAAGTCAGCATAAGGTTACAGAAAATGGCAAATCGTCCTATGGTGTGAGGAAAATATCGTTGGTTCAGTGTAATTCCATAAGACATAATATTGGAGGCGACCTCCTTCGTGTTGACCCGCGAAATCGAAATAAACGGATACGGAAGTCAAGTCACATCTCTTTCTCAGTGCAGAGTCCACTTTAATCGTTCAAGAAGGTGATTATCACCATGACGCTCGTCTGACCTCTGCGAACAAATCAAATGCCGTATTTATTTTCAACAAGCAATGGACAATAACAAGCTAAAACTTCTTGGCATTATTTCCACAACCAAGTTGCCAGTTCTCGCGAGATGTGACATGGCAACCAGGGACGAGGACGCTGTTCCCTCATGTTGCCACAACATGGCTTGAAAAGAAGGTTTGTTTGTATGCTACCATGATTTCAGTTTTTCGGCTTTGTAACAGTGTATGTTGAAATTCAGTCACACTGTTACCACCAGACAGAAGGATGAGAAACACAAAACCACTTGCACCCTTGTTTTTAATCTTCCTCATAAGCTTGACTCACAAACGTGTAATAATTGGCTCTGAATCTTAATCACCAGCTGCAAATGATGACTAATGAGCAGTGTTTATCATTTTCATGACGATAGTCATTAAATTTTGTTACTACATTCCCAAGTAGCCTTTTACATGTACAGTTTTGTTCAACTGTTTCCCTTATAGTGACAGATATAAACATTTTGTGAGAGGAAACATGTGGGGTCCCCTACAGACCAGAGACAAACAAAGTGGAAGCCAAAATAAGAAAAAAAAAAAAAAAAACCTTCATAAGCAAGGTGCCTGTTTGTCAACATGGTTATCAAACAGGCATTTTTTGTTGTTGTTGTTGTTTTGTGTGGCCCCCACCAGAGTTTTGAGACCAAAATCCTCATCATCCCTTATTGAACTGCATCAGTGGCACAGAAGCACTCCCCAAAGCAATTTAACGAAATTGCAACAGCTTGCCAGCCCCATTGGAAGGAAGTGAATCATCTTGTTAGCTCATCTACCCCCCACCAGCCTCCTGTGCCTCAGTAGCACAGAGTAGGGGTTGAGGGGTTTGGGGGTGGGGGATTTGAGGGGGGGCACTCAGCTGCCCCACCAACTGAGCATCTGACACTGTTGCCGCCTGCCAGACATCAGGCTCTGAGAGTCAGACACACACACACATGCACTTTGTGTCATACACACTCTCTTTTTTCCCCGATGCATATGTGTATGCATATTCATATGCGTACACGCACGTGTGCGCACAACACACACACACGTTTAGACACAAACTTACTCATAGATATTCAAACACACATTGTACATTGATGAACAAATCTGCTCAGCAACACAAACAATCACCTTGACGTAATTCATGAACAGCATGCATGAATCATATGTACACAAAAACCTGCAAAGTACTCCAACAGCATGTTGTAAACATAATAACATAAAGGAAACTTGTTTTGTTGTCCAAGGGCCAGACCAACATGTTACACTTCAACTTTCTGAAAAAGTAGCCCTATCTTGTTTTTTTCCTTGGTAATTAATAGTGAGTCTTGGTAAAGCACTAACATAGAAATGCAGGTGTTCAAACCTAACATATAAGGTATGACTGAGACTTATGCTAACATGTTGACTCCATAGTGATGCCTCCTACAATGTCTGAATAACTCTGTGATGATGTTGTGAGTGTAGGGTTAGTCTTTTATTCAGAAAAATCCAGGTGTATGTCTTGTATTGACAGATGTGTCCACTGAGGTAGTAACAAGCAAGACAATTAATCTGTTCCCATTTTTTACTTGTTAATGTGATCAGAGAGCCCTTTGAGATGAAGGAACAAGAACAATCAATGTTCATGTTATATTGATACGTCATTAAATAAGAGCTATTGCGTTGATTTAACAACACTGCAATTGACACAATACTATAGTTGATAATTGCATGATGACACAGGTGTTGTGGTTATGTAAGAATTGCTACTTTGTAATCATTTCAGTATATGGCCTAAGAGAGCAACAGAGGGTGTTGCCAAAACGTAATTTGTTTGAAAACGAAGATTAAGATGCAAGTCACGGGGGAGAAATTGGGAATACATAATATCTGGATTTCCAATGAAATATGCATCCACTCTCAAGAATGATCGAACAATTTCTCCTGGAATCAACAGAAAATAGTCATGCATATTATAAATGAGAACATGGCAAGTAAAACATTACTTAAACTATGAACAAGGCTATAAATTAGCTCAAAAAGAATTGACTGGGCTTTTAGATCTGTATGTTCAATTTGTGAGTAAAATGTGAAACCTGCCAAACTGCCAAACTCATTTGCTTGGTGCCATCTGGTGGTTTTGCTCCTCTATCCTGTTGATATGAACTTATTTCTTTGCCTTGTGATAATTTCGTAGTTTCCCGACTTGTTGTGATTTGTGACATGATGCAATAAGATACAACACTGCCTTTGGATTCTTACCAATAAGCTAAACACTTGGTGGCCATGACCATGTTGATTTTCCACAAGAAAATGGCATGCATTTTTGCCAGCAGCTGAAGGCTATCTGCTGAGGAAACTGGCTGGTGATGGAATGTAAAAAAGTACATTTACTCAAGTACATTTCGTGGGTACTTGATTTAGATTTAAACAGTGTCTTTAATTTGACTTTAAGTACAATCAGTGTACAAACATATTCATTCTTGTCTTGTCATGGCTCCTTGCAGATGAGCCAGAGTCGGAGGCATTCTGTTTTCAGGTTGTCCATCGGTCTGTCCCATTCGTTTAAACGTGATTTCTCAGTAAAGCCTTGAGGGAACTTCGTCAAAATTGGCACAAGGATGAACTGATTTGAATTTGGTGGTCAAAGGTCAAAGGTCACTGGGACCTCACAAAACACGTTTTTGGCCATAACTCACGAATTCATACAGTAATCATGACACAATTTAACCCAAATGTCTACAAGGATAAAATGTAGTGATAACAATTTATATCCAAACAGTTCTGAGATCATAATGTTCTGCAAAAACACTTCTGACCATGATTCAATGCTATAACTCAGGAGGGCGAGATTGTGAGCATATTTGTTGCAACTTGCCAGAGGCTTACATCTGCAAGGTGAGAAGTTCAAGTTTCTGCATGTGAAAAAACTGTGCTCCTGTCAAAGAGACTTGTATTTGTTAAAGGACATTGTGAATCAAAGCTATGAACAAATGATCAGTGTTGAGGTCAAACAAAGACGGCGTAAAAGAAGAAATGGCATTGTCAGCATCTGTGCACTGATACAGAGAACAAACTGTGCAGAGCTCTGCACTCTCAAGTTCCCACACTGTGTGCGACACTCAAGTTACAAGGATCAAAATTCGTACTTGACAGTCACACACTAAGAATGCTGCGTGCTGAGTTTTACAGTTTTCTGCTCCGTGTCTGTAAACAGAGCAGAAAACTGAGAACTGCCCAGTGGATGCAACATCTCGAGAACTCCTGAAGGGAACCTCATGAAACTTGGCAAAAATATCCACTTGGACTCATGGACAAGCTGATTAGACTTTGGCGGTCATTTGAAAAGACATCTGGTAGAGTGGATAAGTGTTGCAAATTTTATTGTTTTACTACTTTTTTTTTTTTTTTTTTACACCATCATGTCAAAACTACCATCCACTCCATCAAACTTTACAGACACATATGTTTCCAATAAATTATTAAGTTGAGTGACTGAAATGGGATTTACAGTGCAGGCTATGCACGAGGCAGTGGAGCTCAGTTTCTCTCTGTGTACTTCAACTTCTCTTTTCCACCAACTCTGCCATCGTGCTCATGATTCTCATCATAATAGCTTTGTGTGTGTGCTCCTGTGCCCATGCTTTACATGAGCTTGCACTCACTGAATGACGAGCCAACAGGGATGCACTCCTCCAGCTCTGAGCATAAAGCTGATCTGTGTTAGTTAAGACTGAAGCAGACTTTTCTGGATGGGTACACCCCTGAGAGTTGAGTGTGATTTTTTTTTCTTTTTTTTTCTTTTTCCCCATTTTCATGTTTTTTTTCCTGCTTACTGAGGGGGCTGAAGAGTGGATGGTTACTTTCTCCTTCTTGTGTCTCTGTGTGTTTTTTTTTTTACCCAGCTGACAGAAGAGAAGTGGAGCTTTTACTATTCATCTTCATCTTCATCATTCTTCCATGAAGAGGTTTGTCACAATGGAAAATACTGGTGAGCCCATAGCACTGCTGCCCTTCAGCTCACTTAAACAATATGACTCACATCTAAACTTTTCTCACTGCTCACCCAGTTTGCATTCTTCATCCCGTTTCCCTTTTTTTTCCCCAACTCTTAGAGCTACTTCCTCATACAAACTCAAGCCAGCAACTCAGTTTATGCAGAAGCCAGCAATCCCTGTGAGTTATCTTTACAATACTTAACATTTATTACTGTAACTTTACAAGAAGAATATTTTTAATTGTTATAATAGTAATACTCCTCTTAAAAAACAGAATAATTAGCTAATCTTCTAAAAATCTAAGACCATTTGCATATAAAACACAAAAAAAGTTGTAATTTTACCAGTGTTGCAAAGGAAATCTTCCTTTATTTCAACTCCAGTGCATTAATGAACAGACAAAAATACACGTATAAAAAAAAAAAAGGATTATTTTATTGAAGTATCGTAAGATTTGTCTGCCTGATTCTTTAAAATCTCTGTGAAGTAGTGAAATGAAGTGAATTTGCGACCTAGGCGCTTTCTGCAGAGAGGCACCTGACCGCAAGCAGCCGGTTGGGGGCGGGGCTTGGCGTGCAGTTCCGTCCTGGACCTCCAGCCAGATTTGTAGTTCCACGGAGCTCACATCAGAGTGGTGGGGTGAAGGTTTGTTGTGCGTAATGTCAGTACAATACCAAAGGCTTCTAACCCAGCAAGGTGAAACTGAATTTGACGGGTGAATAAACGTGTCGACGCTCTACTGCAGTGTGACGCTGCTCGTCAACTCTCAAACGAGTTTGTTAGCTTGTTGGAGCGCTAGCTAGCTGTTAGCTGACTTAGCTAGTAAAGTTAGCTGTTGTTGTCAAAATGATGCTCCTAGCATTTTAGAGGACGTTAGCGTCAGGTGTGACAAGCAAGACGTTTATTTCGTATCTCGGTAAAATGGTCGTGGGGTTGACCTGACCCGAATTCAATCACTTGAATAATCATACATCATAGATCTTTAGCTAGCTATATCCACGAGTTATTCTGTGAGAGTCCTTTTAAACGCCAGAGGGCCTGTGCTGTGTTGTGTGAGATGCTTTTTGTTTGGCTGTCTTCATGTTGTTGACGTCTGGATGCTGTTTACAGACTATGGAAGCCAGCCCCTGCCAGACTGTATCAGCTCTCACTCTGTCGTTGCCTTGTCTCCCTTTTCAGAGTAAATAAGTAGGGTCAAAATCTTAAAGCAGCTGAATCAACGGGCATCTTTCCTTTGAACACCACCACCATTATCATCATCATCATCATCATCATCATCATCGTCACCATCAGCAACACTATCTCAGGGACAACATCTACAGTGAACAGGAGTGGGGTTGTATCACCTCCCCTTTTTCCTCATTAGGTCACTGCTGCGACTTGGGTGAGGGTTAATATAGACTGAAATTGAATATTAGCCTTATGTCTTACTGTTATTTGTGGCTATAAGCATTAAATTATCTTACAATTACATATTCATTTTTTAAAGGATTGTAATGTTTTCTTTGAGTAAATATGCACAGAAAGTAAGTAGAACATTGTTAACAACCTTACAGTGAATATTAAGGACTTAGTGGGCAGTTTAATTTTATTATATTTGATCTACATCATGTTATGTTATGGTATATAATAATGTCATGTATAGCATACTGTCTAAGTTGCTGCTGTATGTTGTTGTTTTGATGTACAACTCAGTAGTTGTACATACCTCTAGAACCACAGGGAACGTTGCAGGCTGTTCCATTATGTATTCTGAAACCAGTCACACAGTCATGGCTAGAGTGACAGTTTTACACAGCAGTGAACAAAGAAAACCAATATAGGCCATAGCTAGGATACATTACACAATCTTACACTAGGTTCTATTGTATATACCTTGATCAGAACTGTACCAGTGGAATACAACTTAAAAAAAAAAAAAGATTCAGTAGCAAATGAGCAATAAAACTTGAAAAAACTTGAATATGACTAATGCCATATAATATGAATGTGATATCATAATTTGATAATAATTTTGATTCATTGATTTTCATGGTGAACTAACTGGTGTACAGGAACACATCACCAACATCAGCAGAGAAGATGGAGACAACAAGTGTGTCCAATGGAGCAGCGCCTGTGTATGAAGACAAAAAAGAGGACAACCTCAGGTAAATTGTCGTCATTGTCAGTGGACAATGTGGAATAACATTAAAAAAAAAAAAATAAATCATGTTGTTGTGGTTCTGTCGAGCACATATTATGCCTCCTGTTTTTGTCTTTTTTTTTCCCCCAGTCCTGAGGATCTGTCTGAGATGCTGGCAGCAGGGACCAAAGAAGTTCATGAGAAGGCTGAGAACACCCAGTTTGTGAAGGATTTCCTCAGGGGACGTATCCGCAAAGAGCTCTTCAAGGTCTGTTTGGAGAACATCAGGGAGAAAAATGTCAATTTAATGTTACAGAGTGCTAAACTGAACAACTTTACTTAACAAACAAGATGAGTAAATAAATGAAATGTATATGTAGGGAAAAAAAAAATCTGGAAAAGGAGACAAATTTTAACTTTTCTTTCTTGCTTCTTCAGCTTGGTGCTGTGGCACTCTACTACACTTACACAGCCATGGAGGAGGAGATTGAAAGGAACAAGGACCACCCCCATTTTGCTCCTCTTTATTTTCCTGCAGAGCTGCACCGCCATGAAGCTCTGGCCCGTGACTTGGAGTATTTTTATGGCCCAGAGTGGCAGAGCCAGGTCAGCTGCTCCCAGGCCACCCAGCGCTATGTGGACCGTATCCACCAAGTAGGGCAGGAGGACCCAGTGCTGCTAGTGGCTCATGCCTACACCCGTTACATGGGGGACCTGTCTGGGGGCCAGGTGCTGAAAAAGGTGGCGCAGAGAGCCTTGAAGCTTCCTCCCACAGGAGAGGGCCTGGAGTTTTATCAGTTCGATGCCATCCATAGTGCCAAAGCTTTCAAACAGTTGTACCGTAGTCGGATGAACGAACTGGAACTAGACATGGAAACAAAGAAGAGGCTGGTGGATGAAGCTGTCAAGGCATTCCAGTTCAACATGGAGGTGAGAGGCAATGGAGAAAGAAAGGAGGTTAGAGAGGCAGAGAAAATAAGAAATGGAAGCTTTATTTAGAAACACTAGTTCCCAGGTTGTGATGATGAAAAGGTTAAATGAGGATTTTTATCCACTGTGCTTCTTGTGCCTGGTATGCCTATTTTGATCATGTATTGAAATTGTCTATGCTTTTAATACAGTGGTAACTAATATCTTTAATAGCCTGAGTTGAATTAAAAACTTGTGGGAACTGTTATGCATCATTTAGCAGGACTGTTTTATGGCAGTAATGGATTTTTACTAGTGTGAGAAATGATTATGATACTTTGATTTCTCAGCTGTTTACTTTTCTGGGTTAGCCAACAACACCCATTCCTGTCTGGTTATTTTAGCCATGAGCAATTTCTAGAATGTCGTGTGTGTAACTAACTTGATAACCCTATATGTATTTGTGCTGGCAGGTGTTTGAGGAGTTGGAAGAGATCGGTAAAACCATCCAGGAGGATGTTTTAGATGCTGGCATGCCCATCCATGGAGCAATGGGCGGTGATATCAGCAAATGTCCCTACTACGCCGCCAAAATGGGTATGCTGTTATACTTCTCTTTATAGGCAGCGTGCTATCGTAAATAACATGTAAATGGCATTGTTGTGAGGATGTTGTGTAAGTTTGTTTTGTCTGCGCTCCCAGCGGCATCAGGTGGAACGGCATACGCCTGTCAACTCGCAATGGCCATGCTCCGACACCCTACAGGACAGGTTCTGTTTGCGACTTGGTTTGCTGCTCTGGCTGGATTGGCTGCGTGGTATCTGATGTGATCCAGCCCTAAGCTTGTCACTTTGCTGCTGCGAGAACGAGGGAGGAACAACGAAGACAGAAGGACAGTAAGGAGACTAGAAAGTTTCCACATGATGAAAGTCATTTCATTGTTTCATACAACCATTCTTTATGGGTCCAAGTTTATTTAATGTTGCATATTTGGTAATGATGGAAGCTGACGGGAAAGAAACTTGGATTTTTTTTTCTTGTCAGTCACCATTAGCACGTCAACCGATCATCAAGCTACACTTTCGTACGATTTCTCCTCCAGTTTGTTTTATTTCTCTACCTCCTTTGCACCATCCATCCATTCTGTGTCCCTCCAGTGTGTTTGGTCGTACCTCAACAATGTGTGAATAACTAATTTGTTGTGAAACGCCATTTTCTCCCAGCAGATCAACAGAGCATGTGGCTTTTTAATGCAGCCTGTTTATAATCTGTAATTGGCTATACAGTGACACGGTAGTTGATAATAACACGTTATCAAACTTTATTTTAACTTTTTTGAGTTTAGTAAAAAAAATGTTAAAACATACTATGCATAGGCTATGCATGAATAGAATAGCACAGTGGGTTTTTTTGCCGAGCAGACTGCTGTGTTGATTTTTGATGAGGCCTTTCTGTTTTTGCATTGAAAGATCTCAATTTGACCAAGTTTGGTATGAGTTAATAATGCAACAGTGAAACAGCGGTTAGTTTGTAAATGTAAACTTACTAATGCATCCCCATATACTGTATTTTTTCCTCAACACATTATTTGCAGTTCCAAACATAATGTGAAAAAACAAATACTGTGGTTATGTTCTTTTTTAAATCCATTATCACATTTCATGAGTCATACTTGGCCTCAAGAAGGTTTGTACATGTGTACTCTGAGACAGCTGACAGGAATCAAAAGCTTTTTTCCAAGATATAGCACACCTACACTTTGACAAGTGTATGATTAACAAGCATATTTCAGATATTTGAATGTCTGCTGATGCATGTTAAAATGTATTATTTCTCTGTTTCAGAATTATGTGGTAGGGTATCTTGTGCTGATTAAAAAAAAAAAAAACCTGTTGTCAATTTACATTCATAGCTGAACTATCCAAGATGAATGACTCAGTGATGATTCAGTTTTACCTGCCGCAGTTGTTAACAGAGATGATTGCAGTTGTTGTGAAAGGAAATGATGTTTTTATAATTAATGGTTTATCTACATTCTTTGTAACAGATATATAGCTCATCTACATGAAGGATAAATATGTAATAGGCAGGTCCATCAGAAGCTCAGCTGTTGTTTATGTATCCATTTATTATGGATATACCATACCAGTATGCACCGTCAGTAAAGCTGTGTACTCATTATCCATACTGCTCGTACTGTATGCTGGGAAATACTCTCCCAGTAGTACACAACTCTGTTTTTTCAACATTGAGAAGAAATAGTTTGTGTGTATGCAGTGTAATTGCACTGTTTAGCAACTTAAGTTTAATATTTATCCTGACATAGTAATGACATTTTATTAACTTTGCTTTATCGGTCTGAGCTGGGTTTTTTTGTTTTTTTTTTCCTTTGCTTGTACTTGTTGGAGACAGAGTACCAAAGGAAACCTGCTGATCATGACATTTCAACCAGGTTCCTGTGTTGTGTGTATTGCACAACACATTGGCAATAGTGCACACGGATTTGCAGTATTCCTTTATAATCAAAGTTCATTCAGGACAACAGCTGTGGTGCAGCTGTTTGATCACAGCCATGATGACAACCTAAGTGATGATATGTTTTGTATTTGAGAGACTCAGGTTCATGTAAGATGGCAATACAGTGCATTGTGTATAGAGGATGAACACAGACTGTCCACACTACTCCTGTGGTGTCCACGTTTTAATTCATTTTTATGACCACAGTGTGATGTGTCAGTATTTTTAGACATACTGAAGGGACACTTACTTGAAACTCCGGAGTGCGGGTAGTTTTGACATTTGATTTAACCATTGATGAGAACAGGAATGCTTGACTAATTCATGTTGATTTTGAATTCTCGCATTTTCATGAAGCCCCTGCTCTTGGTCCCTTTGTGTACCTAACTGAACAAAGCTTTACTAGTGACTGTCTAAAGTACTCTCACTGACTGAGAATGAAAATCCAGGAGTATGTTGTGCTGTCTTTAGTGAAATAAAATCTGTTTTCCTGTTGATGCTGAAATGGAGCTGATTTATTTGGACTGGTGTTTTTAATCATATTAAAATGATTTTTTAATACATACTTCATTAGTTTCTTGACACAAACCCCTTAAATTATTCAAACAAAAAGATTCACTCATAAAGTCACTCACATTTGCCAAGACTACATCATTCATGGGCTGATACAAAATCAACTGAAAATATTTCAACAGCTGTTAGAGGGATTAGCATGAAATACTCTAGACCTTAATGGTACCCAGAGATAGATCCTGCTGGCTTTGGTGATCCCCTGACTTCTCTTCTGTCGTCACTGTGAGGTTAACATTTGTAGAGTTTAGAGGAAATATGTAAATGCTTACTGGCTGCATTGCTATACAGTTTGGTTAAGACATTTATGCTCCACTTACGGACCTCTTACATTTTTCATGACAATACTAATGCAACTCAAAGCACCTCTGTGCTCTCAGGACAGCTAGCACGGCTTTAGACTTGTTATTCTAATAAGAGCTTTGCTCATTAATTGCACAGAAATATGAACAAAATCCAGCTGCATGCATTTGTCACTTTAGATTACTGCTTATTGAGATTACATTAGATTTTTTTGAAAGACAGTCATTTGGACATTATAGACCATGTTATATAAAACAAATCATCATCTTATTGGAAAATAAGTTGTCTCATTATCTTCAAAATTGTTGAAGAAAGAATGTCCACACAGGATCACTGACAATAATGCTACTAGATTTATTCATAAATAAAAATGCAGGCTAGTTTATTAGGTACACCTGTGCAATTCAATGTACTCTAATACAATAAGCCTACAAAAACAGTTGTGTGTGGTGTTTATGATGTTCACACAGTGTTGGAGGGAGTTTAATGGTATTTTGTGTTGCATTTTATTGTATCTAAATTCGGTGAACTGTATATGCACACATATGTTCAATATATTAATGTCTAGACAGAGTCTAAGCAAACAATGTTATTTCTTTAGTGATTTATATAAAACAGAGGCTTTTCAGACGATAGCTTTATTATAGCTGTACAGTATATCTCTTCTATAGGACACAATGCTGCATGTATGAAGTACCACTGTCTATGTACAAATGTAATTGTGGTTCAGAACCCCCCCCTCATATGTGATTTCTCTCCCATAATGCAAAGGTAGGGACAAGTTAGGGTCATCAGAGTTCATAGTTCAGGAAAGCCCAACATTTCCACAGTTTAATCCTCCATCAGAGAGAGAAGAGCACAATAACCATGGGAGACACTCCTCCACACTGTCAAATACCTAAAACTCAAAAGTAAACATGGAGTCTGACGATGTTCAACCTGGAAGGACTGACAGTGCTGAGAGTTTCAGGAGCATTCATGAAAACAAAACCAATGCAAACCTAACAAAAGGATTAAAAACAGGAGGGCCATATAATCTAAATAAAACTTCAGAATGTATTTGTAGTCCTTGTCAATGCTATAATTTGTTTTGTGCGCATGGATTCAGTTATCATCATGTTTCCAGATGTGGTTGGTGTAGTGAAACATCCTCTTCTGTGTGGATCCACTTTAACAGAGGAACAGAGCAGGAACTCCTCTTCTTTATCTACTGCAGGAAATGGCAGGTAGACCCGTACTGATCCATCCAGAACCCCTGTAGGCCTCAGCCACCCTCCAGTACTTCTCACACCTCTGTTCCTTTTTCCATAATGTGGCTGTCTTAGCTTTACGCTCCCTCCACCTCCTCTCTGCCCTCTGACCTGCTGATGGAGCCTCTCAGTTCCAGGATCTTTTACCTTGAAGATGTAAAAAGAAAAGGGTTGTAGGCAGGATTCTTTGTGGTGATATCAGTTTAAAAAAAAACAAAAAAACAGAGAAAACAGCTGCAGACAGACATTTGGGATATCCCATAGACTGACCAGACATCAAGCTGAACACACAGGGATTAATACTAGGAACTAATTTAGTCTGTTTCAACTCTGCTGCCTGCTTTGCCCTGGCTCAGATTGCTTACCACTGCTGCCCCCACCTGGATAGAGATTAACACTGCATCAGCCAGGTTTACAACTAAATCCTTCCTTCCCTAAAAACTCCATCTCAGTAAAGGAAAACAGGAAACGCGCAGAGTTTTCCTCTTACCTGTGGTAGTGGTAGTGACACCGTTCACTGTCCCCTCCACCTCCGTCTCATCCTCTGCATAGCTCATTAGCAGAGCTCTCTGTCTGTCCGTCAGTGTCCTGCAGAGACAACAACTTATTTATGTTCCTTGTGATTTGGATTAAAAAAAAAAATAAATAAATAAAATTTCTTCTAGACCTAGATAGTAAGTTATATTATGACTTATTATAGTCTAGAATCACAAGGCCGTTTCATGTCTCCAAGGGATAAAACGAGCAAAAAAGATATATACAATATGTGTGTTTGTCTGTGGAGACTTACTTGGGTACTTTTATTTTGACATGGACGTAGTGGTCTCCGAAGCCATAGCCACTGACACGAGCGATTCCCTTCCCTGCAAGTTGGATCCTCTGGTCTGTCTGGATGCCTGCAGGGATCTAAAGATGAGGGGGGGAGAAACACCAATCAAATTAAAATGATCTAGTTGCCTCTTTATATTGTTATTGTGGCATTATGTGTTTGAGATGTTTCCCCAGAGAATGTCCGTGTCTGCTTACTGATAAGTTGAGCGTTTCATAAAGGCCCTGTGCTCTGGCCGTGCCGCCCAGAATGGCTTGTGCCACAGAGACATAAAGGTCAGAGTGGATGTCTGCACCGTCCCTCCTGAACACTGGACTTTTTTGGACCTGGATCCCAAACCGGAACACATCTCAATAAATCAAACACGTTAACAAAAAGCAGTACACCACAGTTTATCTGCAGTGTGTTCATTCCAAATCAAAGAGCTCAGATAGCTCAGCGCCTCTTACTCGTTCACACACAGACGTACGACACAATCCCATTAAGGAGGTGAACATGCACTTCCTGGAGAGCTCATTTATTTCTGGCCTGGGTTTCTTACACTGTTGCGATGATGATGATGATGATGATGATGATGCAGATACTCACCCTGAATGTAATGAAGACCTCTTTCTTACCAACTGGCATTCTGACTGTCTGACCATCCTCCACTCCTTAAAAGCACAACAAAGCAGTTAGTGGTGTACATCATTTATATTCAAGTTCAATGTAAAAATCTCTCTTTTGAGTATGAAGCCCTGAGTGTCTGTAGGCTTGAAAGGTGGACAGACGCAGGGTCAGCCTCATTCCATACACAAAACATTTTAAAAGGTTAAAGGATAAGTTATAATTTTACTTTTCTTATGATCATTATGATTTGTGAAGAACAGCATAAACCTACAGATTAAATTGTAGTCAAGGCTCAAAGTCCATTTTTTCTGACATGTCTTCATCATGCAGTGTATTCGTTATGTGGGGGAAGATTTTCAGAAGAGTATTTCAAACAACATCTAGGAAGTCAGGAAAATCTGCAGCAGAGCAGATAGATGTTGCTGATGACTCTGGCGCAATATGCTGCAAGGTGACTTTTCATGTTCACCAATAGTGATAAATGAAAAAAAAAATCCCTGGTATTTAGAGAATGTTGACAGTACTGAGTGGAACAGGAAGCTGAGTGAGACCGACCTGCGGGCACAGGAACCATCACAGTCTGCCTCTGCTTGGTCTGTCCTGTCCCGCGGCAGGAGTGACAGGGAGTGGAAATGACTGTGCCTTTGCCGCCACAGCGACGGCACGTGGAGCGCATCACAAACGGGCCAGTATTCACTGTCTCCTACAGATGGGGACGATACATGCGTTTGATAATACAAAACACATAGACACTTTGAAGAACATTATGAAGAGGGTGTCAGAGCGCTTACCATGCCAGAGCCGTTGCAGTGGTGGCAGTGCTGGACCTTGGTGCCTGGCTCGTGGCCCTTACCATCACAGCGCTGGCAGGCTGCGTCTATTTTAACAGATATCTCTTTGTTGACCCCCTTTGCTGCCTGAGTGAACGTCAGCTCCATGATGTACTGTGCCAGAAAAAGAGGAAGCCAGAAACTCATCACTCTAAATATGCACATAAAAAATGAGTTCTCAAAAGCAAAATCAAGGGCACTCCTTGGCTTTATTTTCACCTCCCATTTTACAGTATCCCACCAACCTCCTGTGGCTGATCAAACATGGCGCTGAAGTCTCCAAACCCACGTCCCCCTGAGAATTCCCCAAAGATCTTGCGGAAGAGCTCCTCTGGGTCCACGCTGCTGGTCTGTCCAGTCCAGTAGTGCTGTCCACCACCAGCCTGACCAGCGTCGAAGCCCGCTGAGCCATACGTGTCATACTGCTTCCTCTTTGTTTCATCACTGAGGACCTGGGAGAGGGCAAGGTTCATTTATCTTTCTGATGCGACTTTTGAAGTGGAAGAGATGTCTATTCCTATTCACAAATGCCAAAGAAAAACACATAATTGTGGGAACAGATATGCAGTAGATGTGTCAAGTGAAAGCTGAATAAAGGCAGACATCAAACCTCATAAGCTTCAGCCAGCTGAGCAAATTTTTCTTTGGCTTGCGGGTCATCTTTGTTGGTGTCAGGGTGGTACTTTTTGGCCATCTGAGGGAAAAACAACACACTATCAACTACTGTGATGACTAACTGGCTGAGAACCAATACAAACTGTAAACATGTGGCCGGCAGGAACAGACCTGGTAGTAAGCTTTCTTGATCTCTTTCTGGGTTGCAGTGCGAGGTACCCCAAGGACCTGGTAGAAGTCCTGCTTGCTGTTAGCAGGGGCACTTGTGTGAAAGGACAGTGTGCAGACAGCATGTGGAGATTTGAGACCTGCAAATGTGTCAAAACAGGGTAAAATGATAAGTAATTCCAGCAGAACAGAGCCGCATCACAGCTGCATGCAGATCGACTGACAACTGACAGTTGAATTGGCTTGTTTTGCACGTTATTGGTATTCACTGTTGGTCAAGTTAATGAAGGTAGTTAACACTTCTTTGTAAAAGATGGACATGTTAAGCTAACCGGCTTTACAGTAAGAAGATTCTAGAAACACAAACGCCTGTAGAGCCGGAGATGATATGTTTGAGGATAAACAGTATGCTAATAACGCTGCCAATAGCATAACCAAAGGCAAATTTTAGCAACAACTGACTAATCAGGTCACATAGTCTGACGGGTCATATAATACAATGTGCCCCAGGCATCGACCCCTGGCATATTCAACTTGATGACTGCAAAGCAAAGTTAGCAAGACTGATCACATCACCTTTGATAAACTATCTCCTCTTATATGAAAGCAAATTCGCGCATCTTATCTTTAACGCTCGTTTGAGCCGTTATCAGCCGATGTTAACCAGGTTGTCCGACCCTGCGTCACACGAAAACAGAAATTACACAAACTAAACTTAGCCTAGCCTAGCCTAGCCTAGCCTAGCCCAGGCCAATACCATACGGCTAATACACCACTCACCTGACAGTCCTCTCAATGTCAACGCATTCCCTGCCCCGCCGTACACCAGGCTCCCTCCTCGCCGCAGTTTCTCCGCTCCCACTGTAGAAATACTGCGGACCCCTCCATGGCTGGTGCAGACAACAGCACCGGCGGCCCGACGATGTCCAGAGGACGCGATAACTGTAATCCAGCGTGAGGAGCAGCGGGCAGCCGAGGACGCCATGATTCCTTCACTAGCCGCCTCTCCGGAGGTACTGCGCATGTCCGGGACGGAGTGGGCGTCGCCGACAGCGCAAAGATAGTCTAATTGATTCAAGATGATGCACTGTCTAAAAAAAAAAAAAAAAACGAGTTGAAAAAGTTTTTCTTAAAAATTCCTACTCCCTTTTTTAAACTCTACGCGGGCGGCTACAGCAGATATAAGTTACGATTGAATCCAAACGTTACCAGTTTCATTGTGCAGGCGAGCATTACAAGTGACAAGTTAAAAAAAAAAAAAAAAAAGGATGCACATGTTTTAATACAGAGGGTAGCACATGGCAGCTAAGGGCGGGCGTTCTGTTGTGTGTGAAACGGAAAAGTCCGCCCAATCGGACGGCCCTGAGGAGCAAAGCGAGTGTACACTGCTCGGAGAGCCTGAGCTGTCAGCTGTAGCAGAAACCCTCTGCAGAGTACTAACCAGCTCGACAGAGACACCCGGAAGGCACGAAAGTCAATTTAAGAGGGGCAGCATGAATCGCTTTAAGACCTCCAAATTCAAAAACACCACCCCGAAAATTGCCAAGAAAGATGTGAGTAGTTCGCAAGCGTCTGGAAAGAGCCAGTTTTCCTAGCTAACATTAGCACTGGTTAATAGCTGTGCTACTGAAGTGGTGTTTTGGGGAGCGCCTGCCTGCCTGCAAGGGATGTTGAACTTCCTGCATCTGGAAGGCTACATAGTACTGAGAGAAGTACACGAAAATTTGAATCCGCACACTAATATTCATACGAACTAAAGGCTACTAGTAAAAACTGCGAGCCATGTGGTTGCATAGAGCTGCTAGCCTACATCTGATGTTGCAGTGACGTCCATCATAATGCCATCATACTATAGCTGGGTTTTCTCATAGATTTTCAGTAATCAACAGTTTTTGATTACACACTCGGGAGCACTATCTGTCTGCACAGATTTTCCGTGTCAGCCGAAAGGAAAGATACACATTTGAATGGCAAATGTGATAAGTGATATTATTATCAAGATGCCTCTCTGTCAGTGATGGCTGTCCTGCAGGCTGCAAGAGGCGGCTTGTCTGGACTGGACTGGAGTGCCTTGCATACAAATATGCACATCTGCCATTCCTTGTCCTCCCCTAGACCCATTTTTTCAAGTTGCAACCCCTGCAGCTCTCCTGGCTCAGGTGTATTATGTAATCCCCTGCCTCGTTTTTACTGAGGCAGTGAAATGCCTGGATTGTTTTGGTATCTTTCCAATCTATGCACAGGATCGAGACAGCAGCTGCTGCTAATGTTCAACTAGCCCTTTATACAGCAGACCAGTGAATATGTGTGGTTGTGGCTATTCCAATCAAGTAGTCATGTGACAGGAGCTGTCAGTTAAACAGTGTACAAAAGAGAACATGGGGCAAGTGAGAAGAGAGGCAGGTTTATAGGGATTGAGAGACATGCAAGCTAAGATGGGTGTGGCATTTTCTCCTCAGATGATCTAGAACATCTTGAATTTTACACATAGTGAGAGAGAGTGATCTCAACGTGGTCTAAAAATGAATTTTGGTGCCTCATTTGGCAGGTGTCCTATTATAGTCCCCTGAACACAGTCTCTGGTGCCGTAGCTCTTTCTAATCATAGGCCTGCAGATAGATTCATAACAGAAGGTGATCAGCATACCATATATTGTACATGTTGATCCAAATTGATTTAGTAGGAATGACAAGCCTTTTATAACAGATAAAGTGCCCTTAATAGTATCCATGCAGGATCCCAAGAGGCCCATTTCTCTCTGGAGGCTTAAAAATGCATTTGATAGAGTGGAATAGTTGTACCTGTTTGAAATCAGAAAATGGAAATGACTAATATTATGGACAATGACTAATACAAACATTTTAAAATTAAAAGAAGTTAAGTTAAGGAGTGTTATTTAAAGATCCTGTAAAGCAAATTCACAGATTTGTTTATAAAATCAGTGTATATGTTGCAGAGCTATTCCTGAAAATGTGTGAAACTTGTGAAACTTGTGTGGTACTGAATTGTGCAGTTATACTGTTAAACTGTATTTCATCATTTTTGTTTTGAGCAGTTTTTTTTTGGGTGGGGCCTAAACGTGGTACTGGTGACGCACTTGGACCCCTACTTAGCATACCCCGCCCCTAAAGCTGTAACGGTATAAAATTATGATATGTACTAGCATCAGTGGCTCCAATCGATCTTCCAAATGAAACTGACACCACACAGTGTGGGTGTAAGCATCTGATACATCAGCGCACATTTGCATGCATTTATTGTCTACTTGTCTTTTGACAGACACACATACAGAATATGTGAAAATAGATGCACACTTAAAATGAAGTGTGCTTTAAAATGCACGTGTGCATCAACATAGCAGTAATACATCTTTCCTCACCAAGCTGTTTTAGCTGTTAAGTGCCCTCTGTAGGCCAAATGTCTGTCATGGTTGGTCTAACAATTATCTGGGGAGCAGCGAGGCAGTAGCTGTTGGAGTGTGTTGTGCAGACACTCTGTCCTCTTGGCTCTCTTGCCTTGTTAATGTTATGAAAGAGGTTTTAAGAGTTTTTTGTGCTGTGCAACGCAGGGAGCCCTTCCACTTCCTCAACACTTTGCTCATTCAGAGGCACTTATGTGTGTGTGCTCTCAGCCAGATCCTTCCTGTTTATGTCCTTCCTTTAGTCTAGTTGTGAAAGCAACTTGGTTGCATGTGCTTTTTAGTATAATGAAACACATGAGCTACGTTTTTCTATTGGATTCTTCAGCGTAGGTTGCTGGTATGCTCTTGTTCACACATGTCAAGTTAACACTTAGGATTAAACACTACTCATTTGTCAAGTTCCATTACACTGTGGTCTGAGGGAACACTCAGTCTGAATGATACCTATACTTCTCAGTGTTGTCTTGTCTGATCCCAGTTATCTATGTGCATTATCCTTACTCTGTTTCATCTCTCTATGTCTTGAAAAACAGGGATGGATCAACAATGTCCGTCCTGGTTCCTTCTCCTGCCAGGGAAACCACATCAAAGCGAACTCCAAGCTGGTGGCCTTCAACACCGAGCAGGCTGGTAAGGCCATAAAAGTGTGCTCAACGGTTTGTTTCATGCAAGCAGATGAATCCACTTTCTATAGCTTAAACCCAGATTTGCTTGTGTTTAATCAAATGTCCACGTTTAATAAGTTGAGAATGTGGGGAAGGCCGAATCAAGTTAAAATCAAAGAGAAAGCGGAACCAAAAACAGAAGAGAGACAGATTTTTCTTTACCAAAGCTTTATTTTTCTTTGCTAAAGCTTTATTGTTTCAAATATACATTAATTCAGTTACAGTGCCCAGTAGTGACTAATAGAGCTGGGAGGGAATTTTGGATATTGAGCCATTAGTTGGCACTATTAAAACTCTGGGAGTGCATGTTTAAAGTATGATGGATGTCATGGTCTGTGTGTGTGTGTGATGTTTCCTGTGTTTACAGGTGGAGGTATGCTGGGCTTGTCTTCAGTCAAACCTGGCTCAGATGGACAGTGGACAGTCACCCAGTTTTCTTGTCATTCTGGTAGTTTCTCCTCATACCTTTATCAGCACAGTATTTTGTTGCAGTCTCCTGCTGTCTCTTCCATCTCCCCTTCCCTCTACATAAATATCCTCACTCCACCCAAAAGGAAACTTTTTTTTTCTGTCTTGGCTCAGAAATGAAATCAACCTGGACAGCTGTGACCCAGATCTAATTTTTATTTTCCATTTGTTTTCCCTCCTCTCTGCCAGATCTAGTGACTGATATGGACTTTTCTCCCTTTGATGAGAGTCTCCTGGCAACATGCTCTGGAGATGAGACGGTGAGCTCTTCGATGCTGTCTTTCTTTTTGTCCCCTCTTTCCTTCTGTCTCTCTCTGTATTGATTTTGCTTTATTTTGCTGAGGTATACTTACAGTGAAGTGCATTTTCCATCCTCCCAGGCTTTGTTGTTCCTGGCTGGACTTTGATTGCAGTATGAACCGCCTTGGTTTTTGTTATTTAAACCTTTTGAAGCCTCCTTCCTCTCAGCATATAATCCTCAGACACAGGTGCCCTGGCTTACTGGAATCTGCTGAGTGTGGTCCTGCATCTTCAGACGCAGCAGCTTGGTTTACCTCAGAGCCCTGTGTAAACACGCACAACTATCGCCACACACAGACATAAAGCACACACACCGGAGTGGTCTGCAGTGCCCAGCATCTGCAGCTCACTTTCACCCCTCTTATCTTTTGCCAACTGGGCGAATTGTTTCACCAGCTTTGGTGGTGCTGAGCAAGTGAAATTAGAGTGAGACTGAGAGAATGCATCCACTTGTGAAGTATGTCTGAGCATACATACATTGAACTTTATGTTCAAAAGAGCAGGAACTCACGGAGGTGTAAAGACTACATCCATTAAGATAGATTTGATCTTTGAATTGTAAACTGTCCATCATTTGATATCATTTTATTTATTTCCCTCTCTGTGTGTGCAGGTGAAGCTGTGGCGTTTGTGCGATCCAGAGCTGGAGCAGCCCAGCAGTCCAGAGCTGACCCTGCGTCCAGGTCAGGGCCGGCTGGAGCTGGTGCACTTCCACCCCACCTCCTCTGGCTTGCTGGCTGTCGCCACTGCAAAGTCTCCTGTGATTTGGGACACCAGCCGCCAGGAAGCACCGTTAGCAGGTAGCTACAGCTGGCATCATGAGCTGAGCATGTACAGGCATTCGTTTGTGCGCACAGTTCAAATTAAAGCACACATCACAAGAAAATGACTCGTTGTCGTACATCCTGCACTGTCTGTTACATTTAACATTTCAGTCTCTGTCAGTTAGTCTTCAAGTTTTGTTGTGGTCGATTTTGTTTCTATGTGTAACATAAACATATATTTGAAGTGGTTGCTTTCCTTCCTTTCGTTGGGGACTGTCTGACTGACACTGCCTACGTTTTACAGCCCTGTGGCTCTGTCTAAGTGCCGGAGCAGCAGAGGTAATGTTTTGGTTTTGCAGTCCTGGTCCCAGTCTCCCCAGACTGGCCTCAGGATATTGTCACTATCCTCTGGCCTCACCCCACTCCCACAAACACTGTGCCCCCCCTCCTCCCATCCCATGACAGCTGGTCTGGCTGCTACTGCTCACTGCTGATCCAACTTTTCATGAGCTGTACCGCCTTCCACACTGTCTTTCATCACTGTCACCATTCATACGCAGCTAAGGAACAAGCGCTGAACGATACAAACCTATCTTTCAATGAATATGTGTTTGGGTTCTATTTTTTATTTTTTTTCTCCACTATCTAATTTCATGTCGCACTACTTTGTGTGTAACTGTCTTAACAAGTGCACATCTCAGCTTTTTTCATCTGTTTGATGTTATAGTGCAACTGAACAATTCATACAAGCTGTGCTGTGCTCACTTAAGGCACTGCAAGCTAATACATGTATCATGCTCATAATTTCTCTCATATGCCTGAACTGTAAGGACATATGAGCCATTCTTTGGTGTAAATCATCCCCACTTTGGTGTAATTGTGTGTTTTCTGAATCTTGTGTGCTTGATTTTATAGCTTCACCTCTTCCCTGCGTTTTTCCTGCAGTGACCTCTCAGATGTTAGATATCCATGTTCTTTGTGTATGTGCAGTCATTCTGTGTTCATTGTTTGTATTACCATGATTTTTTTTTTTTTTTGCCATTTTTTTTGTCCCTTACTAACGTGAGCATTGTGTCTCTAGTCCTTTCCTCCTCTCACCTGTCTGATGTTGATGTGTGTGTCTGCAGTTCTGGAGCAGCACAGTGACCAGCTGCAGAGCATGAGCTGGAAACAGGACGGCTCCCTGCTGGCTTCCTCCTGCAAGGTGAGGAGAGGTCACACTGCCTCAGATATATTGCAATGACCTTCACAACTTCACCTTTCATAAAGGAATAGTTGTATTTTGTTTTATTCTCTCATCAATTTTATTTGTGTGTGGATGGAGGTTTGTTTGCTGTAGTTACAATGTGTGACCACTAGATGCAGCCAGTGGCTCACATTCAGTGCAGCATACCTCTCATTGGACACCGTGACTCCTTATCTGCTCTTATGGGGTTTATTTCATCAAAATGTCAACTTGGGTGATACTCATAAAAAGGGTGGGGATCACATCACACATTGGATCAGAATTAGTGAGCAGTTCTTTACAGGAAAAACGGAATAAACTTGGAAAACCCTATGACGTAAAAGAAATAATAGCCAATTTCTCTTAGCATGGTAATAGTGATGACATCAGATTGGAAATTGTAGTAACTTGGCAATTAAGGCACTAATAAGGGCACACGCCTGCATGTGAGGGATAAATCTATCATGGCTTTGTTTTGTCTTGATCTCACCTGACCCCTAACGCCCTATCCCCTTTACACAGCCCTGTGCGCCACTTTGAGCCCCACTGTCCCCTGATGCAAGTTTAAGTCTAATGAGGAACTGAAGACTGTAATTCCTTTGACATGTACAGTAGTTATGTGTCGAACAGGGGAAGGCAAAGAAGAGAGAAAGTCTCCCTGGATTTTTATGTATCCATATGGCACTGTTCTCATCTGTGTCATCAGGAAACAATCACAGAGCTTGAGGGGCTTTCCATTAGGTTGTTAATATTTTGTGTAGGAGGAGGAAGGACAGGGGTGGTATGGGTTTAAAAGTAGGGGGCAGAGAAAGAAGGGATTTAGGAGTTTAGGTGGGATTGTTTCATGAATGTATTTGGATTATAGGGAAAGCTAGTGGGGCTTGCTTGCACAGTTTTAACCCTCAGATTGTGCACCAGAGTGAATTTCTCTATCACTCAATCTATCCTTTCGAAACCACACATCGACTGATTGATGTGAAAATGAGCCTGAAGCCTCTGGTGTATACTTTACACAATGCCTGATGAGCAAACTTGTGTTTTAGATGAAATAAACTTTGACACAAAAATCTACCACATGTGCGTATTTAACAGGTATGATTGTCAGGCCAATCCCCCTTGTTTGTTTTGCTCTGACAAGTAACAAATTACTCCACCCATCACAGTCTACATCCAAATCATGGCATTTACTTTGACAGGATAATCATCCTCGGCAGAGCTACCATCGGCCTCAGTGCAGTCTGAAAGAACAAGGCACCTGAAAAGAAAGGGAGCATGGGGAAATGTGAGCCGAGATCAGAGCCGGGGGCCTCCTGTTGGGCTCTGGTGTCATTTAACCCAGAGGACCCCTTTCAATCTCTCCAATCCAGCTTATTAAAGCAAATAGGGCCTGCCAACATGTGGGTCCAATCCCCCGCCCTCCCATAGGGTAAACATTGGGGCACAGGGCTGAGGTCGGGGGAGATGAAGGGGAGACCACCACCCCAAAGAGCAGGAATCATGACAGGCCTCGTTTGGACTTAGAGAGATGTATATTTATGACACACATGGAGGGAGAAAGGCGCCATTCAGTTTTGGGAAGGGAAATCCACAGGTAGCGTGAGCAGAGACGGAGGAAAGTCTGTGTTTATCCGAATGATGGACAGGCCTGGGTGGTGTGCAGTTTTTAAAATGAGGTGTCACTAGATTTATGGTCCACCTTTAATTCTGAAGGTCAAATTATCACTAGGCTCCATACAGTATTTCTCAGTGAAGAGGGAGATAAAATAATTGCAGTCTCAAATCGACGATCACAACAGGCTTTGACGCTGGTAACCATGGGAGATTAGGAACAGGAGAGTGGCAGCGCCCTGTGTTTGATGAGCGGAGGGGGCACCCCTGGCTGAAGATTCCCAGCGACCGTGTGTGTTTACGTACATGTGAAAGTTGTGTGCAGCAGACCAGCAGTGAAAACTCAATAACAGCAGCTTGAGAATGAGACTCTGCCTCTTTGATTAAACAGCTGCTGTCTCAGCACAGACACACAAACACAAATGCACACACTACTCTCCCTCTGTCATTTATGGCTTAAGGTGGTGTGTGTAAGTGTGTGTATGTGTGTGTTCATATGGGTTATTGTCATAGGCTTTAAAGAGTGTGTTTGCCTGTTTGAGTGTGTGTATGTGTGTGTGTCTGTGTCTGTGTATACTTGTACTTGCTACATAGTAAGGACCAAAAAAAGTATTTTACTAACAGAGTGAGGACATTTTGGGAAAGTGAGGACATTTTGGCCGGTCCTCACTTTTTGAGACACCTTCAAATCACATTTTGAGGGTTAAGACTTGGTTTTAGAGTTATGGTTAGAATTAGGTTTAGGTTAAGGTTAGGGTTAGGGTTAGGGTTAGGCACTCAGTTGTGATGGTTAAGGTTAGGGTAAGGGGCTAGGGAATGCATTATGTCAACGAGTGTCCTCACAAAGATGGAAGTACAAGTATGTGTGTGTGTGTGTGTGTGCTGACAGGTCAGAGGTGGTTTTAGCCAGAATTTGGCATTTTCACAACAGGTGGGATCTTATGCACAGGTCATGTGGTTGGAAAACCTGTATGTGTGTGTGTGTGCGTGTGTTTGTGTGTGTTCCCACACTGTTCTCAGAGCCTTTGGCTTAGGCCCAGGTCACAGCGGCCTGAAGACATAGCTTCGGGGCATCATATTCGTGGGTGGGCTACACACACACACACGCTCACTGAGATAAAGAGGCAGAGAAAGAAACGGCATATTAGGAAAAAACAACGTTTGCTATTCAAGCTAACAACAGCAAATAAATGCCCCTTTGGATTGCTGGGGGAGCAGAATGAAGAGAAGCTACAGCCTACACTGATCATTTGCTTCAAGACTGGATTCAGTTTGACAGAATAAAATGCTGTATGACTGTTGTGTATGGCTGAATGTTGCGTACTCCCCCTCTGTGGGTGTGCATGCACTTGACTGTGTCACTATGAGCCTCCTGATTCCCTGTGACGTGTGTTTGTTCAGTGTGTGCGTGGTTTAGTCTAAGCCCTTTTACTTATTACCTGCTATCAGCTCCGCATGTCAGTCTGCTGCTGTGATCACAGTCACACACTGGTATTGAGTGACACGGCTGCAGACATGCATGTCCCGGTCACAGCCTGATCCCATTAGGCCCCATTTCCTCTCAATCATGAAGGAACTTCTCTGATTGGCTGCTGTGATTGATGCAGAATGCATGTTTGGGCCGGCCGGGGTCAAGAGACACGAGGCCTCGAAGGGGTCACGATGAATCAGTGAGATCACACCGATACATGAGGAAACTTCAGAGACCCTGTGTTGTTCTTTCTCTGAATCATACCGAGGTGGAGGGATGCTAATGTTTTCAATATTTAGCTTTCATATTTCAGTTCCTATGAAATAATTACAGCTGATTGAGGAGGCCCTAATTCTTTTCCCCCCTTTTCTTCGTGAGAACCTTAAATCCTGACCTTGTGTTTGCTCTTGGACCTCCTTACACATCACATTCACACTCCTCACAAAGGAAGAATTCACAGTGAACCACAGACTTGCCTCACAGCCCTCACATGTTGTTATTACTTCACATTCTGTCCATACAGTGTAGCACTGAGAATGAGAAGGAACCAAGTTGCCAACTAACCATAAATGTGATTTAAAACCAAGGGTTTTTGTGCTCAGACAGTGTTGAGCTGATTTATAACACTATATCATTTATTGTAATTCATAACATAAATCATTTCCATCTTCCTTCAGTTCAGTTTCTTCTCTCCCTTTGTCTGTGTAGGACAAGATGTTGCGAGTATTTGACCCCAGAGCCCAGCTGACACCTGTTCAGGTAAGTCCTCTTAGAAAGGCTTCACCACACTACATAAACACCTACGATGTGGAAATCAAATACAGCTTTCCAGCTTAGAAAATCCTTTATTTTATTCCGACAGAATTTGATGTAGGACTATTCAAACAGTTCAAGAAGGTAGATTTGAGTAAAAATAATTTTGGTCCCTGTCACTTCACTGCCATTTACTGTAAGCAGATTTTCTTTCCATGCTACATCTAGTGATAAACATGTTGACATTAACCCAGAGATCTTACCACTCACCACTTTCAGTGATTCATCTACTGGTGATTTACGGATGCAGTTGCTCCTCTCCTCTTCCCATGGATACCCATCCCATACTAAATCAGTGCGCACATGAACCTCTGCACTCACACCACTTCTTTTGAAAAGCTCTGACCAATGACAACCAGGCCTGAGCCGCAGAGGCCTCGGTCACAACCAGCAGCGATGAGAAAGTGGAGTGGTAGAACATTTGTGTGTTGAGGGAAGATGAAGATGAAGTGGGGAGGGTGAGTGTTGTGAGAGACTGGTCAGTGTAGAGCAAACGTTCTCACACATTTCAAGGGTGGACCTCCCAGGGTGTTTTAATTACAGAGATGCTTGGCACTGCCTCAGGCCGTGGGCTCTCTCATTTGTAAATACAAGGAATCCTGCAAAAACACTACTTGCTGCAGCAGATTACGTATTAGACCGCAGAAATACCTGGAAGGCACACCTGTATAGAAATATCTGTGTACATGTGTAGACTCTGTGTCTGTGTATATGCTTCCCTATGTGCTGTTCTGTGTGTGCTTTTAAACTTTTGACACCTTCATGAAAGGCGTACTGTTTCAGAGGTGGTGTGATGTCATTGACTCTGACAGGCAGGGAGCCAGCACTGAAACAGGTACATGTGGATTATTTTCTCTGTGGCACACTTACAACTGTATGCCTTTTACAAAACAGAGTGTGAGTGCAGTGCATGTGTGTCTGTGTTTGCTTTAGTAACATGAGCTGGGTCGGCTGGCTCCTCTCCAGCGTTTGAACGTGGATGTTTACATCAGGTGTATCAGTGTTGAAGTCCTTTTTAACGCACTGGTTTTCAGCAGCCCATTGGATTTTTCTGCACTGCAAGGAATCTCGCTGTCCCTCTCTCACTGCTCATGCAATGCAGACACGGCTTTTCAACAGTGCTCCAGATTGCCTGGATAAATACCATTCCAGATCCAGGGCCACTCCGTGTACTCATTTGAAGTAATTCAAATAAAATTGCTCTAAATTTGCAGTTAAATCACTCTGTGCAGGCAGAGGGACTCATTGGTTTAGACTGAATCAGTATTGGGTTATCTGTATGTCTGAAATGGTGTCTCCAATAAGAGCTCAGTGGTTACTGGTGGCGGGGACATACTGATGCTGGGACATTCCAGCCAAGTCTATGTCATTTTTGACTTCATTAGATAGTTGACAGTGGTGAGGCCGTATGTGGGAGAGAGGGAAAATAGATGTGACACGTCTTAAGGCGGATTTGAAACCAGGAATGTGTTTTAAGTTTTAACTTTTTTGGTTTGTGCTTTACACCAGTGGTTCCCATTGCCTGGGCCACTCGTAGTGGCATGCAACTAATTCCATTTACTCAATACTATAGCTGACTAAAGCACACTTTTAAGGTACTTGTACTTTACCTGCGTATTTCAGTTGTTTGTCACTTTATACTTTTACTTAACCATGTCCCAGAGGGACAAAATTAAAATACATATAATAAAATAAAATAAAATATAACAATAAAAGAATGAGTGGGGCCATTCTGCTGTGTAATGAGTCATTTTATTTCTGATGCTCTGTAGGTGTTGATACTTTTACTCAAGTAAATGCAGTTGTTTAAAGCAGAAAATCTGACTTGTTTTTTTACACAGTTTTATTGCTTCTTTCACTGATGACCAGGCCTTGAGGAAACAATGTGATTTGACCAATATATAAGTTATACAAACAAGTTTCATATGTGCTGCATTTTTCCTCATCTCTCCTTCATAAACACTTAATGGAGTTTCAATTAAAGTGGCTCATCAGTACAAGAGGTCTGTCACCACCACTTCTCAGCATTCGGCCGTACATGAAATCTTTGTGTGTGACCACTACCTGACTGTCTCACTGACAGATCTCTGTGGGTTTTTTTTAATTTAGCAAGTAGCCACAATGAAAGACAGGCCAAATAAAGTTGTTCCCCTTTTTGTTTAGTTTAGGTTTTATTCTTGCCCACTGTCTCTTTTGTGCACTCTCATTTCTTCCTGTCTTTCTCTGGCTGTCTCTCTCTGTCTTGTTCTCCCTGTTTTTTCAATTTTTTTTATCAAAATTGGCTGGTTCGCAACAAAATTGTCAATTTATAGCTTGTCTGCGGTGTAAAAAAGGTTGCGTCTGACTGCCGGGCCACCAGGAGAGTCAGGGATCATCCAGCCAAAGTCTACTAGTCTCTCGACACTCTCAGTGTTTTCTTTCTCTCTCTTTCTTTCTTTCTTTCTTTCTTTCTTTCTTTCTTTCTTCCCAACTCTCTCATTAATCCTCAGTGCCACAGAGAGGAGGCCCGCCAGCCTGAGTCAGCACACTGCCCTCTTCTGCACTACCCACATGGCTTCACCACCTCAGCTGAAGAAGAGTTAGGATCCAGATCAAAGCTATTAGAGGGTTGCCCTTCCCTTTTTGGGTTTGTGTGCTCCCTTGCTTTCTTGTTCTCCCTTCCTATCTCTCCTGCCGTGGGAGGCTTCAGTGTGGAGAACAGAGTGGGCAGAGCCTCACCCTGACAACTTTCAGATGTGCGACTCTCTCACTCTCTTTCTCTGGAGAATGGGAGAGCCGCCACCGCTCCTATTAACACCCCATCTGCTGGAGGAGGGTGTACATGTGGGCGATGAATCTTAAACACACTCTAATGCAATGAGGGCAGTAATTTGGATGCATGGTAGAATGTGAAGCTCTGATTTCTACATAGACCCACAAAGCAATATTCAAGACCATAAAACAACACAACACAGCATTTCACATTGTGTCAGTGGCTTAAAGGAAAATCCACATTGTTTGTGCCCGATGTGAGGACACATTCAAGCACTTTCTCCACTTTTCATTCTGATCAGTTTGTTGGTGTAGATGTGATGTGATGCCAGGGAAAGGCCAGCGTGGCCACAAAGTAAACAGAGAGGGGCAGAGAAGTGTCCAAACTATTTGAATTTGTAACCTCACTGGGAGGTCTGTTTGGCATCTCGCATGAGAGCCAGTCGGTTGTCTTCATCAAGAGAAGCCACAACTCTTCTCTGAAAAGATTTCTGGGGAGGGATAGCTCACGAATGCTGCGGAGCGTCAGAGTGAAGCGTAATCTTCTCTTTCTCTGAGGCGGAGAGAGTTTGAATTGTAGTACAGTAAGAGAAATATGTACATCTGAAAAACAGATTATCTGAGACAAAAGACGCTGATTCAGTATCACCAGTGCTTTTGCATGTTTCATGTGCTTTCATTTGATTATTTCCATCAAATGTTTTTGATCAATGTATTTTCTGCTACTAGTGTCTACCCCGAATGGTTTCTCAGGACAAAGATACACATCCCCATTGTTAGGCGTTTGCAGAGTTGGCCGAACTAGTCCCTAAGACTAGTTCTCTGACCATGTCAGCCATCAAAAGTGTTTCTGTGTGATCCAAACAGCCACACTGGAAGATGGAGTGAAAAGTCGTCTGTCATAGAAAGGGAGGTTGACATAGTATCGTTTAAAAATGATATTTTTTGAAGATGATATGTTCAGGCAGTCTCCCCAGAAAGACCTTCATGGTGTTGCTCTCAGTTGAAGACATGATAAACGCCACAAATAGTTGTGTAATAAAACAAACAAAAATAAGCTCGAGAAGAGTTCCTTGGCTCCTTTCTCATCTCTTCACAGCTGACCAATCGCTGCAAGACGGGAGTCCAAAAGTTTTGGAAAGTTACAATAATGGTTGGATGCAGCTCTCTTATGTCTGAATTTGTGAAACACAACTAGTGTATCATTTGTAGCCCTAATCAAAATCAGTCTGATTGTTTTTTTATGAAGCTCACTCATAAGGCCTGGAAAATACCGTGAAACCACATTCTATTTGTCACGTGTTTGCATTTAAATGGTTATCACTGGTAGATATTGAACTTGTGCTGCAACAGTGGACGTTTTGTTATTCAATACCAGATGAATCGAAATTTGTTCGCCAGTACCTCATTATTTATTGGAGGGAAACATTAGAATGTACTTTCAACAGGTTATCATGAGTTTTGCTCCATTCCATGTTGTTGTATTTAAAGTTTCTTGCCTGTTTTAGAACAGCTACCTGCCGTTAAACTTGGACATTTATTTACTAATTTTATTTGGGGCGGAGTTGTACCTACATGCCCCCCCATCCCGCAGCTCCTGTGTTGTACTGGTGTCCTGGTTGCACCCATGGCAGAGAGTTGAGTGGGGCTGGCTCATCCCTGTGGCCAGCAGGGAATTGGGTTCTCCTCTAGCCAGGTGGGGTAAATATAGGCCCTAATTACAGCCCTGCTCTCGCTGTATTTATGGGAAATAAGACTGTGCAGGGTAATTAAGGTCTTGGACAGGAGGAGTAGTATATACTGCATCTGTAATCACTGTGTGTGTGTGTGTGTGTGTGTGTATGTGTGTGTCTGTGTATGTGCACAAGCATACAGACGGTTGTATTTAGGTAGTTGGCACATTTGAGGGGAGTGTGTGTCCGCACATCTGGCATCTTTTTGCTTCCTGTGAATTTCAGATTTGAATTTTGTTTTGGTGTTGCTTTTCTGTTTGGCCTGACTTTCTCTTCCTTCCCCGGTCAACATCTAAGATAGTATGTTTCATACATCTACCGACATATCTCTTGTCTTAAAAATTACAAATAGACGTCAATCGTTACATCAATCACCAGCCTATGTCTGCTGGAGGACATGGCCACTTAAATCTTGAAAAATTAAAAGTGAAAAAGCAGCAAATGGCCAGTTAGTGAAACTGGAATTAACATTGTGTTATTAATCTGTCATATTAGTGCGTGAAGCTATTTAAATAATTAAAACTCGCACTCAAATCAATTAAGATCTTAGAATATTTTCCAGATATGAATTACACACAGTGTAAGGACAACAGTAGGGTGAACCATTGAGTACCAAAGACAAACATTATACAGAACATTAAAGCTGTTATTTTTTCCCCTCTCTTTGCTATACTGGGTTCTGCCCTCCCTGCCATAACATCCCTGCACGGGCCTCTTGTTTTGATGAGTTTCTTTCACATCTCCATGTAGCTGGGCCTCCACCCTGCTTTCCTGCACTGAGCTATATGACTCCTCAGACCCAGCACACAAGGAGAAGAGGCACATTCACTGACCTGGCCCCAGTGGGCTGAGGTGTTTTATGGATGGAGGGGCACGTGCCTTTGTGGGCATTTGTGTCTCCTCTCTTGTCTTATTGTATCTTTTTATATATCCACTATGCCTGTGTATTTGCTGAGTGTGTGTTTCTGTGTATGAGTGTGTGTTTCTGTGTATACCATGTGTGCTTCAAATTACAGTGCTGAAAATACCCCTCATAGTTTTGGGCCAGTGCTGGCCGTAGAGCTGTCGATCTGTGGTCGCTGGAAGAGGAGGGAGACAGGAAAAGGGAATAGTTTGCTGGACTTGGGGGCCAGATTCCTCTTTTTCAGCTCAAGCTTCTGCTGCTATGGGTGAAATTAGAGAGGACCACGGGCTGGAATGGGTTTGGACTTGAGGAGGGAACACTGGGCAAGGCCAAGAAAAAGCACAGTGGTTTCACTGCTATAGGTGGCTGCGAGCAGCCACTCATACCATCTTTTATATCCTGCCATAAATTACTCAGACTGAACTCCCTGGTAGGTGTGTGTGTCTGTGTGTGTGTGTGTATGTGTGTGTCTCCATACTTGGATTTCTCATCACAGGCATAATAAACTACATTTAGTGCATCTGTGTTATCTATGTGTCTTTGATTTCTTATAATTGGAAAAGTGTGTGTTTGGGAAATGGGGGGGCTGGTGTATGTGTGTGTCCATGCTCAGATTTCTCATTACAGGCAGAGTAAACTAGCAGCGGGCACAGTGAGCTTAGTGTGTGTGTGTGTGGACTCTGGCAGGCAGCACAATGAAGCTCTTTGACTGGACCAGTAGAGTTTAGTTTGTATCACAGATGTAAACCCAGAGGGAGAGACATGAAGGAGAAACATTCGGAGAGATGCCATGAATTAGAAGAACTTCATTTTGGTGTTTGTGCTCTATATTCTGTCGCTCTGATTCTGTGACTCAGTGAAATGAAATGAGGGATAAGCTGAATTGAGATGCCTGTGGTATGTTTTCTTCTGATTTTAGCTTTATTATAACCCAACTGATATATTGATAAGGCTGATATTATCAGTAGACACCATGACAGATATATTGGTATGATCCTTATGTTGGTAAAGATGCAAAAACAAAGTACGGTGCAATAACTTGCAGCAATATTGTCAAAAGAATTTCAACTCAAAGTCCATTTAGTAGCTGTTCTTGAGCTTTCCGTCATGTCTCAAGATTCTCATCAGAAGGCAAAGTTTCTAATTCTTCATTCAAGTTTAACATATTTTTGTTTAATTAGCATTTTTATTAATTAATATCTATAGTAAAATCTATGATGGTCTAATTTCTAGTGAAATACAGGAAAACTGCTGTAAATTAAATGTTAATTTAATGTTTACAGTTGCATCACCTTCAAGAATGAGATTGATATTTAAATGTTAAACATCTTGCCTTAGACATATTCAAACAAATCTATTTTAAAAACCAAATTTAGAGAAACATCCCTAACAAAACAGATTTTATTGGTTTTAGCGGTATGTTATTTGTTTATGTTGTAAGGAAAAACTATTGGCAAATATGTTGTTGTATGGTTTTTGTCATTCTTTTTCATTCAATTATTAACATACCTCAACATATTCTTCAAATCTAGTGCAGGCTCTGATTGAAGCCATCCCTGAGCTTTGAGCCCCAGGTTGGATGGTGGTGGAGGTCAAAGACAAACCTGTTGTTCAAGGTTCAAAAAAGTATCACATGAAATGTGCATCAGATGTCGATACAGATGTGAGAATTCCTTTCTCACTCTCAAAAATGCCTGCTACTCTACCGACAAATAATTTCTTCTCACAGAATGTCAGCACTTCCCAGAGAATGAGATTTTGATGCTTCCCGCAGAATGAAGCTTGTTTACAGTTTGGAGAATGTCTAATACTAACACCACAGGGGTACGCAGTCAACATTGTGAAACGTGAAATATAATGTCTATAACGAACAGGGGGTTATTCCAAGAATATGTCACATGTTTACTCAACACTGAGCTCCAGATTCCAGATACACAAGCTGCACAATTTTACCTGAAACGTAGCCAAAAATTGTTCTGTGTTTTTAAAAAACTTATTTCTCTGTAAAAGCCTGTATCAGTGACCATGCTTTGGCAGTAACAAGAACATTTGTGATAACAGGTGATTTAATGGCCAGTCTCACATGCACAATTCCTGCATGTGTGGTGTGGCTGTTGAACGCTGATTTCTGCTGCTGAATACTGTATGTGTTAAATGTCAATTTCTCTTTCCAAATATAAACATGTCATCACAGAAATATTCCCCTGTACAAACAGCGGCATTCCCCTCATAACATTTTTGCCTCCCCACTGAATATGAGACGCACAATTTAACACAGTAGTGCAAGATAACATATAAACTAACTTTGCAAATATTGACAGTGATGGCTGGGAAACAATTTTTTTTTTTTTTCTTCCTAGAAACTCCATGATGCACTCACATCCACCACTTCTTGTAGAAATCTTCATGCAGAGAAAAGGCACCTGGCATGAAATCCAGTATGTTGTTACTAACCAGTGTAATCTGTGTGACTTTTGACCTCCTTAGGGTTGAAAGAAATTTCCCTTTATGTTGTCAGAGCTTGTCTTGGCATTTCAGCCATTGCCTTGCTGCATCAAAATGCATTTATTCATACAGTGTGTTGACATACTCGGGATGAGATCATTTTTGCAGATCTGTTTTGTTTTTGTGCACAGATGTCTCCTTCTGTCTCTCCCTGCCTTCTCTCGCCCCTCTATCTTCACTCCCGTGGTTTGTCTCTGTGCACTTGCCATCTTTCCCAGTCACCCCCCACCCGGGGCTTTGTGCCTGCAGGACCTGGTAAGATCCAGTGGTTAACTTAGCCCAGATGTTTTGCCCCCCTCCTTTTCTTTTTTCCCTTCTCTCTCTCTCCATCTCTCAGCTCCCTGTGTTACTGGCTGCCCCACTGCCAGTGTTAGTTAAAGGCTGAGGGAATCTAGCCAGGCTGACAGGAGTCTTTCCTAATGAGGGGGCAGGGGTTTTGTTGTCATGGACAGCTCAGCAAAAACAGTGACATAAAATCTGGTTATTCCATTTGCAGAACTGGATGGAGTTTGTCTCAGTTATGATTGATCCTTCAGTCCTCAGTCTGTGCATATTTTCTTAGTAAATAAAGAGATAATCTTGCCTTGGGTTTGGTTTGATATCGTGTTTGAGTTATGTTTTGTGTGTCAAGGTATAAACAGAAAGACGGCTTGATGAATGTTGGTCACTCTGGTTGCTGGAGAAGGAACTGAGGGAGGGGAGGCAAGAAGCGCAGGGATGGGGATTTGGATGATAAGATTTGAAGTTTGAAAGGGTTTTAGCTGCTTTAGCTAATGAACAGAGTTTGTCTTTGTATATGTGTGTGTTGTTTGTGTAAGTGTTTGTGGTGGTGTGTGCTCTGGGGGTGGTGCTGCTGAAGTATTTTGTTTGGAGGAAAGGGGTAAGAGTGGGTGCCAGCTGGCAGTGATGGAGCTCTTTGCTCACATGTGTGTGTTGTTTGTGAGCGGAGGCCTCATTAGTGAGCTCTGTGCTCTGGGACTCTTAGTTTCCAACTAATTAAGACCTTACGCCCACATGTGGGTGACACCTGGAGTCAAAAATGGATGACGATTAGCTCTTTGTCCTGCCACATCCTGAGAGTGAAGATTCATTATCATGGGAATTAGTGTCCTCTTCAGCTGTCAGTCATATGTTGTCTGAATTTTGGTGGGTTTTTTTCTGAGTTTAGGGAAGAGAAGCTGAAAAAACGAAGCCAAGGAGAAAGATTTAATAATGAATTAATCACTGTTACTTGGTAAATGAGGTAAGTTCACATGGGAATCGCTTGTTTTGGGAATGTGGCAAGTTTTTGTCATCATTTTTAAAGGGGAGAGACAACCTTTTGATTTAATATAAGAAATGAATCATAACGTTGACATCAGCACTTCCAAAGCAGCACAGTTTCAGCATCTCACAGCTCCCATGTGACTTCACCTCAGTTTGGCTTTTTTATCTCCTCTTCCCTTTTCAGGAACCACAATGTGGTTTTAATCACCATCTGCATTGCTTTGCTTAGATTATCCATTTTATTTCAAACGGTAAATTGTGTCTCTGTCTTTGCTTTAAACTTGGCCAAAGTCTGCAGCTTCTGGAGGTATTACAAGAGCGGGGAGAGTTCAGTCTTTTTCGGTCTTTTCACAGCCAGAGCAGCAGAATGAGGTGTGAATTGGCTTGTTGTTGATCTTCTGTACCTTGTGTTGTTTTACGAATGATCAATTACTGTGGTTTTCTTTGTTAAGTGTGTGGTTTTGGGGCATGCGAGTAGCTGAAAGCAGCAGGCGCTGTTTGTGTGTGAAGTGATGTTTGTCCTGAGAGTGGGGAACAGGTGGGAATGTGTGCGCCAGTTGATTACATACAGGGCATAATGCTATGTGCGTATAGTGACAGACACAGCTGAGACCAACCTCAGAGCGCTCTGAGGGGAATAAAGTGCAGTGTGAGCTCCATCCGTGGCGAGGCTAGCTGACCTTAGTTTGACCATACACTGGTGTTTCAATTAGACTGTGTTTCCTTCATATGCTAGCTTAATCACACTGCGGGTTAGCAAGTTTCCATTCTTCAGCACTCTTTAGCAGCTGTAATTATTAGGAACAGCCAAAACGCTATACAGTTTTCAAAACTTTAATCCAATTCTCTCCAGTACCCTTGTTGAATGTAATGTCAAAGTCATTATTCTGTGAGAAAATGAAATTGTTTATATGGTGGTTATATATAATTAGAGATAATATATAATTAGAGATAATTGATCTGCTATTTAGCAGAACAGATCAAGTGAAATAACAGCAAAGTGGTGTTTCAGTGAAATTCAACAAATTCTAGCCATAAATCACTGGTGTCATGAGAGAATGTAGGCAGAAGAATCACTATATGAGTATCAAATAAGATTAAGTACAGTTTAATATGGGATCAGTCTGTTTTAGAGAGATGGATGGATGGATGGATGGATGGATGGATGGATGGATGGATGGATGGATGGACGGACAGACTATTTTGATGCCGCATGGGGAAATTTACTTGTCAAACAGCAGCACAAACATAAATTACACAATAACCCTGGTACAGCATCAACATGTTAAACACAAAGTTGAGCAAACTGACTCATCGGACACAAACTGACTCATCAATCGGTTACAATCGCTACTAACTTTGATGCTATTCAGAAGGTCCTCATTTTAATGCTACTCATCATAAACAGCAGTGAAAGCTGCAGAATACAAAGTCTCCAAGGTACAATTTGGACAGCCCCCTGAGGATATTTCCCCCCATAATGTCTCCCAAGGGTTATTTTAGAAAAATGCACTGTGGCCCAGTGCAGCTGCTGTTCTCCACGTGTTATGAGAATGGGACACAGGTGTGCATACCTGCACTGATGCTGAATGTTTTTCTTCTCGGAGGCCAAAGAAAATGAGCAGTGTCCTCTAACATAATGAGTTCCTAACAGGGGAAACAGTTGAGCACAGGGGGCCCTGATATCTGGCTCACACGTGTCTTATAAATGCCACATCCTTTTCCAACAAAAGCCAGCTTTGGTCATCTTTTACTAATTGAGCTGCTTAAGACAAGAGGTTGTGCTGCAATTTGTGGTTTCATGCAAGAGCTAAATTGAAGTTCACCCTGAGTGAAGCTGTTGAGTTTTGGGGTAAAGTTAGCATTAGGGGGAGTGTCATAGCATGGAATTCTCCATAGAGCGGTGTGAGCAGCAGCAGGAGATTGAGCTGTTCGTTAGCACTGTGTAAATGAGGTAATTAATCAAGCTGTCAGTCAGCTGCACCATGCTCTTCTACTGCACATACAGCGTGTCAGGGGTCAACACTTGAGCTCTGGGCATTGAAATGATACCTAGTGTTTAAAGTATGGACACCTCAGCACTGGCTAGCATGTCACACACTTGGGTTATCTCATTGCGCGTTAATGTCCCTTTAGGCTAACACCTGCTGCTGTAATTATAATCACATCAAACTTGTTTTTCTTCCATTCATTGTTGAATTTATCTTGAATGATTTCTCAAGACCTTGAATTTGATGCAAAAAGTTCCACGATCACACTTTGATTACAGCAAACAAATAGTAGATTAAGAAAGGATTGTAAGCCTCCAGTATTTACACAGGGTAAAGGATTCCATGATTATACACAAATGACATGAATGTGACATGCCTCGCACACATGTGCCTCCTGAGCGTATCCCACTGTGCGCAATTCATGCTTCTATACAAATGTGTGGGGGTACTTTGAAGATGTGAAGCCTCTATGATGTGGTTTCAGGGAGGGAATAAAGCCAGCCAACTGTATCTGTTGCCAGCTATGAAAGAGCTGTAAATGACAACAGGCAGTGAAGGGCTGGGTAAGGCCCGTAAGGCCATAGGGACTGGGGAGCTTCATGGTGTCTCCAACAGTGTGAGCATGATTAGCGGTGTTGTATGCTCCTGCTGTGTCTAATACACCCTGTCTTAATAAGAAACCCTCCAAAGAGTCATCTCTTTGTTTTTACAGAGCAGGTCTGGCTTGCAGATTCTCATCAGCCCTGGGTGTCTGAGTTCTTGCTGTCGTCAGCAGCGTCATTCTTTCCTCTGTCATTTGTGCCTTGTCCTGCCCGATGGATCTCTGTTTGGACTTAAAGGACCAAGCCACTAAGTGCATCTCTAGAATATTCATTGCTTGAACTCCAACCACAATAACCATCAAAAACTCTGGAGATCACCAAACATACACTCGAAATCTCCTCTGGCTCTCTAGTGCTTCTCTTGGACTGAAATGTAGATTCGGGCAATTCAGTGGTCCCGTTAATCATGTTAGTTCCAGGAACTGACTAGTTCTGTATGGGGCTCTGATCCAAGACCAGTCTCTGTGACCTTGGGTAGTTTTCCCAGAGGGGGCCCTCTGCCAGGAGGCACAGTGCTGCCAGTCCCCCCAAAGTGCTGGGGAATTACTTCCAATGTATTGTCCCCCAGGCCCCAGAGGGGTGACCACAGCCCTGACTGGCACAGTTAACTGGCAGGATCTCTGACTGTAGCCACACAGCCCAATTAGCACCGTGGCTCAATAATCACAGCCTTTCTACCACTTCAGTGTTTCATTTCACTTAGCAGGACAGTTAAACTGATTTGTTTTCCTAGCCTTGACCAAAACTCACAATGCAAGTCTGCCTTACTGTGCCTGAAACCTAGTTTTTTAAATACATTAGCGAGGACTGGTTGGAAAACATTTTACAACATCTTGGTGTATAATTCTTGAATTTACTAATAAAATAAGACAACACCATGTGATTAAGTGATTATTTACTTCCCGTAATTCCATTTTTACACCACTAGTGTAGCTGGCCCTGGATGTGGGAGCTTTCAGAGTCTGAGAATCTCCCATCAATCAATTATGTTTAGGCAGTTGGCCTCTCCCTGTCTGTAGTCATCCAAAAAAAGCAAAATAAAAAGCATGTGATCTTTGGCTCAATCCATGCACTGGCTCAGGCTTGATAATGGTTTTTACACCTGCCCCACAGATTTTTCTCACAAATACACATGCTAGATAAGATTACTTTTTCACAACCACCAAATTGCAATGGGCAGGACATACAGTACTTCAATGTTTATTTGTTTTCAAACATTCACTTCCATTGATCTCTGTCAAATGGCACATCCTGGAAAGGTTTGCTTTTGAAAGATTCCCTTGCAATTGATAGACCATGGCCTTTTAAGATATGCCTGCTGCCAAGCTGTGTGGGCAACACACAGACTCCTCCTTATTCTTGCAAATAGGTAAACCTTTGAAGGGAGGAAGGCATCTAAAGAGGGTTTACACTTTATTTTTAACCCCTAGCTCACTGTTGTAGATACATGTTAGATAGGGAGAAAGACGAAAATAGAAATCGAATGCCAATTTAAATACACAAAATGTTGAAAATATGTTTTCTCTACCCAAAAGATAAAAAACTAACATAATACAAAATGATTGTAGCCATTTTCATTTTGGCGATCTGGGAAGTGTCTGAATTTTAATGTTGATAGAACAGAGATTGCAGCAAACAAATGAGTGTAGCAGTGGTGGAGGTATGGTAGCACAGTGCCAGCTCTTGAAAGCCTACACTGGTGAGAAAGTAGGGCCTGCCTGTATTTTTAGCCTCTCATGGATGCACACATCTTATACTCCATACAGCCCCTGATCACCTTACTAACCTGTGCTCTAGCTCTCTTTACCTCTTTTTCACTGCATTTCTTTCCCCTTTCTTTCCTGACATCTCAGCATTTTCTTCTTTTTTTTTAGCTCCTGCCATCCACTATCCAAAAGGGAATTGATCTCTTGTTAAACCCCCCTTTTCCATCTACCTCTTTTCCCCCTCTTGATTTATTTTTCCATTGGGTAGACTGATTTCTGGGGCCAGTATTTTTTCCTGCCTTCCTAAAACACAGGGTGACGTCTTTGTGGCGGGCAGTCGGTGGCAATCAGTCACAAAGTCTCCATGGAGCACAGAAGCTGAGCCAGCCCTCTGTACTGTTGGCTAGACGCGTAATTATTGACACGGAGGACTAATTCATGATACTGTTAGAGAGTTTTGGGCTTTAGCTTTCAAGCTGAATCGATTACTCGATTAACTGAGTGGTTGAAAATAGATAACTTGATAATTGATTAATCGTGCAAGAAAAAAGAATGTGGTTCCAACTTTCCAAATGCAAAGATTTGCTGGCTTTCTTTGTCTTATCTGATAGTAAACTGAATATCTGTGGGTTTTTTCAATTAGACAAAATATCTGATGATGTCACCTGGGACTCTCTGAAACTATGATGGACATTTTTGTGATAGTTCATAGACCAAAAAATCAATCGGTCAATCAAGAAAATTATTTACAGACGAACTGATAATGAAAACAATTGCTGGTTGCAGCCCTGCTAAGGTGCATGCAGAAATAAGATTTATTTATGGGCTAAATGTAGCTTTCGGTTGCCATTTGATCTGTTACGATTTCAGTCTTTTCTGAGGCACAAAGTAAAACTGTAACAACATTCATGACAGCATTGCACCTGACACCTTATAATAAAGAAAATATAGGATATGTGATACATAGGACATGTAGCATTGAGGAGTGTGCAGGATGAAATTGAGGAAATCCCTCCCTGATCCCTCTAAGATTGATGTGCCTTGTGTTTAAAACCAAGAGTGCAGTATTTTTTTTCACTGTTCACCTCTCTGTTCCCTTTCCACCTCTGTGTCCTATCTTTATCCCTTCACACTTGTTCCAATTATGGCTAGAAAGAAGAGTAAAAGGACAGAAAAGAAGAAAATCCAGACAACTGGTGCAAGGAAAAGACTTCTGGATTTCCCATTCTAGTTGGATACTATATTTAACTGGGGATCAGTCCAGTTTGTATCACTGGACCCTCCCCAACACAGCTTGCTTGCCTGGTGTCTGCAGAGGAGACCTGGCCCCGTAGCTGTGCTCATTGTCTCGTTGGCTCACGTCGCAGCTAGATTTTTACTGCACAGCGTCTTCTCATTTGCTGACACAAAGGAAATTAAATGAGGGAAAGAATGACTGCAGGCAAAGCAGATATGAAAAATGGATGATGGCAGAAACAGTCTGTGAGGTGAATCAGTAGACGTTCTACTTGGCTGAAATTTGAAGTTACAAATTGGTTATTATTTTGTATTTGTATTGTAATTTTGCAACTAATGAAACCAGTTGGAAATTGCATTTATAGTGTAACCTGACACTCTTGCGAATTGTCAGTTCAAAATGAATGAGTCTCACATGTCAGCGGGACCACTTCTCAGATTCATGCTATTACAGCTGCACCTAAGGATTTACTCCATGTTGTCATTCCCATAGATTACACCGCTCCCCCACCTTCTGACCTTGCACATTAATTTTCATCTTCAGGAAAGGAGAGAGCAGAGAAAAGAGGAGTATGGAAAAATGAGAGAACGGCTTGCGGCTTCTGGACTTTTTGGAGAAATGAGTGAAATGTAAGATGGTTCCAATTAACGGAGAAAAAGTGGCAGCAGGCTGCAGAGGAAATGAAAGAATAAAATGGCCAGTTTGATTCCCCCCCCCCCCTCCTTTCTGTGCTATTCCTAGAAGCCTGTCTGCTCCTGTGAAGTCACAGCTACATTCAAGATAGTGAATCCTGACTCAGAAACACAACTGAAATGGACCATGAAGACAGAACAGGATGAAGAAAATCCAGTAATTGCTGAAAAGACTAATTAGCCGTAGATGAAAAGACTGAGAGGGAGTCTGTTTCAGGGGTGATGAAAGCTACAGTTATTGATTGGAGGAGGGGAAATTGGGGGGGGGCAGTGGAAAGATGGAGAGTAGAGAAAATGAGGAGCAGGTTAATGAGATGAGTGGCTGCAGCTGGGGTTATACTGTATGTGGTGTAGTGTTGTATATTAGACTCAGCACAGCACAGCAGGGACAAGCACAAGGGCAGACAGACAGCTTTTGTTACCATAAACTTCAGTCACAGACTACACAGGAAAAACATGCATATTCACCACTAAACTCTGAGTCTTGGAATGAACTTTTTAAACAGGTGAAACAAGTCTGAATTTCTTGAAGGAAAAGTCTGACTTTTGGAAAATATGTTATCATGTCTGTACGATATAGATGACACTACCACCAGCAGCTGCTTAGCTTAGCTTAGAATTAAGACTGGAAATAGGGGAAGCAGCTAACCTGGCTCTGTCCATCCAAGTTTTTATATGGATTAAACATGCAGAAAGCAAACGAAAGTTTGAACGTTTGAACATTTGATTGACACTTAAACACCTATTATCTGTCATGAAGATCTGCCATTAGAATGCATTATAAGTCTGGATGAAGTTAGGAAAATAAGCACTTGATCTTCCAGCACACTGCATTAATTTCTGGACCACTGGCACTTATTGTTAGATACTTAACACCCCTACTGAGCTGATACACAGAGCGGTGGAAAGACAGACAGACAGAGAGTCAGCGAGGGGGATGGAGGGAGATGCAGAGATTGTGATAGTTCCCATATGTGCATACAGACACCTGATATTAGTCCCGGTGGGTGAATCAACATTCTCCGTGAGTGACACAGATGTGCGCTCCGTCTGTTCAGAAGTTCAGAAGTTAAAAAGCTGAGGGAGAAGGACAGAAGGAAATGGAGTGATCCTCATTTGTTTATAGTGGGAGAGGATATTTAATAGACCTATAAAACCATAATTGGCTAGACTGCTGACTGGCACTTTTCTGCGTCTGCAAAGTGTTTAACCTGAGTCTAAACCCTGTCTGGTGTCGTTTGAGTTGGAGTAGCGAGGGAGCCAGGGACACTTTGATCCTTTTTTTTCCACTCTCGTTGTAGCTATTAATCCTACTCCATTACATTCACTATTTAACTGTCTGAAAAATATTTTTTCACCTCTTGATGCACACACCTGTGTTGGTAATATTCTTTTCCCAGATGTGATGTCATTTCCTCTACTTCCTTTATTGTGTATCCGAGCTAGTCATTCGAGCAGGTGTAACTGATTCTTTACACCTCCTCTGTGTATTTTGTCAAGTCATGAACCATTCCTCTCCTCTCTCTGTCCTTCTGTGTGAATTCCATCCTTGGATCCTTTGTTCTGCTGCTAAGGAAAACATTAGTCTTATTTTTCCCTTTTTTCTGTCTCTCCCTCCCCCACTCTTTTCTCCCCCGTTTTCAAGTGTGTCATGATCGATTTGTAGCATGTCAGTAAGGTTCAGCCATGAGGAGGGAGGGGGGGGGCTCTAGGTGAATGGGATTTGAGTTAAATTTATGACTGCAGAGGAGAGATACTGTTTGGCAACATTTATATACACACACACACAAGGTCCAGATGTTGTGTCCTCTGGCTGCCCCGTGTTAGTAGCTTTGTGCAGCTCTCTGACGGCTGCGTTACGCTTCCTTAAGCTGAAACACTGTTTATTGGAAAGGGTGAGCGGAGGCCCAGCACAAAGCCCTAATCCGCTGTTGCACTTCTGTCGCTCCAGCCGCCAAGCCCTGATGACATCTCTGTTAAAAGGCTCAAAGCTGCACGTGCCTTCAGGTCCGGGTGAAGGATGACATCATGGCGGTGCGATCTATGGAGGATGTATAGCTGTCTGCAGTGAGAGATGTCAGGCCAGTTTATTTGCCTTCAGCCCTGGAGCTGGCTGGCTCAGGCAGCGTAGTGAAGGCCTGAGGGATGCTGTAATGGTAAAACTAAGCCTGTCTGCTATAGAGACGGTTCACAGAAAGGTGATATATTTTCGGGTATTCCTTTTTATTGATCCCTTGAAAGAGAAATATGTCTTTTAGTCTTCCCCAGGTCTAAAGGCAGGATAAATATGGGTGCGTTGTGAAACTTGCAGACAATCCTAATTGCCTTTTTAGCCCTACTGGTGGCATGGCTCTAGGGATGGCAGTGTCCACCACAAGCGTGAAGCATAGCTGTGCCTAAATAGAATATGGCGAAAAGTGATGTTGCAGAATTTATGCTGTTTACTCCTGCATGTAATATGTTCACAATTGTAATCTCCTGTTGTTATCCAGAAATATGAATCAGACACCCCATGTTGCTCCTAAAAGCAGCGCCAGTGTGAAACAGACCATGAGCAGATTAAAACAGTCCGTGCTCAGCTTGTTCCTAGTTTGGTCAGAGTGCCAGTTCTGCGTTGTCTTGCCCCTGGAAGGAAATCAGCCAGCGGTGCTGGTGATGAACAGCTCAGTGGCAATGAATTTGCCCCATGTCTGTTTATAACGTGCTGGCTTTAGCCTTCCTTTCTCCTTCCCCAGTTCTTTACTGATCTATTGCGTTTTTGGAGGTCTTAGTTTACTCTGGATCTCTCCCGTACATCTGGACTATTTATTTTCAACAGACTCACTTGCATGGACTTATCAAGGCAAATATGAGTTCAGTTACCTGCATGAGGCATACCAGCTGACGGCAGGCTGAAAAATGATCCTCAGTCATGACTTAAGTGTTTATTCAATCCAGGACTTATTATCAACTCTGTCAGTGCTTTGGTAGCGCAACTTTAGAAACGTGTTTGAGAGCCAGGTCGGTAGAGTGTTTGCTAATCCCTCTTAGTGAATAAAGTTATTTGAGAGCACACCAGGAGCCAGAAAACATCTGTATAACATACAGATGGTACCAGATGAAACACTTTATGGACAAAGACATATCATCCCTGAGCGAGGTGCAGAAGTGCACATGTGAGAATTTCCTTTTTAAAACTATAATGACGTTGGCGTGGGTCCTCAACATATGCAGCAACGTCAAGTCTCCTCATAGCTGAGAACAATAAATTTAGTTTGAACCACCAGCGTGGCCACCGAGCACACATTCCACTAACTCCTGACGATTTATAGTTCGTTCAGCTTCACTGACAGGGATGGTTCCAGCACAGGAGTCTTGGCCTGTGCTGCACATTTAATGAAAAAGTCTAACATTTTGGAAAATATCCTTGTTTTCTGTCTATTATCCAAGATTTATATCCATTTCATCTCATGGTATACAGAACAGAGATATGTGAGGTATATGTTCAGACTAGCACAGCTAAACCCCCCCCCCCCCCCCCCCCCCCCCCCCCAAAAAAAAAATAGATGAGAAGATCAGTAACATTGTCATGTTTGTGCCTTAAGAGCAGTGATAGAGTCAAGAAGTGCTAGCTTAGCATAGCATGAAGTGTGGCTCACTCCTACAGCTTACTAATTACATGTTGCATTTCATTTCTTTAATTTGTACAGAAACAGAAATGTGAAAGTGACCGCAAGTGGTTTTTCGCAAGATTAAATGTTGTATCTTTTCGTTTAGTTGTTTAGTTGCAGTGGTGCACATAAAGGGCAGCCTCTGTGAGGACATGGTTTCTTGGCTGCTACATGTGCTAAGTCACTGCTCTGAGTGGTTACTAATCAAGAAATGACTGATCCTAATATCAGTGTCTCATTTATACAAATCAATGTTTTCTTAACAACATCAGATGCAATTACAGCACCCTCGCGGGGAAGGGAGTGAGCTTTTAAAATTCCTTTTCATTGAAATCAATAAAACAAGCAGCAGACTAAAAATGACCACCCCTTATCCTCCATTGTCTTCTGTCCAGAGGAAAGATGACATGTGTGTGTCATTTATTGTTCACATGTAGTGGATTTGGGAAGAGCCAGCAGCGATGAAACGTTACATTAGTTTAAAGAAATTTAGATAACCCGGCCCTCGATTTCTGCGTCTCGGCAGTCAGTTTTCAAACCACCATGCTGGGCCTGTGGAGAGAGTGGCGTCAGAAAGGAGAGAGACCGAAATGGGGTTTGAGTTAGAATTGATAGAGCCCACATGTGTGCATGTCCAGGCGCACAGCTCCACACGAAGATGTGCTTCTCAAATGGGATATAATACTCTGTGTTCATCCCTATATGACCAACTGTTGTCCGCCTTATTTTTAGTTTTGGCAAGTGCTCAGTGGACATAGTTGTACGCTAAAGGAGGTTAATGGAGGTTGGACAGTTCACGGCCCTGTAACCTACCTCCTGTTCTGGGGTGCAACATGGCAGCTCCAGTTCGCCCCAGTTGTTTTTAAAATTTGTCATCTGCGACCACGTAACAGTGACAGGAGAATGAGGCAGCATGCTCTGTAGAGAGGCTGTGAGTGTTCAGCCATGGATAATAAGCCACCACTTCTTCCCATGGCACAGACATCCAGCCACGCTCCTAAGTGTGAGTGTGGCCATAAAAATGACAAAGGTGATTTGGGGAGACACAGTGGGCTGAGGGGCCACCGGGGTTCCTGTTCCATGGAAACTTCATCACTGACCTCCATGCCTTATGGGAAAGCTCAGTGTAACTAGTATTAAGTACACAGATAGCAGTGGGCTCAATAACTGACTGCGGCTGTGAGACATTACAAGTACTTTGGTGGTGTGGGCTTTTTACTTATCAATTACACTTTTATGTAGTTGATTGACAAACCCTGAGCCAGCCTGGTGCATCTTTTGTCATCTTTTGTCCTCATGTCCATAATTACAGTCCATCAACTACTTGATTCAATAGCAGCTCAGTGTTGAATACATGCAAGATCTGCAGAATTACCTTTCTTACGTTCCCCCTTCCACCAGCCTCTTGCACCTCTTTAACATCTTGTCTTTACAAACATTCATTCATTCCAACACTCACAGTTGTTTTTAGCCATTACCACTGACAATATGTGCCATTTGTATTTGAAGACCACCTATCAAATCCAGCCTGGCAGTGCTGTTTTGACACATATTCCCTATGGAAACAGCGTAACAAAGTCTCACTACCATGGATACACACACGCACAGACACAATGTCGCAGTGTGGTAATCTAAGCTGCACCCAGGGCAGAAGTCACCCTGTCTGTTGCATCAACAACAACAAGCGCTCCTTTCATGGGGCAAGTCCTGTTCTGTCCAACCACTGGGATCTGTCAGAGGCACCTGGGAATAGTCCTGTCTGTCCTCCCTCATCTGTCTTGTCTTTTTCTCCTCCCGTCAAATCATTCACTCATCACCCCCCGCCCCCCTTATTATCTCAAACTACACCTCAAGGTTATGTTTAAATTTAGGGTACATCACAGAGACGTTGAGTTTATGAAGTCAGCAGTCAAGTGTTAGATATGTTTAATGTGTCTAATTGTGATGACCTTGCATTGTTTGTCCCATAGAGTGCCAAGAGTCTTCAAAACAACAAGGATTCACGCATCCTGTGGGCTAAAGACGACTTTTTACTGACCACTGGCTTTGACATGGTGAGTGACTCTTAGACACAACTTGTTAAGTGTGTTTTTTACGCCTCATATAGACCAGAGTAATGTATGTGTATGTGATAGGTGGTTTGATATATATATATATATATTTTTTTTTTTTAAAAGACACATAGATTGCAATAAGATGCTATCAGCCACTTTTTGTGCCAGTATTGTTCAGTATTATCAAAATTAAACTTAACCAATTTTAACCAATGTAATTGTTAAATTTGAACAATATTGCATCCAGACTAAATTACTGGAGTAATAGAGGTATGTATGACTTTTGAGGTGCAAAGCGAACATTGATTTCAGAGTAAGGCTGATGTTTAACATGGTCTGGCAGTTTAGCCGTTAGCCTTGATATTCAACAGCACTGTTAGTATTATCAATCCTGACTAACTGGCTGACCCTATTTACTTTTTGAATTTTAATTATGAAATTGATAATATACATATTTTTTCATAATGGAATGAATGTACACTGTTTAATGCTGAAAAAAAACCTGCAATCCAATGTTTTGCCTTTCCTCTTGAGATGACATTAAGACTTAGAGACTGCACCTGTCAGTGGTGGCTACAGCCATCAGCCCAATATATGGAAAAAAAAAAGAATTTATTGGTTTAACCCTTGTATGTATGCTCTGTCTTTTTCGGTGTCTGCCTTTGTTCCTTAATGTCTCATCTTCTTATGTGTGTAGATGCGTAGTCGGGAGGTGAGGCTGTGGGACAGTAGAAAGCTGAGCTCCTCTGTCACCTCTGTCTCACTCGGCACTTCCAGTGGGTGAGTACAACATCAGTGTGCAACCACTGCCCCCCCATAACTGACTGGCCCAGTCGTGACACTGACAGTCTCAAGTGTTCGTCAGTGAGAGTCACAGAGCGCCTCTCTGTGTGATCTGACATACTTAGCATACAGTGAGTGCGTGTGGTATGTGGATATTAGTGTGTGGTATGGATGGCCTCCACATATTGAGAAGCCTCCTCACGGCTGTACGGGCAGGCAGACCTCCCAGAGCTCTCACACTGTCCCTCCACATTCCTGCCATTTCCTGGGTCAGAGCCTAACACACACACACACACACACACAGAGACTCCTGTCCTCTCTCAGCTGAGGAAAGAGTGTGTGGAAGTGTGTGCTCTGTGTCTTTCTGTCCATAACCACTGTGAAGGGTCAGGCAGCAGCAGTAGACACATTGACACGTCTCCCTTCAGCTCCCCGTTTGTCATTTCTGCTCCTGACCTTTTCTTATCGCTTGGTTTATTTTTCCAAACACGGCCATCGAGGACAGGAGGAGAGCGGGAGCACGGCTGGGCTCCAGAGAGGAAAGGAATGGAAGGATGGAGGAAGAAAGAGAACAGAGGGGGTGGGAGTAAGAGCTCTTTTGTCAGATCCAGCTCATCCATTTTAGCATAAACAGGTTGCCGAGCCAAGTCATTCCAAACCAAACCAGAGCGGACCAGACTTTACTAGGTCATGCAGCATGCTGTGGTGGACTGAATAAATTTATGATCATGAATATTACTGTAAAAAGGCAGTGAGGTAGCAGCACAGAGGAGTAAAAGAGAGAGAGAGAGACGTGCATTAGTTCTGCCTTTTCTGTGGCAGCACAGATTCCACATCTGTTCTCTGGTGCAGGTATTTGAGCGTCCGTATGTGCCCATGTTTGGTTGCAGAAAGCGTGACATTGTACAAGGTAGATTTTTGTAACTAGTAAGAGCAGTTTTTTATGAGCCCAAGACTATTATAGGGAAGCAGCCATTGTTTTTCCTTCCTTTTTGGAATTTGTGTGTGAGAGAGAGACTGAGGCATTTAAGAGTTGACACAGCGGGGTCCTAAATAACAACCTCCGCTCTCCCTCCTCCCTCTGCCCTCACGCTTGCCACTCATCTCCATTTCCTCCACTTCCTCTTTCATTTGAGTGAGACAGATAGTTGCCTGTCTCAGGGCCTCTTTGACATCCATCGCATTGTTTGGTGCCAGCAAACTTTTCATGGAATCAAAGGATATCTGATGCAAGTGATGCCACATTTAATTTCCTATTACAAAAACAAATATGTTTTTTTTTATATTCATACAAGATGTCTGGAAAAGTCTCCACAAGACACTTTCATATAGAGCACATGAGGAACTGGGTGTTTTCTGAACCCCACAGTGTTGGTTAGTTAATTTAACTGGAAGAGTTGTCTCCCTGGTGCCTATGCTCCTAGTCAGAGGAATGTTGAAGTTTACTCAAGAGCCACTGTTTTGTAGGTGTGATGACGGTGCAACTCGAAGAGAATGTACCAACAGTGTGAAGGTTTCTACTGAGTTGTCCTGCTCATCTGGGGACAAGCTGTTAAGCATTCCCAATGCCTTCTTCTTCAGCCACTGTCTGGTTGTTTCTGAGTCTGTCTACACTTTCTTAAATAAACAGAGGAGCAGATTATCTCAGACTTATTGAACACATTTCATTAGCTTTGAATTTAGTTTCCTGTATTTTGATACTAGTTCATTTGCAATACTTTGATTTTTCCATTGGACGTTCAGTAATTGTGAGGGTGCGTGCTGACCTGCCTGCAGTATGTCCTGTATTAAATCACTTCAATCATGCTATCATATGCCGAGATGGTGTGTCAGAGAGCTATCACTCCCAAGGCCACATCCGCTCCATATGCCTGCAGACCAGGACTGATATAAAACAGGTAGACAATCAAACGACAGATGATACCTTGCCCTAGACTGCCATTCTTTCTTTTCTCCATCCTTCTTATTTCTCATGTCTTCTTTTCTGCAATAGCGCCTTCACCCTTCAACTGCTTTTCATCCCCTGATGTTTTATATTGAGCCAGGAAAAGATAGCTCTTTAAAATTTCTCATTTTTTTCTCAAAAGCAGAGCAGCTATATTCTCTGGTACAGCAACTTTAGTGCCCCCGCATTTTCATCAAGCTCTATAGTAGTATAGCTCTTTAGTCTTTTGTTAAATAGGTCTGTAAAGGACTCTTTATCCCTCACCCTCCTCCCTCATGCTGCTTGCTCTTTCTAAATGTAGCTGCAGCTTTGACCAAGGTCCCGTCTGGGCTTTTGACCCAAACTGATGTTAAAAGCTGAGGCTGTGTTCATGTCTGGTAATCTCTGCAGTGGGAAGTATCCAAAACTCTGTCAAAAGTAAACAAACCTTCAGGAGTTAAATTGAGGGGAAAATGTATTCATTGTGTCTTATTCAGTCATATCCACCAAAGCGCTGGCCAAACACTTTATAAAGCTAAATTGCTCCTAGACGCAGTCTGCAATCAGCAGTCACTGATAAGAGCGAGACTGGCCTGTTTGGAGGTTTTGAGCAAGGTCAAAATGTACATTACTGCTTGCTGTTTACTCAGTCTTACTGTATCTGTTTTATAATACATCTGGGGGACAGAGGCTCGTGTCTGGGCCTCCTTCCAGGCATGCTAGCCACTATTTACTTAGTATCTCACAGTGCAGAGTTGTTTCTTAGGCAAAGGCACCATACTTTCCATCATTCAGCTTGTTCCCTTCAGTTACGGGCTGTCCTCAAGTTCCCTTTGGCCGTCAGGGTTTTAATTCTTTGTTTCTTGTTTGTTAGCATGGTGGGTTTTCTGTGGAGAATTTTGTTTTAGTTCAGCATTGCCTCAGTGCATGTCTCTTGTGTGACGAAGCAGCTATGAAAAAGACAAAATGCAATAATCAAAAGGAGACCTTGTCTCCATTTTTCTCTGCATTTGATAGATTGAACCATGAGCAGCTGAGGAAGCTCAAAGTCAAACATCCATAGTGGAGCATTTCCTCCCTGTCATTTTAGGCCTGAGGTGCATATAAAGATGGATTTGTTCTTTTTTTCTGGCCTGTTTTTAATTAAAAGGGCCGTGGTAAACATGCTGTGTAATTGGAGGAGCGAGCTGGCTCGTATCAGGTTAGCTGTGCTCGTCCACAACATTCAGTAGGCCTGTTTTCTTTGGAGTGTCACAACATAAAGAGGCCCAGGAGCATGAGCCAGTGAAATGGGGTTGTGGGTGGAATATAATTTGGATGGCGAATAATGGAGAGGAAATGTTTATTTTTTGGTCGGGGTTGAAATGGAGACTGAAAAATTGAGGCATGGAGGGTGATGAGTCTGCGAGGGGTGTTTTTAACTGTGTAAAGGTGGCTATTACTGCAGGCCCGTTTTCCGTACAAGCTGCAGATCTGGACATTGGAGAACAGCGTGGATCTCTGTGTACTTCTCCCTCCCTCATACTCTTCCCTCTATAAACCTGAATTATAATAATGAGTTTAATAGGGCCTCCAAGCCAGCTGCAATCAGCGAACTTTACAACTGGGCACGATTGCAACCAGCTTGCCGTGTAAATGCTTGAGACGTCATGATAATTATCCATACTCCCCTGCTTTAGCAACAACGCACACAGATTCACCGCACTCACAGATTTAATACAGCAAGGTCTTAATGATGCGTGCCTGTATAGTAGCTTGTAATCGTGTTATAAAGCTGACAGCGAGTTCTCCGAGGGTCTGTTGGTTGGTCAGGATTCAGCATGACCAAATAATAACCTCGGAGAAAGTGCTGGCTTTAACCGTAACTTCCATAATAGTCCTCAGTTACTACCAATGTTCTGCTCCTCTCCTCAGGCACATGAACGCATAAAAGTGGGCACATGTACACATGCACACACAGTTACTCCTCGTGTTGGCGTACCTCTGCAGCTCTGTCTTTCTTCTGGCGTGAGGCTGATTCAAACAGATCGCTGTGACCTGGTGCCCACCAGTAACCAGCCTGCCGATTGGAGAAGACATAAGCCTGTCCCTGGAGAGCTGACCCCACTGTTTACTCAACCCAAGTCACGGGTTACACAAAGAGCACTCCCAATGAGGCAAGCAATGCTGACAGACTGTGGTGTTAGCTGAGAGAGAGAAAGAGAGAGAGAGAGAGAGAAGTTCTGCATTGGACGGATGGGAGGGCCCCAGGTGTGATGCACGTGCTCACAACCTCTGTTCACTCTCCACCATCTATTTCTGTGTTTTTCCACCAGGGTCGTGCCTGAGAGCAAGGCCCAGTCATTGGGTGTAATTGAGCCAAACCCCCTTTAATCAGATGGATTGAAAAGAGGCCTGTGCCCCAGAAGGAAACAAGCCTTTTACTGAACAGTCCCCCCTTTCTCCTACTCGAGCCCAGGCGCTCTAAAATCAGTCCCAGCTGAAGGCTTTCCTGTGGGGATTAGGTGCAGCTGCAGCACTGCTAACCAAACCAGACCAAAAAAAAAATGCCACAGAATGTTTGAACGATAGTTTGACCTCCCTCCTTTCTTGGAGTTCACTTTCTAAGAGAAAATAGAGCTTTGTTGTTTGGGTCCAGCTCAGGAACTTATGTTTAAGGTGGAGAGAAAGACAAAGCTACAGTCTTAAGGTGATCCTCGGGGTCAAGTCAACAGTTCAGCTGCTGCACCCCCTCTCCAGGATGGCCTTGGGGGATGGTACAGGGTAAAGATGTGACCGCACACGCTTTGGCAAAGAACCTGAACTGTGTGTTCTGACAGTTGAAACATGGTGTCTGGAATCTGTTAGTCATTTGGGGTTTCAGCTCGTGATTTGGTGGAGGGGGAGTTCGACCAGGAAAAGAGGATGAAAAAGGAGGAGGGAGCTCTGAAATCCCCTCTTATATGTATTTTTTTGAGATATTGTCTCTCTGTTATGTTCATGGACCTTTAATGGAAGCTCATGTGGCAACCCGAACCCTCTTTTACTCTTTAACAACTCCTCAGTGACGTCTGTTGCTCTTTCAAGCCCCATGATCAGCTAATTTATTCCTGGGCCTCACTAACCTGTCAGAAATAAATACAGCCGTCATCCTTCAGTGAATCCTTTCTTTATCCTCATCTGGCTTCTTATTAGACCTGTTGTTTGTTACCATTTGTCCCCACACTCCTCTGTTTCTCACTTTTCTCTCGATCCTCCAGAGATGAAGCGGTAACAGTGAGCTGAGTTTTTGAAGGTGCTGGTGTCTGGTATTCTAATTAAGTGTTTTTGTTTTTTTTAAAGAGCAAAGCCTAATGGAGCCTTTCATAACTGGTAAAAAAGACGTGGAAGTATGTGGAGCGTTTGGCAGGGGATATTTAATATAATTCACAGAGGGTTTTGATTTCATCCCGCAGGTATGTGCTCAGCACTCCAGGGATCAGAAGGACCCTTTTGTGTGAACCCACCACAGAAGGAAAAATAGAAAAAGTCTCTCCCTCCCACCTTCAGCTACCTCCTTCCTTCCTACCGCCCCCTCCTCTTCTTCCATTAACCTTTACTTTTCTTTATTTTCCTTTATGGTTTGGTTTATAATATTATGCAGACTAAACTTGAGATGATTTGTCAAGGGAAGCTGCTCTTCATTATGTGGCATTTGCGAACGTCTTAATGCTGTTAAGACAACTGCACAAATGACTCAAAATGTGAAGGCTTCTTCTGGAACCTCGCTCTCATCTATCTCAGTTTTGGAGTTTGAGACAGTGTCAGACTTCACTTTCCATCCTTTATAAAAACAGCCGTGGAGTTGCACTTGCAGCTGCACATATTGCTTTTCTCCAACATCTGGAAAAATTTCTTCCCCCCCCCCCTTTATTAAAAGTGCACTGGCAATAACATTTGGGATCTTTGCCTTACCAAAAGCCTTCACACTAGTTTGGCCATCTCAAGTCCATTTCAGCACTTTTCTTTGCTCGGTGGGGTAGATATCCAGTAGCTGAGTTTCTGATAGAGATGTGAGGAAGGCTGGACTAAAGTGGAACCAGCACAGGCTATTATTCACAACACATGGATGCAATCCTAAGAGATAAATAAACACACTGCTATTAAGTATCAGCGCAAGGGGATAGTATTTGTGGAGTTGCCTCAATGGCAGGTTCAAGGAGATCTTCCAAACAAGGAGTAGCCTGTGTGAATATCCACAGGGTTGACTTAGTGCTGCATTTGTTCTATAATTATCCTTAGTTTCATGGATACTGTTTTCTAAGCCTTCTGGTATATCCATTTCATCTGCTCGCTTTCAAATTCCTTTATGTGTATTTTTTTTTTTTTTAATTTGTCTGCTATTTCGTACTCTCTTTACCCCCCCCCCCTTCTACAACACTCTTTCAACACATGTATTTGTTTTATAAGACGCATGATTGTCCCTTTCACAAAAATCAGGAACCGTAGCGCGGCAGAGCTCCCGTTTTTAAATCATGCCTCGCTTCTGGACGCCAGTCACCTCCTGGATGCCTGCCACCTCTCTCTGCTGTGGTAGAAAGAATAATTTGAGCGATGGAGAGAAGTGTGTTTCTCATTAGTAGCTGGTTTCCTCTGCCCTGCACTCCGCCCACCCCCGCCCTGCAGCCTGGCCTCCGCTGCTGCCTCTGGGACCGCTGCAGATTGGCAGCCTGTCACTGCACACCTCATAGCCTTACAAAGCATAACAAAGGTACAAAGGGAGTGATAGAGAGACCGCAATATTGATGCACACAGACAAACAGGGGTTACTATGTATAGGCACACATATGGGAGGGATGGACCCTCTAAAATAGATAAAAGTTGTGTTTTTTCTAACATCCACTGATTTGTCAACACAAAAAGCCAACTGATTTATCATTGTTTAAGCTTACAATGCAATCGGAAAGTATTTGGAGAGTTACACAGTTTTTGCTGTAGCTGTGCAGTTGTGTAGAGTCCGTAGTCCAGTACATTGGATTTGAACGGAAACAATGACTTTTGTGTTGACTTTCAGCTTTAATTTGAGGTTGTTTACATCCAGCATATAAACTGTGTGGATATTACACTGACTCCCATGATATGATTTAGTGAGTTAACCATAATTGAATAAATCAGTATAAACTAAATATTCTCTTCATGTTCTGTATTTGGTGGCCAAGACCATTTCACTATTTAACCCTAAAAAATCCTCCTTGTTGACTTTGCTGTGTGTTTAGGATCATTCCACATAATGAAGCACTGTGTTGTCCAATGGGTTTAGATTCATTTCCTGATATGAGTCTACTTTCATTCTGCAACTGCTCACAGAAGTGGTGAGGTGTTATTCTTGGATCACAATTTTTAGCTTTTCTCCTTCATGCTTTAATCTTTCTACCACTCAAGCACAGACTGATCTTTGTCTCATCTGTCCATAACACTGTCTTCATGCCAACCAGTTGATTGTTCAGCCTCGTTATGGCTTCTTTGTTCCTCCAAACTCCAATGAAAAATGCCATACGTAAAAACAGAAGCATCACATTTCCCTTAATTCTGATGTGCATCAATTAATGATGACATGAAACACACCTGCTCAAGAAACATTTGAGCAGCCTGCCGTCTCATTATGTTTGATAAGTTCCTCTGAAGCTGAAACTTGGCGCTTGAACACCATAATCATTGTTTTATTTCACAACCAGCCATAAAAACAAAACAAAACAAAAAAAAACCCCAAGTGCCGCTGTCCAAATTCTTAGAGCCAATCATGATCGCCAGCAGTGATGGCAAGGCTAATCTCATAATGTCTCAGCAAATGACTTTTCCCATGAGTAAATGGTCTGTGTAAGATCAGCACAGCACTCATCCACATCTGGAACTATAGCAAAACCAGCCCAACGTCCCTTTTTTTTGAAAGTGAGTTTGAGTGAGCCGACTTTTCCTATCGTTTAATAGGGAGAGCAGGCAAGGTGGATTGTCAGCTCATTGTATTCGCTTTTATGATCATGTTTCCATGATAGAAACCAGTGACTCTGCTGACTTTGAGAAAACAGAAGGAAATACTTTATGAAAGAGGCTTCCTGATTGGTCAGTGACAGGTGGGACACGTGCCCCCTGGCTGATGTCACTTCCCATGTGGGCCCTATTTGTCTGCCCACACTGTGGAAACATGTCAGTGTCAGTGAGGCAGGAGTAATATGCCACGGTTAGTTTAATGGGAAAAGTGCTCAGGCATGCTGCTGCTCATCATCTGTGTGTGTGTGTGTGTGTGTGTGTGTGCGCGCGCGCTGCCACTACATGACAGATCATATGATTGGATGCTCTAATGCCTCACTGTGTTTTCATTGTGCTGATGCACCAGAGGTTGACACGAGCGTAGTCTGCATATTTACACTGTTATGTGTATTTGCCCTCATGTGTGCATATGTGCGCACATGTTGCTGAGTGGTAGGTGGACAACGGAGCGGAAAAGAGCAAGGAAAGGACTGAACAGCATCACCGCCTGTCAGATTTCACTGGTCTCTATGGAAATGTTATGACAACAAAAGCTGCTCTGCACCTGCACGACCTGCCTGGCTTTTCTGCTCAGGGTTGTGTGTGTGTGTGTGTGTGTGTGTGTGTGTGTGCAACTGTGCAAGTGCACTTGGCGTAAGCAGATTAAAAAAATTTCATCAAGATGTAATTGGTGGGAGAGTTCAGGGGGTGGTGGTGGCTAGGAAATAATTTTCCCATTGTGCAGAGCAAGTTTGAGTGGGAGAGGAGAAGAAAAGGTGGAGGACCCTCAGGGGGAACACTAGTAGGTCTTAAGTCTGTGTGCTCTTAAAGAAACCTCTGTGGACTTTCCTGCTCTAACATAAAATCAAAGTCCTCTGTATGAGGCCAGCTAACATTATTTCAGCAAGGTCAATTAGTCAGCCAGCTATTGTATGGGTGCCTTGTGCGAGGCGGGATGGGGGGGTCAAGGGACTGAGTTGGGGGACAAGTGGGAGGTAGAGGTCTTGTAAAAGTTGGGTGTGTAAGCCCTCTATTGTGCGTTTGCCGTCTTTTGTCCAAAACTTGTTTCCTCTGGCAACAAAAGATGATGAGGAAGGCAGACTTCTCGTTTAAGTTTAAGGCGTCTTTAGTTTAAACACTACAAGGCTAATTTAGCATCTTAATCTGCCATTTCATATAATGTGGCACCTGTTAAATTGTTGTATTTGGCTAAAAATGGACATGCCAGTGTTGCAGTCACTGGTGTAGGCAAACAGACCTCCATGGATGGTTGGGAAGGAGTGGTTAGAGTTAGGGCTAGGTGTTCTATTTTTATGTAACGCACTTTGAACTGCTTATGTGTATGAAATGTACTGTATAAATAAACTTGCCTTGCCATGCCTTGGTTTGTTGGTTTCTAATTACAAAAGTATCCTGAAAGTGGTTCCTGTCCTGGTCCATTATCCAGTGAGCTGTGTGTGTGGGAGGGCATAGGGCATGCCAGATTTCGCATTGCCATTAACCCCAACATAGGGGCACTCGTCCAGTGTACTTTGCATGCTTGTGTGTGTGTGTGTGTGTGTGTGTTGAGGGCATGTAGGGCACAGGTGTCTCTCACACAGTAGCCCAACCATGAGCTTGGAGGGCTGCATTCCTACTGGCAAGCTGGATCAGTCAGTCACACACACACACACACAAATGCGTTTACATGCCACGCTGTCATACACACACATGTATACATGTATACATGCCTGGACGGATCTGCCATTTCTATACCTTTTTCAGCACAGGCAGACCATCGCCAAACAGTATTCATCATCACTCAGCAGGATTTGACAGGTGGAGTGACATAGACTTAATCATCCATGTCTTTGTGTAGCCATGCATTCAAGCGCAGCATAGGTGATACTTTAACAAGATAGTACACTTTACCTCTTTACTTTACTTTCTTTCTTTCTTTCTTTCTTATGAGTTTTAATTCAGTTGCTTTTATATTTATTTATTTAATTATTTATAGCTCTCAGCTCTCTTAGTTTCTATTCCTTCCTTCAAAACCAGGAACTTGTTTTTGTCACAAGTATTTTGCCATTGTAAAACAGACATTGTATAGCTGCTATGCCTTCCCAGTGTTGTACCTACATGTTTACTGTATCCTGCAGTTTTTCCTTTCCAGTGGGTTTCTTTATGTGCCAGCTGTGTGGATTGGGTCTTGGAGAGAGAGGGTGAAAGAGTAACTCCTTCACAAAGCACCTTAGACAAACATGCTTGACCAGAGGTCCAGCCCAGAGAAAGAGGGAGGCCCAGTTGCAGGGAAATATTTAAGGGACCACTTGTTCCTTAAAGGGCCAAAGGGACAAAGCTGGTGAGCTGCTGGGTCTTTCACTCTGACCTGCCTGGGTGGTGTAAAAGGGGAAAAAACCTTTCATCAGCACTAGACTGAAAATAACACAGGCTTGATGGATGAATGGCGATAGAAATTTATACACATGTGCACTGATGAGGTGGTGTGTATTATTCTTAACTGTTCTCCACACATCCTGGCCATCATGGTCCGTCCACGGCCCACTGCTGCTGTGAAGCTGTAGGCACTCATAGCTGTGACCTGGCAGGCTGTGCACTGTCTCCACAGTCAGCTATGAGCTAGCTACTGTGCAAACTAACACAGGGGCATAAACACATACAGCAAATTCAGTCATTCATGCCATCTCATTTTTTCTTCATGCCCAGCATCAGTCTTTTGTCAACACAATGTCTCTACTTTGAACTGAGTGATGAACATCTAACCTCGTCCAACCTGCTCGCCTTTAGAAATGACACTCGGCTGCTCTGTTCACTGTTGGTTAGAGGAAGACGTCATGTTTCCTCAGTTTTTTTTGGAGCACTGTCTGTCCTTGTTCTGCAACAGTGTTTGTCTCCAGTTTTTCAGTTTTTTATTTTTCACTCCCAACTTTGTCCTTTCTCAAAGAAAAACAATTTTTTCACAGTATTGGAATTTTGACAGCCTTCATTGTCTTTCTTATCAGATGTGACATCCTCCATGTTGCTTCCACAGTCTAACGTCTAACTGGGAAAAAAAACATTGCAAGATCTTTCACAATTTTTTTTTTTTTTTCTTTTTTTTTGCCTTTGTGCAAGTGGCATCTGAGCGATTTGTGGCAGAGATGATGTGTCTTTTTATTAAGCTGCTCTTCACTCCACTCACATCCCCTGTTCTGCAGGTGCTGGTAGTCTTAAGACAGGGGTATGTTTGAAGCAAAATATTTTCTACAGCCGGTCGTCTGCCCACATCTGACAGCAAAATTGTTTATATCTGTTCCAAATGGCCACACTTGCGGTGTGAAAAACCTGCCGTCATAGTGAGATGGAGATAACTGTGCACAGTTTTGGACAGTCTCTCCTCAAAGGCATTTCATTTGGTTTTATACACAAAGCAGTTGTGGGAAGAATCCTGCATTCTTACCTCTGCACACCTGGCCAAGCATTGCATAACCAAGAGATGCTTGCAAAAAAGTGTCTCTAGATGCTTCTTGACAATCCAACAGCATTTTTGTTGAAGTACGCAGGTTTTCAAGCTTGCATCCCTTTGGGTGGCAGCAGCAGTCTGCATCAGCATTTGAATGCCTTTTTGGAAATATAACTCTGTAAAATGTGAACACATAGACATGATGCACATAGTTTTAGATTCAGCGTTGCTTACATTTCTCAAGATAATTAACTATCTCTCATTGCAAATAAATGTCGCCTCAGAAATCATGTAAAAAAGACACTCCTTTTGACTCCAGAGCTTGCCTGAGAGTCATCACATTTTTAAGTTTTTTTAAGTTTACAAACAGGAACAGCTAATGGCTACTTCAGCAGTTATTGGTGCCAATTTGCCAAAATGTAAAGAAATATAAATAAACAAACAAACAAAAGAAACAGGGCTCAAGATGTAACCCACAGTGCAACTAACCGACTCCATGGCAACGTTATACTTCCTGTTTACATCCACCAAAGCATTCTGGGAACGATACTTTCAAACTTAAGAGAATGATTATCCCCCAAATAGAGTAAGACAAAGAATTATAATAGGAGTTGCAAATCCATTGATATTAACTTGTTTGTGTAGCACTTTTGACGTTATTTATGCTGAGAATGTCCCATCAGCAAGGTTTTTATATTCCCAGAACAATGAAAGTTTTCACTTCCCATTCATATAAAGATATTTACCATGTGTTGAAAACTTGTAGATATATAGACTGTAGTTGGGGGGTTATTTGACTATGGAGAAGCTCAAAGTGTCAAGACTTTGAAAATCCCTGAATTTTTACTGATGCATTGAAACTAATTCATTCTTTCTCTGTTAAGGCTTTGTAATTCACCAGCATGCTTTTGCCCTCTCTTTATCTAAGTATTTATAAACCTTCCTTTCTCCAGCCTATATGGAATGCCTCACCCATTCCACCTTTTCTGTTAAGCTTACTTTTCTTCCCTTCTCATCTCCCTCTCTGTTTTGGCCATAATGAAGAAGGAGACACAAGACACTGACACAGGAGTGGAATACCATTGCCTGCCAACCACGTACTGCAAAAAACCAAGATTGCTAAAAGACATATGGCCTTGGAATAACACACACGAACGCACACAACCATCTCCTAACCTAAAATCCAAAGTGATTGGAGTAAGTCCCATAAAAATAGATGGAAAGGATGGGATGCTTAGAGAGACAGAGAGAGACAGACCGACAAAGACAGGGACAGAGGGAAAGAGAGACAGAAAGAGAAAGAGGGAAAAAAATGTGTTGGCTGCTGAGATGGAGTTGGCACCGCGTGCTCTGCTCCTGACCTTTGGTGGGTTTGTGTAAATTATATCCCTTACGAGGGAAAATATGTGGTGGTTGAACTGGAGAGACCCCCTCCCCCTCTCTTCATCTCCGTCTGCTGTCGTTTGAAGCCGTGCTCCATCCATCTTTCAGACCCCCCTTCAATGTCTTCTTGTGTCTCTCCATATCTTCCCTCTTATCTCAGTGTTCATTCCTTTGTTTTATTGAGTTGTTTCCCTTTTGATCGCACCATAATAACTCCAGTCCTTATTTTATCCATTCATCACTTCGTCTTTCTCCTCAAACCGTCTAGTTTTATGTCTTTATATCAGCCCCCCGCCCCCCACTTCTCTCCCTTTTCTGTCTCCCTCCCCACAGTTATGCTATTTTCTGCTGGGCCTGGAGGATACATTTAACTTGTGGTCACTTGGGAAGTGATGGCTACATTAGTGGAGGGAGGGTGGGGGTTCTGGTGAATCGCTACCTTCTCTCAGCCACAGTGGGCTCCATGCAGGCTGATGCAGACTTTCCACTGGGGTGAACCCATCGACATGGGGTGCCTACCAGGGTGCTCGGCCGCCGTGCCCACACCCCCAGGCCACAGTCTGGGCTGGCAGGCACCCACACAGGCACGCGGCGTCAGCCTGCCCAGCGGGTGCCCCTGTTTATGTTTGTCTTGCGTGGTGGCTAGTTTCTCACTGTGCTATAGTGATCGTAGCACCACCCAGCCCGGCACACCACCCTCTCTCAAAGAAATGCCCTCTTCGACCCTGGCTAAGCCCTGGACAGTTGTGTGCTGTAAGTGGCCTTTGGCATCTGTCACTGCAACTGGACTGGATCAGAGGTCGGCTGTGGCTGCAGGTCCACATACTGAGGCAGCGAAGAGCTTAGGCCATACTTAAAGGGCCATACTGGTGGTTTTGCGTGTTTTAGTTCATGAAATACAAATTGTGTATACTTAAAATTACTGCCTATCATTTACCTAAACATATCGTAAATCTTTAGGTTGACTTGAGTCATCTTGCATAGACTTCAACTTGCATCAGATTTGCTCAGATTTCTCAGATTTGCAGTGACCATTTAGTCCCTGCAGTTGCTATGCAAAAGACTTCTTGTTTTTGCTTCAGTGCTGCAAACTCAACTGCAAACGGGGACACTTCTGAAAACTCTCGGTTGTGCATTCGAAGAAGCTCAGGAGATTTGAGAGTCGGTTAGCAAAAAGCATTTGATTCATGAGCTGAGTTTTGGGAGAGATCAACAAAAAGTAAACATGAATGTGGTCAGATGTGCCAGTTGTGAAAAGAAGGAAATTTAGCCAGTAAAAAAAAAAAAAAAACCCAAAACAAAACAAAACTCTTTGTAAACTCTTTTGAAAAAAGACCTTTTGCATGCAATGCAAACAAGGAAAACAGTCCCTATTCACAACTGCATTTACATATGACAATTCAGTAACTTTGACAAAGCAAAAAAACACACCACATATAAGTCGCATAACACATGTTTTTACCCCCACGAACAGCTCCTAGCCGTCCAAGGAGGGGGTGATCTCCCTTTGAATTTCTTCTTCTGAGGTCTTCTGGGATTTGGATGTATTTATTGTCTGAGGAGGTCTGGACTGATTTGGGAACCATTGTTTATGTGGTTCATGCACAGGATTGCCCGTCTTTTCATGTTGACAACATTTTGAAAGACGACAGACAATTTTTTTTTGCCGTCATCTTTGAACAGGATCAACTTTTTATTAAGTTCTACTTACTTAAAATATCTTTTGCACAACTTCACTATTGCTAATATGACAAGTCTTATAACACTGTTGACTTAAGATCTATAAAAGGACGTGTGCATGTTTGTCTGTGTTTAGCCCCAACTGGTCAGGATATGTAAACCAGTGCCCTGATTACCAGACAGCAGCCTGTAAAAATCAGCCTTATCCTGGTCTGCTATTCATTCAAAAGCTCACTACTAATCAGCACCCAGACACTTGTGACTGTCCAGACCCTCCCTGCGGACAAGATTAGCAGATCAGCACTTTGTGTGTTTGAGTGTAAAGAGTCGCTCCGAAAACACACCCTTCCCTCAGAGTGTCATTAACTGTGAGGAACAAACAGGTGTTTGTTGGCCGGAAGTTGATGGCCCATTCCTTTAGGGTTGGAGTTCACATGCAGGGGTCAGAGGTCAGGTGGCCTCAGCCCTGTGGTAGCAGGATGTTTCAGACGGCCATTATGTTTTGCCGATGAACATTTATGTTTGGGCTGGGTGTGTGTGTGTGTGTGTGTGTGTGTGTGTGTCTGTGTGTGTGTGTGTGTGTGTGTGTGTGGGGGGGGGGGGGGGGGGTCACTGAGGTTGACCTTGCATGTGCACACACAGTTTAAGCTTATTGAATAACACATTTCTAACTCTTAACCATCATCCTTGCAAATAATATGTCAGGAGCAGCTTCATGAAAACTCTTTATGAAAGCCTACAAAACTTAACTTGTGGCATGTAATCCACTTACACGTGTGGGGAGGTTCCTATCCTGTAAGAGATGTATGTAAATCATTCTGTCTAGCACAGCGATACCATGAGCACCTACTGTGATGAAAAGGATTACAGGCACATAATCCGTGCCTGTCGCCACCCTCCACTCACCACACATATGCACACACACACACACACACACACACACACACACAATTCTCCAGTGTTGTAGAAATAATTTAAATCCAACTGGAATAATAATATACAGTATTCCACACCTAAATGCCGACCTCCAGATTTCTAAAAGCAGTATTATTTTATTTCCACTGTTTGCATTGATCTCGGGATATCTTACAATTTGAGTGGGATTCCTCTTTTTTCTTTACTTGCCTGTACCCGTAATATGCCCACCCACGTTACAGCATAGCTCAGCTCAGTTTGAGATTACACAGGAGCTCCAGCCACAAACAACGTGGAATCTGCAGATGTGTATACACAGCACAGGCATGATGCAAGCAGAGTTTGAAAGTTAGCGCAGTATGTGTACACAGCAGCGTTTGATGAATGTCTGCTGGTGTCTTCAGGGGGATGTATCAGAGGCCTGAATGCTTGACCCTCAAGGCTTTGGCTGGCTTGCTCCTTGTCAGTGTGTTACTCTAAAGTAATGTTAGAAAATTAGTTAAACGTTCTGCTTCTGCAGGTTTTGCTGTACATCTGGGAAATATGGGAAATGGAGGAATAAAAAGGAGACTGGAGAGAGTGATAGGAAAGACTGGACAGTGGTTTCCAAGGCAAACCAGCCACTATGCTTCCCACATCTTTTCCAGCCTGTTCAAATAAGAAATGTACAAGCACAAGAAAGATTATTTGCTGATTTAATTTAGGTGTTGATCTGGTGGATTGGAGCTGTAATTTTTATGTAAAATAACTAGTAGGCTCAAGATTCAAGATCAGTTTCAATTCACAATGCAGAAGCCTTGCATGTCTCTTATTTTAATATTTAGATCATGCTCTAAAAGCTGTAATGTCTACTGTAGCTTTTATGGTGTTTTGACCATTTTTTTGTTTTCAAGATTTAGCTGTGGATGCAAATTTACAACAGCAGGGAGATGCTGCAGTTAAATTCATATACAGGAAATAATACTTAATTATACTTTATAGCATGCCCAGACTGAGCAGCTGCTTACCTGAGGTGAACTCAATATCACATTACTTTTTACTTTTTTTACAGCATATAACAAACAACCACAGAGCCCTTACTTTAACCTTATTTGAAGTGCGAGTCTGTGTGTGTGTGCTCCGTGTGTTTCCTCTGCTGGGTCAGCAGAAGTTCTGCTGATGTGGAAAGACCAAATAATGCGCTGAGTAATATTGTTTTAATCAGCGCAGGGGACTCTGCCGAGCAGGCTGCGTCAAGATCATCATCTCCTGCTGCGGACCCCCACCTTCATCTGGATGCATGTGTGGCCCCTTGCACTGACAAATGAGCACAAACTATGACTTCATCGGATCATGCATCCCAATGGTCATTTTAATATGTTGCTGTGCCCAGCCATGGGAGATTAAGTGAAGGATGGTTTTCAAGTATATTTAAAGTGTGAAAACACACCCTTTACTAGATAAAAATGCTTTGGAGCTCCTTTACTGTCACTTTCCTTGTTTCCTACGTGTGGAGATGTTTTTTGCTGGAGGTATTGAGGTTTTCAGATCCCGACAAACAAGAAAGCTGCAACTGTGACCATTGGTGATGATCACTGGAACTCGCCACCGAGTTTTAAAATTGAGCCCCTTGCTTGTCTCTGTGTTTCTAACTACTAGCTCCAAGAACAGCTGCTCATCGCTTTCCATCACAGCTGTTTTCTTGCAAAGGCCATGTGAGGGGAGCAACCTTTCTCAGGGCTAGCTGACATCCAAACCTCTCTGCAATCATTCCAGTGAGACCTTTTGAAAGTTATTTGAGCACCACGGTATATCCCTGATCATTTTGGCTTTGAATTCAGTGTCTTAATTGTTGACCTCAAGGAAATTACATTTAAAAGTTGAATTCTTCTCCTTGGTGAATTATAACTGTACATCCCAATGGTTATGGCTGTTTTAATTCAGAAAAAGGACAGGCCAAGAACCTGTGTCCTCCTGCCAATAAAATTAGAGCTATAAACTACTCTTACATGTGCTTACTTTGGGATAACTGGATGTGATTAGTTTAAACAATAGCTATACGCTTGAGCTAATGGCTTCATCTGCCGGTTTTATGGAGCTTATTTGGATTTGACAGGCTCCTCTGGCATGCTTGATTGTGGACCAGTTTTTACCAATATGTGCAAGTATTTTACCCCCACCTGCACCCCCGTCACCCTCAACAACCTCCTCTCTGTTCACTGCACCCTTCTCTCTTCTTCATTAATACCATATTACTCATTTGCTTATGTTTTTCTGAATAAATAAAAGTCCCCCACCCACTTTCCCTCCATTCCTTTGAAATGAGAAGCACAGTTGGGTCGCTTTCCAGGGGTGACAGGCGGTTCTGTTTAGGTGCTCTTCAATTCCACTGCTGTCTGCACATACTCACGCACACACACACACACACACACACACACACACACACACACACACACACACACACACACACACTCAACACCTCCTCAGCTGCCCCCCTCAGTACCTCTTGTCAGTACATTTCCAAAGACGGATAAGCTTTTCAGTGCATGTGGCCATGCTTGGACCCAGTAACAGCAGCCCTCCACCTCTCTCTCCCCTCACATGTCATCATTGCTCCACCTCTTTAATTATATCTAATTCTTTCCATCCTCTCTTTCTTATCTTACGGCATCGGTTGGATCATCACTCTCCATTTCTGGTTTCCTCATTTACGTTTCTATTTTGCCTTGAGTTTTTCAACACCTTGTGCTTGTGGAGAAGCTCAGATTTCTTTTTCCTGCTTTAAAACAGAGGGCCAGCCTCAGCCTTTTTGAGGCACTGAGTCTGATACGGGTTTATTGTAGTTACTGGCACAATTGAAACCTTCATAAACACAGCCAAATTGATAAAAAAGAGACAGCGCAGCCTATTGGATAAGATGTTCAAATCACGAGTTGTGATATCTGTGCATGCCTGTGGAGCTGGACAGTGTCTAAGATGAAACTGATTTCTATACCACCCCTTGGTTGCAGCCTTAAAAATGAAAATAAATACTCATATAGGGGTCTTAAGAAATGGACATGCTCCCAGGTAGTTGCCTGTTTTGCTTAGGCCCAACTTAGACTCATATTCATACAAATGTATAACCCTGATTAACCCTGATTATATTTTACTTTCCTGCCAGCTTGAGTTGTCCATTCCCCCTGTAATTTGTATGGAGGGTCAGTCTGCGCTGGACTGAGAGCAGAGACAACTAACTGAAAATGACACAGTTGACAATCCTTGGATGGAAATGAATATCTGCACTGGGGAAATAATGCTGCCATTTGTTTTTATATGTAATAATCTACCTAGCAGTACGTGAAATGAATTGCATGTGTGCCTGCTAATGTATGGTGCCAAGAACTAACCAAAGTCAACTTCTTCCTTATGCTTTCTTTTCCTGTTTTTTATTCTCTCTCACCTCTCATCTTTCCCCTCACTGCTTTTTGTCAGAGCAGCATCTGGGCCATATGCAGGCACACACTGGCAGCTGTATGGCATGAGAGGAACCGGTGGCACACCACCCTTCATCTGTTATTAGTACTTCAGAAAGATTTAGAGCAGGGGAAGGTGGGATGTGAGGCAGGAGAGTTGGGGTGAGCACTGTAGGAAAACAAGTAGAGGGCCAAAAACTGGAGCCAGAAAACTAGGTTCCAAAATCAAAGTGGTGGTGTATTTTCTCCACTCAGCTCTTCTTTTCTCTATCTGCTCTTTTGCTCTCTGTTGCCCCAGTTTTTAAAAATTCTATGCACTTGTTGATTAGCATGAAGCAACCATCACAAAAAGTAGGTAAATGCAGCTCAAGAATAATAAAGTTATTATTTCTGATGGGAGAAATTTTAAAACTGTAGAAAAAAAAACATCTATTCTCTATGAAATCTACATGATTATTGAGTTTTTGGTGACCTAAACTTTTTTTAATTTTCTTTTTTTTTTTACTTTTGGCAGTTTACTGCTTACTTTTGTACTAGGTAGGGTTATTTACTGGACTAGAACGGCTTAAATTGGGGTACTTATCAAAGATGATGCCACTCAGTAATCTGTATGCCATCTTTTTTGTAGTTTATGATGAGCTGAATGCGTCATCTTGTGATTTTTGTGGAGATAATTTCATGCCCTCAACTGCTGACTGTATATACTCTTGGCTGAGGTGGGAGAGATGGTTTGAGGTTACTGGGAGGTCAGCTGTGCTGTGTGGGCAGCAGGGCTATTTGGAAGATGGAAAACAGAGAGGGACAAAGAGAGAAAGAGACAGAAAAAAAGGGACTTGAATAAAACATTGAGAGGTGCAGAGGAAACACATACGCTGCTTGCTGCCACATGACCCTGTGCTTCAACACATTGTCCTTGGCTGCCTTCTCACAGCCCTGAATGTGGAAACAAATTAGAAACAAAAAATAGAGAGTGAGGGGGGAAATAGAAACAAGGGGAGAGAAGGAAAGGGAGTAAAAAAAAAAAAAAAAATACTCAGAAGTAAATAGAAGTCATAATCCATGTGGAATTTTTTTTGGTTGACAACTGGGGAAAAAGGTCCCTTGAAACAACAATGGGGGCCATTGAGAAGCACAGGCCGAGTGTGAGCGTCAAAGTTGGCTCCAGTCCAGGAACCAGGTTTCTCTTAAAGCCAGGGGAAGAAAAGAGAGACTGTTTTATGGAAGGAAAGGAGAGAAACACACACACACACACACACACACACACACACACACACACACACACACATAGTCCCTCTGTTCTCTGAGGATAGAAACATGCTTGCATTCTTTCAGCTGGAGGCACTATTCTTATCTGACATCATCTACCTATCCTATCTGTCCTTTTACCTGGAGCCACTCTCATATGCACACAATATGCTTTCCTATTTGGTTCAAGACACATTAAGATTAAAACAGTGGAGGAAGGAGTAAGAAGTTAAAGCCTCTTGACCTCCAGGGGGTGCATTGTTTCTCCTGTTATTTCACTAGGAAGTTTGCTGTCTCTGAGCAAATTGATATAATAGGGCCTGCATGACAGGAATGGTGCTGTTTTATGTGTTTGCGTTGTTAGCATGGAACCTTGCACAACAGCTCCTAGCTATGGGTCAGGATATGTGTGTGTGTGTGTTTGTGGGTGTGAGTGTGCGTGCATGCATGCATGCTGCATCCATTCCCGACCAGCATCCCATCTATAAAACACAGGGGTGGTCAGTCTGTTTATTGTGTGGGTTTGCAAACAATGCTCCCCCATTAGGCTTAGACCAGTGAGTCATTCATAAGTGGTTAAATCCACTAACTACCTTAACCCGAGTGTTTTCAATTGTCATCCTTATTTCCATTTTGCTTCCGTCTCACTGCTGGTAAGGAAGAAGTTCAAGACCTCTTGTCAACTGAAAGCGCACATTTAATGGTCTTATATTCATCCAGAATGAAGTATCTCAACAAATATTTGATGGATTGCCGTGAATCATCTGTTAGCATTGTCATAGTGAGCATGTTAGCATGCTGATGATAGTATTTATCTCAAAGCACAGGCTGTCATGGCTGCTAGCATGGCTGTAGATTCTTAGCCTTGTTATTACACTGTAAACACAATAAGGAGGTAGTGGCAGTCTGATATATGCTCACATGAATGTCCATGTAGATGCTTGACACTGTACCTATACAGAAAGAAAGTTTTGCACAAATACACTAATGCGTGTACACACATACACATGCACTACTGTGTATTCAGCATAATTATACCTGCACTTGTACCTTGGCACCAATCTCTTTCCTGGACTCCCCCTCCTGTGATCTCTCTCTGTTGACTGATGGCTTAAAAGAGAAGGGAAGTTAATGACACCCCCCCCCGTCTGTCAATCTAATCCTTCCTCTTACAACCAGAGATGAAAGCTTCAATAAAAAAAAGACAATTCTGACTGTTTTGTTTTTGGATATTCATTTAATGATAATATCACTTTTCCACTTGTACAAATAAGATCACAAATTAAAAAAAACAAAGAATGACAACAAGGAGCTTCCCAAAATAAACAGGGAGAAATTAACAATCACATTGAAAATACTTTTGGTTATCTTCAATGTATTCTACTTTACAGACAAATATTCCAGTTGCATTGCTTGATTTTTGTGTGGGTTCTTAAGGCATCTTAAGGCATGGAACTGTTAATCGTGGAATTGGTGAAGGTAACTTTACAGATATTCACAAATGTGTCTTTGGTGTGTTTGTCCATAGGTAAAGTTGTTTGGGGGCGTAATGTACTCCTAGGCATGTGGGCACATAGAGGGGGTGACTGATAGTAACGCGATGTCTGCAGGTCTCTGCACAAGCCAGAACATGTGCTCGTATTATCACAGAAGTTGACAGATCTACACACACACACACACACACACACACACACGCACGCGCACAAAAGGTTACTTTGAATATTCACAGATTTGAATCTCAGCACTATGCCTGCATAATAACCTTCCAGTGAATCTTTCACTTTGCAAGTCACATTGTCCTCTGCACAGCAATATGTTGTGCGTCCGCCCTTTCCATGGTTAGGTGCTAGTGAGCAAAAATGGGACTCTTGTTGCCCAGGAGAAGTTGTCACAGCTTTATGCAGAGAAAGCTATTTTTACTCAAGAGAGACACAATATACAACCACTATTTTCTTTGCTTGTTGTGGACCAGGCCGAGTAGTGTGTTGTATGTGAATTGTGGTTGAGGCAAAAAATTGAGTTTCCCTTGCCGGGAATATAAAGAATAAATAAGTTCTCTTTTGCTGTTGTGTAGTGTGAGTGTTTACTGTAACTGAGGCAAGCTCTAAACTAGGTGAAACCCAGAGCAGCACTGAAACAAAAGGAGTTCAGTCAACTGCTTCTCCCTGTACCTTTTGTAATCCTGCTTACCTTCTCCTTTTGTGATGGTAAAGCAGGCTGAGGGCTTCAAAATGGAGAAGGGGGATTTAGTCTTGAGTCTGTCCAGACTAACATCTACTTAGACTGTCTGACATTCTGGGGGCAAAGCCCTTTGATTGACTTTGCTGGTACCAAACGAGTTTTAATCTTCAAAGATTTTAATCTGCTGTTTTGTCTGTTAGTCACAAGAGGTGGGGGAGGAGGGTATTGAGGGTTGTTAACAGTCACAATGTTGCACAATAAAAATATCACAAAGACACAGGTATAAAAAAACATACTTACAAAACAAAACAAACATCACAAGTTTTTTTAGAGCCAAATAAAGCAATGCAAGCATCAGCTATTTTCTCTGCACGACTTCATTTGGTATCTTAAAGGTCATTCATTCTCTTTGGGGTAGTACTGTAGAGTTACAACATACAGCCAAAACAATTGCTGATAGTTTAGCTGGGCTCTTGTAACAGGGAAAAGGCAGCACAACCCCATTTCAGTGCACACTCCTTTATGAACAAATAAATGAGGGCATGGGGTCACTATGTCCATTAACCCAAGGTTTCAGCCAATGACAACACATGATCAGTCCTAGCATCATAGCTTGGAAGCTGAGAGTTTACCAGCCCAGCTGTGTGAGTGAAGAAATATTGAAGCAGGATGCAGCATGTAAATGGCGTAGAGGCACTTTAAATGCCTTTTGATGTCCAAACAAAATCTCTTGAACGTTTTTAATGTCTACTTAGACAGGGGACTGAGTTCAATATATGTCAGTTTCTCCTTTGTTGGTTGGCTTGCTGATACTGTGTCCACCACTTTCACAACAGCAGTTGCTGCTCTCTGTATTTCACCAGTTGGAAAAACAGAGCTGAAGAATGACAATCCTCCTTTAGGTCTGAGTTGTCAAAGCCATGTGTCAAAAGTAGGAAGGCTTGTGTGAAGACATATTGTTATTTGATGTGCAGTGATCCTGTAGTAGCAACACCTCATATTCCAGATTGCCATTCTGAACAGCAGGTTCAGGGATCATAATTTGGGGCTGTTTTTGAGGCAGTGCCCCATTGTCCAAACCAGCCTTAACTCCATCCAACTCTAGCTGAGAGGGCTCACAGTCTAAATCCAAGTGGCCCTTGGCCCTCTTCCTGCGAAGATAGCACACCACTCCCACTGCAATTGCTATCAACACCAGCACTAGCAAGATGGCAACTGCAGGTGCCAGCATAGTGGTCAGCCTCGGGTCAGTAACCCGTGCATCAGGGCCACTGATGCTCTCTGGGGCTGTATGGGCCTCAGTGCAGACACTGTCTATGCCACTAGGGGCACCTAATGGACTTGCACACACAGTGTAAGTGGAATTGGGCTTCAGGCCTCTGAGTCTATACTCTGGGAAAGATGCAGGCAGACTGAGTTGTATTGGCCTGCGATCTGGCCCAGAGAGATTGCGGTAGGTTAGGCGAATTCCACGGATGTAAGGCCTCATTTCAATGTAGCGGTGAAGGTCCAGCAGGATTGAGGTTGCTGTTACTTCATGTGAGCTAATGTCTGGTGCATCAGCAGTCACAGTTGCCATGGGGATTGCAGCTTCAGGTGGTGAAGGCGGGTGATGATTTTGGACTTCACAATACATGCCAGAGGTGCCATGTGGACAGGTACACTCTACCTGACCATCCTGGTCCAAACGACAAGTACCTCCATTCAGACAGGTGTGAGATGGACAGAAATGCTGATCCTCTCCTCGGTCCATGCTGCTGCTGCTGGGGGATGCAGGAACAGGGGGTAAGGGAGAGTCATCATCTTTGTCTGCGGGGTCCTCACTTCCCCTAGGCACTGGAATAGCTTCAGTAGTACTTGGCAAGGTAGTGATAGGAACAGGCAGGGTAGTAGTAGTTTTGACAGTACTAGTGGTGACTGTTGTTGTGGTAGGACAGCCAAAATCCCTGTGCTCCAGTCTTTCCAATACCTTTCCAGCATTAATAGGTGGGAAATGGCAGCGGGTCTCCTCCGTTCTCTCCAGGGTGATGCTCTGGGCTCTCAGCCATCTTGGGAACCATGCTAAGGTACAGAGGCAATTGAAGGGATTCTCTGCTACTGTGAGCTTTCTGAGGTGGGGGAAAAGCTGAGAGAACTCTTCAGGGAGGCCCTGCAGACTGAGGCTGCTAATATCCAACTCCTGCAGCTCCCCAAGGTTCTGCAGATCTTGAACCTTCAGAGGACCCATAGGATTACCAGCCAGGCTGAGGTGGATCAAGCCCTGGGTCTCTTTTAGCACTGAGGGGAAGGACTCAAGTTGGTTACCGGAGATGTCCAATTCATGTAAGTTCTTCAGACTACTTATGAGCTCCTTATTCAGGCTGGTGAGCCCCACACCACCCAATTTGAGTGACTCTAGGTTTGGGGTCTGGAGGTCTGAAGGACCCAAGATCGGTAAGACATTAAAGCGAAGGTCCAGCAGCAGCAGTCGGGGCATTGAGAGAGCAGGCAGGGATGTCAACTGGTTGCCCTGTATTTTGAGTTCCAGCAGGTGCTCCAAGCCATTAAAGGCTGCAGGGTGGATGGTCTTGATAAGATTACTATATAAATAAAGGCGCTCAAGCAGTGCCATACCCTGGAAACATTCCTCTGAAATGTGGGTGATCTGGTTGGATGACAAATCCAGGTTTCTCAAAGAGGTCAAAGGTTCAAACACCCTATCAGGAAGTTCAGTCAATTTGTTTTGACTGAGGTCCAGCATTTCCAGGTTCTCCATACCATCAAAGTCCTCAGCTGTCAACCCCTCAATGCCATTAGCAAAGAGGTAGAGACTTTTTGTGTATGGGGGCACTCCCTTGGGAATGGTAGAGGAGCGTCTCAGGTAACATAAAATGGACTCCGGTGTGGAACAGGTACAATCCTTTGGGCAGTTGCTGGACAAAATGCCATCAGCAAGAATGACGAGGACTAGAAAGGGCATCAGCGGAGTGAGAAAGACCTTCATGTTGCAGACTCTTTCTCTCCCCATGCTCAGCCTAAAACAAAAGAACATAATAGATTGTCAATAACTTGCATCATTCAGAGAAATATACAGTAAATGCTGACAGACTGTAAACAGGATACAACAGTTGTACACAGAATATTCCTTGCTTCTGTAACTTGTGAGGGCCATGTTTTAGTTTAGGAGCATCCAGCTGTTGCATCAAGAAAATGTGTGACACATGCAAAACAATGTTGAATTTCTTTACAAAGCATATTTTGTCCCTATAAAGACTCATTTCCAAACCAGCCTTGATCAGCTATTGTGTGGTTCTTTAATGTGTGGTTCTTTAATGTGTTTAATGGAGAGAGATTACTATCAAAGGTTTAACTATGCATAGCCACTGATCAAAGGCAGTCTTTTATCACAAGGTCTCTTAAACGATAGGGTTGTAGTCTTCAAGCTTCAGAGGGAAAATTTGTGGGGTCCACGCATTTCTGGCTAAAGGAGTGCCACATTCTCACTGCCATGATCTGTGTAATAGATAGTACTGAGGGATGCTAAAACCATTTTTTATTTCTCTAACGATCCTGCAGAAGGTAATGTGCTTGTGTGTGCATGTGCATGTGCACAGCCACACATTCACATGTGTATATGATCATATGTGTGTTGGTGTTTGTAAACAAAAGGGTTTGTGTTTGGATGTAAGCCGCCCACCCACTGCTATTTTCTGTACTGCACACGCTCTGTGGTTGTAGTGAGGTCACAGTTAACTGTTCTCCCTATGTTTATGACAGGCTCCACAGCCTATGAAACACACAGACACACAGCAGCAGAGAACAAATTCAACTTGGTTTGTTTCTGGGACGATGTGTCAAACTGAAAACACAGACAGACTTTGTAAGTTTTTCTCTCTCTCAAGAGCTACTGAAAGAGTGGAAAGCTATGCAGACACCCTCTAAATGTTCCACCATAAACGCTGCTCTGGTCTCTCCAGTTTCATACAACCATACCGTGTCAGTTTTGTGTGGCTGTATGTCTCTCTGTGTCGTTCTAAACGCGAGAGGAGCTTCACTGATAGTTTGGTGCTGCTTCCCTGACCATGGCACAATATAAGTAACACACAGTTTCTATGTTGTCATTATGCAGACTGACGGCCAGTGCTACTTGCCAAATAGGTGTCTCTAATACTGTAAAAAAAAAAAAATGAAATAAACAGAGCCTGAAGAGGTGAGATCACCAAGAAGATATTTTACCATGTTAAGTCTATTTCAAGGATTCCAAGCCTTACAAAACAAGCACCCTGGTAGAGCATCAACACAGTACTTGAAAAGGCAGAAAAGGAGGGAAGGGATTATGGTAAGAAGAGGGAGAGAGGAATGAGGGCAGATAAAGAAGAAACTAGTAGCGGACAACAGTCTGTGTGGCAGTTTATCATCCTCTGCTATCAAGTAAGACGGCCTTGGGGGGAAGAGACAACATCTCTATCTATTGGCCCTTTCTCCTCTTTAAACAGCTTTTGATCTTCTCTCCTTTTACTCTTCACAGAGTCAATAGAAAACTCTTTCTTGTCTTTAATCCTTAACCAGAGGCTCTCTGGTCTGATTCACTCAAATTTTCCCTGTAGGGTCTTGTAATTACTTTTGTTAATATCTTGATTTAAGTTTATTGCCTAGGGGGTGAGGATAGTGAGTGGTAAATAACGCCAAACCTTTGCCTTTAGAACATTTATGACACCCACAGCTATGGCATGTTGGTCAACTTATACGCTTGAGGAGCTTCCGTTAGGGCCTTAAATGATGCAGTTGTCTATGTCTGCACTACACAAATACCTGAATGAGAGGCCAAGTACGTGTGACTTACAGTTTTACACACATGCAGCGCACACACAGAACATTCTGTTCTCACATTGTTCACCGAGGGTTGTGGCCCCAGAAATGTCAAAGAAATTGCTTTGGACATTTTATTTTCATCATTTCCTTTTCTGTCTTGGAACTATATTCTTTTTCTCTGAAGTTACAGTGTTAATTTTCTTGAGCTATGCACAATGTGATACACAGACATTGAATCAGAATGTAGAAGCACAGTTGCTCTCTCAAGATCTCCTCTTATTGATAGAAGAAAGAGTTTTACATTGTCAGTGGTCATACATGCCATGAAATAAATGTACATTGTACTGTTTAAGAAATAACAAATATTACCATGTCTAATTTTTTCCCTATGAGCCAATTTTATTTGTACAAACTAAATAATACACTAATTGGTGTTTGTTTAACCTTGTCCCAAAAACACTGAAAGCTCATTCCCTGTTTTCTAACAACAACAACCAAAAAAAACTCACTGCCTTGAATCTTAGAACTTGGAGAGGAGATCAAGGGGGTGGGGGGTGGAGGGGGGGTGCCAGTATCATCTCATCACGCCATAGCTATGGCATTTATTTTCCTTCTCTTTCAGCATACTTGACTTTCTGCTCCTCCTTGAAATTGCAACCTCCTTGGAAAGATTCCCCGATCTCTTTTTTTTTTCTTTCACCAGTGTACACACTAAAAGAAGTCAGGGCATTCACTTCAACGCCACTGCCAACACCTTACTCTCATTATTCAGCTAACTGTATTTCATACAGTGCAGAAATGTTATTCTGTAAAGTCAGACGCCAACGAAATGACCCTGCACAAACCTCAATTCTTGATTGAGCAAGGCAGCTGACTAGTTTTCATAGCCGGCACCTGCTAACAGCACAGAAGAACTACCTAGACTTTGGGAGCCACGGAAAAAAGTTGAACCCATGGAGTATTGCAATTGTTTATGGAAACTCTTCTCCAGGAAGTAACAATTATTTATCCGATATAGACAGTCTGCTGTTGGGTACAGCTAAATGGGTTGCAGTTATCCCATAATTTACACATTCACTCACACAGGTGAGTAATTACATGTACAGAGTTGTAAAGGATTTTTGGTTCATGCCTCGATGACTGGGGAGAAGTCCAAAGTACGAACATTTTATTTGCTGCTGTTGGAAATAAAGGTTTTTAATGGTAGCAATCAATAATAACTGGAGTCATAAGTTTACAGGACAAGCAGAACTCTTTTTAAATAGTCGCGGGGGAAATTGTAGGTTTCAGAAATGATAGAGGCGCAGATAGAAGAGGGAAAAGGGAAAACGGAAAGTGAGGCTGCTGTGCTGCATAAGATGCTCAGAGCAAGGGAAAACAAATGGATCTGGGAAGATAAACAGGAGATGAAGGAGAGAAGAGAGAATCCAACAACTGCTCAACCGTATGCAGGTGGTCTCAGGTTTTCATATTATGACTGTGTGGGGAGCTGCATTTCCATTTCAGTGCAAGATGCTGCAAGTCTGTGTGTGTCAAAGAGCGACTACACACATACTTGATGTAAAAGGGTTTGTGTGTGTTTGTGACAGAAGTATCACATGTGTCTGAATCTCATTCCTTCCGGATATAGAGAGACTTTAATTTGGTACAGTATATCAGAGCTAGAGACAGGTATAAGAGTTCAGTGCCAGAATATACAACAACATCAAGGCAGCCATGAGAGGAGAGAGAGCTATGCAGATAAAGCTGAGAATATTTTTCTTACAAACTGAACGTGGTGATTCTACCGTAGCTCCCCGGGGCAGAATGTTTATTTGAGTGTGTCTCATTCCAAACTGGGCCAGGCACATCTGATAACCCAGTGGTGGAGAAACTGTGGATGGGGAGGGGTGGTTGAGTCAGTGAATACTACCAGGTCATAGATAAACCATAGCTCTCCTGTTTTCTCTCTTTTTGGATGTGAGTGACTTGTGCGGGTCCTATCAGAATATAAGATAAGGCGCAATCGTGGCGTCACTGCAGGACGGATCCATGGTGTACTGTGGTGCTGAGTGAGTCCTGACTGTGTGGCTTTAACTGAAGTGTTTTGAAGTGAGTAGAGGTGGGCGGCCTGCAGAGAGAGAGATAGTAGAAAGACAGACTTGTCATCCTGCACAAGGAGGAATACCCCCTCCCATCTTGCCTTCCTCCTCCTTTCTTGAGTTGTAATTTCCTTTTCTCTCCCCTGCGTGCTTGTTGAGACATTCCTGAGACAGGCAGCAGCTGAGTCTGAAAAAGTAAGCTTGTCTCTCTCATTGGTTTGGCATTTAGAGATTAACAGGAAGTTTTTCTGGGTTTTCAAACAGATGATTGATTGGATAAATGACGGAGCTGCTTATATGAATGAGAGTAAAAACATCTTTCTGATCGGACCCGTTATATAACAATTGTTCCTTCATCTGTGTTTTCTTTATGCTTTAGGTTTGTGGGTTCTATAAGAATAAAATGTGTTGACTGATGAATATGTGGAATCAACCGAGTGCCAGAGACAGTAAGGAGAAAATACAAAGAAAAAAGCATGGGAACGTCTTTGCGCAACACTAAGTAAAGTACATGGTCAGCCACTTGAAAAGAAAAATTAAAGGAAATAGGAGGAAATAAGTAGAGGCAAAAGGAAGAAAAGCATTTTTCCCCTCTCCCTCAGCTCAGTTCTTATTCTGCTTTTTTTTCTTTTCAAGATGAGGTGGAAAAGAAAACATGAGCAGGGGAACAGCGGAGACAAAAGCAGGTTTCTGTCAGCGGGGGCACAGGGGTGGAGAGGCGGATAAGGCCTGGCTTTGGGAGGGTGAAGTGGGCTTCAGCAATTAAATCCCGGCAGGCCGAGCGTCAAGAGCCCTTATCTTCAGAGCTGAAGGCCAACACTGAGGGGCAATGAAGGGTACAAGAGGGGGTAGAAAATTACGGTGTGTGTGTGTGTGTGTGTGGAGGATTCGCAGGTCACTGTGCACTTCCATAATTCAGCAGGCCTGGCCAGAGACTACGGGGGGGCACCAAGCCAAGTCACAGTAAGGGGATAAGGCTGCACATTACAGAATGCATACTCCCATTAAAGAGGCCCCTTCTCTTCAGGGACCTTGTCTTGTAAGGGAACAACCCTTGCAGCATGTGCATTAGAGTATGATCTACAATGTAATTGGCCTGAAGGCTCAGTTCACTAGGGTGCACTACTTAAATATACTACTATAGCAGCTCCTGGTGTAGATTTACTACAGTAGCACAGGGACATGAATTCATATTGGTTGTAAATGATAACCTGGGCATCCAGAGAAATAACGGTGTTGAAGGCTGATGTGGGCCCTCTGACCCCTCCACTTTCCAGGGTCCCCTGTTTGCTCTCTCTATATTTGCCCCCTTTCTGCTACCCTATGAGATGACAATTTACCACCCCGCCCCCCCTCCATATTCCCATCCCTTTCTACTGTCAGCACCATCCGTGCCACAGCTGGACCCTATTATCCACAATCCAGTGGGGTTATCCATCAACATGACAAACGGGGCAAGAGAGAATTGGGAAGGAGAAACAAAGAGTTGTGTAAAATATCTGAGGATCAAAAGATTACTTAATAAGTGGCACAGGAGAGAGCAAAGCAATGTTTGTGCAGACAGCAGAAGCACGTAGCGCAAGTATGTATTTGAAAATGTCAGCTATGTTAACACAAGACTGTTGGTACGCATGTAATGCTGTGATGTATTTGTATATGGCATGAGCTAATGCATATATATGAGAGCAGCAATTTACTGTTGACATGAAACTTGTCCAAGGTTTTCCATTCACTGGCTTTGGCAGCATAACAGGAAACCATTTGATTTCTTGTTGTTGTAAAATTCTGAATTTAAATGCAATATTTCTTTACACTGAAAATAAATCTGATCAAACAAAAGCCAATGGCTTTTTTCTATTATAATTTTGTGTTTTCAAGGTAAACAACAAATTAAAATTTGTGGTAAGCCAAAGAGCAGCTGCATAAAATATACATAAAACCAGAAACAGAATGTCTAAACAGAGACACGATATTCCAAAATATGCTCTGCTAAAAACTGCGCTTACATCAAGGCCAATCAAGCAGGCAGAATACAAACACAGACTGGGGAGGGGAGGACATGTGGAATGAAAGAAGATGATAGTTTTACTATGTCTGTCACTGGCAATACTCATCTTGAAGCCACAATATCATTGCTATGCTTTGTAGTGTTATGAAGAGGGATTAGGGGGCATAGTAGTTTTACAATGTGCTGCACAAACAGAGATTTCCAACTGATTTCAGCCTGACCACAAGAATAGACCCCATAATAGCCACATCCATCGTGCATCAGCTCTGCCAGTGCTGATTGATGTCAGAGGATCCTTGTTGTTTTACTTAATGCAAGCAACCACTTAACCAACTGGCAGGTGCCTCTTGGACTGCCCCTTCGTCACGGACACATTCGCTTTTTGTTCCTGACATGGTAAATATCTAAATGAGTTGCAAAGCAGCTCATTAATGGTGTGAAAGGTGGTGCTTTTCATTTCAGGATTTATGGTTTTGACCAGGCCTGCTTATAAGGACAGTGTGAAGTATTACCAGATTAGATAAAGCAGCTGGAGGACTTGAAAGAGAACATAATATATTGTGTAGGGGTGAATGGGAGGATACTGGAATAGTAAAACTGTGTGTATTTGCTGCAGTGTAGGAGGGATAAGTTGAGGTTTTGTGATCCAAGTCAGTGGTTACATTTTGCATTTCTGTTTACATTTCCATGTGCTAAAGAAGATTTCACTGTAAAATATTAACACACAAAACAAAAAAGTTTTCCTGTTCATCTGGTCAGATAGCATCAGTCTAAAGGACCCATGAGCCAGTGAGGCAGAGACCGACTCCTTGAGGTCAGAGGTCAGGCCCAGATTAGTGTTTCCACTGCTGCTCAGTATTGTGTGTCCTCTGTTGTAACTGCGGCACAGACAACACAGATAACAGCCCTGTCTGACACGGGCACACACCGAGCTCCAGTTTCACAGACGTACACCTGAAGCTTGCTGGTCCTCGTCTCCACAGCAGGTGCTTTTCTCAACTCCTCCAGGGTAACACGAAACCCAAAACCTCCGGAGTGTGTCTGAGTAAATGATGCGACATGCGCCAAAGCCCCAGCCTTAGCTGGCTACACACTCCTGCCTCAGAGGACAGAGCCGGCGAGAGGAGAACGGAAGCAGGCAGAGGTGGACGGTCGGCCAGCCAAACCAGACCAGAACTGGGTCTGTGCAACAGCATGTCTGCAGTCTAGCGCTGCCTCCTCAGAGCTTTAGAGCGCAGAGGTCAGGCACTACAAGTTCCAAAAGGAAATGTGGACCATTTCCTTTTGTTTTATTGCTGAAGGATATGACGGATGGTGCTGTAGATGCTAGACTTGATTTTGTTTTTATAAAGGCACTTATGAGGGGAGACACAGGATGCCCTGGCTGAGGTAAACTCTCTCTCTTCTTCACTTGTTGTCCTTCTCTCAGCTCACTGACAGTGTCCTGTTGTTCTGCCCTGCAGAGGGATGTCTCATGTCTTTCATCAGTGCACCCTGCCCTGCAACCTCTTGGGACTGATAGTCACTGGGCTCACAGTCACATTTCTTTTATAGTAGCACACAAATACATCTTCCTGAGATCTTCATCACAAGACTCTCGCATTACAGAGACACAAAGGATCTCAGTGCACGACTGACAACCTGGGGTTTCATCTGCTTTCTTATTTCTCAGTGGTGTTTGAATCTTGTGCCATGCACAAAAATCAGTCAGGTGCCCCCTGCAGCTCCTCTTGTCAGTGACCTTAACAAGATGACCCCACTACTCTGCTGCTTTGACCTGGCTTGAATCAGTCACAGCTGAGTGGCATAAAACCACAAACAACAGCTCTCTTCCTTACGCGCTCTCTATCTCTTACTCTCTCCCGCTCTTTCTCTCTGTTTATCATTTCTGTCAGACACGGCAGTAAACCACACACACCACTGCAGAAGTCACAGTTTGATGAGCACCACAAAAGCACCACATTACCAGGAAACGGCAGATATGACATTCTTGTGTCACAAAACTGGACTCTCGCCAGGCCTTGGCTTGTGCCTTCATATCCTGTGCATGACTGTTCGCGCCTCCTCCCAGAATCAAAACTTTATTGTGCTGTCTGGCTCATTGACCCTGGAAGCAATGTTGTCCAGAGCTTTGTGCTGCTGGCAGGGACGCCCGAATCGAGCTGGTGTCAGGCAGCAAGAAGCGGTTAAAAGAGATTCTTGTGACATTCTTCAAAAACACCTGCGACAACCTGGCCTCGAGCAGGAACAGGACAATGTTTGTGCTGTGTGTGTGCTTGCGGTTAGACGTGGCTGGATGGACCAGTTTTATCCGTCAGCTATGTGCACACTCTGACACGCTTCCTACCTCAATGACATTTACTCCCGCTCCAACAGGACTCTAATGCTAGTTTTTCACCTGGCCACCATGATCTTTATCTCCCTGATATACTTTAATAACACTGCTTACAGAACGTTACAGAAGCCAGGAACCTATTTGTTTTATTGTCAGGACTCATTTATTTTATGCACCAACACAGTAAAAAAATCAGCCAAAGAGGTGGTATGTGAAGAACAGCTACAGAATCAGTATGACTGATTTAACTATCACTCGTCCTCTCTGTGTATTAAAAAATAAAAGCCTGGACACACTTTGTGCGCAGCTGGATGTTGACACCAATTTTACCTTTGTCCTTTCTTGCAACTGCGCTGTGTAAGAGTTCAAATCGGAGCTCAGCTGAATCAGAGGGTGTGTATGAGTCAGGCGGCTGGCAGGCACACTGACTGACTGAAAGACCGACCAACCGACTGGCAGGCTGACTATCCTTGTTAGACAAACAGTGTCACACGCACTTACTGAGGAAACCCTCGCACATTATCCATCTGGCTGTCTGCTCATGTGTCTGTGCATCTGGATCATCTTTCCACTTAACTCTTTGAACTTGCTGTAGTTACTTATCTGAGTATCTCCTCTGGCTTCCAGGAAGAAATATTTCTATCGCCTGATTCTATAGGATGGTCCGACCACATTTCTGTCAAAGCGCCAGTGTTAAAACATGTCACGTAAACACACTGCACAGCAGCACAGACGACAGCTCACAGGTGACACTCTTGTTTGACTCATCACTCAAGTATTTCTAAAACCCCCCTCTTCGCTCTGTCAGTCTTATGCCCTCTCCTCCCCTTGCTCCTCTGCTCACCTCTTTCCTTTGCTCTCAGGTTTGTTCATGTAGCTGGTGAGAGTATGAGTGGAATCTGATGAACACACGTCTCCTCCGCCTGCCACAACAGCCCTGCAGGGCCCCGTGGCAACAACATAGCTGTCAAAGTGTTCATCAGGCTTGGGAGAGCTCAGGGCTAAAGTAATGGGTCGGTAAACAGAAACCTGGGGCAGCGCAACAGTGCTGACAGGTAAACAGCTTGTTCACCTTGTTAAATTTGCAGTTCAGCGTTAGAAATTTGGAAAGGACACATACAGAGTCACACTTCATTAGCAGGGGGCAGATTTTTGATAAGACTATGTGCAAATATTTGAAGGTCAAGACGCACACATCTGTAATTACACTTAGACGTGGCCTGACAGAAAAAATAAAACCCTCTGTCATTGTCTGTCTTACTCTGAAACATTAAAGCAAGAGCAGGAACATTTATCTTCAGGAAGGTTGAAGGAGACAGTGAAGGAATTCATCATTTTTCTCTTTGAGAGCTTTGTGTGAGATTTAGTTGAAGCCCCAAGTGCTGTAAAGGGTGCTCGCTGTCCCCATTGGCAGTACTGTGGCAGTTAAAGGTGTGAAAGATGACACCTATGCTATGTCAAGGAGATGAGGAAGTGATTTACTGATAAGTTGATTGACAAATGAGCGATTTATTGATTTTTGTTTATTATTAATCATGACAAGGATGGAATTCCATGTCGTTATGGTTTGAGTACAGTTAGAAATTAAGGTTTGTCCATGGTTGTTTGTTGGTGACATTAAGTAAATAATATTGTGCACGTACAGCAATCATTGCCTTTGTACCGCAGCCTTCTTTTAAAGGCAGTTATCGTGCAGTGGTACCTGTTTTTCAGGCCCCCTACCCCCTCCTACTTCTCTAAGAGTTACCGTTTGTGATTTTTCTAGTCATTCTACCCCGCAGGCTTTTTCCCTTTTAAAAAAAACACCTCAGACATGTGCCACACACACAAGATAAATGTGAAATGGAGATCACTGGTGCAGATTAGGATGTCACAAAGGAATTTATTGTGAAACTGCTGCCTGTGTTGGTGCCATGCCAGCACTGAGGACGCTGGCTGGCAAACCAGCAGCTAGAAGGCACAGTTCCCCCGCCCCTAACACTGACATGCCTCTCCTCCGTAGCCTTGGGTGCCCTGTGATTACCTCCTGAACTAAGACTGCTTCCGCGTTTATTACAGTATAAATATAAAATGCCTGCAAGGATGGGCTGTTTAGTATCACGGCTTACAAATAATAAGTTAAATTGAATGAATTCACAATCTCCACTGTGAAGTGGATCTGACAGAATGCCTCTGGTTATCCAAATATTTCTCAGAGAAATGACAGGATCACGTGAGCCAACATCAGTCTTAATCCCTACTTTAGTTAGCACATTGACCTGCCACACTCCAACTGTGCCAACCCCTGATGAAGCAGCTGAACCCTACCTCCATAACAAATGTAAAGGCATCAGTCAGCAGCAGTCTATTAAGACATCAACATCGACCCTCAGCTCAGTTTGCCTGCAGCAGGTGCGCACCACCTGAGGATCCCTCGTATCAGCACAAGCAAGGCAAGAGTGAAGGAAGAGGAGGAAGGTAGTGACAGAAGTGGAGGAATAAACAACTCCTCTTTCCTTTAGGCTGTCAGTACACACAACAGATTATATCTGCTGGATGCAACAATTCAGCGAACTGCCAAAAGGAATTCATGTTTGTTTCTTAGAGGACAAACTCTATATAATCCTTCGGTTGTCAAAAGCTTTTTGCAAGATGGTCTGCTTGGGAAGGCTATTGCATTAAATACAGACAGAGATATACACAAACTCAAGCTTTAGTCCAGGCCTGTTTTTAAAAGACTATATCATTGTTTAGCTCTTAAATAACAGATTATGTATTCTTTACATTTTTGCTGACCAAGTTTGACTTTTGAATGCATCTTTTTTTTTTTACTGTTTTTTTTTTCCATTTGCTTTGGTTTCCATTAATTTCTACACCTTATGAAAATTTATTTGCAGACTCATCGACCTAGCTGCAACAGAGCAAGTTTGGATTAATATTTGCCACATTTGAAGGCAGTAGTTGCATTACCTTGCAACAATAGTTTAACTTGATGTTTAAAATTAAAGCGAGTTTGAATAGTCTGTTAGTTGATTTTCATACTTTATGGAAATGAATCGAAATCAGTGGATGCCTGGAACAGTAGGGGAAAGAAAAAAAAAACACATTCAAATTTCTAAAAACTCAGCAGCATGGTTTGTAAATGAAATGTGATTTGTACTAAACGGTATAAATATGCAAAAGCACCAGTATAAAAGATGCCGTCGCATTCATGCCTGTCGAATGAATAAAGAGAGAGAGAGGGTCTGTGGTTTTGAGATCTGTGTCTTCAGTATACAGGATGTGTGTGTCTGTGCCCTATGGGTTAGTCACGCTGTCATATACAGAGAGCCTGAGACGACCTGACAGACTTGTGCGGAGAGAGGGGAGAAGGGAGGGGGGAATGAATGATGCTTTGTTATTGTAGCAGTGAATAGTAATTTATCTAAACAAAGAGCAGTTTGTTTGCTCTCCTCAACATATCCGTTCATATGTGTCATTAAGTGAGTATTCTGAGCTGACCTGTAGCACACTGAAAAAAACATACCTGTGTGCATTAACTGTGATCACGTGTGTGATCTCTGTATGTGCATATGGTAGTGTCAGAGTATATTAATATCATGGAACACCCTTGTTTGCTCTTCTATGTTTGCTTTAAGGTAGAAATATTAACATTAATAACTAACATTTGCAAGTTTAACACAGACATTTGGCTGGGATGTAGAGCCTCATCATGTGTTAACTTAAGTTTTAAAGCATACATGTCGGTGAGGCAAGGGTGTGTAGTTAGCACTTAAGAAAAAGGCAGGTAAAGGACACACTCAGTTTGTCAGAGGGTGCTATAATTCAAGTTGGCGAGTGCAAGGTTTGATGTTAAAACTTCAGGATTAAGGCAGACACAAAGCCGGTGTGTGTTGATATTGAAGCATTGCCTGCATGGCAAATAATTTACAGCCAGCAAACACACACACCTTGCACAAATCCCTTAACCTGAGGAATGTGTAACAACCAAAACTCAGCCTCAGAAGAGGAGCTCTGCGCCACCACCGCTCTCTCTCTCTTCCTCTCCGTTCTCCCTGAAGAGCACTGAGACGCTCAGAGACAGAGAGGTGGAGGAGATGTAAGGCAATTAGTGAGAGTAGCGGTGTACGTCCAGAGGGCCCCAGGCTACAGTCCTGTCGTGTGTGTGTGTGTGTGTGTCTTTGCAAGCCCATACAGTCCCTGTCACAGCTCATTGACAACTAGCACCACACAGGAATGAGGCAGGACAGAGGGTGAGGGGTCAGAAAGGGGTGTGTTACGTTGAACAGAGAATCAGAACTTGTTACCTCTAATGCAATAACCAGATCTCATCTTATATAGGTGATTTATTAGTGGTGTTATTTATTTTTCAAGGAACGTACCTCTTCAAAACCAGGAATTTAAAAATACCACTTGCGACAGAAACATGTTTTTTTTTCTCCTCAGAGGGACTGCATACTTTGTGGATCATAGGCATTTTCTTCCCTTTTTTCTTCTCACTTTCTAAAACAGGAACATTTTCTGAGCATTGTTGCAAACAGACTTTGGAGAAGCTTTTAAAGGAGGAAGCTGACAATACTCAGAATTGTTGTTATTGCCATTGCATTCCATAAAAAGACCAAAACCAGCTACTCTTTGTTCATGTCTCAATTATTTGACTTTCTGTGCTCTGCATGCATCTCTTTGCCCCAAGCCCACTGTTTCCTACAGAAGACACATCTTTGAAAAAAAGGCTATGAATATATAGTTTCACCTTTTAAAAAAATGTTGCAGCAATTTCCTTAAACAGCTGAGCACTGTAGTTTTTATCAGGCTTTAGGTGAAAAGAGGACATAGTGCGTTTGTTGTGGACTATTTTCAGCAGCGTATTAATGTGCGTTTGGTGCTCTAGTGAGTATTTATGGCAAAATGTGGGACTGACTCAAAATAAACTACTGACTCTATTCATGGTAATGAAAGAGCCCAGAGTCACCCATAGCAACAATGTGACTCACTCGTGTTTTTTAATAGTCTTTGGACAACAATGGAGCTCTATGGCACAGAGGAATAAGCTACACGTAAACAGACAATACTTGTTAGGAGGAACAAATTCATTGTTGGTTTTGGTCTTTTCCTAGACTTTGTTGACAACCAGACTTAAAAAGTGTGAGGATACACAATGTGAACAAAGTCTTTCAAAATTAATCTGCTTTTAAAAAGAAATCATGTATTTTTCTGTGGAAAAAGAACAAAAACTATGAGCCTTGCACATACTGTCCATATATCCAGGGTTACACGTACTGAAAAGTCTGCATCCTACCCACTCCTGAGACAGCTCCATAACTTCAGCAACTAGACAGGCATGGTAAAGTCCGAACTTCCTTCATTCTCTCTTTTCCCTTTCTCTCTGTCTGTAGCCCCACACAGCCTCACTGTATCTACTAAATGCAGTCAGTGTGTGTTGGGAGAGCTGCTCTTGTTCTCCTGCCAATCTTGTTAAGAGGCTCAGAGTTGTGTGAAAGGAGTCTATTGAGGAAGCAGGGTGTTACGGTTAACACAATAAGGACCGCCAACAGCGTGTGGTTTGAGTTTCTGGATGCAAATATTCAAAGGAGTGTATTATTGTGACGCGTGTCAAAAATACGTTTTTGTTTATGTAATCTATCTTGCTTTTCTTTTTAAATTCTGATGAAAACTACAAAACAGTATTTGTGATGTTTGTATTATGGTAATTGCTCACATCTTATTTGTAATGACAGAGATTACTCATGACACTGTCAGATTTTACTTAAAGCCCCACTCACCCAGTGAAGAAGCTTCCTCTTCTACTCCCACTCCACTGTTTTTGGTTTCAGGTCTTCCTTCCCTGGAAATAACACACAGTTGTATCGGTTAGTCAAATATTTAGCAATTTGTTTTTTTGTTTTTTTTTTACTCCACTTATTTGGAATCCAATCCCCTGTCATGCATTGTTAATGGCCCACAAGCAGGACAGGAAGTTTTTTTTCCTATTAATTGGTTGGATTCCAGCTGTGAGCAGGAGCGTGCTGAGCGCTGGTTGGCTGTGTGGCGGCGCAAGGGGAACGACAGAGCGGGAGAGGAAGAATGCAGGCCGACCACTCTCCACTCTGTCAGCTCCTTGTCCTGTGGTATCAGTCTATCAGCTGTGGCCTGAATGTTTGTGTGTGCAGAGCAGTCACTTTTTTGTTTGAACCCCTATATGTTGTGCTGTGTTCATAGCGCAGTTTCTGCGTGGTGTGATCGGTGAGATTCATTCAGTTTCACCCTCTTAAGCTGGTCATGAATGAGGTGTTGCCTCAGGAGGGCATCAAAGGTCACTCATGTAAAAGTAATACACACTGACAGTTCCTGCAAAGACTAAAATTTGGCATTTTATTAATATTTCAGAGCAGGTATAAGGTTTTTAATTTGCACATTTCCAATTTAGATTCAGACCCCATGGCCCCAACAGCTTTAATTTGAAGTAGTTTCAAGGCAAATCTCAAATTGACCACACTGCTTGTGTGTTTTTAATGATAAGCATCTTTTGTTTTCCATTACCACAGAATTATTTGTGTGTATATATATTTGTGCATGTGTTCATGCTCTTGTTGCTTTGTATAAATAATGATGAATTAGTATCGAATGCTATTTTGGAGTGTGATTATGGGATCATTAGTATGATTTGGTTTCAGGAAAACGTAAACACAAAGTAACCGCTTGGTAGATGTTTTATTATTGGGAGACGTTCGGCCAAGAGCAGCTTCCACATTTCTTTCTAATAGCAGACCTTTTGGGGGTTTCTCCTTTAATTGATTTAAGGCATGGTCATAAAACAGTTTGGGAAATAATTAGCTGAGAGGCACACATTTTTTTTTGCTTTTCCTCTCCCATTTGTACAACACAGACTATTAAATACAGAGACTACTTGTTCATAGTGAATATCCTACGCTCACTCTGCTAAGCACTGTTTTTAAGCCATATTTCATATACCTAAGCTCTGAGTCAAACAGTCTGTGGAGGTGGACAACAGAATGATGATGACTAACACACCACATGCTTTACCTGATTGAGTAACACCTAAAACCTCTCTTCAATTTGCATATTTCTTCTCTAAATCGCCCTGCAGCACAGGCTCACGTCCACATTCATACAGCTTTGTTTACATCTGAAAATAACCAGGGCTTGGTTTGGCTGGCTGTCCTGCTTCGAGGCCTTTGCTGCGTTCTGCATCCGTGTGTTTATTTGTCTGTGGGAGTGTCGTGTGCTGCTGCACAGAGGCTTTTGCATGTTTCTTTTGCACACACACAGTGTTTGTTCACGCGTCATTTGCATATCTGTTGTCATTGATCTGCACAGGTAATTGTGGTGATGCGTGCCTGCCATGCTTGAGTACATGCAGAGGTGAGCGACGAACCTGTGTGTAACTTTTGTGTGGGGACTCTCACGCGCTGACTCTGCCGCTGCCAGTTTCCCGAGGTCACTGTCTCTCCCCCTCAGACAGTCCCTTGACTGCATTGTAAATATTTAGCTCTCAAAGTGGAACTCAACACTCAAAATAGACAAAAATTATCTTTACCACTAAGCTTCTTGAATAACTGTAGTACTTTTCTAAAAGACAAAGCTGTTGACAACAATATTCCTGCTTTAGTATGCCTTAATAGCTCAGGCTGCGTCTTCCACATCTTTCCAGGAGGCATGTGGTCTGTAATTTGAGCAGGCAGAACATTTGTAGTATCCCTTAACCTGCCAGTACCTCTTATTTTCACCATTACTGCTTTACATTCATATTTATTCTCTTCCGAAAGAACTATTTTTGTCTACCATTCCCTCGTTCTGTTTTTTAGAGCATTGATTCTTTTCAGTCCACTATAATTTTCTTTCTTCCTCTGTGTTCATCTGTTAAACATAAATATTGCCTCACCCTTCTCCTCCTCTCGTTCTCCTTTTCTCTCTGTCTCACTCCTTTTTTCTCTTTCCCCATCTGGTGTAACCTCTTCTGAGGCAGAGCAGAGCTCTGCAGTCTGGTGTTCATGTTAGAACCACTTTGTAGTGGCATCATCTAAAACTGCAAACGATTTGTCCCAATCGTGGCTCCAAACATCAGTCCAAACCCTAAACCTGCTGAGGAAGGATGGCATAAACAGAAAGCTCGATGTTTCACTGTAGGTCGATATTTAATGCTACACTTTGCTGCTCCCTGCGTGTTGAATATGTACCAGTGACAAGCCATGACTTGTGGCGAAGTCACAGCCACTCGCCTGTTGATTGCAGTGTGGAGTGATTGAGATTCGGGCTGATACGAGGTGGCATTTGGTTCTACACATGCAGGCATTCGCACGTATACATGCACAGATCTGCCCTCTCAAACTGCCCCCGGTGCTCTCACGGTGTGGACAGCAACAGATAACAACACTATCTGTGCCCCTCTCCCTCCTCAGCCACGACAGAAATAGACATTAAGAAAAATGGGACAAGAGAAAAACAATCGCGAGACGATGTCAGGAAGGAGAGAGGCCGTATGCGTACGTGTCGGCTTGTGCGGACGACGTGCCTGCGTGAGTGTTGTGGTTGAATGTCACCACTTCTATGTGACAAATGAGGCCTCGGATACTTGAAGACCTGATGGGGAGTAGACGCACAAACCCAAGGGTACACACAAGCCACGTTTACTCTGCCGTGTTATCATTCAATCCATATTCAGTAGAACATTAATAGTTAATGTTCAGCTCAGTGGTTGTTTGTTTAATTTTCGTTGGCCATTAAGGAAAAGTGGTTAAACATTTGACCTTATTCTCAAAGGGAGAGCTGTCTTCCCACTTCTGGTTTTGGTCAAACAGTATAGGTGTGTGTGTGTGTGTGTGTGTGTGTGTGTGTGTGTGTGTGTGTGCGTGTGTGTGCGTGCATGTGCCCTCGCTTTGCTCTTGCCCAGTAAGATCTAGTTCAAGGCTCATTTCCTAATTACAGTGCTGGCCAGAGGTAATTACAACCTTAGATTAAGAGCAGTTTCTCTTTTTTTACGGGCTCACTGAAATGCAGCAATTTGTGGTGGCTTTCTGGGATGAGCATCCTCTCTCTCTCTCTCTCTCTCTCTCTCTCTCTCATTCTACATCTGTGTCTCTCACCCTGCTTCTCTCCCTCGGTACTTCACTCGAGTCAGTTGAGGAATTTGGGGGAATTTTTGGCTTTTTGCAGATTTTCCAACCAGAGTGAGGAGGTTAAGAAAATATCAGTGTTTAATTTAATATAAAGCTTGAGAGAGTAGTTTCATTCATGTCATGTTTGATTCAAAGGGTCGTCTGCTTTGGAAGATAGACAAACGGGTAAGATCTAACTACAGTGAGTGTGTGTGTGGATGTGGACATGGACATGGACATGGACAACAGCAGTTATTTGGGGTTTTTGTTCGAGCTGGGGCACTCCAAAGCCCTCAGATCCTTTCGCATGTGTGTGTATATTTATGCAAGGTTTTGAAGTGGTTCTTCTGAACGCATCATTTGGCTGCATCGGCAAGCTCTTCTTCAATTTAGCTTGGCAGGCGTATGGGCTGGGGTTTGCCTCCGCATACCGCTGGGTCAGCATTGATGTGTGAGGCTGAGGCCTTTGAAGCCAGGGGGTTTTATTTAAGACACGTCTTCGAGAGAGCAGCAACTCGTGGTTGTCAACCGGGGAACCCCCCCCAACCCACCCCACCCCACCTGTGCAGCACTTGAGAGGGGGCCACACTGAAGACTTTAATTCTGATAGAAGGAGGATTTGTAAATCTTGAATTCTGTCTCTCACTCACAGTCATTGCTAATTGTGATGACACCACACTCTCACATGGCATTGAGAAAAACACACATACACACACTGACGTCAACTCACTTATTCAAACTTCCTGCCCTGTCGACTCCCCTCTTTTTCTCGCTCTCTGCCGGCTGTGTGAGCGCCCCGCTCTCGTTCTCCTCTCCTCCCTTCCCCAGGCCTCCTCGCCACAGCACCTGACTTTTAACCCCCTAATCCCTCTGATGCACTGGGTCAGATGCTTCAGGCACTGCCCCTAATTGGTGCAAAACTGAACTCCTCTACTCTCTGCGAGTTTGGAGAAAGAAGAGTGGCAACATTCTGTGTTGTGGTAACAAATACATTTACAGGCACCACAAACTCCTGCCAAACCTCCAGCAGATCTTTCAGTCATGTCTCAACACAACAAATGGAGGAGCACAACTGTCAGTCATTGTCAGCAGCAGATGTAGACATCTGTGCCCTTTTCCTCTCGAGCTCTTTAGCACACATAATGAAATGCCAGCCTTGATTTTGTAAAAACAAATAACAGATACAAATACAGGCTGACACAATGCTGGTAACCAAATCCTGGATGGGTAGTGTGGTTTCGACATCACTGTCACAGTGGTGTGACAGCAGGCCTGTGCTTAATTGTTTAAATTGGGTTTTATGACAGAGGGTTTCTTTGCCTTTCCGTCCACAGGCCGACATTTAAGGGCAGGAGATGTCCCGTGGGGGGAGGAATAGTACACCCAGCGTGCACATGTGGCTCACTTAATGCTCACACCAGCATGCACAATTGCACATTTTATCGTCAAAGCGTTGCCATGTGTTAGGCAGCAGTTTTGATAAGCTGTGACTTTAATTTAACATCGCTGGTGAAGAGAGGCAGTAAGAGCTTAACCCCATTTTCCCCTTCTCTCCGTCTCTCTTCTTCCTCTCACACACGCCATTCATCGTCTCAGACTTCTCTCAGTCTCTCTGTCAGTGTCAACAAGTGACTGTACAAACAGGGTAGAGAGTGAAACACGGCGGCAGAAAGCAGTGAGCGCTGTGGCTTTATCGTCCGGCTCCACATATAGAAAATAACGACACTGCTACAATCCTGCATTCTTCACAATGTCAGGCTGTGCCCACAACTGCTCTCTTGTCCTGTAAGTGTTACAATCTGTGCAACATAGTAGCCTGAAAGTTCTCCACATTAGTGAGGGATAATTGGCCTCCTGTGGCTGCTCTGCTGTGTCTGGTAGCCTAATATAAACCAATTACAACCATTATATACTGTCAATGACACGGTAGCTTCTCCTGTAGCATAATGATGGTCTGTGAGGAAACACATGGGGAGGAAACAAGCGGTACACCGGTGTAGGGGTTAATAGCAGGGCTATTGGACTAGTTTACACTGCCTGTTTTGCCCCCGGGAAAGATTAGGCGATTTTCCGTGCCTGTTTATGGAGCCATGTAAAAGATGCTAATCTGGCTGAAAGCTGGGGGGATTGTGGTCAGAAGACTGTTCTTACATGAATTAAGCATCTTAAGTGAAGGTGGATGTAAATATTTCTAACATGCTTATATTTTAATCAGTGATGTCCAGTTGGGTCTTTGGGCTACTGGTTGTCCCTGAGGAGCATCCAGGGGTCTCTCACATAATAAATAATCATTACATTTCACTGTTGTTTCATTCAGTGTTAACACACTGAGATTATGCCTTTGACATAGAGTGGTGTGATCATCTTTCTGTGGTTATCACCTCCAGCAACTGAGTATAAACACTCACATAATTGTGAGGTTAAATGTTAGGTTTAAAGAGCTACTCATTTAAGAGCTCCTCTGGGACCAAATACTCAAATTAGGCTTCTTCTTTAATGGTACCTCTCAGAGAATCAGAGTTTATGTTGACATAATATTTGCCTATTTTTTTGGAAAGACGAGACGGCGTTATCTGGGAAGAATAGATGCTCTGACGGCTCCTTGCAATTTTTACTTTGTGTTTTATTGGATGTTAGTTTATTGGTGGAGTCGGTCACTCAGAGATTTTAATCTCTCAGGAATTTGACCTCATCACTCGTTGCTCTGCTGCACACACCCTGAACGAAACTGATGTCTCTCTAATTTCTCCGTGTACCTTTTCCCTCACATCTGAACCAGTGTTTCATTTATCCATCATTGCACTGCACTGCACCGCCTTCAGCTAAAAGTCAAATGAGTGAGTCCTTCAACTTTAAATCAGAGTTTGGAACTTGTCCACATCTCAATCAAAGTGAAATATTTTTGTTATTATACTAATAATAATCAAGTCATTTTGTATCAGTAGCAGCTATTGATGGACATCTTTAATATTGCAGTGTGTCACCAATCATGCTTATGACTGAAACTTGGCCACTGCATGACAAAGCTGAGACATATCCTTGTTATCCATCCATTTTATAGAGTTTGGGATTATTTAGTGGCCTAATGAATTCATTCAGCGATTTTAAAACCACATCAAGTCAGTGCATCACTCATAATGAGACTTGAGGGACACTTGTCTTTTCCCAACTTTGTCCTTATTTCCTCAGTAGTTTTTTTCTTCTTTAGTAAAAAGCAGTGATGCACCAAAACTGCCAAAGTTGTCTGAAAACTATAAGATAACGAAGACTCTGTGAGCTGCAGTGAGCCCCAGTAATAGTTTGGTGTTGGCATTTATTATTTTGTCTCCAGATATGAAATGTGGTCAAGATCATCTTGTTTTGACCTCATGCCGCGAACATAACAAATGCATTGACTTGTCATAATCTGACCCCTCTGGGCGTCCTCTGTACTGAAACCATCAAACAACCACGCTTGTGTCCTGTTGAACTCCCTGTTGTGGGATGTTCCCCTGTGTGTGCGTCCAAAAACAGCTGTCCTCTGCGGTGAACACGGCTCGGTGCGGTCTAGACGTTCGGCTCGGCCCCTGCATGCTGTACGGCGTCCTGCGGTGCGACACCAGCCCGCCTCATTACCGCCCCGGCGGCTCCTCTCGCTCCGCGCACTCGCTCGCGTTTTTACGCATTCACCAAATACATAGGAAGCCTTGTTTTACTGGCAGGATTTGGTGATCTGAAGCATTAGTGGCGCACACATAGCCAATAAAACCTGTTAGGTCCAATCAGCGAGGGGAGCCATCGTGTTGACTTGCAACACAAAACAGCGGTTGTATTTGACAGGAATGTTACATGCGTTTACAGAAAAACCTGAACACGCCTTATCATTATAGTGATGCACTGTCGTTTAAAAGCATAAAAAACTTCCGTACAACTTTATCAACTTACTGTTGAACAGAGCAGACCCACGGTGCGTGTCTGCTGGATTATTCTAGTGAGTGTTCGTGAAGGGAGTTGTCATACAGGACACACTGACACAACTTTTAGGAGCAACACCAGTCGCTTTGGTTTTATAGCCTATTTTAAAGTACAGAGAAACCTGACGATTCGTTTTGATTTTGTACCGAAAATGACTGTGTCATTTCGCACATTGAGATGTTCCTCAGGCAAATCATATTCAACCTAACCGCATTTGTCGACCTAACTATTTACGCGTCTTTATGCGCTTTTGGATCCTGTTCCAAGTATTAGAGCCCGAAAAGAAACGAAATGTTTGTCCTTATGTCATTAGTCAAAGCAGGAAACCCTTACCCAGAACTTGGAAGAAGTGAAGTTGGGAGCGCAGTCGCGCTTGTGTCTTTATCCAAGCGGAGCAGTTCACCGATATAACTCCAGACCTTGTAGTTTTCCGAATATGCGCTCTCTAAAAAAAAAAAAAAAAAAAAAAAGTTCCTGTCAACGTATTAAACTTACAACGAACGGTCTTCATCAAATCCTTGGAGAGGTACACCAGCCTCCACGTCAAGGAATGCGCTCAAGTGCCGACTCCCTGGACAAAAAGCGCTTTATTGGTGAGCACAGAGGAGAGTTTAAGCGGAGGGATGGGAGGGGCGAGGCGAGGCGAGGCGCACGGCAGCAGAGCGCACTCCTGCACAGCCCGGAGAGCAGCACACAGCTCACCTGAAGAACAGAAATTCCTGCCTCCTTTCAGTTCACCATATCTTAATGCCTACCTGCGCGACCTGTTTTGAGCAGGAGACTGTTTTGACAGTTTCATTATTCACTGTGCGGAGAAGTTAGAATTTTAATGAGTGTTTTGTTAATTACTGCCTCACCTCTCTTTTTGATGCCTGCGTTTTACTCAGATTCTCTGTAGTAGTGACAGAGCTTCAGCATTATGTTTACAGACACTTTTAGAGGGCTGATACTTGGACCTGATCAAAGTGGCTGGTTACACAACAAACCCAACAAAACCAAAATACTTGATCCTGTAAACGTGTGACATAGTAATATTTATAATACATGAAAAAATTAAGGTAAGAAAGTTGTTTCTTCTATTTTTGTCAATATCTATCAGTTTATAAATGACTCTTATCTGCTCACACACTTTATCTGTCCATTGACATATGAGGGGCTGCTTCCTTAGTGCATGTACGTTGTACATCAACACATATGGTCACTTCATTCGCAGAGCCATCGTCAGGCTGAGAAAGCTATTAAATACTTCCAAACACCAGTGACAAACTACCCACTACTACCCAATCCCAGCAAGGTAGAGTAAGGTGATAGCTCTCAGGAACTGCGTCACCTCTGATGTGTACCTTTAGCCACATGTCGCAGAATCAACCAGAACCCTGAAGCCTCTTGTGTACAGTGCTTTGGCTGTGACCTAAACACTCCTACAGAGCTTCTGTTTTCTCCACATGTTGACAAGAAATTGTGAAAATAATAGAAACCAGGCCAAATTTCCCTTTGTGGTGATGTCATTCACCCTGATGCTGAAGGCACACAGACTCCACCAAGAAAAATATTCAACAAGCAGACCTCCCTCCGGCCCCGAGGCCACCGCACGTGTCTCTTGAAACCACCCCCACCCTCTATATCCTCTGATCAAGGGACACTTTAGTTCCACTTGTCAAGCCATGCTTATGTATTTTGTACCGTTTACTTTTTGATATCAGTCCTCGCACAATCTGTGGCTCATGCCTTTCTCCTGCTCGCTCTCCCTCTGTTCCCTACTGTAGGAGTTATTACTCATGTAACACACACACACACACACACACGCACGCACGCACGCACAGTACCATCTGCAAGGCATTACATTAAATTGCAGGAATAGAGAAATGATTCCACACATGCCCCGCAGGGCCCAGATGTAGCCCTTCTGTCGTAGCCACTACTGAGTTTTATGTGTTCAGGAGAAATAAAGAAGAGGTAAGAAATAAATCTTACCCTCTTGTACTTTATCACACACATACAAGCATCAGAATCTATCTCTTTGTCTCCCACTCATTCACTCACTCCTCTGTGTCTAAGCTACAGTACCAGTGCTGAGGTTATCCAGGTGTACTGAGGTCGAATTATTTGTCTTGGTCATTCAGCTTGTGTGTGTTGGATGGTGGGTGAGGAGGAACGGAGCTCGGGGCCTCAGACTCACCTCCATCTGTTAATGATTCCACTGTTACTTGTTGTCACATTAAAATAAATAAATGGTTGAGTAAATACAGTGTAAAATGCAGTGTTGCAATGCCAGTATAAATAATGCAGTGGTGAGACAGTGCTGATTCAGGCATTTTGATTATATTCAGCAAAATGCAAAAAAGAATTTGATAATGGTTAAGAAATAGAGAAGGTAAGGTTCTGAGGTGGTGACAAGATAAAATTCATTTGGCAGCAAAAACTTACAGTTTAACTGGTAATTAGTTTAATATTTCTTAAGATGGATTCATGTTGTTCACATTCAAGTAGAAAATGGAATCTGACCTCAACCTCAATTGGCCCCCTATTTTTCACAAAATCTGTTCAAGAGTCGAGACATTACTGACCAACAGATTCCAACAGTTAAATGTTTTGATCATGTTACTTTTTTCCCCTCATTTAATGTATTTATTTAAATGTTATTTTTCAACTTCTTCTATTACAAAACCTTCACCATACTTATCATTTGTTAATTTGATTTCATTTTTTTTTTCAGTCAAATTTATGAATATTTCATGACATTCAGCAGAATCAGTCTTTAAACCTGCCATGTAAACATGTGTAGTTGTAGAAACCCTAGAAACAAAACTGAGGACTTGACCTGGGTGTCTGCAGTGATAGCTGTACAAGCCTTATCATGTTGATATTTAAGAGATTTTTTTTAATTCACCAAAATTAAGCAGTGCCTGAATCTACATTTCCACTCACACTTGGTAGATTCTCAGCAGCATATATAATGAACAAATTACTGTATGTGATAAAACCAAACTACAATCGGATGTGGTGACAACAGTTGATATCATCTCATCTGAACAAACACAGCGCTGTACTGTTCAACAGATTTTAAAGAAAATCTGTGGAGAATTGCATCATGTGTATTGAATTGACCATAATTTATCAAACTGTTCAACATAAAACAATGTGCATTATCACAACCCTACTCATCAGCTTTCTACCTCATTTGAAGTTGTGTCCACTCTGTTCTGTGAAAGCCGTACTGCAGTGGGTTCTGTGTATTTATACATTACAGGACAGTCGCAGGCACTTGGTCAGTGGTGTAAATCACAGTCTAGTGGCTGTAACAGCATTACAGCATGTGTCGTCAGCGCGTTGGGTTCTAATCACCCTGGCTCAGTCAAAGATGGCGAGACGGCGTACAGCCCGCTCCCCAACACTGCCCAGGGGAACCAGTAAAACACTGGTTTGCTGCTGAGCCAACCGCAGCCTGCTAACAGTTGAAAGCCAGAGGCACTTAGCCACACAGCGCCATGCTGGCTTTTGGGGAGGTGACAGGGATTTCCTTTTCTTGTCAGTTTCTGTCAGTTTTCCTAGAAATACATTTTCTATGCTGTAACTTGTTCTCTCACATTTTGTCTTTTTTTGTTCCACTTTCATGTCATTCACTAGTGCAAATTCGTTATGTTTGTGTGCAAACTCATGCTGAAGTATTTCATCAACCACACTTTCATCGCTCTCTCTTTCCTCATCCTCCTTAGGCCCTAATCCCTTTTCTTTCCTTGGCTGCTTCACTTTCTTTCACATTTGCTTCATCATTTCTGACTTTTACTTCTTTTCTTTCCTCCCATGATATGTGGTCACTTTGATACTGTTGCTCAACTTTTTTCAAGTTCAGCTTTGCCCAGTATTTATAGACCTCATATATATATATATATATATATATATATATATATATATATATATATATATATATATATATATATATATATATATATATATATATACATCACTGTAGTTCTTACCTGATGTGATTTATTTATTGTTTGGAATAATCTATTGTAAAAGGTAAAAAATAAATAAAAATAAATAAAAAGTCAAAGTTATAGTGTTGATTATAAAAGTGCTATTATAACATGAAAATGATTGTGAAGATCTGTGTGTATTAGTTAATATTTTCATTCCACGCAGGAATAGAAACTCTTATATTTGTAGCTGACAACATCAGTGATTGATTGGTTTTATCTCCCTAGAACCTTTTTCCTATCAATGACACTGTGTCCAGCTTTGTGTATTATTTATCAACAATTAAATCACATCAGAGTTACAAGGATTTCACTCAACAGCAACAATTTGTTCTTTCTTTGATTTTAGGGTCAGTTTGTTTTCATTGTACAACACTACCTCATTTATCATGGTAAATCACCACGTTCTCACTTGTTTCCCTTCGTATTTGTGTTCCTAAACATTTTGCTGTAAACTGGCTGGCGTATAGTACACCATGTGCTATAATATTGTCCTTCACCCTGTCAACACATTAAAGACATCCAGTTGTGGGACAATCATAGACCACCGTGAATACACATATTCACGCTACACAGTCATATCCTCCATAATTGTGTCCACATATCTGTTCAGAAACACAAGCATGCGCCTTGGTCTGAGGTGCACATGTTTTGCTGTTCACGACATGCCTGTGGGAGCTGGAGAGTTCAGCAAACAACAAACAAGGAAAGTGTCCCTGCAGGAGAGATAGGAGTAGAGTCAGGGAGAATGAGAGTGAATTACGGAGAACAGTTCACCACAAAATGATATTTCACTTTTTCACTTACTCCCCTCACTGTCAGTCAAAAATGAAAAAGTTTTCTTTTGGAAAAATTGAAGTTAGCTGGATGTTCTTCTGATGATAGCGTATTTTGCAGCTGAAAAAGGCCACTTTTTGCCTCATATATTTGTCATACTGTCCTAATTCTTCCTCAGCGACAAAGCTCTGGTTACACAGAATGGAAGAAGTCAACTGTACAAAACAGTTGCTGCATGAGTTGACTGGAGAGATATCATTGATATTTTTTACTTTTTCTTGGATCCATAAAATAAGTAGTTTTCATTTACTAAAACGTCAGACCCACAGGACAAGGCCGAGCTGGAAGATTGAGGACAGAAGGTTTAACTGGATGTTCCTTTAACATTATCTTATTACACAAGTGGTATAGGAATGAACAGCATTAGTCATATTTAGCAATATTCAGCACATGTGCAATTAGTGAGCACAAACACAGAGGGAGAGGGTGGTGGTGGGGGGGTTACTTTCCCATTAGAACAGCCTGGGAAAAATTGTCCTGGGTTATTTTCTGGTATAGCCTCTACTCAACCCCTGCCCATTATCCTCCCAGCCTCTCTCTGTCCTATAGAGGCTGCAGTGAGCACGTCCTTGTGTGAGTGTTTAGTATATCTGCATATGTATTGGCATCAGTGTTCATGTGTGTTTCGTGGAAATACACAAACGCAGATGTCCCCTCTGTCCACGAGAACGTGTCTCCCCGTCACACGTAAATGTGCTCTGACGGCAGAATGTGTGGGCTGCCGCGAGACACAGCCAGGCACCTCGTCATGAGAGCCGGTAGCTACGAAAAACGTTCATGGGAAGTAGTGCCACACAGAGGAGAAGGAACCTGGGGAGGGAGAGGGAGAAACAAGGAACATGCATGGTAAATTAGTAGGAACCTGAATGTGACTGAGAAGGGGGGGGGGGGGGCGTACTCAAAGCAGAAGTTGTCTCTGTTTCTGTGAGAACAAACACTGCTATAATCAAAGTGAAATATTGACTCTTCCCACCTGCTTTCTCTTGCCAGCTTTACATATAATAAGTCAATGTGTAGCTCATAAAGCTGTCTTCTATAGAGGAACCTTCTATATATAACACTATTCCAGCAATTTTATCATCTTGTTTACAGAGCTCATCTTTGGCTAATTGGACTCAAAGTGAACTTCAGTTTTAGGTTTGAAAAGGCTTGGGGTGTTCTTTTCTGTTCCTTTCTCACCATTCATCTGTCAGAGGTTGGGTTAGGGTTAGGGTTAGGGTGTGTTAATGAACCTTGCTTTGGGAACATAGACAAGATGTTGTAATTTTAAAAAAAAAAAAAAAAAATCTGTCATCTGTTTATTATTTTGTGTTTTTGCATTTTTTTTATTATTATTACAATGTTTTGTGATTTCCCCTGTGGCCCTGTCATGGCATTTTGGCCTCATTGAAGTAAGCTGAGTGCTTCATGTGAGCTGGTTATGTTAGTGAGGAACATAAAAAGGCCCTCAACACAAAGACCTCAAGAATCTGTACACTAAGCTTTCAGTGATTGCAGGGGCTGTTTGTTTCACGCAGAGGAGGGCACGACGGCGAACACACCAGAGACCTTGAGAGGTCAGACCATAGTTCACTTTGAGGTTTACTAGTCTGTTGACTCTGTGCACGCTGGCACTTCTCATTAAGGAGAGAGACAGAGACAGACAGCACAGCTGGGCTGTGCATGCCTCAGAGCTGGACAAGCCATTAGTGCTCATTTTATTGTTGAAAGGATGAAGAATCCATCATGAAAACAATGCTGGGTTTACCGACTTATAATATCAAGCTGATTGAGAACATGTTTCTCTTAGCAACTGGCCATTTAGCCCTCAAAGTCTTTTAAACTAGACACATGTGGGTGCTGTGTCAGCTGTGGCATCCTGCATGTGTGGACAGAGAGTTATATAGCTGGTTATCTGCTCTCTCAAGCTAAAAGTGAGGGATCTCTGCTCATTGCTGCGGCTCTGATAAGATAGATAGAAGAGGAGTGAGTGCTGAGAGGCTGAAAGGAGAAGGGGTGAGATCCAAGGGGAAGAGGTTGGGTTGACGGAGCGTGTGGGTGACCTCCCATCCCGCGCTCACTCAGGGGGTCACCAAGAATTGCCATTTTCCCATGATCGTCATTGACTGCAGTGAAACACTGAGTTTTTTTTTTTTGTCTTGTCTTCTCTTGTCTTGTTTTGTTTTGTTTTGAAAGTTGGTCTTTCCTTGTTGTTTATTTTCAAATTCCACATTTTCCCATTATGTTCCCCCTCCACTCTAAAATATATTTTATTTCTTGTCACTTCACTTGGATGCTTCACTGTGCAGAACGATGTATGTGTATGTATGGATTGATGCTTATGCAAAGATGCACATAAACGAGCCAGCACACACACCTCCCAAATCACAACAATGTGCCTAATGCGGTATGATTGATGATTGATCCAACTCTTGGCATGGGTTCAAAATGGAAAAGACTGAAATGGAAAACCTCCTCAAAATCCAAATTTAAAAGAAACGGTCACACAAATGTGTCAGAATGACCCCAGTTTGTGTTTAGAGGAGAACAACCCTCTCTTCATCCCTCTTCCTTCATTTCCGCCCTTCATTCCTTTTCTTCCCTCCTGTTGCTCCCCTCTTCCTACCTCTCAGTCTTATTCTCGCCCTGCAGTCTGGTATGTCAGGTATTGGGTAACAGCAGCATGCCTGTGGTTTAGGTCAGGAAGCAAAGCAACTGCAGCTCAGCTACAGTATGTTCACTATGACTGCACTGCTGTATTAGCGCTACGACAGAAACTCTATCAGAGGGATGAGAGCATCGAAGCCAAACAGGTCACATCAGGTCAGCCCGATACTTGCAGACAGTTAATTTACATTTTAAAATCAGCCAGTCATGGTCTTGTGTAGAGAAGAACTACAATAAAAACCTCTAAAATGTCAAAAGAAAAGGTATAAATCTACACTTAAGTATTTTATTTCATGTACTCACAGTCTCATTATTGCTGTTCAGCGTTAGCTTCACCATTTCCACTCACATTGCACACAGTATTGCAGGTATTGTGTTTGACAGTAATTTTTTCCTCTCTTACTGTCTTATTTCCTGTCATAGTATAGAAAAACAACAACCTTTTTTTTTGCCCCACTGTCTCTTGTTGCCTGACATGCAAACTGTGTGGTCTTGCCTTGATGCATTGTTTCCAAACTGTTGTGGCGCCATTCCTGCCCTTATGCATTTTAAATTTATTTCTTCTCATTCTGTCTCTCAGTGTTGTGTGCTTTTTTTTATGATGATACCATGCCTCTGTCCACAGCACTTTTGGGTTCTGCCAGGCAATCATTGAGTAATTTGGCTCTAAAATGACCTGCCTGGTTAAATAAAGGAGGTTAAATAGAAACAAACACACATGCACTCAGATAACAAGCCTCTCTTCAGCTGTGACACACAGCACTGATAACGGTAACACAAAGAGATGGATGTGGAGGACTTGACATCAAGCAGAGGTCAAATAGAAGTTGATTAAATGAAAAGAAAGCGTAAAGGAGAGAATGTTTTTATCGCTATCAGTTTTCAAAGTGTCCAAGCAGATATATATTTTTTAAATCTCGTGACTGTCCGGCCTCCTCCATATTTGCAAGGCCAAGGCTCATCTGAGTGTTATTCAATGCAACATGAGTGCTTCTTAGCTCTATCCTCCAGAGGAATACACATCTGCTGTGTTAACAAATTGTTTAAAGCTGCCTCGTCATGCAGTGGTGAGGCTGGATGTGGGCTTGGAAATGTCTGATCAGCAGTGTTCATTGTTAAGAGATGGTGGCTACATAGAGGACACTAGAAGTGTGTGTCTCTGTGTGACACATCCTCACATCTGATGCCAGATGCATAGTTGTCTACTTTCCTTTTGACCATAACTGCATCAGTTTACTATGTAAAGTTTATCCACTTGAATTGTTGTAGTGCTGTTGCCGTTGTATGACCGGAATACTAAACTGTGCATTTGCTATGGTTATTCTGTATGGGTGGTCAAGAAATGTGGTTTCTGTCTTTACCAAGATATAGACAGACATGGACGGAAATGAGAACAAAAATGTATGTCTCATTGTGTGTGTGTGTGTGTGTGTGTGTGTGTGTGCCGGAAAGTTGGGGCAGTAATAGGAGTCAATCTGGTCGTACCAGTTGCAGCTCATCAACAGTCTCTTACTTTCTCTTTCTCTCTTTTCTGTCCAATAACGTTCCCAGATGTAGCACGATAGAGCTCAAAGCATTCTTATGAGGACACTTGCACATGCATGCACACACACACACACACTCATGAGGACATTCATAACTGTTGTGATTTACTACACAAATCTGATAGCGATCTTATCTTTTACTTCTCTCCGTCTTGCTTAGTTTCCCTCTTCTTCTCCATCTTTAACCCTCTCTCTTACAGTAAATCTGCTCTGTTCTCTGAGGTTTTTATTGGTTTTTGCTGTACAAATCCCCGCTTCAGTCATTAAAGCAGATGATTTAGTGCGGGTGTGTTGAGCACACCAACACTAAAACTCAGGCTTTCGTGCACAGTCGGTCCGCCCAGGACAAAGGGGGAAAGGTAGGGCCGAGGCCTTACAGTGCTGGAGTAGTTGTTAAATTGTCTACAGCAAGCTGTGTGGGACAAGAATAGTGTACAGTTAATGTCTTGTAATACTAAAGTTGCATCTGATGTTCATGTCTTTACATGAACAAGTTTATCAGTCATATAAGTCATACCAAACCTTGTGTGTGACTTTTTTCTCAAAACATGACAGTTATCACTCAGTAAACAATCCTTTTCTTTGTGTTTCCAAATGTTGACTATCTGGAGATAAAAGATTTTCATCCCACAGGAGTGGAATTTATGCTTTTTGAGATAGAGGACAGATCAGTGGGGGGGGTGAGAGTGATAAAGTGTCATTTTAAATAGACCAGAAAGAGCAAGTATGGACACATAGTCGCAGCTGGAAAGGTGCGTGTGTGTGTCACAGAGAGATGAGTCAGACCCCCAGTCGCTCGGGACCAGAGACACAGAGACAGCGGCACTGATAATCTCTGTTAACTGACTCTGATAAATCTGAACTGCAAGACACCATGGAGTCAAAACACGTGCGAATGACGATGGATGAAAGACGCTCTGTTCAACGCCTCAAGAATGTTTTCTGTAGCTCTAGTTGAGCAGGAATGAGGGGGAAGAGAGCAGGCCTGAAGAAGTTGTTTTAGGGTTTATATTTCTCTCTTTATTTTTCTCCTTCTCTTCTCTCAACTCGACCCTCTCACTCACATTTGCACACACGTACTCAGGCTTGAAGGAAAAACAAATATTAAACAGTAATGTTTTGTGTCCGTAAATTACTGGGTTTTATGGTTCTAGCATTTCCAATAATTCTGTCTTGGCTGTCCATGAAGGAAAGTGTCCTACACACACACACACACACGCACACACACACACACACATTCAGTCATACACAGTAGAACAAGTATGTACTGCTATCATTCGAGGGAACTTTGGCTGAGGGTTTGAGCAACATTTGCCAAAAATACTCATCATTAAATGTCCAAGTCATGTGATATTACAGTTCAGTTGTGGCGTCGTTTGGGTTGTTGCTCTTTAGCAGTTGAGTGTCTGTCCGAGAGAGACCACGCTCTGTTTAGCTGGAAAGGATTTTAACAGGGCAGTAAGTCATTCATCGGGCCTGTTATTGGTGGATTGTGTTTTTAAAGCAGACTTTATTGAGTGTCTCGGTGTGTGCGGGGCAGTGTAGCAACAGTTTGGACTTGTGGGTTTTCCACAGTAGGAAAAATGGACTGGAGTGCACCTAAGGCTGACATCATCTCCAATTTGTTCTCTATAGCAAATCAATGTGGAATGCGGAGTGACTGACACACTGGAGCCAAGTTGAGGCTGAATTCACAGAATCATCATTACTTCTAAGTTATGCCTCTGGTATGCAGAATAGTTACTGGGCAAGACATGGAGCCCATGTCTAATTTAGAGCATGAAATTTATATTTTGTGGTTTATTCAATGAATTTAAGTGGATTTTTACGTAATAAGGGCAGCACGGTGGTACAGTGGTTAGCAAGAAGGTTGTGGGTTCAAACCAACCGGCTGGCTGCGCCCTTTCTGTGCGGGGTTTGCATGTTCTCCTCCGGGTACTCTGGCTTCCTCCTGCAATCCAAAGACACGTAGGTTAGGTTAATTGGCGACTTTAAATTGCCTGGCTGGGGACTGGCTCCAGCCCCCCGCGACCCTAAAAGACTAAGCAGCATTGAAATTCAAAATTCCAAAAATCACTACATCTGCTGATATGTAGAATAACATATATTTTATTATTTTATGGTTATATCCATTCCACATTGCTTTGATTTTACATTCAGATTTATTATTGGGATTTCTCACCCTGGCTTGACGTTATTCTCTACGAACACACGGATTCCTGTCTTTGCTGCTGGATTTCATTAGTGAGAGAGCTGACTGGAAAACTTAGATAGGTTTTGTATGCATGGCAGAAAGGTTTGTGGGTCGCATTAGCAGAGATTTTGCTGTGAAGTAGAAATACTGGCTGACAATCCACAAGCTTCCAGGTGAGAGTGTAGAACAATTCACTCTTCCCTCACTTCCTCTTCAACATGTGTACGTCTGCCTGTCTTTAGTGGTTGAAATGCAACCATGACGAGAACTGGAGCTTTCCTCAGGTGACCTCAACAGCAGAGGGGGTTGTTGCGGTCGTGACCCTCACCCCCTCTCTTTCTGTCCACTGTGCCATCACTTCCTCTTTCTTCTGTCCTCTTGAGACAGTCATGGCTCCTGATCAGTTCCCAGGCCCCCGCTGACAGGTCATTTAATGGTCATCGAGTCCGGGCCCTTGATGCTGAACCCCGGGGTTAACGCGGAACGCACCTCTTCCGGGGATCCACAGATGACAACAAGCAGCCACCAGCACTTCACACCTCAGACAGCACAGATGCAATCACAGACTGAAACGCATCACTGTATGAGAAAGACTCATACTGTTTATTTCTGTCAGTAACCTTTAAGCTGTCTTACTTTTATCATGTGCATTTAAGAGATTTATGTTTTCTGTTGATACTATCGCACCTTTACCTCCCCTGCAGTCTATATACCCTGACACCCTCATGCCCACCCACGTTCTACAACAACCCAACCCCCCACACGTGTCCGCCCGTCAGCCCTCCCAGTCCACAGGGCAGTAGTGGGTGTAAAGAGTCTGAAGTACCCTGCCAGTTTATGACCAGTGTCCTGGCTGCTTTATAGCTCAGCCTGTCTGGACCAGTTTACCACGCATTTATAGGTCTGCCTGCCTGTTTGTGAGTGTGTGAGTATGCATGAGTGTGTGTCATTTTGGAGATGAGCTCCTAATATCTCTTATTCTTATAAGACAAGTGGAACCGTGTGTGTGTAATTATCTGCTCAGCAAGTTGAAGGCCTGGTTTCCTCTCTCTCTGTCTCCTCTTGTAAAAGTAAAGATTAGGGTTTTCATTTTTCATGTCACCATTATGCAAAACAGATGCACTGTCCATCATGTGGTTGGACAGCACTGTTTGTTAACTTGTCTTGAGATGACTCTAAGTGTCTGTTATATCTTAAGGGCTTGATTTTCAACACATGCTTGACTTTTTGCAAAGATGTGATATGTGGTTGATGCAGTAAGGACTGTCTTGTTGCGGCCTCTTTGTTTTCCCCGGCAGAGAAGGATTAGTTGCTGTGCATCGCTGATTGGGGCTGCCTGTGTCAGTGTGAAGCTGGAGCTGCACTGACAACAAGTTGGAATGGTAATGAAGCGTTTTTCTGGGTCTTGAGAACAGGAGGGAAATTACTGCTGAAGCTGTTGCTTTTTTTCCAATTGGCATCTTTGCATGTGGTCGTCTGTGGGATTGGGAGTGTTTGGGTGTCAGAGGGGTCACTGCAGACCTGTTGACATGGGACTCAGTCAGTTTAATTAAATCTTGAGCATGTGTGTATGCACATGCATGTGTGCCACCACACATACTTGTGTGTGTATGTGAGTGCTGGTTGTCAGGGGCCAGAGTATGGGGCCCGATGAAGCGAGGAGAGAGGGGAGAGCAGCCGCTTGGCAGCCCATCTGAGAGCCTCATCACTGGGGCTCAGACACGGCCACAGCTGGCCCCTCCAACCAACAATCCTGGCTTTTCTTCCCCTCTCAGGAACGCAGCGCGTCAACTTTAATTCCCTTCTAATGAACTGGCTACTGGAGGTAGCAAGGCAGGCAGGCCCAGCGCACTTATTAAACACACACACTGGAAAACAAAACACACACACTCAGTGGAGAAAGTATATTGCACTTTAGTACATTTCAGAGCTCAGCAGAGTGACTGTGCAGCTTGACTCAAATGCATGCTGAGGATCCTTGAACTCATCATGCCTTAGAAGCTGCACTTTAAGATCATATACAGTAAAAAGATCCTGCGGTGTCTTCAATTTGTGCCTTTTTCTTTGTTGTCATTGCAACATTTAATAAGACTTACAGCTGGATAAAATATGTCCTTTATGTTTTCCATGTCGCAGTTCTATTTCCAAATCCAAACAAAGATGGGTACCAGAAATTACATAGATATATTTGTAGTTGTATTTGGCCATATTGATGTAAATTTCCAGTGTTTTCATACACAGTAGCATGTTTGTTGTTTCTTGTGTTATACAAAATGAGCAAAGACATATAATGTAGTTTTTCTGGCTCTATATAGTGGAAAACATGAAGATTCGCAATTAGAAGATTCTTGAAGGATTCTCGAAACATCTGAAAAACAGCAGGATTTTTTGTGAGATTTCTCTTTCAAAGAAGCTGAGAGATGGCAGATGATCAGGGCTGGTCTCCTCTCAGGGGTCTGAAATGAATTTGGACAGTGCGGACAGTCAAATGTATTTGATTTTCAGACCAGTGTAACTGTGTTATGTCCAATGCCAGTGAGCTGAAGCCTTAGACTGAAGCTGCCCTCGCTCTGACCCTGTGGTTTAGTCTCTGTGGTGCAGCGTTTGGAGCTCTGATGCAGCTAATGGAAATATTTATACACATTTAGAGTGTACAAGCACAGAGGTTTGATTGCTGTGTGAACTTGTGAGTTTACAAAGGTGACAAAGTTCATCAGTTATGATATATTGTTTATTTACTTGCTTTGGCAAACGTTTGTCATTTTTTTAATACGTGATGCTTCAGAGTTTGAAAGGACGACCACTGCCAAACCATTCGCTGGCTGTTTAGTGGACCTTTTTCATGGTCTTCTGAAACTCTCACTCACAAGTCTCCTATAGAAAGTCTCCTATGTTCTTCTATACTTCACATACTTACAGAACACTAGGATTTAGCATCCTGGAGACGGTTTTGCATGTCCAGTGTTATTTCATTATGAATCCCAGTTAATCACCTATGGATTATTCCGCACCAGTCCTCCCATTGTTGGCGAAATGTGAACACCCATGGGCCTGCAGCGTAAGTTTGCTTAAAACCATTAGCTGTGTCCAATTCCCTTACACAAGAGTAATAACACAGAAACAGAAAGAGTGTGTTCTGTCACAGCAAACAATAAAGACAGGAAGAGGGCAGGGTTATCATAAGAATAAATAGATAATCTGGTCATATGAACTTCTTCATCAGATAATGATTATGAAAATAACATGTGCTTTTATGGTCATACTTTTAAATCGGAGATACAGTTGTTTAGTTACAGCCAGCTGTTCATCACACCAAATATTTTATCCCACACGTAACCAAGAAGAGGTAGATGGATTCAAAAACATTGGGAATAAATGTAGCACCCACATCTATCCACATTCCTGGGTGTCTGTTGACAGTTTAGATTCCAAGTAAAACCCTGTGATGAATATTTATCCCAAAAGCATTTTTTTTAAATAAATAATTTCACCAGGATTCTAGATTATAGCCTCCGATGTATAATTTTGAACACTATAATATCCTAACCCAAAATACTCCTATTTTAAGTAATTAAATTCTACCAAATTAGACCTTAGATGTCATCCAAATGAGTGTGGGAAAAGAGTATTTACCTCATGTTTATGGAGATGACTTCAGTAACGCATGTGCACTCTCCCCCTTAAACTCTAACAGTTGTTATGTTGTTGCGATCATCAAGTCACTGAGACTTGACGCTCACAACAACACGTCCCCCGTTTTTGCTGTGACTTGTGACCCTCTGCAATAATCCAAAGATTATTTAATGGTCAAAGCTTCGGTCTGAGACTGTGAGTCACCTCTGGCCGGTGGGACAGCAGAGGGTGGCTGGGACAGCTGGATGAGCTGCAGGCATCAGTGCGTGGAGGCAGGAGGGGCTGATAAAGTGGACTGTTCGAGTTCACAGTTCAGCAGACCCTTCAACCTCAGCGATAGTGCTGAAGCACTCACTCACTCCCACTGACTGGGACGACATAACCAGGGGACAGATAAAGAAGAGGGGAGGAGGCGGCTGATGATGAAGAGGAAAAAATGATGAAATGAAAACAGAGCGAACAGTTAATAAAGCTGGGGTCACACTACATCATCCAAAGTCTGATTATAACCCCAATTTCACCATGAAGAATGATTTCCAATAGTATGTAGAGTCTCCAGGGCTGTGATTTATGATTCAAAACTCTAAGCATCATTTTGAGGTTTAGACAAATAAGATTTTTTTTTTTTTAAATTGGAATCTGGTCAAATCTGACCTTGTTTCAATAGTTCGAGCTAGTTATTGAAAAAAAACAAGAGGAAATGTGCCTGCCCATTATTTTCAGGTCAAGTCAGTTTTATTTATATAACCTTAAAATCACAAATTTGTCTCAGAGGGCTCAACAATGTGTACAGCATCCAACATCCTCTGTTCAGATGAAGAAAAAATACTTGCACAGGGAACAGAGGAGAGGAACCTCAGGAACAGCTACATGAGAGAAGTTTCTCTTCCAGCCTAGGCTAACCATAGCCATAGCTGCCATATAAGTAGAGTAAACTGAAAAAGCGGTATTAATCGTAAAATAATGAGAAATAGAACGCAAGCAGTTCATTGCAGATAACACATCATTGCAGACTGTAATCTGCAAAAGGCATTTTATAGATCTTTCTATTGCTTGTTAGAATTTGAAAGTTCTCTATTGTGTGTCCGCCTCAGAAGAGCAACAGAGTGATCCTGTGTAAGGCTTAAGAAAAATTCTTCAGTTGAGATGTAGACAACCAGCTGCGTTGTTTTGGCCTCCTCTGTCGTTCTTCTCTACTTCCTGGCCAGCTCCTACCTGTCGACTGGAGCTTATTGTGCTGTTCAGTGTGTGTTTTTAACAGTAAGACCGGCCAAGCTAAAGGCCATGATCTCATACAACAGAGAAAGGTCCCTTTGACTGATACTGATCTGGTCATAGCTGCTATAGCTCAACCCATAACCCATACCTCTGCAGGCTGCTTTCATTAGCTCCACTTATATACTGTATATAATACACTACTGTGTGTGTCTGATGTTATCACTGTGTCTGGATGTGCCTATATGAGCTCACACACACATAGAGAATATGTTGTCGTGTGTGCGTTTTTCATATTTTGTCACGCTTGTAAGCACATGCATGAGCATATACAGCATTTTCTTATAACGCAGTGTTTCTATTTGCACCTGAATGTGTTATCGGAAGGACATTTTGTGTGTGTGTATCTATAATTGTTATTGTCCGATGACTGGACATTTTTTCTCAGTTGAACTCCATCAACGCTAACACACAGCCGCACAAATACACACACACACACACACACACACACACACACACACATCATTTCTGTGTTTGTCTGTCATCCACATATCCATTTGTCTGGCCCTCCATTAGTCAGTTATTCCAGTATCTCTACATTATCAAACGACAACACGTTCTCATAATCATAATATACCTTGACTGACTCAGACCCTCTCATACACACACACACACACACACACACACACACACACACACACACACACACACACACACACACACACACAGATAGAAATGCACACGAGGGTAATATGCCCATCATATCTGCTGGTGCTGAAGGCTGCTGTCATGGGCAGAAGGTCATTTTATGATGTGCGTTTTGGTCTGTGTGAGAGAGCGGTGTGAGGTGATGGCAGACGAGGTGGGAGGGGTGCTCTCTCCCACTTTCTGTTTTGTGTAAACTCTGATAGGAGCAGAGTGCCAGTGACAGACTGAAGCCAGGGGGATTTTTGGAGCATCAGGCGGCTCATCACAGAGCGTTGGAAGGGTTAGGAAGGTGCTGAGACGCTGGTGCGTGCAGATATTTCTGAGAATACGAGACCCTGGGTGCTCTAGTCTGGTGTTTTTGTGAAATAAAATGGTTTTCTTTTCATTTATTCATGCTTCTCATATTATACTTTCCCTCTTCATTTTTCTCTCTTTCCTTCTCATATTTCATCACTCAGAAAATATCAAACTTTTATTGTTTTTTGTTGTGGTAGTTGATGAGTAATTAGCATGTGTATGACCAGAACCCTGTTCTGGTCACACACCCAACTTTGAAAAGGCTTCTGGATTAGTGTGTCAGGTTTGATTTGACACTACACACACACACACACACACACACACACACTTCTATTTACATCCTCTCCTCTGAGAGCATGAATGAGGTCTGTAATAGTTTTTCTTTTCATTCATAATCAGACCATGTGATCCTGATCTGCACACCGAGCTCGCTCCCACACTTAATCCTGCGTGAGCATAACTATATACTTTTAATAATGCATGAGCACATACATCATTAGGCTGTATGATTAGCACATGTATGTGTGTTTACTTGTACATCCATGTGCGTAAATATGCGCATGCATGCCCGTATAAGTTTTCCTGTGTGGGAAAATGGGCTGGTGGTGAGGTGGAGCATGAAAGCGATAGTAAACAGAGGCTATTATCAGTGATAAAGCTCCACTCCTATTATGTGGCTGTTTGACTTGTTGTACATTTACTGTGAGAAAAGCAGAGATAAGGCCTCAGAGAAATAATTGGGACTGGAGGCACAAAGAGAGCACAGCGGGCAAGGTGGTAGTGTTGTTGAATTGCAAAGGAAAGAGTGAGGGAGGGAATAGAAGACGGGCAGTGAGAGGGATGTGGGAATGGAGGTGTTTAGGGACTCCCTGTGGACTGACTCCGACATGGGAACACACAGCCGTCCTAACGAAGCATAGCCGCCCCTCTGTGACCTCATAGGTCCGGGACAGGGGGACCGAAATAGGGATGTGAGAGAGAAGAGGAGGCACAGGTTGGGGACAGGTCCAGTTTTTTTTAAATATCAAAGATCTTAAGGGTGAAATGAAAAGAATGAACAGGAGGAGTTGAGTTGAGGAAACAGGGAAAAAAGTCTCTAACATGGGATAAACACCTCAGGGGAACAAAACATTGGCATGACATTAGAGTCACGTTATTCTTAACATTATTCTGGAGTCAGACGATTATTGAAATAGCCTTTTAGGAAATTATGCACCTTACATAATAATTTGATCATTTCATTAACTCAGCCACTTTTGTCCCTGCTGCTTATTTAATCAAAAACAATGCCAGAGGGATGCTTTGGCCTTGGTAGCTCTACTTTAGGTGTTTAGGTTTTGGTCTCTGCTGGACTCACCCGTCCCTCTTCTATGCCAAAAAAATAGGCAAGGCAAAAAAAAAACTACTTACATTTCAATCATGTTTGTGCCTCTGTAACATCTGACTTTTTCATTGTAAGAATTAAAGAGTTATCTTTCACAGCAGACCAGGGTTATGATGGGTTATGATGTAATCAAAAAGGTTGAAGGATAATAAGCTCTTCATTTTGGGTACATCATTTTCAGGCTGTTGCACAAAAATGGGGGAGTTTGTCATGGGGTTAAAGTTATCCATCTATACCATACATGTTTTGCATCTTGTACTTCAGTTTACTTTCGTGGGATTAATAAAGTTTATCTTAAGACTTTACTGTACAATAAAAAAAATACTTTTTACCCACATATACAAAGTAATATTTCATTTCCACTGGGTAGGGTAGTTTACCAAAACATCTTCCGCCTCTGCAGTCATGACCAGCATTCAGTTGTTTCTCTGTCTGCTTTCACTGCAGAGTAAAGAGAGAGAGTAAAATTACTTCCAAAAATGTAACAAACAGCTCAAATGAAAAAAGAGGATCCCCGTCTTTGGAAAACATTTGTAAGATGAACAAAGGATGTGAGCTATTATAACCACAGACTTGTGGCTGGCTGCCAGCCGTTAGTGACTGAGTGATCCTGAACTTGTGTATGTTTGTCAAGATCTGTTTTGTCTTTGAATACATACAAATACACAGCTGACGTACAGCCACGCTCACTCTCTCACATGTACACAGTCAACCCTCGCGTGTCGCCATTCGCCGTCGCTTCATATACCCAAACTCCAAAGTCTGTCATTAAATTGTCATACTTGGTGCATTACATCACTGGTCTGTCATTCCCAGTTGATGGAGGCAGCCGAGTGGCGTTTCTCTAGAATAGTAGCATTACACAAGGTCACCATCAGAAGCCAATCGCTGGAGCTGCCTCCCCACTTCACTCAGCCTATCTCCGGCCTGTGATGTGAAGTGGTGAGATCAGCCATCACCCTCTGTCCCTGCCCTGGAAAATAATACAGCACGCTGACCGTTGCTCCTCATTGATGAAGAGAGGCCCTGCGGGAATATGAAGGAGAGTAAGAAACTGTGAATGAGTGAGATTTGGCGGCCTTGCCTGTGTTTGTGCTAATATTCCTCTGTCTAAGCCATGATTTCCTGCCTGGTTTAATTACTACAGAGAATTGTACTTTCCCCATTGAGTTTAAAGCTTATTCAGTTTCCTCATCCTTCAATCCTCTTACATCAAATCATGAGTGGAGGCAGGTGACTGTGCCCACTTTAGGCCTGCCTGGGTGGAGTGTGTGTTGATTAATCGATTTGTCAAGAGGCCGAAATTAATTAATAAGCAAATATCTAGCAGAAATTCTCTGGTTTTGGCTTCTCAGTTTTGGACCTTTGGACAAAACAAGACATTAGAAAATGTCGCCTTGGGCTTTAGGAAACTGTGATGGCGTTTTTCACTGTCTGACAATTTATAGACTAAAAAATGAATGTATTAAAATTATCAGCAGATTAATAGATAATGAAAATAACAGTTAGCTGCTCTGTTCCAAAGTCACTCAAGCTGAATTGGGTTTTTTTTAATCATTATTATTTACTTCTGTTTTGGAAGATTTATGTAAAGTATCGCTACAGTTTCTGAGCACTGACCTGAGTGTTACCACTTATACCCTAACATTGAGCGTACTACTCCATCTGGTGGCGTCTTTGTTAAAGTCCAACCTAGGCACTGTGATGTATTTCAATGATTACATAATAGTAAGTATTCTAGATAATTGTGCTATTTCTCATCTCTTGGCTCTTTGCTTTCAGGATGGTGATCCCTCTGTTTGATGAAGACACTGGTCTGCTCGTACTGGCTGGCATGGTAAGGTTTAGATTAATGTGCCTCCAGTGTGAATTCTGACATAAATATTAGATATTTATGCCTGAAAAGTCTCATGTAGTTGCATCACAAATCTAGGATTCAGGAGTGTTGACAGTTACGTACTTTAAAGGTTAGATTTCAGTACTGCAATACAAATCCATCTCTGTGCTCATAATAATCTTGGTGTGACAGGAGATGAACTTTAAAGTATCTCTGATTTATTACTGAGAGAGTCATACTTTGTCTGTTAGTGTGTGATTTAGCGATGCTCTGTTCTGCGCAGGGAGACACAGTGGTCGATTGCTTTGAAGTCTCTTCGTCTGAGCCTTTCCTCTCTCAAGGTGAGAGCTAGTCATCTGTTATCTCTCTGTTCAGATTATCACAGCCTCCCTCCTGGTTTCTCACTCACTCTCCCCTTTTCTTCTCTCTGTTTTACCCCTTTAGTGAGTCACTGTCTTACGGACACCTCAACAAGAGGGGTTGCCTTGGTTCCCAAGCTGGCACTGGATGTGATGTCCTGCGAAGTGATGCATGTGCTGCAGCTGACAGAAAGCTGCATTGTGCCAATCAGCTATCAAGTCCCTCGCAAGGTGTGTACAAAGACAGATTGCACAAACTCAGTGGCTCAAACGACACTTTAATAATAGGTATCATACATGTATGTACATTCTGTGTTGGTCTCCAGCATTCAGGCCAGGAGTTTCATGAAGATCTTTACCCGGACACAGCGGGCACGACTCCAGCCATGTCTGCTGAAGAGTGGTGGCAGGGAGGGAACAAGCAGGTAATGGTTCTCCACCCACAACAAGTTAGTCCAGTCTTTACGCTGTGGGGACGCCTCAAACGATTAGCTCTGTTTGTCCTCAGGTGGAGAAAGTCAGCCTCCACCCAGACAAAAGGCCCAAACCAAAGGTTCCACCAGCAAAGCAGATGCCTGCAAAGAAGGAAGTGGCCAGTGGGGGGAGCAAAGAGGTGAGAGACACATTTGCAGAAAATATTTTTGTAATACATGGTCTTAGCCTGGCACAGTCAAGGGTGAGATTTTCCTGAAACCTGTGGCAGTAGTAAAAACTCGACATCAATCCGTTCTACAGGATCCAGCTCATGGCTGCTCCACCTCCAGCAGTCCTCTGAGTACTCCCAGCAGCAGTGCTGTCCCATCTCGCTCTCCCTCCTCCACCTCCGGCCTCTCCTCGGGCTTCCTCCCCAGCCCCAGTCCCAGCCAGAGCGCCAAAGCCATCCAGAGCCTTCTGGGTATGGACACACACACTTTTTCTTTATGGTGTAAGTCTGTTTATAATAATGTTTCTTTAGTGACAAAGCCATTAATGGAAAATAATCTCTCATCCAGGGCCAACCTCCAAGTTCCGTCACATCCAGGGAGCAGTGATGCACCGGGACACACACATTACTAACATGCGTGGTCTCAACCTGACCACACCAGGCGAGTGTGACGGCTTCTGTGTCAACCGCCAACGTGTGGCAGTGCCCCTCGCCATCGCTGGGGGGCAGATCGCCATCTTTGAGGTAAAGCAGCTGATGGAAATTGAATTATTCATGTCATGTTGATTTTAAAAAAACTGTGGCTGGTCTCCATGTGTAGTGTTTGTCTTTTTCCTTGTACATCAGTTGTTTTAGAAAATGAGACTTCTATGTGCTGTATGTGTGTGGGTGACTGATTCGTTTCCTGTCCTCAGCGCTCTCAGCCTGGCAGGCTACCAGACACAGCCCTGCCCACCATCCAAAACTCTGTAAATGTGGCCGACTTCTCGTGGGACCCCTTTGACACACGCCGGCTTGCTGTGGGTGAGTAAATACACATACTGTATATGTTGGGGTGTGTGTGTATACATATGCCCCTTTGTCTTCTCACTGTCTACCTTGGCGAGTGCCTGAGTGTGATTTAACATGCTTGTGCCCCTCTCTGACTGTGATAGCCGGTGATGATGCGAAGATCCGGGTGTGGCAGGTACCAGAGGGAGGGCTGAAAGAAACCCTGACTGAGCCTGAGCTCATCTTGCAAGGTAGAACAGGGCCCACTTTACAAAATTATCTCAATTTAGTTTTGTCTATAACAGATTGCTGAATGACAAAAGTCTGTCATAATCCATGTGAATTATTTCATCTATAAGATCAAGATAGATAATGAACAATGTAAAGTGTTGACAAATGTCCGATATGATCTCCCATAGGCCACACGGAGAAGATTTACTCAATCAAGTTTCACCCTCTGGCCAGTGGACTTCTGGTGTCTTCATCCTACGATCTCACAGTCAGACTGTGGAACCTGGAGAGTGGAGAGCAGGTCAAGCTCCTCACTGGACACCAGGATCAGGTGAGTGACCCAGACAGGGCTAAATGCAGAAAAGAAATAAGTGAAAGCTGAGTCTTTATTTTCATCCAGCCATAATGAGAAGCTAAAGGGTGCTAAGAAAGCGTCATAGATATGTGTAGACCGTGTTTGCACCACAGTTAAAACATCAGCTGTTCATGCTACAAGTCTCTGAGTTTCTTTCTTGCCCCTTCTTATGGTTCATGCTCAGGTGTTTGGGTTGGCATGGAGTCCCGATGGCAAGCTCCTGGCCACGGTGTGCAAAGATGGTAAAGTTCGCATCTATGACCCTCGCAAGTCCACTGCACCTGTGCAGGTATGTACAACACACCCAGGAATATGGTGGGATACCACCTTAGATAATAATAGATAATAGATGAGATTCATCTTCTGGTGTGTATTAAAATGGTGAAACACAGGTGTAGCTGCAGTCCACGGTCTCCAGTCTGCACAAGCTCCAACTCGGTTAAATATTGATGAACAGTGCAGCAGTCTCCTCCCGTACACATGCTAAAATCTCATTTCACAACTGTTAAGAACCATATTACTTGGTGGAAAAACAACCAAAAAAGGAAAAACAAGCAAAAGCTTATGTCACTATGTACAGTGAATTAGAATAGCTACAGCAGAAGGTATTGTCATCTGGAAACACTGCATTACAATGTTGTTTAATTACTGAAAAACATGGCTTATTTGTCTTCACTTAACTCATCTATCCCACTCCCACTTACTTTTTTTTTTTTTTTGTAGGAGGGCCCTGGTCCCGAGGGGCCCAGGGGTGCTCGTATAGTGTGGGTGTGTGGGGGCAAGTACCTGTTGGTATCAGGATTTGACAGGTACTTAACATCAGATTTTTTTTTTTTTTGCTGAAGTGGCATAAAATACATTTTCACAGAGCCGCAATCAAAAGAGAGAATTTACCACTGACCCTTCCTGTCCTTCACCTGCAGTCGCAGTGAGAGAGGACTCTACCTGTACTCTGCAGACTCCCTGTCCTCTGGAGCCATCACCAGCGCTCAAGTAGACGTGTCCCCCTCCACACTCATCCCTTTCTATGACCCTGATACCAGTGTGATCATCCTCACTGGAAAAGTAAGCAAATAAAAATTAAAGTTGCACATAAGTTTCATTTGAACCGAAATTCGAGAACAAAATAAGATTTAGTTGTAAACTTTGTTTTCCAGGGTGATACCAGAGTGCACATTTATGAGATAGTCCCTGAAGAGCCCTACTTTATCGAATGCAGCAGTTTTAACTCTCCTGAGCCGCATAAGGTACTGAGCTGACCTCCCTCTTATTTCATTCATTTTTTATATTTCAATCAGTCACCATATATCCGCATACATAGACAGCCAAAGTGCTAGAGTGCTTACCCTCTTTCAGTTCTTGTCTCTCTGTGATGCTGATGCTGTTTGTATGAGCTAAACTAGCACTTTTCTGATTTCCCGTCTGCAGGGCTTGGCTTTTCTGCCCAAGACAGAGTGCAACGTGCGTGATGTGGAGATAGCTGTGGGACTAATGCTCACCAAGACAGCCATAGAGCCAGTGGCCTTCAGAGTGCCACGGGTCAAGGTGAACAAACTACACCATATAGAAGACACATAGGAATATGACATGCCTTCCCTCCTGATCATTATTCTTAAGAAATGGTTGTAACTCAGTTCCTGTCTCATTCTTTACCATAACTCCCTCTTTTATCTGTCCACTCTGGGTCTTCAGAAAGAGTTTTTCCAGGACGACGTGTACACAGACACAGCAGTGTGGTGGGAACCAGCCCTGACTGCTTCTGCCTGGCTGTCTGGCATCAACGGCCAACACAAGAAGATGAGCCTGAAGCCCAAAGACATGACACCAGGTGCAGACACAGACACAGAGTGTGAATATGTATACATACCATGTGTCCTTACCTAACACAGCCTTCAATCCTCCACAGTCTACCTGTCAGCATTGGATATGTCCTGGTATGTTTCTGTGTTAGATGCCATGTGTGTGTTTTTTTGTTTCTCAGTGAGTGAGGCCCCCAAAGAGGCTCCAGTTAGGAAGTACCTGCCCTCGTCTGTTTACCTGGAGGAGAAGACTGATGAACAGAAGAAAGAGGAGGTGGGGTCAAACGAACCTAGCGTATTGTGATTGTGTTCCTGTTGTATGTGTTGTGTTATCCAGTACATTGTGCTGCATCTCACGTCAGTCATCTGTTTTGCATATTAACCAACTCAAAATCTCAAATTTTCTGATATGTTTTAACACTGAACACGTGTGTGTGTGTGTGTGTGTGTGTGTGTGTGTGTGTGTGTGTGTGTGTGTGTGTGTGTGTGTGTGTGTGTGTGTGTGTGTGTGTGTGTGTGTGTTACCCAGCTGCTGAGTGCCATGGTGGCCAAGTTGGGGAACATGGACGACCCATTGCCACAGGAGTCCTTCCAGGGGGTTGATGATGACGAATGGGTGAGTGACTGTGATGGCTGTAAAGATAGACATCCTGTTCTGATTTGAAGTGTACTCGAACACACTCCACAGTATCAGTTTAGTACATTATGGACGGATGGATGGATGGATGGATGGATGGATGGATGGACGGACGGATGGACGGACGGATGGATGGATGGATGGATGGGTTTTGGTGGGGATGGTGGATATGGCTAAAATTAATATTGCAACATATATATGAATATTTTCATGCCATCAATGACATGGCACAGAACTGTGCTCCACTATTATGCATTTCATCAGAAAAAAGTTCTACATGTATGGCTTGGTGTCAAAATATTTAGACTGTAGGAAACAACAGGACGTCAAGGTAATGCAAAATCTAAGGAAGTTCATCATCTAACTGTGACTTCTCTGTCATTCAGGATGACTAGAGGGGACGTTGCCTTTCCTTTTGTTCAATCACGGTGCCAACAATAGAAAGGAGAGACCAGTCTTCACGTTGCCACGTGTGTACAATAGTGCCACCCAGATGTCCACTGAGCTATATCTGCTAACGTCTCAGCCTACTGCACAATCAAAGAATACTGTACAATGTGAACAAATCTTCAACAAAGTCAACAAATGCCCCAGCTGCCTGATGCTGATGTGGAAAAAGAATCACAATAACTTCCAATTTGATCACTGTATGTATCACAATATCTGTTTAGGTTTGGGAAATGGGAAATGTCACAGTGTGTCGTTGATGTTCATCATATCAAACTGCATGAAATTTGATATGAAAATCATTTTCAGATGGAATTCTTAAATATCTCAGAAATCATTCTGGGATTAATCTAACTTTGTAATAGCTTTCTTGTGTGTATGTAGACTACATAATTATGTCACACTAATGTTGATATTTACAAAAACAAAAAAGAAATCCCACCAAACGCCATGATCAGTAAATACATAGAAATCATATATTAGGACAGCTCAAATTTATATTTCTGGTAAACCAAGGTGCAAGGTGAATAAAACTGCAGGTAATCATAGCAATAATACTTCCTGCTTCATGTTACATTACCAATTAACTCTTAGTGGCTAAAACAAACATAACTAACACTGACTACAAACAACTTTTTTAAAGTAATGGATGAGCATTTTAGCCAAGCTTCAGTTTATGTCTGTGGTAAGTGGCCATGGTTTAAGCGTGATAATACACCCCAAGTTGTCCTAATATAAAAATTAATGGCCTCCCTTTTCTGCCCAGTTTGCATTATTGTCATTTTTTTATATCAGGATACCTCATCATGTTATCTGTGTGGACATTACCTCCACTGTGGACCACTCCCTTGCTTTTTCTAGTCACAATGTGTCTTTGAAAAATTGAATGTTGCAAAAAAATGAGTAAATAAAAGTTAATAACAAATGAACATCATGCATCTGATAACAAAAAAAACCTTGTCTTCCTGTTTAGTCAGGTAAAGCACACACACACACACGCACGCACGCACACACACACATACATACATACATACATACATACATATACACAATTACTGTAAAATATTCAAGCCTTTAGCAGCAAAAACCACACAGGATACAAACAGGGTCACCAGTGTTCATGTTTGGCCATGAACTGGACTTTCTAATGACAAAAGCATTCACAGTTTACTTTTCTTTGTTAGCCAATGTTAGAATAAAATGACATTTTAACATAAATATGTATTATTGTATTTGTGCCAGTTAGATGTCATTCTTTTTCCATGCAGAAATATTCTTATGTATAAGTTGGAGTTAAAAGTCAATAAAAATTAAATATTGTTTTGCATTGATTGCCAAACCACCTCCTTTTTGGAGTTTTTAAAGAAGCCTCTGTCTATTTTAATCAGATTATTTCTTTTCTTTTTTCCTCTTGTTTGCTGGATAGTTGAACTTTTCATCCAATCATCCATGATCTCAGTTGGTTTTCAGACTGTTTGGGGAGATATTCCTCACAAAATGAGCTAATTATATTGTCTAATGTTAACTAGTAGTAAATAATAGTGGTGTTAATTAGACAACAACAGTACAGTATTGATAACTTACAATGCAGCCATGACAGCCATCATGTTAATTCTAATCAGGGTTACAGCAATATCAATAATCCAGGCTTGATCCAACCGAGTTTGTTTACAACCTCCGATGGACTGAGATAAACCAACCAGTTCAGCCATGCATGATCATGCACATCATGTTGTACACGTTAACTGCAGGTGTCAGTGTTAGTGCAATGTATACTGTATGTGTTTGTGATTCTCAAACGCCAAACTTCGCAATACTTGGATTGGATTAACTTGCCTTCCATTGTGTTTAAAAAGAACTTCCTTTTTATACCATGAGTAAAGGAGTGTATTACTTGAGTAATGGTTTGTGGATATTTTCGATATTGTCTTGCAATAAACACCTTTTGAACCCATTACTATTTGTCTTTGTGTGATTTGGTCTCCATGACAGAAAGAAAGACAAAGGCTCTGTGTTGGGGACCATGGGAACTCACACAGACACACAGAAAATGAAGGAGTAAATAAGATTGATAGATATGGACAGGAAATTAAAAGCATATGTTGATATTTGGACAAAAAAAAAACAAAACTGATAAATAAATTAAATCGAAATAGGATTTAAGTTTCATAAATAAAATAAACTAATAAAGTAAAGTGTAATTGCACATGGAGACCTATCTACCTGCCAGAGATTTCAATACAAGCACCAAGCAAGAGGTGTATATACCTTTGGGGACACTTTCAAAATAAAGTGACTGAATCAACCACAAATAACAGGTGTGGTCATGTTGATTGTTCTCTAGTTAGAGACAAAGTCTCCGGTGGGAATAATACAGACATTTAAACCTCTGTCCATCCACAGAGCCTATTCCAGCACTGAATATGACTTATGGCAGAATATTTGCTTATTCTACTATCTTTAAATGAGATTGATGTGTTATGTCTTTCTAGTCTTAGTGGCGGTCAACTATTTTAAGGCTGCAGAGGAAAACTGCAGTTTGGCCTCCCTGCCGGTGGGTGTCAGTGTTACAGGTATCACCCTCCACCGGAGTCAGCTTGAATTCTGTGTTATTGACGCTTCCTTGAACTTTGACCCTTGAGTAACCTTCACCGGTGTACATGTGCGACAACAGAAGCGCGTCGCCGCTTGTGGGAGCCGTGTGATATTATAAAATGGTAAGGATGCGGTTTTATAGTGGTAGCGTATATATTTCGCAAAGTTAAAGCTAACGTTAGTGAGTCAGGGGAGAGGCGTAATGTCGTACAGCGTTAGCATTAGCGGGAGACAGCTGTGTGTCCGTCGCAGTTTGCTTTCCCAGCAGTGTTACATAAGGTAGCTGCTCCCTCTTCACAGAGACGTGTTGTCTTTTGATTTAGACAGATGCTTTTGCGCCGAAGTGTAAGTCTTTATTTTTGTGCAAACATGGCGGGCAGCTTGTTGACACCAGTAACGACTGTCAGTGTCTCATCGCTGCTCTGATGGATGCTGGTCTCGATGGTGTGTTTGTTTTTGTTTTTTTTTCCCTGCAGGCGAAATATCTTGCACAGATCATTGTGATGGGAGCGCAGGTGGTGGGACGTGCGTTCGCTCGGGCTTTACAGCAGGAATATGCAGGTATGATCGTCATCTTAACATTAACACCAGTGCTGAAACGTATCCATACAGTGTTGATAATTGTCTAGTCGGTGAGGTCATTTAATCAAGCAGAAGTGCTAAATATTTCAGGGTTCACTTTCAGGTTTTTTGATAATTGTAAATAGAATATTTTTGACTACATGTGTAATTAGAATATTGACAAATTAATGGAAAATAAAGAAATTATTGTTTATCTTAGGGTAATATGACTGAAGTCATGATAATGCTCTTGGTACAGATAATTTTGGATTTATGTCACTATATGGTAAATGTATGCAAAATCAAACAATGCAATCAGACTACACTGTTAATATACTCTAAATAAAATTACGCCCTGCTCAGAAATTTGTAGAAATAATGTGATTGCATCATAATATCCAAATGTGATTTTGCTGAAATTTGATAAATGACAATATCAGCCAGCCCTAGCTACATCTCTGTGTGAATTTTTTTTTTTTTTTTTTTTTTTTTTTTTTTTTTCACCACTCATCTATGATCTCTGAGGACATTTGTGTGTGTGTTGTGTTTTCCCTCACAGCGAGCCAAGCAGCGGCGCGGGCCAGGAGCCGCACAGGTCAGCAGTCAGCTGCAGCCTCCAGCATCACTGGAATGAGCCTGCAAGAGGCGCAGCAAATCCTCAATGTCTCCACACTCACCCCTGAGGAGATTCAGAAGGTGCAGTCACACTCTCTGCCTCTTTTAGGGATCCTAACAAACAAAGTGTTGGTACTGGGCTGCAGAGCCGTCAACTCTTTATAATGGAGCGTTTGCCGGGTCATTCCAGATTTCTCTAGCCTTGTCAAATCCCTTTTGTGTTGACATTGCAGCCTATGTGTGCTATGTCAATAATGTGTTTCTCTGTCTGCTTGAGAGTTGGGGTTTTTGGTTTTTATCATTACTTACTCCCCAAACTGTGGAACTCATTAGCGCCAACTGTGGAGGAAACAGACTCTGACAGGGGCACAATTCACATTTATTTTGTCAGTAAATTTGCCCATTCATCAACATTATCAACAGTTTTTGTCGTCCTCCACTGTGACAGCGATCAGAAAATGTGACGTTGTGTGTCTTTGCTGTTGTGCTGAATACAAGCTTTGTTTTGATTGAAGGCTAAACGATATTACCTAAACACTAACACTAATGGGTTTCTCTCTTCCAGAACTACGAGCACCTTTTTAAAGTCAATGACAAGTCAGTGGGCGGTTCATTTTACCTACAATCAAAAGTAAGTATTCTGTATCTAATGACACGAGACAGTTTTCACTTAGATTGTTTGCTCAATTGTTTTAAAGTGTGTTGGAGAGTGCAAGACAGTTAATGCCTTTATTGTTTTAATATTATTATTTGAATATTTATTAACAACCATAATGGGAAATTGTCATGACAGGATTTGTCATGGTTACCCAATTATTTTGCAGCCCATGCCCCTTATTCTAATCCTGCAGTCCCAAGTGGCCAAACCATGATATGAGGTTTAATGGTGGCACACTCTCAGTGACAGTTTAGTTAACTATTTGTAGAGACTGTTGAGTCTTCCAAGAAGATGAATCCACTGTGCGCATTTCTTGAAAACAGAGTTTCTGTAAGCTGAAGTGGCAGTATAGAGCTGAACAATTAAAAGCTGTGCTTTTTACAAGTCAGCAGTTGCAATTCTCGGATTCCAAGAGAGCATTAAAAAAAAAAGAAGAAAAACTGAATCTTCTTTATCCTCGCAGTGTTTTCAGTGTCAGTAATTTTATGTTTTCATGGCACTAGTTTTGATAAAGTGTAGATACAGTATTGCGGCTTGTGCAGCTGGGAACAATGATACTCAACATTGCTCTTAGTCACTCTGTTTACTTGTTTTGCTCATAACATCCAAACAATGACCACTCTCTGCCCTTGTGTCTGCGTTAAATATCAAATTATGACTCATGTGACTCTGAGCATGTAGGAGAAAATCCACTCTTTGAACTGAGTTGTGTTCGAAATGAAATTACTATTTTTATCTCTCACCAAGTCCTCTGTGCACTGAGAGAAGCATAGTGTAATTTGGTTATTTTAAAAGTGTCTTCCCTTTCTCTCATGAATATCATTATTGATTGTGTGTGTTTGCGTCTAGGTGGTGCGGGCTAAAGAGCGTCTGGAGGAGGAGCTAAGTATTCATTCACAAGAACAAAAGCAGAGGTCGCAACAGAATACGGAAACATGAAGTATGAAATGATGCTCACCCTGTCTTTCCTCTCCCTGTCCTTTGTAAATTATAACCCAATAAAAGCCTTCTCCTTTTCTCTAGTCTTGACTTTGCCAGTTTTTGGGCAATGAATGTCATTTTAAGACAGGCAGCCATAAAAATATGAATTTATTGTTCTTTTTATAGTCAAATGTTTTACATGGTTTGCAATGATTTAAATCCACATCCAAATGCTTTTATTTATGTCAGTTTTCAGCCACTGTGTAGCTGAAATGCTCATCACTGAGTGAAACTGCAGCTTGTTGACTATTAATCAGGGTATGATTGTTTTTATTCAAGTGTGATGCCAGCATGAAGTGTCCACATGTCGGTATAGAGGGGCTGAATCACGTTAACCTGAATGCTTCAAATGTGCACATTTCTATAATTTTAATTGTATATTTGGGATGGAAATGAAAACACAAGTTGTATCAAATGCATCTTTATTAAACATTTCTTTTTTCATTGACATTATTATCAATATCGTAATAAAATTCCTCTAAAACAGGAGAACACCGCTATGTTGTACCAATTGGAGACTTTTACAACTCTAAAATTCTGCATGTTCAACCACAGAACATGATGCCAGGAAAAATATATTTTCATATAATCATTTTTTTTTTTTCATATAGCGTATAACTTCTATATTTTCACCTATAATAAAAAGGCACTTGGAAAAATTCAAATACTGACATAATATCTCACAAATGTGCAAAAAACATAACTTGGAACAGGCCTTGCATGGCCGTAGTCTTATCATTAACCCTTTGTGCAACACTGTGGCACTTCAGTCAATGGCACCCCTTTACAATGACACTGACCTAGCTAGCTAACACAATTTTTGTGCCCTGGATTTCAGTTCCACTTTCATAGCATTAGACAAGGGTTACTTTAAAATCTCCAGGAGCAAGTACCGCTTCTATGTCAAAAAACAGGACACTTATAGCGACTTAGGATTTTTACAATTATTCTTGGTTCTTAAATCAACTGATGAATAACGCTCTGCAGTGAGAAAGGATGTGGCAGCATCCCCGTATCTACACACACTATGAGGGGTACAAAAGTGCAGTTTATTACAGATTGAGCTCAAAGGGTTAATGGATCATACAGCTTATTTAATATTGAAAAGATGTGGACCCTGGGAGGGTCCGTGTCATATTATTCAGCTTTCTGCTGCCATGCTGAGTCTCTGTCCCTGGCTTCGACCAGCAGAGGAGAGACAGACAGACGGAGGAGGAGGAGGAGGCAGCGAGCTGCCGCATCTGTGGGTTTCACTGTTGCCACGGAAACCATGTCTAGCCTACTTAACACCTGTTTCTGATGACATCACATGCCAGGATTGTCCACTCACAACAAGAGATTCACTTCAATCCCCAGCCTAGAGACAGGACACTGGTGTGTGTGTGTGTGTGTGTGTTGGGGCAGTGGGTGTCTCAGATAATGATGACTAAGAACTACTGAGGCAGAAACACAATTATGCAGTTCACCTCTGCTGTACTCTGCTGCAAATACTCGTAGACTTGTGGGCAGCCCGACACAGAGCTCGTCCTCAGACAGGGCGATTTTATTTGCTTTTGTTTACTGTGAATGCAGCTTGTTAGTTGGCCTGCCCCCCCCATCTCTGGTAAAAAGCTTTGTGACCAGGAGGTGGGGGAGCTGAGCCTTTTGGGTTTTATCTTTGTAAAAAAAAAAAAAAAAAAAACCCAGAGGGCAGACAGAGTTCAGTGGCCTAGTTTTCTGCAGGCTGGTGCTTGTGAGTGGCTGCCACATTGGGCAAAGCACAGCCAGTGACTTCAGAGCCGAGAGGGCCGTTTGCTGAGTAGGTGGCCAGATGGAGGGCGGCTGCACAGCACAGCTATCTTCTGCCTCTTTTCCTCTGCTGGCACACAGCCTTCCCCCTCATCTCTCCCTATCCCCTGTCCATTCATTTATTCATTCAGCCAATCCGTTCTCTCTTGACTCTCACGCTCTCCCAGTGCTGCCCGCCATTTCACAGTCAAATGCTGTTTCTCTGTGCTTTCCCTTTATCTGACTGGAAATTAAAAGTCAGGTAGCAGGCAAGATGAGTTTGCAAATCCGAGATAATTTGGTGTGAGGATAAAGAAATATTTTAGGCCCATATCCCATCTGGATTATCCACACCAATGTGATTGTCATTAAGGAGTGCAATGTCCTTTGGTCCACTGCACGTCCTCCCTAAAGCAGTGGTATCCAACCTTTTAGGACTGTGACCTCTTAAAATAAAGCATTATCATCTGAATTTTTGACTCCACAGTTCATGGCTTAAGTTCATACTTGTTGTGAGCAGTTCAACCAAACAGTGACTTCTTCTTCCCACATTGTTTCAGTTTTTAGGGTTTTGCAGCTTTGACCTGGTGATTCAATATTTCACAAGAAACAGGACCAAGTGTTTACAGCCATGCTTGCACCTGTACATGAGTCCAGCTGTGTTTTGAGCGAAATGCTAACATCAGCATGCTAACGGTGATAATGTAACATACTAATGTCTGGCAGGTAATTTTACATGGTTCACCATCTTAGTTTAGTGTATTCACATATCAAGAATTGCTAAATAGCAAAAGTAAGCAAAGTACAGCTGAGGCTGTTGTTGGAATGTCATTAGTTTTGCAGTTATTTCATCATAATCCAAGGCATTGGACAAATTAAAAGTTTGACCTGGTGTTGGTGCTAGATGAGAAGTTAAGGGATCACTAAGGTTATTGCAAATAGACCTGAGGGGGGCGAGAATGTCTGCACCACATTTAATCAGTAGTTGTCGAGACATTTAACACCAAGAATATCAACCTCAAGGTGACACTACGAAGTTAGGGGATCACCATAGTCATTAGGGTTCATCCTCTGAGCTCCATAAAAGTCTACAAAAATTTCATGGCAAACCTTTACTGGAATCTGGACCAAAGTGATGGAACAACCAACAGACAAAACAAAAACACAAAAAACAAAACAAAAAAATGTAATCATTTTGTCACCACTCAGATTGATCTTAGGACCCCGAGCTTGGGAACCACCGCCCAGTGGAGGGCCACCCAAACCTCTCCCTCTCTTCATCCCCTAAAAAGACTCGACCTCAACAGCAGAAAGCTGATTGCAGAGCAGCCATCGCAGAACACAAAAAGCAACATCAACATCAGAAAAAAATGTCTCGTCTGAACAACAGCAAAAAATAATGACAAAAATACAAAACAGCAATAACTGATGTCTAATGATGTTCTAAGACTGGGTGATGGAAAAATAAGACCACCAACTTAAGAATATGGGGAGAGGAGGGCTGAGTGTGTCAGTCTCTTGAGGGAATGTTCCTTGTGTTGTGATGATCTTCTCATCCTCCCCTACCTCTCCTCTGTGGAGACAGCAGTCAACATCATACATGCATTAGCACTAAGCGGCACAAGCCTGGAAGGACCCCACAGCAAAATGGAATAAGAGCAAACTAGTTTTTAAAGAACCATGACTTAGCAGTAACATTTCATAAAACATGTAAGGAATATAGTTTGTGGTAAGTGCTTGTTGACTGCTTAATCGAACCATGAGAAAAGTTTTCCCAGAAGTCAAATGAGTCTTTTTTTTTCTTTTCTTTTTTTTTGCCCCTTTGGACAGAGTAAAATGAGGCAGTATGCAATAGTGTGGCTTCCTAGTCAGTCCAGCTGTATGTGGCATTGAGTGCATCACACCCCCCTCTGTGGCACAATACGTACATCCCACTTTAGCCTCTCCGGGTATTTTTGGCACAGCATGAGAGATGTTGAACTTGGGTCAAAACTTTAACCAACAAGGCTAAGCTGGGCTTCGATTGGACGACCACCTGCTTTTCACAGCTGGTTTTGGGTCGGGTCACTTTTTAAAAATACAAGACACTAGTGTTTATCACCACAGTGGCCCTTTCATACACAAACTGGCCGTGTTGATTCAATTACGGGAAAGCAGCTGGACAATCCAGGAGCAAAACAGTGCTAGTTCTGTAAATGGCAAGCAGGATGTTGTGTATCGTGTCCGACCAGAGGGGGGAGCCAGACACACCAGTACTTGAATTTCACTTGTGTAGTAGACGATGTAATGATTGGTGACTGCCAGGTGATGTAACACCATTTGTCTGTTAAGTCCTCAGATCACTCTGTGCCCTAAAAGCCCCTAGTCTGCACGCCTGGCACACATTCTGGTGGACTAGGCTGGTCTATGTTGGTCACCCTCCCCAGTCTGGGGACAGATTGTCAAAAGTGCTCTCTCCCAGTTAATGTTACACTGGGGAAGCTTAGAAGTTAGCAGCAGTTTTGAGGTTTCAATACTATTACCAGTTGACACTATTAAGTGCTGTGTTTAATTGAACTGTCTCAGAGCTGAGGCAGTAGACGTCGCCTTCTCCTGCACAAATCCAAGACAGTTTACGTTCACTTGCTTTGGTATGGCAAGCTTGTCTGAATCATATTAATCACAGCAGCCTGTGAAAAATAGGTCATAACTTTAACATCAGCTGTGGAGAATCTTCTTATTATGTGCAAGTTTGCCCAACTGTGAGTGCGTCATTCAGATTCATGCTGTATCTATCTCACTGCTAAGCTGGAGGCACACTGTCAATGAAGTACAGTCATATAAATACTTATTAATGAATCAGGACTTTTGTGAGAACACAGAGCACTAAGACTGTCACGTTCATGGTCCCTGTCCACAGAACCAGCAAACAGGAATGAATAGAGTATAAAATAAGCAACGAGGAGCCAAACCATACATGTTCCTGAAAAGAGTTCTTGGGCCCCTTGGTTTCCCAACGATAAAAGAGGCTTGCGTTGTATTCTCAATTCTTGTGAGGTGTAGTGTTATCTATTGTTTACTTGACTGAAGCTTTGATAGGTTTCACTATAGTTTCGTCCTTCTCCACCTCTCTCTGAAATGCATTGCCTGGATTTGATTGTGCGAGTCAATCCCTATCACCTTTGACCGCCTGTACCCTCACTATGGCGTTCACCCTCCCATCCCAACCCCCTGAGCTCTTCTGGAATGTGTGTGTGTATGTGTGTGTATGTGTGTGTACGTGTGTATGTATCAGTTGACCACAGCTGGCTTGAGCACCACGGTGCCTGGAGGGATGACCACCCAGGACAGGGGATCATGAGACCCTCCTGTGGAGAGGTTCAGGACGCCCCCAGTCACCTCGTTCTCAGCCTCCTCCCCCTGGCCCTTCTTGGCCTGCTGGCTCTGGGCCCTACGCTCAGACGCAGCCCCCAGCATGGGCACCATTGGCAGGCCCAGGGCTGAGGAGGAGAACGCCGGGGAGAGCAGATGGGACTTGGCCAGGCCCAGTGGGGAGCCGTTGAAGGACAGGATGGGTGTGCCGCCCAGGCTGACTGGAGGTGAGTTGGGGCAACCCAGTGAGCTGAGGTCCAGGGGCCGAGGACTGAGGGGAGACAGGGGCAAGGCACCACTCATGCCCTGCAGAGCATGGCCTCCCAGAAGTGCGGCCGCTGCCCCTGGGATGATAATGTGGGCTCCACTCACATAGGACAGCTCTGAATCCTTCCCCCCTCCACTTGCAAGCCCTCCACTCTGACTCCCCTTCAGCAGGGAGCCCACCCCACCTGGGGAGCCCTGCTCCTGAGCCACAAAATGGCCATGGGCTTTGATGTGCTTGCGGAGAGAGCTGGGATCTGTGTAGCGCTTCAAGCAGCCCACCATCTTGCAGTAGTAGGGCTTGTCCACATAGTGCGTGCGCGTGTGTTTGAAGCGGTCGCTGGAATTGGAGTAACGCTTGTTGCAACCCTCATAAGGACAAATGTAGGGTTTTTCACCTGCAGGGGGAAAGATGATTCCAATGTTTTGTCCAGAATGAATAAAAAATAAATTAGGCATCTCATGTCATATCTATCATGATCCCCCAACTCCTTAAAGATTTCAAGCTCTAAATAAGCCTTAATTTTCAAGTTAACCATGTCTAACTACAATTAGACATTTTTGTTTTTTTTACTTGATCCTACAACAACTGAATGCATGCAGTCCAGATTTTTGTGTTTTGTAACTGACTGCCACTCACCTGTGTGAGAGCGGTTGTGTATCTTAAGGTTCTCCAAACGTGAGAAGCTCTTGTTGCAGGTGGGACAGCGGTGGGGCTTCTCATTAGTGTGAGTGCGGATGTGGATGAGCATCTTGTACCTGCAGCCACACAAAAATGAGTCCATTATATCATCTTCCTCTTGAATTCCTCCCCTCATTTGTACACTTTGTAAATCACCCAATTGTATGATTTCCTCACCTTGCATTGAATCCTCTGCCTTTGCGAGCACAGCCCTCCCAGTGGCAGCAGTACCCAGAGTCCTTCTCAGGCTTCACATGGAAGTCGTTGACATGGTCTACCAGGTCTTGCAGGGAGTCAAAGAGCAGATGGCACTGAAGGAGGGAAAACATTCAACATTTCAAGTTCATTGTGATGATAAAGCTATTTTATATATCCAACCCCAGTTTGGCTTCCACAGGTTTCCTTTACATTCTTACCTTCCTCCAGCGGCAGGCCAGCTGTTCATCTGCTGACAGGTCAGGAGAGGCCCTCGTGTCGCTCGTTTGGCCAATGAACATGGAGGATGGCAGGTGAAGTCCCGCCCCAGCTCCGATTGGCACAAAAAACTGAAAGGCCTGTGAGATGTGAGAATTCTAATGAACAAAAAGATAAAGAGGAAAAGGACCAAATGAGATTCATCGGTCTGTTGCACCATTAAGAAAAAGGAATGCAATTTAGTTCACGTTTTCCTGTAATGTGTGACTGAAACGCCTGAAAATGAAATGTACGGGTACTTTACAAGGCCTCACAAAGACAACAAAACATCAAAACAACATGACCAAGGTAGTACTGTCTTTGTAGCTCTGATGCTGTGAAATCACTTTACAGGTGACAAAATAGATGCTTACAGCTTTAAAGCAAATGGTGTACAAAGAAGGAGAGAGAAAGACAGAAAGGTCCTGATGACTTCGCTTGAGAAAATACTCAGTGGTGCAGAGACAACTGTCAATGGAGTACAGAACTGCTGATCTTCATCTTTCCTTCAAAAATTGACTCTACTCCCTCTCTTGTAACCACCCACTGTGCACTACAAAACCTCCCTACATCCCTGAGCTCAGCATGGGAGCTGTAAGATTCGCTGAATCTCAGCTAGGGCTCAAAGAGCTAATGCACTGGCTCAGAGACACGCACACGCACACAGACACAAACACACACACACAGTGTTAACCCAGCAGAAAACAGAGAGGAGTCTGGATGAAATGTTGAATTTAGAATAAGGGACACATAAGTCCAAGCTGTCGTGTGAGAGCAGGGAAGCAGAGAGAGAGGGAGAGAAAAAGGGTGCAAATGGATCACAATCCCGCGGCTGTCTCATCGTCTTCAGCTATGTCAGAAATGTGTATGTGACAAATTTCGTAAAATTAGGCCAATTCCCTGCACTGAGCTCTGCCTCTGCATGCAGAACTATGTGAGCTGCTTTGTGAGATGCTGTAGGGGAGAGAACATGTGAGTGTGAGTGTGTACAGCTGTTCCTCTATAAGAAGCACTTAATTGTGTATATGAGAGAGAGAAAGCGTCCTATCTGTGTCCACGGGGGAGAAGTGAAGTGTAGAGTGCGTGTAGTGGTGGGGTCGGGGGGGCCATCTAGGACGCAATGTGGGCTCAATGGTCCCAGCCAATGCGTCTCAATTCAATTGGGAGGGAATTGAATTAGGCAGCGTGAGGTCTGCATGGCCGTACCTTGTCTTAAATCCGATTATACATGTACACACACACACACACATACACACGTCATGCCAGTGGGGCCACTGGGTGCAAGTTGCACAGACAGAGGCACTTGTTGGGGACACAAGAGGTGTTTGATAAGAGCTAACACCCTCTCTCTCTCTCACGCACACACACACACACAGGCCTCCCACCCCTTGCACAGCCTGATGGAGAGTATGACACAACCTGAAGTTGTTCTTGATTTGTTCACCCCACCAGGCTGAGTCACTCTCCACTGAAGACAGGAAAGTGTTTGCCACTCTGCGCTGAAAGACTGTGTTTATTTTCTTCTATCACTCAGAGGTGAAAGAAGAGGACGTATGAGAAAACAAGGGGAAATGATAGAGGTGTTGTTGGGTTAAATAGAAGCTGGTAGAAGCTAAGGTAACCACTTGTGCTGGTGTCTCTGAGCTCCATCATACTCACCCCTGAGGGGATGTAGTTGCCATTGGTCATTTCTGGAGAGCTGGGGGTGTGGCGGGAGGAGGGAGACATGCTCAGGTCCACTGCAGGGGGCGTGGGGGTGTCTGTTCGATCGTGAGGGACCACCTGCACACCTGGCATAACACACAAAGCACATACACCTGGTAAGATGACCTCTCACCTGGGGGATCTGATTATAGGACACTGCTCTGAGTCTCGATTGCGTTTTCATTACAAGGTGACCTACCTGTGTGCGGAGAAGTGGGCGAGGCTGGCTCTATGACTGCAGTGCCATCGTCTGCCATGCGGAGCTGGCGGGCCCGCTTGGGGTGTAGCGGGGAGAGGAGGGGCGAGCGCGCCCCTCTGTCCCACCCACTGGCCCGTCGAGGGAGCTTTAGGTCCAGGGGCTCGTCCAGAGACAGCATGACCACAACCCGCCGACCTCCCACCTGTACAAACAGCCAATAACTGAGAGTTAGAGCCAGGCCAAGTGGGGCAAATGTAGGATAACTCGTTTTTCACATAAACACAGATACAATAAAATGCTGTATTCTGCAATCTGCAGGAGACAGATTCTCCCACCTGTAATATTTCCCACAGGAAATATTGCTGAAGGTTTTTCACATTCCACAGTCCCACTGGGCAAGAAATACTCGAACACAATGGTAAACTGACCACAATTGTAAACTGAAACACTGTGTAAGCCAAAGAAAAATAAACATGCGCACACACGTAGAGATCTGAGTGACCCCCTCCTCTTTTTCCACACTGACCTTTACTCACACACTCTTCCTGAGGAATGTCTACAATCCAATCCAGATGGTCACCCTCAGTGAGCCCTGCTTCACCCTACCCCTCGGCCAGTCACTGGCCCTTGCACCCTGTCACATCACCCGCTGCCCCTGCCCACCCCCAACCCCCACAGTGTGCACCTTCAGACACCATGGACCTTTAAGACCCACCAGCAACCCCCCCAGGCCTTCAACTCCAGCTGCACCCGCTCCGTCCACCTCCTCCCTCCTCTAAACACACTGACCTCTGGACCCAGCCTGAGGGTTGTGGGCAGGACGGTTCATCTAGCTGTCATTTTGAGTTCCTCAGCCACCAGACTGGCCCAGCATCACCATGTTGGACTATGTAAAGAATTTAACAAATAAATACACAACCACAAACCGAGATGAACCATGTTAGTTTAAGGAATTTTTTAATCGTGAGTTTAAATCACACTTGAGGTATCATACAACAAAACCTCCTGAAAAAAAAAAAATGTTTTCAAGTACGGAATCTTCAAGCCAGATCTTTTCAACTCTAACGTAAATAAATGCTGAGTCTATTCTTTTTCATCCAAAATTTCCTGATTCACATATACAGGCGGTGCTAGTACAGTACTGCTGGTTTATAGCCAAGCTTTTCATTCAACCCAATGTGTTAGGGTTCACTGCTCCTTCTCACCAGGCTCACACACAAATCTCCTCAAAGCATTTTCCGTCTAAACACACACACAGTTGCAGTATGTCCTATATTTCTGCTCGAGTTCATGCAGTACAGCTCCCAGTGTGCATGTAACGTGTACACCAGACACAGATGCACACACCGTCATACTTACAGAAACACGCACGCAGACACACGCACACGAGTAATGAATCAAACTGTAATTTCAACAAATTCACCCTTCCTCCCTCTCCCGCACATACATGCCGACACACACTCGTAGAAGCCACGGTTGCTAGTGAATGGTGGGCTTTGAGAGTGACTGGCCAGGGGCCACATGAGAAGCCCTTGTGTCTGGGAGGCACGGAGCAGAGAGGTCACCAGGTTCACCAGCCCAATGAGGGACAGCCACCAGCTCACACACACATTCATACGCACAGCCAGAGGGGGTGGGAGGGGGTGTACAGACTCAATCAACCATAGATAAGAGGATGATGATACACACACGTACTGATACAAACAGAGGAACATACTGTATGAAGATGCTCACAGAGCAGCATTATGACTTTATCAAAGAGATCTTGCTGTGGTGATGCATATGTACATATATACATCTATATATATATGTGTGTGTGTGTGTGTGTGTGTGTGTGTGCACTCATGTTCCTCACATGCACATAGAGAAACATCTTAGGACAAATAACCTTTGGTTTTTATCCGATTACAGATCACTGACAAGCACATGACCCACAGGTCTCCGTTGGTGGCGACTTTAGAGTGACACTGAAATGTCAGCGATCATTTAAAGCACAGCAAGCAGGAAAACACCACAGAGACATGCGTTGTGCCGAGAGATGGGTTTTTTTACACAATTAAGTGAGAGAATTAGAAAAAGTATTTGCAATAAGCTGCAGCCAGTCAGTAACAAAATCAAATAAATCTCTTTTTCACATCTCAAAACAACCCTTAACAACGCTCAACTCTCTAATATACACACAGGCATGTGAGTTAAGACAGACCGACAAAATATGAATGTGTATTTTAAATAATTTTGACATTTAACAGCTACAGTAAGACCCACTCGTGTTTACACAGGCTCTTGGGGGTGTATCTGTCTATGGTTTTACAGTCTAATTTTGTCATAGTCTCCATTGTCCTAGATTTTGCTAAATGTATCCAGTAGTAGATTTTTACCGTAGACAGTTTGTTATGTGGGCAAACACTGTCATTAGCTGTGAAAATAAACATGTTTAGATCAGTCAGAGCGGATATGGTCTTCATTTAGAATGAGCTGTGGTTAATACCACATCTCTTTCTTTCTCTCTCTCTCTCTCTCTCTCTATTCTCTGAACTGGATGGATATGACTAACTTGTAACTCCTACCACACAGGCTGCCAAGCATTTTGGCTTTATTGTTTGGCTAAAGTAGCAGAAAATCGTCTGTCATCCACTTTAAACGAGCAAAAGCCCTTACCCTGAGACGCAGATCAGGAGACCAGGAATCAGCTTAACCTTTCCACAAATCCTACTCTCATCCACTGCAGGGACAAATGGCAATCTGGCCTCCTGTCGGTGTTATAAACCACACTATAAAACACAATGAGAAACAGTTATGGGACTGCTGGATCCATATGAATATAAATGAGTTTGGCAACTCGGATCATATGATCCTACATCTCTCACTGTGAGATGGGCAGAGAGACACGACAGGGGTCTCCACACACAAAAGCTCTTCTCAGACAGCTGCTCCTCGTGCAAACCATTACTATACCTCCATAACAGACGCTATAGCTCATCTTTCCAATTTATTATGCAGGCGTCCATACCTATCCCACCCCATGCAGCCAGCCTCATAAAAATGTGTCCTAAATAATAAGCTCGTTGCAGGTTGTTAGAGAAATGCTAGCTTCAGTTTGCAGCATGCCGGTATAAACTATCCATCTTAGTGAGTCATTTATTTTAGCATTAAATCCATTTTTTCCTTTTTATTTCAAGTTAATAAAGTTGCCTTGAGTGTAACTATTTTAGCTGTTTCCATTTTCCCTCATAAGGATACATTATCTATCTGCTGATCTGCACACTTCAACATAATGAAGCTGAAAAGATTAGTGATGAATCCATTAGTCAGCTGACAGAAAATCAATCTGCAATTTTAATAACAAATTAATCATTTAAGCCACTCATTAAGCAAAAAATGCCCAGTACCAGATTAATTGATAAAGACAAATTATTAGTTTCAGCCATACAACATATTAACACCAATTGTACCATCATTTACAACGAAACATTATTGTTCTAGAACTAAAAGGGGAAAACAAAAACATTTTAAGAATTTGTTCATCACTAAATTTATGGTAATATAGTAACGTTTATAAATTAGGCACTTAGATTACATAAATTATTAGATTTAAAGATGGTTTTGTAGCTTCTACTATTACATTTGTTCCCAAATGACAAATCTTAAGAGCAACTGGAAATTCTTTTCCTGCAGAGATGTGTTATGGTCAAATATATATATCAAATATATCAAGTAGTACTGGGGAAGAGTGGTGGGTTTTGATTTTTGAAGCAGACAAGACAAACAAAATTCTCTTGAAACTGAAGCAGGTCATAAAATATCTACAATAGACCCAGTGCAGCCTATACCATTCTAATGTCATCCCTGTGCAGCCCCTGGTGAATCAGTCCCCATTGCTGGATTTCACCTCAGACCACCCTCATGATTATTTCTTAGTGCAGAAATAGCAGAGACTGTGAGTCACAGTGTGTGGATCTTGGACCGGAGCTCCGGGATCTCGACTACATCCTCCAAACAGCCACGGTCACTGAGAGGGGGTTTGTGGGAAATGTGAGACAAAGAGAAAGGGTGACTGAGTGAAAGATTGATACAGAGGAGGAGAGAGTGTGTTGTTGTCTGTGTGTGCATGCCAGCGAGATATGCAAGTGTGTGTGTGTGTGTGTGTGTGTGTGTGTGTAAAGCTAAGTGGCGGGTGGCTGTGAAGTTTGGGGAAGGGGTGTTGGCTGGCCCCCATGCAGACTTCCTTGCTCAGCCGTGGGGTCGACAGTCTTTCTGAAAGGCTGCATTGTCCCTTCTCTGGGCCCTCTCCACTCTCTCTAGCAGAGTAAACACAGGCTACAGCAGCTGAACGGGAGAGGGAGAGGGGAGAGGAGGGATGACCAAGGGGGCCACAGTGAGGATGTATGAGGGTGAGGAGGAAGTGGAGGAGGAAGAGCAGTCCTGAGAGAGAGGCTTGTTTGTGTCCTCTTTTGCCTTTCCTGTCACCTATTCCCCTGCATAACCTTTCCCCACCTGAGTCCTAAATTATCGCCCCAAGTCCCTTTGATGAGGTGGTGTGTGTGTGTGTGTGTTCTGGGGGTGAACATAGGTAGAGGCTGGACAGCGTGGGAGAGGTGGGAGTTGGTCGATGAGTGAGATGGCACAGGGGGGCATGAGGTCAAAGGAAGGCGTGTTTTAGTGTTTCAGCACCTCTGTGCTCCAAGGCTAGGCTCACACGGATCAGCACTGACCCTTAACCGTGCTCTGACCAACTGATCTTTAGATTGATCTGAGGAAATCTGCACTGAGGAGGCTCATGTTTCAGCTCAGCCTGCTTGGTCCGACGGTGCAGAAATGAGAGCCAACAAAAAGCATCAGAGAATATCAAAACTGTGAGGTTTACGATGATTATGTTCCAGGGTATAAAATCGTATTTTGTAATATTTTGGTTTCTGTGAGGGTTTCAGAGAGCAAGTGTGTCTGTGTGTGTGTGTGTGTGTGTGTGTTTTGTGTGACCCCTCCCCCCCTCTGAGATTGGCTGTAACTTAATCTCCCCCCTGCTGTGACCCTGGGAGGTGGTCTGTAGGAGGTAAGCCATCTCTCCCTGGGGCTCTTTGCTCCCTTTTTTTTCATTCTCACACGCAAACAGACACACAAAAGTCACAGGGAGAGAGAAAGAGAAACAACATGGTGGGAACAACAGCTTCTAACAACTAACGGCATTGATTGGTGTGATTCTGAAGGCCTTTAACGTGCTGCTTTAAAACACAGAACAATCGTGCAGAGATAAAATGTACATGCAGGAGGTAGCGGTTCCTAAAGACCATTCTGTGATCGTACTTGGTGTGCTTTGGATTGTGTGGATTTGATACTGGAAATTAGTGAGTGCAGATGCCAAGTCCTCACCACAGTGATATAACTGGCCAGTGTCCGTTTTCCATCTTATTTTCTCAAGCTGACACATCTGGTATCCTCCACCTTTTATAGAGAATAAATAATCGTTCACAGGTGTATAGTGGAGGTTGTAAGTACTAACTAACAGCTTTCAGACCAACTCATTGGACAAGTAAAAAACCTTTGTTTGTGGTCTCAATAAGCCATCATGTGTTATTTGGCCTGGCCTCAGGACCATTCAAACAATCAGAGTTGAGCACAAGTGCGAAATAGAAAACAACTAATTAATACTAGTTTATGACAAATGTTATGTATAGTGTGATATGTAATGTAAAGAAATGCCAGAGATATGTTTATGATAATATAGGAACAGTGTCTCGGTGACATAGTTTATCCACCAGAGAGCACTGATAAGTTTATTTTTCAACTGTAAAAGGTAGCTCTCAGTACATGGTTATTCTTTAATAACCAAATTTAAAGGGTCGCTGTCAAAAAATATTCATGTTATATGTTTGATTTCAAAAATGAAAAATGTAATTTCATAAGATTCAATCAAATGTCGGTATACATAACAAAAAATCAGTCAGGCTCTAGTATTTAAGGGTTTCTATGAAGTTCTAGGATTGATATGCTGTTATGAGTTAGAGTTTTTATAGAGTTACTAAAACCTTATAGGAGATATTGGTATATACTTGTAGCCCATTCAATCATTAGCTCATGAACTACGGGTAAACAACTCTGTTTAGTAAATATGTTTCTCTTAGGTTTGGTAACTCCACAGCTCCAGCATGGGTCATGTCTAGACCTGCTGGTTTTTCCATCCTCCAGGTGGAAAAGACAGGGTCAAAGGTGATTGAATGAGGTGAGGGTGTGGTGTGACCTCTGACCACTGACATTTGGGTTCTACATCTGCAACTGAGGCCAAGGAGGTATAAACAAAGTTGGCACGTTTCAAGCAAGTTTATTCACGCAATTCTCTGTGAATAATCGGATTTAGGTGATCAAAGCATTTTCTCTCTTCAAAGTAAAGCAATTCCCATTTGCAGTTTTTCTTTAACAGCCAGATTTACATGGATTCATCTCAAAGTCAGGCGAGATTAGTCAGAGAAGGAGGTGACGCAGCAAGTTTCACACATTGGCAAGGAACTCTACAGACAGTTGGAAGAAGGTGAGACAGGTTAATAACCACTTATTACCATGCTGGTTAATGATCTTAGAGGAGAGACGAGAAAACTGGCCCAAAAAATGGTCTCCCCTTTACTCCCACTTCTGTTGTTGCTGACGTTTCTTGAGGTAATAGACACGAGTGACACCACCTCCGCTGACACATCCACACCCGAGCCACAGCCCCCGCGTACCCCCTCCTCCCCTCAGACCCTGATGGATCACTCGACACACAAACAACACACACAGCTGAGAGATTTTTTTTTTTCCTGCCTCTGTCCTCCTCAGCCAGCCGCCTCCTCAGACAGGAAACCTCAGTTTCCACTCCTCCTCCTCTGGGCCTCTCATTCCCTCTTTCTCGTTATCCCTCTGTTCTTTGCTTTTGTCTTTTACTCGCGTTCACTGCCCTGCTTCCTCTTTCAGTTTATTTTTCTCGTATTTTTCTTCTCTCATCTCATTCTTCTGTCATCTACTGTTGCTTCCCTCCCTGGTTTCAAAGGCACATTGATTGACAAATTATTTCAGGTATTCATAACATTTCTTTGAGATTAATTGACATAATAAAGCAAAGGAAAAGTTTCAGTGACTCGGTTTTCTCAAATTGTCAGTCTAAACCCCCCCTCCCTTCCTCTTTCCCCTGTTGCAAAAAGGCACATAGGATCATACTCAGGATTATGTAATAGCAGCATGCATGGTGCCACTGGGGACGGGCTATTGAGGAAAAAGACAGTTGTTGGAGTGGAGTCACGGCGGCTGCAGTCCAGAGACATGTGCGTTTACATGCTTCAACACAGGGTGAAATAAGCAAGAGATTGCCACTTGTTCTTTCAGAGGTGTAAAAAGAGAACTGGAATATGTCACTAATGAATTAAAGAGACTGTGAGTGCAAAATTAAGAGATAAAGATGGAGGACAGAAAGGGAGAAATTTGAGAAAACACATGGAGCAGGGCAAAAAGGAGTGAATGAAGGAAGGAAGCAAAGAAAAAGAGAGGAATAGATGGAGAGAAGGAGGGAAGGAGTGCAACAGGAAGCTTCTCAGCGAGCTACCGATGGCCTAAAGCCAAAGTGTTCAGACACTGAGGAATTCCATGCAGAGGGCAGGGAGGGAGGCACAGTACCAGGAGGGCGGGTCGCACTTGTGGTTTGTTGTCAAAGGGGACTGCAACATGAGAAAGGACGGGCACACGCTTAAAGCCCTCCCTCTCTGTGGTTCAACATTAACATTTTTGTTAGGATGCAAAACCTTCGTACTTTTTGAACAGTTTCATTTCCAAAAGCCACTACTGTGTTTAACTGATGAGACAACCAACAGAAAATTATCTATCTTGAGATTCAATCTTAATGATTCAAGTGTCTCAAATGTGAGGATTTGCTGATTTTCTGGGTCTCCTTTGGTCTGTTTATTGGATAAAACAAGGCATTTCAAGAGGTCACCTTAGGCTTCGGGAAACTGTGACATTATAGACCTTCACATTTACTGGAAAATAAAAGATGCATTTTACAGGAAATTATCAAATTTTGATCATTTTGAAACTATTTTGATAATCAAATACAGTGATTGTTTAGGTCATTTGTCAAACAAAACTACAACACAAAGGGCTATGTCCACACTAATACATTTTCTTTTTAAAACAGCATTTTAAAATGAAAACAATCTCCATGTAGACAAACATCTTAGCTCCGTATCAGAAATAATTACCGTCCATACTAACAGGCCTGAAAATGCATATCGCATGACCATTCATGTCCATGTCCATGTACATGTGCGTGCCAGTGTGAACAGGAAGCAGACTGTCTACTCTGCAGTTGGTTGCTTAGTTGCGGAAAATACTATGAACGAAGAACAGCAGTGGCATTAAGTCAGACCAGAGATTTCTTTGCTTGGACTGACGATGAAGTGGAACTGTCACTGAAAGTAACACAGGAATATGAGGCGATCATGGCAGCAAAAAACATGACATTGGGAATCACTGTTTTCATCCGTGAAATGGTAATGTGATAGGAGCGAGACGAATCGGGGAAGGATACGTTTTGACTGATAAGACCCAATCAGAGAGTTTTCAAGCTAAAACAGAGCCAGCAACATTTCCAAAAGTCTTGAAAGCTCTGGAGTAGTAAACGTAGCAAAAGTGATTTTAAAACTAAAATGTATTAGTGTGAATTTAGGAACCAGACAGACCTGACAGCAGATTCCACTTATTCTGCCATATAGTGAGATTAAGCCGCGAATGCTCTATAAAAAGCCATCTGACTGAGACATCACAATGTGTCAGTAAGCCTTATGTCCTGCTAAACCCGGGATTATCCTACGACACAGTGACCTGACTTGACTCTTGGTGTGGTTGTGGATGAAAGGATGAAAGCGTGGGTTTTTAAGGGAAGCATGCATTATCAATCAGTATGAAAATGCTTTTTTTTTTTTGTGAACAACGGTTTGTAAACTTGTATCAACAACTAACACAGAGAACATCTTCATGCAAAACTCTTGAAACAGTTTTTTTCATCCTGTAATTCATTAGAAGAGAACTGAGTGTGCCTCGGGGTGCAAATATCATTAGAAAATCAGTTCTGCAATGAAAGCAATCTTCTGAACTATTTTGACAGAATAAATGAAAAGAGAAGAGGCAGGTATAGGGGGAGCGAGAAGCTGCACATTGGCATGAGGCTAGGAAACTTCCCCAAACCCACTGTCAATCCCTAGTAGCTGCTACATGACACACACAGTACGTGATTGCGGGCCCACGTGTAGCAACATGTGTTTTTAGTCACTGGTTAGTTTTTCTCCCACCTACTACCATTCAAGCTCAGGCTTCAAATGTTTTTAATCAACTAAAATAGTTTTAATCTATACTGTAGTATCAGGACAGCAATCAGCAGTAAACAGATAATCCTCCTGGGGGCGATGACTCAGAGTGTTTAAGCAGTAAACCAACCCAACACTAATGCTTAAGGCTCTTCACACAACAGTACTGTAGGCTTTGAAGAGTGGTGAGTAATCTTACAATAACGTGGGGCATTTCACAACATAGCAGTTTCATAGCCCGGCAAAGGGTGGCGGGAACCAATGAGCGCAGCAGGAGGCCTATACCACCATCCATGAGGAGAGGAGAGGAGAGGAGAGGAGAGGAGAGGAGAGGAGAGGAGAAGAGAAGAGAAGAGAAGAGAAGTATGTGTTTGTCTATTTGATTGACATCCCCACCCTGGCTCACTTTGGCCTCCCACTAACTCTGGTGGGCCTCTTTACCTCCTGCAGTCCACTGACTGTGTTTCCCTCCAACCCTCACCTCTCCTTTCTCATCTTCTCTCTGCCATACTTCCCTATAAACAAAGAGCTTGCCTGATCTCCCTCAGCTCTGTTCACTCTCTCCTCTTCCTCTCCTTCATCGACCCCTCTCATGTCTCTCTCTCTCTTTGCCCCCCCCCCCCTCTTTTCAGTCCATTCCTGTGGCCTCTCCCCACAGGCAGTGATGCAATCCTCCGACTCCTGCGCGCAATCACAGGGTCTGGAGTCAGCTTGCCAGCCAAGCAGGGGCGTCACCACACCACGCTCAGTAGGAAAGCAACAGGAGAGGAAAGAAGGGAGGTGGGGGGGGGGGTGCGAAGAAAAGAAGAAATGCAGCCAAAGAGAGAGGGAGGAAAAACAGTCTGAGGCTGTCAGAGTTGGTGGTGGGTGATAGAGGGAAAAGTACGGCGATAAAAGTTAACAGCTCTATTTTACAGTTTGTACATATTCACGATTAAACTTGGGGTAAACATGTTTTTGTTTTGTGTTCATGTGTTAAGGTGTGATTTTATTTTTTTCTGAAAGGATCTTTTGAATGAATGCGAATGTGGAAGATCAAACAGCACAACATCCCAGCTCCTTGTCCTCTCATCAGCCCACTGACCAGCTGTGTCTGTTTTGCTGGGGTTGCTGGACAGGGTCTGTGTTTCGGAAGTGACGGCTCTTTGCTACTCCCACACTAAATGCTGTCATTCCAGCTGACTCACACAGCTAGACTTGAGGTATGAAATTCTACTGATATTTGCAGAGGTGTAACTTTGTCAGATCTGGGAGGTGAGCAGGTACGTTTCCAAACAAAAAAATCCCTTTTTTCCTGTATGTCCTTGCTGGGCCATTGCAGATGACGTGTGTTAGCACTGTGTGTGTACCATGGATATGCCGTGGTATGCTAATCTCTTTTCACTGTCGAGATGCGTGCATGGAGAGAGTGATCTTATCAAACAAAATGCACTTCAACACGAACTTAAAGAAGTCAAGTTTAAAGCTGAGACCTTGCAATGGTTATTGGCAGGGGTTCATACATGTGTACACACACACACACACACACACACACATTCACCCCTGGTATATCAGCTTTGCAGAGGCAGACCTCCCCTAAAGGCAGCAGAAATGAGCACAAGGTGAGGTTAGGAATGCAAAGCACTGGCACCTGTCTAAATCTTTAAAATACCAGGTTCTCTCAGCACACACACACACACACACACACAAACAAAAGGCCACTGCTGGCCACTCCCCAAAGTCCTGGTCAGAGTTTAAGACTTAAGAGAAATGATTTCATTTCACAACAAAAGACAGAGGTGTGTACACCAAAACTTGAATCTGCATCAAAGAATATTACTAAATAGCCACCACAGCTTCAAGCACATTTTGAGTGCACAAAGCAGCTGTGTCTGTATTCTGTGTTCCCTCACTGGTGAAAACCCAGCACCAGTTCTAAGCCACTGGGTAGGAGGGAATGGGAGGAGGTCCAGAAATCTCTCTTTCTCTCTTCTTCTCTCCCACACAGTTAACAGCAGGCTGAGGGCAGATTAATAGGGGTGACATGCGTATGGAAAACTGTGGTACGATAAGCAGCAAACCCAGGCTATATTTCAGCACCAGTTTGCTGGGCCAATGTGGTCTGTCCTTCCAATGACAGCTTCAAGGATCAGGGTAAGAAGTATGGGGCCACACAGTACAAGCACACATAAACACACTGACTGTACAGCCTTTGTGTACTACCATACAGACATGGATACGTGTACAAACACACACACACACACACAGAGTGCATGCTGGCTGTGTGTTGTGGAGTTCAGACCAGTTCAGAGTGTTGTGGTACCGCTCCAGCTATGGGAGGGGTGCGCCTGTCTCACAGTCATTTCCTGGATGGGGATATTATGGCACCACACGCATGAGAAACAAACCCCTTTCCCCTTTACACACTGACCCCAGCCACTTTCATTTGCTTGCAACTCAATAAGCCAACAGCGCATAGTGAACTCCCTGGGAAGCAAGTCGTCTTATTCAATAGCCAGGGTAATACGATCCCAACAACAGCTTTATGCAACACGGCCACCGGCAGGCTGGGGGCAAGGCGTGGGGTGGGCTGGTGGGAGCTCTCTTTATTGTTGTGCGGCGTTGCCTATCGAACATGTCTGCCATGTCGTAACTTTTCGAATTCTTAACGCCAGAATTCCTAGACGGCCACTCCCTGTCCCTGGAGAGGGCTGGGTGACACCTATGCACCAGACATGCTACACAGGACACAGCTGAGAATGGGAGGGGGGGGGGGCACATAAAGCCAGATGTGCTGTGGGAAGAATGTGCCTCCATTAGTGTTGGCCTGTTAGCATGTGAGCCTACATGTGTGGAGTTAGTGTGTTTATGTGGAGAGAGGAGGGACAGGGCAGGGGCTCAGCTTCCAAAACCAAAGCATTTTGAAAGGAGAAGAAAACAGGAAGAGGGAGAAATACAAAACAGCAGAGAGCAATTAGCAGATGAAGTGACGTGATGTGTGTGTGTGCGTGTGTGTTGGGTAGTAAACACAGAAGCAGGACCATACTGCTTCTTTAAATTTGCCCCCCCCCCCAATACCACCACCACCACCACTTCACTGTATCCTATACCTCTCTTTCAACCCTTCTGCCTCCCTCAGCAGTGATCTCACATATATATGTACACACAAAGCCTGTGTTGTCTTTTCCTTATGAGGCTGTGCCAATTTAACGGCAGCCCTGTGTTCTCCCTCCTCACATGGAGCGCCGGTTCTCTCCGAGTGACCCCCCCCCCCCGCGTCCCCTCCCACCGTGGCTGGCAATAAGACAAGGTCAATATGACAGTCTTTTCTCTCCTCTCTCTCTCTCTCTTTTTTGCCTTTATCTCCCTCTCTCTCCTTTTCCCTCTGTATTTCTGTGTTCTGTGCTTAACTAAGTGACAGGCTCCACCCTACAGCTTTCATCTTTTGCGGCTCCATCCAAGAGAGAAACAGAAAAGGAGAGCAGAGAGACAGATGCAAAGGGACAGATGGAGGGCGACTGAGATGGCAACAGACAGAGTTGAGCATAATGCTGCAAAATGGAGTAGCACTAAACTCTTGATTTGAATTTGCTAGCACATCCAATTTGTGCGATCTGTTGGAAACAAGCATCAGAAAAGATCTGGAGCTGATTCCTCTTTTCATTTGGTGAAACACACCGAAGAGCGAGGGCTAATAAATGTGCTGTGGACAAATGCAATCACACAGAGTATCGGCAGCCTTGGAAAGAATGAGCCTAAGAGAGGATCTCAATTAGCGTTGAAGGTCAGGGCGATATTCATGCTCTTACACACGCCGCCGTCCTGAATCAATACTGACATTTAGAATCAATTAAGGAATAGCCAAGCTCACAATGACTGACAAGAACATTTAGTGAAACCTGAGCAAACAAGGAGCAACAACACTTCGAAGCAATCGGACGCAGCGACAGAGAGACAAAGGCTGTGTTAGGATAGTGACTGGTTATAATTCAAGATGGCTACTGTGATTTTAGCAACCAAATAAAAACAGAGAGGGCACTTAATGGAAGCATCTGAGGTCTGCATAAGTCTTTATTTCTTGAAATGTAACCTCAAACTTAAAACATCTCCAAATTACATAAGGTTCCATCATAAGAAAGAAAAAACAGCCACAGTGCATATGAATTAAATTAGTGCTGGCAACATCTCCACAACACCACAGAGAAGGTAAACACTTAGAGGCCAAATTTTTTTCTCCCCCTCTCTTTTACTGCATGTATAAGATGGAGAAACTCTTATATAATATATGTGTTGCTTATGAAGCTGGGGGCTCATGGAAAGTGGGAGACCAAAATGCAAGGGAGGGACGAAGCGAGAGAGGGAACAGAAGTGGAGTTTAAAGCAAGGAGGAGATGGAGTCGCAGGGAGTTGGGGATGGAAGGAGGAGGGGGTGAAGGGGGCAAAGTCTGGAAGCTAGCTGACAGGACTGGATATGCCCAGACAGAGAGCCAGGCCCAGGCCCAGACTTGAGAGCCTCATTTGAGTCTCAGAAATGCCTCACCCGTCTCTCCCTCATCCCCTTTTCTAAAAAAAAAAAAAAAAAAAAAAAAAAGCACCATCAATCCCTCTCCCCTGTCTCTCCCTTCCAGCTCGTTATTCCTCACCCATACTTACAGGCAGAGCCCCTCTTCTCCTGACTCCTCCCTTTCTTTTCTCTTCAAACAAGCAAACACACACATACATACCTCAGTCATACTGAACTGCTGTAGTGCTATTGAGGTTATACTAGACAATCCAGGGTGTTGGCCAAGCAAGTAAATAATAATACAAACCAGCTGTGTCTCCACTTAAATTGCATTGCTGTGAGCATATTACTGTACAACTCACAGCTCCCTGAACTGAGCTCCCACAGATCGAAAAGGCTCCAGCCAAGCTCCACTTTCCTTATCACCTATTAGTTAAATATTAAGTATGTTGGTGGAAACTTACATAAAAAATTAAAACAGGTTTTCCTCTAAAACACCCTCGCACCCTCTCCCCACTCTGCCAGCTCCTTTACATTGCTGTTATTCTTTCATGTCTTGGCTTTACTCCTATATTCTTTCTCTGACTTTTCCTCATCAAGTGTGCCCTGCCCCAGACATGGTCTGCGTATTGTCTGAAGGGCTCTGCGAGCTGAAATTCTCTCACGATAGAAATACTGAGCAGGGAGCGCAGAAGGAACATTAAAGAGAATGAGAAGGGGTAGGGTGGGGTACTGGCTGGAGGGAGGCACTGAGTTGTCTGTGTTTATTTTGGAAATGCAGGCCTGCAGACTTGCAGAAGAGGAACTGACCCCTAAACTTCACAATGGCAGATCCACACAGAAAGAGCAAGAGTCCTGCGCTCATCTGGGATGTCCCACACAGGTGATTTTAAAAAGGGTACACCATATATCCCCGAGGGGCCATTTTAAACCACCCCGGGGATCCAGGAATGGTCTGCTCTAGGAGGAAACAGTGAGGCCGTGAGGTGATTAGTGGTTACAGTTTAACTGGAGAAAAATGCACGGTCCGTGAGCCCAGCCAGCCAGGGAGCAAAGCGGTATGCACTGGTCTCTTTCAGTTTGCAAGTTAGTGTGAGTCAAGCTCTGTATCCGCTTTGTCTATTCTTGATGTGCGAGTCCAGTAACCTGGCTGTCATCCCGCACAGACGTATCACGCTGTAGTGCTCCAAAGTATGGCTGTGTCACCTCCACTGCCGCACACATGGCAATGATTAGCGATAAGAGATTGTGTGGAAAAAATGTACGGCGCCGGACTGTAATGATATGAGAGTTGAGAGAGCCATTTACTATCATTTTCGAGTTTAACTTAAGTTCAGCTGTTGAATCAGCTCTGTTTATACCGAGATTTTACTCAGTCACATTGATGTCTTCAGCCTTGTGGCTCATATGATTTACACTGTGCAGCCACCATCAGCTGCAAAATAACTAAGTTTGCCAACAACTGCAAAATTAATTACAAAGTTAAGCCGTTAAGTTAGTAACAACAGGTCATTCATTTCACATCATTCATAATAAGATAATAACATGAACACTGTGACTCATCACCAAGACATCTTTTCTTTTTTTCAAATCTGTATCTCAAACTGACCACGGACAGAGGATGTCGATTATAACGTGGTGTCCGTGACACCACGTTATAATCGACATCCTCTGTCCACCTTGCTACACTGAAAGACCACATGCCTTCCTCTGGGTACATCATGCATCTCCTGTGATATTTTCAGCTCCATTAAACATGTCCGAGAAATGACATATCCTCATAATGGTTGCATTTCATCCGTTGAGCACCTGAATACATGAATCACAAAGCTGTTCATCTGACTAGCATTAATTACCTACAAGTGTAAAAGGACATATCTTTCATGGGAATCTAAAATAAAGTGGCTCTTATCCCTGTGAGGATGAATCCAAGTGTGCATCAGGTGCCTTGTTTTCGCTGCGTGTTGCCTCATTCACTGACCACTGTAATCCTCCCTCCCCTGCTGCTGCGTTGCCTTTCAGCTTGACCATAATCCCCAGCAGCTATGGAACCCCACTGTGATATTAATTCAAACACTCTCCCAGTGTAGTTTGTACCACTTCAGTTCCACCCACTTGCTGGTAGCAGTGCTAGTCCTCTGAGTTTTATTTTCCCAGTGGCTACATATTTTAGTGCACCACAACAGGCCGATATCAGATGAGAGTTTCTCTGTGGTAGCAAACTGCACGATGCGAGAATCAAACTGAACATGCTTCTCTTTATATCAGATGAGGCACACTTTTATTGGTCTGGTTTAAGGCATTAAGTACAAGTGCAGTGTGGGTTCCCACCATCCCTCTACCACATGCCTCGTGGTTGCTCTCTGACGCAGGAATATGCCATTAGGGTCCACCTTTTCCACCATAAAGCAGCTGCCTTTCCCTCACAGTTTGGGACCTCAGGGGTATGATGTCACACAGTTGCGGTGTGGGGTGAAATCTCAAAACAGGGGAAAACTGCGGAGGGGGATGACAACCACACCCATGATTTGATTTCAGAGACTGGCATGGTGGAAAGACTTTATGGTATATCCACTGCTGCACTAATTAAAGCAGATGAAGCCAGTTGGTGTCAAACCTGTAACTCTGAGCAAAACTTAGAGTGCAAGCTGTTGCTCCACAGCAGCTGTGCAAGTATCTACATATGGCCAAGCATGCAGTCAGGATGAGAAAATGTACAGCAAAAAAAGGGCTGCCTACACAAACACACACACACACATCCTTTGAATGTGGAATGCCTCCACAAGGATGCACAGCTGGACCCCACTGGACATCTGGCTTTATGGTGGAGCCGAGCTTTTTCTCTGCAGTGACTAAGTGTCGCGTGAGAGAGGCGTCGCCTAAATAACCAGTGTGCCGATGGTGTTAGATGCCCCTGTCTTTCTGTCAGATGGATGTTATGGTTGACCTGTGGCTGAACCGATCATCAGCTGATTGGATAAACAATGCAGCGAGCAGGCCGGGGATGTGAGGAGCACCTGTGCTCACAGTTCAGAGAGGGGTTATGGATTAAATTAGCAGAGGCCTGGAACAGGGAGGGAGAAGAGGGAGTCAAAGTCCTCCTCGGCTGCCTGTGCAGCCTCTTTCACTGCTCCTCTTCCCCACATACTTTGAGAGAGGTCGAGCGGGCCTATAGCCAGACCTTCTCAAGTCTTTGTGTGCTTTCTGTTTGACAGCTTCTCTCATGCATCCACACATTATACCTCACAGTCACCTTGGAAATATACAGCCATTCTGCTCTGATCCAAAATAAAACTGCAACCCCCTGAGTGTGCCTCGATCTGCATTGTGGCCTAATGCTTTTTAATGATCAGGCCTTATTCCACTCCAGCACAGGGCTTGTTAGGTCTGCCTTGGCAGGGCTCAGCTCTTTCCCCTGGCATCTTCTGGAACAATGGGCCCATGGGAGGCAGCCAATGGGGAGAAGGTCCATCCCAAACCCAGTCCCAGTGTGCACACAATTAGGCTTAGGGACAGTGGAATTGCTTAATTGGAGGAAAATAGCTCTTTATCTAGGCCTCTCTGCCTGTGCTCATCCTTGCCCCCTGCATTACATGCTTGGCCTCAGCTGAGTTAGAATTGGTCTAAACAAAAATGATAAAATGGCAGAGGTGGCACCAGTTTCAACCATCATCCAGTATGTGAAACACACACAAAAAAAGGTCTTCAAGCATTAATAACTCATGGTCTGCTCCGTTCTTGTAAGGGTTAACAAATGAGCATAAACTCACAAAAACTGCACTGTGCACTTTCTGACACACAACTTTGTGGCATGAAATAACAACATCTTCAGTCTGTTGCGGAAAAAATACATCAAAAACATGAAAATGTACATGATTATGAGGTCTCAGTTTACCCGCCTCTCTATTTACCAATACATCACTGGTTTAAATGACTGTCAGCAGTCTGTAGACGTTGAACTCTTTATCAGATGTTGTAACAGAACATCAGAGAGCTCAACGCAAGCTTGCATCTTGCACAACAGCTGGCTGAGATGTGATGTACGCCTGTATATAGGGCAGGATTTGTGATAGCACCGCTCTAAAAAAAAAAAAAAAAACACTCTCGGGGTGGTTGAAGAGGGGGACGTCCGTTCACAAAGGATGCAGACACGCAGAAAAGGTCGCTCCCATGCCGAATTAGGTGCCGACACGGTGTCTGCGTAAATGGCACAAACGGCACGTCCGCCACAACCGGGCCTGAGCATGACAGTGTGGGCAGTCCAGGCTGCAGGATGTCGGGCGAACCGCTGGAGAGTCTCTGAAAATAGGTCACTGCCCTGATTGAACTCGAGCAATTTCTCACATTGTTGCGCACTCAAGACCAACGTGGACACACACATGACAATAGCCGCAAATGTACAGGACTGGCATGCAAAGACGGGGTTGCTCCCTCCTTACCTTACAGGGAAAATGCCGTAGATACAGCCGAGATATCTCCGACTCGGTCCCCCTCTTCCCGGCGCAAACTTCGCACGCAAAGTCCTGTGGCTCGAACAGCGTCGGTGTCAAGTGACTCCTCGTCAGTTTGTCGCTTGCTCTTCGATAAAAACGAAATATAGATCTGACACGTCTTAAAAATATATTATTAGGTGTCTGGAGAGGCGGTCCTTTCCCAGACCATTGTCAGGATTATTTCTATGCATGGAAAAATGTAACATAAGCTCAAACGCGGCGTATGTGACAGCTGCTTGTGTGAATAAAGACTAGTCTATGGGATGACAGCCCTGTCTGTTGCCGTGGGATGATCTATACTGCATGTTATCATGCCACGGGAAACCCGTCAAAAAAGTGTAAACACCCAGATCCGTAGCCTTAACTGTTCCCGCTGAGGAAAAACGAAGACCACTGGTTGGATTCTGCATCAAAAACGCGTAAGTGTTTTCTTCCTAAATGCAAAGCGCATCGCTTAATGGCAACGCTGGTCAAGTGGAGGTGTGGGGGGTGGGGGGGTGGGTTTCCTATGGGTGCTCGTGGTTCTCCTGGGGGGCGGGAGGTGCAGTTCAGACCACAGGGATGGCACGAAGTGGTGGGTAGAGTAGATAGGGCGGGTTGGCGACGGGGTGTGGGGTATAGGGGGGAGGATCGTCTCCTTCTTCTTCAGTGCTTTTCCAGATGCCGAGGTGGGGCTGTTTGCTTTCTTTTCTCGCAGTTATCCCCCGTGTCTCTTCAGCTTTTTTGGGGTTGTTTTTTTTGTTTTGTTTTTTTTCCCCCCCCTCAGAGCACTCGAGGAGACGCCGAGCGTTGATGGTAGTCTCCCCCACGACCGTCTGAAGCACACAGACAGCCGTCCGGAGCCCAGCCAGCCCGTCAGGACCAGCCCAGAGTCTGCCAGCTCAGCGCATGCTTACTGCTCCGCCCATCCACCATGGGCAGTCCCCGGCTCCTCTCCAAACTCTGCCCCCTCTCCCTCCGTCCTCATGGCCATGTCCCCGCCTCAGCTCCCCACCATCAACAGGCCGTCCCGAAGGATAACGCCCCTCTGTCCGTCGCCCTGCTAAATGTTTTTCTCCTCCAGAGTTTGTAGACATCTCTGTTCTCACGCTGGCCACCGGCTCTGCCTCAGCAGGCTGCCATACCAAAACCATGCGTTACATAATTCAGAGCTCAGACACCCAGTGGATTTTTTTTTTTTGTTTGTTTTTTTAACGATAACAACAACTTGTATCTTCAGCCCTACAAATCATGACAGTCGGATCAACACTTGCAGCTATGTGCTACAATAAACACACAGGGCTACGACAACAACAACAACAGCAATGGTAAAGACAAAACAAACATATTAAATACAACAGAAGTAAAAATATTTCAACAAAAAGAGGCCTGCATTCCTGTCACTTTTGCAGTAGCTTCTGTTATACTGGTGCATGTGTACACTCTGTAGGGAGTTCAGGTGTAGGTGGTCAAATGAGTGATCAGAGCTTTTACTGAAATGCAAGCAAAGTAAAATAGGTCTACTCAGTTACAAGGCTATTGTTGGGTTATTGCTACATATGCTTTAATGTTTCAGCTAACTTTACATGCCATGAGGTAATTTGATCTAATCTGAAAGGCAAACAGTTGTCAACTGAGTAAAAAGTGCAATCATTTACAAATAATTTCTGAAGTGGATAAGAAGTGCTATACAATGCTCAAGTAGTGCTTAAGCAATTTAGCAATTTATTTTAAAGAAAATTTAGTAGGAACAGGAAAAATCTTGTATATAAATAAAAATATGATTGTGTAGCTTTTTTTTTTAAATAAAAGCAACAAAGTGTAGAGTTCAAATCTCAGCTAACTATACATCACACCTCAGTACACAATACCAATTTGGTCTAGCTCGCACAATTAATTTTTTTTTTGTTGGGAGGTGTAATGAATAGCATCAAAGGGTCTGGTGTGATCTGATCTACATTGCTATAAGCTTCTCTCAGGTGGTGAAAGTTTCTCTCTTCTAGCGCAGTTTTCCTGTGTTTGACGCCATGATTTTACTTTTTCAGTGTCTGTGACTGATGCACAACATCAATTCAGGCAGCGAACTGCTGAAAATGTGGAACAGTAACATGTGAGTCACATCTGTGTGATATATCACTGTGGGCAGTAGGTGCCAGCCTCTAGAACAAACCACCGCAACTTGCATTCAAGATTTTTCAAGGCAGCATAACACCACACAAGCACAGGTGCAGTGACCATTCTTCACGATCTGGTGTTGCATCAGTCTCGTAGCTATTGTATTTTGTTGTGCTGTGTTCCTGTTCTGTCCACAGTGTGACAGTGTGATGCTGGGGTGCAAACTGTGCACCACAATACTGTGGCACTTAGCAGCTCCCTCCTCCACCCCTTCCTCACCTTTTCACCATGCTACCACTAGAGGGCGGGAAGCAGCCTGGGAGAAGACTTAATTACTTAGGAGCCCTCAGAGATTTGATTCATCAGTAAGAGTTGATTTGCAAAGCCTTGTATTTCCATTTTGTGGAAAACCCACAGAGATCTTTTGATTCAGTATTTCTAAAGTGGAGATAATCCACCTCATGAGTGCACTTTCATTCTGTGGAGATCAGGATTCCTTAATGTACTGTAAAGCAATATGTTGTATTATAGGCCCACATTAATTCCAAATAAAACGTCAACAGCCCAGGTTTGCATTATATTTAATGAATTTGTCTTGGAAGCTTTGAAAGTTAACGATGAATCTGTGTCAGCCGTGGAAGATGAGGCGAGAGGTGACATGGCCAAGTGGCTTACAGTAACACTAAAACAGGCTTTCTACAATTCAGCTTTCATGTTCATTACGTTTGAAAGGTTTTAAATATTTGAAGTCAGTATTAATACGTTTTGCAATTTATCATGTGCAGCCTATGCATTTTGTTGCATATAGTAGCCTATTCATGCTGTGCTCTAGATTTGAATTCAGCTGCTTTTTTATTGGCTACAGGTCTAAGTTTGTATCAGTGTCTGGGCTACGGGATATTAAGATTTAATCTATCGATTGATATTACAGCTATGCTCATGAAGTCAAAGTATAATCCTCCATTTAATTGGCTAAAATGTATTCCTGTGTACTGTAAATTGTACAAATATGTGGCCATTTGACAGGTAATTTAATACCAATGTGAGATTATCCACAAATAGGCAACAGCATAGAAATTATTTTTCATTTTACGTCCAATCCTATGGTCCAATCATGTATTAGGATTTTTCTGTTTCATTCAATGGGCTGAGTCAGTGTTTCTGTGTATTAGGATTAAGAATTAGCCTACATTTGAAGTTGAATAAGGGTTGCAAGGGTCTTTCATGTAAACAGCTGTTTGAGACCCACTTAAGAAGTTGTAAATGTATGCAAATGCATGACAACTTACGAGCTGCACCAATAACGCAGCTTCGCCTCGGCGACGATAAAGCTGCTGCGTATTTTTTTTTTTTTTTTGGTCATTTTTCATTTCCGGGTATAATATCAAACACTCTGCTCCCGTTTTTGCGGCTTCGCGTCGCCGCCTCTGTTGAACCAATGAAACGATGTCACAGTTTATCCTCCTGGCCCCCGTCGTGCCACTGTTACACCCAAAATGGTGAGCAGCGCTCCCGTCGAGCCGTGTTTTGCGTCGGGCCGGCGGCCTGTCCCTGAAAGCCCTCCCCGGTGCCGCTGTTGCTGTGCAGCTCTGCCAACCCGTCAGCTGATCCCTCTTGTTCGCTGATCGCAGATGCTGGAGCGCCCGCCCCTGTGGTAGTCCCGCTCTTTATTCGCCGTGTAAAGGTGCAATACACATTTGGGTTATTGCTGTAAAAAACGTTTAAAATGTGACAGTATGTGGCGCTGTGTGGGTGTATAATAATCATGTTGTTCACCTTCTTTTATTAATGGATGCTTTACATGTGCATGGGTTAAAATTATATGCGCTCTTTATAAGAAGTAGTATCATAAGGCAAGTATTTAAAAAATATATTTTTTTAATGGTATACAATAATAATCAGTGACTGGAGGACCCGTGGATTTATTTAACTCAACAATGCTGCAGATTGAATCATAAACTCGGCGTCAGTGTTTCGCTGTTATTCATATTAAAGTCTGCATGTGCGCTTTCTCGTCGGTGTAAATAGTCCTTTGTTTACATGCAGTCCCCTGTCTCTGCGGAAGGAGGCTTTTGGTAGTGCAGTGTGACTCCTACCAGCTGTTTCCCGCCTTGAAAGCCATCCGATCAGCTGCATACACACACACACACACACACGCACGGTCATGCAGAGGAAGAAAGCAAAGGGGAGGGAGAGAGAAAGAGAGAGAGAGGTAGAGCACCACACACAACGAGGGAACCCCATCAGCTGGAAGTCGAGTAACATTACAACTCTCAGCAGCCTGAAACTACTACATTACACAGACGAGGGATTCACATCTTCTCTGAGGATTTAACCCGCGTCGGATCACGGATTTTTTTTTTTTGCTCTCTAACGTCACCATTCTTCTTTTATTGTACGAAGACTATTTGCTGTATTTTTTTTTTTTTTATTTTTTTTTTTTTTTAAGAGGGGGGGGGGGGACCAAACTGGCGAGAGGCGAGCATGGAGTATTTCATGGTACCAGCTCAGAAGGTGCCCTCCTTGCAACATTTCAGGAAAACGGAGAAAGAAGTGATTGGAGGTCTTTGTAGGTGCGTATACACGCACTTCATTCAGCATGCTGTGTGTATTTTTATTATAAGTCATCTGTTTGGAGAGCACGCACTTAGCGACGGCGCTCAGGCAACATGCTTGATCTGATCTGTTATTGTGTACACGACCCACTCACGGGGAGATGCGGGCTTTTATTCTCACCAAACCCTCAAATTATCTTACGGCCGGGCAAGTCGGGGCTCTGGCTCACACCGCAGCATCCTTCCCCTGATGTTATTTCGCACATTTGGCTGCGAAATCGATGTATTTTGTGGCTAACAAACACAAACCACGTGGTTCCGTGCTCACCACGCTGCTACTCCGCTCCGGAGCGCATCCCCGCTCTATTTATCCTTAAAATTACCCCCCTGTGTCGTCTACAGATGCTGTGATTTGCATGAGAAAGAGAAAGCTTTTTACGAGCGGGTGTGTTACAGCGTGAAAGGGTCTATTTTTGCCGCACACATCAAAAAGGGCCGATTTCGCTCAGAGCGATCCGAAGTTATTGTGGGTTGTGCGGCCATGCTTGGGGCTTGTGCTAAAAGTGAAGAGGGGGGTCTGGCGTTTGTTTCCTGTGTATGGCGCCTTGTTTTGATTTATTCCAAATGTGAAAATGCACAGCTGCTGTCAAAATCGCCCTTATTCGACGCGGGGGTAGTTTTACTAGTGTTTCTCCGCGTCTTGTTCGCGCTACCGAGCCGCCTCCACTGCGTCTTTTCATCCCGCACCTCTGCCATGCTGCCTGCCGCATTGTTGTAATGGCGGAGGACACGAAAAGTCTGGCTGCTCGGAGCACGGCGGTGGTGTCGGGCACTGTGATAACTGACGGAGTGAGCTGATATGGGGATACTAAAATGTAAATCTCCCCAGTGGGTCCGGCGAAGGGACATTTGACGTTCGCTGGGAGGGAGGCAGGAGGATTAAAAGCGGTGTTATTAATAAGGGGGTGTGTATGTCGCGGAAGGCCAGTCGATGCGTCCGCAGCCCTGTTTGAAGAGGGAGGCGGAGGGATCTGCTGCTGTCGCTGCTGCTGGTAGTGACGCGGGCAATCTGGGAAATGTAGTCCCTTTTTTATTTTTTTTTAAATTTTTTTTGTAATCCCCAAAGTGAGCCTGCGGAGAATTGCTTGAAAATCTCAAATCTATCAAAATTGAACCCACACTGATTTTAAATGCTCACTAAACGGGAAAGCCATGTAACTTTGACAAAAAATTGCATGACATTGTTGCAGTTTTATCTATGATCTAATTTATAATTTATCTGACCTTGTTATAAAATTAAAAAAAAAAAAAAAAAACAACAACTTTATTTTCAGTTGTGTTAATATTATATTGACTAATACATTTTTAAAAGAATAGTCAAATTGGTTGCATTTTTCTTCCAGCCCCATAACTAAAGAATATTTCTATTATTGATTAATACATTTGTGTATAATTTGGTCTGTAAAATATCAGAAAATAGTGAAAAAATACCCATGATTATTTCCAGCTTGACATCTCCTATTGTCTCGTTTTGTTAGCCCACCCTAAGACGTTTAATTTAAGGAAAGAGGAAGTAGCCTCTCAAATTTGAGAATCTGGGCCCATTAATTGTTTGGCATTTTGGTTTGAAAATTATCAATATAGTTGGAGTAATTTTCTTATTTGGTGCATTTATCAATTGATCAACCAACAAATTCAGCTCTGTTTAGTTGCCTGGTATTTAAACTCTTGTTTTAAGCATTAACCAACTCTCATTGGGACCCAGGCTGTTTCTCTATAGTGGTTTGTGTTTGTGTGATATGGTGAAGTTCCGGCCCAGTTGGTCATGTTTTGGCAGTCAGTGTGTTTGCTGGATGTGCTGCCGCAATGTTGGTACTTGTGTGTTTGTGTGACTGTGTGTGTCCACACACGCTCCTTTTCTCATCTGTGTCTGCACAATTGTTCCCAGTGTTTGCACTGAGGCAGCTGAGTCAGTACAGATAAGAGTTTGGCTAGAGAAGGTCCCAGAGATACTGAGCTTGATACAGAGGATATTAGAGGAAGTTTGCCTAGAATTTCCCCTCAGCTGAATTACAGTGAATGGTATATAATGTTTTTTTTTCTCACAGTTTTAGGCTGGAAATATTAAACAGATGTTGTGCTGCTCTAATTATGTCTCAGAAACAGTCAGTGGGAGTTAACAGCCACCAGCCATCTTTTTAGCACAGGTGGTGCATAAAAGGAATCTCATGAAAGGCGAATGTACTGCTTTTAACAGGAGGAAACTTGCTCACTCTCAAAACCGTTTAATATCACAGCTGGGAATGAAGAGCATACGCAGTAACATTACACTTTAACTCCTGTAAAGAATTTATCTCAGGTTGTTCACTTACAAAAGGTCATGTCATATAATCACTCCAGTCCTCGAGCCACATTCTGCATCTGCTCAAGTAGACCAAGATGGCCTTGAGCTCTTATGTTGAGCTTCAAGGGATGGTTTCTCTAATTCCTGCAGTGCCCCACTGTGATTACCTCTGCAGGATGCAGCCGTTAGGATGCACACACACACAGGAGTAGTTCTTGGTGGACTTTAAGGACAAATGCACTCAAAATTCATGTTGTTGGCGATGTATTTTTGTATTTCATGGTCCATTTTGCTGTTTGGTGGTGATGTAACATTAAATAGATCACCCAAATCACATTTCTCACACACTATTATTTTTTTATCCATGTAGATAATTTCATTTTTATGTGTCCAGGTAGTGTTGAGAGATGTATTTTAGAAAATTCTGGTCCAACCCAATATAACTAAAATTAATAGAAACTCAACTGGAAACTGCCTTGGTTACCTCACTCTGACGTCAATAGTTTTTACTGGGACTATTTCTTGGGTACAAAGTACTTCCAACTGGAAGGCAGAAATGATAAGAACTCCAATTGTGGTAGCCTTGCAGACAGTGCATTTTCAGTAAGTGAGGATTATGATGACAGGCAGGCTAGTGCTTAGAATTTCTTTGCTAACTTAGTCACTAATATTTATTTCTATCCACTCAGATTTGGTGGAAAGTAACAATTTTCCACCCATGCACTGGGGGTTGTCTATTGTCACTCTGAGACATGAAGGAAGCTACTAACCAAAGTAGCAGTCGAAGAGGCAGACTGAGAGAATTTGGGTTGACCATGACATGCAATCAACCAAAACCTCCACAACCAATGGATTTATTTATTAGTATTTAAGGATGCATTGCACAATTCACCATCTATAGGTGAAACTGTTTAGAATGGATGTCTTATAACTCCTTTGCCCCTCCTCATTTTCCCTTCTTCCCCAGTCTGGCCAACATTCCTCTGACCCCAGAAACAGCCCGGGACCAAGAGAGGCGAATCCGCAGAGAGATTGCCAACAGCAACGAGCGTCGGCGTATGCAGAGCATCAACGCTGGATTCCAGTCACTTAAAACTCTCATCCCACACAGTGATGGAGAAAAGCTCAGCAAGGTGGGTCACGAACAGAGATTTGAATTGCATGATGAATGAGATGTGGCTGTAAAACTCACCTTCATAACAGGCTTGTAACATTTATTTTTCTTCTCTTTTTCGCAGGCAGCCATCCTGCAACAGACAGCAGAGTACATTTTTACGTTGGAGCAGGAGAAGACGCGGCTATTGCAGCAGAACAGTCAGCTCAAACGAATCATACAAGTAAAGCATCATCATGCCAAACCTTAAACTGCTTACAAAGCTGTTACAAGGCCTTTCTGTCTTTCTTTGTCATCAGATTTAGTCTTTAAAACAGATTTCTAATTTCTGTTTGCCTTCTCTAGGAGTTAAGTGGTTCCTCCCCGAAGAGGAGGCGTGCAGAGGAGAAGGATGAAGGGATTGGCTCGCCGGACATCCTCGAGGAGGAGAAGACTGAGGACTTGAGGAGGGAAATGATCGAGCTAAGGCAGCAGCTGGAGAAAGAGCGGTCGGTCAGGATGATGCTGGAAGATCAGGTAAGGAACAACATCTAACACAATTTTTGCCTATTCCAAAATTCTGAAACTATGTCCAGACAAACCCACTGGCTCATATGTCTTGACATGCAACTAAGGCTTTTATCTCCTGCTCCGTTTGTCAGATGCGTTCTCTGGATGCACAGATGTACCCCGAGAAATTGAAGGCGATCGCCCAGCAGGTCCAGGAGCAACAGGCCCAAACACAGAGCCTCGTTCGTCTGCAGCAGCACAAGCAGCTGGAGAGGGACCTCACTCCAGCTCACAGCCCACAGGTTTGAAACATTTGCATATGAGTCTCACTCACACATAAACAGTGGAGCAATCCTTTTGAGAATCACGCTTGTGCTAATGAAGTTCACTTTTCGGTAATTGGTTAACTTCCCCAAGTTCTGTACACACATCCCATGCCTTTGAAAACCAGGGTTTATTTTAGGTTCATTATTCTAAACTCATCACACGGCTGACACCAAATTCAGCTCCTCCCTGCCGTGTGTAGCTGTGAGTCTTTATGGACACGTTGAAGCATATTGCATTTCTAAAACACATGCACATCCGACAAATCTGCACTGTAGATTTCCCACTGACATAGTTGTGCATGACAGCCCCTTTCGTGGCCTGAATTAGGGCTGTCAGCAGCTAAGGCACATTTTACAGTGTGTTAAATGACCAGCCCACACATCTTTCTGCCCGTGCCCATCTCCTGCCCTGACAGCCACAGTATCCTGTTTCTGCAGGCTAACCCGAACAGAACATGATGCCAAATCAATCGGTGGGTGCTGTCTGTCCGGCTACTGCTAGTGGCAGCTGGGTGCTGGCGGTGAACGATGATTGATACGCACTGGTTTAGCCATGTGACACTTTGTAACTCTCCAAGGAGAGCTGAGTGATATGACCTCAAATCAATAGCAGTGTAATCCTTTGAATTCAGCCCTCGAACAACAAATTGCTGGAAATAAAATGACCTCCTACTCAAATATATCTTTTGCACTATCATCATGGCTCCATGACAGCTTAAAGCCTGTTTTACATGATCTGCTTTGATATCATGTTTTAACTTTGCTAAATGGATATCTTTAAATAAAGGAAAATCACAAGCATCATATTGTTCACTACAAATAATAATAGTATAATAATGTAGTAAAAGGTCCACTTAGCTGTAATTTCCTGAGCTTTTAATCACATGTCACAGCTATAGGATGTTATAGTTTAGAGCATCACTAACATTGGACCTTCAGAGGTTGAAAGCTGTGGGGAAAAAAGCACAAGTGGACCTTGAGTTATTATTCTTTGTCAAACCTCTTTGTTTTCAAGGTCAAGAATGAACTTTCATATCCATTAGTGAAATGAGTTATATGACACAAGCAGCTTATAATTTACATTTATGTCGCTATTTGGGCATTGTTGGGCGGGCTTTGGATTTGGGTCCAAAGAGTTGTGTTAAAGAGTTAAAGTCCATAGTTTATGTCAGGGTGTGCCACAGTGGGGTGGGGTACGCCATTTTGGGGCATACTCATGCTGATCTAAAGCTCCACCTGTGAGTGGCATGCTCATGAGGAATCTCAACAACCCGTACTTGTGCCATTTCAGGGAAAAACAACCACTTGCCCAATAACCTTGGTTTTTAGAGGCAACTCAAAACACACAGTGAGAAGCTTTCCCCAAACAGAAGGGCGAGGAAATTTAGGTTGATGAGAGCAGATGAGAACATCTGCCCTGGTGAATGTTATGAATGCTGTCCAGCTGTGTTCCCAGTTATTTGTGTATTAGTGCACCCTGTGTATGTGAATATGCATTGTTTTAACTAGTTTCTATTAGTATAGCTTATATATTTTCGGTAGTTTGTGTGCCGATTTATAATGTGGCTTAAATGCACTGTCATTGTTTGGCAGCACAGTGATGTGGCGGCATGAACAGATGGTATAATAAGTATTTCTTTCTTCCAGGTGTTGGCCCCAGCTACCCCTCCTGCACCTACACACCATGCCACAGTCATCGTCCCTGCCCCTGTCCAGCCTTCTCAGTCCCATCATGTCACTGTGGTAACCATGGGCCAGGCATCAGTCATCAATACCGTGTCCACATCTCGACAGAACCTGGACACCATTGTTCAAGTAAGACGCAAATACAAGGAAGTCAAACACAGACTTATGAGCCATTTCTCATTGAATAGGTTGGTAGATGTGAACACTAGAGGGGGATGTTGTCACTCACATCACTTATCTCCTTCCTCCTCCTTCCAGGCAATCCAGCACATCGAGGGCACCCAGGGGAAGGGTTGTGTCGGCGAGGAGGAGCAGCGAAGGGCAGTCATTGTCAGTTCAGGTCGCGTCCTCTCCGACGCAGCGGGCTCAGACACCGCCTCAAACAGCGACGGGCCTGACGACTGTTCACTGCCCTGAGGTCATCCCTGATCTCTCGTGCGCCGTGCACTTACACGCATACACAGAAAAAGGCCCAATCACACCAGGGCTATGGGAGGCTTCAAACCCACAGCACTCTTGTTCAGTGGACATTAATAGGGCTGGTAGACAGTTTGAAGCACTCGTTTGTTTTTTTTGTTTTTTTTTTTGTTTTTGTTTTTTAATACGCACTCTTACATGTTGTACCGTGATAGGCAGCCCAGATAGGTTAACACTTAGACACTCATACGTGCAGTTTCTTCTGCGTCTTTTCTCTGCTTATTTCTAGCCCCCTGCTATCTCACTTCAACACAAACTCATGTTCATTCATCTGTAGAATGGTTATTAGAGCAACTACTTCACTGACTGATCTATAAATGCGCTGTCATATGGGATACTAGAATTTCAAATGTCTCAACTTCATGAACCACTGGGATGTTTGTCTCTTTATTCGGCCCTGAAGCCTTGTGAGTTATCCGCGAAACAGGACATGAAGTGAATGAAGAGCCCAGCAGCGTAGCGTCAACACAACCCAAGAGCATTTCTGTTAAGGCGAACATCCTTTAAAACCTTCTCATTCTTGCCCGTCTGAGCTTTTTGGAGAGACACTGTGAGCTTACAAAACTGTCTCAAAATTACACCTTTTAGGCTTCTGGATGAAAGATTGTGTCATTTTACTCTTGCGAAGTCTACCTTTTCATGTTCTGTTTCTCTACGTCTCCCACAGCCAGCAAGTTAGAGTGATTGTACTTGAAAAACACAAAAAAAGCACCACGTTGACGGGAATTTAAAAGCTGTTGTCATGGCTGACCGGCGCTTGGGAGGAGAGAGTGCACTTACTGGTTCACTACTCTATTTGTTTGTTACCATTTTTACTGGGCTGGGTTCCCGGTAATCCCACGTATGTATTTGGCATGTTTTTCTTTTTACTCGTGGCCTGGCAAAAAAAAGAAAAAGAAAATCAGTGCTTTGACTTTTTCTTGAGACCTTCCCTTCTTGAATATAAAAGCACCTGGCTTGTTAAATAAGCTAATGTGTGGGCACTCCTTAGTGATTTCCACTGGTGTGTCTGTGTGTCTGTGTGTCTGTGTGTCTGTGTGTGTCTGTGTGTGTCTGTGTGTGTCTGTGTGTGTGTGTCCCTTTTAGCCTTTTGAATCAGCGTGGCGTTAGTGGTTCCCCAGACTCTGGCAGTCTGCAACAACGCCACTTTTGCCTTGAAATTAAGGCACACATGTATGTGTGCACAACATTCACGCATACGAATATGACTGACATACAATCACTTGTTTGCTAAATCTTAAGGGCTGGTTTTATTTAGCCCTTAGCAGCGCAGTTACTTGTCCAAATGTCGGGACATCTATCCAAGAGTATGCTTCAAATATGAGGAAAAAGCCCAGTGAAATTGTTTGAATGTGCCATGGAGGTGACTGGGTCAACCACACATGCTCTATGCATTTCCTTACATAGATCATTTGTCCTTTTGTGCGCTTTTCGTCTAGTGTACCACACTATTTACATGTTTCAGCTTTTTTCTTTTTTTTATGTGTTCTTTTGCCTGGAAATGTTGGTTGACAGACACACTGACATTAAGACGTAGCTGAGAGAGGCAACAACTTGCCTTACTGATAGCCTGTGGGTGCAGGGAGGCACTGTGAAGCCAGCCTTAACACAGCCCTGGGGTCTGAGAGATGTACCTGAACACTTGAGCTGGGCCTTTTGGTGGGCCACTGGAATCCCTCTGGCTTTCTCTTCACCTTTCCACACAGGCTTGTTATCTCCCAGGGTGTGTTAGCATATATATTCCCAGTTATTTAGTCTATTTGACTTATGTTTGTTTTATTATATTTGCCTGAAAAAAAATGTAAAGGTTGCTGGTATACTAATTACATTCAAGTGTTCCAGATCACTTTTTCCCCTCAGTATTCAAAATGAATACTGACCTCTGGTTGGATTTTCATGTAGATTTGCAACTGTTTTGGTCCCATTGCGTGCACTATTATCAGATGTGTGGGAAAAAAAATTCCACAATGAAATGTTGACATTCCATAAAATTTTACTCTGTTTTTCCTATCAGGGGACTTTTCAAATGTTAAACCTGATATATTTAGAGATTAGTTACATTTAGGGCTTTTGACACATCACAGCTATGTTACAATTGCATTTAGTAGAATCCCCTGCACCGATGTAGAGATGAAGCTTTGAATTGCTGGACATATAGACTTCATCTATCATGACTTATGTCATGGCATTGCCCTTTAAGAAAATATTGATGTCAGCTCCACTGAAATGAGTCAAATATAATCATGGGACATATTCCCAGTACTTATCATTATAGGAAGGGGATTCCTGGTTATTGAAAACATGGTTTGAATGCTCTGCTCTTTGTAGAGCCCTTTTTTTTTCCCCTCTGAGTGTCCGCATTTGAGAGTCTTCTCCTGAATCCCAGAGCTGTTTTATTTCCATCTGTGTTTTGCACTCATTTCTGTGTCTTAGGAAACATTACGTGGACATATCAGATTGTCAGATGAGCGGGGTGGGCCTGGGATCATTAAATGGCGTCAAGATTACAAAGCACTTACTGTACTATACTGGAGTCCGCCTCTTTATTTTGTGAAAAGGGGCATCTCCTCAGCTAAAGCTCTTGAGGTTATGAGTAAAAACCGCACAGCTGTGTATCCCCCTTTCCCTCCATGTCCAGTCCTCCTACAACTTGACCTGTTTGCCCCTCACATTTTTTTTTTTTTTGTTCTTTGGCAATCTTTTATGCTGTCTTTGTTTATCTATTGTCAATATCTCTTGTCTCCCTTCACATTTTGCAGCTCTCTCCCTCTCTTTTTGTTTGTCCGCTGTACCTTTTTATGTTAGACTTGTCGGTGCATATGGTCATCAAGAAGCTATTTTGTTTTCTTTTTTTTTTTTTGTTAAGAGAAATGTTTTGGGGATAAAGAGGCTTGTGCCTTTGTAAAGACAGAATAATAAAGTTTGTACTTTGTTTTTTACACATGGAGTCTCATGTGTGTATCTTTTTTTCTGTTTATGTTTCTTCATAATGAGTACTAACTATTGACTAATTACTTCTGAGAAGCTGAAATGGTTATTATAGTACTAATAATGACATAACCAATGAATTAGTTTGCCCTCCAGTTCTGTATGGCTGTCATTCAAGAAGTTCAGTTGATGCACAAGTGTCTACTGCTGATTGGTGAATGAGATTTTGCACACACACACACACACACACCCCACCCCACCCCCCAGCTCTGCAGCTCATTGCTAAATTAAGATTGACCACCTCCTCTGTGACTGTTAAAATGGACACCATCACATCCTCACATGCTCCTTCAGAAATACCTCTGGTTTTGGTGTCCACTGAGGCTCAACCAGAAAATATATTATAGCAATGTGAACTGACTGACATTTTTCATATTTACATAGTTCCAAAGTGAAATAATAACTGTTATCTTAACATTGCAGACACAAAATAGAAGAAACTGCTTCTTCAAATTGAAAATGTGAAAAAGTTTAAGGTCCTCGGGCACTATAATGTCTTAACTACTTCAAATAGGAAAGAAGCGTTTACAAAAACATACACCAGACTTATTATATATTTTATTTTTGAGAAAGCTCAATTTTCTGTGGCACAGTTTGGTTTTGTAGCCTCACTACTGTTGAAATGAATGGATCAGAGAAAACAGTGAAGACTTTGTTATTACTTCTGTTCTGTCTCATCTTTCTCTCTTCATTTTTTAACTTCACCAAAATGCTCCTTACATCTTTAATGATGACCACTTTTTACCCGCCATCCCCACTTGTTGAGGAAATGCTCTTCTGTTCTGTTTCAGGCTAAAGTTTCTAAAAATAAAAAAAAAACATTCCTCATGCTATCTGCATCTTGAAAGGTAAACCCCCTTTTCCTTTGAATTTATGTTATTTTGCAAATTTGAATATGTTTGATATTGATATGATTAATATGCCGCCTCACATTTCTACATGTATGAATAAACTGGTTGTCTTTACAGCAGGTAATCTGAGTGCTGCTTTTCCATGGTGAGTGACAGCAGCATCAAAAACATAGCAAACATTTTAAAGGCAGACAGTGGCACTTGGCACTTGGCAGAAGACAGTGACTGATGCCAGGGTTCACTATCTGTAACTAACAACGAATTAATGTTCACTAGAATTCACAAAATCTCATCTGAAGCACAGATTTCCTCATAAACAAATCATCATGCTCCTTAAGTAGATCCCACCACCAGTGAAGTTCCTCAGGATTAAGGCAGTTTTACGCATCAAAATGAACATGCCGTATTTGGAAACGCTTTCTAAGTCATTTTGGATGGACATGCTTGAGTAAGAAACTCCTGCCATATTTGGGGATTAATTTACAGTTGAGATGTTGATTCCCATGGAATTGTGAGATTATATTCACCACAGTGTGTCTGCATGGGTGTGATAAAGCAGTAATCCGCCAAGTGTTTTGCTGTGTTAGGGATTCTAGGTTGAATCAGGGGTCTTCATGTTGCAGACATACCCTCTCCTCTGCTCTCATCCCTCACACTCTTACACACACACAGACCAACGCCTAAGCAAACTAAGAGCCTGCTTAGAGCCCCCATGGCCACCAGAGGGCCCCAAAGAGCATTTGAAACAGTCATATTACTTTGCCAACACGGCAGCCAAGTGAGCTTTGTGTCTTCCCATATAGTGTCTTCCTTACTAGAGTAAGGGTTTGACATCTCTCTCCAATGCCAGGCCCTCATTTTACACGTTGCACACGACAGTCTATGGTTTCACATTTACTGCAATTAGTTTATGGAAAGAAGACAGTAAAGCATGTTTCAGACATTTAATCATCATTCTTTGTTTGGCAACCAGAGCAGCTCATTGTAATTCTCTCTCTTAACTGGTGGGATTGCTGAGTGAGCGATCCCATAATATGTTCTTCTTCTCATTATGTTTATTATTTTTGTTCCGATTTTTTGGGCGCCTAACTAGTCCTTTACCATTAGAAACTCCAAATGCCAAAACGTGCAGCTTGATCGGGAGATGGACGGAATTACTTTTCTCAGAGATATGTCTCATAATTTCCAAAATAGTAAATGTTTTGTCCGACATTTTGCCTACATAAAACTTGAACTTGAAACTTGAAAACTTTCTCCTGTTTAAAAGTCAACTGCTTCAGCATACTTGTCGCTAGAGACTTCATTTAAACTTTAAATGGGTCCCAAGACTTTCAGCTATTAAACTTGTATTCAAGTTTTTGATATCAATTATAGTTTTTGGTTTATCAGAGGTGATGCAAAGAAAATATAAATATCTAAAATTTCAGTTTTTCCCAGAATTTAGGCAAATCTGTCCTCATTCATACATTAGCAAGAAAAAGTAAGTGAACCAACTGGAATTACCTGTATTTATGTATAAATGTATCTTAAAATCAAGCTAGTTGTCTCCCCTCATAACAAGCTTGCAGCTCAGCACCGGGCAGAGAGATGGGCAAGCTAGTTTAGCTTAGAACAAAGCCTGGAAACAGGGGAAACAGTAAGCCTGGCTCATTGTATCCAGCGCATAAACCACCATGAAATGTCTGTCTATATGTCGGTCGGTCTGTCAGTTTGTCTGTCTATCCTTCAGAGTTAGACTGCTAATATCAAACAAGTTTTAGGTCACTGTTTACATCTTACATCTTATTATGGCTTATATGTTATTATCATATGTCCTATTCTTGGAGGTGTTATTTCTTATAAAACCTATTTTCAGTTTTCGAAATAAATTTTGTAAAATGATCAACAATGAGAAGTTGATCCACTTGACACCGAAATAAAGAGCTAGGTTTTGGTGCATTGATGCTGTGGCCTGAGCTGTGACCCCTCTGAAAAGCAGAGTCAGCTGCTCACACATGTAGAGTCCCTGTGGCATGCTATGACTCCTGCAACACCTCAAACACACAGATCTCAGTCCCTCTACCAGCTGGCCCTGTCTGTGCCCCGCCTCTTCTCTCTGCATGCCCTTTAACCTTTCTGCCTTGGTATATATAGTCTGTGTGACTATCGGAGTTCTCCTGGCAGCCATCATGAAGGGTGCAGTCTCGATCTGCTGTTTCCTCTCCCTGCTGCTTTTGCAGGCCACAGCAGGTAAGAAGCATTTTGGTCAAATATCAGGTGGGGTCCTCCTGTTTTATGTAAGGTGGTGCACTGGGGGTCGAGATATGTTTTTGTACTAGTGCTTCTAATGAATGAAATAGTGACATGGTTTAAGTTCAGAGGTTGGTTAAATGAATGTGCTGATGCCATACTTGATTGCACTGATGGTTTGATCATACGGTGACAGTACAGATTTAGGGGTTGTTGTTCAGTTGTGATGTACTTTTAAAATCATCAGGAGTAAGCTGGCCAAAAGTTGGAAGTAGAGGTAGGTTGCTATGTCGATTGTGGGGGCAGTTTGTTCAGGAATGGCTTTGACTTCTGGAGGCAGAGTACATGGGGACAGTGATAGTCACGGGGACACCAGCCGAGGATAGACAGGGACAGGGATAGAAACGTTACCGCAATCTTTCTTTGCCACCAAGCAGGACTATTTAAAATCTGTCCCAGTTTATAATTAAACAGTTATCACTCAATACAAAATGGTGGATTTAACTGTTGTCATCTTTTTAATTATTGAAATCCACAACAACAAAAAAAAAACCCACTGTAATGCCCAACAGTTTTGATATACGAGCACATCTTATCCCTGTTTTGGTGGGTTTCCGAAAGGAGATCACTTGAGGATTATTCAAGCTAGAGTTCAGCCTCTCCTGTGACAGCATGTCAGCTGCCCTAACGTGTGGCACCAGCTGATGGAAAGTCTTAGTCTAACCAAGGAGAGGAGAAAAACCACGCTGAAGCTTAAATGGATACTGAGCTCGTCCTCGCTTTACCTTCAGCATCCATTGATTTGGTCTCCATTGGAAGTTTATCTCCTACAACTTGGTTTTGAAGTTTTACTCCGGACCAAAAATTCCTATAGTGCCTGTGGTGATAATAATGCATAGTATCATACAGTACAGTGATCATGTCAGTCAAATAATAAATCTGATAACATGGCACCCATGGAGTTTACTGTCATAGTGACAACAACTTCTCACAGACTATCCATTCTAAAAGTGTGGACTGGTCTGTGTTCTGGACCGGAGCGGTTGCTGTTACCCTTGTCTGTCACCCTTGTCCGTCCTTGGGGTGGCGTTTAGCTCCACAGCCCGGGGCCAGGCCTCCATATTCCAGGCTGCTGTCAGGTGTCTAAGATTGGAAGGCCTCCTGAAACCCAACACTGTCCACTACAGTTCCTCCCTCCATTTGACTCCCCTCCCGACTCCTCACCCCTCCCAGCCCCATGCTTCCCTTTAGATACACTGCACAGCTGCTGTCACTCTGCACTGTCACAATCGCAATTTATTCCCAGCAGTTGGCCTTATAGGGACATGCATTCTCCAGGCAGGAGGGGCAGTGGCTGCAACTCAGGCCTTTATAGACCCCTTTTGCAGGCCCATGCAGGTGTCTTTTGGTTGCCTCTGTCTTTAACTCTACTGCATGTGCATAATGTATATTGATTTTTTTTTTTGGTTCCAACACCTGCAATTTATGGACAAGTATGAGAATAATGAACTCCTAGCCTCTCAGAGTGTAATTATTTGTGTTATTGATTGGTTTGATCTCTGCCAGGAACTAGACTGAAGAAGCTAATTCTGCAGAGAAGAGCAGAAAGGGTAATCTCCTTCTAAAGGAACATGAAATCAATTTGCCATCATTTCATCATAGCTTAACTAACAGCCCTGGGCAGAGCAGATCTCTCATCCAAAAAGCAAAGACATTAACTGTGTATCCTAACACTGTCGTTTAGTAGATTCACTGTCCATTTTGTTAGAAAAAAAAAGCAGCAGCAAAACCAACACAATGACGTGACAATCTTGATGTTGTGAAATCTTACACTCACTTCTGATGTGTCAAATTTGAAGACTGAAGCTAACTGACTGTGTTAAAATTAAATCATTGCATTACTTGACTGTTTACATTTGGAGCAAGTAAAGACACATTTGACATTTGACTTTGGACACTGTGGGCAGGATAGAAGTTAATCTTTTTGTATAATAATCATTTGACTTGGGTGTAGCCATGTGAATACACCTGGAACACAGTCATTTCCTTTACAGTCATTTACCTGCAGGTGTTAAATCAGTTTTTATGCCAAAGTAATGACTAGAGGTTTTTTGTTTTTTCTGGTGTGAATGGGTATTTTACATGACCAACCGGCTCCATGATGCTGCTCTCTTCCAGGGTTTTACATGGGTCTGAAACCTCTGACATGTAACGGTAAACATAGGTTACTATAGTAACTATAGGGTTATTATAAGGTTGCTAGAAACCCTACACTAACCAGTCTGGTGTGAATGGCGCTGACTGACCAAATGGGGATTGAAGCTGTGTTCAGTGTCCGATGTCATACATAGGGTTTGAGTGTGAAAGGGGCTTAAGACAACTGCTAGTGCAGTGTAATAACTTGATTAGTGCATATGTAATTACAGCATGTTACTACACAGAAAATGGTGAAAACTGTACACCTAGCACAGAAAACATTGCTGTGTGTAGAAAATGTCCAGAAAATGTCCAGCTCCAAACAAATTATGACTTTCTTAATATGCAAGGATTTCAGGCTTTGATTAGTTCTTCACACAAGTGTGTTGATACTTGAGCGGTAACACTATCCTTCCTCGATACAGTAATAACATCTTTGGCCTCCTCACTTTGTGGGGGGGGGGGCATGGAAAGTTAAAGGCGCACTGTCTCCACGTGATCCCCTCTGAAGGCATGAGGCATGTCTGGGACATCCCTCTGATGGCAGTAGTAGAGGGGACACATCAGTCATACTTAACTGCCTTACTACACACCCCTCCTTAAGACAAGCCCCTGCCCCCAGTCCCAAGGGCACCTGACGTCCTTTCCTGGCTTTTGAACAAGAGAGCAGGGATATAGGCATCAGATCAACACCTCAGCGTAAAGTGCCATTGCCCTTGTGCCTTTCTTTGAGCCTGTTACTTCACCTCATGTCCTAGCTGCCAGTGACCCCTTAGAGGACTTAGAATCTGGATGTGGCTCTTGTTTGTTTTACTGTAAAACAAAACGCACCAGCATTTGGATCTAGAAGAAGGTAATCGCCCTTTTCTGTATTCAATACATACCCACATTTACCAGACATAGGGTGAAAGTGCCATAGACAAAGACTGGATTATACTTGTGACTGAGCTGCATTTCTTGTGTAAAAAGCCAAAGATACCATGAAAAGGATAATGTGTTGCCAAGTACGAGTACTGTACATGAGTGGTCCTAGTGCGCTCAGTTAGCCTGTATATTACACAGTCAATTCAGTGGGATGTGGACGTCACTGAGTCTACAGACTGACCAACAGTCAAAGCCTTAAAATAGGAGGCAGCCATGCTGCCCCCACCTCTGTCCATTTTCTGAGCCATTGTGGGGCTATTCCTGACTTTGAGGGAGTACTAGTTCCCCAAGCTCTGCCACCTGTTACCATCTCTGGCCTCTTTTCACCACGCCCTGCACAAGTTCTGCTGACTGCTCTCATACCTCTTACCCTTGCTAGAAGAAGTATCACGTGCATTTTTATGGTTATGGGTTTATCATTTATTTCGAATTCATAGGTTTTGTTTTTATAGAAATGTAGATGCAATGTCCTTAGGGAGAGGAAAAGAAAACTGGCTTCTGTGTGTTAACGGCTATTAAATCCTGCATATTTTACAAACCTTTGGTTATGTAAAAATCTCCTCCCAGTCTGTTTAAATTTGAATGAATCTGATCCCTCTCCACAGATCTTTTCAGTGGAACCCCTCGGCCTTCAGTTAAGGTCGTCTCAATCCCCCTGTGCTCAGGATAAATCCTCTAACTGGGGGTTCCAGGCCTGCTACCCTCATCATGTTCAGTTTAATTCAATTTACCTTCACTGTGCTGCAAGCAGAACATGATCCTGGGGTTTTACACATATACCTAAGATATACGGTGTAAATGCACATGACTGCAGATACACACCAGCACACATGTATACCTTCATAATACCTGGGGTATTCCCTGGTTGTGTGTTTTGAGTAGCATAAATCATAAATCTTTTTAGCTCAGTATGTATTAGCTCTTTCAACTGTGACACTGGTTGAGATTTGTGTCTATTTGTGTGTATTATTTATGTGGTTGGATAGTGATATTTGAATATCCAGGGAAGTGAAACAGGGAAGTAAAACAGGGGAGTTCAGTGTATTTGCACAATAGTTCTGCACTTGCAGTTGTTGATTGTAATTATTTCTGATGTTTGAACAGCCTCCACATAAGAATCTATAGTTGAGGCATGACTTACCCAGACACTGAGGCCGTGGTGGGCTTAAATCGCCAACATTCCTACTGGATGTGCCGATGCCACCAGAATGTTTCTCCAAACTGAGGGAGGGTTGTGTGGCAACGGGCTCAGTGAGGACACATGGTCCTGGGTGCAGATGTCCGGGGTTCAACTCCCCTGGCGCCTGCAGGGTTCATTTTGAGCGCTGATGCAAGGACCGCCGTCCGCGGGCAACACTACCTCTCTGATCTTTGCGGAGCTCTGTCCCAGGGCCTCCATCAGGGATTGACTGGATTGGAAGGTGTTAACAAGTTCACAGCAGTTAAGGCCCACTCAAGAGGATAGTGTTAAAAGACATGACTCTCCTGAATGATGAGTCAAGTTACCGAAGCTAGAGTAAGCTTTGGGTACTGCAAGGACAGGCCTGGTACATTGAGAGGATAGTTTTTTTCCTCAAAAGCCACTTGAGGGTTGTAGTTGAATCATCCTCTGTGTCCTCTGCTGAGAGAGTTCTCTCACACTGACAAAAAACTTTTCCCTCTCTTCTTTTGTAATTAATCACATCCTGTGCCACTTCTTTACACAGTGTTTCTCCTTGGCTCAATTTGATATGCAGCTAACCTGTCCTGAGTGTCAGATTTGCAAAATTGCAGCCATGTTTCACAGATGGTGCTACACAATTTTACACATATTGTTGTTTCTACAGGTCAACCCAAGCTATATGTCTTAATAATTGACTTTACATTGAAATTGTATATTGTATCATTGCTTCCTTACCCAGTGCACTGAGTAGGATGATATGACGTGCACATGTCTTTATGAGTTCACATGCAAAACACCCATTTACTTTTGCATCATTATGACAATCCTTGCTGCTTTGTAAGGACACTTCTTGCCTCTCTACCACATTCACCAGCAAAACAAAACCCGCAGCCTATTGCTTATCCAAATGCATACCAACGTATTTAGATATATATATATATATATATATATATATATATATATATATATATGTTGACCCTTTTAGGCATTGCAGCATTACTCATACCCTTCTTTTATTCTGGCTGCTAACCTTTTGCTTTCTTTTGCTCCTGCACCGTGCTGGGAGCAACATTACACAGGTTTATTTTTAGCAAGTTGACTCGGGGAGAATCATCAGTGCTGTGCTGTTCCTCAACCAGCAGTGTGTGTCACTGCTGCCACACTGCAAAGGAGCAACTGTTGGGGTCTCAATTAAAGCCTGAGCCATATAGTGTGTGTGTGTGTGTGTGTGTGTGTGTGTGTGTGTGTGTGTGTGTGTGTGTGTGTTTGTGTGTGTGCACATGGTAGGGGCTTGGTTCTTGGAGGGGGGCACAGTTTGGAATATTCCTTTGGGCTTTGTGTGGTGTGATTCACTAATCATTCAAATCATTTGATTGATGGAGGGTCATTCTAGATTCCTCAGTTGGCAGACACCTTTATTGACCCAAATCAATATAAACTGGTTTGCGTCATGCTTGTAAACAAACAGGCCTTCAGATGACTTTACTTGTCATTTGATGCAACGTTGGTTTTGGCCAACGCAACGTGCCATTCTGACTCTTGGCCAGAAACACTAGAAGTCATGGACCACATGGCCTGTGGCTGTACTCCAGGTTACGGTGCAGGATGCCATGACACTGCTGCCCTCTGACAGAGTGGAGTCTTCTCACGTTGATATATAGTTTATTATCATGTGTGGAAAACAAATTATTTTCATAAAATGAACTAATGTTTACAAGGACTTGTGCATGTCGTGTCTTTTATAATCTTAAATACCATACATTTTTAACCGAGTACTCAAGCTGAGCATTATTTATTGTGATGACAGAGAGTGGGGGTTTTGAGAGTAAGGCTGAAACACCCCCTGAGTTGTTCTGTTTCTCTCAAGCCAGAACCAGCTGCTAATCAATATTTATGTGAAAACTCCCTCTTGCAATAAAGCAAATAACCATGACAGTATTAGTGTTAGATCTTACACTCCACCAGAGTGGAGATATGTTTGGAAATCGTCATATCTCTTGGACCTCTTCCAGCTCAGTATGGTGTGAAGAAATGACTGAGGGGAGACTGCATCTGCCAGCAGAGTGCATTTTTGTTCCTCTGGCCCAAGACATCTGCAGTTGAAACCTAATAAAAATATTTTGGTGCTTATGCTTTACACCAGTCAGCGTTTGATTTGTGATGAGTATTGCACAAATGTCCAGACATGGGCTCAGCAGGTTCCTCGCCAGTCACCAGCTGAGATCAGAGGGTTGTGCCTTGGGCTGCAGCTCCAGCTTTTCATGCTCTCTGATCCTCCATGCAGGCGCCTTCATCTGAACATGGTCTAGTCTACTTTTATAAAACTACAGTGCTGAAATGTTTTTTGGCCGATTTTTGTCAAGGAAATCAGGAGATCTCTCAAGTCAAGGATTGATTTTAAGTGGTGTTAATGTTTCCTGTGCCAGTAATCAGAATTTAACTGGGCTGTGGTGACATAATGTTGCCAGACAATGTGTTTATATAACAATATCAATATTCATTTTACCCAGTCTGATTTACAATTGAATGACTGTAATGAATCATCCTACAGCTACTATAATATCAGATTCAGTAACATCCTGTAAATACCATTAAAATACAACTCTTAAATCCCTAACAACTCTAATAGGGGAGTGTCTGGTAGCTTGTGTATTAAGGTCCATAACCCCCCAGGGCATGGAAGTGTGAACAAGGAAGACTTCCCAACTGCTCCTATATATAGCTCATAGCCGTAGCAGGTTTGTCTGAAACCAGCAGGGCTGTGTGGGAGGTGTTACAGGGAGGCCTGCTCCGAGACCTGGGCACACAAGGACAGGCCTCACAGTGCGATAAGTCTGTGATAGGTGGATAAATATAGAAGAGAAAAGACAGAGGATTGCACATCATTGTCTCATGTATTACTGATGAGAACAGTCGAGAATTCGTTGCCTAGCCCATTGTGAAACTGGGGAAGTCCCTCACTCTATCTCTCTTCTCTTTTCCTGTTGTTGTAAGCCCATGGTGATGTCAAACACATGGCTTTGTCTGTTTATTTTCAGCGTTTGCTTTCTAAATTAAGAGTTGATTGTACTAACAGCTGTGATCTAAGCAATCTGATATGTTCAAAAGTGGACATGACACACTGGTGAGCAGCTATGTTCTCTTGCATTCTCGCTCTCTCTCTGTCTCGCACACACACACACACACAGGCACACTATGGGGAGTGAGAAGAGTCATCAAAATACCACACCATGTACAGTGTGGGGTGCAAAAATGCAAGCCAGAAAAAAAACATACTGTACAGAGGGAAGGAGAGTCAACCAGTTTTCACATTATGTACACTACAAAAAAATGAAAAGATTTTCTTCTTCTTTAATATTCCAGAAATTAATTAAAGTACATTGTGATGAAAATTATCAGATATATTTTGTGTCTGCACAGTATATCATCAAAACTGATGGTTTTGTAGTGCGTACACAGGGTGTAACCAAACGTTGTAATGGTCAATGCCTGAAATGAAAGCTCTTAAAATTAAATGATTGAGGGAAAGACTGTGTTTCCCTGTGGCTTCTGTTCCTGTTCTGCACTGGCTCATTGACAGTCAGGCTCTCAGCAAACATTTTATGGGTCCTATCAGGCAGTAAACACCCTAAAGGTTTTTTATTTATAAAAGCACTGTTAAGACAGGGAGGTAGGTGGAAGTGAAGGCAGCTGTAAAGACAAGGTAGATGAGGCATTTGGTGTGCAAAGGGCTACATATTGTTGACCAGTTGTTATTATCAGCAGTGGTGATTCATATTGAGACGCAGGATGCACTGATTGATGTGCATCCAGAAATAGCAGCATCATTGGCCTCAGTAGCAAAGCTTTGTTGAAAATGTATGATGGGCTGTCAGCAGCTCCAGTGCGAGCTTCATAATGAAACTGTCACTGTGGATTGTTTTGCACCAAATCTGGCCACCTGGGTCCACTTCCATCACTCCTTTATCAGGCCATTAAAGACATGCACTGAGGACTTGAACCAAGTTGAACATTGTTCATGTTGTTTTTACAGAAGAAGAAGATTTCACCTCTGTCCTCAGAGACAGATCTCACATCGACGAGACCCTGCGACTTGCAGCTGAGGAAAAAGCAGCAGACTATGCAGGTGAGGGTCAAAAATGGTTCAGTGTATGTGTTTTTTTCTAAAGCTTTGTGCTTGAATTGCAAGATTGAAGGTAGTTCAATAAACACAGTCATTTCCTTTGATTCCTTTTCCCTGATTTCCTATTAATTTGCAATTTGATCACTTATGCAGCACATAATCTGGAAGAGGTGGTGAAAGATTAATATGTGAAAGACATGATAAGGGGTCATAAGGCAAAAAGTCTGGGAACAACTGTGCTAGACTGTTATTTAAAAGTCAGACATGTACCATGAAATACCCTGACTTTCATTTCCTCTTTGCCTCGCTGTGCCTCTTTTTAAACATCTTTGTGCAACATCTTCATCATCCTTTGCTCTCCTCATCTTACCCTCCAGCGGCTCTACAGAGGTTGCGGAAAATCTACCACACATCCATCAAGCCGATGGAACAGGCCTACAAGTACAACGAGCTGAGGCAGCACGAGATCTCAGGTACCACAGAGGCTTCGGCTTTGTCTGCACTTTGTTCTGTTGTGTCGTTCTCTGTTTTTGTTGCTTTGGTGACTGATTTGTTGACTTGTTCGTACACACACTTCATCTTCACACCATCGGTATATTTAATACAGTAGTGTCTTCTCTTACTTTTTTGCCTCTTGCGGCTTTTGAGTTTTATTTTTCTTTGGGCTCTTACTCAGACACATTGTTACCTGTAATATTTGTATGTTAGGCTGTAAATCACAAAAACTGTAAAGAAATAAATCATGTCCTCTTCGGTTTACAGCAAAACCTACACAGAAATTAGCTGTTAAAACATGGTAGGCTATTGTTGGCCCAGGAGAAAGGTATACCATTGTCTAAATATCTCCATTAATGCTACTTTATATGTATATTTCTTCCCCTTTTCTTCTAGTCCTAACGCCTTTGTAATGTCTCTGTTGGATTTTTAAAATATTCTGCACAGTGTGCTGTTTCTTTGCAGTAAGCTCATCACTCTAAATTGCACACTGAACTCACAAGAACAAACTCTTCTTTCCCACAATGAAATAAATTAAATAAAGCTCGCCCTCTTGTGGCTTTTCGGGCTTAGCATGCATGCAAACTTGTCAAATACCGCTTGTATCAAGAACAATACAGACAAAAAGATTCACTTCATTGCTTGACCACACAGGCACACCATCCATTTGCAGACAGACATGTTTGACACATTAGGTCAAATATGGCACCAGATTCCAATGACCATCTCCCACCCATTCGTACACATTGTTATTCTACCACTTCCCTGTTGCTTGTAGAAACCTCACTCCCTCACTGAGCTCTCCTCACTCTCCTCCACCTCCTGTTCCCTTCACTTCTCTGTATTCCACCCTGCCTCTCCTGTCCTCCCCCCTCTCCCATTCCCTCATCTAACAGCCTACCCCGGACGAACCCTGGGGGACTCAGCCACAGGTGGGTGTGGTCTGGGGCTCACTTGTGCATGGCACTGCCTGAAGTGCTCAGCCCCTTCCTTTCCCACCCCCCTTCATTTGTCCTCATACATTTGTGAGTCACTTGAGTTAGTATAAATACTGCACAGCTGTCTGTGGGTCAGAAATTTCAACACCCGGGTCAGTGTTACACCCGATGTAACACTGACTGGGGGGTGGTCAAAGTGATCCACAGTGACGCACAGAGAGCAGTAGTTTTATACCCCTTGTGAATCAAAATGATTTTACTCTTTCATGATTTCATTCATAATTCAAAATTTCTGCCAGAACTCCAAATTTCCATTCTAAAGAATGAAAAGGGAAGAAATGTAAATAAAAAAATATAATAGATAATAGTTATAATAATAATATAATAGTTGTATAGTTGGGGTGTAAAATATAATATATGGAAGGGGTTGCATGTACCGTTCTGGCTTTAGCAAAGGAGACACTGGTTTGAGGAGGGGGCACTGGTGGGAATGGGTGGTCAGTGTTCAGTTGGGAGTGAACTGATGGACTTTCTGTCACACTCTTTCCTTTTTTTTGAAAATCATTTAAAAACCACAAGCATCGGCAGTTGTTCTTTTGATTTTTTTCTTGTTGTCTTTTTTCTTTTCTCTTTTTCTGTCTTCCTTTTTTTGGATATTCTTTATCCTTGTCTTTTGTTGAAATCATTCTGATTTGCATTAGTAGGCTCTAACAGAACTTTTCTGGACCCTCCCACCTCAACACCTTGTCCATTCACAACACACATGGCAGCTTGCTATGAGACACAGTTTGCTCTGTTGAGTCTTACGTCAGAGTGATAGCACTGCTTTGTCTCGTGCCACTGAGATATGGCTGCAGCATTTCATTGAAATTTTTCTCATGCTATTAAACAAGCCTAACAGCTTCAATGTGTTTCTTTTTTTCTATTTCCTTTCTAAGTCTTAAGAAATCTTCCTCTGTGCTCTGGATTAAGAGTGACAGTGCTATTCTGACAAGCTTCTTGGTGTCTCTAAAACTTGAAGTTTAGTTCATCCCAAAAACAACTCGAAAATATGTTTTGGATGGATTAATGTTTTGATTAAACTATCCTTTCATGAGGCACAAAAGGAACAACAAAGAACGACTCGTAGATCTCACACCCTTTCTTATCTGCAACAAAAACAAATCTCAGCATAATTTTCATAATTTTTCATGTCAAATTTGGGATGAACTTGAGAAGTTCTTCATTGTCAGTTAGCCGTCCTCCTTCGATTTTAATCAGTCTGTCTATCCTTTCCCAACAGATGGAGAGATTACCTCCAAACCCATGGTGCTCTTCCTGGGACCTTGGAGTGTTGGAAAGTCCTCCATGATCAATTACCTCCTGGGCTTGAACGACAGCCCCTATCAGCTCTACACAGGTATGTTACTTTTTTTTATATTTAACAATAAACAATACTAAATGTTGTAATCATTTGTATTATAATCCAATATGGATGAAGAAACCCTAAAATGCCATCATAGATTTTTCAGAACTATTAGAAAGGCAGCTCCCTTATCTAGATGTTGCAGGGCTGAGTGTGCAAGTGCAAGGATGTCGCTGTGTGGGGCAGCCCAGTAGTCGAGTGGTTAGGGCGCATACCATGTTGAGCGCAAGATGCTCTTAGCAGGCAGTCACCGGTCCGACTCTTTCCTGCATGTCATTCCCCTCTCTCTACCCTCTTTCCTGTCAGTCTCCACTGATCTATAATAAAGGCATAAAAAGCCCATAAAAAAAAAAAAAAAAAAAGAATGTCGCTGTGGTTACTGAATGGGCAGACACCTCCACAGAGGTTTTTCTGAATTAGATCCAAAACATCTTATGGAGGCTAAACAGTGATTTCTGTCCTCTTCTAAATTTATGATCTACTTAGCTTTTCTTTCTTCAAAATATATCCCAGTCTGTGTCTCTTGCTGATGCCCCCCTCTGTTTCTTCCTTCATTTGTTTTCAGGAGCTGAGCCTACTACCTCTGAGTTCACTGTTATTATGCATGGGGAGAAGATCCGCTCTGTTGAGGGTATTGTTATGGCTGCAGACAGCTCTCGCTCTTTCTCTCCCCTGGAGAAGTTTGGCCAAAACTTCCTGGAAAAGCTGATCGGTATTGAGATGCCCCACAAGCTGCTGGAACGTGTGACCTTTGTGGACACACCAGGAATCATTGAGAACCGCAAGCAGCAGGAGAGAGGTGAAGCAGAAATGTTGAACTTCAGTTTGCAGATTTTCACATACCACAATTCAAATACAAAGCAACTTGGCACATCTCAGTATTTAGTGCTGACAGTTTCTTATTTCTCTACTTCTGCCCAGGCTATCCTTTCAATGATGTTTGCCAGTGGTTCATTGACCGTGCTGACCTGATCTTTGTGGTGTTTGACCCCACTAAGCTAGATGTTGGCCTGGAGCTGGAGATGCTCTTCAGGCAGTTGAAGGGTCGCGAGTCCCAGATCCGCATCATCCTAAACAAGGCTGACAACCTGGCCACCCAGGACTTAATGAGAGTCTATGGAGCACTCTTTTGGAGCTTGGCTCCCCTCATCAATGTGACTGAACCCCCCCGCGTCTACGTCAGCTCCTTCTGGCCATATGACTATGCACCTGACACTAGTCGTGATCTCTTCAAGCGAGAGGAAATCTCCCTTCTGGAAGATCTGAACCAGGTGATTGAAAACCGCATGGAGAACAAGATTGCCTTCATCCGCCAGCATGGCATCCGCGTGCGCATCCATGGCCTGCTGGTGGACCGCTATGTCCAGACCTTTAAAGAGAAGATGAGCTTTTTCAGCGACCCTGAACTGGTCTTCAAGGAGATTGTGGACGACCCAGACAAGTTCTACATTTTCAAATCAATCCTAGCCAAGACCAATGTCAGCAAGTTTGACCTGCCCAACCGTGATGCTTACCGTGACTTCTTTGGTATCAACCCAATCACCAATTTCAAGCCTCTGTCAGGTCAGTGCTCCTACATGGGTGGCTGTCTGCTGGAGAAGATTGAGAAGGCAATCACCAATGAGCTGCCCGCTCTTCTGAGCAGCATTAACTCTGGCAAACAGCCTGGCCTGTCCTCCTGTGAGGCTACCGGCTGTGGAGAGAAGCCAAAGAACCGTTACCGGAAGAACTGAGGAACACAAAATAACTTGAGTGGGGGAAGTAAGGAGAAAGAGGGGGTGAAGAGAAGGGGTCTGGTGGATGCCAACCCTGCTTTTTTCAGAATGCCTGTATTGTTAAGGAGACAGAGGAGAGGAGATTAGTGTTTGTTTTTTTTTCCTCAGGAGAATATGGGATGAGGTGCATTTAGGAACTGTGGAAATGAGGCAGATAGTGGGAGGGAAGAGTAATTGTTTGATTAGGCAGCTTAAGGACACAAGTGCTGAAGAAATGAAAACATGCCACTGATCAGAGTTTTGTTAAAATACATGCCCTCCTCTCTCCCTTGCACAATCACAGTGGGCTGTGTGGGATTTTGGGGTTGAGGAAGTAACACTGTAAAGAAAAACAGAAATGGAGAAAAGTAATATCAAATAAAAATTGAAAATCCTGAGACTGAAAACAGTCAAATACCAGCTCCCTTGTATGTGAATAAAATGGGAAAAGTGGAAATAGGAGTTGCGAATTTGTTTTGTAAAATCTTGAGAATTGCATTGCAACACAATTCCATATGCTTCAGAAGTTGTTTTTGAAGTAGCCTTTTTGTGGGTGCTATACAAAGCCTTTGAGCTTGGGTGGTCATCCAAACTTTTGACCTAGATTAACATTAACATTGCATGTTAGACATCACATCTTATTTAACAGATGCATGTATTTTCCTTCTAACAAACTCAAGTAATAGTTCCTCATAATACTGACACCTTAACCAGCCCTGCCATGCAACAAATTAGGCCTTTTTTTTCTTAGTTTTAGACGCTCATCAATCTTGGTTGTTGACAACCTGTAAAATGAGCACTGTGATGGAAGCAGAGGTCAGGGTTCGAGGGTCAGAGTCTTCAGAGCTGGGTGCATATGTTCATTCTGCTTCACCTCTTAACTGTTCTTGCTGTTTCTGTTCACGTCTATAAATTTGCCTTTGTCTTTGGCAGAAATTCAGCTCTATGTTATGAATAATTTTTTTCCTTCAACAATAAGCTTCCCAGCTTTTTAAGCTGAATGACCATTAAAAAATGACACATAAGAATGTGTTTGAATTATAGCTGTCTTTATCCTTGTTCTGCCAGTTCTTTTGCAGGTTAGAAAGATATTTATTGATTTTTCTGTGTAAACTTTCCAAATGGGCATTGAAGTAGGCTGTGTCTGTGTACTGAGCAATCCTGCTGCAAAATTTGACAGACCCTCGCTGCAAGATTGTGATAGTTAATCTCTGTGATAATGGACTTCTCAGCTTGCAAAAAGGAGGCTGCAGGTACTAGAGAGGAAAAGGTGAAGTGAAGGACTCATGAGTTGACCCCTGACCTCTGTGGAAAGCCCCTACACCCACAACGGTTTGGAGTGATATATGTCAAATCTGCAGTTCTTTATGTAAGCCTACCTCAGTGAACCTACCAGAAGTATGGCATGGCGAAATTGCTTAAAATAGTTTGACATTTTGGGAAGCACGCTTATTCGACACTATATTTAAGCTGGGTGCAGTAACTTTTTGGAGTCTTCTTGTTATCATGAGGTTGCCAGGCAACCTGCAGAGACTTCAGTAAGTTACTGTGCCTGGCCAACATACATTCAGGCACGTAATCCCTCCTAAAACTGCAACGATCCGCTTTTACACTATGGTTTTTGCATGGTTTAAGCAAACAAGACATGATGGAGCTTTCAATTTGCAGGTGGGTGGAGTATAGTAAGCTAAGCTAACAGCTGCTGGCTCCAGCTACATATTTAGAGAACTCTATGAAAGTGGCATCAATCTACCAAAATGTCAAACTACTGCTTAAAACACAAGGCCCTAAATCATCAGAGAACAGATAGGAATAATTACAGCTCCAGAAAACACCAAGTTAACTCATGGACAAATACACTCTTAGTCCTCCTTCACTAACTCCATAGTGCAGAGTGTTTTCCCCAACTGAAATCTGAAGCATACTGGAACAGAGAAGAAAACTAAAGAGACCCTTGGAAATCTGAGTGTGTGTGTTCCACGGGATGTGTTTGGTATGTTTACACTGCAGATCCAGAACATGCCCACTAGAGAGTGCTGTGTAAAAGTGTAAAAGCTTATACAGCCCACTAACTAACACTCATGGTAGAAACAGTCTGTAGTGGAGTGGTAGTTCGGGCTAATGATGTTGTGTGGTTGTGCTTTTGGTATATTTATGTATCAATTATCTTAATTTACCTGTGAATTAGACCTGGAATGGATGTGTGCCCCATTAAAGTAGTTGTTGGTTCACTTTTTTTTTTGTTTTGGTATAAAATTTAAATTTATCTTAGCCCAATATTTGGAAGCTGATCATGAAGAATAAAGATTTCTGATTGACTAGTGAGTGAAACTTTGTGGTTATTCTGATAAAAATGATCAAACCTTAATCAGGAAAAGTTGAACAACACAGGAAACAGGAAAACTTGTACCAAGATTCTCTGTCTACCTCCGTCTTGTCAAGAGTCTGAGCACTCTGAAGGTCCAACCTCTCACTTTTAGTTTTGAAATGATGTCTTATCCTGTAGCTGCATTGCACCAACAATTTGTTGTGACTGGAAGTGGGGAGGGGTGTGTCTGTGTGTGTGTGTGTGTGCATGTGTGTGTGTGTGTGTGTATGTTTGACTATGTATGAGTTGAAAATTGGCAGTAGTTTTGATAGTTGTGCACCAAGACTCTTCTACATACCCAGATTTAGACCTGACGTGTTTCTCTGTGAGGGTATTTGTACACTTCCTCAAAAAATATTTTCTAAAGATTCTGAAGAGACTAACTATTAAATGGAAAATACTATTTAAAATTCATTATAAGTAATCAAACATTAAAGCAGTCTTGTGGTGGTGTGGTTCTTTTAAACACAAAACATTTCCTGATTGATGGAAAAAAAAAAAGTCCTTCATAAATGCATTTTTATTGTAAAGATCAGATCTTTGCAACAGAAAACTTTAGAGATTTTAGAGACACACAAAACATTATACACAAAACACACATGTTTGCACCAACAAAAACACAGATCATAATATAATGAGCACATAGCTGTGCACAGCCACACACACAGTTATATACCTAGAGTAAATCTTGTGCTTTGAGGCTTCTCTAATATCTTCCTCATTTTCTATGCTATGTCAACGAGTTCTATTTCAATGCTGACTGGCCCCAAAACTCAACATTATATACATAAATCACACACTGATGTAAATGTGGAGACAGTCTTTTCATTCCTCTCCTAAAGGACGTGCTTTTGTCACCCCATACATGCAGATAGAGTTGAAGAGGGTGTGCACAGTCCCTCCTGGAGATCCTCTCACAATACATTGCTCAACTGTGGAGCCGCTGCGCTGACTACAGAGGGCTAATGTTTAATATTTCTCTCAGGTTACTGAGAATAAAGACTCAAGCATTAAAGCTGGCGGTTCTTTATTCAAATATTCTGCACATACCGTGCCTTTATCATTTGTGAAAGGTCATGTTTGTAATAATCTTGCTTAAATATCCAAGTGTGCAAAACTGAATTCAGTCTGCTATTGTGTGTTGACTTGGTGAACTGAATATTTTCATCCCCCATAACAACCAATAATCATAAAACATTTCTACTACATTTATAGTGAACATCTAGAGCAGTTTAATGGCTTCCTAATTTGGGTCATTTTGTCTATTATAGGCAATTCCTTTCTCCTACAACGACTCCAATGTTTTTCCTCTGCTCATTCCAAGGAAGATGTTTACATGAAGCACACTTTATTCTGAATCTAAAGGGTGTAGTGGTAAAAGAACACATAAAGGTGGAGGGTAGGGCTGCGCTCATTGAGGTCAAAATAAAAAAATAAATAAATAAAAAAGACGTCCCCACCCTTCCCTGAAATACGTTACCTTGAGTCTTTTTCTCTCTCCCAAGTGTGTGTGCACCACATGTACCTCCACAGCCCCCCCCCCCCCCCCCCCCTCCCCTCTCTGCTCGCCGAACAGACAGCAATAACCGCCAAACCGGAAACACGACTATTTGTTTTCAAAATAAACCACCCCCCCCCCCCCCCCCGAAAAGTTTGTTTGAAGCATGTTGGGGGCATTTATGAGCAAATACTTCACAAAATAGTAATAGAAAGTCAATGCCGTGGTACAAATATCTAGTCTGTTTGATGCACCTTACAATCTGTAATTTTTCCCTTTTCGACTTGCTCAATGTTATCTTGCACCTCTGGAGGAATTTGAGCCACCGGTGTAATGTTTTTCTTCCGACTGGAAAGACTATTAGACTACTTCAAAAGAAAGTTAAGTGTTGTCAAACTACTTGGAGAGTGCTGCCTGTATCTTCACGTTAAAAACAAAGAACCAAATATAAGAAAGATGAGTAGCCTACAAGAGAGGCAGAAATCTGGCCAAGGTTTTCTGGAGGTTTTCAAGGTTTTTACTCCTCGGTAATAAAGACTGAAATATGAAGCCTACTTCCTACGCAAGGTTGTCGTGGAAGAGGTCTAGACAACCAATGCATAGACGATCATGAGTGCCATTTTAACTTATGGGTGCCTCAGTGGCAGCGTCCCATGTGGAAACATTTGCATAGTTGTAGGCTACTATACGCTCATAAGGTTTTATTTTGAAAGAAAAAAAGCGGAAATTAATTTAATATTATTCTCGATTACTACACACACGCACACACACACACACGGGCATCTCTTCGGCTGGACGGTTGTCAGTGCACAGAAGATGGTGGCGGCTGCAGCCTCCGTGTTGCCCGCCGCGCCTGGATAGCGCACGCACCGTTTCATGCGGGTGTCGACGCTGCCGCGGCGCACAGAGGATGGTCAGGTAACGGAGATAACACAATCCCACCTCACTGTGGACGTTTCTGGGAATGGAAAGGCTGGACAGTGCAGCAGCAGCAGCAGCAGCAGCGGCAGCGGCAGCAGCGGCTATAATCCATCAGATTTGTCTAGGATTAAAGGACAGTTATTTGGAGGTATGGAGGTATTCTCTTGTGCATCACATGCAATTCAATTAAAGTAGCACTCTGCTTTGACCTGTGGGACTGTGGTGTGTGTGTGTGTGTGTGTGTGTGTGTGTGGGAGGGGGGGGTGGGGGCGTGGAGTGGAGGTGGAGACCTTTTAATTAGCCTGACTCTGGGTTTTCGTCATCTGCCTTTCACAGGGCGACCAAGCTGCCGTGGGCAAACTTTAGGCTACTTCAGAAAGCAGGGAGGACTGGACGGTAGACTACTCAAGGCAGTCTGCTTAAGGCTGTGTTTTAATCTCCTCCTCAGCTGTCCGAATGACACAGAAGCCAGGAACCGGCGTGGTCAGGACGTCTGGGCAATCTGGATCATCTCGTTGAGGCGCACTGTAACGATGAATTGGCGACATTTGGCGTGTGAGTGGATGCCAAAGCAATACCCGTGCAAACACTGAGCCAACGCTGGTTGGTGCATAGCCTTGGAGGAGCGTGTTTACATACGAGTCACTGACCGCTAAGCTCCATAAACCAAAACAGTTCGGGGTGTTTCCTGCGCACCGCGTCTCATGCATGTGTCTCCTGCAGACCCCCTGCAAAAGATCCTCTCTGCGTTTGGAGACGCGGCTGCGGCGGGGACTCCGGAGTGGAAAGTCAGGAAAGGACGGGGCTGCATCTACGGGAACTGTTGCGATTAGGCCCTGCAGCAAGGAGCATGTGGGTATGTGGTGGCATTTTTTTTTTTTGTCTGTTTTTTTTTTTGCGCCCGTGTTCCTGTTAGGCAATCTGGAGCTGACCTGCACCTTGAAATGAAAAGCTGACCACAAACAGCAGATTCATATCTTGCCGCTTGTTTTCAGAGATATCAAAACAAACACTGCAGAGGATTTGTTTTGAATAAAGTTTTACCCAGTCCTGTAAACATTATATTCCCAGTGGAACTGAGTTGCACGGAAAACTAAATGGATAAGCGGTAATGGACATGCACCGCTAATGAAAGTGTACTGGCTGCTCTCCAAGAAAACATTCAGTTACACAGTTCAACTGGATTCACTCTCTCCTGGTGATCACAACTTCACAAGAGACCCATTAAAATAATTTCTTTCTTTTTTTAAAACTTTTCCGTATGCACTGTATTTTGTGATTTTGAGTTGCCCTAAATATTTTTCCAATGAGTGAGGCAGTGTGCAGACAGCTGAGTGGACCTGGTCGGGAACAAAGCAGGCAGCGAGTGAACCTTGCAGTCTCAAGTGCGTCAAAACAGACGGGAACGTAGAGGAATGCAGGGACTGACGTCAAGAGTGGCAATAATGAACTACTCAAAATCTTTGGAAGGTCTGCTGGTGTTTCTACTGCCACTTCACTGCTAACTGAGAGGAATTTTCTCTGAAAAGGCTTTTGTTTGTGCTCTTGTGCTTTCACTTTAAAGATTTAACTCATTACCCTGGTTGTCATACTGAGGCCCCATACTTTGCCTTACTGTTTTATCTGCGTTGTTTTTGAATTTACTGCACCTTCTGCGTAGTTTTTGATTTTTGGATAGATTAAAAAGCAACATGGCATCGCCCCAACATCAACAACTGCTGCCTCACAACACAGAAGTGAGCTGTGACTCAAGTGGAGACGGAGGCGTCTCAGTGAGGATTGGCAGCACTGTCAAACACAAGCATGGAGGCGGCCCGCTTGGTTCAATCGGGGGAGGCTTCATTGGGGGATCCAAGCACTGCAAGTACAGCATCTCCTCAAGCTGCAGCTCTGGGGAGTCTGGAGTCAGGAAGCCGGCAGTCAAGAGCTTTCGTACACAGAAGAAGATGCCTCAGCTTTTTGAGAGATCTGCAGGTCATTTCTGGGACCCAAAGTTTGACTCGTCAATCTTGGAGGAGGCCTGCAGAGAACGATGTTTCCCTCAGACCCAGCGGCGCTTCCGCTATGTGCTCTTTTACCTGGTTGCAGCCAGCCTCCTCTGGGGACTGTATTTTGCTACCAACCCTTCCCGCTGTGATAGGACTGCCTTTCTTATTCCCACCGCATCCTTCCTCCTTTTCTGCCTCCTCCTTTTCCTCTTAACCTTTACTAAGCTTTACTCTCGCTGCTACAATCAAGCATCTCTGCTACTCATTGTTGTAACCTTCATCCTCACCCTTGCCCCCCAGATCCAGACATCAGGCTTCAAGGAACCAGAATCTCCCACACCTACGCTGGATGTGGAAGAGTTTAGTGGCATGGGGCCCACATACAACCTGTCTTATGACAAGCTTATGGGAGGTAGCACCTGGTCCCCCTGTCTGTCTCCTGTAGGTACCTTCTCCCTCTGTATCGAGGTGCTTTTGTTGCTGTACAGTGTTCTCCACGTTCGCCTCTATGCCTCTGTTTTGCTCGGGTTTCTCTACTCTGTCTTTTTTGAGAGTTTGGGCTGGCTGCACTTGACCCAGGCAGGGGAGAACTGGAGTTTAGCTTCTCAGTCAGACTGGGATACACTAAGTTGGCTGGGTCCGGCCAAAGCCTTGCTCCACCTCTGCGCCCACGCCATCGGCATCCACCTGTTCATCATGTCTGAGGTGCGGTCCCGCAGCACCTTCCTTAAGGTCGGACAAGCTATAATGCATGGCAAAGATCTGGAGGTGGAGAAAGCCTTGAAGGAGCGAATGATCCACTCTGTCATGCCCAGAATAGTAGCAGATGAACTGATGAAGCAGGGTGATGAGGAGATAGGTGATAATTCTGTTAAACGATACTCCACCAGTGGTGCAGCAGCCGCCATCTCCAGCCCTAAAAACCATAAACGCAAGAAAACCTCCATCCCCCGAGGTCAGATCATTTTCAGACCCTTCAACATGAAACGGATGGAGCCCGTCAGCATCCTCTTTGCAGACATTGTGGGCTTCACAAAAATGTCTGCCAACAAATCTGCTCATGCCCTCGTGGGGCTTCTAAATGACTTGTTTGGACGTTTTGATAGACTTTGTGAGCTCACCGGGTGTGAAAAGATCAGTACTCTAGGAGACTGTTACTACTGTGTGGCTGGCTGTCCTGAACCCAGACCAGACCATGCCTATTGCTGTGTGGAGATGGGCCTGGGCATGATCCAAGCCATTGAGCAGTTCTGCCAGGAGAAGAGGGAGATGGTGAATATGAGGGTGGGTGTCCACACTGGCACTGTGCTGTGTGGCATCCTGGGCATGAAACGCTTCAAGTTTGATGTTTGGTCAAATGATGTCAACCTGGCCAACCTAATGGAACAACTGGGAGTGGCTGGAAAGGTCCACTTATCACAGGCCACCGCTAACTTCCTGGATGACCGCTACCAGCATGAAGATGGACAGGTCACTGAGAGAATAGGACAGAGTGTGGTAGCTGACCAGCTCAAAGGTAAGTGTTTTTTTTTTTTTTTTTCCAGTGGTATTTCATGTTTCAGTGTTTTGTGCTTGCTTACAGTATTAAAAGGGTAGACATTCTTGGTTTAATGCCTAACAGGAATAATAAAACTCCAAGGTCACCAACAATTGCTCCAAATTGGCTGCAATAGTGAGTCTTATCGCTGCAATTATTCCCCCATGGGCCCACAAACTTTGGCATTTTTATGTGCTAAATTTTATGTCTAGTAATGCTTTTCTGGCATCCCCAGAGATAACGTGTACTTATTCCAGCATAACAGCAGTTCAGCTCCCAGGTGGATCAAAACATTGGCAGGGGAGCATTCACACTGGTCAAGGTCGACACAGGGTTTTGCATCATGTATTGTAGGAGGCACAAATGAGCTGCGGCTTTGGTATTATGTGACTGTATCACAGACAGACGCCATCTTCTGTCCCATCCTCCCCTCCACCCTGTCTCTGCCCACTTTGTTCTCTTGTTCGATTACATTCTCTTCCAGACGTCCTCGTTGTGTCCCGTTCTCTTAACCTCGCTCTGAACCCCAGGGATTGCTTTACAACTTAATGCAACTGTCACTTTCTCTGATAGAGATTTGCCTGTAGCTTTATCTTCACCTCTCTGTCTTATCCTCTCTTTTCCTTGCCTCTCAACTGCGTGACTGCAGCTTTTATTTGATACATTTATGCAAATCACCCATAGTGCAACTAAATGTTGGCTTAATGGCTCTTTTCATCATTTAAGGCTTGCTGATCCATTATCACCCAGTGTAAGTGAAGTGACAGTGTCTGACTAAAGTACTTCATCTGCCCTTTTGAATTAACATTTCGGGTTTATTTTTGTTTCAGTAGATGCTGAATTTGTCTCCTTGGAGGCTTCATGACTGATTTTGTACTGGATACTCACGGTAATAAATATTATGAACTGGTAGTTTGGACAAATTAGCAATTCAAGTTTACACACCAATAACATTTGCACACAAACTATCAAAAATATACACTGATTTGTATTATTTTAACCTTGAAATCAGTGCTGTGGCCAGTCAAGGAACAAGATTGAGCAAGTGTCTTTTTTTTTTTTTTTACCAGCCAGCAGGAGTGATTTATGGGCCTGCATTTCCCCCTTCATCTCTTAGATTAATGAGTGACTACCACTTGTGCTCATACTCCTCTTTTTTTTTTTTTTTTTTTTTTTTTTTTTTTTTTATTGCGAGGATAAATGTGTTACTCACAGTGTTATCACCCCTCCTCCTCCTTCTCAGCTCCTTTCTTGCCTCCATCGTGTATTCAGCTCCCCTCCCAAGATTTATCCTCTCTCTGTAGATTTGCAGTGCCAGGGAGAGAGCTGGCTGTCAGGAGAGAGTTGTTCTCCAGTGCTGTAAAATATCCTCTACTGTCGAGTTCAGTCTGTGTAAATCACTTGGGTAGCTTTGCAGCCAGGCATGGATCGTGGCTGCAGCTGGTCCGTGCTGCTTGGCTCAGACGTAAACTGCTCTGAACGCTGTGCAGCTGTCTTCTAGGAATTTTTGATGTCCTTTTTTTGAGTTAGTGTGTGTTTTTCACTTTCTCACAAATAGTTTTTGGCTTATGATTATTTTTTCATTTACACTGTAACTTCAGACTGAGGCTGTCGAGTCAGGTTTTTTGTCTCATCATGTTGTTGTTCATGTCCATCAGTTTATGTCTGTCTTTTATTTATAGCTTTTTATTGTAATTATACACTATTCTTGGCTCATTGTGGCAGAGGTTCACATAGGGTGCAACCACATGTGCTCAGCTGAGTGCTACAGCTGCATCCTGTTGGTTCCTCAGCACTGACCTGAGGCCTGTGGTTTTAGCAACAAATAGAGATGTTGTAGCTTAGTTTTTATTCCCATTTGAGGTTAAGAATGACAGTTTGATAACAGTGCAGTTAGTTCTGAGGCTCTAACTAATGACTTTCTTTTCATAACTTCTTAATCTAAACAGAGAGAAACCAGAAAGTAATTATTTCAGCACTAGTTAGCTTAATCTGTTAATTTGCTGATTATTTTATCAATGAATGAAAATTGTGGTCAGCAAAATATCAGAATATAAGGAAAATTGGTGGTTAAAATTTGCTCATGCCCAAGGTGATGTATCCAATTATCGAGGTTTGTCCAACTAATGGTCCAAAACCTGAAGCATTAAGTATAAATTATTAAAAAACAGAAAGAAAAGCAGCAAATATTTACAGCGGAGATTCTATATTTTGACATTTCATAGATAAATGATTAATCAAATAACTGAGAAAATAATCAGCAGAATAATCAGTGCTGAAAAAAAAAACTGGTTAGTTACAGCCTCATCTTAACCACGACACATCTCACTGGAAGGATATAGTGAAATGATCCTTTTTTAAAAGCTGTTGTTAATGGTGCCTGTTAAGGGCCTGCACGGAGGCCAGACCTCGTTGTGTTGTGTTTTTTCCTTACTGGAAATGGGAGCTATATTTGGCTCAGTTTCCCTGGAAAGTACCTGTCTATGTCCTTCCTTTGTGCTTAATGCAGAATGATGGCACCTGCAGAAGATTATCCCTTCGGAGCAGACTGTCAGTGTGGCCCTATTATCTTTCTGCTGATGACAGAGCCAGTGTTGGTTCTTCTCTCTGTCAAGCAGCCATTGTTTCCAGGGGAAGTTGGAATTGTTTGTTTGCTGATGTTGACTGAGAGTTGTGTGCCTCAGTAAGAATGGAACAAATGCAGTTGTTGAGCTCATAAGCTGTTGTTGCCAAAATCCTTAACAGCACAATAGGAGATAACAGGTTGATAATAGCTACTTCAGGTATCTTTAAGTACATGTTTGTGAACATATCAAGCATTTAGCACCCAAAGAGCCAGATATTTCCCTTAGGAGGAGATGGAGACCAAAAGCACAGCTCCAACTTACATTTGCCAGGTGAACAGAAACACAGCTCCAAATAAATGCTAATGTTCCTCTGTAACTGGTGGATCGCTTCTCCCACCGTGGAACCTCTTCTAGCTTTTTGAGGGTCTTCCTGTTTTGTATGTGCTTTGCCTTTTCCTCCCTGCTGTGAATCTTCCAGGGTGTTGCTGTAACTCAAGTTGAATGAATTAGAAATGAGAGGAAACCCAAATGAACATTATAGCTTCACTTTGATGATCTAAAGAGACCTTTCACTAATATGAACCTCTGACAGCTCTTTCGTGAAATTGCTCAGCCACTTTCTACTAATACTCATTATGTGCAGGGTTCTCAGTAACCAGCTGCCTCCAGGTAAGGCATGTTCACAGATTCAGTTTGAAATGGTGAGCGTGACCTTTTCCAACTTAACTGCTGAGCGAAGCTGTGCCGGGCACCTGCGTACAGTATATCCCATCTCGCCCTGCTCTCTCCTCTCTTTGCCCTGTGGGAGACTTCTAATTAAGCAAGACTGGATAATCTCCTTGGCTAAAGTGATTAATGTTGGTAATTCTCCCTCATCATATCTTCCCACACTGGCCTGGTGTTGTCCTGACCCCCCCACCCCCCAGCAGCTGCTGTTTTTATCTCAGCAAATGATATTGATTACCTATAATGAGGCTGTCATGGCTGTGTTTATTTATGATAAGGCATCAAGAAAGATTTTCATGTCATGTGGATATCAAAGAGAATCAGCCAAGGCCATTATTTTGCTAGCTATAAAATGGAACATAATTTGTATTCTGGTCCATGATATTAATTTGTCCCAACTCCTTGTCCACATTTAAGCCTTCGGAACAATAATTGATTAGCTACATTAGGATTGATTTGAGAGAGCAGAGCAGAACTTAGCTGCAAATAGTCCTGGTGATGAATGTTCTGTGTCCCTTCACTCTGGCCCTATTACTTCATGCTCTGCAGCAGGTATTAGTTATCCGGAGAGCCATTTGTGCTTTTGGGAGACTCACATGCGCGCACACACATTCGTTTTCACACATTCCTGCCCTTGCACAGTGAATACTATTCCATAGGGACGCACGTCAGTCTGCAAAGTGTACAGTATTTGCCTGAGGCGCAGTGGCGAATTACTTATAATGGCTGCTACCTGTGACCTTGACCACGATAAATGAGGCAGATTTTGAGGTCACACTGTGAGGAGCTGTGGTCTACTTCTACCATCTAAGACTCGGGTTTTGGTTTAGTGGACTGTGTTGACCAAGAGAGCAAAACTGCAGCAGCTTTTCTTAAACACCACTACTCTAAGCTTACCATGTAACCGGACCTCAGTGTTGAGCTTTAGTGTGAACCACAAGCAGGGAAAGATAAGCTGTGCACATTTAAGCCTCTGGATTTCACACTGCTGTGTGTGTATGCGTGTGGATGCTCCTCCTACACACTGCTGCACTTGACAAAAAGGTAAACGTTTGGCTTTTTCACCCTAATATATACACAGCTGTCTTCTCCCCCTTGCCAGCAATCAAATACCTGGCATAATTTTTGTCTAGACTCTTGAGTCCAAATCAGTATGCACACTCAGCATTCAGCCCTACTGTAAGGATGGGCGGGGGGGTTGATAGTGAAGTGGGATGCTCTGAGTGGAGTGGCTTACTGTGAGTAGGGGTTAAGGAGGGGTATGCATAGAGCTAGTGTGCGGTCAGGCTGTGGTAGTGACTGTCGGTGATGGTTTAGAAAAACAGTCGTAAATAAATCCAGATCCTGATCACTATTACACAGCATACTGCATTCTGTAGTGGCCCTTTCGGCTGAGGTCTGGGAGGGGGACGTGACTCCTCAAAGGCTGCCGGCGGGGGGGGGGGACTCTAAGCTGCTGTATTGTGTTGCAGTGACCGTGCCCTGCCTCAAACTCCTTGGCTCTGCGTGGTAGATTACAGCTCTGCCAAGACGGTAATGGCATAATACATCACACTGCATTGTTCGGTATCACCCTGGATTACGGATCATAGTTCAGCACAGCATGGCATTGCAGCCTGCAGCTACACAATCTCACTATTTTTCATCTTCGGCCTTATCATACTGAGCAAGTCTGCAGAGCTTCAGCATCCCTTGTCATGCTCTGCAAACATGGGGCCATTGAGGCAAGGTTATTGAAGGTCTACAATGTGGTGATTAGCTGGATTTGATAGCCGCAGTCATTTAGGCTGTCCGCTGTGTTACACTGTTACTCAGCAGGACTGCACCACCTGCACTTGTTCAGGAGGACTGTGCAGAAAGGGTATTGCTTGCTGCAATAAAAGATTTGTACTCAGGGGGTGTAATGAGTTTCTGGATCAAAAGCAGAAAGCGTATTATCCCAAAGAGCTGCAAATAATCTTATCTGCATGGCCCAGTGAGCTTTATATTGAACAGATACTCTTGGAGAGTTTTTCTCTGAACATCCATGTATCCTGTTGTGCTCCACTTAATCCTGACAAGTGTCAGTGGACCCAGCAGACCTCTCCACCCTCCTATAGGGGACATCTGTCCTATTGGCTCAATGCTGAAGTGTCCTGCCTCTATCTAGTCTGACAGAAATGACCCAGGGCGAGGTGGATGAGAGAGCCTGATATCAGCACCACCACTGTCTGTCTGATAAGGAGCCACACATGTGAGTGGCTGACACAGCTAAGCCTGTAAAACAAACATAGGACATGTAGAATGTGGAGAATAACATGTTACACAACCTGTTGTCTAGTACACACTGTTCACTTTGCTCAGTCTCTTGCCGTTTTTAGTTTAATCCAGTTTAAGGTAAGGACAAATATCAATACCAATGGAAATGTCGACAAAGGCTAATGTTCAGGTGTCATGAATGTGAGTTGGGAGGGGATGCTAGTCTTGTTGCCACTTTTAGGACAGAGGTATTTTCTTTGGTATTTAATGCTGCTTACAGATAGTGTTTGACAAAGCCATCAGCACTGCGTTGTGACCAGATGTCATTATTTAGCATTGTGATATTGTTGTGACGAGTTTTTTTTGGATATAGAACGAAATGTGGCTACTTTCCCAGATATATATATATATATATATATATATATATATTTTTTTTTTTTTCCGTGTGATAAAATGAATGAAATGCTTGAAAGTGCAAATGTTTTCTGACCTATTTCGACCGTTTTTGCTGAGTGAAGTGAAACGTTTCCCTTGGTGTCAATTCCTTATGAAAGCAGCTACAATTGTTGCATTATCACATCAGCAGACAGCAGATATTTTGACGTGTCAAAAAGCAAGAAGAGCAGAGGTGTAAATAAAAACATTGACTGTGGCTCTATTCCATCAAGTGTCCCAGAAAGCCATGACAGTGCGGGAGTATGCACTATACCAAAAATGTGGAACTGGGTCATCTAAATAGAATGCAGCCATCATTAATGTTAATTAGATCCGTTAATTGGAGCTGAAACAATTTGTCAGTTTGTACCGTGGAAGTGTGAATGTTTGGATCACATGATCTGCAGTTGACCAACAGCTGCTAAGAGCCACAACAGTTTTTTTTTAAAGCACACACCTGTTGCCATTCACGCCAATCAGGAAGCTGTGATGGTAATCTGATTATGTACCATTTTTCATAATCTCTTTAAATATTGAAGTCATTTATGAAACAAAAATGACCAACCTTTCTGTGGGTATAGCTCCTCTAATGTGAGAATTTACTACGCTTCTCTTTTTCGTATCAGTGTAAGTTGTGTAGCTTTGGCTTTTGGACAGTTGACCATCAGAAGATCTGTCAGCACCTTGTCATTGACATTTTTCACAATTTTCCAACATTTATAATATAAAGATTAATCACTTAAACAAAAAAAAACCTCATAAGATATATTGATGTTGATCAAAATATTCGATTTTGTAGATCTACTAAGTTGAGATTTGACCAAGGCTCGGTTAACACACCCTCTTAACCTTTCAACACAAATGTTGATGCCACCTATGAACTGTGCACATATACACTGGGGAAACAGGAGAATGATGTGCTTTGACTGCATGTTTCAGCTGCTCCAGTTGCTACTTTTAAACTGCTGGTTTAGTGCAGGTAAGCTGAAGTAATGCAGCTGCGCATTGGTCTGTTGTGGTCGGTGCATTGGTTGTGTACACAGTGTTCACAGTGTTTTTTTTTTCTAGTATTTGTATTTACAGTATTTGTCAAGCTCCTGAATAGAAGAGGTGTGCAAACATGATTCCTTTCTTTACAACAGGGGACAAAACATCTAATTTACAGAGTCAGCGATGCAGTTCAATCATACTGTCTCGATGCACTTTAGTATGTTTATAAAGGAATCCTCATGCTGCTCTATCCTTGACTGCATGCAGCAGCTCAATCTGTTATCAAACACTGCAGGAGTTTTCACATATGCAAATGTTGCTGAGAAGATGTGCTTGTGTATCTTCCTGCAAACATAACTTTCCCATACAGGAGACTGAGGAAAAGATGATGAAAACCGAATAGAGAAAGCAGAAAACAGGAAAGGGACAGCAAGAAAAAGGTTGTACAGACGGAGAATAAACGGGTTAATACAGACGGAGACAGAAGGATGGATAGAGTTGCCTCTGAAGGTTCATCTTGTTCAGGGTTTTTGTGTGGCTCCAACTGGCTCTGACTGGGAGAAATGGGCCAAACTGACTTTACTCAGCTGCAGCTCTGGCTTTCCCGTTGTGGTGAAGGCCGAGCGAAGGCCTGTTTTTGTGTGAGCCAACACGTGCAGTGATTCTTTGCCGCCACAGCCACAACACATTCTGACTCGCAAAGATTTGTAAACCTTGAAAAAAATGAAAGAAATGCAAAAAGCATCTTTGTGCGTCTCTCCTGCTGTTCCTCTCTCACTGTACATTGGGTACTTCATTTAGGTCTCTGTTAGCGCAGTGTGAGTCGAGCTGCGCATGTGGCTTAGCTAGCTCCCCTCACAGCTGCGTTGATGCTCGAGTGATAAATGGCTATCATGAGTCGTCGGTGCATCCTAAGCTTTTCTCCTTTGTGACCAAGGGTACAGAAGATGCCAGCACTCCTCCTAACAGACACACATTTGCCTTTATCGGCACCGATGGATGGAGCTCACTCTTAAGATGACACTTACAATAACCCTCTCCACACACACACACACACACACACTGACACGTACACACACACACACACACACACTTTCTGTGCTTTGCATTCAAGTACACTAAATGTAAACACCCGCACATCGTTAGTGTGCACAGCAGGAGCGTGTGTGTGATAAATGGCTGCGTGAATTATGAATGAGGGAAAATGACGGGGAGCCAGTCCACCATAAAGCCTGCTACTGCAATCAGCCTGCACGAACTGACTGTGCATGAGTGTCTTGAGTGTATAGGTAACCTAAAGTATAAGTGTGTTTTCCTCTTACTTGTTATTGTGTCTGTTATGAATAGATGACGATGAGGCTGTGAAATTCATTTTATATGTATGTAAGGCCAGTTTTGGATGAGGAAGCATCTATGTTGAAATGCTCATCTCACGCCCTTCCTGTGTTGCTCTGCTTTTCATGCAGCAGGCTATAGAAAGAGACAATTGAGCAATTTTCTTCATTTTTCCTTCTGACCCCCTGCTTTTTTATGCCTCCACGTCTGTTTTCAAATTGTGTCAGTGTCCCATTCTCATGAACGCGATATCCCAGTGACACTCAAATTTGGTACAAATGTTCACTTAACCTCAAGGATGACTTGATTTGATTTTGGTAATCAAAGGTCAAGGTCCTGTCCCATTCTTGTGAATGTGATATATCAGTAATGCCTGGAGGGAATTTCATTCTGGCACAAATGCCCGCTTGGACACAAGATGAACTGATTAGAGTTTGGTGGTGAAATGTCCAAAGTCAAGATCGCTGTGACCTGACAAAATACACTTAATACTTTTTAATTAAATTCCGTCAAAGTCTTCATGTTATATGAGTCTGGATATACAACTTGACTGGTTGACAGAGGCATACAACCACAAAGCAGTAATTCCTCTGCAACCTTGTTTTCACTTTTCAATGTTGTGTAACTGTTCAGATAAAAACTAATTAGAAGATGTCACATTGGGCTCTGGTAACTGGTGAGCAGCTCTGATTAGTTTTGCAAATGCTTTGACCCAGTAATAGATGTATTCATCTGAATGATGATATTTTCCTTATGGGCAACAAATCCCTTAAAAAAAACAATAACAATTCGTTAGCCCATTTCGTAATGCTCTCTGACTGAAGACATAAATCTTTAAAGACAGGTCCCAGATGGTTTTAGTTTTTTAGTAATTTCCCAAAACAGTTGGGCACCATAGTTTTTAGGAAACAATGCACAAACCTGCGTAAATGTTGCTTTTTGTTGGGTATTATTTCCAGCTGCTGATTAATGCACATTTGGTGGGTATTTACAGCACCAGAACTGTGTATATAGGAGTGACTCAGAATAAGCTACAGTACTCATGTTCATGGTAAGGAAAGAACATGTCACCCAGTGGTGTGGCTCAGTGGAGGTTTGTAGCATCGCCGGATAAACCATCAGCCTTTGGATTCACATACAATACTAAAAGGATAAATTCAATTAGGCTCAATTGTGGGTTTCAGTCTTTTTTCAGGGATTTGATGATAACAAAAATCACCTGTGGCCTTATCCTATTTGCCTCAGTATAGCTGGTGTAGCTGGATCCTCTCTTGCATGAACTACGTTCCCTGCCTCAAGCCCAGCTCCCTCCATTGGCTTCAGTGTGACACCCCTCCTGTGTCCCTCCAGCTGTCACCTGCTCCTCCGTCCTCATGCTTCATAGCCCCAGGAATTCCCCATGCTGTCACTCCTAAAGGCTATTTCTGATTTACTGCATGTATTTATTTATTGCTGTGTATGTGTATGTGCTAAGTACCTGATATATTCCCAACAGAGATCATTCTCCATCCTTTTATCACTTTCAATCTTTCTCTCTCTGCGGCTCTCCCCCTCTCTGCCCCCCTGTCCCTGCCTCCCTGTCTGTTTTTGTTTTTCTACCCTCCATCTTGCTGCTGTCTCATTCTGTAACTGTTGAGTCAGAGTGCTGCCTCCACTGCTTTTTAAATGACACCTTCATCAACAAACAGAACAGCAATGCTTATCTTACCAGGCTGCATATCAGATTGTTTCCGGCCCTTGTTTCTGTGCTTGACCGTGAAATATAATGAATCTGTCAATATCACTTTTTTAAGTGGATTCAGGTCAACAGATGAGTGGTATTCATACCATGCCACTTTTTTCACAGTTTATGTTGCAGCCATTTGTTGAAATTATTTAAATTCATTTTCCCTCATCATATACTCTCAATACCTCATAATGACAAAGCAAAAACAGAGTTACAAAGAAAAAAACTGAAATATCAGCAGATGGATGCATCTCCTCAGTGGAAGACACATGAAAGGTGTATCTGTTGGTGTTTTTTTCTTTTGACCCACAGCAGTCAGGACCTCAGAATGGGCTGAAGGTTCACCTTCCAACAGAATAATGACCCTAAGCACACAGCCAAGAAAAATGCAGGACTGGCTTCGGGACAACTCTTTGAATGTCCTCATTTGTCCCAAGTGGCCCTGACTTGAACCTAATCAAAATTCTTAGGACAGAAGCTGAAAATGGTTGTTAACAGTCCCCATCCAACCGGACAGAGCTTGAGAGGATCTGCAGAGAAGAATGGCAGAAAATAACCAAATCCAGGTTTGCAAAGCCTGTCACGTCATATCCAAGAAGACTTGAGGCTGTAATAGCTGCCAAAGGTGTTTAAACTAAGCACTGAGTGAAGAGTCTGCATACTTGTGTCAGATTGTTATTTCAGTTTTTTCTTTAATAAATTTGCAAAAAATTCTAAAATTCTGTTTTCACTTTGTCATTATGGGGTATTGACGGTAGCTTGAAATGATTTCAGCATAAAGTTGCAACATAACAAAATGTGGAAAAAGTGAGGGGGTCTGAAGGCTTTCTAAATACATTGTACAAGGCAGAATATGATTAAGGGGTTTCAATGGTGGAAGCTGACCTTGTAGTTGGCAACCTCATTTACTCCTGCTGTATCAAGAGTCCTCAGGGAGTGGCACAGTGCTCAGCAGAAGATCCAGCACATTTTCATCATCACCATCAGCCCGTAGTGAAGATGCCATTACTCAAAATGTTGAGTAAGCAAAGTCTCTGGTATTAGAGCAGAAGGCGAGCATAAGAGGGAGGGAGACGCTTGTGTCTGTGTTGGCTGCTTGCTTTGATCATTTACCGGGAGCCACAAACTCCGTCACTGATTAATCGATAAAGTAGCACTGCTCATACTTGAGGGTCAATAGTGTCTCAGGTGGAGATAATGCAGCATGTGATGATATTGAATTTCAGTTAGAAGCAAGACCGTCACAGAAAAGGTGTCTTCTAGTTTTGTTTCAGCTCCTGACCTTTGCATTGTCATTTCCTTTTGTGGTTTTGTGAGCTGAAGCCAGCAGCTCAAAATAGGTTAACAGCTTTACCAAACTAAATTTCATGCAGGAAGAGAAGGGGATTATTGTTAGCTCTCTGTTCTAAAATGTATTTAATAATCATAGCTTTTTTATATAATATCTTTCAGAACCAAGGGTTAAAGTACTTGAAAGGATTTTTTAAAAAATGTGTCACTCTTCTAAAAGATGTAAGTACAGACGGAAGGAAGAGAACCCCAAGGTCAAGAATAAAAGCAACAAGATAAACAAGGAATTAAATAGGACATCTTGCAAACTTGTTCATTGTACATTTTTAGGAGAGATTAAAAAAATAAATTTTGATGCCCTGCGAAATGTCCTACCTCTGCTGTCATATTGTCACTGTCTGCTGAAAACCATATATCTCCAAATTCGGTGATTTGGAATTATTTCGGTAAAGTAAAGGATTAAGTGTTCCCCTTTAGTTTGGAAAAGTCTCCTATTCCTTAATATAAAAAAGAAAAAAACTTTTAAACCCCCATTGTGTTATCTGTAAAATGCATTTTACAAACCTAAACACAGGGCTGTCATACATATAACTCATAAAAATCTAATGTTTAATGATTCATTTTGACACTGACATCCTGAAATGAAATCTTTCAGTAGAACAAGGGATAGACTGGATGATGAAAATCTGAGCTACATGGGAAGTAAGTGAAGTTACCATGGTGACAAGTTTCCCCTCTTGTGTTTGTAAAAAAAACTTGAAAAAGTGCAAGTTTAAGAGACATGTGCATATGGATATTTCTGCGGCATGGACAGATGTGCCATATGGTCACCATTATGTGAGAGATGAAAAGAGGGTGGGGCCATTAGTATTCAGAAGAGCGTGCGTGGAGGAAGAAGGGACTAACAGAGGATAGGAGGAGGAAAAGATGAGATGAAGAGTGAGTGAGTGAGCTTTCGGGATGATGTCAGCTGGGGCAATTATTTGCAGAGAGGAGCCCTTTAAGCCAAAGTGGTGATGAGGTAAACGGATATGGGCTTGGACACAAAGGAACAGGGAGGATAGTTAGATTTGGGATGGAGAGAGAGAGAGAGAGGAGGCGAGAAAGACAGACAGGGAGTCACAGCGAGATTGACAAAAGAGCGAGAAAATACAGGCCACTAAGCAAGGGATGACGGGAGGGTTTAAGGATTTTGGAGGGATGTCAACTGTATCTGTTGCTCTGCTAGCAGACCATGGCACCCTGGGACTGTCAACGATGGAGGGATCTGATGCACTGAATACAAAACGAGCTCAGAGAGTATGAGACAGACACAGCCAAGCGAGAGTTAAAGACTTTGGAGAGATGTCAAGTGTTTCTATTGTCGTTTTAAGTAAGCCGTGGTGGGGCCGGCGTGAAGCCAGGAAAAAACACACTGTCCAAATATGGAACTTTTGTTTTCGTGCCACCCCTGTTTACAGCAGTGAGGGACAGAAAGAGGGGAAGGATATTGACAGATCTTGTTGATTGCAACAGGAAGAGAGAGACATCGGTATGGCTTGTTGTGCTGAGACAGTGTGTTTGTGTGTAAGCAGAGAAGTACTCTGACGTAATTCACAGTTTAGAGACATGTTTTGGTCCCAAACCTGGAGAGCTAATGTCCCGAGAAAGCCCAGGCGGCGTGCAAGACACGCTCTTTTTGTGAAAACGGGCTTATGTAACTTGTACCGAGAGGTCATTGTAGGTTATCTGGGGTCTTGGACTGTTTGAGAAGAATTCTGTTGCTTCAGCTGTGCTTCACTGAGTTTGACATATACATATTAGGCATGACTTAAGTCGTACCCAGTCTGTAATACCTTGTTTGTCAAATGTTGGTCATGTTTAGTTACTTGACTTCTTACAAAATGAAGCACCTTAGTTCTGTACGCTTACTCACTTAGGCAGCATCATGTGGTTTAGCAAGTGCTTTGAAAATGGCAAGATGTTTGCGTCTTACATTCTTAACGTGCAGGGAGGCATCTTCTACTGCAATGGTTCCCAACCTTATTGGCTTGTGCCGCCTTAAAACAAAACAATCATACCTGCAAGCAAACAAGCAAAGTTGTGTGTTGAATAACCGTGTTCTTGCAACCCCTAAAATGTGTTTTTTCTGGGCCCTTGTTGAGGGTCATGACCATGATTGGGAAACCACTGCTCTTCTGTATGAGAGGAACTAATGAACATTAGGCAACAAATGAGAAATCGAAATGGAAGCTGGAAACAATGTGCAGTATTCAGAGCTCTTGTCATAAAGTCCATCATTGCTTAGTTGCTTCTTGTTCACGTCTACATACTTGATTGGTCCAAATGTAAAGAAAGATTGTTGCAATGTTTTTGAAACAGTAGCCTGACATTTCATTCTGAGGAGTGTAAAAATGTTTGCATTGTATTTTAGTTTGAAAAATAACCTGTAACTAGGTAATAATGTTACTAGTCCCTATTAAAACAAAAAATAGTTGGAAATCTGAATACTCTTGAGGCTGTGAAGCACTCAGGGCAACCATCCCAAAAGTAGTATTGATCTACTTTTGTGATGGCTAATATAGATAAACCTTCTTTCATTTGATATAATAGTATTTTTTTGAATGAAATTTCAACTGAAAACCCATTTATAGCCAAGATAACAAGAGAGAATGCATTTTTGGCTGGTCCATTGAATAAAATACAAAAATGAAGGTACTTAATCACATTGATGCTAAAATGTTGTAAACCAAATATATCTGTAAAGCATAAAACAAAGACCTAACAGCCATGTTCAAGTAATGCCTACTGTGTCTTTGTTGAACTCTGTTGTTTTATTGTGTCATTATATTTCCCAGCCCTAATCTACTCTAAATGCATCAGAGACTTACTTTAATAAAATACAATACTTGGCAGTGATAAAGTGTGTTGTTTGATACTAGCCCAGCGCATGTTTACACACAATCTACAATAAAAAGGAATTTAGCATTTTGCTCATCGTGCTTGTTTGTGTATGTTGTGAATGAAGCAAAGTGTGAAACATCCCATCCCATATATTATTCAGGGGACAGAATTTTGTTAGACAGCATGTGAAACGGCACTCACTTGTTGAAACATCTCTCTGACAGAGGAGACCGTTTGACCTAATTTGACATTTTGAATAATTCTGCTCACCTTCTTAGATGACCTTTAATGCCGCAGAAGTAACCTGGGCTCATCCGTAAAGAGGAAGGTCAACGCTAACCCTCCCCCACTCCTACGCTGTCCACACACAGGCTCTCTCCCTCTCCTTTGCTGTCAGAAATGACAGTGTGTGAGTGCCTCTGTGATTCCTTATGAAAAATGCATCGGTGTCTTTCATGTTTTCTGACTGGATAGTTTCACTCACTGACACCAGAAACATTTTCATTCTACCACCACTACCAACAAACTCACAGACTCATTCTAGATCCACTTCTTTCCTAGGTAATTTTTTTTTTCTCTGCTCTGTTACTAAAATCCCTGCAATGTGTACCTCTCACCTCTCCCTCCCCTCCTCTGTGAACCATGCTGCAGTAATAAAGTCCTCCTAAACAGCCTGTCATGCTGGACAGGTTCCCTCCTGTCCCTCCTGCCCTCTCCCCCCCTGACAGGGACAGGATGTACAGTGTATATCCCAGTACAGAGACGCAGTAGGGCATAGGAAGGGGGGGGCTGGTTGGCAGTGCCAACTGGCATGGAGAGCTGCCCAGCCTAGCAGAGCTAGTTTTCTGCACCACCTGCTCCACTGCCCTCCTGCTCCAATACCTGGCCCTGGAAGGCAAACCTGTCAGTATGGTTAGATCAGGCACATGATGTGTTTGTGTTTGTTTGTTTCTGTGTCTGTGTGTATGCTGATCCAAGCAAATCATCCAACTCTCCTTTGCTCTCCATTGCCATTGCGTGTTCTGCTGCTTTTAGTAAACCTCCCTGGGACAGCAGCTTTGCCCGCTCAGTCCCACTTTAGTTGCAAATGGAAGTAGAAAGAAAAGGTGCTGCTTTTGTGATAAAACGATTTTGTCTTTTTTGTGTGCTTTGCTGAATATAAGACAGTGTAAGGGTGTGTAGTATCCAGGCTTTTTGTGCGTGGTTGTTTGCTCAAGGCCGACACAGGGTTAGTTTTAGAGCGTCTGAAATTATCACAGCAGTCATGACGTGTGAGTTGCATCCACGTGTTTTGGGTATGTTTGTTTGGCACCCCCAGCCTCTGCACTGAGACACTCTTAGCATCACAGAAAGAGGGGGTTCAGGGACGGCCATTGTCCCAGAAGAGCGTGGACGTGCTGTGACGAGGCGAGAGGAGGGGAGCAGCAGAGGTGGTATCATTTGTTTGCAAAGTGCTTTTCTGATGTCGCTCTCCTCTGTCCTGAACAAAGGGGCTTGGAGAGGGAGATAATGTGACTGGGCTCTCATGGGGAAAGGTTATCTACTGTTCCCTGTCAGCTGATAGCACAGAACTGTACACTTGAAGTCCCATAATGCCCAGAGGCTGCCACTAATGATGCTCTTCAATTACCCAGGGTCATCAGAGATGGAAAGAGGCCAGCGCACGAATGTACGCATGTACCTGCATCATAGATCATCAAACAGATGTGCACAGTCTGGCAGATGGATAGTCAGACACACACACACACACACACACACACACACACACACAGCTGGAAAGAAACAAGAGACATCAATTGGAACACACAGCATGAAGCTTCCTGACCTTTTTCCCTGCTGTGAGGCCTTTAGAGCACAGCTGTATTCTGATGATGTTGGACCCTGTTGAAGTGGACATTGGAGCCAGCCGCTGGTCAGACCACTTAATCAGAGCCGCAGTTTACTGCCTGACAACACTGCAATTCCAGCTGCCACGAGCTTGGATCGTAAAGACAAGAGCTTATCCTAGAGTGGCCAGGAACACGCACACACAACATCTGCAGACTCTTGAACTCATGTAACCCCTCATACAAACACAAACACACACAGATAACATACTGCGCTCTGTTTCAAGCCCCTGCAGTCGATTTATCTTGCTGGCTGTCAGGAATCTGCCATGTGAGTTGATTCCTTGAAACTAGGTCTTATGACAAGATGTGATCGATCTAACATACATCTACATGAACCTGTGTAAAGGATGGCCATGGATTCCTGTCCATAAGCTTGACCTCTTTTTTTTCCCTCCCTTAGTATGAAATACTGCATTGTCTGAAGTCAAGACAGAAAAACAATTATTTTGATATAAATCAGAACCTCACAGGAAGTGAGGGAGAGGGCAGGCCACAGCTAATCTCCCATGACCTCCCTGAGCTATCAGCTTGTTGTTGTTGTTGTTGTTGTTTCTTTCAGCTTTGAGTTTTATTTTTGACTTTTGAACCTCTTTTTTTCCAGAGGCTTGTCCAGCATCTTGTTTTTAATTGTCTGTTTTAAGTCTGTTTTTTTATATTGAGTTATTATTCTTTCATCCATTAACAAATATTCTCTGCTCTGCCATTTATCCTTTCTCTCCAGTAATGTGTTGAAACGCATATTATCTAGCCTGAAACACTTCATTATCTTTAATAAGCTGTTACAGTATTGGGGAATGGAGGCTGAATGGTCCAGTGATTTCTGTTTAGGTGGATTAGGCTTGGTCCTCGTCTTATGCAATTTTATTATTGCTCAGCAGTCACCAATGCTTTTACAGCAGATATAGGATTTGCATTAATCGTGACTCGAAATATATTAATAAATAATACATTATGACTCACATACGTTAGTAGTTCTGTGAAACGACGTGATTGTTGCTCTGACTCAAATGCTCTCAATCTGGCTTGTAGAAATCTCAGTGAACAGACAAGAATACAGTCAGACCCATGCAAATGTCTGCCCACAGTCGGACATCTTTTTGCTGCCTTTTGCTGCCTTACATACGTTATTTAAAGATCTTTAAAGATCTGTACCTGTGGTACTTGCCCAACTTGTGGAAGGTTACATGTCGGCTTTCTTCAGAGATATTGAGGGAAAGACAGAAGAAGAGCAAAGAAATAGAGAGGGAGGGGGAAAATAACCTCAATGACCCATGAGCAGAGGCAGAAATCAGTGTATGTCATGGTGGGAGGCAGGGAAGGATTTCATTAGCTAACTAATGAAATCAGTGAACGCAGTGTGTACGCGTTGTGCATGTTTGTGACTCTGGATCTGTCTTTGACACACAGTCACACTCGCACGTTCTCATTCTCAGAGGCAGTCAAAAGCGCCCCTCAGTTTCCTGTTGTCTCTTCTTGTCTGCTGTGCCATTCTGCATCACTGGTGCAGGGAATTAGTTCTTTGTTACTGCTGTTTACCGCCTTCATTTCCCATCCCTGAATCCTCATCCACCTGGCTATCGATCCAGCCACAGTGAAGCTGTCCATCTACACCTCCGCTTGCTGTGTGTATATGTGTTTGACTGGGTGTGTAGGTGGTTGGAGGGGGTGTTTTTTTTTTTTTTTTGGAAGCATCTCATAATTGCTCTTGTATTTACATCTGTCTCCTTGTGTGCATTTTACTCTCTTATTTTTCTTCTCTTCATCTGCTTATCTCAGTATTTGTCCCATAAGTTTTGTTTGTGAATTTGTATCATTGCAAAAGAGAGTGTGTACCTTCATGTTATACTTGCGGGCACGTGTGTGTGTGTGTCTGTGCAGCCCCAGGGTGGCTCCACAGAGGCAAGGCAGTGGCAGGCCTGTCTGAAGTACTTAGGGCAGACAATGTTCAGAGCCCGAGGCTGTGGCTTCACTGACAGTTGAATTATATGGCCAAGCACACAGTCACAGGTACTTACCTGTGCTACTGACAAACACACGCACACATACAGATACCTGTTACTGTGGTTGTGGCTTGTCACAATACAGTCCTGCAGACAAAAGGGCGTGGGAGTTTTGTCCCACACGCACGTTCTTCTTAGTCTCAGCGAAGTGGACTGAATGCCCACGTTTTAGGGTGATAAACACTAGAGGTATATTAGGTGTCTCTCTGTCTGTCCGACTATCTTTCGCTTTGTCTTTGGATTTATCAGAGCAACTAAGCTGGCACCAAAGAGCAAAACAGGAAGTGAGCCATATGTCTGGATGCGTGATTAAAATTACTCAGCAGGAGCATCCTGGTGACCCAGTTGTCTGCTGAGAAGAAAGAAGAAATGTTATTGAAAGTGATAAATACATAGTCCTGTGCATTTCAAGACATTTAATGTCTCAGCTAGTAGGGGAAGCAGGGGAAATGCTTTGTGCCCATCAGCAATTAAACTATCAAACGTTTGTCATTGTTTTGGGAAAATTGGTCAGTTCAGAAAGCAGGATTTTGGGCTAAAAGTTGCAACACACACTCATACTTGGACTTCTATCTTTGTGTGGACACTCATTAACATAATGCATTCCCTAGCCCCTTACCCTAACCTTAACCATCACAACTGAGTGCCTAACCCTAGCCCTAACCCTAACCCCAACCTGAACCTAATTCTAACCACAACTCTAAAACCAAGTCTTAACCCTCAAAATGTGATTTGAAGGTGTCTCAAAAAGTGAGGACCGGCCAAAATGTCCTCACTTTCCCAAAATGTCCTCACTCTGTTAGTAAAATACTTTTTTTGGTCCTTACTATGTAGCAAGTACAAGTGTGTATACACACACACACACACACACACACACACACACACACACACACACACACACACACACACACACACACACACACACACCTTGTAAGCACGATGGAAATGATAACATGTTTAACATGTTGATAGACGAGGGAGGTAGCAGGTGTTCAAATATTTGGCACTGGCCTGTTTTGCCTGAAAGCTGTCTCATGGTCATTGGATATGCATGCATGAGCCCCACACAACGATGCACATGTACCTGTATGATACATACATGACAGAGTAATGATCTCATTACAGGGAAAATAGATATTTGAAGGATTTATGGGAGGATTTTAGCACTTCTATACAGAAATTGTAGGTGTGATGAGGAGGGTCTGTTAGCTTCTTTAGCAGCTCCGTTAGTCTCTAGCTCATCTGTCAGATTTTAAATAAGATAAAAACATCCTGCACAAATGCACCGCACATCATGTTTATGTACTGTGCATATATATATATATATATATATATATATGGAAACAAGAGTGACTCGTGTATGACCTTGGTTTTTCGAAGTGAGGGAGAGATTGATATTCAGTGCTACTCTCTGTCTCTCTCTTTCTCACTCTCTTGATTCCAGTTCTATGTCAGTGCCTGCTTATATAATTCACCAAGGGATTTCATTCTGCTGGGTACTGGGCCTCTGCTGAATCCTAAAACAACTCCACAACCACCAGTACCTTCATCCACACAGGGATGACTAAACCTGTTCAAATCCCTCTTTCTGTCTCTCTCCAGGCCTGAAGACCTATCTGATCTCTGGCAGGAAGGTGGAGCCTCACTCTCACTGTAGCTGCTCCCAGTCGGGGTTGGCTGGAGCAGAGCATGCAGATCCTCGGTCTCCCACAGCCAGAGTGCACACACCTGATGGGGGCCCTTCGGCCTGCAGCGTGGCCCCTGAGACAGCCAAGGTGAGTGCACACTATCTGTGAGAAAAGAAACATCAGCATTGTGTGTTGAGGAAGTATGTTGCTGGGACCATTTTTTCTTGCACATCTACATAGCCTGAGGAAGAGTGCTGTTCTGCTACGGCCTCTTTGTTGTTCATCTTTTTGCCCTTTTGCGTGTTTTTGTTTATGTGGGTGAATCAGAAACGTATTATTCTCATTTTTTTGCAATACAATAAGCTTCTTTTTGTCTTGTGTTTGGGATGTGAAACAGAAAAAGAAAGGCTTACATCTATGTCATCTGAATTCTTCTGTATGTTTCATGTAATTGCACAATTTAACCTTGGGAACCCTGCATGGTTAGAGCGTCTTTGTTGACTTCCATCTTCACTTTCAGTGCACCTGTATGCATATATGCCTTCATGCACCATTTGTGTAATACCCCAGTCCTCATTAAATCCTTATTAATAAGGAACAAAGAGGACAAAACAGTGAGATATTATTAATTAGACATTAGCTAGTACTGTTCTCCCCAGCGGGCCATCTACATAATAACTGACCCTTAGCACTCATAAGCTCAGATCATGTCCATCCATTATGTCCTCCTTAGCTCTGCCTTCAAGGGAAATTTCTCATTTTCATTCAAATTGTACCACTAGGTCACAGACTCACCAAAATTGCACATTATTCCCTTATAATTGCCCTCAAAACCGTGCACCACTGTGCCTTATATTCACCCCAATTAATCCTCGCACATCCCTGCACAGATCTTTCAGCCAGGCCAGGTGGAAGGGGGGAGGGGTAGTGGCTGGTTAAAAAGGAAAGTAGGAAGAGGATAGAGGATGATGTGAGGCAGGCGAATCAGCGGGGGTCCTCAGTGTGGTAATGAGCTCACTCGAGCAGAGAGACAGGATCACGCTCAGGCATCTTGAAATAAAGCTTAATTTGACACATTTGACTGTGTGTTTACATTTCATATATATATATATATATATATATATATATATATATATATATATATATATATATATATAATAATAATATGTATTTTGGCATCTCAGTACTTCACAGCATGTTGCACATCATTGTCATGGTCAATTATAGGGCAGCATATCGCACTGATCTTGTTCTCATATACACACACTCACACAGACCTTGAGCTCATCTAGACCACCTCTCCACCTCTTGTTTACTCTCTGTTTCCCACTCGGTTTCTCATCGGCTGCTGCTGCTCTTGTTAACATTATCCTCGCTAAAAATAAATTATATTAAGACTTTGACATTTTTTAAGATCAATAGGAAGACTTATCACCTTTTGGGTTTAAATGTTTTGTGTTTTGGCTGGCGCAGCACTGTTGTGATCACAGCTGATGCATGTGTTTTGTTATCTCTTTTGTGCCGTTTTGTCATCCCCCATGACTCTCGATGTTGGTCGCTGCCATCTTTTCATGTTGTACTCTGCTCATATGCTCCTTGATCTGTATCTCCGAATTTATGAATTCTCTTTGTTCCCATATGCTGCGTCTTCCTCTCATACTACCCCCTCCCCAACTCTTTACCCCCCTCCAGTCTCCCTGTCTGTCCTGCAGTGTGGTCCTGATGCCAGGGGAGGATCAGGTTAAGGAGGAAGGAGCGGTGCTTAATGGCTGCCAGGACGACCACAAGACAAACAGCAGCAAGGTTAGCCTGTTGTTGTCGACTGAGCCAAACACATACTATCTGTCTAAAATGTTAAATGTCTGATTTTTTTACTTTCAAAAAGGTCTGTTGCTGTCAATGTGTCTGCATGTTTTATGTCATTATTTTTCCCATTAAATACTGGGGCATCATGAACCACTCTGATTACATTTAGTCAGGCCCAGCAGGAAGAAGAAGGACTCAGAACTAGTTCAAAGAAATAGAACTCCATGAGTCCCAGTTAAAGCGTGCCACAGAGACATGCTTTTAAATTGATGTGACTGTAGCACACTTTTAAGCTTTATATTTCATATGTACACTACTTCCTTTTATTTCTGACCTGTTTCAATAGCAAAGAGCCATCTTTACATACTCTATCTTGAACTTCTCTTCCCCCTCTTTTCTCCTTAGGACTCTTCAAATCTCAAGTGCTCCCCCGTGGTTTCTGCAGGGCGCACCCCCAAGGCTCTGAACGGCCTGCTCAGTCCTCGACTGGAGGCCTTGAACAACAGCCAAACATCGCTGTGTGAGATGCTGCAGGAGAAGGAGAAGAAGACGTGGAGTGGAGGAGCCATGGGCATGGACCACTCAGCTCTCATCCCTCTGCGATCCAAGAACTTCAGGGAGAGGAGCGATGCCCACTTTGTGGACGTTATCAAGGAAGACAGGTGACAAGGAATAAATGTATTAACCAAATCACTCATATAATGTGTGGACTGATCAGTAGTTTATGTGAAATTGTGATTGGTTTTTCATTAGGTAACTGTAACATTTAAAATCCTAATTGTATATAATTTCTTCTGTCTTTCCTCTGTGTATGTGACAGCCTCATGAAGGACTATTTCTACAAACCTCCTATAAACAAACTGAGCCTCACCTTCCTGGAGAGGAGCCTGGAGTCTGCTTACCGGATAAGCTACCAGGAGGAGGTGTGTGTGTGTGTGTGTGTGTGTGTGTGTGTGTGTGTGTGTGTGTGTGTGTGTGTGTGTGTGTGTGTGTGTGTGTGTGAGCTATGTTTATGTGTGACATAATGGTGCCCATATGCCTGATTGTGTAATGAGTATGCATGTATACTTGTGTGTCTGTTTATTTTTGATTTTATCTATATTTGCTGTGAGCTTACATAGTTTCCTTTGGTCTGACTGCAGTCCAACAATCATCCAGAGTTTTTCAAACCAGTGTCTTTTCGCGATTCCACTCATCCCACCTCTGCTCTCCTCATATGTGAGCATATGTGCTTGTATTTGTTTGTGTTTGTCTTCCTGCTGGTTTGTGTTTTTCTTTTGTGTGTCTGGTTCTTGTCTAGGAAACCTGTTAGGACTACGTTATGACCAGAGCGGTCAAGACTGCGGCAAAGAAAAATCACTGCAGGACCTTAAAAGTAGTTTTGTGTTAGGTCACGATGCCCTCTGCTGGTGTTACCTCAGAAGTGCATTTTCAACCTCAAGGCTGCAACTGGTGCTACATTGGGTCTAGTGTCTCAGTCATTGACATAGAAATTGGGATAGATTTTAGTTAAGACATACTTAAATTGTTCAGTTTTTTGGTTGATTTATTGAAAAATAAACTCCAACTCATTCTGAATGAAGAGCATGCAGCTGCAAAATATTCCATTAATTCCTTTTTCTCATTCACTCATCACGGTCTCCCTCTTTTCCTCCCTCTCTTGCTCCCTGGCAGGTGGAGACCCAAGCAGCGGTGCAGACTTTTGCCAGTCCAACATTCAGTTCTTTCCTGGACATGCTGCTGTGCTGTTCAGTGTTCCTGGCTCTCTCGCTGGCTTGTTTCCTTCGACCGCTTGTCACCCAGCAGAGTCTGTCCACACCGGCACTCACTCTGACAGCTGTAGCCGTACTGCTGGAGGCTCTGGCTCTGTTGTTTTCTATACGGTGAGACACTGAATACAGATTAGAGGTCTTAATCTACTGGCCGGATCCAGCCATTGACACATGTTAAGATATTTGTTATTTTTTCCCCTGGTTTTAATTTTTTAGTATTTTATAGTAAATATTTCATTCAAAGGCAAACTCACGACATACAAACTGACATTTCACAATCTGTGCAACTTGCCAGCATTAACACTTCAGCTATGACAAACTGCAAAAAGTCCATTACTTAATCTAAAGCTTTGGAGCTGTCTGGAGGGCAGGCAGTTTCAAGAGGGATGGACAATGAATTATTTTTTGTCTTCTCTGAAAGTTTCTCCTGGAATATGATCTCAAGGAGAGCTTATGCAGAATGTTGCTGCAACGGTTTTTCTCCTTCCTACAAGGTAGTGATATTAATACAAAGACAAGAGTAAAAAGGTCCAGAGACCTTTTTTAACATAAATGCATGTGTATTAGGTTGAGTGGTCTTTTTTTACTGACCTGTGGTTTGAGTCATGTAGTTAGAGGCTTTGTAAATACAAACCAAGGTGTAGACAATCGTGTCTGCAATCAGCTTCTTATTGAAGGTGGGATCCGGCTGGGGTCAAACAGGACACTCACGTATCAGATAAACACTTTGTTTACATCTCTCATCCATCACAGTTATCTGTATCAATCACTGCTTCCTGTTTTTTTTTTCCCTCTCCAGTATGGCTTTCTACCTGGACAGTACTCTGAATTGCACTCGGGTGCTGATGAGGGTGATCTCAGGCTGGATAGCTCGTCACTTTATAGGAGCTGTTCTGGTGTCCCTGCCTGCTGTGGCTGTCTTCTCCCACATCACCTGTGACATGCATCTCTCCATTCAGGTGGACTTTGAGTTGTTTCTGTTTAGACAGGGTGTGAAATGCTGGTATTGTTGTTCAGCTAGCAGAGTTATTCTTTCTCATTAAATTGTTTACTTGGTACGGGAACCTTGCTTCTGACCAGTAAAGTATGTTACGTGTAGGGCTGCAAATAGAATTTCCATCACTGGGTTGTTATTAATCTCACTCAACATATGTCTTTTAGTTCTACAGGAATATTAACATAGCTTGAAGTCAGTGTAATTTACGGTATGTGATAATCTTTACCATTACTGGTGTCTTTTGATGAATGAATGTTGCTCTCTGCCTCTTATTTTCCCCAGTTCACCATGTTCATCTGCTGTGCTGTCATCATAGCTATCATTCAGTATTGTAACTTCTGCCAGCTCAGCTACTGGATGCGCTCAACTCTAGCAACATTGGTGGGACTGGGACTGCTTGCCGTGCTCTTCAGCTCCCCCTGCAGGTACCACAGACTTGGTTATTGTGAGGATGTGAATGAAATGTAATAACATAATTTAATGTCAATTTTTATTTTTTTTCAAAGCACATGATAGTGAATTGAATGTTGGATGATAGCAGAGATAATGTGTTGATACTGGGTCGCTCATTAAAATTTCAAGAAAAGAGCACAAGTATACAGTGGACTGTGTTGGATGTCTGGATGTACTTGTATTCATTAATGCCACTCGTGTTTTATCTCTTCCAGTGTTGCTAAGAGTCTGTTTTTCTGGTAAGTATTATGATTATTGTTGGCATTGGTAGTGTCATTATTTCTACCTGCTCACAGTTCTTTTTCAAAAAGGACTGGGCTTTAATGCCTTTTTCAGAGATGCAACAAGGGGCCTTGGCCAAACTTGAATTATGTTTGTTGCGGTTTATGGTTGGCGTCCCAAGTCCTAAGCCACTGGGCTGTTTGCAGTTTCTTTTTTTTTTTTTGTTAAATTCTTGCCTTAGACTTTGGTGAGGTGCACGCAACTCATGTCAAAAGGCTGCATGAACAAACTGTTGCAGCCTCCTGATTAATCAGTTGCAGCTATAGAAGCTGTAAATTTTTTTGACAAGAAAAATGTTTATTCAAACATTCTGTTTTCTATTTCCCTGCATTTCTTTCTCTCTCTTTATGTCTCTCTCTCCACCAGGTCTGATAGTCAATACAACAACAGTAACAGCTCCACTGTCATGTCTGATAGCCCAGTAGACCCTGACACACAGCCCTACCCACAGGACCTGCTGGGCCCTGAGGCCTGCGTGGCCTTTTTCCTGCTGCTTCTCCTAGTCTGGTTCCTTAACCGTGAATTTGAGGTCAGTCACCGCCTGCATTACCATGGCAATGTGGAAGCTGATCAACACCGCATCAAGATCCAGAACATGAGGGACCAGGCCGACTGGCTGCTTCGGAACATCATCCCCATCCATGTAGCAGAGCAGCTAAAGGTCACCCAGAGCTACTCCAAGAACCATGACAACGTGGGTGTAATATTTGCCAGTATTGTTAACTTCAGTGAATTTTATGAGGAGAGCTATGAGGGAGGCAAGGAGTGCTACCGTGTCCTCAATGAGCTAATTGGCGACTTTGATGAGCTGTTACGAAAGCCTGCCTTCACAAACATTGAAAAGATCAAGACCATCGGTGCCACGTACATGGCAGCGGCCGGTCTCAATGCGCAGCAGTGTGCAGACGCGGCACATCCTCACGCCCACCTCCGTGCTCTTTTCGAATTTGCCCTAGAAATGATGCACGTGGTGGATGACTTCAACAAGAACATGCTGGGCTTTGGTTTCAAGCTTCGCATTGGATTCAATCATGGTCCTCTGACAGCAGGTGTGATTGGCACTACTAAGCTTCTCTATGATATTTGGGGTGACACGGTCAACATCGCCAGTCGCATGGATACAACAGGAGTGGAGTGTCGTGTCCAGGTCAGCGAGGAGAGCTACTGTGTGCTCAGTGGCATGGATTATGAGTTTGATTACCGTGGCACAGTTAACGTCAAAGGCAAAGGTCAGATGAAGACCTTCCTTTACCCTAAGAGCAGTGACAGTGGGCCTGTGCCTCAGTACCAACTCTCAGTTTCACCAGAGATCCGGGCACAAGTAGATGGTAGCATTGGGCGCTCGCCCACTGATGAAATTGCCAGCATGGTGCCCGCAACAGGCGTGACTGCAAGCAATACCAACACTATGGTACCCAGTGCCAGCGCTGGTTCCTCTACTACCACGGGGCTTAGTCATGAGAAAGAGGCTGACAGCCGCGAAAGACGCCCCTCCGCGGAGATTTCTCATGCCAGACGCTCTATGTCTCACAGTGGCCTGACATCTATACCTGTTACCAATCTAGAAGGACCTCCTCCTCCTGCAAATAGCAAACAACTCATCATCTCATCCTCAGTCCGGCAAAATACAGCCCAAAATCCAACAAAGTCTGTGAAAGACATCAAGAAGGACAAATATGAGGAAGACACTAATATTGGGGAGTTTACCAGACTGTAAGAATTTGCTACAGTAAATTATCTACCCTTTAAGATCTTGTTCCTGCCATTTGGCATTTGTAGAATTGCTGTATATTTGGTCCTATCAAAACACCCACAGGCTTCTCGTCTGCATCAGCCGGGCAGCAGGTTGTTTTAGTGTAAATCTGAATAGCTGATAATATCAGGGGGAGGCTGCTGGGTGGACCACAAAGACAGTGTCAGGCAGGAGCAGAGAGAAAATGGGAAGATGTGATGGCTGACTGTGAATCTTCTCCCATTAACTTACTTGATTAACTTTACGTCTTTAATCTTGATTATTTCTTTCATATGTCTTTTAAGTGCCTTTAGAATAGAATAATGTGTAGACTAAGCCTTTTTGAGTAAGGGAAGAATAACATAAATGGAAAACTGTAAATTAGTAAACTTTTGAGGGAAAAATGCTTTGCTTTTCTTACTTTGTAAACTATGTTTTGCTATGATATTTTGCCTTTATATCAACAAAGAGCTCAGAAAGCTGACCTTGCATATGGAAAGATCTACAAGGTGAGGAGAATCACTACGTATGATGAGTGAAATAAGATATCAGTCCAAGATATGAAATAGTGAAATCTGCACTGAAATGCAGAAGAGCTTGTTTCCATGTTCTTCATGGAAGCCAGGAAACTCCTCATTGAAGGCACAAGAGAGACTAATCAATGCAGGCTAAGAGCAGACGACGCCAAGCAGTGTGTCGTGCGACTGTGTTTGCATGCATGCAGTGTGTGTGTGTGTGTGTGTGTGTGTGTGTGTGTGTGTGTGTGTGTGTGTGAGAGAGTGTGTGTTTGTATGTATTTATGTAGTGAGATCATACAGGGTTTAATGAGGAGAGGTGCATGTGAGTTCCTCGACTGATTTTGTGAAACTGCAGGATGACAAACACTTGAGGAACGCAGTCGAAAAAAACCTCATGTTTGCTGATGTGGCAGCTTTTTCTCTGGCCTCAGTTAGGATCTTGTATTGCCTCAGGACTGAGGCATAATGGTGGCTACGCATGCTTACAACGACACCGTAGATGAGGCTAACTGCTACTAATGTTTGTGCCCTCCCCCATGATCCAGGCTCTGGTGGGAAGTCAGGTTGTGTTTAGTGTTGACGAGTATTTCAACAGATCCTACGAGGCACTGCTGTACCTGCAGAGTGTCTTAAGCTGTGACTTTAGATCAGTTAGACAAAACAACTGCCTAGGTTTGCTGTGGATTACACTGTGTGTTGGTAGTGCTTTAAGGCATGGATAATCAAAGTGGAGTGTCACAAATCAAAACTAAATGTGTTTTATTGTATTTATTGTTACACAAAACTTGAACTGTTCATGTGAAGCTGCCCTCTCTAATTTCTATGATTTGAAAGACATTACTGGATGCAACCAGCTGGATGCATTAGCTGCTTCAGCCTCGCATTGGCATGAAGCATAATGTAATAGCGCTGTAAGAGCAAAGGCAGTGCCCTATGTGTTTTTTACTCTTTTCTTCTTGACTTAAATGATTCCATGCTGTTTTGTTAGATTATTAAGGAAAGCAAAGTGATTAAACTGTACATCTCCTGATGTTACTTTTTCTCTCTGTTACTGTTTCTCAGCAAGAAGGATTGTGTGCTCAGAGGCAAAAAAAGTATTACCATATAAGTATTTGTGGAATTTAAATATCCTGAACAGCAGATTAACAACCTAATTTCTTTACATTTCCATTTCATAATGACTACTTTTAAGTAATTAAGCAAATAAGACAAATATTGCAGAACAACAAAGAACCAGTTTGTCATCTTTTGTCATACCACTTTTAAGATTACCCTAAAAGTCAGAGTTTGTTTTCTTTGTTGTCTATGTGTGAAATTAGGGTAGCTTGTGCCTTTTAACTTTGAACTTTATTTCCCTTATATATATTTTTTTTCACTGCCACCACTAAGTTGGTTTAATTTCTTAAGATACTTAAAAGCTAATGCTATGGGAATGTTTACTTTTGTGCTTGAAGGTCATAAGATTTGAGCAGTGCCTTTTCTTAACATATACAATTAAATATAAATGTACCAAACATATTTTACATTAGTTGGCCTTATTGCGGTGTTTGAATTTCTTTGTCCATTTTGTATTTATTGCTTGGATGGAGTTGTAGTTGTTTTAAATGCAATAATAAGAGCTAAACATCACTTGTTTAATAGGGAAAATAGGCTTCTTTTCGCTTATGAGCACACAACTCTTGTTCCATCCCAAAATTTATTTTACTACAATAAAGGGATGCTCAGTATAATTATTAAGAATTATTAAGAATTATCTTTTTTTTTTATGATCCAAGGTTAAACGCTTAATAGAGGATGTGATACTTGAGTGTCAGGTGAAGTGCAAAAGCAAAATTTTTGTCCTTGGTAACTTAAATAAGATCTTTTGAATGTGTGTGTGTGTGTGTGTGTGTGTGTGTGTGTGTTTTTTTTTTTTTTTTAACAAACATTTTTTGGTGGATTAGTGTTATTTACAACAAACAGGAGCATTAAGATAAGGGTGCTGGGTGGTTGCCACTTTTTTTTTTTCCCTGTCATGCAAAAATGAGAATATCTGTCGATGTGGTTGGATTTATTGAGATGTAATTGACATTCTGAACCAGGAGAATGACACATGGGGAAAACTTTGATGCCAAAGAGTGTCATTACCATCTCATGAATTTTCTTTGTATGTTATATCTTATCTCCTCTTTAATTTGCAGGTTGTGTTGTGCACATTAGAGAAAGTATGTTTATGCACTCACTGTTAGAATACATTTGCACAAAGCACTCACTTTTTATGTACAGTATGCCTTTATATTGTATAGTATCTGAGCATTTTCTATTATTTATATAAGCGCATGTACTAGAGTATTAAATAGTCTAAAGAACTGGTTAATTTTAACAATGTTGGAACAATATTTGTGTGTTCTGTTGGCCTGCATGTGTGTAAAAATGTATGAGTGTTTGTAAAACTGTGTGGTTGTGTGTTTTGGAAAGGATGTTCTAATCTTAGCAGGAATGTGACCTGGACATTTTAGTCAACTTTGTCATCTCAATAAGTATGACATACTAGGACAGTAAGGCTTCAGTGAATACAGATTTCCTTTTTTTTTTTGTTTGTTTTTTTTGTTTTGTTTTGTCAAACTGGCCAAATAAAATGGATAAGGCGCCAGAAGATGTCTGCAGGTAGGTAGTATCTCAGTGGCCTTCAACAGGCAAGTTTTAATGAATTGTTGCTTTCTCTGGAAATGTTTTTGTATATAGCACGCTAATAGGTATGCAAGTGAAGGTCAAAACTGAATAAACTCAGTTGCTGGTAAATGTTGTCTGGTTGAATTTATAGCTTGTACTCTACATCCAGCTGTGTGTTTACCAGTGCTGGACTGTAACTAAGTGCATGTTCTCAAGTAATGGTCTGAGGAATGCTGAGTTACTTTGTACTTAACTTGATTATTCCAGTGTTATGCTTTTTTGTATTTTATGTTTTGTACTGTATTACAGTGTTACTTGTGCAGATCAGGATTTTACATATAAAACATTAGATCAGGTTATACAATCAGTTTATGGACTGTTACTACCCAACATAATATTAAATAGTTTAAATTAACTCCAACTGCCTACATGTTTATGAATCAGTGACGTTAATTCCTTAATATATACAAAATAACAAGGGCAGTTGTGCTGCATAATGAGCACCTTTTCTTAAAAAGGTTTAAGTTGGAGCACATTTTCCTGATGTTAGTGTACTTTCACTTAAGTAAGCCATGGATTAAAGAATTTTTACTTGTAATGGACTTTTACAGTGATTGTTATTTCTATTCAGGTAAAGCATTTGGATACTTGTAAAAGTATGACTACTGCATTTAAAATTGTACTGAAACTGCAGATTTATTTTCAGCAAAACCAACTCAAAGTATGAAAAGTGCTTGTTATGCAGAATGGCCCCATAACCGAATCTTATATTGTTATACATTATGTTTAGCCTATTATTACCGATGCATTTTAATGGTGTATTTGGTCAATGTTGAGACAATTAAACTGCTTTGTATGCTACAAAGCAGTCTAAAATGGCAATGAATCACATTTTACCACATGTTGTGAATGGGAAAAAAAAACTAAAACTGTCAGGTACTGTGAGATTAAAAGTAAAATATTTTCCTGTTAAAAAAAAACAAAAAAAAAAAAACACAAAAAAACTATAAAAGTATTACTTCACTATTCTTGTAATAAAATGACTTGAATAAACGCACTTACTTACTTTTCACCACTGGTAATATGACAGGAATAAAGAGATTGTGAAGTGTTGTTTGTATTTTAAAACTGGAGAGCACATTGTTTTTTTTCACATCTAAATAGTGTTTTCTCTTTGTAGTTATGATTGTTTTTAGTGTAAAGTTTGAAACAGGTGGAGCACAGAAGATTATTATACATATATATATATATATATATATATATATTTTTTTTTTTTTTTTTTTTTTTTCTGATTTTTGGGTTATTCCACCTCTAGAGGCAACAACGCGTACGTACACATGACGCACGGTGGGACACAGGTTTACGTCAGGGCGTCATAGCACGACGCCTCCCCCTCCTCCCCCCTCAGTCTAGCTGGGAAGAAAAAAAAAAAACTTTTTTTTTTGTATCGGAGGAATCAACAGCCGCCATCTTGACGCGGCTCAGAATCGGGATTTCGGGGGGAGCATTAATTTTAAAAACCGATCGGAGCTACCCAGACCGGGCTCAAACGGCTTTTTTCGTGCAGAAAATCGAAGTGTTAGTTCTTCCGATGAGAATTAACGCAAACATGTGAGGGTTACACGGGTTTTTATCGTCTCGAAAGCCCACTGTATATTTGATTTCCCTTTTAGAGAGCGCCGCTTCTCGCCGTATCTCCGTCCCGAGACGCTGTATTTACCGGGAGACAGCGACGAGAAAAATAATCCACCTCATAGAAAATATTTTTCGAATTTTGCTCTTTTTATTTAAGCCGAAAGTAGATTTTATGGCTGCTCGTTTCGACTGCGAAAAAAATGATTCTGTACGGACGTGAAACCGGCGATCTGCGGAGAAAGGGATTTTCATACGCTTTGTGTAATATTTTATGAATGATTTTTATTTATTTTTCTCGAACCGAAATAATTTTTGGACGTAATTATTGAGGATAATTATGTGGGTGTTGGGTGTTGGATTATCATGGGGTGATCTTCGGCGGCGAAGCGTGGCGCTGTTGCCTTTCTTTTGAAACCTTTTTCTCCAGGCAGCATTTCGCCAGTCTGCCAGTCAAGAAAAAAAAAAAAAAAAAAAAAAACAGTTATATTGCTCTTTTACGCCCGACGATAGGAAAAGTTAGCAGCTATTACGCGCCAGAGGCCGACAAGTTGGACGGATCCTGCTGTTATTTTCCTGCATCATCATCATCATCATCATCATCATCATCCATTCAAAACATTTGCTGACCAGGATGGCTGACAATCTGCTGGATGTCGGACCCCCCACTGCAAAGCGACCCAAGCTTAATTCACCTCTCTCGGGATCAGACGGCCCAGGTAAGGACGGGACATGGTTTCGCTCATGAAAAGGATCTGCCAGCTGCAGATAATAAGTGTGTGTCTGTTAAACCTGCACTCTGCACAGTGTTTGCTGCTTGAAGAGTCAAGGATGCATGAGGTAAAGACCTTCGGGTGAGCTAAGCTCATCGGCCACTTCAGTGGGGCCGTGCAAACATCACAGGAAAGCTGTACAATAAGATCCTGTAAGACAGTTGTTTTTTTGTTTTTTTTTTCATAGGTGACCAAAAATACCAGAAGCTGCAATTAGTGCAAGAAAGAAAAAAAACTGCAAACTCACTGCCTTTGTATCACACCAGAGTTGCAATTGCTCGACAGGGAGAGTTTGCTCGCAACTTTTCTGCCTTGCAGGGTTAAAACTGAACTTTAAAAACATAATAGTGCTGTCCCTATTGCAACATTTCAGAGATCCAGGTGAATGAAAGGTTGACAGGATATCTACAGAGGTCTTGTACCGATGGGTCCCATTTTTCCTTCTTACCTCTTGGGCAGGTTCTTTCTTGAGTAAACTCAGTGCACCTGCAAATTTATAGACCTGGCATTGTATAAATATTGTGATCCCCTTAGAGAAAGTCATTATTGCAGAGGGTGTCCCCGCCCCCGAATTCTTGAAGTTGGATTGGACTTAGTGCCTTGCTCATTGACACTAAAGCAGTTCAGATTCCTGACAGCACAAGCACTTGAACCTGTGTTGTCTGACTGAAAGACAATCTCTAGGTCAGGTTCAGCCTTCTCTCATTCAGCAACATGCTCGAATGATCCATATTAGAAGTTACCTGAGAAAATATCATGGGATTTGTTTTGTGCCGCCATCCAGCTTTTCTGCTGCTATTTCATTGGCCATCAAATGTGCATGACATAGATTCAGAGCTGAAAAAAAAAACATAGTAAGGCTGTGTATTAGGAACTAGCCCCAGGGTCTTCCTCTTCACCAGTCTGACCTGCAGAGCAACTTTGCTCCATTACATGGACAAGTTGGACTGTTTAAGAGGAATTAAACTTAAGTAAGCAGATGATGGCACACCACCCTCTCATTAGACTTGTAAGGTGTATATGTGTTCAGCAGACGTGCCCCAGCGTTGTTCAAGCTTTGATTGGTGTATGTGGTTTGTGGTTGACATAGAAGTCTAGGCATTCGCAGGGTTGTCTGGCATGATGAGCTGAATTTTACTGTTAACTGATGTATTCTTCCATATAGGGTCTTATAGATCCCCAGTCCAAGAGACAATGTGTAGTGGACATCATTTATTCTAGTTATCATCTATTCTGATTGTCCAGAATGAAGCCAGTCCCCTTTGGCATGTAACAGGTGCATTAAGGGAAGACTTTAGCTCTAATATAAACCCCTTTCACTTCTATAAATTTGCTGTGGCATTCCTAACCACTGGATTGAAGTTGAGAACTAACTAGTTTGTACCTCACAAAAAAATGATTTATTGGCAAACACCAATGATTTGGTACTGCTACCCATCTGATCGGCGCTCCAAATTAATTTTATGTGAATAACAATAATTTGATCAACTTGGCACCAGGGCTACACGGCTGGCATTACCTGGAAACTACTTAGTGACTTCCTTAAACTTGAGCGGAACTTTTGGCATCTATCTAGTCTAGGTTCATATCATGTATGAACCTATTTTACAATGGGCTTTGGAGAGGGGAAAACTGCAGATGCTACATGACGAGTTGACTCTGCAATCACAGTGGGTCTACATGAGAAGGAGGCTTTAACGTATCTCTCAGAGGAAAGTGGGGAAAGGTGTTGAGTGGCCGCGTCTCAGCACGAGCTGTCAGTGTGTGTGATGTTAGCAGGCAAGACAAAATGGCAAGATATTGTCTTAAGAGTAATGCTGCAGCTATTATTTTCAATATTGATTAATCTGCTAAATATTACCTCCGCCAAGGAGGTTATATTTTCATCCATGCCTGTGTATTTGATAGCAGGATTACACAAAAGGTATTGGACCAATTTGCACTGAATTTGGTGGAGGGCTGGGGTATTGGACAGGGAAGAACTTGGTCAATTTTTGGGCAGATCCAGATAAAGTATTAATTTTTTCCCCCCTGAAGTCTGTTGTTTGACATGTGCCACAGCTATGAATGCATATTTTAGTTTTTTTTATTAATCCATACAATATCAGAAAATATTAAAAATGTCCTTTACATTTTCTGGAGTCATAGATTTTGTTGTTTTACCAGCAGTCTAAAACTCAAAGATACTCATGCTTTTATCTGACATAACAGAAAAGAAAAAAAAAATCTGAGACATTAGAGAAATTGACACTGGGAAACAAGTTAGCATTTCTGCATTTAAAAAAAAAACAAAAAAAACAAGATGATCAGTCAACTTTTTAGTGATTAATTTCATGGCAGTCAGCAGAATGAAACTTCTCAAATCATATTCTCTAGACTAGGGGAACATGCTTGTTTGGTACAAGCCCCAACAAAAATCACACTATCATCATTTTTATATTTTTTCCAGTAAAAACATTATTACTGAAATTGTGACTCATTGCATTTGCTGTATGTGCCAAAATAATTACAACATGATTTTTTTTTTTTTTTTTTTTTTTTTTTTTTTTGTGCATATTGTTCAGCCGTACTAACCGTAATATTTTTGTTTTCCCTACAAAGGCTGAAAAACAGTGGTGTAGAAACTGCTTGGCATCAGTTTAACAATTTTTTAAAAGCATGAAGTAAAAGTACTGCTTGTATTTTTAACATCTTAACAGTCCAGTTAGGGAGCCATTCAGCAATATTATTGGCACATCCTAGTAATGCATGTGTGTATATAGTATACTCACTGTGCACTCAACATAGCTTTGCTGGTATTTGTTGTGCAGTCGCTGGCGCCAGGCATCGAAAAAGAACGGACCGTCTCATTTCAGTGAAGTAATTTTTGGGATTGCACCACTGCAGCCACCTCTTAACTCTCATCTTCAGAGAATACATAAAGAGCACAGTTGCTTAATTTAAGTTGTAGTGGAGACTGGAAACATCTGTCTGCCATTTGGAAACAGCTGAGAAGTTTCTTTGTTTGGTCTGTCGTCTTGTCTGTGGATGGCTACATTATCTAGCTGTCTTGACAGAACTCGGTCTTGAGCCAAGGTAGCGCATCCTTTCAGAGGGGTGACAGGACCTTTCGCTGGGCAATAAAGCAGCCTGACACGGGCTTCCTCCCCCACTGCTGCCAGAAGCCCTTTCTCTCTCTGTTGACACACACACACACATACACACGTATTCAGTATGACATTGCACAGTGTCTCTTGTAGACCTGCTCTCTTTGAAGTCCTGGATGCGGCTCAGGATCTTAAGTCCACAGAGAAGATTTTAAGTGCCAGGCTGCAGATGGGAGGATAAGTTTTTTTTTTTTCTTGAGATGAAAAAGCCCTAATTCTGAGAAAATTGGGAGGCAGATCTGTGAAGTACTCATAGTTTGTAGCCTAACACTTTTTTTTAATAGTCATTTACAGAGTATTTCTAACATTTCAACAGGTTATTAGTTGAGATTTCTAATCCTAACCATTAAATGGTTTACTAATTGTTGGTTGAATGTTTGATCATTTGAATGTTCAACAATGAATGATTAGTGAAATGTTATAAATACTCTCTGTAGTAAACGCTCTGTAAGCAACCAAACCAATAAAGTGTAACTCCTCACATTTCTCCTGTGAGTTGTTCTTTTACTTTCTAAATGACTTGGTTTCTTTGAATTAAAAATTAAAATTTTCAAAACACAGTTAATACAGGTGAATTTTTAAACATTGATTTCAGATCGCACATGGTTGTTGTTGGCGTATTCCTTCCCCACAGTGCTTTAGTCTGAAGGCACACTTCAACCAGGTGTGATTGCTTATGCTGGGTACCCCTGATGTTCAGATCTGAGTTATACAACTTGAACCCTAAAAAACAGATGTATTGGAAGTAATGTTTTTGAAATAACACAACTTGAAATTGACCAATTACATTTTCAAAAAGACGACTTCAGACGATTTAGATGAATGGTTTTCAAAGTAAAATATTTCAACACAATAAATTCAATTTCAATTCAGTTCAAGTCTAAACATTAAGAAGTAAGTGATGATAAAATCCAAAAAGTCCAGTTGCCAAGATTCAAATCATTATGGCAATTATTTGTTTTCACAGATGTGTTGCAAAGTAGTATTATCACATATTTATGGTTAAGTCTTTCCATTACTGGTTGTTGGACAGATACCGAAGACATCTCTGTTTGCCACATCCAACCCAGTACACACGAGCTGTCGCTCACAGGCACAGATTAGCGGCTAGTCTTTGATGTTCATGTTAATGTGTGTCAGTTTTTTATGGTTCTCTGGTCTCATGTCAGTATGTGTTTGCCCCTGTGGCCACAGGCAAGTGTCAGGCTTGTTTTCATTTGTATGGCTGAGTGGGCGTGTCAGCGCCAGAGGTGAGAAACAGGCAGCCATTCTTCAGTGCTATTGCTCACCTAGCGGGGGGTTGTCCTCCTCCTCTGTCTGGCCTGTGTGTACGATCACTAACCGCAGGCTGAGCATTATTCAGCTACATGAGCATTAGCACATGTTCAAATGCGGTCAGTCATTAAAATGTCTCCGTTAAATGCCTTTCACCAGCATGGTACAGCGTTGGCACAAGATTCGCTGGATCTGCTGGCTAATGTCTCAGCTGAGGTGGAAATGATAGAGATGATGAGAAGTGTTTGCGGCCCTGGACGCCAATCAGCCAACCCAAACAGTCCCGCCCTGTCGCCCTCGTTTACTTTTTTGTGTATTTCTGCGAAATCTGAATAAAAATGCTTTCTCGCCTTCTGAGATTGTGTTGTCGATTGCTCATATTTGGTTTTTTTGTTATTTCTCAGAGTGGCTCTGGTTTTCAGAAGCACAGTGCAGCAAATGACCGCAGCCCCAGCTTTACAAGTGTAGCGTGCCGCTAATTTTGCACATCTTGAAGTTATCACGTTTCTTATAAATCACCATACAAAAGGTTTTACAAATGTACTGCTTTTACTGACATTACGTTTTCTTCAATTTCCTGTGCTAATTATATCAGTCTGATTTTAAAAAAAGTAAGGTAATCTTTGACATGTTCCTAATTCTAAGGTGCCTCATCTATACATTGTTTTTTAACCTCTGAAAAAAAACATTTCATACAAGCTGCACGTCTACACTTGGCAGATCATTTTGAAATTTAAGATTGTACTCTTCAAATAAGCTTAAATCTGAAAATAGAAAGTGGAATTCAGTTAACACCAGGCTTAGAAAAGTCTTCAATCCACACTCACAACAAAACGGTGAAAAAAGAGCAAGATATTGTTTTCCTCCACATTCTTTGGTTGGCATGCAACAGACTTTGCTTTACAGCCATTGTCTAGTAAAGAGTGGGAAGACACAGTTCTGTTCACCTAGTCTCAGACAATTAACACTCCACTGAAGATCATGTATTTTGAATATATAATGTAGTTGTTGTTGGCAGAAAAAGTTATAAAATTTGATTGTGGCTCATAAATGTTATCCGAGACAACATAGCTGTACTAAAACATTAAAGCCATCTACACCCTAACCCTAACCCTACACTAGAACTACAAATTCATAAAATGACAATACCAGTGTTTTGTGATACATAGCAGCATGTATATGAAGGCATACATTATATTTCCTTCCCTTTTTGCATTTTCAGATTTGTCCACTCTGGATTGTATTTTAAGAGTACAATTTTTGCATGTGAAAAAGGCTAGTTAAGGGATGGATGAGCAGATCTAACCTGGTTTTGATGCAGTCTCAACCTATTAAGTCCTACCAGTCATGAGAGTTATGTATGATGAGAAATTATAAAACAGAAATAGTTTTTCTTGACTTAATAAATGTCTCAGAAGTCTGAAGTTTGGATGCATATCAAGCTGCCTAAAGAGATGGCAAAAAAAGATGAAATTCAAGCTTTGTCATTGAATCAAATTAAATGATCATATCTTTCAATTATGATACACATGGCAAAACTCTGGAAGTAAGTAAGTAGCCATCATTTAGTTATGCAATGGCAACATGACAATATGCATGAAGGAAACACTTCTAATCTAGGATAATTTTTAAAAATTTATTCTGAGTTTCACTGAGGCCCTAAATTTCTGGTGGCCGTTATCCAGCTTTGTAGCCTTTGGGTTTGTCTCAAGTGTTCTTGTGGTTAAGGACTGTGACAGAGAGTGACGCGTGGTCCCCTGGTAGTAGTAACGTGAATACCTGTATGAATACCTTCTTTTGTGTGTGTTTTCATTGTGCTTACATTTCTCACAAGAAGCTGCACACTTAGCTACTTTGTCCATATTTTTAGTCTGATTCTTGATAAATCTAATTTCCCTTTAGCGCTGCGATGTTTGCTGGGTGACTTTGTTCCGTCTTTACTGAAAGAGAGTGAGGGAGCAGCTTCTTTCCATCTCTTCATCCATCCCATCTCTCTGTGACTCTAGTGTGGCGGCAACAGCCAGCTGCATAGCTTCTTATTATCTCCCAGACTGAAGAGTCTAATTGAACAGTTTCACGTTGCTGCTTTGGGCGAATCACAACTGGCAGCAGCAATGTCCTCTTCAGGTGAGAAAAGTGAGAGATGTGTTGGGGTTCTCTGGTTAGTGGATGCTTCTGTTGTCACTACTTGGCATATGATTGCTGCTGGGTACGCTCATCACATCTTTGCTGTATAATGAGCAACTTCAAATCATACTCTCAGCTTTTTGAAAGGAATCGCAATGCTGAAGGCACTTTGTCACCTTCAGATAGGTTTTTGGCTGTGTATCCTCTCCCTCTGAAATGTATGTGGGCTCAATCTTGTTGCTGAATGGGCCTCAGGCAAGGCACAGGTGCTTGCCCGCTACTATGCACCATCCATGCCTCTTGCTCTACTCTGAGACTTGTTGCTTTAACCTTAAGCACTAACGGCTCACGTATTTCATTTAAAGCCTATGGCTGTAATATTTAAGCTCATAATAATTGCCCCCATATTTCATTGAGAAAGAGGGATGGATTTCTCTCCAGCCATAAAAACCCAGTGGCTTCAGACACTGAGCTGGGCGTGTGTGGGGGTGTGGCTATTGTGCTGGTAAAATCTTAACTGGCTGACAAACAGAGGCAGACTTGCACCTGCACATAAAAGACCTTGGCGCATTACACATGATTTGGATTGTAACATTCATTAATGGTCTATTATTGTTCAGTGTTCATGTTCACTTTTTCTGCAAAGCCACAAGAGTGCTCTAAACTACAGGGCAAAAGCTTTTCCTGTACACGTTTTTCTAGTCCTCAGTACTACTTTAGAGCTACAGGAGGACTGAACTGCTTTAGTGTTTTTCCATGCGTGCACATGTACATTACACCTTAACAACTCAGGTTATTATAAGATACTTTGCTTGTTCACTCTGACTGTACTGTGTGTAGAATAAGAAAAAAGCCAATTTGCCCATTCAAGAAGAGTTTACATTCTGATGTGTGATGTGTGCTACTGTTAGTGTTTTCTCAAATGCACACTAAAAAGTCACATTGCTGTCTTCTACATATGATTTTAGTTTTAAAGTTTTATTTTGCATATTGTTCAGTATATTGTTCAGACCTGAACTGATGTGTTCAGTTCAGGTCTGATTTCACTGCCAGAGTGGGTAGAACTCTAGCCAAGCTAAAGGAAGTTAAGAGATGACACCTCTCAACATTATAATTAAATTTTATTTGCTTCATTATCAATAAATGAATTGATCTTTTTAAACATAGCTGTGCATAGGATTATCCACCCTAGCAGTGGATTGTCGTGAATTTACTGGAAAAAAAAACTTGCTATGGGACTTTTTAAGCTGATACCAATAATGATACGTCATCTGATATTAATTTTACTTTGAAACTCCTAACAAAAATAAACATTTTTGATTAATTTTCCTTAAATTTGTTTGTTTAACAATTTGGACAAAGAAATGTGGTGGGCAGGACATTTACGGTGACAAAATAAACTCACCACTCCTCTGTGGTGGGTAAACTATAGAATGGTAACAGTTTCAAAACATTTAGGTTTTCTGTACTTCAGTTTCTCTTCATTTATCGGCAGACGTGAATGCAGATACAATATATCAGAAGTTATCTAATAGCATCTGATTTATCCACCTGGTTGGACGACCATGTACAGTTTTGTAAAAAGAAGACATATGCTTATCTCTATTTTCATATGGTGATCAGGCCTAGTTTACTTTGGAATCACCATCACAAAGTCAGAGCATTTTTGTGGTTGATAGATGGGTTTGATTCATCACTAAAATGATGAAAACAGTACGTGCATTTGGAAATTTGGGATGTTTTCTGTCTCATTCAGTTCAAACAGACTTTAGTGCGTTTGCCTGCACAGTGTGGTTAATTTGTGTGTAATTTCAGAAGCTAAAGTACAACTAAATCCTTCTACTGATCATGGGACCTGTCAAAGAAGCATTCTGTAAAACTGACCTATGTAATTATGCATGATTGGTAACAATGGTAACACATATGCTTGTCAGCTTGTGAATGAGTGGGTTCTTCCTGAGCGATGAGTCACTTGCCCTAAGTCCATAAAAAAGTAAATGACAAAAATTTAATTAATTCCTTGAATTTAACTGATCCTTAAAAAAAAAAAACTGGATTTGAAATGAGTAATAACTCGCAAATGAACTTTTCTGTAAAGTCTGATGCTGGCTCAGGTCTGTGTGACTATTATTACGTTGTTAACTGATAAATCTAATTGTAACAAATAAAACAAATGCCCTAGTCTCTCAGTGCTTGGTGGTTAGCAGCTTGTTCTGTGTAGTTTGTTACTGTTTAAAGGATATGTATCAGTGATGATGGCTAATTCTTATTTCCCTGTCTCTCTTTTTTTTTTCTTTTTTTTTTTTTTTAGATCTCGTGTCTCTGTTTGACCTGGAAAATGACCTTCCAGATGAGCTCATTCCCAATGGAGACTTGGGAATGGGAATGTCCTCTAACGGTGGCCCAGGTGGAGGGGGTCCTGGTCTCAACTCCCTTGTTCCTGATGCAGCTGCCAAACACAAGCAGCTGTCTGAGCTTCTGCGGCCAGGAAGTTCCACCATCTTGGGAGGTGGCCTCAACTCTGCCAGCCCCCAGCAGGGAGGAATGGTGGGAAGCCAGCTAGGCGCTGTGCTTGGTAAAAGTCCACTGGGGCAGGGCTCCCCCAATCATCAGTCTCCCCAGGCCCAGAAAGGAGGTGCTGCAGCTGCACAGGGCAATGGAAGCACAGGCATGGGCTTCAACCAAGCCATGTTGAACAGTGGGCAGGGTCACGGGGTCATGGGCCAGGCAGGACAGGTGATGAATGGGGCCCTAGGACCAGCAGGTCGGGGGAGACCTGGGCCTGGCATGCAGTACCAGGGCCAAGGTATGCAGGGGGCACAAGTGGGTGCTGGACCTGGTGTTGGAGGCAGCGTGCTGGCAGAGACACTCACCCAAGGAGGGCCACAGTTGGGTGCACACAATCCGTTGAATGCTCAGCAAGCTGGAAACATGAATAAGGTGAGGTTCTGAACTCTGCTTGATTAGTGACACAAGTGAGCAGTTGTTTGCACAGCAAAGCACAAGAAGGGCACAAAGTATGAAAGCTCGCCAGCCATTTTTTTGAGCACATAAAATACTAACCACTGTACATCCGAAGATAGAAGAGCTTGTTTTCTTTATTTTACTTTTGACATCAAAACAATAGCAAATGACGAGTTTAGCAAACGTTACCAAACCCATTGTGCATTTTTTTGGGAAATGTGCAGTGCTTTACTAATGGACTGCCAATGTAAAGGGCTGTTGTTGTCAAGCAATGTACCTTATGGACAGTATTTCAGAGTTTCTAATTTTTTTTTTTTTTTTTTTACCTAGATAAGTATATGTAGTATATTATTTTTATCGCCTAGCCCTATTGCTGGCTTGTCATCAGTTTTCTCCCCTCACCATGTATTGATCTGTTGCTCTTCCTGGGTCTGCTGGAGGAAGCAGACAATCAGTTGAGGGGCTTAAATCTGCAGTCAAGTGCATCAATCTCTGGGTCTAACTTGGCCCAACAGAGAGTTTCATAGCAGATCAATGCTGATGTGTTTATTACTGCATTCCTATGCCTCACTAATCTGAAAATGAGTACAAACAATATAAAAGAAATGAGCTGCAGTTGTGTCGTGGCGCCTCTATGCAGTGAAACTATTATCGTGTATGTTTGTGAATCAAGAATAATTTCCATGATGTGCCGCAGGTTGTATTTCGACGTAAATGTCTTTATTTTCGCAGACTTTGAAGTGCTCATCGTGAGAAAATGTTTCCCCTGGTCTCTGAGTGTCTCGGGTCTTTGTGGTTTGACAGGAAACCAAGGCTAAACCAGCGTGCTAGCTCTCACTAACATCATTTCAACAGACGTTGCCACATGAAACAAGCCCCTCCCTCCCTCCTTTCCCATGCAGACACATAAAACTTTTTGTCTGACCATATTTTCTTAAATTATGGTACAAAATTTAATTGTTTTGTGTGTAAAGATGAGTTGTTTCATATTTCATGCAATAACGAAACAAATGCCCTTGACACCAGGAGACGGGCAGAGAGGAAGGCACAGATTTAACCCTGGTTTTGAGTTGTGTGTATGTGTAACATGTGGTTTGAGGATAAAATGACGATTTACATTTCACGTTTACAATGCCCAGCTGCCATCACAGAAACCTGTCGCTGACATGTATGAGAATGATGTGTTGGCCTTTCCATTCAGAGCAGGACAAATGTGACTGGCTTCACCGTCTCTTATGTCACAGAGGAATGCTAAATTGCTTGATCTGTTGATAACTTGCAGGCTAAGGCCTTGGATTACTAGTAGTGTTACTAATTAGATCTTGTTCCATGTTTTTGTCTCTGTCCATATCAGCCAAGATAAGAACTGGGGATGTGCTAGGGATGGAATGGTCTATTTGATTATGAGTTTTAATCTGTAGCACGAGGAGGAATCATGACTTCACTGTTAAGATCACTTTGAATGGAACAAGTGAACATTTTAATTATTAAAGATTACTTTTACTATTATTATTTTTTTTAACTTAAAAGTGCCCAGCCTTTTGAACTACAAATACAATACTGCCATGTCGCAGCAAAACATTACACAGCACAGACTGTGAAAGTAAAAGATCACACCAGGTGACTTGCAGTGACTCCAGCCAGGTCCACATTCATCTGGATCATCTAGTTAAAAATTGCACCTTACTCAGTGTGTGCTAGAGTCAGTTAGATGCTTTGAACCCTTTTGTCAGCAAAGAGTTTTTATGAGTATATTTCATAAATAGTAATCTCCTGTATAAACCTCTTGGTCAATGTGAGCATTGAAAAGCAGGGTTTCCATAGTGTATTCCAAGTCCAATAGCCCAATGAGCCCAAGTCGACCTCACTCGCAGGACTAAGCAGCAGGGAATTTGGGACGGCTTGGTTGGAAACCAAGATATAATGGTTTGCCGGTGACAACTACTGGCTAAAATGCTTCATCGACTCCTCAGTCTTGAGTTGACGGAGAGCAGAGCAACCTGTCCTCTGTAAAGCCATATGAGAACAGTAGTAGTCCAAATGGCCACCAGGAATACTTGGACAAATCCCTGTGGGCCACCGATTTGGTAAAAAAATCCATTAAGGTTTTACCGTCCCTGTCTGCCTCTTTATCGGCCCTCTCAGTGTGCCTGTCATTGAGAGTGTGCTTCCTCCACGTGTATTCTAGAGCCCTGGGGACATGTCCCAGTGTATAAGTCCAGCTGTCAAACCTGACAACTTTGCTGGCAGAAACCCTGAAAAGGTTTCCACACTGCTCATGTAAGGTATTTCTTGTTGTCTGTAAGGCAAGTGTAGATCTTAGGTTTTAAAATGCTCGTGAAACTAGAGGTAAATTAATAATATAAATTAATTCAGTCATCATGACTTGATCATCAGATGGGACTGGTACTGTTCTGGACTAAGATGGAAATGACGCACAAGTGAACAACAGGCCTTGATATTTTGGGGGGTTTCAAATGTGTTCTCCTCCTTATGCCTCCGTGCTGGCGACAGCTGTGACTGGATGCATCATGTTTTTGGGTTGTATGTCTGTCCATCCGTCCCATTCTCTTCAACACGATATCTCAGTAACGCTTCAGAGAATTTCTTCAAATTATGTACAAACGTTCACTCAGACTCAAAGATGAACTGATCAGGTTCTTGGGAGCGTGAACGCAATATATCAGGGATGCCTAGAGGGAATTTCATTATGTCTTCCACAGGCATTCACTTAGACTTAAGGATGAACTGATCAGAATGTGGTGGTCAAAGTTCAAGTTCACCATGACCTCGCAAAGCATGTTTTACTTTACTTTACTTTACTTGAGAATTCATATGCTAATTAAGACACAATTTAACACAAATGTGAAATGATAAAATGATGAGGTGATGACATTTTATAAATAAACGGTCAAAAGTCAATTTCACTGTGACGTAATGTTCTGTATAAACATGTTTCTGGCCGTTATTCAGCACTGTAATTCAGGAACAGAAGGGGAGATTGTGACCATATTTACTGCAACTGGTTGGTGGAGTCATACAACCGCAAGGTGGTAATCTTAGTTCCTCTCTCTCGCTCTCTCTCTCGCCCTCTCTGGCATATGCCGTCTCTCTCTGGGCCTCTGGTGTTTGATAATGGAGCTGTAAATCATGTTTAGAGGAGCTGGTTTGTGTGCTGTTTTTGAGCCGTGGGTGGCAGGGTAGAGAGGGTGGAACAGAAGAGCAGAAAAGAGGACATGCCAAGAGGAGGGGGACACACTAGAGGCTTCTCGTGAGACAGTGCTGTCCTCTAGCCTGGTGACACTCCGTAATAAGTGCAGATCATCAAGCGAGAGAACCCGTGAGTGAGAGTGGGATGAGGCTGTGTGAATGGGAGGCAGGCAGCAGGCAAGCATCTGTGTGTTTCTGTGCAGCAGAGGGGGAGGGGCAGGCAGCAGTGCAGTGCTCTGCTCAGCTGTTGAGCAAGCTGGTCTTTCTTTCTGTGCGTCTCCTCCTGTTTCTCTCTCTCCGGGGCTGGGCTTGCTCTGTCTGCCTGTGCACTGCTGGCAGTCAGGGACCTCCATGAAGCAAAGCAGGCTGCTGCTTTGGCTGCTGTGGAGAAAGGCAGGCAGACGCAGCAGACAGATGAAGCTGAGGGCTGCAAGAGATGGGAATAAATGTCTTTTGGAGCAGGAAAGCTAACTATTCCCTTTCTGATGCAAATAATAAAATGAAAAGGATATACTTCTTTTGATTTTTGATAACAATTTGTTAATTTGTTTACTTTTAGTGATCAGTTCAGTTTCAAGGGATATTGGAGCAAATGCTTATGCTTTTTTTTTTTTTTTTTTTTTTCCCCGCTGGACCTCAACAGCAGAGTAAGTCCTATACTCAGAAAAGCCTGTTGCTGACTGAGTGAAGTTATAGCATTGGTTGTTCGGGGCACTTAGAGGCAGTTGCACAGCAGTTCCACAACAGTTTTTAACCTTGACCGTTGGGGGTGCCCCACTTTTCAAGTTTTTGACAGCAGTCCCTCACTTTTTGCTTGAATCTGAAAATCTGAAATTGAGGCACCAGATCACGCTGATCAAGATAAACAAAAAAAAATTGGGGAATAAATCATACTATAGGGGTAGAGAGTTGTGTGACATGGTTCGTTTCAGCTCGCAGGTTCAGCCTTGGGTGCATTTGGAAAGTTACAGACTCTCAGTGCAGAAGTAAAAAGAATTATTTGCTGTGATGGTATGTTTCATGATAAACCTCTGACCACCCTCTGTCCTGTCCACTCACTATAGATGGGGATGTCAGGGGCTCCATTTGGCCAGCAGTACGGTCAGGCTGGAGTGCAGCAGATGGGGGCGGCAGGGGTCAACGCCCAACAACTCCAGAACAAGACAGCCCTTTCAAACAACCTGCCCCAATTCCCTGCTGAACTGAAGGGAGCTGGAAGTGTGCCAAACATGGTGAGTGTCACTCATATCTTAAAAAATTGAGGATATTTGTTGCAGCTTCTGTTTGCTTTAGGTTAGCCAGGGGAATATGTATTCTGTATTTTGTTGTATTTGTATCCACAATATCAGTGTCTTGCGCCTGGCAGGGATAAAATGTATGACAAAAACATAAATGTACTCAGGGGCATTGGTACTGTAAATATACTGCTGCTGTACAATACACACTAATGTCGTGCATGTTCTTTTTTTGGTTGGACTTGTTTTTATGCTTCATCTGATGCTTCACTTACCGTGTCCTCTCCAAACATGAGGACACAGTCTGCAGCCACTGAAGTATGCATACTAGCTTTGCTCTTGGCCTTACACTTTGATGAGGAGTGTTGCCAGAGAAGTCTTAAAGAAACAATGACATGCTGCCACACAGGGCCCTTTGTTTTCTATTAGTAGTGTAAAGTGTTGTATTTTGCTTTTATCCTTGTGCTGTTGTTATGTCAGTAAGATTTATTCTAGTTATTGTCCAAACTTAATACTTAACTTTGTCTATACTGGCTACATAGTGAAAATAGCAGCAGCTGCACATCTGCGTGCTCAAGTTAAGGACATAACTTTAAGGAAATAGACTTGAAGTGCAAGTAAAAAATTTGCATGGTCTGTGTGCACAGCTGTATTGAAATTAAGACTTGGTCAAAACCTAGTATATGGCTGGATTGCATATGGTCAAATCCTGTTTTTATAACCACGACGTCGTTTGACAAATCACCAAACACCTCCACTTCCCTGCAGAGTGTCTTGATGGACTGTCCTTAACAAGAGGTGTAGCCCTAAGCCCCTGGTTGGCATCCATTTATGGTCCAGTCATGCACCAGGTTAATACCCAATTTGTTTGAAAAAAGTCTCTAGTGACAGTGCGCTAAGTTGGCAACACTGCAGATTGTAAACACCCCTCTAATCGAACCTGCTTGTACCAGAAACTCCAACTTAGTGACGTGGCATTTAGCTGACCCATCTTTGGAAATATGATCACTCACTCAGTCAGTCAGGGACATTCCAGATTACAGGGCTGGTCCTGCTGTTGCGGTTCAGCCAAAAACGTTGAAAAAAGTGTAACTGTTTTGTCAGAGGAATAGAATACAGGCAACTAAAAATGCAGAAGCACATGTGGTGTGGATGGGGTATAAGGTTAATGATTTAATTCATGTGATAATTTTCATCCTGGCAGAGATTAAAATTAATTGACACTGGGGTTGGGCAATTAACTGAAAAAGTGACATTTAGAACCTCTCACCAACCTAATCTTGCCCTTGTCTAGCCCTAATTGTCACCAAACTAAAATGACATCCATAAGAAAATAACCTGAGAACAGCACTATGGGATTACTACCGCAATTTCTTCATAGGGCTGGTCTATGATTGTCAGAATACACCTGAGAATTAAACAATGTAAAAACATTTTGTAGTGTCGCCTTATTTATAATACCAATTGGCTCAATGATAAAAGACAAGAACTATAAACAGCCCTGTAAGATTGCCATGGGAATATAAGTGTATACATATGCTCAGAATTATAACCAATAACCAGATTATGGAAATACTCTTATTTAAATAGTTATATGTGTTGCTTCATTAATATGGATTGCATTATTGTGTGCATGTAAATGTGGATGGTGGCTTCTCCATGCCGCAACAAATACTGTGGTAATGTTTGCCGACGTTTACCTGAGAAGTTTACTGATTGTTGTTATATGGCAAGGTAGTAACCTTGACTAACCCCTCACCCCACCCCCTACTCACACCGTCAGCATACAGCTTGTTGCTGCGACCATTTATGTACATTGCTTCCTCGCTTCGAAGCAAAACCAAAAATGAAAGTTGCATTAAGGGCAACATAATTGTTAAAGGCTGTCCACTCTGATATTGTTAAACATTCATGCTAACTGTTGAGTACAAAATGAGATTCTTTCAAGGCACAGAGTAAACAGACCCCAGTGCTATGCAAATCTGTTTGAGGAAGAGGAAATTGATTTTATACAGTAGATTTCCTTGTTTACCTGTTCACTCTTATTCTTAGTAGATTCATTCACATTTTCTTTCATTTCACTGAGTTTTTATCTCCCCTGTCTTGCCTCCTTTTTAGTTTGTGATGCTTCCTAAGTTCTAACTTTAGTTAGAAAAGGTTATTCTGGTTCGTTGTATTTATTGGTCCTATTATTTTGCTTTTACTGAAAACATAAAAGTCTAAACCCAGGAAAGTCTGTCTCTATTCTGATCTGTCCCTCACCTGTGTGTGTACTGGCACTCCTTTGCAGTCTCAGATGCAGCAGCAAGTAGCGTCGGTGGGCATGGTCGCTGGGGCTGGAGGCGTGTCAGCAGGCCCAACGGCCGACCCTGAGAAGCGCAAACTCATTCAGCAGCAGCTGGTCCTGCTGCTCCATGCACATAAGTGCCAGCGGCGGGAGCAGGCCAATGGGGAGGTGAGGGCCTGCACTCTGCCCCACTGCCGCACCATGAAGAACGTCCTCAACCACATGACCCACTGCCAGGCTGGCAAGTCCTGCCAGGGTGAGTGAAAGTGATTTCAGAGTTTTCAGAGCACTGGGACAAATCTAAGTTGGATCCATATTTCTGACTGGCTGTCTCTTGCTTGTGACCACAAGGTGTTAACTGTACTAATATGCTAACTGTCCTCTGAACTGTGATGTTCCTGGTTAATCTTTGATCCATTAATCAAGAATTTGATCAATGGGATTAGTTTGAATTTCCATACAGATGGGGTAACTGCAGGGTGCATGTTGCGAGCAGCTGTAATCAGAGCCTGTGGCACAGGGCCAGTTGCTTCACATACCACACGAACAACACAGTAAGAGGTGCTGATGAGGTGTTGTAGGTTTGAGGTTAGCCGAACTGCAATAAGCAGCTGTTGTCTTCAGCTCCTTACCAATATTGTCCTTAGCAAAATAGTTTATTGATCTGTATGTGGTTGCAAATGATTCAGGAATTCCCATGAAATTTGCATCCCTATATAACAGTAAACAACCAAATTGCTTGGTTATTGACCAGCAATACAGGCAGTTTAAGGGGAGTTATGATTAAACAGCACTGATTTAAAAAAAAAAAAATAATAATAATAATAATAATAATAAATATATATATATATATATATATATATATATATATATATATATATATATGCCTCTTGATTATATTTAACCACTGTTTTTAAATAACAGTTAGATTCTGTACTGTTCAACTACTTAAGTTGTTATACACAATGTAAAACAGTAAGCTCTCGTTAGCTCCTGCGTTTTATTGCTCGAATTGAGCCACTCCACACCCTTGACTTGCTAAGCCCCAAATGCTACAGTGACTGACAACATCAGCAAACATACATTTAACCTCTTTTTAAATGTTTGTCATGTTTCCCTCTGACAGCTGTGGGTAGTAAGGAGCTTACTCAAGGTTTATGAACTTTGAACTGCGATATTTCTTTAAACTCTTAAAGTAAATGCTAGGATGTGTTTATGGTTTTACAATGTGTAGATTAATTGGTTTTGCATTGCTGTTTGCACATTGTACTCTTGCAGTTGCAGCTTTTTTTTCCACTCTGCTATATTTTAACTTGACACAGTGATTGGATTTGATCAGGTTTGATCACGTTATCTAACCATTTCATAGCCCAAATCTTTCTTTGTTAAGTCAACAATTTGACTCGTGTTCACTGTGGTGATTTATGAATTCAATGTTTTTTCATAATTCTTACCTTGTACATCTTGTCTCTCTGTTATTTTTCTCCAGTGGCTCACTGTGCATCATCCAGACAGATCATCTCCCACTGGAAGAACTGTACGCGGCACGACTGTCCTGTCTGCCTGCCTTTGAAGAATGCTAGTGACAAGAGGAACCAGCAGCGTGAGTGACTTCAGCAGCTCCTCTTCACTTGCCTCATTCATTTTTGAATCCATATGAAAATGTACATGGGATGGGATACATTTAAAGTGAACATAGAACCATAATATAAAATTCCTGTTGGGCGCTTAAATATCCTTGTGGTCATATTAGTAGAAAGTAACTTTAAAACCTTGTAAACTGCTCAACTAGGCATGTGTGAAGTATGAAGTAGTGCCACCTGCAGGTTGTGTTTCCGCGCCACAGCTCAGTGCTGGCTCGCTGACTGTGAGAGCTTGAACAGCCAGAGGATTCCTCTAGAAAGGCTGGGCCTGTAATGTGACACCCAGGGGAGGGGCGCTGTGGCTCTGCTATCAGTGGGGGCAGGGTCTTGGGACTGCATGCTCTCTGATTGGTTAAAAGGCTCTATGACAGGTTTAAATCCCCCACAGAGGCAGCGTGCTTCCTGTCAGCAATCAACACAGCAGGGAGCAGTGGCAGGGGCTTTAGATGGAGGCTCAAGAGGATGTTTTTTTTTTTCTTTACACAGAAAACAGTTATTACAGCTATTATTATAGCTAGTTATTCTTCAAGTTAAAAACAAAGTAATTTAAAAAATCCTGATAAGATGGCAGTTTACCTATGCTAATTATTTGTGTTTAATTATTTACATACATATACGTTTTGATATTTAGAAGTTGTGATATCAGAGTCAGCAGCTGCTCCTCTGCCATTACAGGGTATTCATTAAATACTTTACTTAATTTTCCAAGTCCCTTATTCATTTTCTGGACTTCTCCCTCCAGCCATGCTAAGTTCCCCTGGGGCTGGCCTGCAGAACGCCATCAGCACAGTTGGACCTGGCCAGCCTAGCGCTACAGCCATCAACAGTGCTGCCACGCACATCGACCCCAGCTCCATGCAGAGGGCTTATGCTGCCCTGGGCCTGCCCTATGGGAACCAGTCCCCTGCTCAGGTCCAGGGACAGGGTTCAGCCCAGCAAAACCCCCAGGGTCCCCAGCACCAGCAGCTGCGAAATATGAACCCACTAGGTATGTGATAGATTGGACTTGAGTGGCATTTTAGAGGATTGTGTGTAAGTGATAACAAATGTTACATTCGTAAACCCTTGTGAATGATGTTTACAGGCACTAATCAGATGAACCAGATGGCAGGAGGCATGGGCGTCCCCTCCTCAGACCAGACTGGCATGCACTCTGACTCCTCTCTAGCCTCCACACTCAACAAGTGAGCGTTCTCATCCTCAATATGTACACAAAGCCAGTTCTTTGCAGCCTGTAGTTTGCATGCCCTTTGCAAGAAATGTGTACTTCTACAGGCTGTCATCTTATAAATAATGACATAATCTTATAGGATGTAGATGTAATTTAATTCCTAGACTGTAAATTAGTTGGATAATGAGTCCTACAACTTCTGATTTGCTGTAGTCATTTGTGCATTTCCTGTTGACAAATGATAATCCATGAGCTGAATTTTTTTGTATCAATGTATGTACAATTTTTACAACAATGCAAATGACAAATTATATCCCAACTGTGTTATTTAGCAAACTTTTTGTAGAATTATCAATAATCAGTATTTTGAACATCAGTAATAGTTTCTTTCTCTGCCCTACAGTCAGCTGATGCCAGATGGGTCAGTAGCAGGAGGCATGGGAAACCTGCCCACTGCCACCCCTCTCTCTGCTTCGGGGGTGAGGAAGGCCTGGCATGAACACGTCACTCAGGACCTGCGCACCCACCTGGTGCACAAACTGTAAGTTCAACAATAAAGCCAATGTATTATAAATACTCAAATATACTCATACTGTCATATGCACATAGAATGAAACTTGGTGCACCAGGTTGTTGTTGAGTTTTGCATTTTTTGTTGTCTGCTGTCTTTCTTCAGAGTACAAGCCATATTCCCCACCCCAGACCCTGCAGCACTGAAGGACCGACGAATGGAGAACCTGGTGGCATATGCACGCAAGGTTGAGGGTGACATGTATGAGTCAGCTAACAGCAGGGTAACTAATATAATACACACTTCACATCATTATGAGTGAGGCCTTTTTCTTGTCACAGCAGAGAATCTTAATCAGAACCAGAGACTAAGAGACAAAGTCATTATTCTTTTTAAAATGTTTTGTTTGTCTTTTGTTCCCTCTCATCCTCTCACTAGGATGAGTATTACCACTTCCTGGCCGAAAAAATTTACAAGATCCAGAAGGAACTGGAGGAGAAGAGGCGCTCACGGCTCCAGAAACAGCCTGGCATGGTGGGCACAGCTGGACCTCAGCAGCCTGGTATGGGTCAGCCCAACGCCATGGGCCCAGGACAGGCTGTCCGACCTCCCAGTGAGTAGCTCAACTTCTTTCACTCTGGTTGACAGTTCTTGGATGATAAAATTAATCCTATATTATAAGTAGAAGGATGCTTTTCAAAAAATATGTGTGTAACTGAGTATCCTGTCCTCTTATAGATGGACCTGTGCCTATGCCCAACATGCCAAATCAGATAATGAACCGTATGCAGGTGCCCCAAGGTATGTCTTCAGTCTTTGCTTTCTTAGCAATCATTTTCCTGAAAAAGCACATCATATGTCCCTAGATATACATTCATAGTGTACTTGACTTTTAAATGTTGTTTCCTGTGCATGCCTGATTGTTTAAGCCGTTAACAAATCCATTTGTCAGAACTCTGATGTTTAAGTAAGCTGCTCCGGTCCCTCTGTCAACCCAGTAGGACATGGAATATTGAATTACAACAACTCCCAAGAATAATAAACAGGTATATAATTGTGTGTGTATCTGTTCCCACAGGAATCAATCAATTTAATCCAATGGCAATGCAGAATGCGCAGATGTCTCAGGCACCCATGGGAGCTCGTGCTCCCTCCCCCATGAACCATCCACAGCAGATGAACATGAGCTCCGTCCCACAGGTTCGACCTCTCTCCTGTGTTTGCCTGTTTTCTTTTTTTTCTGTCTTTTAATCTGTAATTTCTCTGAGCCTCACAGTTTCTTTCTTAAACTTGCTCCTCTTGAAAGCATTTTTCAGTTTTTGTCAACATGTTTGTCTTGTCCCTGGTTGTTTGGTTCCTTACTCCACTTTTCTGTCATTCTTTGTCTTTTTTTTTTAACTTCTCTTGACTGTGAGATTGCCCACTGTCTTTGATAGATCATTCATTTGTTACTCTGTTATCATTATGACACTAAAGCAGCAATATGACATGTGCTGCCAGTAGTTGACATAGGTCCAGATCTGTTTACACTCAGCCACATAGCTGCCAAAGAGTCATTTTATATGTAACCTTAATAAAGCCTAAGGCCTCACTTAAAGCCATTAAATGTTCATCCCTAGTTTTTAGATCTAGGTTTGATTGAGCATACTGTTTATTTGTAAATAACAACATAGGCCTTTAGTAGACTGTTGTAGTAGTAGTAGTAGTAGTAGTAGTAGTAGTAGTAGTAGTAGTAGTAAGCATGTATGCAGAATTCCATTCACTTAATTTAGTTTACCTGGCAGGTACTAGATGACTACTGTTGTAATAATTTGTCTGTTTCATCTCTTCTCTGTTTTCCAGATGGGCATGTCCCCGTCAAGGATGCCTCAGACTCAAGGAATGATGGGTGGTCATGCGAATAACATGGTTGCTCAGCCAGCCAACCAGGGCCAGTTCCTGCCACAGGGACAATTTCCTGCAGGTGGAGCAATGAATGTGAATGTAGGCATGGGCCAGCCTATGACACAGGCTGCTGTCACACAGGTGAGAAGTTTTGTAAGCTCCCAGTGTGTTGAGTGCTCCTTGTGTTGTCATCATGTGGGCTGCTGTATGAAGGGTGTGCTTTGGTGTGCTAACTCTGCATCCCTCTTTGTTCCAGCAGCCACAGAACTCTAACCTCCCTTTGAATGCACTGGGCTCCCTTGGCCCCCAGCTGCCCTGTGGCCCTGTAGCCCAGCCCAGCCTGGGTGCCACCCCTCCACCCAATGCCTCTGCCAGCCTGCAGCCTCAGCAGCAGCAGCAGCAGCCTCAGCAGCAGCAGCAGCAGCAGCTGCAGCAACACCATGCTCCTGCACACACCCAGGTGCCACAGCAGCCCTCCACCCCTGCCTCCACAGGGGGGCCCTCCTCCACCCCAACCCACATACCTAGTAGCCTCCCTGGTCCCCCCTCAGCCATGGGCACACCCCCTGACCCATCCCAGCCGCACACACCCCTGCAGCCCCAAACTGAACCCCCCAGCCAGATGCAGCAGCCCACCTCGGTGCAGGCACAGCACCCCAGTACACCGGTGAGCCATTTACACCTTTGCCACCCTCTGTTGAATCAGACAGGGTCTTTTGACCAAACATTTTTTAAGTAATGTTAAAGAGAAATGTGTCTGTAATTTGTTCAGAGGTCATTCTTAATGGATCGCCAGTGATCCCCAGTATTAAAGTGAGCACTACTGTATTTATAAATGATCAGTATTGTGATTAGAATGTCCTCTGCTTCCTCTCCTTTAAGTTGTCCCAGGCAGCAGCCAGTATAGATAACAGAGTGCCCACCCCAGGCTCTGTGGCTGAGCTGAGCTCCCAGCAGGCCCTGCCTGACATGAGCGGCACTGAAACCAAACCTGAAGTAAAAGATGAAGAAGATGACAGCAACTCTGGGAAGAAGCAGACTGGTGTAAAAATGGAGGTATGCACATAGTTGTACAAGGGTACATTTGCTGTCAGAACCCCTGGTTACTATTGCAAATTCTGTTCACCACAACCAACCACTCTGCATCTCACTCTGCAATAGGAAAGTGTGACACTTTCAAGTAAACATATTAAATACTTGATGGTTTCCTGACTCAGCACCATTGTATAGCTGGTTAACCATGGTTTTGTTCATGTAGCAGGATGATGAAACCAAACCCTCACTGGTGAAGAAAGAGGAGCCAGATGCAGCAGAGCCAAAGCAGGAACCAATGGAAACTGAGGAGAAGAAGCCGGAGATGAAGACAGAACCCAAAGAGGAGGAGGACAGCAGTGCCAACAGCACATCAACCACCTCCACCACTCAGAACCGCAAAAAAAGTAAGAACATAGATCTCATCAGTATATACTGACTGAGTAACAGGAAATTGTGGCATATTTTCAGATACAACAATTAGAAAAAAAATAGCTCAATTAATCAGGAGTAAAATTGTATGCTTGTGCCAACTTAGGTCTGACTGTCTCCTTACACCCCAGTATACATGTATCCCGTAGTAGCATTTTTTCCTGATGCATTCATCAGTGTGTAGTTTGGTAGAGCTAGTCACATTGCATTTACACAGTTAACTTTGAATTAAAATCTTGTTTTTGCAGACACTAGTATGCTGTTTGTGTACGGTTTCTTATGACATTATTATTGTCTGTTCAGTTTTCAAGCCAGAGGAGCTGAGACAAGCCCTGATGCCGACACTTGAGGCCCTCTACAGGCAAGACCCAGAGTCACTGCCGTTCAGACAACCTGTAGACCCCATGCTACTGGGCATCCCTGTGAGTGTCCAACATTACATACACAGATACCTTTATTTCAGTTTTTCAAGACAAAGAGAAAACACTGGTAATGACAATTAACTAATTTCCTGCAAATGTCTCTCCCGCTCTACAGGACTACTTTGACATTGTGAAGAATCCTATTGACTTATCCACTATCAAGCGTAAGCTGGATACAGGTCAGTACCAGGAGCCGTGGCAGTATGTGGATGATGTGTGGCTCATGTTCAACAACGCGTGGCTGTACAACCGCAAAACATCCCGCGTCTACAAGTACTGCACCAAACTGGCAGAAGTGTTCGAAGCAGAGATAGACCCCGTCATGCAGGGCCTGGGCTACTGCTGCGGCAGGAAGGTGAGAGAGTACAGGATGGGAACTGAGCAGAAAAACTGTTCTTTAAAAACACTGAGGCACAGAACTGTTGTTTATAATGCGCTTTTTACTACATTTATCTTGTCAGTTCACATTATCTTTAACTGTATTTGGCTTTGAGTGCAACCTGATTGTGGAAATGACAAGGTTTGTAAATGTTTATCTGGTGTTTCCACAGTACGAGTTCTCACCCCAGACGCTGTGTTGCTATGGCAAACAGTTGTGTACCATTTCCAGGGATGGCACCTACTACAGCTACCAGAACAGGTAAAAGTGCATGCTGCCTCTGCTAGAGGGTAGAGGTGGCTAAAAATGTGAGGGAGGGGTAGTAAAGAGAAGGTGTGCTGCTGCATCCTCAAAGATAAAACATGGTTGGAGATACCACCTCACACACACCTGTCCACAAAGTTGTAAGGACTTTATTCACATGATCTTTCCTTTACAGGGGTGTCACAGACACCACTGAGACTTTTATGTTGTGGCCCAGCAGAATGTGCATGATTGGGTTTGGTGTTGTCCTCACACATCTGTTGTGCCCCAGAACCAGCACCAAAGCTCCCCCTGCTGTGCCGAAAGTGCTACTGCACCCTAATATCATTCCAATACAGCACCATTCAGTTATTGCAGACACATGCTGCTAAATGCTGTGAGGTTTACCAACTTAGTTTTCAAGACTTCCAACAAAACGTCTGTGTGCATGAGAATTTATGATTCCTCATTATGTTTAAGAAGGTCTAAGCAAGGTTTTACCATTTGCCCAAATCTTGGTCTCAGTCCCTAAAATATTACAGCCACAATACCCTTTATGTCAATAAAAACAAATTTAGTCTGTTTCCCTAAAAGATATGCACATTTGTATATGTATAACCACTCATCCTATCTTCTCTGGCATGACCATGTCATTTCATTCACCAGCTACTAATGCATGTTGCTGATCTTGTACATGAATGTAGTTTTGTTTTTATTGTTTTCATATTCCCGCATGCAGTTAGTTGGTGTTGTCAAACATTCGTTTGTTACCATCATTAACATAGCATTTTAAGCATGTGTACCCCATTTCTATTCCACTTTGAATGAGAGTGGCTGGATCATGACCATTTCATCCGTGACTAACATGTACCTCTGCCTGTGTGTGTGTGTGTGTGTGTGTGTCCTACCGTCTGTCCACCGCCCATGCGCCGTCCTCGGTTGTTGCCGCGTGCTCCGTTCACTCTACATTCTACCACCTGTACGCCGGTTTGCCTGTGCTGCTACTGTGTGTGCTGGCTGCAGTTCACCCAAATATGGCCTTATTGCCGACAGGTATCACTTCTGTGAGAAGTGCTTCAACGAGATCCAGGGCAACAGTGTGACCCTGGGGGACGACCCGGCACAGCCACAGACGTAAGTTACCAGGCCTGGGTGGCTGAGAGCTACCTGGTGATCATCTTGAGAGATTATCAGGCTGTTGTGTCTCTAGACTTATTCTGTGGAAAGGAATTTTAATCACAAGAGCCAGCATGAACTTGGTTCTCTCTTTATGTCTTTTCATGCAGCATGATATTAAAAGATCAGTTTGAAAAGAAGAAAAATGACATGTTGGACCCTGAACCGTGAGTACTGTCTGGACATTAGTTTCAGTTTGAGTCTTATTTTTGTGACAGCAGTGATGCTGCTTCTTCACTGTTTTTTATAAGGAAAGCACAGAAAAAGCAAATGTTTATCCTTGCAGGTTTGTTGAATGTAAAGACTGTGGACGAAAGATGCATCAGATCTGCGCCCTGCATTATGAAGTCATCTGGCCATCAGGGTAAGTCTCACTATGGCTGCTGGGCAACTATCCAGTCAGTTAAGCACATATCGTCCATGACTGACCTTAACAGAATTCTTATTTGCAGGAATTTTTTATTGTTAAAGTATGATGATACTAAAGAACATTCTGATGTTTTCTCTTCTAGCTTTATCTGTGACAATTGTCTGAAGAAGTCTGGTAAAACAAGAAAGGAAAACAAGTTTTCAGCCAAACGTAAGTTACATGTAAAAGTAAAACAACTGTTACATTTCATTTCATTTTCCTTTGTTTCATTTTGGAAAAGGTTTGATGTTTAATAATTCATCTGATATGTGTTTGTGCTTGTAAAGGGTTGCAGACTACAAGGTTGGGGACATACATTGAGGACAGAGTGAATAAGTACTTGAAAAGGCAGAACCACCCAGAGGCTGGTGAGGTGTTCGTGCGAGTGGTAGCCAGCTCTGACAAAACTGTGGAGGTTAAGCCTGGCATGAAGTCTAGGTAAGGTTCTGACACACTGATACAGTGTGTCTCTCTAGGGTTTTGGAGGTGACTGAAAAGGGGAGAGAGAAGGGATGACATGGAACAAACGTCTTCAGCTGGACTAAGGATACAATTATATAATCAGCATCTTAAACCTCAAGGTCACCAGGATGCCCCAGCCATGTTAATTGATGGAATTTAATGTGTTAAATACTGACCACCTCCCAAGGCTACAGCCATACTACTACATTTTAGTTTAGAAATGCATCTCTTTTGCTACGGAAATGCTGCTGGCCCCTGACTTAGTTTGAAAACTCCAGGGTTGCATTTTAGTCTGGACGGGCAAAAACGGAGATCTTTGGAAACAATGACGTTGACAGTCATGTTCGCTGCCTATTTGGGTCTTATCAGCCTCGACTACCAGTGGTGAACGCAACATGGATAATGGATTACAAGCGTTACTGACCTTGTTGTCTTTTCTAGCAGCTGTTGCACAGATAAAATCAGCATTTTAACGCAATAACTGCCAACTAATGAACTGCAGAGTAGACAATCGACGTCCTGTTTACACTGGCTTGAGCATTACTGATACAGAGCTAAAACAGTTGTCTAGATGGAGATTGTTTTCGTTCTAAAATGCTGTTTTAAAGTGAAAACCTAAGAGGGCTCTAGTATGGTGACCATCTGCAACTCGAGGAATGTAAATACAGTGAAAAAGCACCTTGCTCGGCCTGTTCTCCTAAAGTTGATGTCAATTACAGCACAAGAGTCCATATGAAGTATAAATATAAATCTCCATATGAAAGTGTTCCTATTACTGCAAACTGATTAAGAGGCCCACCTGAGTCTAGGACCCAAATGAAAATGAGTGGCCTACTGACTTAAAATTTAAAGGTTCATGCTCCGTTTGTAACTTTAGGCGTGCTTCTATGTTTCCACAGGTTTGTAGAGTCAGGCGAGATGATGGAGAGCTTCCCTTACAGAACCAAAGCACTTTTTGCATTTGAGGAAATAGATGGGGTGGACGTTTGTTTCTTTGGCATGCACGTCCAGGAGTACGGGTCAGAGTGCCCCTTTCCAAATACCAGGTAAAACTACAGTGAAAATAACACAAATGAATCTATTACCTCTCAGTTGAGTTTGGTTTTGTGTGTACATTTCTCTTGATATATCTCTCTCTTATATTTGCCTTGCAGACGGGTTTACATATCATACCTTGACAGTATTCACTTCTTCAGACCACGTTTGCTAAGGACTGCAGTGTATCATGAGATCTTAATAGGCTACCTGGAGTATGTGAAGAAACTGGGGTGGGTGAAGAGTAACTTTACTCTGTGTAGTATTGTACATTTTTTTCAGTTAATACAACTGTATTAATAATGTATTGTTCCTGCAAGTGGTAATTGGCTGATAATTTGCATCCTGGTCAGGTATGTGATGGGTCACATCTGGGCCTGCCCACCCAGTGAAGGCGACGACTACATTTTCCACTGCCACCCTCCCGACCAGAAGATACCCAAGCCCAAGAGACTTCAGGAGTGGTACAGAAAGATGCTGGACAAGGCTTTCGCTGAGAGGATCGTACACGATTACAAGGTCAGACAATTCTCACAATAATCACAGCTTGTGATCACAGTTGAACATCAAGGACCTGTTCAGACCTGGCATTAACATCTGTCTTGGGTGATCCGATCCCAAGTGGACAGCTCTAAGCACTGGTGTGAACGCACCCAAGATGCATCGAGGACGCATTTGAGATCTGATCACTCAGACCACATTCAGAGGTGGTCTGGGCCACATGTATTGATTAGAATTATTTCTAAGATAAAAAAAGTCATGAGTTCTAATAGTTTCTTCTTGGTTATAATATGTACCTGGTGTAGTCTTGATGATTACTGTTAAATATTAACTGGAGTTAACTTTGTATTAAAGTAAGTCTTCTTGTTTACTGTATATTTATATAATCATCTTGCAAAACAACTCTTCACATGGAGAGATAGTGGTCTGCAGTTGCACATCTGAATGATAAGTTAGATTTAACATTCTTGAGAATGTCTATTATTTTTTTACAAGAAATGTTAACACGATTTTTTTTCAGGAATTCAGGAAAAAAAACATTCAGATATTGAATATGATAATTAGCCCCACATTAAAGCTGTCCATATTACCCACACCTATTTTAGCTTTTTTGAAATCAAAAAATGGACCTGAACTGTCCTCTTTGTTTTCCTTTTAATAACACAAATGTGTATTTATCAGCAAGCCACTGTGTCCAACACTAGAGGGGCTCCCCTTGTGTTTGGTATAGATTACTATGGTAACAAAAACATCTTAGACAATATATAGATAAATATTTTAGGCTAATATTTATAATATGCTCCAGGAGGTTTTCCATCTTGTTTTTTCATTTCTAATGCTCATTTCAGTGACAAAATGGTCTCACGTTTAAATTTGCCATTAAAAAGCAGTTTAAAGTCAACATCTCTGTGAAAAATCACTATATCACCTGAAGGGAGTCTTGTGTGTCTGTGTTCAGGACATTTTCAAGCAGGCAACAGAAGACAGGCTGACCAGTGCCTATGAGTTGCCGTACTTTGAGGGTGACTTCTGGCCTAATGTACTGGAGGAGAGCATCAAGGAGCTGGAGCAAGAGGAGGAGGAGAGGAAGAAGGAGGAGAACACGGCCTCCTCTGAGACAACAGAGGTGAGTTAGATGGATAGGTGTTCTGAGCGTTCTAAAGTAGGAGTTACACAAAGGAACGCTTTTGTTATGCCAAAATCAACAGCCTAATTCTTTAGCCTCTGTCTCACCCCAGATTTTAGCATCCTCAAGTTCTCATTATATAAAAGCTTTCAGTGGCCACTCAGGCATTGTATAACCACTCTGCTTAATTGCATAACCTCATCTTGCCTGTTGTGCAATATTTGCTTGTCTGAATGTTCATGTCCATCTATTTCAAGGGAGCCCACACTGACAGCAAGAATGCCAAAAAGAAGAATAACAAGAAAACCAACAAAAACAAGAGCAGCGTCAGTCGAGCCAATAAGAAAAAGCCTGGGATGCCGAATGTAGCCAATGATCTGTCCCAGAAGCTCTACGCCACGATGGAGAAACATAAGGAGGTGGGAAACCCTACTAACTGCAACAGTGACAATAAAAAAAATGGTATCCCATGCAGCACTGCAGCAATTGTGCTTTTAAACATTGTTGGTATTTTCAAGCTGGGAGGTTGTCAAGAGTGATGTACTATTGTGCCAAATAGATTCTTCTTTTTCTCAATTGCACAATTGTCTTATTGGCACATCATGAGTACACAACATGCTGACTCGTTTCCTAACTAACTGACTCGTTTCCTCTCCTTTCTGCTGCCAGGTATTCTTTGTTATCCACCTCCATGCCGGGCCAGTCATTAACACCCTACCACCCATAATGGACCCCGACCCTCTGTTGACCTGTGACCTAATGGATGGCCGTGATGCCTTTCTGACTTTGGCCAGGGACAAGCACTGGGAGTTCAGCTCTCTGAGAAGATGCAAATGGAGCACAATGTGCATGTTGGTGGAGCTGCATAACCAGGGGCAGGACCGCTTTGTGTACACTTGCAATGAGTGCAAGCACCATGTGGAGACTCGCTGGCACTGCACCGTCTGTGAGGTAGGAAATCGTGGCTACTATTGTACAAAAATGTTTCGGAATCTACATCTCTTTCAGTTTTGAATTAATTTTAAATCTTGACATAATCTTAATGTGGTCTTCTTTACTTGTCATCAGGACTACGACCTATGCATTAACTGCTACAACACTAAGGGCCATGACCACCAGATGGTGAAGTGGGGCCTGGGTATAGACGACGACAGCAACAGTCAGGGTGGAGAGGCCTCGAAGAGCCCTCAGGAAAGCCGACGTCTCAGCATCCAGCGCTGCATCCAGTCCCTGGTCCACGCCTGTCAATGCCGCAATGCCAACTGCTCTCTGCCTTCATGCCAGAAGATGAAGAGGGTGGTTCAACACACCAAGGGCTGCAAGCGCAAGACCAATGGTGGCTGCCCTGTCTGCAAGCAGCTTATCGCTTTATGTTGTTATCACGCCAAGCACTGTCAGGAGAACAAGTGTCCTGTTCCCTTCTGTCTCAACATCAAGCACAAACTCCGTCAGCAGCAGCTGCAGCACAGGCTCCAGCAGGCTCAAATGATGCGCCGCAGAATGGCCACCATGGCTGGAAGGGGTATGCCCCTGCCATCCCCACCTACCTCAGCAGCCCCCGACACCCCCAACTCTGTGCAGCAGCCGAATACACCCCAGACCCCCCAGCCAATGCCCAACCAGCCCCAACAACAGCAGCCACCAAATCCTGCCAATATTACCCCAGGCTTTCCCAACAACGGCCGCAACAGCCAGCCCCCAACACCAGTCCCACAGGGCAAACCAGGGCCTCAGTCATCCCCTCTCCATCAGCAGCAGTCACCTCTGCCTAACATGCCACACCAACAGCAGCCTCAGCCTCAGCCACCGCAGCAGCAGCAGCAGCAGCAGCAGCAGCAGCAGCAGCAGCAGCAGCAGCAACAGCAACAGCAACAGCAGCCGCTGCTGGCAGCCCTGAAAGTGGCCAGACAGATTGAGATGGCAGCCAAGGCAAGGCAACAGCAGCAGCAGCAGAATTATGCCATGAATGGGATGCCCATGAACCACCCACGAATGATGGGGCCCATGCAGGGCCAGATGCAGATGATGCAGGGGCCACGAGGCCCCCAGGTGATGCAGGCTATGCAGCAGGGCCAGTGGGGTCCAGGGTTGCAGAATCCCATGCAGAATCCCCAGGGACATCAGCCACAGGTCCCTCCTCAACAAGGCCCCATGGCCCCTCAGCAGGCTCAGGGAACCCCGATGCCCCAGCAGGGCCAGCTCATGCAAAGGCCCATGCTGCCTCAGCAACAGGGTCTCCCGATGACAGGGGTCATGCCTCCCCAGGGGCCCTCACAGCAGGGCATGACACCACAGCAGCAAAACATGCCCCGGGGGATGCCTGGTAACATTGCTCCGAGTGCCCTACAGGACTTACTGCGTACCCTAAAATCTCCCAGCTCCCCCCATCAGCAGCAGCAGGTCCTTAACATCCTCAAGTCTAACCCCCACCTCATGGCCGCCTTCATTAAACAGAGGACAGCGAAATACCAGGCCAACCAGCCACAGCAACAGCAGCAGGGGCAGCAGCAGAACCCTCAGGCTATGCTTGGGTCCCAGGCTGGAATGCAGGCTATGGCAGCCATGGCAAACCAGGTGCAGAGGCCAGTGATGGCGCCTCAGCAGCAGCCTCCTCAGCAGGCAGGGTCCCAGGGAATGGCACCCATGGGCCCTCAAGGCCAAATGATGAATGCTGCTCAAAATGGCAATCCCCAGCTGTACCGTAGACAGCAGCTGCTCAGGATGCAGCAGATGCAGCAGGCGCAGCAGCAGCAGCAGCAGCAGCAACAACAACAACAGGGAGGCATGCCTCAGGGCCACGGTCAGTTCCCCCAGCAGCAGCCGGGTCCAGCGAGCTACTCCCAGCTTCGTATGCAGCAGCAAATGGCTATGCAAGGAGGTGGGGGGCCCATGGGCCAGCTCCCTCCCACATCCCAAATGAGCCAACCTGGAATGGGCATGGATGGGCCCCAGAACCTCCTCCAGCAACGCATGCTTCAGCAGCAGCAGCAACAGCAGATGTTGAAGCAGCAGATGGGCTCCCCAGCACAAGCTAACTCAATGAGTCCACAACCCCACATGCTCCAAGGCCAAGCCCAGGGAGGAGCTCACTTACCTGGCCAGACAATGGCAAACACCCTGGGAAACCAAGTACGCTCCCCAGCACCCGTGCAGTCGCCCCGTCCGCCTTCGCAGCAGCCCCCGCATTCCAGTCCCTCCCCACGGATACAGCCCCAGCCCTCACCCCAGCACGGCGCCCTGCACTCGAGCTCCCCTCACCCCAGCCTTGGAGGCCCCATGTCTGGCTCCATGGAGCAGGGACACATGGGAACACCGGAGCAGAGTGCCATGCTCCCGCAACTTAACACACCAAACCGAGGGGGGTTAAGTAATGACATGGGTATGGCGGGTGATACGACTGGAGACACGCTAGAGAAATTTGTTGAAGGATTGTAGCATTTCATGACAGAAGAAAGGCCTTGTTCTGTTTTCAAGTGAGAATTTTTTGTACTTGCTGATGTAAAAAGCTAAAAGAAATACAAACAAATGAGTCATATGAGGCCTACAGACTGTGAACTTTCCTTAAACCAAGGGACTGCTTTTTCTTCCAACACAGAGTGATTTAATAATTGCTGTTGAAAAGAAGACAACAAAGACACAAAGAATATATTTTTGGTTCAGACCAGCCATGCGAGAATTTGCCCTGGTCTTTGTGTTGTTTTAATTTGTTTTTCATTTGTTATGCTCTGGTAATGACTTTTTTAACAAAACTTCTCAAAACAAAAAATATTTCACTTTATTATTCTTTTTTTTTTTTTTTTTTTTTTTTTTATTTTGTACCTTTGCAAATTAATATCGTATTTGTGTTGAGAAGACTGTAAAATTATTTGTCTGGGAATTTTTTGCCAGGTTTCACCTCTTGCTCAGTTTCTCTGTTCCTGGCTAATTTATTCTAATATGCCATTTTTCAAAAGGACTGCCTTTGGGAAAGCCTTAATTTCTTTCCTGTTTGCAGAGTCTATGGGAGATTAACGTATTTGTATAGATCTAGGAACTATTGCACACACCCAAACACAACATGCAGGTGTGAGACAAACATGCATTGAAGCTTGTTAATGTTCACAGGTGCCAGAATGTTCTTTTTACTGGCCTGGGCCCAGTATTTGTCTTGCAGATGTTTAAAAAAAATTGCTTTGTCTCTCCTTCAGTCTAAAGAAATTCTCATTAAGTACTGAACCTCTTTTGCCTGTGGTGGGAAATTAACTTGTTTGACTGCTGATTTGTATTCAGAGAGTTTTGCGCATCATTTTCTCTCTTGCATTAAACTTGAATTGATGATGAACTGTTCTCTAATGTAAATCATGCAGCTAGACAGTACTGTAAATATGCAGAAAATAAGAATGAAATCACTGTACAAAATGGTTCAAATGGCTCATTTCGTACTTATATACCATATTGTTAAATAAACCTGTGTGCCACAGACTCTGCTTCTAATTTTTTTGTTTGGAGAAAACTCTTCTGGGATCGCTATCGATGTAATTGAATAATATTAATCTACTGTGTTTTATTCTCTCAAATAGAGATCAATTTACTATTATATAAAACATGGGGAGCGCTAAATCCTCATGTTTGACAAGCTGGAACCATCAAATAAGCATTTTGGCTTGAAATCTGACAAATGATCAATCGATGATCAAAATAGCAGAACCGTATTAGCTATAGTTATCATTAACACGACAAACTAAGTTACATCATCTGAGACATTTAAGTTTGTTAATTTCAATATATCTTAGGTGATCACTGTTTGACCTTGAAGGGCAAATTAATAACTGAAATTAAGTAATAAAGGAATTAAGATTAAGGATACATTTGTACACATAAGACTACTAGTATTTTTTATATACGACACTTATATGATGTGGTGCCCTTATTTAAAAAAAAAAAAAAAAAAAAAAATGTTTGCAGTCGATTGAATAATTTCCACTTCTCATCAGGCAGCGCGGTGACACGCCTGCTGACGTCATCAGAAGGTTCGGGGTCCTGCCTGTGCGATCTTGTTCAGCGTGTGTCCCTCGGTCGGTTGACCTGTTCTTCGCCCGTTTTCTCGTCCCCTCGCCTGCCCTCATGTCCCGCTGTCTTGCTCTGGCTCGGTTCGCCCTCGGTGCCTCTCAGAGGACCGGCTTACGGCTAATGACATGTGTTCGAGGGCTGAGCAGCGGAGGTGTCTCTCGGTCATTGACAGCAGGTAGGCTCTGTTGGTAGCCTTAGCCAAGTTAACCTAGCCTAGCCACAAGATGAGAGTCAGGTAGACTACTGTGGCAAAATGTTTAATTTACCTGCCCTGGATCAATGTGAGCTGGTTTGTAAGTCCGATAGCCCCGGCAGAAGCTACACGACGGCCGCAGCCGGGCTGAAATCGATGAGTTGCTTCAAATGGTCGGTTATTATATGATTGTGTCAGACTGAAGAGTCTGTGGACTGAACTGGAATTGTTTTTCATGTCATTGCCCAAAATAGATGCATTTAGATGCACATGCAGTCAAGACACTGATTTCATTTCCCTCAAAAAGGTCTTAAAAGTATTACGTATTATGAAATAAGGTAGGTATTATGTGTATTAAGTCTTAAAGATAATTTACAAAGGTTTGAAATACCTTTACTAATCTGCATTATTAGCCACAGGCAGCAATGTCAATTGTCAAGGGTTTTATGTGATATTAGTAAACGCTGAAAGCTGGAAATTCTCTACTGCTGTTACTCCATACAGCTGACCTTATGTGGACCTTTAGTTCAATCTGTTAGTCTGTTCATCTGTTTTTTTCCTGATTATCCGGGTCATCAATGATTAATTAATGCTATCATCAGGAGTTACTGTCACACAACCCAATGACATTTTATAGATGTCAATACATTTGGGCACTTTGTAAATAACTCTAGGCCTTATCATCCCTACTGGTTTTTACTGATGCCTTTCAAAGTTTGGCTGATATGATAAAAAAAAAAAAACAAAAAAAAAAAAACGGGTATTTAATAGTATTATGTGTGGTATTAAAAATGTCTTAAAAAGAACAGAAACCCTGCTCTTGCATGTATGCCACCATCTACCCAAAAGCACCTGCTGAAAGCGCAAGCAAATCAGTGTCAAATTATAAATAAAGGTTACATTAAGAGACCTTTTCTAACAGCCGAAGCTAATATGAGGTTTTAGCAGTGAGGGATTTTGTGCTAATAAACCAATAACTTTGGGAAATGCCCACATTAGGGGTATTTTATTATATTAAGATAGACTTGAAACACTTTGAATCGATTGTCCAAGTGAAGGGTCAAAGTAAAAGTCATTTGCTTTAACTTTTACTGCATAAATGTAAAATTGGATTTAAGAGAAACCCAGAAGCCTCTTTAGTTGGTTGAGAGTATCCTGATTTGGTGTTTTTGATAACTGCAGTACATAGATGAGCAGACTCCTTCTTAGACATGTTTTGGAGTGATTTGAGCTCATTGTGTTGGTAATCTCTTTCCATAAAATGTTTTTGTCTTCATTTGTCAGCGTAGTTCTGATGAGTTGTTCCTCCTTTAAGATACGTGATTAATAAGGGATCACTCTTAAGTTTTTTCCTACACTTTGTTGTTAATAATAGCAAGTCATCTGATAAATAGAGTTTGTTCTTCACTTTCAGTTAAGAACCTTTTTACACCTTACTTGACTCTTCAGATTACAATGTAACTATCAGACCTTTAAATAAATACAGGCCCTGATTAGTAAGCCCTCTGTAAGATCCAGTGCCAGAGCTGTCTTTTAAACCAGCCCCACCGTTTTACTCCTCCTGTCATCAGACTTGCAGGTTGGACAGCAGCAGAGGTGGAGCTCTCAGCCCAGAGTGTGGAGCTCACAGCGGTCATGCCTCAACTTCTGCCAGCAGTCTTACTACAGCACCCAGGAGGCCGAGAAAGAGCCCGAGGAGGAGCCCCTGCACACCATCATCAGTGACACAGAGTCTGTGCAAGGTGCTGAAACAGCTGGAGACAAAATTACTGGATGTTACAGCTCATAGTTCATCGTTTCATAGATTTAAGATGATCTGACTGTTGTTCTACCCCTGATTTATCCAGGTACCTTCTCCAAACATGAATTTCAGGCTGAAACAAAAAAACTGCTGGACATTGTTGCCAGGTCCCTGTACTCAGAGAAAGAGGTAAGAGGGTTTGTGTTGGGGAAGGAGAGGATCCCACAACGTAGCTAGACTGACATTAAAGTTTATTATCTATAGCTGACTGATTTCCTGCCTCCTCATCACACCAGGTGTTCATCAGGGAGCTGATCTCTAATGGTAGCGACGCTCTGGAAAAACTGCGTCACAGACTGATCACAGCAGGGGGTGAAACAGCTCCCATGGAGATCCACCTGCAGACTGACGCTGCAAAGGGCACCTTCACCATCCAGGTACAGCCTCATCTGTGGAAGATGTGCCCCCCTGCATGAGTTTAAAATGACTGGTATTATTACTTTGAAGAACTCTGTGTGTTGTTGTTCTTCCAGCCCCCTGCTGTTTAGACATACAGCATTATAAGTTAGACTTTGGCACTGCTCAGGAGGTGATGCTAAATGATAAAAGTTCTAAGTTCTTTAAGGTACTGCATCTATATCAACCAGTGCCACCAATACAGCGTTAATGTCAAGGAAATTAGCAACAATATCAGTGCCACTTCTTTCATTGTTTGCCCTTGTTTTACTCATTCGCTCAACAGTGTGTTAAAATCACATAGATTGCCTCACTGAAAAAATAGAAAATATACGTGAAACACCTCAGTTTGTGAGATACAATGGATACACAAAGAAAAATCATGTTGAGGGCTGTTCAGGTCATCCTATTGTTCACCATAACACCGTACAACACCTCACGTCTGTGTGACAGGTGAACACACTGCTGCACTGCAGTCTGCACTAGTGTATCATACATTTGCTGCATTTATTGTACACTGCCATGTTGCACAGTTCTTATTGCACTCCAACCTTTTCTAGCACACTGTATTTCTGATTAATGCAGTTTGAGATTTATATTGTGCATTTTTATTTAATGCTGTTTAATAATGTTTAAACCGTTTATTTTTTATTTTAAATATCCGGCTCCGCAGGTCTGAAATTCTGCAGTTGTGGTTTTAATTTTTAATTCTGTTGTCAACAGCAGTCTGCTGCGACCTGACAATTTCCCTCATGGGATAAATGTAAATCTATACATATACTGTATCTGTCCATACTGTACTCTGTTTCCTGGTCTGTTTTTGAGCATGATTGCCACCTGGTGGATGAATATTGTACAACGATCTATAATGACTTCTTATTGTACAACAACCTATAATGACTTCTTTTTGAATGACTGGGAATCTCTGTACTCTTAACAGGACACTGGAGTGGGCATGAACCAAGAGGAGCTGGTGGCCAACCTGGGGACCATCGCCCGCTCCGGTTCAAAGGTGACTGTTGTAGATCTTTTTACATTTGTTTTGTTCTAGAACTTTTCCTTTCCTCTTCGCCTTATTTATTTACAAACGGATATGTCTGTCCTGTAATGTTTGCAGGTTCCGCTTTTAAATTTTAAGTTCTTTGCTCTCTGTCAAGCTAATCATCTCCTCTACACTCTACAGGCATTTTTGGATGCCCTACAGAACCAGGCGGAGGCCAGCAGTACCATCATTGGTCAGTTTGGGGTTGGATTCTACTCGGCCTTCATGGTGGCTGACCGTGTTGATGTGTACTCCCGCACTGCTGACCCTGATGCTCCTGGATACAAGTGGTCCTCAGATGGGTAAGAGCAATAGAAGGAAGTGTTTTATCTCAACATCAAGAGGAGGAAAAGAGAAATATCCTGTTCTACAGGTGAACAAAGCATGCAGACATGCATATGTGAAATGAGTATAAACAAATGCGATTCTCAGACGTTCTCTGTCATTGTCGTCTCCCTCAGCTCTGGTGTTTTTGAGATCGCTGAAGCCAGTGGTGTTCAGCAGGGGACAAAGATCGTGCTGCACCTCAAGGACGACTGCAAGGAGTTTTCCGCCGAGGACAGAGTTAAAGGTAAAATTGCTGAAACTTCTTCAGTAGCTAAACCATCCCTGCAGAGAGCATCTTCACTACTACATCACTCCACGTGATGACAAGTTGTCGTATCTCTTTCACTTTCAGAGGTTGTAACAAAGTACAGCAACTTTGTGAGCTTCCCCATCTTCCTGAACGGACGGAGGCTCAACACTCTACAGGTGAGCTGCTCTGGTTCTGTTGTTCACTCAGTTGTTAATCTGAAGACTCTGTGAACCAGCGTGGTATCTTCACAGCTGCAGTTTCAACCAAACATGTCGTTCATATATAATCAGTCTAGAAATCATGTATTCAGTAACATCAACACATCTGGCTCTGGGGTGCTGCTCATAAATATGCATCTGTTTCTAAACAGTGAGCCACCCACAGAATTTAAATTTAGGAAATAAGATGGAACTTTATTCATAAATCAAGAAAAGAAAACTCTACAACACATTAATGAAAATGTGAGGTACCAGTTAGTTGTTCAATTTGCCTGATATAAGTAAACTGTGCAGAAATATGCACCCATATTAATATATTACTATATTTACAATTTAACACAACAGTGCATATGTTTTATTGTTAGAAATGTATTTTTCAAGCACAGTAATGAAGAGTACAAATGGAAATAGAAAAAAACTTAACTGTTAACAGAAGATCTTGGATGAATTGGAGCTTGGATGATTTTTTATTATTATTTTTTATCTCTAAATATTTGCAGATAAGTTTCAAATTGGAAAAGAAAAAGATTTTACTATTGCCAAAATACTAATATTGTGCATAGCCTGAGTTGAAAAATAAGTAAGGTTTTGCTCTAATAACATTTCACTTTTATTTTTAGATTAATTATTGTTTGACCTCTGTCTCCCTTCAGGCCTTGTGGATGATGGAGCCTAAGGAGATCAGTGACTGGCAGCACGAGGAATTCTACCGCTACGTCGCCCAGGCCTACGACAAACCCCGCTACACGCTGCACTACCGCGCTGACGCCCCACTCAACATCCGAAGCATCTTCTACATCCCTGAGGCGGTGAGGAGCTCAGGGCTGCACCTTTTTAACCTGAGCGTTTTTTGTGCACAGTGATGACACAGTAGACTGTATTTCAGCTGAGTTTGCGCTGCCAACCTCAGAGAAAATCTTACAGTTTAAAGGGAATGTTATAATGATATTTGGAAATGAAGCCAGCAGACTTTCAGGCCCAAATTTGGTTCATCAAGACATTAAATAATACCAACCTGTTTGTCTTGTGAATTTAAATAGTTCTCTCTAAAGTCAGAATGTTTTTTCAGTGGCTATGAGTAAGTTGGATTTAGTCAAACTGATGGATGATGAAAGACTTCATGCGTCAACAGAAGCCGAGCATGTTTGACGTGAGCAGGGAGATGGGCTCCAGCGTGGCTCTGTACAGCAGGAAGGTCCTGATCCAGACCAAAGCGACTGACATCCTGCCCAAGTGGCTGCGCTTCCTCCGAGGTCAGGATCCTCCCAGCCGCCTGCACCTGCTCCTGGTGCCGCTGCTTGTTTTTACATCCAGGATTTTTATAGATTGAAGAAACAAATCACGTTGATTTTTGAGTGCTGAGCTAAACACAGTGTGTGTGTGTTGTGTGTGTGTGTAGGTGTGGTGGACAGTGAGGACATCCCTCTGAACCTGAGCAGAGAGCTCCTGCAGGAAAGCGCCCTCATCAGGTATAACACCAGTTTTACATCTTGGTTCTTTGTTAAGGATGTAATCTCTTCCCTTTCATCGCTCCGTATTTTACTTTAACTTAAATATTGATCCACTGATGATTGATTTTTCTACCATCACCTCTGGCTTCAGGAAGCTTCGTGACGTTTTGCAGCAGAGGGTGATTCGCTTCCTGCTGGACCAGAGTAAGAAGGAGCCAGAGAAGTACAGTAAGTTCTTTGAGGACTACGGCCTCTTCATGAGGGAGGGCATCGTCACCACCCAGGAACAAGACGTCAAGGTGACACAATCTTTGGTTTTTAAAGGGGAAAAGCAATAAAAGTGCAAGAGATCAGCGCCGAAAGCAGCAGAGAAACATCGGTAACAGCAGCAGTCTCCCTCTGTGCTGTGTCTGTGTAGGAGGATATTGCGAAGCTGTTGAGGTATGAGTCATCTGCTCTCCCAGCGGGCCAGCAGACCAATCTGATGGAGTATTCCTCTCGAATGAAGGCTGGCACACGCAACATCTACTACCTGTGCGCCCCCAACCGCCATCTCGCAGAGCACTCCCCGTACTATGAGGCCATGAAACAGAAAGACATGGAGGTGAGGGGCTGACATGACAGATAATGATGATTAAATTATGTTTATTGGTTTTAAAGGTTTTTTTTTTTTTTTTAAAGGGCTATGTTGCTGTTCCTGAGAAGCAGATTAAAAAAAAAATCCAGTCCAGGTGAAACGTGTCTTTTCCTCTGTGTGTGTGTGTGTGTGTGTGTGTGCAGGTGCTGTTCTGCTACGAGCAGTTCGATGAACTGACGCTGCTCCACCTGAGGGAGTTTGACAAGAAGAAGCTGATCTCAGTGGAGACGGACATCGTGGTGGATCACTACAAGGAGGAGAAGTTCGAGGACAGCAAACCAGGTCTGGTTCTCTCTCATACCTCAAAGTATAGTCATAGCAGGACGCCATGCCGTTACGGATGTAATCCTGACCCTTGTTTATCGTCCTTTCCCTGCAGCCTCTGAGCGTCTGACACAGGAGCAGGCTGACGACCTGATGGCCTGGATGAAGAACGCTCTGGGTCCCCGAGTCACCAACATAAAGGTAAAGATAACACTCTGCTCGTTCGTGCGCGTGTATAAACTCAAACCCTCAAATCAGTTAGATCTCTTCAAGTTTTAAAGTTGAGTCTCATGTTTCTTCCCAACTGACCTGAAAAAACATCTTTGAATGTAACTTCATACGGACATGTTGTGTAATGCATTTTTCTCCCCGGTCCGCCAGCTCACTCCTCGTCTGGACACCCACCCAGCTATGATCACAGTGCTGGAAATGGGTGCTGCACGGCACTTCCTCCGCACCCAGCAGCTGGCCCGCACCGCTGAGGAGAGAGCTCAGATACTGCAGCCCACACTGGAGATCAATGCAGGGTACGGGGTGGATGGATTTTACTAGATGAAATTTAAGAAAAAAGGTTTTACGTCCAGCTCTCACTGTCATGTACTTTTTCCACCATTTGATAGACACGATCTGATCAAGAAGTTGCACGCTCTGAAAGACACAGACTCTGAACTGGCTGGACTGCTGCTGGAGCAGGTACTGTGAGCTATGTGCTTATGCAAAACGTGTTGGTTTCTGATGTGCTCCTGTTCTAATTTGACATTTATACAAACTCAAATCATATTCCTTCATATTCCTCCACTTTAACAACAGCAACATCATGTCCTAATTCAACGGGACAATTTAAACATTTACTTTTATCTTCTTTTATCTGCATTGTTTCAGATCTATGACAACGCCATGATCACGGCAGGCCTGAATGATGATCCCCGACCAATGATTTCCCGCCTGAATGATCTACTGACTAAAGCTTTGGGGAAGCACTGAGAGCTACATGCAGACACGAACTTGGCTGTGATGACTGAAGCATTTACAGCAGCTGATGGGCCTACAAAGCTGGAGAACTGCAGTTTCTGAAGAGCACTACAGGCCTTATCTGAAGCCATAAAACATCGCATCTCTTTCCCCTCTGACGTACTTCGTTCCCCTTGAGGAGAGCACATACAGGCTGGAGAAAGATGAACTGCTAGCAGCATCTGAGAGAGCTTTTCCATAAACATTTCTATGTTGTCACGCTCTTTGTTCAGCTCTTATTTCATAAGGAGTTTCAAATTTTGTTGGCTGGTCATGACTTTTGCAACTACACCTGTCTTTTCAGTGTGACTTTTACACTTGGATGTAAAAACAAGGATTTTTCTAACATTGGCATCTGGTTTTCAAGACCAGGTACCACGAAATTAAGCGATCGGGCTCAATGACAACCACATCCTGAATAATCTGGATGAAAACCAGCTGCAAACAATGCAGAAATGAAGATAGAAAGTAGGAAAAAGTAATGGAGACGCATTAAAAAAGATTGAGTCCAAAAGTGTGGAAGTGTGGAAATCTCTCCTCAAATCACATTCAAAATTCTGTTTAAATGCCCTGTGTAATAACAACTAAGTTATTCTAGCTATTATTCTCAAGTGTGTGTTAGGTAAGTGCTAAGACACAGATCACAGTTCATTTAGAAATGCAAGACGTCCCTCTGACTGCTGAAAAGAGCCGTTTTCTGTTCTCATTTTTCATCCTTTTTTTCCCCCATATTTAATATTTTATGTTCACTTTTTTTAAGAAAGAGCGTAAGTGTGGTAAGGTCTGCTACAGGTATGCGCCCATACCTACTTGTATTATTACCCAATGTAAAGTCGATTTAAAATACTGTATATGCATTTATGGGGCCGTTGGTGGTGGCTTTGCATCAAAAAGACAAACATGGATCCATTCTTGTGACAATTAAAAAAAATCATGCCAATTCAGAGATTCTTGAAAAGACAATTTTACTGCATTTCAGAAGTAGCATGACATCTCTGTTTTCAGGGTGGCAAGATGAGAAAACCTCAGCTTCAAGACATCGTCCCTCTGTGCGCCATCTGTGGCAGACTGAATGCTTAGTGTTGAATGGGTTGGGGTTAAAAGGCTTACAGTTCAAGTGAGGTGATTCTCTGTGGTTTCTATGTAAGCGTCCCAGCGCTGTCCTTCCATTTGAATCACATCGGGGCACTTTGTCCCATCACACCTGCTGCTCCCAGGTATCCTCCTCAGTGAGCCGTTCCGCTTCAGGTCTCACCTCCTGACCGCCTGTCAAGATCCATAAATCCCAGAGGAGTGTCAGGACAGCTTGTCTATGTTGGCTAGGAAGCGCTGGGCCCACCATTCATCCAGGTCAATGGGCACAAAGTCTGGAAAGGAAAGCAGTGAAGTAATTTGCACCACGAGTCAACATTAGAAGTGTTGAACAATCCCAGTAGCCTGTTAGGTTGTAATGTTCATTTCACACTAAAACATTGTTACAAGGATGAAACATGGAAAACAAAACATGCTCTTTGCCACTATTGGAAATCGAAAGTAAGAAATGCAGTTACTGTTAATTAAAAATACAGTTTTCAGTTTTTATAGAATTCCTTATCTCTTGCTCTATTTACCCTATAATTTCTGCATTATGTCAACACAAACAGTAAACAAGGGGTGGAGTAGCTCAGGTTACCATAGGGCGAGTCTATTTTGACAGTTTTGACCGGAAGCATAAACTCACATATGATTGAGTGCTCAGCGCCAGTTGTCAACAGTGAGATTCAATGAGAAACTGCTGCCCTCCGTTAATTTGCAGGCTACCATACAAGTTCCAAATATCTCGTCTAAATTTTGTGGATCTCAGAAAGCGACTCATTAATAAAACAGCGACAGTAACATCAGTTTTCACAAATGTTTTTTCAGTAACAACTACTGTGGTAAGTTTTCTGGCGCATGTCGTAAATGCTATGAACTGCAACATTTGCATCTGTCAAGCTAATGTCAGTGCAAACCTGATAGCATTTTGCCACATGCAGTGAACACAAAAAACCTGAAACAAGTAGTCACAATTAGAGGCTACATCTCCACATTATTAATTATGTAACCTCAATGTGTCACACATTGGAAAGTGTCTCATTGACACTAACATGGCTGTACATAACTTGCTTAAAATCACTACTTTGTTTGATACTAGGAAAAATGAATATCTGTAGCTGTATCAAATAACTACATATCTAATAACCTGTGTAAGGTTGTCATATTGGCTTCACGCTTCATTTTACGACTAGCTATAACTATAGCTTATTATCTGCGTATTCAAATAAGAACAATCACCCAAAACTTAAAACTACACATTACATGGACATTTCCTCTTGATGCATGACACGTGTTGTATGTTGTGTTTTTAATCTGAGTTTACAAGTTCCTGTCAGCTTGGGTGACGTGGCAATGAAGTATGAAACTTGAATTGGTATTTCTAAATGTGTCAACAGAGTTGGCACATCTAATTTGGACAATGAGGAGAGACAGGCCTGTGACCTCTGCTAGTTTCCTTCCAGCTGGAAGGATCAGAGGCAGTTCTTTTAATCCTTGGTTGGCTGGCTGTCATAAACCAATACAACCTGCTGTCCAGGTTAGACTAACTATAGACGTGTGGGCTGTGTTCATAAAAGACTGAACAACAAAAATATTAAGAAGCCCTCTTATTTTTAATAGTTATAACAGGCTAATTTAAAAACAGACATATTTTACGTGAAAATCTTGCTTAGTTCTGCCATAAAAGGGACCATTAAAAATGCAGACATATAAACTGGAAAGAGGGAGCACCTAGGGGAAAATGGTGCAGCGTGTAGAGAACTGTGAGAAAGACGAGACGCTGTACTCACTGTCCATGTGTGGGCTGGGAGTGGTTTCTTTATAGTAGACTGCTCCCTGGGCGCCCTCTGACCCCTGGCTGGGCCCCTGCTCCTGCTGCACCACCTCCTGCCAGGCTGCAAACACAACTCAGTCAGTACGGCCACGATTAACACCGACAAGTGACTGCAGGTCCATGATGTGTTTTATTAGACCTCTGACCATCTATCAGAGGTCACAAAACAGGATTTAACACAGTTGTGTTTGTGGTAGTTAAAGAAACAAAATCAAATGTTATTAGAATCTTTTCAGAGTGTAATTAGCAGGTAACAGCAAATGGTCTTACACTATATGTCCATGTTAAAAAAAAAAAAAAAAAAAATCCTGCACCCCAGTGTCAAACAAGTAAAGTCCACAAGGGCAACTGCTTCAAAGGCCTGCCACTCCTGCCACTCCATTTGTGTTTCAAATAACGCAGCATGTGGACTTGTCACATGTAGTAAGTGTGTATGTGTGCCTGTGTGTGTGTGTGTATATGAACTATAACAGATTTTATCGCTGCCACTTTCAGTTTGTTTATATTGTACACTGAGGTATTTCAGAGAGTAAAAGAGAAAGAATCAACCCTGAACAGGGGGCCTGGAGGCGGGGCCTACTTTGTGTCCTTGTCCACTCAATGACAAGGTTACTGAAGTTGTTTATGTGCTGCAGTGGCTGAGCTTCAACACCAACAACTCACAAGACACAGACAACACGAGCTTAAGCCAAATGAAGTCTCCTGGAGACTGCATGAGTCTGTGAATGTTAAAAAGAGCCACACACACACACACACACACACACACACACGCACACACGCACACACGCACACACACACACACACACACACACACACACACACACACACACACACACACTTCAGAACTGGGTCACTGTGTAGAGTTTCATCCAGACCCCACAAAAGCCTTCATCCTGTCAGGAGCTTTTGTTGCCTTTCCTCAAAGCAGACAACGAGTCTCTTTCCCTGAGTGCCTGATGGGTCTAAGCCGAAGCCAAAAAAAAAAAAAATGCTGTTTCCCTCAGGACGTAGGTGCCAGCACGGGTCACGAGAAGCATGATATGTGGGTGTGAGAGCATTTCACTGCTGGTTGCCTATCATGGCTATCAGTGTCAGAGCAGCTGTGTGGGTGAGGTCTGGAAGAGGGGGAGGAGGCGGCTGGGTGGCAGCTCTTATAAACTATGATTGTAAAACAATGTCATTCACAAAACAGCCGTTGGGGATTAGACACAGTGAAGACAATGAGAAGTCTTTCCTAGTGTCATCTTCTCGTATTTCCAGTCAGACCATTCACTCACTTCCTTACCCTCATAGACAAACTTGACGTTTTCCTCGTGTGAGGCGGTGAAAGTCTCTTCCTGATGGTTGTCTGCGGGGAGAGCCGGAGCAGGGTGATGGTACTTTTTACCATTCAGGCGGTTGAACACTATCTTGGGTGCAGGAAGGCTGATGGGTATAAGGAGGAAGAGAAAGATGTCACAGGTAGCCTGGAGGGTTTTTTTTTTTTTTTTTTTGCATACACAGCACATGATTTGATAACTCTCCTTTACCAGAAGTGTCAGCCTTTGGGCTTAGAGTCAAGCAAGGTTGGTTGTGTAGGAGTCAGAGATTGCAACAGCTGAGTGAAGGACCATGTGCCACCTTGCCTTCCCACAAGGTCACAGTCCCGCTGGTTCAAAGGCATGAAAACAGCCCAGCAGGCAGACCCAGCCTTCAGGGTGAAGGTGTGTTATAAATCATTCAGGCCTGTGCTTATGGAGGACTGCTGCCTGTCTCAAGATGATGACGTTCACTGCTGCCAGGACAGCGTCATTCACTAACGTACACTTTAACCTGGGACGTCAAGTCTGATCCCTGCAAACAGGAGCCAATTAAATAGACTCGCATGAAAAAAAAAAAAAAAAAAAAAAAGAGCATCACAGACACACAGCTGAGAGCATCAGTGAGATTTTTCTTTGTTCACTTACTCAGGCAGACCCCAGGACGTTTGTTTGTGCTTGAAGTCGTTTATTTTGTTGTCCAGCTGCTGAGTGGGCCCTAGGAAAAAAAAAAAAAAAAAGCGGAGAAAAGCATATGTTCCTTTAAAAAACAAAACCAAATGATCATTAGTTTGCCGGATCTTCAGCAAAGTGTGTCTGAAAGTTGCTTATTAAAGTCCAGAGTCTCACCTGTGCGTCGCTGGGTGACCAGTTTGCTGGGACCTCTTGTAATCGTGTACATCATGCGCGGGGGAAGGTCACCTGTGAACTTCAAGTCTGAGCACTTCGACGTGAGGAGAAGAAGAGGAAGCAGCAGCAGCAGCAGCGTCCCAGGTGGAGCAGAGACAGGTGGAGCGGGCCTGCTTGTGAGGGCGCGTTAAGTTGAACACACGCCTCCAGGGTCCTGTCGGTGTAAAGAGGGTGTCTTTAAGTCAGTCCGCCTCTCAGCTGATCAGGCGAAATTCCGCTCACAGGGCGAAACACCGAAGCCAACGGGAAACCCACGGAGCTGACGTGAGACTGAACTGGGCACAGCTCTCAGGGAGCAGAGCCTCGCATCGCAGCCGGCGACCCTCCCCTCCCCTCTCCTCCACTCCCCCCCCCCCCCCCCCCCCCCCCTCTCCTCCACTCTCCCCCCCCCCTCTCCTCCACTCCCCCCCCCCCCCCCCCCTCCTCCACTCCCCCCCCCCCCCCCCCCCCCCCCCCCCGCCCCGCCTCCCCTCCCTTTCACCTGACGTCTCCGTCCCCGAGTTCAGACATACGCTGCAAATCACTTCGGTGCTGAGGTGTCCTGCCGCCGCCACAATGTCACACAACCTGAAACAGCGGCTGTCATCCAGAAGCCACGGGACGCACGCCGTCAAAAGCGCACCACTTCTCGACGTAGCCACACGCCTCCTTCGGCGCTTTAAAGAGACAGTGTCCCGGTATTGTAACAAATCCATAACGGGGGGCCTCCAGGGGCCACTGAGCACAGAGTGAAATCCTCATAATGTGAAGAAATTGTGTGATTACACAATTTTTTTTTTTTTTTATCCCTGATTTCCCTCTGTTGAGGATTTATTCTAGAAATGTCCAGTACAATTATAACCTGTTTGATATTTAGTATGACTGGCTTTCCCGCACTCACACCACTGTTTACAGCAACATGAATTGAATAAATCCAGTCCTCTCAGATGAGTTCAGTTTCCTCCAAAGTTTATTCAACAAGGTTCATGTTGTCTGCTCCTCCGAGAAACCCCCACCTGACCAACGTTTCTGTGTTCACAGTACACACAGGAGAGCTCAGGTGCACAAGTCATACTGTAGACACACATCTGTTTACAATGCAACCATGCTTTACAATACACTAACTCATGAAGCTGTGTTGTTGTAAACTACAGAGTGATGGGCTAATACATTTTTTTAATAAACGTATGAACATAGGATTTTCACTTAAAAGTCATCGCGAACTTGGATCAGTTCTGCAAACTGATTTTACATTCATAAGATTCAATTCAGCCAAACAAAGACCATGAAATGTTTTGATGATTTGTCTCTTAACACCACAGGAAATGAAAAAGGAGGAAACGCAAGAGAAATGTTGATTTATTTATTCCTTTATTTTTCTCAATTTTTATCTCAGAGAAACAATTTGTCACCAAGATGAGGTTGTTCAGCCTTTTGCCTACGAGAACTCCTTAAATAACTAAAACAAAAAAAAAACAAAAAAAAAAAAGGGAAAATCTTGATTTATCCCACAGACACCAGATGTCCTCTGCATCATTTGTGGGAGTTTTGAGTTTTGAGTCTACATTCTGCAGTTACAGACAAGTTATGGTGGGCTTTTTAAGGCTGAGTCTGATAGTCTTTAGTCGGTGTCTGTAAATGTGAGTGTTCAAATTGACAGAAAATAACTGATGTATTTGAAAGAAAATTGAATTGTACATAGCTTGCAGAGGTTTTCAGTGGTGAGTCAAACATTTCTTTCACAGAAGGGACGGATGGCTCTGAAAACAAGTTGTCCCAGTGATGATTCATTATGTACGTATCAAACAAGTCACACCGGTGTGGCAGAGTTCATTCCCTTGAGGAGAAATGTATTTGGGGAACACAGTCAAATTATATTAATTAGATCATTATCTTACAGATGGGTCATTCAAAGTTTTAATATCTTGCAGCAAAAATTTTTGTGTATTTGTGCAACTGTGGCACATAATGACAGCAGGTAATTTTCTGAACAATCAAACAATCAAGTGATCAGCAAGTCAAGTTCTAGAATATCCACAAGAGATCCATTATTAAATAAATATCGTGATGGTAGGCATTAATGCCATTAATGGCAACATGTCTAATGTTACATCTATTTACACTGACGTCTCTTTAAAGGTGCAACAAACATCAGCACAGAAGGTAGAAAAGATCTTTAAGGTAGCGTAATCCTAATCCCTGTTCCAGGAGAGCTGGAGGTATTGCTGCTGGTAGTTGGATAAGGACAAGGAGGTTTACAGTTTAGCCTTCATGGTTGCCTGTAGATTTAAAGGGAAATTACCTGTATGCCAGCTACAGGTAATGATGTATTCTTAATCTAGAGTAAATCATACATGCATTTCTATAAAGCTTGGGTTGCCACTACAGAGCTAGTTAGCACCAAATCTTTCTTCCTCTTTAAATTTAACTTAATCTAATGTATATATCTCAGTGTTTTTATGTTCTTTAAAAAGACAAGAAACTTTTTTTTTTTTTTTTTGGTTAATCGAAGAGTTTCCAACTTCTACTTTCTTCATTGGGAGACTGTGGAACATTTCATTTTCTTTGGGGTTTTGATCACCTCCGTATGTCCTGAACTGCTGTATAAATATGTGTGTGTGTGGGTGTGTGTGTGTGTGTGTGTGTGTGTGTGTGTGTGTGTGAGATCATTCAATCAGTAATGAGGATCACAGTCCTCCAGCAAACTGTCAGTGATGTAGCCGATCTTCAGCAGGTTTTGGTAGTAGTCTTTCTCCACAGCGGTGTTTACAGTCCAGCCCACCACCTCCACACCGCGCTCTGCCCAGTACTGAACATAGTCCCTGAGTGAGAGAGAGGAGGAGGCAGATAAGAGAAAACAGCACAGCAAAGAAGGAGCAGGAGTAACACATTTTTGGTTGCAAACAACACATGATATGCAACGTTGGCTCAGAACCTTTTTGGCTTGTGACTCCATAAAATGAAGCTTTAATGACCTATGTCATCATTGTTTATAGTCTTATTGTAGACAGGAGCAGTGAGTAGTTCAACAAAAGGCAGATTTTTTCCTTCTCAGATTTCATTTCAAGGATTTTTTTGAAACGGTTAAACTGTGTGGGGTTTTTTTTTGCGAGAAAAAAAGTCAGAAAAAGTATAAGCTGCGTAAAAGAAATTCCTGTTTTTCTTATTTATCCATTTAACCATTCCCATATTTATCTTTGGAGCCCTTGGGGGATTACGATCACCAGTTTGTGAACCACTTGATGAAGAAGATGGCCTGGTGAGGACATGTCTCAACAGTCTCTCTGCAGTTACCCCGGTTACGTGGGACAAACCATGTGCTGCAGCATCATTCTGTGAGGACCAATAACGACAGTAATCTTTTTTTCAGCGATTCAAATGAAAACCAGATGGCAGTTCTTCCTGATTGTCACTTTTAAATAAATACATCAAATAAATACAAGAGAAGCTACGTCTTAACATCTTAAATACTGAGAGTTACACACATCTTTGGGCCTGTGCACTGCAGTGATAAAACACTTAATTTCACCTACAGTGAGATAAAGTCCTTCTGCACCAGGATGGCAGAGACACCACATAGTTTCCACAGTATGTGGTGGTGGGCCCAGTCCAACAAGACGTCGAGAACCCCCGTCCAGAGCTGACCCCATGTTGACAGGGTCCGAGGAGTACCATCACCAAAGCGACTCAGTCTCCAGGGCCGGTGGGTCAGGGCTGTGACCACGTTGGGGTCAGTCTGACGCATCTGTAGGCCAGAAGAGGTCAGAGGTCAACAAAAAGCTGTCTTATTAGAAGTTAGATGCAGGGCCTTCCATTGGCTTAGATCACTTAAGTGACTATCCCTTTCAGTCAGTGGGTGTTGTCATTGCTCCTTCTACATTCATTGAATAAGTTAGTTAAAAACCATGATGAATATCAAGTAAATGAATAAAATGAAAAGAAAACCAGAGGAGGAAACACAAAAATTGATGTTGCACTTGTAAAGGGTTGTGAAGTTGGTAATATCACTTCCTTTGAAGATTAAAATAACTGTCCAAAGATGATGATGAGCATTTTTGTTAATTATTCATCATTTTTGTTACCTTGTAGATAACTTTGGGCTCAAAGGAGGAAACGACACTGGAATTGTAAAGGGCTGGAAACTTCTTATAAATCTCATGAAGCACTGATGCTGCCTGCAAAAGAGAAAAACTTATTAATATTCCATAAAAAAACATATTACTATGTTATATGGCTTATTATGTGGCTTATTTGAAGAGGTTCCTGAATGGTTCAGTGGCAGGTTGTACCTTCTGAAGCCAGACAGCTGTAACTTAAATCTTTCTGATCACTGCTTCAGCATGTCTTCATATAAGACTCATTGTTAGTCTTATCCATTTCATCATTCCAAAAGCAACTGCACAGTTATAGAAATTGTTGAGTTTGTGAAAAGTGCTCCACATATACTGTAAATATACATATACATATACATATGTATATGTACAGTGTACATACACATCTAATTAAATACAGGAAACTTAGTTTTCATTATGCATTGATTTAACAAAGGTCATTTCATCCTTTTTTCATATGAAAAAATGTTACCTCTTACTTTATATGTCAGTATAAAGTAAATCTGCCATGTCAGTATATTTAGCACCTTATCAGGTTGAGCTTTGACATCAAAGAATATGGTCAGCTGATGTCTTATGCATTCCTCCACGGCCTCCTGCAGAGTTGGGACTTTCTCTCCACTGAACTTGTCCCTGGGGATGAAATCACAGCGGTTTTGGAAGTTAATACTGAGATGATACAGTATTACTGGTGCATCAGCTTCATATTTTCAAGTCTGTTTATCTTGTTCCCATCTTTGATGTCTTTGAAAACCGCAGAGGAACAAGGATGTTTTCCTCAAACCACTCTCATGAGAAATAAAGAAAAAGGCAAACATGCTCATATTTACAAAATTAAGTGACATAAACAAAATAAAATAGGAGAGTGCCAAAATCTTTACATGATGACATATTTGCAAAGGGCAAGGGATTGGGGAACTTTTTGATCAAGAACATCTTCACATATAGCCAGTTTCCAAGTAAATATTTCATGGACACTGTCCTCAGTTTCCTCATCAGAGCATGAAATCACAAACTTAAGCAAGCTGAAGTGACTGATAACAGGAAGCGTACTTCAGCCTGTGGTGAGCAGCAGCATCTAATCTCCTTAGTTGCACAATTTGCAGTTTATTAACTGGTCCAGACCCATTGGTGGTGCGGTCAACAGTCTCGTCATGCATCAGTACCGGGACGCCATCAGCTGTGAAACTCAAGTCCAGCTCGACCCCGGTTGCCCCGTTCCTACTGGCCTAGAACAGGAAATCGCAGAGAGGAAAAGAAGACAAAAAGAAATGAAGACAAAAAGACAGAAAGTGTACCTGAATTTTTGGCATGGTGTTTGTGATAGAGACGTACAAAGTTGATGTGAACCGAAGACTAAACTGACCATAGCTGCCTATACATTATGTGTAACATGAGAGATGAAGAAGGTGGAGATAATCGTTGCATTGAAATGGGGCTTGTTGATCTTAAGTTGCTTCATGGACGCATAGAATAGACTGAATGAACAGATCTGACATTTACAGGGTGGCTGCTTCAGTGTTTGGCAAAGACAACAAAAGATTATTTGACTTCACTCCCTCATGAGGACATAAAGCCTCAGTAATGTACATTTCAGCCTCACTCTAGAGATGAACATGAATAAAATTTCAAAAATAATCAAAACAAAACAATTTAGATGTAGCAGTGTTTCTTAGCTGGATAACAAAGACTGAGTGACCGCGTCACTCGAAATATAATTTGTCAAAAGCGACACCTGGAGGACTGTGCACTGGACACCAGAGAAACAAAAATGTGCCACATTTTGCACAGATTCTGGTCTCGCCCAGTGACAGATCAGACATGCAGGAGAGAAATATATGTGTGATCCAGAGTTTACGCAAGTGCACCAAATTACCAAAGGAAAAAACTGGAGAGCTTATCTCTTTATTACGAGATAACATACAACTGACTAATTGGATTAATTGTTTGTAATCATTTGGGCTACTTTGTGAGTCATATTGTGGTTTCTACCTATCAGGGGTTTGACTCCAGAGGTTTCAAAAGGGATATAAGATCCTGATCTCATAATTATGAGAAAATTAGTAGGAAAAAAAATGTTGTAGAGTCTCAATTTCAAGACACGAACAATAAAAAAAAAATATGGATTCAAGAACAGACTCCTGTCAGGAGAGTAAACACAACCGTCACCAAGAAATGAAAATGCTGTTTTTGGTGCCTGTAACCCAGACATATATGTCGACGGTTAGGAATGTCAGACAGCATCAGCATCACCCCTCAGTAGCATGGTTAGGGTCCTTAAAAGCCATGTGGTCCATCATATTTAATAGTTGCCTAGAAAAGGAGGTTACTTTTTTTTTGTAGAAGGAGGCTGAACATTAGCTAATTGGAGTAAAAGAAAGGTGTGAAGGAACTGGTCAGATGAGACTCAGAGAGAGTTTGGTTAGAGTAGTGTGGTGCTACAGGATGGCGACAGGCATATGGGACAGTCTACAAGCAGCAGATGATGCACAAAAACAGAAAGAGTGGGGGAAGCAAGGATTTACAAGTCTGTGAGTTAAGAGTTATGTAACAGAGGACTTCATCTAGAAGGTGGCATCAATTTATAAACAATTCATTTTATAGAAAAGGCTGAGCAGCACAGTGAGTCACTGATCTGCAAAAAAAAAAAAAAAAAAGAAATAACAGGGAAGTCACGACATGCAAAGCTATCAATGTATTTATTATCAGACAAAATCCCTTAAATATGTCTTGAGGGTCTCCCTTGAACGCGTGGAGCTCTAGACCTCTCATTAATGTGGGTGCTAAATATCTGCAGCCTACATTTCTATAAGCTGTTGCTTTGGCTCTATAGCACAAGGCCCATGCACAGCTCCACATCCCCATCAGAACGGGACACTGGCGCATGTCATGCATGTCTGACCTCTCTGATCGCCGCCAAGGTGTTCTCCGGAGCGTCGTGGCTCCCTCCGCGGTGCGCCACCACCGGAACGCCGCCTGATGGAGCCCTGGGCCGCAGTACGCGACCGGCCTGGTCCGCCGGCACCGGAGGGAACCGGAACATCACCATGAAGACATAGAGGAACGCGGTGAGGAGGGAGGCACCGGTAGCGCTCCTCGTCCCCAACATCACCAGCAGAAACACCGCCGAGAAATACATCACCTCATCTCCGATCTGCAGCATGGTGGAAGGAGGGCGGGAGATTGTCTTCTGGCACAGGCGCAGTTCAGAAAGATGGACCTCTGATGGAGCTCCGTGTGTCAGCGACACTCCGGTGACTACATGTTGGTGGTCAGAGAGCCGATCTCACACAGATAGCCGAGAATCAGCAGGTTTTACTTCGCGGTTGTGAGAGGATGGATGGGGGAAGGGTGGGAGAGGGAGCTTTGCTGCTATCGTCAATGTCAAGTGTTGAAAGAAAAGAAAAAAAAAAAATTACAATTACATGTTGCCATGTGTTTAAATTCAGTTACAGCATCTACTTATGATTATTCCTATTATATAGCTACAAGAAACATGGTTTCATTTCATATTCAGATTTATTTTTTATGCTATTTGTATTATAAACATCTCAATAGGTCTTTTTTTTCTTTCTTTTTTTTTTTTTTTTTACAAAATATGAAAAAAAAAAACCACACAGATCATGCTCATCCCATCAGGAGGCTGGGATGCTGAGTTCAGTACAGCCATGTTCTAAAAGATCTTATAAAGGTTTCATTAAAATATGCAAACACAACCACAGTGCACCAAATATCAATTTGTCTTCATTAAAACAAAACGTCAGAACCAAAATCATAAAATGCAAAGGATGCACAAAAATTGAACAAATGGTGAACTAGACATTCTGTATTAAAAGGACATGCTGAAAAGTTAACATAAAAAAAGTTCAGTCATTTGACAGAGTTAAGGCGCCACTGGATTTAAGGTCAGCAGCTAAATAATGGCTGAGTTTCATTTTAAGGTGAACAGCTCTTCCACGTTGGGCCATTTAACTGAAAACACAGCAGTTGTAGTTTATCAACCGGCGCTGATGAACAAAAAGTGACTGTTCTCTGACTGAAGGCACAGACTTCAGTGTGTGTTTGTTTTGTATGAGTTCCATGTCACTCAGGACAGTCTGCAGTAGTCTCTGTGGGCAGTGAGCTGATGTGCTGGAGCAGCTGGTCGCAGTAGAGAGGACTCCGCTGTTTGTCTCTCACAGCCTCCACCTCCCTCTTCAGAAGTACTGGGTGGACCGAGCTGCCTTTCTTTAGGATCTCTGGACACACACACACACACACACACACACACACACACACACACACACACACACACACACAAAGACACAAAGAAAGAAAGACAGACAGACAGACAGACAGACAGACAGACAGACAGACAGATGAGATCAGATCAGTGATATGAGATGGAAAAAGATAAACATGTTGTTTGAAAAACAACTAAAATTTAAGTGTTTACTGGTAAAAACACCCTTGTTGAAGAAAAGTGTAAAAATCAACAACATGCTATTTCAGTATTTTCACTAAAATGTACCCACAGCTGGCTCAGATGTACTGTCCAGTTCAGCAGCCTCAGAGTCCACTGTAACTGGCTTATATTTTGACTGTTTCTCTCCTGTACATCTCCCTGAGCTCACTTCAACAGTTTCTTTATCTAAACCATCAACTTGTCTTCTTGACCCCGTTCCAACAAGGTTGTTCAAAGAGGTTTTTTCTTTACTTGACACCTCTATATTAAGTCTGATTAACTTATCTTTATCAACTGGTTATGTACCGCAGGCTTTTAAAGTTGCAGTAATTAAACCTCTACTTAAAAAGCCTACTCTTGATCCTCATGTTTTAGCCAATTATAGACCTATATCCAACCTCCCCTTTATTTCCAAAATCCTTGAGAAGGTCGTTGCAAACCAGTTATGTGATTATTTGCACAGGAATGGTTTGTTTGAAGATTTTCAGTCAGGTTTTAGAGTCCATCATAGCACAGAAACTGCTCTGGTTAAGGTTACCAATGATCTCCTCATAGCTTCAGACAATGGACTTGTCTCTGTACTTGTCCTACTAGATCTTAGTGCCGCATTTGACACCATCGATCATAAGATTTTATTACAGAGACTAGAACATATGGTCGGCATCAAAGGAACCGCACTAAGCTGGTTTAAGTCATATCTGTCAGATAGACTCCAGTTTGTTCATGTTAATAATGACTCCTCTATCATAACTAAAGTCAGTCATGGAGTTCCACAAGGTTCTGTGCTAGGACCAATGCTCTTCAGTCTATATATGCTTCCTCTGGGAAACATTATTAGGAGGCACCAGATGAATTTTCATTGTTACGCAGATGACACCCAGCTGTACTTATCCATGAAGCCAGGTGAGACTAACCAGGTAGCCAAGCTTCAGGTCTGTCTTAAGGACATAAAAATCTGGATGACCAGTAATTTCTTACTCTTAAATTCAGACAAAACTGAAGTTATTGTAATTGGCCCAAAACACCTCAGAGATACACTATGTGATAATATACTGACTCTGGATGACATCACCTTGGCCTCCAGTGCTACAGTCAGAAACCTTGGTGTCATTTTTGACCAGGACTTGTCCTTTACTTCACATATAAAGCAAGTCTCTAGGACAGCCTTCTTCCACCTGCGCAATATTGCTAAAATCAGACCCATTCTATGTCTAAAGGATGCTGAAAAACTAGTTCATGCATTTGTTACCTCAAGACTGGACTACTGTAACTCTTTATTGTCAGGATGTCCCAAAAATTCAGTAAAAAGCCTCCAATTGATCCAGAATGCAGCAGCACGAGTACTGACAGGAACTAGGAAACGAGATCACATCTCTCCTGTGTTAGCCTCTCTGCATTGGCTCCCTGTAAAATCCAGAATCGAATTTAAAATCCTCCTCCTCACCTACAAAGCCATTAATGGTCAGGCACCATCGTACCTTGGAGAGCTTATAGTTCCCTATTTTCCCAATAGGGCACTTCGCTCTCTAAATGCAGGTCAACTTGTGGTTCCCAGAGTTTGTAAGAGTAGAATGGGGGGCAGAGCCTTCAGCTATCAGGCTCCTCTCCTGTGGAACCAGCTCCCAGTGTGGGTTCGGGAGGCAGACACCCTCTCTACCTTTAAGATCAGGCTTAAAACTGTCTTGTTTAGTAAAGCTTATAGTTAGGGCTGGCTCGGGTATGTCCTGACCCATCCCTTAGTTATGCTGCTATAGAGCTAGACTGCTGGGGGATTCCCATGATTCACTGGGCGCTCTCTCTCTATTTCTGTCTCTCTCCCCCTCTCTCTCTCGATGACCTCATGCCATTAACTTTGTTTCCTTTTCTCTCCCGTAGTTTGTGCTTCTCCTCTCTCTCCCTCTCTCTGTCCTCATTCTGCAGGTATCTCTGCCTCGGGAGCAGCAGGATCCAGATCCACCACTACTCATCTTTACTATTAACCACTGTTACCTGTCATCATTATTATTGATAACACCATTACCTACACAGCGAGGTCTCTCTCTCTCTCTCTCTCTCTTCTCTCCCCTCTCCTCCCCCTCCCCCTCTTTCTATCTTCTCCTAAACCCAACCGGTCGAGGCAGACGGCCGCCCACCCTGAGCCCGGTTCTGTTGGAGGTTTCTTCCTGTTAAAAGGGAGTTTTTCCTCCCCCCTGTCGCCAAGCGCTTGCTCGTTGTGGGAACTGTTGGGTTTTTCTCTGTAACAAAGTAAGGTCTTGACCTTACCCTGTAAAGTGCCTTGAGATAATGTATATTATGATTTGGCGCTATACAAATAAAAATTGAATTGAATTGAATTGAATTGAATACTTAAAGTTTTAAAATTAAAGTAATCATTGTGCAGCAAAACAGCCTCTGTCAGTGTTATATTATTATATATTACAGTAGCAGATTATTATTACTGATGAATTACTGTGAAAGCAGCCTTTTTTTGGTGTTGCTGGAGGTGTAGCTACTGTCAAATCCATGTGTGATGTAAAATATACAATATTCCGCTCTGAAATGTTGTATAGTAGAAATATAAAGTAGCATAAATTTAAATACTGAAGTACAACTTTAGGCTACTTTTACTTAACTTAAGTTCCGTACAGGAGTAAATGTAATTATAGTTATATTCCACCACTGAGGAAGACTTAAGATCTGAGGAATATTATATCTAATTATTTAGTTATACCTGTCCTGACTGCATATGAATGAGCATCGCTCATGTTGGTTTCAGATACAATACAGCAGGCAAAAAAAAAAAACAAACAAAAAAACCCCCCAAAAAACTATGGATATTTAACTCAACTACTTAGTTTTTGACTAGGGGTAAAGTCAGATACTGATCTAATGTGTCCTATAACTATGTTGGAACAGCAGCAGATGGCAGCGATGAACTACAGTATATCCACTCTGCAACCCAAACATGCAAGCGTCCTTTTCTTCCACTGGGAGGCGATAATTCTCTTTTCAAACCTTTTCTTCCATTCCCACACAGTCCGCTGGTTTTCAGAGGTATATAGAATTACTTAAATTGCTGTCAACTGGATAAAAGCTTCAGAAACCACAATGAAAAAGTGCTGTACCAGCGGTGACATGCCGTCACTCTGGATGACTTAGCTCATGTAAACTCATCATCTGATACTTGTCCTTGTTCTTCAAGGAGACGGAGGGGATTTTTAGCTTTTGTGTATACTGTACTGAGCTGGGATGGAGGAAGAGGAGGTGGGGCTCTGAATTAAAGGAGAACAATGATGACTTGTGAGGACTGAGTTATACCTGTGCCAACAGTCTGTGTGATTGAACAGGTAGCAGCCGTGGTGCCAGGACTGTGGGATTATCAGGGTGGAGGACTGAAGGAGCGATAGAAGGGAAGATGAAATGGAGGGGGGTGGCAGTGCTGTCCGTCATGCTGTCAGGACATGCTGCATACATCAAGCCACAACACAGATATGTGTTTGAAATCCAAGAAGCATAAGAATGGGATCAACTATTAAAGGAACAAAGAGAAAGAAACAGAAGAAAGAGAGTGGGAGGGAAAAAAAAAGAAAGCTTCAAACAGGGCCATGAGGATTGCTTCCACATTTGCGGCGCAGGCGGTTATGGGTGCTGTCAGATACAGACGATCACTCAGCAAGATGTGAGGTCATCTCATTTCACAAAGAGACTCCGAGCTGTCTACCAGTCAACTGTGCTTCATGGGGATCACAGTTTGAAAATCTGCACTGAACACAATGGCTCGTGTCTGTATCTTTACACTGTGTGAGCCAGATGATGACACTCTAAGGCTGGTACATGTGTAATGCACTTCTGTCATTACTGATGCATCTCAAACATTTTCAGACTTGATATTGAAGATGTTGAAAAAACTCTGCTAACAGCTCTCTTCATGACTGTCCCTCAACAATATAAACTTAGATCATTGGTTTTGATGGTTAAAACTGCTAAACTCAATAAATACAACCAACTACCTGACCCTCAATACTTTTCTTTTTTTAAAGGGGTGATTAATTTCCTAAAACTAAATTGTGCATTTTTGGGAGCTATTTTCAGCAGTGGAATAATAGACATTTAATGCTCTAGTGAGTGTTTACAGCAGCAGGACAGTGTATGTGAGATTGACTCAAAATAAACTACAGTGTTCATGCTCTTCACAATGGAGAAACATATCCCCCAGTGCATTGTGTAATGTGGCTCAGTGATGTGTTTTTATACACCAGTGAATGGACGGGCTTTGGCTACACAGACAATAAATGTTAGTAATATCAACTCAGTGTTGGTGTTGGTCAGAGATTTGTTGACAATAAGTAAAATATTAAGTATCAAGAGATTAATCCTCGACCCAGTATCAGCGTTGGCGGGTAACTAATTGGCAGAGCATCAGTTCAAAAGAAATCAAGCATATCCTGCTTGAGACGGCAAAAAAATTCTCCCAAATTGTTCCTTTCATGTTCAAATGTTAACATACTGTGTGACCGTATAGTTTTTCAAAGAGAATCCTTAAACCACACATGCACAGACATGACACGAAATCACTCAACTACAAGAAATACAGACGTAAAGTATGTGGGCAAAGGCCGGTTCATAAATGTGATTTATATGTGTTACAGACACTTGATAACCAATAGCAGCAACAAAAATGCTTATCGTCATTGCATGTCTTTCAAAAGCTATCTGGCATGGAATGGTATGGAAGCTGTTGCTGCATCTGGTGAGTGTGTGAAAGCCTTCTCCTCTTTTTTTTTTTTCCCCTCTGTCTCGCTATATGAAAATGAGAGATCCAGTAGTGAGGCCTCTCATCGCTGGCTAAGGCATCAGCGCTCACCTGTGTCCTGTCAGAAGTAATGACAGCTAACATCGATGAGAGTGGGAGAGAGTGAAAGTCCAGAGGAGCTGAGTCTCGGTTACGCACTTCAGGAGAGGCCGCTCAGACTTTCCACTGACACATGGATAAAACGCAGCCGTGAAGCTTCGGGCCGTCACAGAAAACACAGGGTATGAGAGGAGGAGGAGGAGAGATGGACAGATAAAAGATGGAGGGATTAGGCAGGAATGGGCGTGAGGACAGATGTGAGAAGGTGGTGAGGAGAAAGGGGGGGTTGGAGTCTCCATGTGGTTGTCATTAGTTGGGACCGTTGTGTGTGTGTGTGTGTGTGTGTGTGTGTGTGTGTGTGTGTGTGTGTGTGTGTGTGTGTGTGTGTGTGTGTGTGTGTGTGTGTGCGGGAGTGGGTGGGTCCTGGGTGGAGAGGTAGAGATTTGGTGTATTGGTGGGGGAATTATACAGATAATAACCTGTGAAGTGTTTCTCTCAGGTGGATGCTTATTCTTATCTGGATCTTGTGTTTGGCTCTTGAGGGCCACCTCCAGCCTAGCCCTGCAGGGACTTACTCTGGCAGGAGGTATTCAGCTGCTCTTGGTGATGAATTGTGTGAAAAAGAAGGATAATGGGGGGGCTTTTGAAATAAAGGAGAATGGGGAATCTGTTGGCAGTGTGCCACCACAATTATCTGTTTCCCTCTATGAGTGTCCGAGACACATCGGGCCGGTCTGCAGACCATCACGTTTAAACTCTGCTATCATTGCTGCCTCACATTCACCATTATCAGCCTTTGCGATCTGTGTCAGCTAAATATGTTTATCAGATTATCAAGGTCACAAGGTCCATATCACATCATTTCAAGTCAGACAGAGCGTGTGTGCATGAGGATATTTCATATTATATATCCCATTATGTTATATTCACAATCTTCCCTCATTCTTATTATTAAGTGGTATCAAGGACTGTCAACATTTCACTAAAGGCCAGCAAGAAAAAAGTTTGCGATATTTTGTTATGGTTGTGATTAAAAGTGAAGGGTTCAGGGAAAAGCTATGATACATTCCATGTGGAGGAAAATTTGAAACACTAATATTTTTGTTCACTTTCCTAAGATCCAGACTAATTATTCATTTCTGCACCCAGTTTCGACAGAACATTATCAGGACACGTGCGCAGCTTTGCTCTCCATCCACTAGCTATCAACACTCTATCCTCGTCTCTGAGGTCGCTGGTGCCAGCACCCCACCCAGTCTCACCGAGCACTTGCTCCTGCACCGAGGCATCGGGATCATCCAGGTGCAGAAGGAGCTGCTGGAAGAGGAGCTGAAGATGAGGAGCGCAGAGCTCAGGGTTGTAGTCTTTGGTCAGGTTGGACAGCCACAGCCCGAGGGCCTGCAGAGCCACGCCGCGCACCTCCTCGCTGCTGTCGTCCAGACGTTTCAGTAGCTCTGTGGAGGAAAGACACCCACACACAAGAAACAGATCACACGCTTACAAAATAAAAAAAAATCAATTTGATTTATTTCCTTTTATTTTATTTTAAATCAAGTCAAATGATTCCCCATGCAGTAATAAAAGCTACCACTGTGACGTGATTATACAGAACTAATTGCAATCCGTTCTCGTGAATTGTGACAGAATGTCACATTTACCAGGGTAGATTTTGTTGAGGGCCTCGGGGTGCAGACTGGTTCCGATGAGTCTGAGCATGGTAGATACACAGCGACAAGCAAACAGTCTGCCCGTCTGAGAGTCCTCTTCTAGAGCCGACAACACCTGGGGAGTGAACCTCTCCTCCAGACACAGCAGCTGCACGCAGAAAGGGCAAGAGAAACACACTCAGCTTTTAAACGTTAGATGATGAGATCAAAGTGTGCCCAGCTGTTTCAGACAATTTCTCACTAAAAGGAGAAATCTGCTCTCTAGTTTACAAATAATATTTAAAAACTGTGTTCCTGCGTAGTAAAGTTGGACATTTTCTCATGTAGATGTCCACAATGATAAAGAATGCACTCCTGTATTGGAGGTTATGAACTTGCAACTTACTGGAGCGGCTGCTTTGAGGCTGCATAGTCAGGACCACTTGCTTTAATGTCCAAAACACTTTCTAAAAATGTGTGCTTCCAATTCATTTACAAAGCTGAGTTATCGACAATGATAGACGGAAAGAAAAGGCTGGTTAGTGAGAGTGACAACACAAGCTTAAAGAACTTTTTTTTTTTTTTTTTTAACTCAAGTGAAATATCACATGAAGCATGACAGATTCACAGCAGGTCTGGATCAGTTTGTACAGACACATGGGCACAGAGCCCATCTTCAGAGGTCCAGTGAAGACCAATGTTTTCATCACACCAACAGATGAGAAACAGAGGAAATGGACAAACAAGGTGAGGCTGAGTGCCACGAGCCGCAGGCCGAGAGGTGATGGCTAAAACCTCTGTCACCCCGTCTGTTTGCTATCGAAACCACGAAGGCGAAACAGTAAAAAAAAAAAAAAAAAAAAAAAATGTGAGTGAGGGGAGAGTGAGGGAAGTAGACAGAAAGAGGAGGAAAATTTGGCAGAGAAGTGATCCGGCATTACATCAGTGACAATGTGAGGACGCCAAGTGTAATTGGAGCTGCTAATTGTTTTCACAGGGAGCAGTGAGGAAACAATGTCCTTCTAAGTGAAAGGCTGTTTGATTTGCTTGTGGAAATAACCTTCTGTTGTTATACTAGTCAGGACATGTTGTTTATTTCATCTCAACCCTAACCTCGTTTCTAACCCCACAGCCCAGAGTAACTCGGCCCTATTTAGTCAACACTTTTCCACGTTCTATTCTTGTGAGGACGTTTGTAGTAAAAGTTTGACCACACACCTACACCCACTCACCCACACCCAAGCTCACATTGTCCCCCAGCCGTTTGCTTTGCCTTGTAGTTAAAGACGTGTGAATAGAAGAGGTGTGTGAGCCAGTTCCAACCGGTCACTCAGCACATGCGAGGGCAAACACAGCCAGATGTGTGCGTGTGAGCACACATACTGTAACTGGGCACATGCTCCGACAGGCAGGTGCAAGGGCACGTCCCCGTGATGGGCTCCTACATATAACAAGGGCCCAGAACACTGGACGCATTGTTCCACAGGGACAAAGGTATGTGAACCCGCTTGCCCCGACGTACACCTGCTACCTGCTGCGGCCAACTCTTTCAGCCAAGGAGAGAAAGATGGCGGATAATATATTTTCCTAAATGGCCAAGAGGGACCATCTATTTTGTTGTGCAATGGATAAAACAGAGACTTTGAAGTAAATGTCAACTCCTGATGGATTAGAAGAATGCACTACCACATCTTTTCCTTTACAGCTGAGTCAATAAAAAAGTGTTTCTGCAGAGTGAGACCAGGAGTACGCACTACTGGAGGAGGTTCACATCCGGTGTTTGCTTCCAATACCTATGAGTCCCTTTGCACAGGTGGACGTAGATGTAACCAGTTTGTCATACATGCCTTTGTGCAGGCAGATGTGTGTGTGTGTGTGTGTGTGTGTGTTTGCGTATGTACCTGTCCAGGTGTGATGGCCCCTCCATGCAGCAGGGCCAAGAGACAGCTGAGGGCTGCGGTGCGGACGGCGGCGGCAGTGCGGCCTGCGTGCCACACCAGGTTAGGAAGCAGGACGTCACACAGGAACCTCTCGGACTCATCACGGAAATGCCTGGAAGAATGCAGAGAGTAAGAACATGGAGACGCAAAAGGAGAGGAGAAACACTTTTCTACTGCTTCGTTTGGCAACTAGCGAGCCACTTTGAGGATGAGTGTATGATGATGGCTTTTGGGAATGCAACGTGACAGCTCAGTTCATTAACAAGTGCAACATAATGCCTATACTGCAGTCCTTTTCTCACACTCTTTCAAAGGCAGACAGGGTGGTTGGGCAGCAGAAGGAGGCGAGGAGTATAACATCTGGGTGTCCTCTGTTCCCTTCTCCCTGTCTTTCCCATGCTAGCTTAGGCCCTCTGACATCCTCTCACACACTACTGTCTACACAGCTCTTTGCTCCAATCCAACTCCACAAGCTGTGGTTGCTGCCTCTAGCCTCTGTCTGTTCAGCTGTGTCTCAGTAACTTTGTCATGTATTTGATAAAGTGTGCTGTAATGTGTTAGTGCCAGCAGGGGGAGACTGTGTGCCACTAATGCAGCTGGGTCTGTGCTGCTGCGTTAACTCAGTCCTCTCGCCCTGTCAAGTGTTGAAAGCTCATCACGGATGACGGCAGAAGATGGAAAGACATATTTCCACATTACAGGGATGATGTCCAAGGGAAAGAAGACTAGGATTTTACCTTTCACTCGGATGTCTGTGCACACACACAACAGAAACACACACTAAGCGCCAGGGAAATTTGACTGTACATCTCATGGGTCCATACACAGTGGAGCTTCTGTAATGCTTACAAAGCAGCTGCAGAGCAAATAACTCAGAAGTTAATCCACAGCTTAACAAGTGACTGAGGATTTTTACACATTCTTTTACAATCTTATCATATACTTGTTCTATAAATATTTGTTGTCCAAACAACTGATTCAAAGAATATTATTATTATTATTAAATTATTATTAGTTATTTAAGTTTGTGGTTGACACATTCAAAGAACTTGGTCTCATGTGTTGCATAATACCGGAACATCTGAATATCAGTCTGATTATTTTTCATGTGATTTTGTATACATTTGACATATGGTGATATATATTGGAAATATCTATATCATTGCTGTGATAATTATTTAAACTATATTACCCATTCCCTTAAAGAATAATCAACGGATTAAAGAATCATGTTGTTTGATACATGCACAGTTGGACCTGCTTCATTTTTATCTTGTTTCACATTACTGACAGACATTATAGACAATCTGCAGAATTTAGAAAAGTCCTGGCAGATGGCAAACCACATTTGGAATAAGAAGAAGATCTCATCCAGAGCAGCAGTTTTGTTTGATGTCTCGAAAGCTGAAATTAAGACTAAAGACAGACGTCTTTTGCCGTTCACACGTGCATGAAAACGCACACTCTTATCTCACTTGGAAGTGGCACACGGGTTTGGCCTGCCACATCCAGGGAGAAAAAATATGAACTTTCATTTGTCACACATCACCTTCTACTTAAATTTCACATCCAGCTTTTTGATCACAGCACACAAATCCACATGAAACAAAAACATTATGGGTGCGTGTGAGGATGAAAGACACAAACATGCAAAAAAAAAACATACTTTCCCTTTCTGCTTGTTCTCTAGCGGAGCTGTCATTATGTCATTTTGGTTGTAGAACAAAGAGAAGAGGTTTTCTCTATGATTATCATTGTCCTCTTGATGACATACAGCATGTGTGTGTGGGCTACAATCTGCTGAGCAAAGATCAGGCCATAAATCATGAATGGAGGGATGAGATGAGTATGAATGGAAATATTATGGCAGACCGCAGAGCCCCACATAGTGTAAGTTAAGCATTTGTTTGAAACTTTTTGAAGGTGTAACATGATTTGTGTCTCCTGATGGCTCTGTGATTACCAGAGATACAGCTCAGGAATGAGAGACGCAGTTAGCAGCACAGGTGGCCGCGCTGTGAGTGGGGAAGAGACACAGGCTTCTTTTGTCTAAGATGCACATTTATGGATAAAATAATCTGATGAAAGCTCAAAGCAAAGTTCCAATTTCCACGTTTTTGGCAAAGGCGGCGGAATATTTTGGCTTAAGAGCACATCCTGTTGTTTATGCAACATATTTCACTGACAAAGAGATTATTTTGTCTTGTACTCTTTACACAGTTGCCAGGCACAGGCCAAAGGCACTTTCAACCCCCTCCAATACAAAGATTAGCAGTTTATCCCTTCGATTATCCAAAGGAAACACCTACCAACCCCTACAGACCTTTTGGCTGTAGGGTTAGGGCTAGGGACATGCTACGCAGATGTCTCTATGGCAACCCCATGGACAAGGTTTGTCTTTCTGATCGACAGGAGCAGCTGCTGTGATCACTGTGACCCGGGATGGGCCTCAGGCTTAATGCATTCCCTCAGATTAGAGAACTGAGCTTGGGCTGAAGGCTCCACAGCTGAGGACTCACAAGGGACCCTGGAGGGTGGGGTTGGGGGGGGGCGTCTCAGAGAGGAAGAACCCACAAACAGGAGCTTCTCTCTGGGTGTCAGACACCCCTCCAATCCTACTTCTGTCATCAGTCAATAATCATCCAAATTACTGACGAGACATTCAGACAGCATGTGCCACCTTCTTCTTCAGGCATGCTGGGAAGTGATTCATTGGAGTTAGTCTATATGATACTCCTTAAGGGACTATTTCAAGTCCAGTGGGACTCCCTGCAGTCATTTCTGGACTACCATTAACTGTATCATGCCTGACTATAACCCTATCGTGCATTACATGACTACCTGAATAAACCGCAGGTCCAAAAGAAACTGTGAGGGTTATAATGGCCTCATTGAAATACACCATTTTGTGTGTTTATGGTTCCTTGTGGGTGTGGCACTAATTTGAAGGTTAATGTGAAGCAAAGTCTAAAAATCACAAGCCGTGATAATAATGATGACTTGGAAAACTCAGACTAGACAAACCCAAATAACTGAGTGTAACATCGCACAATAATGAAAAGGTGGAACATTAACCTGCAATTCAGCAGGTCGTGTGTGTCTTTGTTCAATGGATAACATGAGAGAACTTTTCATTAGCCTACTAAAGGAACATTTCCTTCCAAATTTGGTTTCAGGAGTTACCTTGCTCTGTGTGTGTGTGTGTGTGTGTGTGTGTATTTCTGCGTGAATGTGTGCGTGTGTCCCTCTCACCCCCTGGAATCCAGAGTGTTGGCTGCATCCAGTAGCAACTTGGCAAGCATTGTGAAGGTGCTCAGTCTCATTTCTGGGTCTCTGTCTGGTTGGAGGCAGCTGCGGAGCAGGAGCATCAGCTGGCTCACAAACTCCCCTATCACTGGACCTGTAACACACACACACACACACACACACGTGTTGATACTATCATAATGTGCTACCTGCTGAAATCAACAGTCAATTGACTACAGTTCATTCTGTAACCAATCATTTTCAGCCTAGCCACTAAATACTAAACCTATCCTTTAAAACACTCTGAACTCTAGTGTGCATTTTTTTGGAAGGAGACACTTTTCATTCTCAATTTCTTTCTATGGCAGACAAGAAAAAGCCTACACAAACTCAAGACCTTTTTTGTGTTAAGCAGTGACCAGAGGGCTTGTGTTATTGAGCCCTCAATGGACTGGTGATTCAGTGACACAGAGCTCTGAGGAAATGAGACATAAAAAGGTCTTTGTGTGACACAGTGTCTCTATATATGTGTCTATTACAGGAAAATGAGAAACTTGCAGTGCAAGTGTTCCCAGTTACACTGATGCCCACACACACACCCACCAACAGTCTGACTGCATGTTTACAGAGCTATATATAGTAATCTGTGTGTGTGTGTAAGGAGTGATAAGTGCCCATGCCCTGTTTGGACTCAATTGTACAGACATGAGAGTAGACGAAGGAAATCCTGCAACTGCCCGAGGGTGGCGGCCAATGTCATAAAGAGATAAGGGGAAAACAGAAAGGGAGAAAGAGAGAGAGGCCACGGGAGACATACTTCATCCAGCGGGAATGTGTGAATCAAAGGGTGTGTCATTTAATCAGGGGTGTTAGAGCAGACGTCTGCAGGTCATCTCACACTGACTTCAGATATGACAAGGCAGCAATAGGAGATTTCAACACAGTAACAGACAAACACACTTTTCATGACTGCTTAGAAACGCGGTCAATGTGTATCCTGTCCTTGGGCAAGGCACTAAGACAGCCCTACCACAGAGAGAGAGAGAGAGAGAGAGATTGCCCCAACTACACACAAAGGATCAGACATTTTAACACCAGCTGAAGAACAAAAGACTGAGAAGGATATGAGAGGGCAATAATTATTCCTGTCTCCAACAAACACAGATGGAGTGAGTGAAGAGCTGTTGAGCAAGCAGAATGACCAATTCTCAGTTGTCATATTAACTACCGTCAATTGTTCAGCAGAAGGCAGATTTCCCTGAGTCATGTGCACATCAAACACAACGTCCACACGCTGTCTGTTTTGCTGCCTGTAATAAAGTTCTTGGGTCGTGTTAATAGACCAAAGATCACATCTGCAAGACAGCCCCAGTCAAATTATTTGTATGTGTTCCCACTGGCTTGGCCAATGAAGCTGAGTCTGACAGAATAAAGTTGTAGCCATGACAGGAGACAATGCTTCAAATATGGTTGATGCTGCAAAGAAGCTACAAATTCTAAAATATGGATGCTTCACGCACATCTTCAACGCAGCAGTGCAGAAGATCTGTACAAGCAGCACAGGTCCAAGGTGGGCACAAGCTCCCCTTCTGTTCCTTAAGTTAAAGCATTGAACAATGACCAGAAAAGTGCTTTTGCAGAACATGATATCACAGTGAAGTTGACCTTTGACCTTTTGGATATAAAATGTCACTTCATCATTTTGTCCTATTTGACATTTGTGTGAAGTTGCCATTTTTTGTTTGTTTGTTTGTGCATTGTTTGAGTTAAAGATGTTACTGAGGTATCGTGTTCCAGAGAATGGGACGGAAACACAGACATACAGACTGACAACCCATAAACATGATGCCTCCAGTTAAAGCTGTCGCCTGCACAAAGGCTTAATACAACTTAGGAAGGCTCAGAGCAGCATTCAACATGCACAAATAAAAACACACACACGTACACACATGCTGACGCACACACTGAGCTTCAAAGTGGCCTTGATCCCGGGGAAGGTCAAGAGCAGGCGGCTGTGGTGCTGTTTGATGTAGTGACCTGCATGGAGATCACTGAGTGGACTTAGACTGCACTGGTCAGTTTGCCGTGGGAGTGTGAATGTGTGAGTGTGTGTGTGTGTGTGTGTGTGAGGATTAGAGGGGTACCCAGCTGCCTAGTCAATTAGAAAGAGAAGAGAGGGAGGAGAAAGAGGTGGAGATGAAAGTGTGGCACAGGGAGGTGCTGATGATGGAGGATTATATGGTATGGGGGGAGGTAAAGTAAAGTCTCAGCACCAAAGACAGGGTCACAGCTTTTTAACCCGCCGCGCCACACACACCCATACCCACACAAGCACAGACTAACCCCTTTAGACAAGTCTGAGACACACTGACTGACTGACAAACAGAGGGAGAGACGGGGATTTACAAAAGTCAGTAAGTCAACTGGTGCTAATGACAGCCATGTTTTTTTTTCTGTTTGACCATGGCGCTCTCTGCTTGGGTACCGAAAGATAATGAAAACCTTTTCCACTATGCTTCTGAGTGAGGGTCATTGATGGGCATCCTTTTTGGACAACAGAGTGGAACAGCACACATCCGTCACTGCATCACGCAATAAATCATACAGAATTTCACCTTAAACATTTGACAGCCCTCACATCCGTCAAGCAGAGCTGACACTTGCTGTGACACTTGTCCAGGTTTCGTTGCCTATATGCACCTCAATAGCTTACCTCAGGAGTAGAGTGGGACAATATATATAAACATAAATGAGGAGGATGCTTGCTGCTGATTTTGTGAGCGTGACTGCCAGAAAATGATAAATCCAGACATATTTTAAACTATTTTAATAAATTATCTGGAAACTTTTGTTCAAGACAGAATTTGGGTCACCTGCTGTACTTGCTGTGATGATGGATCATGTGCGAACAGGACAAATAGCTTGGTGCTTAAAATATGATGTAACATGTTGTGTCTGAACAAGTTCAGGAAAGAATGGCTTCACCAATCACACCATGAAGTAATGCTTAATAAAACATTACAAAGATTATAGTCTCACTGACATGCTGGGGTGAAAAGGAGCCAAAGAGCATGTTCAGATTGATGACTGACGCAGTTATTTTTTCATCATTAACAAGGAATCTGACTGATTGATCTCTTAAAGCTCGCTGTATTTCTTTGGCCACTCTTGTGTCTTGATATGTGCAAACCTCAGCACCTGCGGTATGATTTTGGCAATGTCTTGTGCACATTCAGGCTTCACTTCTCACCTGACTGTATGACTACGATATGCAGTTGGAGTCTCTGTGGGGAGTAACTGGACCAAGTGTTGACAGAGGCAGACAGCCAGTCCAGCAGCTGGTCCATATGTTGTCTATAGAGCTCCATCATTGAGTCCAGGCCCTGCACCTTACACAAGCACTGTACACTCTCCAAGGCCTGAGGGAGAGAGGGATAGATGGAACAAAATTATGCCAACAATGTCACGCTTTTTAAGGTGCAATTTGTTTATTTGAAATCAAAGAATTCAGTCAAAAAGGTCAAAAGCATAAAGACAGAATATTGGGTGGGTGAAAGAACAAACGAAGAATCAATGTGAATAAGTGACACCAGCATCCTGTCTGAGTTGTCTTCTTGTAATTTCAGGAATTCTTCAGGTCACGCTCACATGGGAGGCGCAAAACCATCATGTGAGACCATGGGAAGAACAACACTGCAGACATGACAAGGTCTCACACAGAAAACCACTTAGAAACAAAAACCCTGACAAATACACAGGATGTCACAAAGGCACAGGAACTGACACAAACGTGCACACACGCACACACAGACACACACCAATAAAGCTGGGCTGAGAGGAAAGGGCAGGAATGAGAGATAGCAGGGTAAATAGTTAGGGCAGGGTAAGAGACCTTTAGGGCACTTCATAGTTCCCTTCATAGTCCCTCGGGGATGGACAGGGACAGAGACAATGTCTGAGTCACAGATTGGCCCTTTCAGTAGAGAACTAGACAACCCTGAGCTGTCCACTGATGGGAAAGACGTGCCCCCTTTGTGGGAAAGCAAGTTTGATTTTTCCTCTGCGTCCGGGAATGCCCAAGGCCATTCTCACCCTCCCTCTCTTTCTTAATCCATTCCTTCCCATCTCTTCTGTAATACCGCTCCCTGTCTGAACATACACACAGCAGACGGACGTAAACACGTGCACACACTAGTGGACGATGTGGTGTCTGGAAAGCATCAGTGCCGGGTTCCTTCCCACTCCTCTCCCTGTCATTAGCCTCTTATGGCGACAAGAAGTTAGGCGACACACTGGTCTCAGACACCAGTGGCTTCACTTGTCAATGTTCCTGTTTGTGTCTTTGCATTTGGAGGCTGGCCGCCACACAAAAGCTTGTTAGTTACATATCAGCTTGTTTTTGTGACCTGAGGAGGTGTTCTGGAGCCATAAATGGGGTTGGGCTGATGACACACACCTGCCAAGGAACACAGCTCATGCCTCCCTATCTGTTTTTTTTTTTTTTTTTCTATTTCTGTCTGTCTTTCTCTTTCTCCATATTTCACCCACCTCCTTTCACCCAAGACTGGATTTAAAGTTCCACTCCAAAGGTGCAATTTCAGCTCCCCTGGCTAAGTGGGTAATTATACTGTTAGCCATGCCCACTTTGAACCTGTACAAATGCTTACATTCCTTGAACAGCTCCCTTGCTTTATAAAACCAGCTTACCTTTCTAATAAAAGGGGATGGAAAAAGGAAAATTGAAGAGAAAAAAGGGTTAAAAGAAATGTGCCATTTCAGAGTTAAACATGCTGGTTTTGCCATAGTGCTGGCAGAGCAGCAGAGAAGATAAATCTGGGACTGTGTCTTCGTACTGTTAAGTTATGTTTTCTCACCTTTTCACTGAGAGTTGCTTCAGTGGAGAGGCTCTGGACAGTGACCAGCACCTGCAGCAGCTGCAGGCTGACCGAGCCACAGTCTGACTCACACTGACACAGCAGCACATCCACACAGGCCAACAACTGTTCCAAATACATAACCTGGGAAAGAGGGAGAAAGGGAGAAGTATTTTAAGATTGTCTTGTCTGGTTTATAACAGATGTGAGTCCTGTGAGAAGGATTCAGTTTGTGTGCTCACTGTGTCTTCCAGTGAACCCCATTCCATTTCATTCCTCAGAATCCCCTTTTTCTGCCCCACTCCCAGTCCCTCTCCACTTTCTCCGCCACAGTACATCTCCTTAATACACTCTTCAGTAACTCTAAGAGGTGATCCCACTTTTTAACCAAATAAGTCCTTCCTAATTGGTGCAAGTATCAAAGTGACCACTTGTCTTTTATGTCAAACAAAAAAGTGATCCACCAAGATACAATAGAGAACTAGTGAGAACTTTGTTTCCATCTCTGAGACTGAGCGTGTGTGAGATTTCCATCACTTGTCAGCCAGTGTTGTGGTGAGCTCATGTTTAGACAAAGACCTGTGGCACAGGCTAATTTCCATGCCATCACTGGGATCATGGCCTCTTTTCCTGTTTTCTCGCAGCCTGTCATTATAGCTGGATGGGGGAGGGGCGGTTGACTTGAGAGTGTGTGTGAGTGAGAAATTCTCAATGTACACTCATACCTAAACATTTTCTCCATCACTCAAAAAGCACAGCCGCTCAGATACCACAAACCAGAGCTCTATCACTAGGGGGCACACTATCTTTTCCCAAATTTGAGAAGCCATTGTGCAGCACAGCTTGGCATTAGTCTGGAAGAAAAAACAAGTGTTAAGCCAAGTAAAGATGCTCAGAGTATTAAAAAAAAAGCCAGGATTTGTTAGGCGGAAGGGTAGCTAAGGGACTTCCAGTCTGTGAGACACATGAGCAAATGTTTTTTATTTTGCAACGGAGTGTTGAACACACACTGGAAAAAAGTTTGCTACACGTATCTTGAGTCCAGGCTGTTAGTTAAGTGTGCAAACACATTTTCCTGATGTAGTCTGAGGCTAAAACTCAACTTCCATGCAGCCCTGAACAGCCACGACTTGCCCTCATTTCTTCAGCTAACGAGACTCAAAATACTTACACAGGCTTACACAAGTGTGCTCATTCCCTACTTGTGTGAATATGTTCAACTAGTCATTGATGGGGGAAATCCCTGCCCGTGACCAAGTTATTCACTGGCACATAAACACAGCGGGAGCTCAAGGGAGGCAGTCGTGGAAAAAACATAACAAACACATTAGCGTACACACATACGGACACACATAATATACATGGGCAGAAAGTAACTATTAGGGCTGGCCGAAAGAGAGAAAGAGGGAGAGCGGAAAAAGTGGTGCGGTGTAATGACTAGGTGGACACCTGGAGCCAGGTAAGATACACCTGGTTTCATTGGCCTGGGCACGCTCCAGGGGCCTCATTACACAGTGTGTGTGCGCATCTGTCCACCACTGGATACATCAATTACACGCACGACTCCACTTTAAGGAGCCATACCAGGCGATAGATTCCTATCCAGCAGGGAACCCACCCCCCGCAGCTACTAATGTTGCTAAGGCAACAGGAAAACAAACACTGGTGCCGGTGGATGTGATGCCGACCCTTTGCAGTAAGGTAAAGTTTGTTCTCCTGCCTTTCTTCTCCTCTCTTCATCTGTCATTCAATAGAGCAGTGAGCAGTATGCAGCTGTCATTCACGAGAAAGGGCAGGTATGCAGGAAGACATGCTGATGTATCGAGGTATGTTTGCGAATTCAGCAGAAGAGTGAAACTGAGAAGTTTGTCCATGCGCAGACAACATGAAAAGGGACATGCTGATGTATATATCTGGTCTATTGTAGGTCAGGCACTTTTTAACAGTTTCACCAAGACAGCATGCACTGCCAGGCTCCCTCTTTATGCCGCTCTTCCTCTTTCTCATCACTATCTTTACTCATTTATACCAGCCCTGCAGATATTGTGATGCTGGCGTCGCCATGGCAACTCACAACACTGTGACACTCAGCTGTGTAAGGTGTTTGCGATGGCGGTTGTTAATCTTCTGTGGAATACCCCTTTAAAAAGAAGCCCATGTGTATAAGCATAACACCCAATACAAACTACACAGGGTACCTCAGAACACGGTGGCTTCTCTAACCACTGGCTTGCCTTTCATTTACCCTCAAGCTCTTGACATCATCCTCAATTTATAACCAATATTTTTATTTTGTGCCGAGCATCTGTCATGTATTTTTGTAAGCTGTCTTTTTCCCCTGCTGAAATAAAGAAAAGAAAACAGGCACTTGAAAGAGTCGGCGAGGTTAAGTTGTGCAGAAGCATCATATATCAGCTTCCAAATCTTCGGCTTGTTCCCCGCACTCCCCATGGAGCCTTGCAGTTCCCCCTGCCTCCATTCACTTTGAAGATTATTTATATTTCATTTCTTAACAGGCTTCATTTTGTCCAAGTCAAATTTCACTTTTTCTTTCTCTCTGTCTCTGGTTCAAGTTGCACATAACTCTCTCAAGTTGGATCCAAATGTACATACTTTTAAAGTTCTTAAGATGCCTTATTTGAAAAAAATATAACAAGGGTACTGAGTCTGCCATTTCTATATATTTGCTATTTTCATGTCTGCAGGTAACTAAAGCATTATCAGATACAAGTAAATCAGTCCTCTATGAAGGATCTGAGGGCTAACCAACACTCTGTGCAGGAAGTGAGTGCACAATACTCTGGGTCCGCATTTCACCATGGACAGAAAGAGAGAGAGAGAGAGAGAGAGGGATGCAGGTGCTCCTGTCTCCAGTGTTGTTATTTACAGCTACACAGTGATCTGGCCCTGCTCCCCGCTATGAACCCTGCCTGTTGTCGAAGAATGTTGCAGGTGCTGTGTCTGGGTGAGCTCTTGAATCACAGTGCTCTATGCTTTGCCCTCTGAAACAGAGACAGAGGGAGATAGATGGAGAAACAGACAGAGAGGAAGCAGAGGTCTGCCTCCATCTGTGCGACAACGTGTGACCGTCCCGTCCTGTTAGTTCTTTCTCTGGTTGACCCCGCTGGGTGGCGATGAGGGAAGACAGAAGGGGGTCAGCATCCCTCCCCATTTATCACTGGCCTTGACCAGGCAGGCTTTGAAATTTCAGGGATTCTTTTAATGGTGTAGATGAACCACAGCCCGGTGCTGAGACCTTACATGGTTACATGGCTATAAAAAAAAGACAAAGACTAAGCACTGCCTTGTCTGCTCAGAGGGGTCAGAGCAGCCACGCAGGGGTCACGTGAAATTAGTGGATTTTTGTTATTATTATCCCAGGGAGGACATTCTTGCTGGCTTCAATGGGAGGGGGGTGGGGTCATGGGTATAGGTGAGTCAGTACTGCGGCAGGATCAGAAAATAACTCTCTGCCAGACAACTGTTATTTTGATTCTGAAAGAGAAACATATTTGGTGGAAGAGGAAAGGAAGCGGGAAGGAGTCTGCTCTGGACTCGATGGGATTTTTCCACTGGTAGATTGTTATTTGTAGAAACACTGAAAAGGCATTTTTAATCATTTCTTTTACTATGATACCCCCCCCCCAAAAAAAAAAAACCAAAAAAACAAACAAACAAACAAACAAAAAGAGTCATTCAACTCTGTGGGCGCACATTTCACAGTTGTGTGTGAGCAGAGAGGTTTTGATCATAGAGCTGAAATGTTAGATTTGAAAAACACCATGTGGCCGGACTGTCACTTCAGCAGGGTCGGCATTTTGGAGAATTACTCAACGGTGAACCCACTGAACTCACTGTGTACAGTACGGCTATTGAAAACTCTTCAACTAAAGCCCTTTTAAGAGATGTGGCACCTTATCATGAAACCTATTTCCATAAGGGACAAATTAGGCAAGAAATATACAGTTTGACTGCAGCACTGTCACTGCCAAAAATAAGAGCGCTAAGGTACACAGAGAGAGTAGAAAATGACCTTCTATGACACTGCCAAGATCACCTAACAAGACTGGAAGGGAAACAGCTGGTGCACACAGATCAGGGGGGGAAAAAAATCAAGACATGGCAACCAACGGGGACAGAGAAAACCTGGCAAACCTGTCATCAAAACAAGTCTGAGTTTAATGTTTTAATATTTTAAAAAGAAACTCCCCTTTCACAGTAAACTTCAGATGTGCAACTACTCTAATGAAGCTACTCAGTTAACAACAGTAGAAGAATGTGGTTTCAATGGGTGCGAATAAGGTAGATACTGGCAAAGAACAGCCTTCCCCAGGTAAATAAGTTAAAAACAGGTCAACCACAACCAAACCCAAGCTTCCCTCTGCTGACCTGTTGATATTCCTGGCAGACGTCGGGCTGGGCCAGTGTGTTGGCGATCTGTTCGAGATGTGGTTTAAGGAGGGGTTTGGAGCAGCCACCCAACATCGCAGCAAGCACCATGAGGGGGGCCCAGGGATGGGAGGAAGAGTAGGGGCTTGTCACATGATCCAGCAGCAGCTTGAGGAAGACAGCCGGAGGGACAAAGGTCCCCAACAGTTTAGCAGCTGCCAGGCACTAGATGTAGGTAAAGAAAGAGAGAGGAAGACAGTGAAGAGAGACATGAGGGAGTGTAAAGGAGGGCAAGAACAACAGGAAGTCTGCTTTTAATCCGCCGTACATCAAAGATCTGCACAATCCTCCTACGTAAACAGGTGCATCCCAAGTCCTTGAGCCCTGCTTGGTCCAGTCTAAATTGAGAACAGTGAGAAACTCACATGCCACTAGAATTGCTGACTCTAGGCTCAACAGATGTATCCTGAAATCATCCAGTCTGGTAATAACTGAAATATCACCAAGCAATTCTACTGTCTGTGCAGAGGTCAAGAATTACAAAACACCACATTTGACCATCCAAAAAAGGAAACAGTATGATGTGTAACATCTTGTTAGTCTGATGAGTGGAACTTACTTATTCTCAGTGCAGACTGATTTGTTAATTAAAACACTGCATTGGGCATTTCTCACTATGTACCATGCATATAAAACTTATTTTTTCTTTACTTGTAAAAACTGAAAGTCACAAACTTCTCCCCACCCTCTCCTCGAACTCACATTGCTGACCACGTCCCTCTCTGTGTCGGTGCAGGCCCGGTAGAGAGTGGCCAGGAGAGGCTGCATATGCTGGGTGCTGTGGTCCTCGGCGTGGAGCAGCAGCACAGAGAGCAGCTGGGCTGTCCTGACCCGCGTGGGCACCAGCCAGTCGGTTACATCGTGGCTGATGGCTGGCACCAGCCTGCCCAGGTTTCTTATCACCAACTCTCTGCAGCCCAGCCCTGGACGCTCCACTGGAGGAGAGAATGAATGATTTCTCTCTATGTGCAGTATTTTTCGAGAGCTTGTGGAAGCAGCATTTACAGAACAATAGATATCATTGATTTACAGGTATTTGAATGTATGTTGACTGTGCACCGACTCATCATATTTTCTACCTGTAAATTCTTATGATTAAGATTTCCCCACAAGAGACTTGTCAGAACAAGTGAAACACATTCTCAAACAAAATCCTGTATCCCTCTCTCCACCCTCCTCTCCTGCCCTCTTTCTTTCTCTGTCTCACCTTATTCTTCTCCTCCTAAAAGGCACACTAATGAGAGAGGAAGAGGGGACTGAAGGAAGACAGAGATAAATCACAGAAACACACAAGGGCAAGACAAAACAAGCCCCTTTCTGGTCGTCTCTCACTGTCTGACAGTGACCTCTTCACACTGGGAGGCCCGGCAGATTTATGATGGCAAGAAAGAGAAAGACAAAGAGGGAGAGGGAGCCTTTTCCTTTCCTTTCCTTTCCTTTCCTGTCCCCAGGCTCAGCCTGTATTCATCCACATTGCCACATGTGTAACTGTGGGACACATGTCTGAGCTTTAACCAAAATGCAGGGCCTAAGAACTCTACCCCTGACACACACACACATACACACACTTGCCTGGCCCCACAGGCAAGCCGTGGTCACCATGTTCAGGTTCACACTCATTCCCAGCCCCAAGGCAGACACTTATCTTTCCAAGCCAGTGCCTGCCCTGAAAACTACGCTGTCATACAAAGCATCATATTTTACTGTATGTAATAACCTTGAACAGCTGTAATAAAGGGAGATGATTTAATGCAGCGAGGTAAATTTACATTCAAAATTTACATTTGTGTTTAACTGGTGTGACAGGTATTTTATTATGCAGACCAGTGAAGCCTGTGCACCTGGAAACTTAGCTCTGTTTTCACGCTGGAACTCAAACACCATTCCAACCTTAGATTTAACCTAAATTAATCCGTCTACTCAAAGAGCCAAAAAGATCATCTTACAGGATGTTAGAAAGTCTGAGTTTATCGTCTGAGCTTAAGCTGGATCCAAAGGATTTTTCTGCTCAGGTTGTTTCTGAAGCTAAACACTGAGTCTGTCTAGACAGTCTAGCCCTTCCATCACACAGACCCAGCATAAAGTTTTTCCTCACTGCTGTGTTGAAAAATTGCAACAATGAATGCTAACAACAGCTTTAGGTGGCGGGAGTAATAACGCTACCACCTCCCCCTGCACTCTCTAACCTCTCCCACAGGGATGTATGTGTGTGTTCTTGACAGCAACAAACACCACTCACTTTTGTAGAATTTGTGTATGATGCTCAGGTAAAGAAGTTACTTTTTGCTTGCTCTAACTTGCTATCAGACGTCACAAGGTCTACAAAGGTTCTTCTCTTCAAACCCATGGGTTGGTTATTAATATGTTAAACAACACACCAGTGGGATGATACCTGGACACATTTCTTTGAGTGAGTAGAGTAGCTCACATGAACATATTGCCCTAGAATACGGGTTGATTTCCCTTTCAGCCTCTTGTCAGCTTGCCAAACTGAATTTCAATAAAATAAGACTTATTCACCTTAAAGCACAAGAGAGATATGCTACTGAAGAAGCACGAGATAACTTCGACTAAGAAGGAAAGATGAATGGTGCAGCTGTCTGAATTTGACTGCACTGATGCCAGCAACGGACATATTATATTAATAAGTCCTCTCTCTGCAACTGACCCAGTTTAAAGTGTGATAGCCAGATCAAATAACTGGGGATGATAAGCCAAAAGACAGAGAATAAATCAATCTTACCCTTTTGATAAATATCTTTACATAAAAAAATGAAAAATAAAAAAATAAGATGAACTCTTAGAGCTATATATGAATGAATATGCACATGTAAAATCTAAGTAATGGGGCCGTTGTTGATGGTCAGAGTTCTTCAACAATCATTCTGTTCAGTTTGGATTCTATCTCATCTCTCTAACAAATTACCAATCTTTTTGCCTATCTAAATTAAAAATCGCAGAGAGCAGGGAAGAAGCTGCTGCTTTGCCAGCTGTGACTGACCTCCTGGTGGGTAGAAGGGAGGCGGGGTGAGGAGGAAGTCCATCTTGTCCTTAATGTCATCCTCATTCTCCTTCTCCCACTGTGTGCCTATCTGTCTCCATAAATCAGCTGCGAGAAGTCTGCAGGGGAGGAGTGGAAGAGCATATGTTAAAGAAATGTTACAGGTATTTAGATAATTAAACTCACCCTGACCTGAACCTGAAGAATTTTATAGGACATATTAGTGTGGCATACTGTATTATAAAGTAAAGGGGGACGTCTGAAGTATCCAATATATTACCTTATTTCTGGGATCTCATCACTGATGCTGCTCAGCAGGAGTGGGATGAGTTTGTGGAAGTAAGAGTATCTGTCTCTCATGTGAAGTAGCCAATCGCCAACAACTGCAGTCACAGCTTTTCTCACCTGGAAAACCAAAAAAGGCAGAGACGACAAGAGCAAAAATTTTGGACTATTGGTTTACTCAAACCTGCGATGGCAAGCTTTTTTTGGTGAAGATGAGCGTGAGCCCAGGGGGTGAATAATTTAACAAGCAGGACATGTAAGGACACACAGAGGGAGTTCTAACTGTGGATTATTTGCAAATACTGAACCTGTGGTGAGTCATCGAACAGTCTCTGTGCCAGGTGAGAGAGTACGTCATCCACGTTTTTCCCAGTGCCGTGCTGAATGACTGCCCCGGTGGCTTCGATGACAGACACTCGTACTCGGGAGTGCTGATGAGCAATCGTCTGCATGAGAGGCTTGACCAGACTCTCAGCCTGCATGTGAAAGTGCTCTGAGGAGAAAGAGGTGAAAGGCACTTCAGACCATCAAATTCAGTTACCGTAGGTCTGGTTGAAACATTTATGTATTATTAATATTTCAATAAGAAACTGGATATATTCTGGGATTTGAGTTACCATAACATTTCGATATTGCTTAGTTTTGTGATTTCAAAGGCTGAATTAGAGCCCTGTACTGATTGCAGGGAATTTTTGATTGACAAGAGTGTCTGTCCTCTGACACCATCTGAATGAAATAAAGAATTATTCAAAATGACACAAGTTTGTGAATTCATCTGACCGTCCATGCTGTCCAAAATGAATAATTACAGGTAACTAGGCCCCCTTAGCTTTGGAACCCCTCTTGCTGAAGTATCTTAGATAAGCCAAATAAAAAAATAAGGGTGTTAAAATACATTTTAATACAATTTATTATGTTGATTATGTTTTATTATGTTGGTAGTTAGTTGATAAATAGAAAATGTATAGACTAAAACAACGATTTTAGTCCATCAATAGGGGTGCAAGACATTGTGGCATCTAAAAGTGATCCATATAAAGCAAAATGACCTGATGTAAATCATACATACATCTTCAACTGGTTACAACGGGTCTGACTTTGGTTGTTGTCGAATAATAATACTTCATTTTTACGTTAAATAGTAATGGGGAGTCTCTGGATACTAATGATAACCAGAGTTCATGTATTTTGCCACTCAACGTCTGCGTGCCTTGAAACCATGGCAACAGACTTCATCAACAACACAAAGCGCTTCACCAACCTGGCACACACTTCGCAAACTTTACTGTGCATTTGCAGCTTTCTCTTTTGACATCCGGGAAAGGGTCGACGACGGTCCTCTGCAGTATGTTGATCATTTCGTTCAGATACGGCGCTAAATGCTTCCCGCACACCTCCACCGTCAGAGTCAACATCTCCACGACCGACAGCCGAAGCTCCTCCGCCGGCTCCAGGATCTCTTTCTCCCCGAGCCTCCGAACCAGGCACGGCATGAGATAAGGCAGCGACTCCTCCGGTTTGGGGACGTAACGAATAAACTCTGTTATCACAGTTATTGCGGTTTCTCTGCATCTTTCCATCGGATCTGACAGACATTTAAGGAGAGGCTTGAGGAGGGCGGAGAAGACATCCTGTAAGACGCTGCTGGAAAGTCCTTTATCCACAGTCTCTCTCTTGATTTGCTCTAGAGCCCTCTTTCTTGTCGCCTTGTTGTCTTCGTTCAGACAGTTTAAATGTCGGGAAAGTCCTCTCAAAACTTCAGAGGCAGCATGTTCGTCTCCGGCCGCCATCGCTGCCATCTTGACTGTCGTTATGGCAACCAGGAGCTGCACGACAAACAAACGCCTGCTTTACGATAGTTTACGATTCAAAAACTCAAACTTTATTCACATTCACAAACACAACCCTTACTTTTGAATGATGTCTGAACGTTCTTATGGGCCTATCCTCTGATTTATGTCTGTGTTTTTATTTGATCATTCCAATGTTTCATGCAAATTATCCCATAATCTAATCTCTCTGTAAAGGATTTGTTCCTTTCGACTGTGTCTCTAGATGTCTATAGAAATGTTAACACAAAAAATACAAAATACATAGTGTCATATAACACCAAATTTCCTAATCTGAATAAAAATTACAATAATTAAATAAACCTGCTGTTGAATACAACAAACATAAAATTATTATGTATTATTATGTAGCAGTCTTTTTTTCTTAATGAACTGCCAAGTGCCCCAGTCTCCTAGAGGCCCCCAAAGTCAAAAATTTACAGTATGCCAGCTTGATTGATGCATTAAAATAATTTGTAATGTAATTTTTGCAGAAAAAAGACTTTAAGGCAGATCCTTATCCTTTTAGCATAATGTGACCAAAATCTAGTTGTATAAAAATTCTAGGTTCAAGACTTATTATTGACGTTTATAATGTGGTTAAACGTGTGTATTCACAAACTTTGGGAACAATTACATGTAGTGGGTCCACTGACATTAAAATCATTCCTGCATTTGTGGGTTTAGGTTAGTTGATAACTGAAATGTTAAACCCAGTTTTATTTGAAGGTAGGCCTCTCAGATGTGAATCAGGAACCTCCTAACAACTTAGTCAATGTATATGAATTGGGATTTGTGGACATCAGAAATGTTTGAGGTCAATGTTTGTAATATTTTGCTGGGAATTTCTGGGTTTTAGTGACCTGCGGGAATTTTAATTTTGACAGTTCCAAAAATACAAATGATACATATTTGAATGGGCTCATTCCACTGTTTCTAGACTCAGAATATTTAATAAGTCAATAAAATGAATTAAAAAAATAAAGATTTCTCTGAACCAAAATAGTATTCTTGACAGTGCACAGACAACTTTAAAAAACTGACACTTTTCTATTGGGAAATAAAACTGGGAAAAAATACAGTGTAATAGTTGAATGGGTGAAATATGACAAAACCACACAATTAAACATTTTTAGTGAACTTTTGTGGGAGTGGGACTTGTTAGGGACTTGTGGGTTTGTTAATTTCTATCTCAAAATAACATATGCATATCTAAAAATCCGAAAATAAAACCTGTTCAACTTCTTTTTAGGGTGGATGTAGCAGTATACTCGACACATGAATACTACGAATATTCTTTTGGATAAACATTGTTAAAAAAAAAAACAAAAAACATGAATTTAGTTGAACTGGATAAGCTGTTATAGTCCAAAGAGAGATTCGCCTGAAATCACAACACACCCCACTTCTTTACAGGGTGGATGTTTCCTTTAAAGGTTTTTTACCTGCAAACGAGCTGGCGCGTACTCGCTGCCGCTGCGGTCGAGAAGATGACAGATTGACGTCATCGGGACTGACGCAGAGCGAGTCGAGGGCACAGCAGCAGCAGCAGTAGCAGCAGCATCATCCCAGCTAACCTCACCTTTCTCCCTCCAGCGAGGTGTTTTCTCACTGAGCATCCTCCAAAAAATAACGGTAGGGACACCAGCGAGAGCACCGGCCAGGCCGTGTTATTATGAACACTAAAATAGCGGTTTAGACCTGGCCCTTCATAGTGTTTTCGCCGCGGCAGTCGCAGTAATTCCACTTCGTTGTGGTTTGGTTGTCATTGTGAGGTTAGCAAAGCTAGCTGTGTTAGCTGTGTATTGAATGCCACTGAACAGGTGCGCATCTTTCATCACTAGCTCCACGGTGTGCATGGCGAAATTGTTATATGTGGGCAGTGCTTTGCAGTTTGCTGTGACATCGGTAGATGTCATGCCCTAAAGTGATGACTGATTGTGATTTAATATGCAGCAAGAACCATACCGTACTTCCCATTGAGGAAGTGGTACAGGGTAGTTCACAGTTAGCTGCACCTGCTCATCTTCCTGGCTTGTTATGTGACACACTGCTATGTTATTTGACATAACTTTAGTCTAGCTGTTGTCAGTTTGCATACACTGTTGTGTGATCTGCTTTGCTTCCTCAAGCAGAAGTGTTTACTTTTACAAAATAACAGAATAACATTTAAGCACCAGTTTAGAAAACGTTCATGTTTAGTCATCATGGGACATCATGCATTAGCAGTTCATTGTTTTAGCTTGAAGTGTATGCCCTGTTACATGTACATGTTGAGTAGTGTTGATGCCTTTTTTTTTTAGTTTAAGCCCTCTTTTCACCTTCCCACATTCAAAGACATGGGTAAATGGTATGCACATTTGCACAGAAACAGTTTTACTAATAAAATGTCAACCAAATAAGAGTGGGTGGTAAGATTGAAAGCCTCTATCTAGTCATATGTAACTGTATATTGTGATGTATTCATATATTTTGTTATATGGTGCGTTTTCACGAAAAGTACTTAAATTTTATATGTTTAGTGCCAAATGATAATATACATTATCTCAAGGCACTTTACAGGGTCAAGACCTTAGAACATTATAGAGAGAAATCCAACAGTTCCAACAAAGAGCAAGCAGTTGGTGACATTGGGAAGGAAAATCCCTTTGAACAGGATGAAACCTACAACAGAATCGGAGAGAAAATGGTTATAGATAAAATAATCAGACAGGAATGTCTGCATTTGGCTAATCCTGCAAATTGAAACCGAACAAATCAAGGTGTGTCAGTGTGATAACGCAAAAATCACAACATAACATTGCCATAAAGCAGTACTGCTTTGTGAATTGCAGCATGACCCACAAAGGTGTAATACACTCAGAAATATTACATGGGTAGTGACCTGGATACAAACAGTATGGCAAAATCTCACAGTTTACATTGTCCTAGAGTATATATTGTCCAATTGCTCAACCGTACAAGCTATATATCTATTTATTATTGGTTTTTACGAGTTTCTTAGCGACAATCACCTTTATCATCCTGATTAGGGTATTGCCAACTGACAACAGTTCATGTCATGAGGTCCCTCACAGGAAGCATAGGCAACAGGGTGTAAAATGTTCAGTTACCTCCTTCCCACGATCCATTGCACTTCCATTCTCTCCCCTTCTCCCTGCTTATCATACTATATGCGCTCCCCATTTCACCTGTCCCTTTTATTTGGTGTTTCCAACCCTCCTGTTCCCTGCTACCCTGTTCTACCCTCATTTCTGTTCTGCTTTCCCTCCCCTCCTCTCATGGTCCACCCTGTTTTCTCCCACTGCCACAGAGATAAAAGATAAGATGGCCACCTCCTCCTCCACTCTGGAAGAAGACGAGAGTTTGAAGGGCTGTGAAATTTTTGTGCAGAAGCACAACATCCAGCAGATCCTCAAAGAGTGCATTGTGAACCTCTGCATCGCTAAGCCTGAGCGTCCTATGAAGTTCCTGCGGGAGCATTTTGAAAAGCTGGAGAAGGTTGGTGATAACAAAGTTCTGTGTTTATATGACTTAGGTCTGTTTGTCTGAGTCTCTTTTTGTAATGTGGGGCTTTGTGCAGCCTGCATTTTATATGTGGTGAGCTTGAAGTTCTCAGTTACCATTTACTTTTTAACCTGAGTTTCTTGTAAGATTTCTCAGATTTTAATAATTTCTCACCTTACTATGTGAGTGAAAGAGTCTTTAAATGATGAGAGTTAAAGTTGTTATTGGCTCATTTATTAGATGGAATGCTGTTTTCATCTAAAAATACAAATTTCATTGAGTGTGCTGGTGTTTCACATGTACCACGCACTGTGCACAAACGCTGTTTTATTTATTTGATACATTATCTGCTCAACCAATTTTTGTGACACCATCACATATGAGCAGACAAAGAACACCCCAGCCAGCCAGTAACAAAAAACAGCCTGTGCTCAAACTGTTATAACAGAGCTTTCATTTTTCATCCTATAATGGGAGAATCCATTAGGGAATGTGAGAGGAGCACCCATAAAAGGGCAGTGTCCTGTTTGCAGACTCAGGGAAGAGACTGTATCTGCCTGTCTGTCTGTCTGTGAACAGAGAGACAAAAGAAAAGACACATTCATTAAAAATAAGAGTTACAAAGGGGAGAGTAGGCTTTTGTGAACAGAGGAAAAAGAAAGATCATAACTAGAAAACAGGTTAAAACAGGGGCAACCCCTGTAACACATTCCCCGTGGCCCAGAAACAACATGACTGCTCAGCTTGTAAATGTGTGCATGTGTGTCTCTTTTCAGCTACTGTGCTGGCTCCAGCTGGCACCTTCATATAGTCGCAGGATGTTTGTTTTTTTTTTCTTTTTTACATGAAAGTTACTTTGACTCCTGCTGTATTTATAAGATGCTTTTTGAGTTGAATAACTTGTAATCTGCAAGGAGGCCCACCATACTGTGGGTTTAACGAAATACGCAAACATGTCAAGATTGTCAGTTTTTTCAGCCTTTTATGAAGCATCATAGGACATACACTTATTTGGAAGTTTATTAGTTACACCTGGCTAAAACAGACATCGTGAAGGCTATAATATTCAGTTTGTGTTGAACCTGTTTTAGTTAGATGTTGATAGAACTTTATGGTGCTGTTGAATTATATTGCGCTATACAGGGATCTGTTTCTATTATTTTGCCCACCCCATTGATTGTTGTGTTTGCAACAGAAACACTGTCTGTATAATGCAGAACAGTTCAGCAGCACCTCAAACTACATCCTCCAAAATGATCATGCAGTTGAATCACCACCTCTCTAAAACAGTATCAATAAAAACTGAGGCTTATGACACTCATAAAGAGAGGATTCATTGCAGGACTCTTGTATTAGACCACGGGTTTTAGCGAGGTTCACCTAATAAAATGCCAACTGAGTTCACAGGTAAATTGTTATTGTGCCATTATTGTGTTTAAAGCTATCTCGGGATTTAGCCTAAAAGCATGTTCTTTTCCAGTGTTTGGCTTTGATCAAGCAGAGATGCAGATGGGTAGTTTGCTCATGAGTGGATCACAAGATTTGTTTGGTTGAACAAGAGGCTCTACTCTTACACTACTGTTACAAATAGATCATAAAGGTGTACGAGGTGGAGCTGTAGACTGTCGATGTTGGCCTGAGGAGAGTTCAAGCCCTGGAAAGAAGTCTCCAACAAGAGAAGTGATTGTGAAGAGATATCAGATATAGGAGGACTCAAGCTCACCATCCTGATGCCTTGAGGAGGGTCTTCATCCTTGCTGCAGTGTGTGTGCATGTGTTGTAGCATGTGAGAGTCATCTGATTTGATCAGTTTTTAAGATGACAAGTGATATTTTCTGCAACTTTTGTTTTTCTCAGAAATCAAATGTTTCATTATGTTATTACTTTGCCTGCATGTTAAAGTAAATCACATTTAATCATTCATTTATTCAGTACCCTGACATTTCTTTATCCACACATACACATGCTTGTTTACAACAACACTCTACACCTGCGGCATATTAAGCCCGGGTTTTAAGACAGAATGTACAAGAAGTTTTAAGGTCAAGGTCACATTGTCCTTGTGTGTGTGGCACTTGATTATGTGTAGCTGTCTCACAGTGATCTCACAGAGCTCTGTGGTCAAGGAGACAGTGTAGAATTAAGCACAGCATTGATGGTGGAGCTGCTGCTGCTAGTTCGGACTGTAATGCTGCATAGTCAGAGAGGCTGCATGAATACTAATGGATGTGATAGAGCTTGGCAGAAGCAATACAGTAGCAAGTTTCAAGGGACTAATGGTGTAAAATCACAAACACTGCACACCTTTCCCATGTGTATCTCATCTCGATGATATATGAGCCTCAAAGATTTTCTGTTGTGATCAACACCTTTAAGTTAGGAGAGTGCTTAGGATGTTGTATGAAAAATGAGGATACATTTTTTATGAATGTGTTCATGTTCTGGTGCAGTGATGTAATGTGCTAACTTCCTTATTGAGAACAGAGTGTGAAAAGTCAATTTTTATCAGAGGATTTATTACATTATTGATGTAGCTAGCACAGATAAATAGAGTATAGTACACACAAGCTTCCTAGAACTGGGCTCTGGTGTCCAAAGGCACCTGTGCAATCTGTGTAAGTGGCTGGGGAAGGATAAATAAATTGTTATTAGTGGAATATAGTCTTGCACATGACATGCTTTACTCTCTGCAGCCCATGCCCATAGCACCCTTTGCGATAAATTGATTTATGTAAGCCGTTGTGTTCTGCTCAGTCTTCCTGCTTATGCTGCAGGAGCTACGCTGCAAGTATCATGCTATCATCACTGCTGCTGCTTACAGATGGCGTTTAATCAGACCTATTTCCACCCGTGCATCCACCAGTAGGCTCTTATTATAGTGTGCTCTTAGAGGTGGTAATGTTTTTTTTTTGATACTCCTCAATCATCTGCTACAGCAAACAACAAAGATTGTCATTAAAAAAAGCTATAATTTCACTTCTCACATGACTGCGAAACCAACAGCTCCAAACATGTCTGTTTACATGACTGGAAATATTATTTTGATTAATGGGTTTGGAGTTTTGCTTCAAGAAAAAGTGCACAAATATGGAGAGGACCCATAGATCAAGGACACCTTCTGTACTAGTAATGTTTTTACTGTACCAACTTGGAATAGTTTAGGAATTGTTTTACCAGTCTGATGTGTAGAAAAGTACACAAGTTCATGTACTGGTTTTGCTAAAGTCTGGTGCAGTGCTTTCATTAAATCAAGGTACACATACACTTTGACTGCAGAAACAGCCGCTTGAGTCACACCATTTTAGGCTCCCATCTTGCACTTACACCATTAATGAGTGCGCACACATGCACATAATGACACTATAATAATATGTTATTATTGCTACTTGTTCTCCTTTCTGTAGATCAAAGTTCTGGATCCCAATGCTATCTTTTATGGTAGTAAGCATCAAATGCATTTCTAAGGGAGATGGGCTTGAACAGTCATGTTGTTGCATGATGGTCAGTGAAATCACCTGGTGTATATTTACTTGGAATAAAAAGCTCCAGGCTTTCAGCCCTTTTAGGCCCGTGGTTGCCCAACACTATTCTAGTCAAGCCGTCCAAATCTGTGCTTGTGTTGTGAGGTCAGTCATTTGTAAAATTGAAACAGGCCATTTATGTTTTTGTGGTGTCCCAGTTATTTAAGGAGCTTATTGTGCTCCTTTCCCCCTGCACAGGGGAACTTTGAGGACAATATTTGGTTCAACAAGCCACATCCATTTAATCTGGATTTAGGACTGCAGACTGCAGATCTTTTTTTTCCCTTAATTTCACATTGTTGGTATCAGTGTTGTATTGCTCAAAAACATTCATCTTAATGTCTTAAAAACCTTTTGTTTACCAGAGAAAAAAAATGTCAAATTGAATCATGATGTCAGATCTTGTCCCTGAGTCTGGCAGTCTTTAAGAGGAGGCATCTTTAGCGCTCAAAACAAAGAGACAACAAAAGATAGAGAAAAATACACTTTTGTCATCACATTTCTCCTGTACTTCACCCTCCATGTTTGTGTGTGTGTGTGTGTTCCTCTCTCGTCTCTCACAGCCATTTTTGTCAGCACTCTCGCCCACTAGAGGCGGTAACCAAGGCAACAGTAGAGGATTGTTAGACTGTAGTCTATCCTGTGTTCAGTCAGCCACCTTTATTCACAAAGTTTACTCCTCCTGTCCTTTCATATGTTCAGTTTTTCTGTGTGCCAGTTAGATCACTAGGGTACTCTTTCTAACCTCAATTCATATCTGCACAGGATCCATGTCATACAGCTCTCACAATCTTATCTGGAAAATCTCTTTTCTCTGTCTTGGTTTCTCCATCGTCTGCATTCACAGTTCTTTGGTGTCATGTTTTTTTTTTGTTTTTTTCTGTACTGTCTTCCTCTTCATACATGCTTCCTTTTCTTTCTTTCTTTCTTTCTTTCTTTCTTTCTTTCTTTCTTTCTTTCTTTCTTTCTTTCTTTCTTTCTTTCTTTCTTTCTTTCTTTCTGTCTTGTGTCTCTCGCCTACACACACAGAGGCACATGCACATTACAAGCACACTAAACCATCAGTCTGACTAGTTTGTTTTTAACTTTTGTTTTGATATAATAATATGTCTCTGGTCCCCAGCAGACATTGTGAATGGGAAAATAACAGGCGTCTCGCTCTCTTTCATCCTGCCTATTTATGCATGGTAATGATGCCTTTGATCTGTACAACAGTAGCTTCAGATGGGTGTTCTCATCTCCCTATCTCTATCAGCTCAGCTCAGTGTGTAATTGCTGAGAAGTGAACCTTAATCTTTGGCACACTGCAGTGTAAAAAGGCAACATTCATGTGACAAGTATTCCAACATAACTATCTTTTAAAAGATATTGCTGTTTACTAATGTGTATTCTTTACTTTAAATCTGCAGCATAGGTAGATGTTTTGTTTACTGAGGAATATCTGTAATTAGGCAGTAAGTTTCTTGTTAATACAAAAGCCTATTGTAGGAGATTATGGCGAATGGATGGCTTTGAAACAGTGGTTAGAATGAATTTCTAATACACAGGGCTTATTGTTGCAGTCTTTTTTTTTTTTTTTTTTTGCCACAATCATGTGCGTAATAAGTGAACATTCCTGCATTAGTCCATTAGTCCATTTTAGATGGTAAAATGTGGTACTAACCCCAACATAGCCTGCTTTAAGTGCCACGACTGAATGTGTGAGTGTGGATGTGTCACTCAGTTTATCAAGTGGGCAGCTGCCAGTGCAGATGTTTTATTGAATTAGGCATATTGAATCTTCACAGAACTCTAGGCTTTGTCCAACCACATTTATGAAACTCTTGACTTGAACTTTGACTTGGTGATGAAAAGTGAGACTTCTAAAAGTGAGGTTTCTATCATGTATTACATGTATATCTCCTCCCTCTCCTCTTCCGATCACTTTTTGTGAGAACATGCGAGTTTTCACTGCAGCCACGTAGAAAGTCAACACTTTGACATGCCACCTGCACTGGGAACCAAATGTTCAGCGCATGACAGCCGTCACTCCTCAACTCCATCTGTATGTGTGTGGGGCTTGGACATGAGTCTAAGCGCCATATTTGAGTGAGTAATGCTGCGGCACCGTTCTGTGATCTAAATCCAAACTTTGGGCCCATTGTAAATGTGCTGCTGCTAATTAATTTCAAAACTGTTTTAGCATCTTACAGTTCATTCCTCACTGTTTTGTTTTTAATGAACCCTCAGGGACTTTTCTTCATCTGCCATAGAACAGCTGGGGAAGGTTTTCAGTAGCAGTTATTTTCTGGTTGAAAATACTGAAAACCTTTGATAGTGAAGTCTGTGCTGAATTATTTAGTGGAGTCTGAATATTGCTGTTGAGTTTTTCAAATCAAGTATTACTTTCACATTAGTTGCTTAACAGTTTCTTCCTCTGTGTATGTGTATCTGTTTGTTTGATTGTGCTTTGCTATGTGTTATGATTAACAGAATGCTCCCTGTGTTCTTTACGCTCACAGGACTGTCATAAGTTGGTGTCTCATGCTTCACACCTGTTTTTTTTACAACTACTCCCTCCTGTCGCTCATCTTTTCATTCCTCTCCTTTTCCTCAGCAGTCATATCCATGCCAATTTTCATCCACTTTGGCTTCCTTTCATCTGTTTTTTTCTCTGATACCTTGTTTTTATAGTTTACATACTTTAGTAATCTCCTGTTTCTTTTCCTCTCTTCTCTCCTGTCATTTCACACATATCATTTGTTGACTGTCTCGCGGAAACTTGCTTGATCCCTCCATGTCTCTCCTGGAACTGAAGAAAACACATCCCCATTTGAACATCCATTCACTGTTTTCTGTTTGCCTTTAGTATGCATTTAATGAGATTTAATCCTGTAAAGCTTTAAATGAATTAGCTACAACTCATATTTCTGAACTCTCACGTTTGTATGTATAAATGGTTAACCTTTAGATAATGAGAAAACACTCTACTCACAGTTCTGAAGTCTAAATTAGCCTCCAAGGGTAAATGCATTTGCTATTAGGGCTTCTAAACTGCAGAATCATTTACACGGTAGGACTTATATGTGATCTTTGTTTGCGATACATATTCTATAGCACATTTGTCACATGTGATATCTGTCTAGGCATTGTGTAACAAAGAAAAGTGCTTTTAAATTGAATTATTATTATTTCTAAATTCCAGTAAACTTACCCTCCTTCTGTTTTTTTTAAAAATATTAATATTAATGTCAGGGAAGATGGGCTTTTCATAAAAACAACAGCAGACTTAGGATAGAAAAACGTGATGTCCATTTGTGTACATTTCTCTGTGTTGTACTGATTGTGTATTGTGCACAACTCATCATAAAGCATGTGCCGAGTAAAACAAATGTAAGATCTGCTGCATCAACTCTGTGAAAGATCCCATCATGTTGCATTATGGGAGAGCTCCTCACGCTCCTTCTGTCTCTCTATCAGTCAATCAACCGCTGTCTCCCCCTCCCCTGTAAGATGAGAAGCCTTTCTCGGCTGTCAGCCATTCAGCTGTCACCAGGACCTATCATAACAAATCCGCCATCCCCTTCAAAGGCCTCTGATTGACAATTTGTCGGGAGGGTTTTGTTGTTTGTTGAGTCTGCTGAGAGTATTTTGAGGAGAATTAGGTGTAGCTTTCATTACCCCCCCCCCCCCCCCCCCCCCCCCCCCCCGTCTTCTACTTTCCCTTTTGATTCTTTTATATAGTCCCTGTCTTCCTCCTGCTCTAGCCTGGGAATATCATTCTACATGTGTGTATGCCAGTGGTGTGTATGTAAGACATGAAGTTCAGACATTTCGACAGTATGTTTTTCTAGTTTTGCATCACAAGCATAATTAGTATCTCCAGCCTCTGCATGTTCATTCATCACCACTATGCTGGCAGCATGGTATTCTGTCAAATAAGCCTGTGGTGCAGTGACCCGGGCCTAAACCTCCTACTCCCTGGCCCATCCTGGGCCCCTACAGGTAAACTGGACCCCCAGCTTCTGTCTCCATGGTGGTCCTTCTTTGTTCTCTCTCATCTGCCCGTTGTATCCTACCACCTTTCTCTACTTAGCGGTGGTTCATGTGAGACAAGAAAGAAAGAAACTAGACAGGATTTAAGCAAAAAGCAGTTAACCAGTGTTGCATCCAAACACAGCATTGGTTAAAGGTGGAGAAGGGGATTCTAATTCATAGACTGTCGAATTCAGTGAATATCTCTTCATGGTCCACTAGCTGTCTATTCTGTGTGTGTGCTGAAAAAAAATGTGGTGTTCCTACGCAGACCTGGCTCTGTAAATGGGAAATAAACAAAGTGGTTTTAACTGACAATTCCAGTCAATCAGCAATAGAGGGCATTCATGCTTGTATACAGGACAAGGGTAACAAAGTAGTGGAGGGGAGAAGGGGGAAAGGGGGCAGTGGGAGCAAGAGACGGCAAATCTTACACATGCTGAAGGACGCTGCCAGATCATGTGAAGTTTTGAATGAGATTGATTGGGACTGCTGACGAGAGACCAGTGGCAATGTGGAAGCGAGTACATGCGGGAATGTCTAATGGCAGAGGCACAACGGCATATACTCCACAAATTTCAATCACAACAACAGAGAGATGGCTGCAGAATAGCCAGAAGAAAGTCAGAGGAACATTCATTTAAAAACGAAGTGCTATGATGCTGTGGAGACTGTGAAGTGACTGTGAAAGAAATTCAGCCCTGGACTTATCTGCTGGGACTGATCTGCACCCTGAATGACAGGCACAAAGAGAGTGCTGGGAAAGAGACTGATGGCTGATTGCTGGACAGCCCAGCGGCCCACTGGGATTTGTCCTAGTAGTCCCAAAGGCCAGTCCGATTATGTTGGAGAGGTCTCGGTGTTCAAAGGCATGAAGATGGCTGCAGAGGTTGTTCTATTTCTGCTTGCCAGATGGGTAACCTTAGTTTTGATATGTTTCACAAAGCCAAATGGTCAGTCTTGTTTTGTCCTGTTTGTTGATGTTTGTGATAGCTAACCCCAACTGGTTAGTTAGGAAGCAGGTACTGGTGTCAAATTTTATGTGTCCGGTTACATTAAATTTCTTTCTCCTCGGACATGGCTTACTTTCTAGTTTGCCAAGATATGCTGTTGGTGTGATGTTAGCTATAGTAGCAGGAGAGTTGTTTGTATTACTGTCTGGAGCTGATGTGCTGGCTATGAGAAACCGTTTCACCCTCTCTAAATGTTAGCTTTGGTTTGTTTTATATCATTGTATTTGTCAGTACACTGCAGATTTTATAGCCACAGATACATGAAAAAATTTGGTTGGATGCATAATTTGAAATGCTATGCCAGGTAACATTACCTTCCCCTTTTAGCATAGCTACAAACTTACTTCTCCTCTGTCACTGTATTTTTGTAAAAACAATCTTAACAACTAACTCTTGCTAGCTAGCTACGAATGGGGCAGTCTGGATAGATGTGCAACTTGTTTTGTAGAATAACTGAAAACAAAATCAAACACTGAAAGAACTTTGACTAACATTGGGCAAACATGAGAAAACTGCACTTACTTGTGGTGTAAGGGTGTAAATTTTAAGGTGTGCATGCAGTTCTGATAAAATGTGTGATGTGTCTTTGACGTTGACTGTATACAAAGGCGGCCGCAGCTCAGAGTGGGCTGCTCCGCCGTCACAATCTAGGCAGTGCCTGACTCCACTTAACTCCCGGCTAAGTGGTGGGGTGGGTATGGAGCCGAGACTTTGCTGTATACCGGTTTATGGCAAGCATGGGAGTCTATGGGGACTGACTCGATTTTTGGAGCCAACCTCAAGCCTCTGCTATCCAAGAAAGTGTATTCTAATTTAATACGGACCTGATGCTGATGGGACAAAAAAGGTGTTCCTTACAAGTTGTTTAACCCATGCATACTCTGGGGTTAAGATTTAGTTGAAAGGTTCGGTTTCTCACTGCAGGCTAAATGTCAGCCTGTAGAACTGAGGGTTTAGGGTTGCAGATTAAAGAATTTATATAGCCAGCAGAGTGGCATTGTTTGGATAGCAAGACAAAGTTGTGTGTGTGTTGCAACCATGAAGAGGGTGAACATCATCGAACTTTCTGTCTATTGTGGTGCTGTAATGGTGTGGAACAGAGTGATGAGTAGACTGTTAGCTCTGCTGGTGGATCTGCTCTGCATGCTTCATTACCTGTGTGTGTGTGTGTGTGTGTGTGTGTGTGTGTGTGTGTGTGTGTGTGTGTGTGTGTGTGTGTATGCGGCACCTTGCTGTTTTTGGTTCACTCGCATGCTTTCAGCCCAGGCAGTGGAGAGTGAAATTGTGTACGTCACCAGACTAGGACTACCTAAGGTAACCACTTGCGGTTGTTTCCTTTTCTCTATCTAATATCTGAAATTAACTTGTTGGAAGAATGGATATTTGGATATATTAGTGCTGCAAGCCCTCTGATCCTCCAGATGAGTTCAGTTCTTCTGTGCTGACCATGATGTGTGGTTGGGCTGATTAACACTGGTTTGTTACAGCTATTAGGATGAGAATTAGTCATAACTTTTGTTCATATCTGCTTGGTGCAAATTGGTTCAGGGAGTGAACAACACAGGAGAGGCCCATTCTAATATGACTCATCATCCATAAATGAGTTGAAATTGGAACTGATAATGGTCTGAAAACGGTGACTTTACACGGAGCGAGTGTGCATGGGATTGGATGCCTGTCGTCTTTTGTCTCTGTCTTCATTCTTTGAGTTAATCCCTGACCTGCGGTCACTGTGTTTCTAATGGAAAAGGCTACTTTTTACAGAGCTTCTGTGTCCTGCTTACGTCTGTGTCCTCCGTCTCCTCTCCTGTCTTTTCTCTCTGGCACCCAGCCGCTGATGATGACGCAGGGAGAGCAGAGGAGAAGAGGGAGAGAGAGACTCTGACATGCGGCAATAGCACTGATTCTAGAGTAGAAGATATATTAGTAAATAAATGGAATAGATGTCAGGATATTAAAAGAAGTGTTCTTTGCAGTTGGAAAGATATTGAATGTTATTTGAAATAGAATTTACACTTCCACAGACTGGGATATGTTGCAAAAAAAAAAACAACTCAAAATACTAGAGGAAAAAAATGAATTGAAAATGGGTTTTGCTTAGCTACTGTACATAATCCAGGAAATAATAAATTGCACTCCTTCAAACTGCCTATCTTGTGTGTTTTCACAGAAAAGCTAAAATACATTTTTTTTCTCTGGTGCTGGTGGAGACATGTTGCAACTGTTCTCAGCTCACCTTAGACTAATGAAGGCCCCTCTGTAATACATATACACTTGGGACACAACAGTATGAGGACTTGTTAGAATACGACACAAAGTCCTCACTTGATGGCTGACCCTCTGACCTAAGAGGAAAGCACTGGGTGGGGCTGGAGATGAGTAAGGACTGAGAAAGACACTGCATGGTACAGGACAGTGTCTGGCACAAACAGGGAGTGTATGGGACGATGGTGCATCCCTATAGGAATGTTTGGAGCCATTTGCTGCTTCAAAACACACAGACATGCCATTTGGTCAGAACAGGAGTCTGTATTGAAGGGTGTGACGTTTTCCCTTCTGTGAACTGAATCACTATAGATGTGTTAGTGAGAGAGAGGGAGGGAGAGAGAGAGAGAGAGAGGGACAATCTGTCAACAGACGTCAGAGCTGGTGTGTGTGTGAATGTAGGTGCGTGAGCTTCCTGCTCAGACTCTCCACCAACTATTCAGGATGCTCACAGTGCCCAGTTGTCATAGTGACGAGGGGAAGCAAGAGGAGCCCGCTCATTGCGCCACCTGATTGTGAGTGTGTGCGTGAGAGAAAGGGAGAGAGAGGGGGAGAGAGAGAGGGAGAGAGAGGCTGTAAAGCAGAGACAGAGTTGCGCAGGAGAGATGGAGAGACAGGCTTTTTGCTGTGATCAGTGTTTTCATCAGTAGTCTTGTTCTTTAGCTGCTGTGTCGTGGGGATTGCAGACATTTTGCCACTCGCACTCTCTCAAACACTGACTTGGATTCTCTGTTTACTTGCACACACACACTCAAACCTGAGTGTGCTCACACACACACACACACACACACACACACACACACACACACACACACACACACAGATAGCGTCGCTGTACTAGTATGGCAAGATGCTGCTGTGGTGTGGCATGTGTGTCAGATGTGCATGAGGTTGGGATCCATGTGTGCTGATTCCCATGCACACTTTGACACACTCACACTTTGACTTGATGCCTGGTGCCTCTGACAGGCTGAGGGACACGCAGCAGGCCTGACCAAGGGCCCTCCATGCCATGGTAAATACCTCTGCTGACAAACTTAACCTGGAGTTAGCTTCCTGGTGCTAACCTGTATGATCGCATAGAGGCAGGAGTGAGCAAGTTTTGTTGCAAGGTAAAGCTGCGTGGTACTACCTAGCTTGAATGATAGTTAGTGTACATTCTAGACAACAGTGTTAACAGTGTTTGCTAGTTTGCGAGTCTGACTTTGTAGTTTGTCTGGAGTGAGGAGAGAGAGATGTATCTGTGTTTATATTTGCAGTGCTTGAAAGAAACGGAAGTGTGTGTCTGTTTTTGCTTTGCTGACGCTGTCTTTCGAGGATGTAGTGTGTTACCTGATTGCAGACCTTGTCACCTTGATTAAGCTGGAACTTTGAGTTCACCTCTTCCCCTGCAGTCTGCCCGTGCATGTGTTTGTGAACCTGTGTGTGTGTGTGTGTTGATGCTGCTCTCTGGCTCTGCTTTCCCTGTTCTCCTCCTGGCTGTGTTCCCTTAGGCAGTGACTTTGCGTAAGCAAGAGCGTGTGTGTGTGTGTGTGTGTGTGTGTGTGTGTGTGTGTGTGTGTGTGTGTGTGTGTGTGTGTGTGTGTGTGTGTGTGTGTGTGTGTGTGTGCGTGTGCAGGCCCAAGAGTGTGTTTGCTTACATCTCTGATTGTGTGTGTGTGTGTGTGATCTGCATCATCACAGAGCACAGCATCACAGTAACCTTAGGATGTAATGAGCAGCAGAGGCACAAAGTCAGGCAGAGGAGGGAGTGAATTCAAGAGACTGTGACCAAAAGATCATGAGATGGAAGGAATAAGTGAAAGTGCAAGCTGACAACTGCCTTTCAGACGACTGTAACTGACTGATGTATGGCATTGCTGTATCACTGTTTTCATTCCTATTACATTATGCTGTTACATTATGCATTATGCGAATAGTTGAGGAAGAATGTGCAAATAAGTGCTGAGTTGTGAGGTCTCCGTTTTCAGTCAATATGACAGTCTCCTCACTGTCACCTAGTCTCTCCACGTCTCTCCCTGGTTCTCCATGTTTCTGTGGTCTGTCTGATTTCTTTGTCGCAGATTGTCTCTTTCTTCCTCTATGTCTCCTACTGTCCCTCCCTGAAGCGGCAGCAATTTCTGCTTTCTGCTCAAGGCATTCAGTAATCACTCTGCTCCCAGCTGCTTCAGTTCTCCCTTTTTGTCTCTCCTTTCTCCAGGTTTGCATTTCATAGGAAATTGTGGTACTTGTATTATATCAGGCCCTTCAAAATTTAGAGGTGTTATGAGGTCAGTTTAATGGTGGCTTAATGGTGACACAAAATAAGATGTGTCTGTCTGCCTGCACTTGCTGTTGGTGGCCAATATGTGTCTGAGTGTGAACAAGCGATGTCCTTAATTGGCTGCTGTCCTTGTTAATGATCAATAATCATTTAAATGTTAAAAGCTCTTAGAATACAACAACTTAAATCATAAATTAATGAAACACAAATGATATTCATACATTTAAATGATCATATGGCACAAAAAAAGACAGAACAAAGGCTACAACTAATGATCATTTTCATAATCAACTTATCTGTTGATTGTTCTCTCAGCTAAATGTTATAGCCCGAGGTGATGTCTCAAAATAGCTTGTTTTGTTCGACCAACAATCTGAAGAAATACTGAGTTTACTATCATAGAGGATGAAGAAAAGCAAGAAATCTTTGCAACTGGGAAGCTGGAGCCAGAGAATATTTTGTAATTTTGTTGAAAAATGCCTTACATGATTAATGAAATAAATTTGTATGAACGCAAAGACCTGCAGTGTATAGATCACCTGACAATCTCAAGTGTCTGGTTTTTACTAAATAATGTGTGTGTCTCTACTTGGTAGGGAAAGAATTGTCTGTTGACTGTAACTGCTTGTTGAAATTCATTAATCCTCAATGAAGTAATAAAATTTCCAGTACAAACTGAGTAGATCTGAATATCTTTCAATATTTTGTCCAGTGATTTACCAAGAAAGTCTGCTGTATGTGCTCTTTCTGTTTATTTCTGTCTGTGTTGTGTTTCTGTACTGCAGTGTGAGAGCGCCACTTCTAGCAACACTTGCCTGTCTGGAGTCTTGTCTCTTTGAGACATCTTTGTTTATTTCTGCACAGTAGCAATGCGGTGAACCAGCAAATTGAAGAAAGGCCTTAAATATACTGAAATGTTGCTAAAAAAATGTATTTTACATATTGTCACTGCACCAAAATATGTGGTGGTGAATAACACTGCTGTCAACTCACTGTGCTATCGGACACACTGATGCACTCAAATAAAGGCATTAACACACAGTGCAGGGCACAGATACTGCTATTGTTAATTCTACACATGTACTGTGCAATGGATACTGGTTATCTTTGCACGAACTGTTATCCCATTGCCCTTGTCTCACATATTAACAACCCTACGGTGGTTTTATTGTGTACTTATGCTAATGTCTTAATCAATTTGCAATCAATAATTCATCACCTGCAGAGTGTTCAGCAGTTGAAGCAACAGCCAGCCAGAGGCATCGTGTCTCCCCTTTGATGTCTTTATTCCTTGTTGGTCATTATCTGAGTGGAGGAGAGTACCTGTTTAAGCTTTCTTCTTTCTGCATGTTCAATATTTGATAGCTTTCACTTTCGTACCATGGCAGGCAGATGTCCAGATCGTGTGCACTGGGGACTAGGACATGTCCACTGTACTTTTTGCGAGGTTTATTCTGTTCTATTATCTGACCTGGTTCAGAATCCACGTGATGCTTGATGTTAGACAGGGTGTTTGAAGAGGTTTGTCAGCTCTTCTTCATGTGATCGTTTGTGTGGTAAAGGAATAACAGAAGCTCTCAGATGATCTTGTTTGTTTTACCCTGAAGCTACAATAGTAGGTGCATCTGTTTACCCTCAAATACACATGCATACACATTCACATTACACATACAAATAATTTGCCTAAGAAGGATGCTGTTTTTATAGAGGATCTATCTATTTTTTTAACTGCTGAAAACATCTTTCTCTCCCCCACTGTTCACCCACTCACTCTCTCCAAGCTTGTCCCTCTACCAATCTTGTCTCTCCTCTTGTTTTTACAGGAAGAATGCAAGCAAATCATGGCACGTCAGAAATCTAACAGCCAGTCAGATTCACATGATGATGAGGTTTCTCCCCCACCACCCAACCCGGTTGTCAAGGCCCGGCGCCGCAGGGGAGGGGTCAGCGCTGAGGTCTACACTGAAGAGGACGCTGTCAGCTACGTACGCAAGGTCAGCCTCGAAAGATGGATGCATAAGCAAAGCTCTGAGCACAGATACACATAGACACACAAAACATGTTTGCAGCACTGCATGTTATCTGCTATTACACATATCCATTCATATGTTGCTGTAACACAGAGCTGTTAATTGTTATTTGTTTGCACAATGAAACCATTATAGTAAAAATGTATAACACAAAAAAGGGGGTGTAAAACAGCAGCTAATGAACAGACTTGGACACTCCAGTGAATTTATTTGAAGCACAACACACAGTTTGTGAGTCAGCAGCTGGACTGATGTTCAGCACAGATACTGAGATTTGACTGTGTTGTTTTAGATGGACTGTGATAGACTCCCACTCAGGTTTTTGCAGATATTTGTCATCTTCATCATGAGATGTGCTGAACCGAGCAACTGTTTTTATTTAAGCCTGTTTTACTTTGGTGCAGCTGAGGTGGATAACCCACATGTTAGTGTACCATTAGTATGTCTACATGCACACCTAAAACGAGGTTTAGGCCTTAACAGTCATTGTCATTCTCGATTAATCTATTAATCTGCTGAATATTTTCTTGATAAATCAATGCCCAGCATAGTTTATTAAGTCTCAAAAATGTCTTGTTTTGTCCACCCAACAGTCCATAACCCAAAGATATTTAATTAACTAATATCAAGACAAGGAGAAACAGCAAGTTTCATATTTAAGAAGCTGGAATCATGAAATGTTTGGCATTTTTTTCTTGAGAAATGGCGTAAACGATAAATCCATTATCAAAGAAGTTATCAGTTTATCAGGTCATTATCAGGTTACACAGGAAATAATGCATGGAAACTGACTTGTAGAGGCTACTTTCTGTCAGTTAGAGTTTAGTCTAACACTGAAAAAAATATATTTTGAATATGATGAAGCACTACTACATGTAATAATATGCTGCCTTAACTCTTTGTCATGCACATGCACGTTAAAAGCTGATTTGAGACCTGGTTGCATGTATGCATGGCCAAGAAAGTGTCTTTTTACAAGGGAAGTCTAGCTGGAAAAAATGGGGCTCTCTAATCCCCTACTGTGATTTCGGAAGTTGGCTTTCTCGTATACATGCAGTTTAATAAATCAGGTTATTGAAGAAAGCTACGCATATGCACAAATTGCTTGACACAAAGTCTGAGAGTAAACTAAGACTTTTTGGGGTTTTTTAATGCTTGGATTCACTTTGAATCTCTGGTTTGTGAGACAGCATGACATACATTATGGTTGAGAGGTTAAAGGGAAGAGAAAATCATTTCTTTTATAAAATGATTTCATGTTTTTTCATTGTGGACTACAAGACTGTTAGAGTTATCAGTCATCTTGCAACCCATCAGAGCCATTCCATAATTCATTGGAGCTATAGAAAGTGGTCCCCTTTGGCCAGAAACTATAACTCACCTTTCACATACGCACACACACACTCATACAAACACACACACACCCTAGCTGCTGTATCATTACCGTGCTCATTCACTTGTAATTAACTTGACTCGCCATTAATTGCTGGGTAATGACATAACGGCATGAACCCCCATCACCACGCTGTAATCACATGGCCACTGAAGCATGTAGTGTGTGTATATATGTGTGTGTATGTGTCAGGTGTGTGCACACACCCACATGCATTTGTGTTTATGGGTCTGAGATCTCTACCAGACGCTGCAGTCATGTGCCGTGGCAACAAGCCGGCCCCCATCCCCAGCCTCATTTTGCTCACTGTCCCTTGCTATCTCACAGACTGACACATGCACAAACATCCCTAATACACACACAACAACTCCCACAACCGTCACAGCAGCTCGTGAAAAAAGAAATTAATTCACATGCTTGTCCAGCACAACAGTCAGATCAGTCATCAGAGAAAAGTGAATTAAAATTGAATTAGAAGCACATTATTTCTTCAGTGTGAGAGAGCATTTCTTCTGGCATTGAGGCCATATACACAGACATACACATCCTGTGTACTCAGCCTTTTTGTTGACGTCTTCTTTCATCATCAATTCCATTAATGACTCCGCTGTGAAAATCAACAGCTGGTTTAAATTAATACAATCAATTAGCTAACCCCGTTCATCTGATTAAAAAAAGCTTTGCTGTAAAGTGCTATTAGTCTTAACAAATTGTGAGGCCTGTCAGTCAGGCCTGGACATCACATTAACAGAATGAATTGCAGGGCCGGCATCAGATTGATTGGAACTAGTGTGGACACCATCATGACAAGGTGGAAACAAAATGGACATCGAGTCAGACATTTGCTGTCTGACTTTAAAGGGCTTTTGTCACATTAAATATGGAACTTTGGCATTTCTACGCATGTATCACAGCTAACATCATACTGTATGTAATACTGTTGAAGAAAAATCATATCTCTATTGTAGATGGAGGCAAATAAACTTGTCACTAGCCTGACTTCTGCTTATGTTATGTCACTGTTGAAAATACATGTAATTTGCCAGCTGAATTTGACTGGCTTCATCTCATAACTGCTTGTAGGCATAGTTGTTAAATCATTGGAAAACCATTTTTTCCTATGAGGCTTTACCCTGTCTTTTTTTCCCAGTTGGCTAAAGAGGCTAAAGATATTGTAACATTACCATGACAAATTTGAAAGGACAGGCTCTGAAAAAAATTTTGACTGACTCAAACGCTGGTTGCAAGCTGGTAACAAGCTGAGTGCCCTGACATTTAATGGTCCCCTGGGTGACAGTACTGGAGCTGGATCTTGTGGAGGATGATTAGGGTGCTGACCTAAAATCTGAATCTGAAAATGACTTCTGCCAATGAGCCCCTCTGGGTGTCTGTGCCCTCCTCCAACTCAGTTTCCAGGCCAGACCAGCCTCTTTCTGTCCACTAGACTAACGTAGTGCACAGAGATAAAAATTTGGTACTTTTTATTTCACATCTGATGTGGTTGTGTGTGTATTTGTGTGCATGTTGTGCAGAGTGCTGCATGGTCGTCTTCATGTGGAGACATCTGTTGGTTTAACGTAATTATAGCCTACCCCCTCCTCTCCTCCACCACCAGAGACAAAACACATGCACACATTCAGCATATGCACACAGACATACACACTCCTGTCTCTGTCTCGGTTAATCTGCAGTAAGAAGGGTTTAGTTTTTCTTACTCTTTCCCCTTCTCTGTTTCTCTTACTTTTTGCCTTTCTCACCCTACGTTAAAAGGAGTTTCTCTTCTAGGAAGCCTCTATTTAAATACAGACTTCTGTGGCTTTGTTGTGGCTGCAGACTTTGCCATTCCCTCATGAGCACACACACACTCCGCAGAGTCTGGGACATGAAAATGCATGTTTTATGAATGAGTTCAGGCCTCTTGTGAATTCTTAAGTGCTGTGTGACATTTTGAGTGTAATCCCTGAACAGATGGGCTCTCCCAAAAATACACAGACACATGTGTGGGATATTCCTTTCAGAGTTTGCCAATACACTGCTCTTTAATTACTCAATTTAGTCTGCTTTTGAAGTCCGGGTTATTATGTGTTTGTACTGGTTTGTTTCATGTGTCCACCTGCAATGTGTTGTTGCAGTCCACTTTAATGGATATTACTGCTTTGTCTACACAGGTGATCCCAAAGGACTACAAGACCATGACTGCCTTGGCCAAGGCCATCTCCAAGAATGTGCTGTTTGCCCACCTGGACGACAATGAGAGAAGGTAAAAAACTTTTGTGACCCTGATAGATAGACTATTGATCTCGTGAGGGAGTTGTCTCTTCTTAAATAGGTTTGCACAACATCCACTGTGATGATCTGTGACAACAATGCAAATGTGTGTGTGGACTATGAGTGAATGTTTGTGAGCTGATAACATCATGAACAGGCCATTGCTCCACTTGGGTGTATTGCCCTTGTGGCCACTGTGTGCCAGTGTTGCCTGCTTTGGGAGCATCTAAAGTCCACGGAGACGCCGACAGAGAGAAGGAGGGGTTAACATGGACAGATGTGGCAGAGGGGGATGGAGTGAAGGGTGGGTAAGGGGGCAACTTTATGTGTTTGTGTGTGTTATATTACGTTGCGTTGTGGGTTGTTATGGTAACCTATGTGTATCATGTTGTGTATTCCGATATGGGCGGAGGTACACAGATACATTGCTCAGAAATCAATGATTCGCCATAGTCGTCTTAGAGAGGGAGGGATGCCAGTTTCCCTCTATCTCTTTTTCATGCCATCTGCTCCTATTCATTGTTGTTTCACATTTCTCCTCTCCTCAACCATCCTCTCCATTCTTCCATCTGTCCCAGATCTCCACTGATGGCTGGGTCTGGCTCTGACAGGGAAGGGGGTGTTGTGGGAAAAGCTCTCAGGTGGCTGGCGGTCCCGCCTGCCAGCCGGAATAGTGTTTCATTGGCGGGGAGAATCCATTATGCCCCATGGAGAGGAAAACACCGGAGCTTTCCTGTTGGCTAAAGCCTCCACGGACCAAACCCAAAACACACTCTTTCCAGTCTTTCGTCAGCTGACAATTTACCGTGCTCCCTTGGCACAGGCAGGCAGGCCTCTGATTGCACGTCAGTGCCTCTGAAGCAGCCCCGAGCAGAGTGCAACATGTGATGGATCCGGACAGTCTGAAAAACCATGTACTTGGGTGGCTGATGTGGCAGATTAGAATTACACCACAAAAATATGTGGCAGTAGACCATAAACCATCAGGTTTTAATGTACTCAAGGCCTTTTGGCATGCCAAGCTATGTAATGGCTGTGTCGTCAGCCAATGAAACCATGCATGATGTAGAATTTATTCGACTGGCTGTCATGTTTGCTGTCTCGCTACACACGGCTAGCATCAGCCATTAATGCTGTGCACACAGGAATTCGTTGTTGTGGAATTTGTGGGTGAACATGCAGCTAGGAGCGCTGAAGGCTCTTAGTGTCTGATTTGCTAGATTGTACCGGGACATGGCAGCTAGTTGGCTTTGCCGTCTTCCTCTAACTTCCTATTTCTCTCTCTGTTTCTCTCCCCTCCTGTTCTTCCTCACTCTTCACTTCCAGCTGATGATGCTGGTCGACTGGCTGCTTGGTTGGCTAGTGGCTTGGTCGCACTGCGGTTAAGTTGCGGTTGTCGCCCCTGGAGCCCCTACAGACAGAAGTATATTGATGTATGGCAAATGTGGTCCTCCAGCATTAACAAAAAACCGCACACAGCAGCCAGCAGGCCTTTGCACATGGCTTAGTTGCTGTAGAATACACTACATGCCCCCATTGGAGAAGTTTGGCACAGAACTTTACATGAAAAGGTGCATGTCGGATTTCTGCTCCCCTCAAATCTTATACATATTGGTAATATACAGTAGTAGTGTATATGCTTGTTACTACTGGCAACACAACAGAAAATGGAGCAGAATTAAGCTTTAGAGTAATAATTTTTGCTTGTACATGCCTTCTGTCATTGGCATTGATGAAGTCACGACATGAAGTACATTGGCTTTTTTAGATGTGCCAGAACTGTCAAGGACTGATGCACATTAGCAAATGGAGTCTGACTGCCCTATCCTCTCTTATTGCATGTCGCTCCCTCTCTCTTTTTTGCTCTTCTCTTGTTCTCCAAACAGCTGGCTCTTTGGGTTATCAGATGTTCTTGCTCATGAGGTCTCATTGGGTGAAGAAGTAGTGACAGCTGATTGTTGCTCCTTGACATCAGGGGGATGGGTCAATGGATACATCATGGAATTAATGATAGTTACATGCAAAAATTGCTTCTGACTAATTTCTCTTGGGTGCTAGTTGGCATTGGAATGTATGTTTTTTATTTTGTTTAATAATTGGCTTGAAGCATTCATAAAATGTCTATTTTTTTTGGAGGCCTACGTGTGTGAGACAGAAAGAGAAAAAAACAGATGATAGCTGTGTGTGTGTGTGTGTGTGTGTGTGTGTGTGTGTGTCTGTGTGCATGTGTCAAGGAAACATCTTGTGTGATTAGTCACTCACCAGTTATGTAAGCTGAACACCACACGATTTGTTCCCCCATTAGCACTATATTATGCTATCATCCCCTTCAGTAATGAGCACAATCGAAAACAATGAAGCCCTCTTTGTTTCCCCTTCTCTCTCCAGCACTCTCCTTTTCCTCTCATCACTTTTTTTTGCCCTCTTTTTTGCCTTGTTGTGCTATCCTCTCTCACCGTATCTCTCATTCATAATCTATCTCATCTTCTTAAGTAACTGGCTCTGTAAGCATCGCATTTTAAGAGACCTTTATAACAGACACTTGTCAACAAGGCCGTGTTCTCTTTTACTTTCCACTTTCTCATTCATTTTTTTCCTCATAAAAAGATTCTGATTCTGCAGAAGGTCGTATATTGTTCTGTTTTGGCCATGTCTGTGGACAGTTTTATTTCACAGCACAATCCAATCTTTTACTCTTAACTGAAAACAATCAAAATTTGTTTTCAATATGGATCATGATTTATATCTTCCACTGTGAACTCTAGGACCACCATAGAGTCAGATGTACAAATCTCAAAATGTAAAACGTTTATAACCTGGGTTTAGATAATATCTATATAACATTCCAGTCCTCGATTTGTGCTATGGATGGTGTATAATAATAAATGGACTGTAAGTGTTGACTGTGTGGGACTGTACTCTCACACTTGGTGTCCATATGCACACAGCTGGTGCTGCAGGATTGAGAGGGTTTCCAGTAATTTCCTGGTTAGTTTATTTAAATCCCTACTGAGACAGCTCAAGAGGATAGACCCATGATATACATCCTTGCTGCCTGCCTGACACATATCAGCAAAAATGGATAAAGTATGTGTGTGTAAATACAACAATCAAACATATTTAAACAGATAATTCTTTAGCTGCTTTTTTAAAGTTATGTTAAGTTAGTTATGAAATGTTTTTGTTTCTAATTATGAGAGACGTGGAATTGTTGTAACAGTGGATTGTGCATGCAGGAGGGTGTTCAGTCAGAGTTTCAGTCAGCACCATCAGACTGTACCTGCAGTACCTAGGAAGCTCATTGTCTCATAATTGGCAAGAGTTAGTTATCTGGATTCAGGTCACATTCATTTATTTAAGTACATTGTTAATTATTATTGTTGTATACTGCTGGGAATTTCTGATGTCATGAACTCATGTCACACTGTAATAAAGAAGTTTAGGCCATAATGTCCATTTTGGTTATCCATCATAGTTTCATAATTTGGGTGGTAAGATCACGAGACAGGTAAACTATATGCTGCATGGTTTATACAATGTCTTATATTCTAAAGTTAACTCGGTGAACCCTGCAGAAACTAGCCATACCTCACTTTTCTCTCTCTTCCCTCTTAAAACTCAACTGACACACTCAACTTTCTCTGATCAGGTCAGGTGATTGAGCGAACAATACCCATGCCATTTTTTGTATATATCGTTTTGCTATATTGCTTGCCCAAAATGTGGAATCCTTCCAGTAAAACAATAGTTTTAGTAGCAGTTCAACAGAAGTTCGGATGGAGACTGAAAGTTGTTAAGAGAAAAGATAACAATACAGCAGCACTGTGCAGGTACAAAGGTAAGTAAACATACTCTATACACACACGCATAACCAGGCATGACAGGGATTATATTGTCATGAATTAACACACACACGCACACACACACATCTTTGTGCAGCTATCTTTGTGTGGACACTCATTGACACATTCTCCAGCCCCTTACCCTAACCATAAACTTAAATCTAACCTGAACCCTAAAACCAATACTCAAACAGCTCTTTAAAGGTCTAAAACTCAAACTGGTCCTCACAATGTATAGCTGTACAAGTACACACATACACACACACACAAAGACGCAAGTACATTCACAAGTACATTCTCAAGTATGCATGTCAGACTTTGTTCCCAGTGCGTCTGTTCCAGCTGGGAGCGTGGAGCCTTTGATTAACACACCATTCCATATGTCAAACTTTATGGCCTCAAACTTTCTGAGCTGCACCAGCCGTGTGTGTGTGTGTGCGCATGTGTGTGTAGTCCATCTTCCCTCAGCTGCCTGGAAGTGAAACCTTAACACGTTTTGCCTTCCAGATTTCAGCAAAAGGCAGTTTTTGTTATGAAAAGGCTGTTTTTGCAAACACTTGGCAAGCTCAGGAGGTTACAGAAATAAAGACATCAAAGCACATGTTTCTTTCACACTAATATTATTTAGGTTTATCCATCAAAACACACATAAATGTAGCACTCATGCATTGCACTTGTTAACATACAGTGCAAAGTGTGGGATAGTTTTGTTTGCTGATTGAAAAAAAAAAAATGGGAGGGAATGAGCACATGCTGTACCATCAGGGGACAGTTTCTCTGTGTGTTTACCTCTTTGACCTTGGCTGGACTCTTAACTGACATCTGTACCTCTGCCATAGTGTGGCCTTCAGCAGGCCACTGGGTGGACCTCCCTATTCGTCACCCATTAGCTGCTATAATGACCTCATTATGATATGCTTAACAAACAGACATACAAGCACACAAGATAAGCTGGGAACAGGTGTTTGATTTCATATTGTACTGAGCCTGGGTTGCTAACACCCAAATCAGCCTGCAACCACCTGTCTCAATACTGTTACTGTACAGTAGTTTTTATCGTATCGACTGAAACTACTATCTCATGATTATTCTGTTTTGGTTTCAGCTAACTTCCAGCACTTAGATGATACTTTTTAGATTAAAGGCTTTGATAAGAAAATATCAGGAGTGACAACAGAAAGAATCAGGTCATGCGCCTTTCCACCAATTTAGATATCTGGTCTCAGTCAAATTGTTGAGTTTACAGTTTTTTGTGTGTATATGCATGTGCACGTGTGCATGCACATACAGCCTGTTTGTCCAGGTGTGCCCTCAGATGAGATTTGCCGGCCTATCTCCCCATCACTTCCCACTGTTAAATGCCCATTGAGAACCAGTCTTTTAATGTGGTCAACAGTAGTGCTATCGCCTGTTTAAACACACATTCTTGCAGTTCCTACTGTAATAGTGTCTCTTATCTAACTTCCTACTGAAGCGATATGAAAATGAGACTTGTGATAGCAGTAGACCACGTATGTGTTAATGTTGGCCTGTTTTTGTCAGTTTTTGTGCACACCTGTATAAATGACCTTGATGATGTCCCACTTTTGTACGTATGAGTGCGGCAATGAAGCGAAGGCAGGATGGAACAGACTCAAGAGCAATTCTTTGAGGTCACATTCAGTGAAAAATTTATTACAGAGGAAAAGGCCTCAGGGAAATCTATCAGAGGTGCATTTATCTTTCCCTTGACACAAACAAAACACTCACAAATAGACACATTCATATATGCTTATCAGGTTGTATTCTCCTGTACGCCTGCATTAATCTAATGCCCTCAGACCACAAAACACTCTCCTGGGGACGATAGAGACACGAGAAGCCCTGCTCTCTGTATAACCATGTAAATAGTCTGGCAGACACGGTGAAACCCTGTTTATCCCATTCCTTGAGCTGTCTTCACAGAGTTTGAAAATATTCTAAAATAACATTGCCATCTGGTAAGAGGAGTTGTTAAATCTTTTCATATCAGAGCCAAATTGTAAATCAAGCAAATACAGCACTTCAAAAACTGAACCAGAAAAACTGGAAAATACCCTGAAAATAAACCAATTGTATAAGAAACACATTCAATATAACAATAAAAAGGGGAAAAGTGTTGTAAAGAGGTACTGCTTACTGCATCCTGCCTGCTTTAATCCTCTAATTAACAAGCAGAGTAATTAGTTGATGAAGTGACCGATTAGTTGACCTCTGACCCCTAAACTCTGACCTCTACACCTTCCCCACTAGCCCCTGCCGATGGACAGGGAACATCTTTATTGCACTGGCACCCTTTTCCTCTGTGCGGTGCTTGTGAGGTGCAAAAACAATAATAAATAAATCAGCGAGCGACAGAAAACTTAAATAAACAAACATAGGCAAAGGGAAAGACACTGAAACTGCCCGAGAGAGATCTGTGTCGTCTCACGTTCCAGCGGAAGTTTATTTAGGGCCCATGCGAAGGAACAAGACAACAAAGAGGATGCAGTGTGAGATAGTGTGCTGTGTAGCCATATCAGATGAACACAGCTCTCATCATCATATCTGATAGCTCACTCATTTGAATCAGTCTCCATATCAATAGACATGAGACTTTCATCCATTGTGCTCCTGTGAATGAGTTCACATTTGAAACAGATACGCTATTTCTAAAATGAACAGTAGGCAGTATGGGTTTTGTCATGCAACCACACACTACGTACACCAACATCCACATGGACACAGTGACACTGTTGTTACCATATAGCAGCCCCTAGGGGGTGTTTTTGCCACACTCAGATAATACAGATATTAACTATCACTTGAGCCATTGCTTCAGCTGGGAAACAGATATACACAGGTACATACAAACAGGCACATATTACGTCCAAGATTATAGTATGCCTGTGGACATGCACAGCTGCACACTTGTGTTAGGTGACCCCCTGCAGTCTGTGATTCCTGGCAGCATATTGAGCAGGGGAAACAGGATATAGTGGTACTCAATAGCAGGGGTGGGTGGCTGTTTGTGAGTCTTCTTCCACCCAAATCTCTTTTAGGATGACTGGTGTGGAGAAGAGTGTTTGTGTGTGTGTTGGCTTTACAGTCATTTGTGTGTCTTTTCTTGTCATTGGTGGACCTGTTTCTCTGTGTGTTCAGGTGGAAGAGTTGTGTGGATGTTTGACTGCATCTATGATTACTATTTTATGGTGGGCTATGCAATAACAGCTGTCTGCAGCATGAACAAATTAGCAGGTTTCTGTTGTGTGGTGTTTAGTCTGTTTGTTTGCAGTTGTTTTTGTGCTTCCTGTCTTCCTGATTCCCTCTTGACCCTCTGTGTGTTCTCATCCCTGTTCTTCCTGAGAGCCTGGTGGTCCCCTTTTGCCCCTTTTCAGAATTCACTACTTTCTCTCTCTCTTTTTCTCTTCCTGTCTTGCTCCCTCTCTCAGTCATGCAGGCTCATTCCCATCTGCATCCACACTCACATCCAGTCCCTCCCCCACATTCATCTGTAGTCTTCTCTCTCTGTCCCCTGCATGGCTTTGTGCTGCTGCCACAATGCCAGGGGCCAGGCGATGAGGTCACTCTCCACAGGAGAGCTGCAGGCCTGACTGAACCTCGACCATCCCCACCACTACCCAGTGCACAGTGGACTACCAAGCCAACAAGCTCACCTCCCCCAGCACATCATGTCTTCGCCGCAGCTCAGACAACTTCACCTTTACGCCCAAGCAAACCACAGGGCACGCACACAAACATATCATTTGAAGGAAGTTCATATCAGCCAGGCTGCATGCTTGCAAGCCAGTGCAGATAACCACACTCATACATGCACATCAACAAGCGCACATGCGTGTGCACAAACACAGAGTTACACACGCACACAATTGCACAGATAGCTGGAAACTTTTGTCCTCTCTCATACCCTCTGCTGTGTTTCAACCTGTCCCCTGCTGCCTCTTCCGCCCCCTGTCATCATTCGCCATCCTTCCCTCCATCCAGTTCTCCATCCAGTTCTTAGTAATGAGTCATGTAGTAGTGTTAGTGTCTGGAGTCTTTTAAAGAACTCTGTATTCCCTCCAAAATGTACCCTAGAGTCTGTGGAGGACAGTTTTCCAGCTAGCTATGATTCATCCCTGCCTTTTCAGCTGCTTATACCATCAGTGTCAGTGTGTGCATGAGTGTCTGTGTGCATTCGCATGTGTGGGCATGTGTATCTTTTTGTGCATGTGTGTAGACAGGTTTTCCTGTTTGTGTATGTGTGCTCAGGTACTTGCGTGCAAGGTGTTTGCTTAATGCACACGAATTATCAAAAAAGTAGTGTGTGAATGTGTGCCTCTGTGCATGTATGCCGTGCATGTGAATGTTTTTCTTGCAGTAAACAGGAAAAGGGAGAGAAACTGGCCTCCGTTTTGGATCTGAACAGCAGTTAGATCAAATGTCCGCAGTGGGAGAAGTAGTGAATCACCTCAATCTCTCCTAACACAACGGCTTCAAAAATTCTTGGACTACAGAGGAAGTGAGAGCAGTAAAAGAGTGAAAGAATATTAAAAATCACCGAGACACCTCTGTGCATGTCCAGTAGTATATGGGTAAGACGTGACTTAGGGCGTTTGTGATCGTGGTCAGTGTCACGTTTCATTTCATGTGAATGAATATGTAGGGTAAATGTGTGAGTGTGCATGGCAGTGACTTCCTAACCAGTATTTGCCCCTACTGTGAGGACATGATGTTCCTGCAACCCTTCAATGCCTTTATAGCTCAGCCAAAGGACAACCCACACACTGACCACCACACATTAGTCGAGGACAGAGAAGCCCAGCGCCCTATAAAATAGCCTGGGTTGGCCCATGGCCTCCTATTGTATACATCCCGTTTGCTTTGTCTATGCTACTGTGATAGGTTCCAGTGCACAGGCACAGACAACAGTCTTGTTATAGTGTGTTAATTCTCCCATGACCTCCTCATTGGTTTGTTGGTGTCACTCTGGTTGAGTTTCATTTAGATTAGAGGCACTCAACCCATTTCCAAGCTTGATAAACTTCAATATGTGACGTCTCATGGAGTTTGTGTTGTACATTTAGGCGATCATAGAGCAATGGGGCTTTTAAGTAATAGTTTAATTTTTTTCTGGTTATCCACCGCACATACAGAACTGCCATGGCTGTGCAAATTGATTGTATATTAAAATTTCTAATTTTTATATTACTTTTATATTTTTATTATTTTTGATATATATGATATTCTGCTTTATTTGCATTAGAAAATAATGTACTCCAACAACTTGCAAGATTGTGTTACAATTGTGTTGATTTTCTTAGGAATGAGAATCTCCGAGTTAAGAGGCTTTTGACACTCTCTGCTTCTTTTTCATGAATTGAATGTCTTTGTAAACCAATCAAAGGCACTTTCTTGATCGTAGAGCCACGTGGAACTCTTTCTTCTGTGCTCTGATAGTAAAATGGTATGCCACAGAAGTCTAACTTCTTAGGTTTATAAAATCCTCAGTTTGACTTGATTGGATGAACTTCTTACAACTTGTGGGTAATAAAATGTCTTGACTTGTGTAGCAAAAAGGCCCTGAAGAAACATTCAGCCATGCTTTAGTTGATCAAGTAGCTTGAGGATCTAAAACAGGAGCATATACCAGCCAAAAAGCTCCTACAGGCACGACCGGAATACAGACAATGTATACTTATTAAAAATAGTTTCCATAAAAGTGAGACTGAAACTGGTACTACCAGTTCTGAGTGAGAAAATTGTGATTCACATTATTTCCAGAATCGAGAAGCCCTAGCAAATTATAAGTTGGTGAAACAGTAAATTGAGGTTCCTAGTTAGCCATTTTTCTAACAATAGCACATTCCATGGCGTTAGCACATTATTCATAAGGTGCTAGTTGGTTACTCAACACTGTCCAGGTCTGCAGGCAGTGTGTCTGATGAAGCTGTCCGTTTACAGCAGCAGGGAAGGCCTTACGTCAGTCAGATGTCAGCTATTGAATGTCAACTATTTCTCTCCCCTTCATGCACCCAATACACCTATTACTTCACTGCCCAGAGCGCTGCTTGTTGAGGTTTACACTTACACACACACACACACACACACACAAGCACACAAACACACACACAAAGACTGGTACAGTTTTAGCCTTTAGCAGTTCTACAGTGGACACCTCCTCCTTCACTTTTCTCCATCTAGTCATCCTTCCCTCCCTCTTCCTCAGGCAACTCAGGCTTTTCAGAATTTTCTCTCTGTTTCACTTTCTGCATTGAAATCTATGCATTTGACCGTACACGTATAATGTGCCCTGTTGTGTAAACACCTCTCAGATTTAAACCCCAACAAAGGACAATTTGTGTCCTGATCTTCTTCTCAAATGCTTGTCTTGTTCTAGTGCCTGTCTTCTGCGAGGTGGGAATGAGGGGAGGGCGGGGGAGAGAGACAGGAGAGGAAAAGACATGCCTGCAGGACAGCGGCATGTCTTGTGATGTTTACCGACGTGTCAGGATGTATGTGTGTGTGTGTGTGTGTGTGTGTGTGTGTGTGTGTGTGTGTGCATGAAAGAGAGAGCGAGCAGGAGAGGGAGGGAAAAGTCTTTTGGCACCTGTACACAATATAAAGGCTTATTTAAAGGCTGTATTCTCTATACAATATATTTGTTAGCAGTTACTCCTTTTACATCTCTGCGCGATGTCTCTCTCTCTTTCCTCTTTGTCTCTTTCCTTCATTCCAGTGACCCATCCCCTGTAGACACATCAGAGAGGTAGAGGCTTAGTCCTGTCAGCGCCTGATTCAGCCTGACCTGTTTTCCCTCTTAAGTGGAGGAGGAGCTCGCCTTTTCCTGCCCTGGGGCAACAAACAATGGAGATAGTGGGCATTAGGAAATGTGTGAAAATGCATGAGTACTGGAAATGTAATCTAGACGTACAACATGGGGGAAACAAGTTAAAATGAGCAGAAATAAGTTTTAGTGAAGACAATCATCAGTACAGCAGCATAATCACTATACTGAGCAAAAGTGAGAGGGGAATAGGAAGGAAATCGAGAGGAAAGAAGGGGAGATGCAGCAGGGTTGGACATGTTTGTGATATTTTTAGGCTCATGGTAGGTGGTGTGTGCTAGATCATCAGGTAGGCCTGTAAAACAGCCTTGTCATGCTTAATACACACAGTAGTCTGAACAGAAGAGAGCGGGGGACCTCTGTCCTTATCACCAGATAGGCCATCGATGTACTCTGAGATTTAGCTGTATGTGTGAGTCAGATGTTATTTTTCTATCCCTTTGCCTTTCCAGCTGAGATCTTAAAAGTTGTTTATGGACTTGATTAAGGAGAGAAGGAGGAAATACATTAGATATGGAGTCACAGGTTTCTTGCAACCTTAGCCAACTGTAATTTATTACTGGTGCTTTGCCTGGAAAATTATTCAGCTATTCTCTGTAGTAACATATAAATAATGCCATTATTTTTGAACATCAAAGGTTCTGATGTAGCATATATTTATAATCAAGATACTGTCTGATGCTTGCTCTTCGTCCTGTAACACATCCTTATTCCTCCTCACATCCTCCTATCAACCGCTTCTTCTCTCTCACTCTATTCCTCTTCGGACTGGTCCTTTCTTTCGCTGCCATGCAACTCTGTCTCTCACCTCCCTGATGCCAACCTAGATGTGTATACGTGTGTGTGTGTGTGTGTGTGTGTTTGTGTGTGTGTTGAATGGGTATGTTCCAAGCAGTAGTCACAGCAGAGGAATGAGAACGTATGACCTGCAGATCATTATCATTGCCACTGTTAAAACTGTTGGAAATGGTTGTAAAATAGCTTTTTGTAAGCTTGCATATGTGAGTGTGATTGTTTATGTGTTTGTTTGTTTATGTACAAGCGAGTGTGAGTGGTTATTAAGCTCAGTCTGGTAGAAGGCCTAAGCTGTCTGGTATTCACTGCATCAGCTGGCCATTTCTCAACAGCGCCGTAATATTCTTAGTGAAATCTCTTCCTCTTTATATTTTACTGTCTGTCTCTGTTTCTACTTTTCTCTTCCTATTGCAATGCCAGCAGCACAACAGTGTGAGGAAATGACTGGTGCTACAGGAGGTGCTGGGCATGGTGAGGAGGTGAAGTGCCCTCTCAAGAAGTTGACATTGGCAGGCTAGCAGGGTCCAAGGTGCTCATTCAGTGGCTGTTCAGCCTGATATTTTATCTGAGGACTACTGCTTCAATTAGGCTCAAAGGTTTCAGGAAAGCTACTGGTGTCAGTCAGTCTTTCCTCCAGATTGGTCATCTCTCCCTGAGAGGTGTTGGTGGTTTGAATCATTGACAGTGTTTGTTTTTGGTGCAAACACAGCTGTAAAGTATATTATCTAACTACCTTGGATACAGCATTAGTGTAGCTACTGTTTACCATGGAGCAGTGACAACAGTAACAAGTTTCCTGGATTTATTTATTCATTTGTTCACCTCACATTTTGAAACACTGCCGGTCAGATATTGACAAAATTTAGGGGAATGATTTTCCCATCGTGGTCTTCAAAAGGTTTAGCAAGGCCATGGTTTGGCAGCTCTCTGTCTGACTTTCAAACTGGGAAAAGATTCCTGTTTCAGGAATATAGACTTTTCACCAAAATCTGTTTCTGAATGATCAAAACTGAGAAACAGAATAATGCTTCATTTTACAACATTAACAACAGAAACCGCAGTGTAGGCGTATGAGGTTGCAAGTGAAATCATCACCTACATTCCCCATAGTGTGCTGACTGGTCGGATATGTATCTGACCAAGCTGAATCAGTTCTCCAGACATCTCTAAAAACAATGAGCTTGCAAGGTGTAGTCTGGCTGGAAAATGATGCATCACTGTTTTAAAGTGTAAAAATACCTATTGAACCAAGTAGATGCTGCAGTTTTCTTGTAATGATCCATGTCACCCAGTCATTTGCAACATGAAAAAGGGGAAAAAAACACCTTACCAATGCACTTGTGATCTTTCAAACTCATAGGAATTGGAAATTGTCTCTTAGGTGGTCTGATCATTGCAGAAAGTATAAATGACACTGTTTCCCTCAGCAGGTTTTGGCAGCAATGTACAGGCCACACAGATCACCAGCATAAACGCAGTGGCCCTCAGGTGCTTCGGTCCTGCAGTGCATATATATTTAGACACACGTATACACTTTCAGGCAACAGGATGCATCCAGGTTTACACCCCTTATAAACCCACCAGGGCCAGGTGTGTGGGTTTAACACAGTGTGCTCCCTGCCCTCTGTTGGTTTTAAATACAACTTCCAACGTTTAATCACACAGCTTACTCTAAGTGGACCTCTTTAGACCTCCACGTATGCAAACGTTAGCCCCCATTAGATCTTTGAGACGAAAATATCAGTCCAAAGTGGTCTTAAATTCTATTAAGGATCTAAAAAGTCTTCAGTGTGTAATAGCCCATTGTAAAGTAAAAGAACACTAAATGTGTTTTGGAGCTTATGATGTTTATCAGACGTGGAGTTTTAGAGCCCTGAGGACCACATCCAAAGGCAGATTGGGAAAAGGCCAGTTGAGTTTTAGAAAAACGAGGGTTCTGTTTCTCCTCGCCTGGTTGTGGCCCCGTCTCTCCTCCCATATTGTTGAGCATCTCTAAGTGGTCATTGCCGCCAGCCGTAAACTGTTATGTCCACCTGTAAACGTCCAGGACCACCTCTGTGCTGCATGTTGGTTGCACACTCTGTATAGGCCACTTCACATCAGCCCAGACAAAGAGAACAACCTTGTAAAATGATTAAAAAATAAGCTTGTCACAGCTTACAACACACAGAGGGGAAATATTCAACAGTGTGTATACGTTTCTGTAGCAGTACGTGTTTTACAATATTAGCATAAAAACGGACAGCAAAAAAGAAAACAAATCCAAGCAGAGGTAATCTATGGTACATCCACAAGCTTAGGCCAGAGAGTGTGTGCTTGGTTACAAATGTCTACTCTATAGTGGTTATTTAGACCACTTTGTGCATCGTCATTCATTTTCTCTTTTTTGTGTCTATGAGTTGAAATGACCAACAGTGTGTGGGATTCAAGGGCTTCCTCTTTCTCAAGAGCTTTCAATCCTTCACACCTACCAATAAGACCCTGTGGTGTGCCAAAACCCAAACGAAATAGTTAAGAATAAACATTATCATTATAAACTTTAGACAAAATGAAATATGAACTCACATTAACAGGAATTATTCTCTTAGTATTTGTTTGTGCTGTCTAATGTGTGATTGCTGCTGGAAGTAACCTGCACTATAAGTATAATATCTCCAGCTGTACTTTAAATCATTAAACCACAAAATCTAAAAACCTAAAATAATTACTGTAAACAGTCTCTTCGTTTGGCCTCTGCTGAAATCATACTGAAGCTGTTTTACTATGAAGTATATTGCCCAGTTAAGGTGAACATGGCAGCTTTCAAAGTGGTTGTGATTTGGTGGTATGAGTGGATCTTTGTGGTGTGTCCTGACCAAGTAAGACACAACACACACTGCTGTGGGTTTTCCTCAGAGTTTGGAGGCCGATGTGAAGAAATGGGCAGCAGCTGGCATGGCCCGGTCCCTCCGTCTTTCTCTGGGCCTCCAGGGAGAGACAGGGCGCGTGCCAAGAGCTTTCATGTCATAAATATCTTCACTAAATGCCTCAGTGCTTTATAATTACACCTCTTTCATCTCGCCCATTTCTCTCTCTCTCTCTCTCTCTCTCTCTCTTACTCACTCACACTCTCATACTCTACTGCCTGTTGTCATTGGTGTGTGTGTCTGCCTCCGTGTGTGCATCAGTGTGTGTACGTGCTTATATGTACATATTGGTTTATGTAAGTTGATGGTATTAAAAAACAAATTTCACTGCATTCAAACTAACAGAGCTCAGTGGGGTGAGTTGGTTGTTCCATGTGAGTAACTTTGGCTGGTTGTGCTCAGCTTTAAACTCTGGACATTAAACTGTGCACCATTTCGTCAGCCTCATAAAGCTGTTTTCCATCTTACTGTGATATACCCATAATGAGTCACACAACAGGCTGGTAAACAAATGTTCCTCTGTCATCAGTGAAACTCTAATTCATGTTTGCATGCTCATGTTTGTGAGTTTGCTTGTGCTTTACACATTATGCTGACTAATCACAACTCTTCACTTGGCAGCCAAACAAAAAGCAGCACTGCAGTATATGTTACTCATAGCAACTTGCTGCTTTAGTTTAGGTTGTTGAGAATGAGTTCAGTGCATCTCTGCGTTCCTCCACGAGCTTTTAATTCTACGTGCCCTTCAGTGAGTATGCAGCAATGATTCTATTTGACATTCCCAGTCACTAAGGGTGTTGGGGAGCCAAAATATAATATCAGCCACATTTTTGTCTCATCGCTTATTGATTATTACATTGGCAACTTAGTGGCCTCAATATCTTAAAAATGAAAATAAAGCATGAACCTTTTTTACCTCTCAAAGCTTGTGCAGGTGATTCTCAGTTGCTTGGTTCTTCTGTCCTTTGACAGATTCTTGTATCGTTTCATAATGCTCTATTCATCCCTGAGGGGATTTGTCTGCTCTACTGCATCTATAGTGAGGTCAGAGTTAGGCAGCTTTAGGATGATCACCATGTCACTCTGCTGCCTGCTGCCTTTGTTAGCCTACAAAACTTAAAGGAGCTATTTGTAAGTTTTGCTGTTGCTACATAGCCAATGTTAACTAACAGCTGTTTATGTACCATTCTAGATGAAACGTTGAGAGTTCAGCATCAAACTTAATGCCTTTACTCACTAAGAGTCTGTCTCCAGCAGTGAAAGACAACACAGTGTTGATTCTTGTTTTGCTTCTATTTCCCTCACTTTTTTTCTTTTGCTGAAGTTAGCATGCTTACCAGCTAGCTCCAGTGTGGCCTTCTCATGACTTTCCAATACCAAGTCGCCTTAGCCTCCAGTCTGCTCTGAAGAAGTAGTGCCGCTCAGAGGGTGTATTATAACCTCTTGTATTGTAAACTCAACAATGGTTGAAGGTCTTGGCAAAAGACCATCACCACCACCTGCGCCTGGCAAGAAACCACGTTCAGTGGCAGAGAAAACGTACAAACAGCCCCTTTAAACATATTATATAAGATGAGTATACATTTGGTGTCCTCAGGCCATTACTTGTATCATGGATTTGTGTCAACTTGCAAAACAAAGACTATTGTTCTGATTTGCCAGAACAAGTAATCTGAATTACTATCAACTGTAGTGAAAATTAATCCTTCAAACACTTGCGGCATGAATACTGTGCCAGCCAGACCAGTGGCACACAGCTTGGAGAGCAGGGAAGTTCCCATATGCGGTGCAGTTGTTGATTATTTTGGTTATTACAAAACCTCTTCCACCCAGACAGAGTGAGAAATCTGGATGGGTTCCCCATGAAGGACTTGTGTAACTCAACATTCTGTGGCCCATTAAGAAACACAAAGACATGGCGGCACGCTGCACTGTGAAAGAGCCCTTTGGTGTTAATGGCATAATGCTAGTGCTGTGTATAGAAGTAGTAAGAGATAAGATGTCTGCTGCTGAACAAATAAACAGCTGTGTTGTAGGGGAAATTTAAAAAGAAGGAGGAAAGAAATGAGAGAGAAGCACCATCAATGCCAACCAGGAAGAACAACAAGCAGTCCAGCTACAACAAGCAGGCCTGATTTTATTTCATTAATGACTGAAATCCCCCAAGCTAACCGCATCTTTATGGGTGTTTGAGAACAATAATAGCCTGTTGCTGCGTTGTTGTGTGCATGTGTGTAAAAAGAGAGTGAAGGAGCACATAAACTTTTCCTGTCATTCCCACACACATGCATAGACACACACAGTCTCTCAACTTGTGGCAGCTACATTTTAGTGAAGCTTACTTAATCTTCCTTGTTTTTTTTTCAGGATTTTCTTCAGTTTCATTATGAGCACAGCACAGTACAATGCGGGGCGTTACATGAAGGTGTCTCTTCTTTCTAATTGTATCCATTTTGAGGATAATTCTACCCATGACTTCATCTTTTGGCATCATCTATTCATCCTTTGAACATAAAACTGCTGCTTCACTGCCTTGATAGTGACTCAGATTATTATACAAGTGCCATTATCTCTAGCTGCTACTTCCTGTGATACAAAAGAGCACAATGGGCTATGCACTGTCAATGTGATGTCATCTGTACCAAGACTCGATGTGCACAGGGGGATAGATTGTAAGGATTTCAAATAAGATCAGAATGATGTCAGCAAGGATATTATGAAAGTAATTAACAACTGGGTATTTACACGGATGCATTTCTGCATGTTCTTGCATTCATGTGTAACACTGAGCATGTCTGAAGGCACATACACATGTGTTTCAGGGAAGTATCTCCACATATCTCAACCATGACAGAAGCTTTGTCTCTCTCCCTAGGGTGGAGGTGAACTTCCTAGCCCCCTCAGAGTCTGCAGGGTCTCTCTGTCTCTTTCTGTCTTTTCTGTCTGTCTCTGTCAGAACAGCACATCCATTGTTAGCCCTCAGCCTTTTCATAAGGTCAGTGGGGCTACAGGTAGCGGAAAGGACAAGATTAATCACTTCATCTGGGAAAGGCGGGGGGGGGGGGGGGGGGGGGCGCGATAGGCCAATAGATGGGAGAAATAGGTGGGGCAGGGAGCCAATTAGAGGGAAGAAAGGGGTGATTGAGGGGGGGAAAGGAAGAGAAAAAGTGATTGAGAACAGACAGGGAGGAAGTTGGAGATGAAGAAAGGGAAAAAGAGACAGGTAGAAATGAAAGGAAGTAATTACCTGCATAAGTGTCTTTGTTGTGTTCACTGATGCATCCAACGAGAGGCAGGGCATGGAGGAGAGAGGTGGTCAAGGGTAATTACCTAAACACAGGCTTGGTTGCCTTTGATCCTCTCATTATGACTATGTAGCTCAGTCTCAAACATCCTACTAGCTGCACGATGCATCATCATTGCTCTCATCATCATCACTACTGAAGAGCACATACCAAAGTGCAACCTATTGTGAGTCAGATGGCGAAATATATTTTTTAAGTTATGACACAAAAGTTAATGACTTGTGAGTACCAGATTGTTCTTTAGTATTCTTACTCTGTTCTCGTGCTGTTGGTAATTATTTTCATAAACCACATATTATTAGTTATACGTGACCTGAAACTCACCGCTCTGAAGCTCCCTGAATAAACAGACTCCATGCCGAGCGCAGGTGGTCACAGATGTGTGGAGAGTTGAGGCCACTCCTGCAGATGTTGCACTGACTAATCACCATCAAAGAGTTTGAGTTTGCATGTCGTATGAGAGTGCCAGTATGTGTGTTTTCATCACAAATGCCAGTGCTTAAATATGTTGTTCTTACAAGTGTGTGTGTGTGTGTGTGCATGAACATGCACCGCTGAGTGTATCTGTTGCATGCATAGTACCATGTGTATGTACTGGAGATTGTATTGTATGTGAAAGTACCCAAGTGTGTCTGTGCATCTTTTAGCTCATGCTTGTACACTTCAAAGAGTGAGTGTGTTTTTTGTAGATGTGTGTGTGTGTGTCCTTGAGGACATGTGAGTCAGTGGCCAGCTGCATTGCACAGGGCCTACCTGTGGGTGAAGTTGGCCCAAATCCACCTTCTTAAGTCTGCTCTTTATTCAGTGTCACATAAACAAATACCAGCAGGGTCCGTTCACCTCCAAACCACTCAATAACAGCGTCAGATCTTTCCCCAACATCTGTTGACCTGCAATTATTATTATTTTTTTTTACTGGGAAGGTTCAAGTAAAGCAATACTTTCATGTTTGTGGTGCAGCAAGGTGTGTTTGGCTGTGTAACCCTTTTCATTTCTAAGTGCTGCATAGTCTGGTGTACCATCATGAACACATATTCAACACCCACACATTATTTTGTACGAACCTGTGTGTTTTCATAGGCAATATATACTCAGACGCCGACAGGCTGGCTCAAATACACACATTCAGTGACATACACACTTACACAGACACACAAGCAAGAACGGGCTCCAACTTGCCCCACGTTCACTCAGCAGGTCTTGTATGTCTTTGATATGCCTGACCCTCTTTTATTGTTTTTTCTATATTTCTCTATAAGACGGGTGGTATGCAACTGATTAGATAGATAAATATACCCCGAAGGTGTGAGACGGGCAGAGAGGAGGAGAGGAAGGATACTGAGTTTTCTCTTGTCCCAACACATCCCAGCAGTGGAACTCTAATCTGCTGAGGCTTCATGCATTTAAACGACCCGATTAGGAACAGTCCAACAGGCGCTTTCCCTGCCGGGCTGAAACAGAAATTAAGTGCTTAGGCACAGCCATCATTTTGTTTGTTTTCTCAGTGCTTCTTTTAGAAGATACAATCAGTGATACAGGCTGTGATCATGTTGTGTAACAACTCAAAGTCATGTTTAAGCCTATGCGCCTTACTAATACAATGTAAAGATGCAGGGAAAGTGCTATAGCTTTGTGATGCTGACTTATCTCATGATAATATTCTCTTATGTGTTAATGAGTTGTTTGTTCTTTATGATGGTTTTAACTGAGGATTGTGGGTGTTTGGTTGGATGTGGATGATGATGGAGAAATCAGTTGTATATTCATCCAGGTGGGTGTGTTTCATGCAAGTGTGTGTGTGTGTGTGTGTGTGTGTGTGTGTGTGTGTGTGTGTGTGTGTGTGTGTGTGTGTGTGTTTGTGCATGTGTTGGGGTCATCCAGAGTTCCCAGGTCTGTATCTTTGGCTGATAGAGTGGACACAGTGATGACGGCCGCTCTGTCATTTCAATCATGCTGCTCTTCCATGGAAGAAACTCTCGTGTGTGCACTGTATGTTTTTGTGTTTGAGTGAGTAAACAGTTCAGAAGAACTGTGGGTTATTTACTGTAATAGCAGGTATGTTGGTAATAACCATGTTCTCCCCCTCTCTTTCCTTCTCCCTTCTTCTTCTACCCTCTGTCTTTTAACTCCCCAGTGACATATTTGATGCCATGTTCCCGGTCACTCACATTGCAGGAGAAACAGTCATCCAGCAAGGTATGTAGAAATGTTCTGTTTAGGTTACTTTGTGCAGTCATGTGTAGCCTGTAGAGTATATTACAATTTGGGTATCCACTTTTATGAAAACTGTTGAAACTCTATTTTTCAAAGAGCTCAGCACTTGAAATAGTAAATTAAAAATGATAAATTACTGGTAGTTTTGCTTAAGGAAAGAAATCTAACCAAAAAGCCAACATCTCAAGTGTATTCCCTGCGGAATAACAGCACTTATGATATATACTGAAATAGGTAATGAAGATATTAATATTAAAGGCGATGTTCGAACAACTTTTGTGAATTACATCACATTTGCATGTATTTGATTCACTCAGCCACTTAAGTGAAAAGGAAACAATTAAGATGCCATTCTCACTGATTCCCTTCAATGGCTTTATTTAAAAGAATGCATGAATTGCATTGCCACCAAGACTCACATTCACTTTATCCTGTTACACCCATGTTTCCCTCCCTTTTCCTCTCCTTGCCTCACTCTCACATTCCCTCAGTCTGCACCAGATGTCAGATCTCTCTTCTCTGCCTAACCACAGTCGTCAAAGCCTCCACTCTAGACATCCCTGGACTTTGAAGGAACACAGAGTGTAGCAGGGCCAGACTGTATTTTTCCAGTGCCCCTCACTCAAACTCCTATCAAACACAGACGCAGACATGTTTAACCACATATTTAAAACACCGAAAGAACACACATTCTCACAGACAAATGCCCACTTTCAGATAATACTATGTTCACACCTGCACAAAATCACATAGGCTACACTTGTAGAGCATGCCTTGCAAACACACTCACATGGATGTTAGGTGAGGGAAAACTGTCAGTGCTGGGACACACACTCGCTCAGTCACTCCCAACTACTCCAAGTCAGCATCCAGGACTATATCAGGCCTAATTTGGTGATAATAAGTCTAGCTAACTTTGCAGGGCCCCCAGACCCAGACAGCCCATTGTTATATATGCTATATAGTGGGGTATATAGTATATACAGTGCTGATGTCATTGCTAATGTCTGGACTACTGTACAGCTTCAAGACACCACCCTTGCTACTGGCCCATCACACACTGTTTAGACACAGCAAGGAGTTATTGACTCTGAGGCTGGAGCGGTATTTAAACAAAGGGAGAATTTACTCTATCATAACATGCAAAATGGAAGATAGAGGTATTTTCATTGTAATCTATTGTCTGATATAATATATCAAGTTATTTTCATTGTGGTTTTTGACATGTATCCAGCATTTGAAGTCATAAGCAACTGGGTCTGTGATCAAAAGGAAAATTTTATGGATGATTCCAAACTAGAAAAATTCCAACAATCAACTATGACAAATAGACATGTTTCACTTTATGGTACACAAGCATTTTGGGTACAAAACACCTTAGAGGCCGAGGATTTAACTCATGCTGTCCTTTTGAGCAAAACCAAAGAACCTTAACAGTGTGTACGACAATTATCTTGTGTTGAAACGAGGCCTCACAGAGCACACCAGTCTGTGTGTGTGTGTGTGTGTGTGTGTGTGTGTGTGTGTGTGTGTGTGTGCGTGCGTGCCTGTGTGCGCCTGTGTGTTTGTGCACACTCTGGTCAAATATTTGCCTGCACTCTCAGGCACAGGGGGATTGGAAGGGTGCAAAACAAAGGCTTGAGAACCAAAGTGATAAAAGACAGGAAGAGTAGAAGAGAAGAAAGACGGAGCGAGAGGGAATTGAAAGAAAGATAGATGAGATGAAAGAGAGAGAGAGAGGCAGAGACAGTAAGAAGGAGATAGCAGAGGGCCAGGTTGCAGCAGGTTGTGTGTGTGTTTGTGTGTCTGGGGTCTCCATGGACGGACCATCAGACGGACAAGGAGCATTTTGTGTGACAAATAGCGCTGTATGATTAACGAGCACTCTCCACTCAGTATTAATTAGCCGTGTGAACTCCTGTGAACTTTACACACAGGGCACTCCCAGCCTTTCAACTCTTTAGGTGAACATTCACACAAGAACACATACACACATACACACCCTTACTCGGTACCTATGAAATGCATACACATGCATACTTGTGTCATGTATATTCATGCATCATTACCCACTTGTACCTGTGAATGGAGTTGTATTTTATCTTATTGTAAGAGGTAGCTGCAGGGAAGGCTTCACAGTGCTCATGGCTGTCAGTCCTTTTTAAGGATTTCCTCCTCTGCCCTATGTAACAGATAGCATAATTAAAGGAACACTTTGCCATTTTTCAGCCTTATCTCCAGACTAGATGCTTTTAGCAGACGTCAGCCTACCAGATCCTATGGCTCGCTTCAAGGGTTAGAGTTCACTTTGAGAGCACAGCACGCTCCCATCAGTGACACAGCAGGGATCCATTCAGCAAACCAGAACACATTTTGAGTTGCAGGCTTGCACATATAACAGGTACCCTTATTGGGTATATCTGATATAGCAAGTGAGGGATAGCATATATGATTTATTCTTATTAAAATTGTATCCACAATTTCAGCATTTTTTTCTTTTGGCAAGCAGACATTAAAACATGCCCTCTACTAGCAGGGAGCATAGATATGGGCAATGTCATGCCAAATCATGACAAGACGTGTCTTTTCTGACAAGCTGAGTCTGAAATGTCCTAAAATGCCCACTACTCACAGAATAAAACTCTTATGATTTAGGCAACACCATGACTTTTTTACACGGGCAACCCTTGGACCAAATGATAGTTTTACAATATGAAAACTGTTGTGAAGCAACAAGAAGAGGATTCAGGAAGCTAACAGGCTCCTGGCTCCAGCTATATTTGTGCGGTACATGTTTGGGAGTGATATAGATCTTTTTTCATCTAACTTCTTTTTGCTCAACAAGTGGTAAGAGCACTAAGTTTTCTCCATCAGTCTTACAAATTTCTTTCCGAGGGTAGTTAGCATTACAGCCTCATGTTACACCTAGCATGGCTCTACCATTTGTAGCCATTTTTTGTTCACATTTTCTATATCTTAAAATATCATGAAGTGTGTGTCTTTGCCTATTCACTGCACAGAGTAGCATTGTCTTGAAAAGAATAAATGTAGCTAACATCTGTAGTTGTACAGTGTACTATGAATCTCTGTACACTACTGAGGTGTTGTAGGTCTGCACGCTCAGGCACCTCTGTTTCAGAATTTCCACTATTAAGCCACAGAAGCAACAGTAATGAACTCTGCTGTTGCTGCAACTTTCTGCTGGCAAGGGCCCTATTTCACAAAGATAATGTCAGGCCCATTGAAATATGCATTCTGGAGGAGGCATCAGCATCTTTGACACTGGGTCTGTTCTGAAGCTTTTAGAATCTGTCAATATATAAAGACCCAAAGATGAATGTACACAAGACAACAATTTGAACTGTTTCTTTTTTTTAGGAGAAGGTATAGAAATTGACAGATATGAGGAGGAGAGTGTGAGGAAATATGTGCCTGTGTGTGTTAATGTGTATATTTCAGGATATTCAAATCCCAACAAGCTCTCAACTTGTTATTGTCCTCCTGCAGAAAACTGTGGTCCATCTGTTTGACAGATCATTTTAATCTCTTAATCCACAGAGTTGTTCCTCACTTTGGTTTAATGGTTTAAAAAGCCACCTTTGAGAACTTAAGGAGGAGGTGGAAGTAACAGGAGGAATAAGCTTTCCTGTTGGTTCAAAGCCAGGTATTTCTCCTGATTTTTTCTGCTCCCTCACAAACTCCCATTTCCCCTTCTCTTCCCTCCAGGCGATGAAGGAGACAACTTCTATGTGATTGACCAAGGTGAAGTGGACGTAAGTGGCCGACATGGAGCACACTTTCATTCATTCTCATTCATTCTTTCTTTAGATTCATTTATTTCATTATCAGTGAAATGGATTAAAGCACACCATTCCCAATAAATTAGTATTTATTTTTCACCTGTTTTTAAGGGTAAGCCAAAAGGATTGTGACTCAGTGGGAAAACCCAGCCTTCTCCACTCATATTCCAACAGTGTTTCCCTATCACAATGGACGGGTTGTATCGGGTTGCCCCCATGTTTTGTTCTCCTCAAAGTTTGGTTCCACTCTGATGACAATCTGAACATGGCGCTATAGAGTCCAGCGCTCTGTGAAGGCAGCCAAACTGAGAACGTCTTTTGTCTTAGCAAGCCTGACACGGAGTGATAGAGTTAAGTGGACAGATAAAACAGGAGCTGACGGAAAGTTAAACAGGAAGTGACCTTATCGGCTTACGGCGGTGAGCATAGGGACAGAGAGTAGGAGGAGAGAGAAGCAGGTTGGCAAGCTTGGCCAAGCGTGCCGATATAGTCAGCCCACCTGAGAGACACCTAGTAAGAAGTACTGCCAGTAGAGATGGTGCCTTGATAGACAAAAACAACTCTTCTAAAACACTGTATTGACTTGTATTGTTTTGTGTGATGTAATTTAAAAAAAGATTAGATAAGTTATGAGGCTTTTTTCTAGATTTTAGTGAAACGGTTGTGTGCCATGAATGTTTTCTACAGAAAGGTAGAAGTGTACACATCCATTCCTAAATTTAGGCCAAGTTCAAGACAGGAAATTCACTGAAGGAAAAAGTGAGAGTATCCATAAACCTGATTGTAGCTCTCAAAATAGTTTAGACTGAACAGGCAACATTTGACCCTGGTCTACTTCAGGCCTGATAATACATTGCCTGTTCAGTATAATAAAGTTTGAGTACTATCACACATCTGCAGATATTCCTGTGCTTTTTCCTTCCATGATTATTTTTTTTTTCTCTTCACCTCAGCTGTCCTCAGTGTAAGGTAGTCTTGTGCAACATCTGATATTCAGTGTATGATAATCTTACTCTTACAATAGAGGCTTTTTAGTGGGAACACTGTTTTCACCACTAATCTTACAGTCTGTGGCTTGTCTTGTTTCAAGCAGTTAGTGTGTTAAAACACTTGCTCTAGTTGGGTGTAAGGAAGAGCCTATCTTTTTACCACAAGTTGATACTCATAACTTGCCTTAAGCTAATTTAACCTTAACCTGGAGGTGGTCTGCTCTGGGCTGGGACTTCAACCTCTTTCTATCTGCCTTCGGTGAATCTTAGGCATCTGCTCCCTCTCCCAGGACCATGTCATTCTGCACCCAAGCTGGGTGAAGATCCCTTACCTCTGACTCACCTCCACCCAAACCCCGTGCTCATCTGTGTCTGGTTCACCTCACCCCGCCATCCAACCCTCTTTCTCTACAGACAGCTGCTGCCTCCAGCCATGGTTATTGAAGTGTGGAGATGTCTCTCATTAGACAGAGTGTAAATCTTCTGGCATCCCATAAACAGCCTGAAAGATGACAACCGCTGCCACTGATGTAAACACCCCTCCGATGCATCCACTTGGAGACATTGGCCTGTATTCATATGGGAAATTAAACCTTTATATCTGATTTTGTGAGGAAAGATCTTAAGATAATTCACTGAAGTACTTAACAAATAGAGACAGACCCCCTTTCACACACACTCACACATCTTGCGGGAAAAAACACTCCAAGTAACTATAAACAGAAATACATAGCAAAATTGCCTGCTCATCCACCTTCCAGTTCTTGTGATTTGTTTGCTTCTTAATTACCACCAGGCGCACACACTTTGCTGTAGATATTTGTCTATTTAAAAATCAGTGACAGCTGTGAGACAGCAGACATTGCTTAAATCTTTTTAATTGTGAACTCCATTTTACCTTTTCCACACTGCTGACTCAATATAGTGCAAGTGTTTCCAGTTTCACTCCTTATCTACCACCTTTTCAGCAACAGTAAAGCTGGAATAAAATGGTGTAGCCTTACTCTTGCAAACCTGGTTTAGGTTTAATCAGTTGAAACAGCTCTTCCTCACCAGGAGTTGCATGCAAGTGTGTGTGAAACCTAATGGGACCACAGGTACAACAATGAAAACAAAGACTTTCAGGTTAGGGGATACTTGAGGATTAGATTGGGAAACTGTGCAGGAAAAAAATACTATTACCTGTATGCTCTGATGTAACACTTTTGCAACATCCATATAATTGTTCTTCTAGGCTTGACATAACTGTAGCCAGCAGTCAGCAGCTCTTTGAAGGATGAGTCCCCTGTGGTCTACTCTGAGTCTTGGATAATGGTTTGCAACAATTCTGGCAATTCACAGCAGCCACCAGAGGAATAACGCCCCCGCCCCCCCTTCTCTCTGTTATTAAGTCAACAAGATAGTGGATAGTGTGTCAACAGGTGAAACCGTAATGGCCCCAGAGACAACCTGAATGAGTCTCAATGAGGTTGTATTGTCTGTGGAGCTATAGTGGCTGGCCTAAATAGAGCTGTGCATGTGTATGTGCTTGTAAGTGACCAAGCATGTATGTGTTTTAGATCTGAGAGAAGACCCACAAAGTCTTCCACAGCTTTCTGTCCTCCATCACTCCCAAATCAAAGGAAAGACAAGACAGAGGAAATAAAGGGGATAGATGGAGAGATAAGAGGGATAGAGAGCCTTTTAGAGGGTCTCATCTGAGGGCTTAGTGGGGATCAAATGCGTAGGGACAAGCCTAGTGAGCACATCAAGGAGGCTGGAAACTGAGGAGTGGGAGGCAGCAAAAGGGTTTGGGAAGGTGTCTAAGGACGGGTAGAGAGGTTGAAATGACAGAAGAAATTAAGTTCTTCACAGGCCACCCTGCACTGACTGACATTCTTCAGAAGCATTTAAGACCCTATCCATCACTCTGTTTCTTGCTCTGTCTACAGGTGTACGTGAACGGTGAGTGGGTGACCAATATTGGAGAAGGAGGTAGTTTTGGAGAGCTGGCCCTGATCTATGGAACTCCCAGAGCTGCCACCGTCAAGGCCAAGACTGATCTCAAACTGTGGGGCATCGACCGAGACAGCTACCGGCGTATCCTCATGGTACGAACTTCAACACACTGACTCGTATAACTTCAGCACACTCTGGGTTAAGTACAAGCTCCCAGCACACATTGCCGCTCAGGCTTATCATTCTGTAACAGCCTGGTTGTTTGCGTGGAGAAAGGAAAAATGTGATCATCATATAACATATCATATAACCCATTTAAATTACATGATTATAAAACAGAACAATTTGTTTGGTAGCAATTAATTCAAGTTACTATCAATATTTTTTTACTATTAGATGTTTATGAGGTAACAGAGGTGCATAATGAATTGCATGTCCTGTTCTCAGAGAAGAGGCTGCACAATGCTGTGATGCACATAAACATTGTAATAACACATGCAAAATTAAGGCTACACCTTACGCGCCTCATCTTGTAACTCACTGAGGAACATATTCACATTAAGCAGGCGGAAGTGAGACCTGTTCAACACCTACCAACAAGCTTGTACCAGCTAGTGTTCATTTTGGCAACTGATTTTCATTTAGTTTTAGTCTTTTGACAAAACTCTGTATAAGTTTTAGTCAAATTTTAGTCCTTTGATTTTTGTTAGTTTTAGTCAACAAAAAACAAAGACATTTTAGTCTAGTTTTTGTCAATGACACGATCATCTCATTTTCGTCACACATTTTTAATTCATAATTAATTTCTTTTAAGCATTTTTGAAACTACAGTCACCATCTTTGTGTACAGCTACCATGGTTACAGGTGTCTCTCACAAAGTGTCACTCTGCTATGCAGTAATATGCAGACTGACTTAACCTCAGTAAATCAAGTCAGCGTTTCCAAACTGTCTGAACGCAACTGCTCTCTCCAATCTAATCTTGTACAATTGTTCCTGCTAGCCTATCATTACTGCAGCTACCTGTGCTGTTCACTGTAGAGCAGTCAGTCATTCAGAAGATGGATTCACTCACTTGTTCACTGTTCACTGCTGTTCATTTTCTGGGTTTAGTTTGAGAGGAGGCGCTTTATTGTCAGATAACATCAATATTGTGATCTTTGTTTAGCGAACATCTTTTTAGATGGACTGCCGACATTATTCCTGGAATTTATTTACTCCTCTTGATAGCAACGCTAAAGATATTGACTGAAAATAACATTTATGTTTCCTCCACATCCACAGCACCTAATAGTTACATCAGCTAAATATTTTATAAATGTTGGCCTTCTGTCTCCATGTTTTCGTAGTTTGTCTCAGATGTTTTGACGTTGCTTATTGTCTAATTCTCAGTGGACTGTGGTTGAATTTAGTCCATATATCTGTTTCTTCCAACAACAGCTGAATCATATTCTGAACAAGAGATTTTTTCGGCAGCAGAGGAAACTGTTAAGTAATCAGGAGATACACTGTGTGCTCCTATGTCCATTCATGATAGTTCTCATTTTCAAAGATTTCTTTTTATTTAGTTTTAGTCTTGTTTTTGTTGTGAAAAATAGATCGTCAAAAAAGTTTATCATAGTTTTTGTTAATGAAATGAACACTAGTACGAGTCATATCAGTATTGCCACCAACAGGCAAAGAAAGTAGCTTAGCTGCTTAAATTTTAACAAGTGCACCACCGGCATATGTACAAGATAAGACCTTAAACACACACATCAACCACATCCACACTATGACACAATGCAGGAATAACTGTGATAATGAAAGTCTGCTGTAGTAGACTCTCTATGAGTTTATCATTCATGGTCCTTTACTTGCAGTATTTTCTCCCACACGACCACTTAAAACTCCTTAAATACTTTATTCAGTTTAATCTTTCTCTCAAAATCCTCCCATTTCATTGTCCCTCTAGTTCTGATTCTAGATGAAGAGGGGCAAAACAAGTTAAAGGAGGGGAGTGAGCAAGGGTTGTAAAGGAGAGAGAGGGTCAACTCTAATGCCTCTACACACACTTCCAACTCCAGGAGCTTATCTAGCAGGAATGTCTAAATGTTTAAACTGGAAACACAAGGTGCTCTGCCCTAGCTGTCATACCCACTCACATACACACACACATATTTTGGATGATGTTAGAATGACTAATTACTGTGTGTGTATGTGTGTGTCTGTATGAGTGTCCATGCCCAACTAAATATGTCCTCAAATGTTCCTAACACCTTGTTCCAAAAAAATTAGATAGCCTCCAATTAACCTTCCAAACACCTGTGAGCCTCTGAGCTTTCATCAACAGTGAAAACTCTGCTCTGTGTCAAACAGTTTGAACCCACAGAGATGGAAGAAGATTTGTTTTTGGACCTTTCAACTCAGTGTAAAGTTGGCACTGGTCTGCCCAGCACTCATGTCACCTCACATAGTTTAACTGAGGGCACAGTCTGCCCTGGTAACCTTTCTTTGAGAGGATTCTCTCTCTCTCTCTCTCTCTGTCTCTCTCTCTCTCTCTCTCTCTCTCTCTCTCTCTCCAGTTCTCATTCCTGTGTTTCTTCCAGCAGCAACAGCAGGAGGGGAGACGGGGTGAAACAGAATTCAATTATGTGAACCTGTTGTTAATTATTGCTGTCAATGATTTGTAAAGCTGTTTTTATAAAGTGTGGTATTCTGGCAATGTCTTAGGCCAACACAGTGAGCATTCTCTCTCTCTCTCTCCCTCTCTCTCCCTCTCTCTCTCTCTCTCTCTCTCTCTCTCTCTCTCTCTCTGTCTGTCTGTGAATGTGTGTGTGTGTGTGTGTGTGTGTGTGTGTGTGTGTGTGAGAGTGCCTGTGCCTGTAGCTAATTAGTTTGGAGCTCAGGAAGGTGTGCTGCCACTAACATAATTTTCATTGTTTGCACATCTGCCTCTCTCCAGCCATGCTTTTCAGCTGCATCTCCACATCTTGAAATTGTAAAATTCCCACCACTTTGATAATGAATTAATCTTTTCAGTTATTTATTCAAACACAAATGACAAATATTCTGTGGTTCTAGCTTCTCAAATGTGAAGTTTTCCTGCTTTTCTGTATTTTATGTCATTTTAAATTGAATACCTTAGGCTTATGGACTGATTGTTGGACAAAACAAGATATTTGAAAGTGTCACCTTAGAACCTCAGAGGGGTATTTTTCATGTGATCACGAAAATAATAGGTAAATACGGCCCTGTTCTAGAGAACCTTCATGTTTGCATGTGCTCTTGAAGACATCACTGTCATGTAAATTCAGAGCCGAGGCGGCCCCTCAGAACCACCTTATCCCCTACCTCCTTCTCCTCTCCTTCTTATCCTAAAGTGCATTTAGTAAACAATGTAATACCATTGCCTGTGATAAATACACTCTCTCCATTGTGTTGCTGCCAGTCATACAATACCCTCCTTGTTGTGTCATCTTTGTAATTAAACACACACAGCTACAGACAAAGCCATTAACAAACTAACAGACCACTGTCAACAAGACAAGAGGAGACGAGGAGAAATCATATCAAAAAATCAAGAGGGGGAGGGGGATCGCGGTCCAGTGTTACACATTGGACAGAGATGAAGGTGATGGGGATGGGGCATGAGGTGCGGTTGGTTTAGTTTGGCTTCGCTCCACACCTTAACTCTTTGATGATTCTACCTCAAAGACAGCGAGCAGACACAGAAGCTGGTTCATCTTTAACCACGGGAGGAGCGAACACATCAGGGCCAACAGGAGTAGGGGAGTTTTGTACATGAAACATGTGCTCAGGCCCTCCCAAGTAGGCAGGAAGGATAAGGACAGATGCAGATAAAAGGCATGCAAAGAGAAAAAAGATGTGAACCAACAAAATAAATGATAACATGAAATTTTAGAATCAGAAATTTTGTGTCATTTTCATTCCATCTACCCCAGTAAACCTTGATGGTGCTGACATTGCTCTGGCCCACCCAGCCCTCCTTCCTCCAGTCACATAAATCAGACCTTCTGTGTAATGTAATGTTATGAACGCACGGTAAGCCTTTAACCTCAGCAAGCCTGTCTGAGGAGCTCTATGGGGAGGCTATGAAACTCAACTCAACATCTCTGTGGAGGATGGAGCACGTGTGTGTGTGTGTGTGTGTGTGTGTGTGTGTGTGTGTGTGTGTGTGTGTGTGTCTGTTTGTAGGTGTGTGTGAGACTGTGTTAAAAGTAGAGTATACATGTGTGAGTGTTTGTATTTGCTTGCTTAATGAGCATGAAGTTTTGTCTCTGCAGAGACAGCAACGTAATATAAGTGGCAGAACTAAAAACAGACCATGCTCTACACACACACACACTGTCTCTCTCTCTCTCTCTCTCTCTCTCTCTCTCTCTCTCTCTCTCTCTCTCTCTCTCTCTCTCTCTCTCTCTCTGCATACACATACACACACATAGATGCACACAGACTCAAATCATTTATCCAGGAGGGAGGCAATGCAGGGTAGAATTCCTTTAATCAAGTTGTTTACGATTTTGAGTTTGACGTTGACTCACTTGGGAACATTTTCTCCCCTTTTAAGACAAAATGTGAAATTATATGAAATTAGAGGCAGCAGCGGGACTCAGGCACTTATGCACTAAAGACACCCCAAGCCTCAATATATCATTTCCATATGCAAAGGCTGACACAGGGCGGACAAGATCGTCTCTCCTCACTCTCTCTTTTTCTCATTATGTTCCCGCTCTCGCTGAGTGGCTCTGTGCAACGAAGGAGGGAAAAAAGGAAAAATGCATTTAGGGAAGGGGTCCTCTGGGTCTAGACTTGTCAGGAAGCACCTGATGTTCATGGCAGAGGCAGAGAGGGGAAAGTCCCCTGCCTGGTGGGTGGGGTGGGCCACACACACAGACACACACATGCATTGAACATTACCACAAAGCTCATACACACCTTCATAAGTCTGACCCCATGAACCATGATCTATTAATCATATATTTTCCTGTAGCTTCGATTCATAGTGTTTCCATATTTTATAGCCTTTAAGGTGGCAGTACTCATATTCATTCAATTTTGAGTCAGCCTTAAAGATCAGATGTTGCATGAAGTGCTTCTGTTACACACGGCGTGAAAATAAAAGTTACAGTGAAATGTAAAACTTTGAGTTCCAGTGAAAAAGGAAGAAAGAAAGAAATCCAACACATACCACATATGGTGAAACATGGTGACACAAAGTGTAATGGATGGTTTAATCATCCTCAGACAAGGAAAGTGTGAAAAAAGTGGATTGCTGTGTCATTTAGAGATGCTCACAATTTTAATTTTGTGACAACAAAGTGCAGCTTTTGTGTGAGGCTCTCTCTTAGAAACAGCTCCTTAAGGTAGCAATTATTCAAATTTCAGATTAGGACTTCAGTAAGACGGTATGAGAGACACTTTCTGAAGCAAGACCCAAAGAGTGTGAAAAATACTAATTGTTACAAATGAGAGAAGAGAAAACTATTTGTTATGGAACCAAACTGCAGTAAATCCGTTCTACTACTTGAAACCAAGATGTTATGATCACAGTATTTTGCAGACTAATCACAATTATCGTTTTAGCATAGATGTGCAGCGTTACCTTACAGTTTCAGTGAGTGTGGTCCATGTGTCTCCTCTGTTTTCTTTACAGGGTAGCACACTGAGGAAGAGAAAGATGTATGAAGAGTTCCTCAGCAAGGTCTCCATCCTTGGTAAGTGTGTGTTTGTGTGTTTATGTCTGTAGTTACATTCCTTTGTTTGTTTCTGCTTTTTTTATGAATATGCTGAAGCATGATTGCGTTTGCACGTGTATGCCATGTTACGTATTAATATTCAACACCAGGTCAGGGAGTCCAGAGTGCAGGCAGTTAAATCTGCTGAGTGCAATATACTGTATACTGTAGATTAGCCCACATAAACACTGGTGCATGTTGTCACACAAGGCCCATAGCTGAGTAAGGCCTGTGGGTACAGTCCTAATCTTGTGTTCATATTAAGCCAGTCACACTCTGCATTGTCGCCGTGTGGACAATTAAAGAGTACGGAGTTAAGCTAAGCCTCTCTTTTCCCACTGGAATTTGGATAACACCAGCGTACACAGGCCATTGAGTTTGGAGAAATGGCGAATGAGATTCATTCAGACTTCCAAAACGAGTTGCAATTGGAACTGACATTTCATCCCTTTCCACTTGATCGTGTGTGTGTGGTGTATAGAGTAAGGCCATGCCCCCTGTACAGAGTTATTTGCTGGCTGAGTAAACACACACACTCAATTCAGGTCTTAGGAGAACGTCTCTGCAAGGACCGCTCTCTTTTCATTCATCTCCTTTCTTCTGCGCCTCTTTTTTCGACAGCCTTGTCGAGGCCTGTATTCAAACACCCGCCTCTCTCTTCGAAGTGCTTTTCCTCTCTTCATTCTTCTTTCTGTCGCTCTGCTTCTCTGCTCTACCTCTTTGAATTGGAGGAGGGGTAGGGGGCGGGAGTGTTTTTGTTTGTCTTTGATTTTTGAGATAGGCACGAAATTGGGTACAAGCCCTTGATGTCATGGAGTGAAGGGGGGGGGGGGACAACATGTTCTTTGTCACACAAACACACATACAGGGGCTTCAACATCCCAATGGCCAATTGTGTGTGATATATATGTGTGTGTAGCAAGGTGATCCAAGTGGGTGCAGGCTCTGCGAAGCGTGAAATGTAGGTTCTTTAGTCAGCACATTTGTGTATCACGTTACCTGCCGAGCTGTTAAGGATCACCTCCATAGGACCAGCATCCAGACAGAGGACATCCATCTGGGACCGGCAGACACCACGGCCCCACCGGAGGGGACACTGGACACCTCTAAACCACCAGACTTCACCTTAGTTAATCCTAAATACACACACAAATAGACACACTGGGATCAGTTACTGAGCACATCGGCAGACAATAGTCTCAGACAAAGAGATTCTGTTATAGTTTTATGCCTCTAACTCATACCTTAGTCAAATCAAGACACTGAATCATCCTTTCATCTAGACAAAGCTAAAGATGTGGAGTGTTTTCACTGCAGATAAGTCACATTCCACATGTAGATGTATAGACTGTTAAGATTAGGCAACAATAATCTGCGGGATTGTGAAAGAAGGATGAGCTCATTTGGTGAATCTTCTAGGCGGAGATATTTAGTTATCAGTGGATCCTCTTTATATAAATACCACTTCATCTACGTTGCTCAAAGCTCCTTTGGTTGGAACATTTTTCCCAGTGAAGATGTGTGACCGTCTGTGTTTTTGGTTTCTGTGTGAATACCAACAGCTTCTAGAAATATCCCGGGCTAACCACGGCACTGTACGTGTGGTTGGACAGTCGGAAAGACAGCTGTCGCCACTGGCTCTCAAGATCAACAAAAACTGAAAAAGATAGATTGTATCACAGGTTTTGGCGGTACTCATTCACAAATGGTCAATTCTCTGCATATTTTGAAAGGCGGTTTGAAAATGTACTAGATCCATAGAAATAAATATCTATTGCAAGGTTTCATAGTCACTTCTGAATTAGTTTTAATATTATATTGGATTCCACTGAAGCAAATTTAATCTTAATTTTATTATAACAAATCCGTACAATTATAAATCGTGTCCCTGGAGTTTAACTGAAACACATTTTACAATAACAGAGGGGAAACATTCATGAACAGAAACTGCTTTCTGTCACCACACCCCCAGAATCAGTAGAGCTGAGCTCTTAGAATTTCAAGGTGTTTTAGTGCCACGACACACAGTGATGGGAGGGAGGAGGCAGGGGGATCGGATGAATCCCTGGTCCCTGATGAATGACTGGATTAGCCTGGGATTATCAGTCCCACCAGTTTACTGGATTTTAGCAAGAGCCTGTCAGACCATGAAACAAAACAGGTACATGTTTGTAAATCTACTGTTGCACTGATGGGTGTAATTAACATGATGTCCATTCACAGAGTCCTTGGACAAGTGGGAACGTTTGACTGTGGCCGATGCTCTGGAGCCCGTCCAGTTTGAGGATGGAGAGAAGATAGTGGTGCAGGGAGAACCTGGTGATGACTTCTTCATTATCACAGAGGTAATGTCAGTGTTTTTACGAGTCTTGTAGAAAAAGTAGTAAAGGTCCTGGTAAGGAATTATGTATGGTAACTTTCCTTTACTGTCAGATTTCCTGTAAGCTGTAGGTGTTGACTTGTGGGGCCTGAGAGCCTGTATGAGTCATCAGGTGGGTACAAGGGTTAATGTACATGTCATCATGCAGAGACGCTGGTGGGCTCTTTGCTGAGATCGGAACTGATCCTAGTTTATTGCCACCAGCAGACAGGCTACGCGGTGGTGTTCCCCTGTCCTGGCCCTCAACCACTATTACTGTGCACAGAATACCCTCACACTACAGGCTTTGTGGAGCTGGGGCCCCTGGTGCAGCTTCATGAAAGGCCCCCTGCCTGTCATCTTACTACACTTTTGATTAACTCCATACTTACACAGCTTTCGTCAGGGTCAAGTCAAGAAGGCTCTGTGAAGACTGGTGGGGGTGCAATCTGCTGTCATTTTGTCCTTGCCTCCAACTTTCCCCTCTTACTCTCAGATTCACCTAAAGGTTAGCCTGTCTTTCTCACATTGTCACTTTTCTGTCAGTCCCTATGTCTGTCCAGCTCAATCTTTGTCCATCAAGAGTCTTTGTGCTAAACCAGAAGAGGATTTTATCAAGGGTGCTGAGTGATGTATCGCTCTTTATCTGGGTTTAGTCTCTCTCTATTCTTCCATCCAGCACAACACTATTCCTCTCCTCTCCATCTTCCTCTCATCCATCCCTTCACCCTCCTGGGGATGCCTCCCCTCAATACATTGCAGCCCATAAGCCTAAAGTTCTGACTTAAACCTGTAAAGGTGTGAGGGTGTTCACACGCATGTTGTGAGAACATTGTGGAACTTGTGGCTCTCTTTATGCAGAACACGCCATCAATCAAACTAAGCATGTGTTTCACTTGCTGAAGGTAAAAAAAAATCAAAAAAGGCAAAAAGCCTCGACAACACGCAAGAGCTGAAGACAATGTAGCAAAGCTCTGGAACTGCATAACCAGGGAAGTGAGTGGTTGCCAAGAATTTAGATAAAAATATAAGTATAAAAATGAGGAACAATGTAGGAAGTATAAAACTTTCTACATTGTTCATCTGATGTAGATGAGACTGGAGTGAGGCAATGGAACTTTTCCTGAATAGCATCAATAGTGGTCATAAGTAACATGCACTGGAAAATGGTAAATGCAAACATCTGTTTAAATTTTGCAAACTTCAGCCACCATAAATGTAACCTTCCTTGGTCCTACCTGGCCAAGTAAGGTTGTAGCAGCGAACACATAGTTTATTAAATTGAACAAGGATGTGTTTTGTTGCTTATAAATACAAGTTTTCAAATGTAAGAAGAACAATGTGTTATTTCTTTTTTCCAACCTTAAAGCTAACAGTTAGTACTCTATTCCTCATTTTATGCTAGAGTAGAAAGCCAAACAACAAAATATGTGTCCCTATCCAAATATTTATAGACTCCACTGTATATATCTCACATACACCTCACATTATCCGACCAGTGTTGGTCAAGTTTGAAGCCTCCAATTGAAGCCTCCTGAAGCTGCAGAAATCCCTTAAAAGCCGTTTGACTATGCAGAAAATGAATCCAGTCGGGGTTAAGGACACAAATATAGCAGTTAGCAATGCATGACTCATCAATCTGAGACTTTTTACATCCCAGAGAGGAGAGAGGCAAAAATATGCAGAAGAATCTGGGGGATTATGGGATGGAGAGACAGAGGAGGCAGAGAGGAAGGAAGAGAGATGGGAAGGCAACCAACAAATTCCAGTTTGCCGTCTAGGTCTATGTGAGTGTGTCACACCAGACACTGTGAAGCTCATCATTTTTTCAAAAACCCGGTGCACCCACGCTCATCATTGAGGAAGACAGGGAAACTTTCTTAAACTTCTGCTGAACAAGCTTAAGCTACTTTCTCCAACACCCAATAGTATTTGTCTCTTTCTTTAATCCCTTTCCCAGGTCTATCTTCCATTTTCCGATAAGCTCTCTCTGTCACTGTGTCCCTGCCTCGCTCTCCGTCTCTCCATCTCTCCATCTCGCTGTCTCTCATGTAGCAGGGCCTGACTTTCCCAGAGCAGGGTGGACTGTGGTGGAATGTGTGTTGCTGACTTTCACACGGGGTCAGGAGACCCAGCTTCCCGGGAGGGAGACGAGAGAGAGACAGAGAGAGGGAGAAGGATGAGTCAAAGAGAGCAGGGAGGGACATATGGGTAGAGAGGAGGTTGATTCAAAAAGGACCACATGTAAAGGCGGAGAGAGAGTTTTTATGTGTTTGTTAGATCAGGCTCACCACAACTTGGAGCGCAGCCTCTCCTCCTGTGAGTCTTTTTTTTTTCATGTGCACACCTTTACTTCTTTCGATCAAACCAGGCTGAGATGTCAGCTCTTTGTTCGATCAGATCTCTCCCCCCTCCTTCTCCTCGCTCTCCTGTCTCTTCTCACTCTCTTTTGTTGTTTCTGTGGTTTTGGAGCATCAGCCAAAGACAAACCCCACAATCACTAATTACATGCTACTGAATGGGAGGATTTACAAAAGGGAGGTATAGAGACATCACTTTCTTTGCCTGCCTGGAGGAATGGGGCCCTAATGAAAAGTGACATGTTTACATTTTTTTCTCACACTGTACAAACAAGCCTTTACAGAACTCTGGGGCCGTGAAGACTCTGCCTCACCTTCCCTTGCGTCAACCTCCCTTCCCACCCTTTTTCAGGGCTTGTGCCTCTACACACCCAGGCACACTCAGACCCAGCACCGTGTCTTCTGAACTGTCGTCAGAGAGGAAGACGTCAGTGAGAGTTTTGAAGCTTGGTGTTGAAAAGGAAGAAGTTTGAAGGATGTGCTGTTCCTATGTATGTAAAAGCAGTTAACGGCATTCATATTACTAATTGAGCTTATTAACTTTACTGTCACTATGTTGACCAAGTAACATTACCATTACACTTGCCTGATTAAGATCACTTATTACTGATAAACTTTCCTCTTGTTTTTTCAACTGTCATAAATGCCACCTGAATCAATGACTAAACTGATATCCAGCAAAGTTCTTTCCAAACGGCATGTGAACAAGAGAGAATCCAACAAGAGCCAGGCACCGTTGAGTGTTTAAAATGTGCAGCAGATTTTACTGTCTCATAAATAATCAAACTAACAAGAACTTAAAAGGGGATTCCCTGTAATAAGTGGCGGTGAGCTCACAGTGGTCTTCAATTAAGTCCTAAGTCAAGACCAACGTGTTTTGACTTAGCATCGCTTGCCTTTCATTCATATTAAACATTTAAACAGACTTACAGCTAGTAAATTAACATATATGATACATGCTTTTTACAGTTTGTATGTATTACAGCCAAATTTACTTCATAACATGTAAAAGCAAAATGATACAGGTGTGTCTTGGTAAGTTATTCTTGTGAAGTTCAGTTACAATCACTTTTCATTTCTGAAACCAGATGATTTTACTCTGAAAATTCAGTAACATCAAGTGTTACTCCTGCTGTCTGCTGTCCTCTCTGTCCCCTCTGCCAGTTCATTCACTCTCATCTCCTCCAATCATCAATCTCAATCTGTCCGTCTCATATTTGTCCTTTGACCACATACAGAAGTAATCATACTGAGGGGATCTAAAAGGTCCCAGTGGGTCCCATAGAAGAGAAATCCTCTGTGGGTCACAGATCGCCTGTTACCGTAACCTACTTGTATGAGCAGAAATTCAATTAAGCTAATGGAGCTTAACACTTCTATAGACTGAAGATCAATGCAGTTAATGAATGAAGTCATTTTTTTCTCCGGGTACAAGTGTAGATCCATGAGAACAAAGGTGAAGACTAACAGGTCTTAAATTGGGTTAAACCATTTTTGAGTTATTTTCTCTTTGAAGAAAACAGCTCAAAGGCCGTTTCGTGTCTGCATGAGAACAGGTCTTGTGGGAAGAGCTGTAGTCTTCCAGCGTGTTCAGTAAGTGATCTGTGTGTATATGTCTGCGTGTTGGCATTTGAATGAGAAGGTGCAGACACTGCCGATGCTGGGTGGCCTCATGAACAGGCTACTCAGGATATCACCTTTCTTCCTGCATCTCTGCTCGTGCCTCTCTGACTTTCTCCCTCTCTCTATGCCTGCTGTTGACCCAGCAGTTGATATTTCCTGCATGCAAGAAGCTACACTTTGACACTGCACCACGAGCTGACTTGCTATGCTTTGCGTGTGTGTTTAGGTATGAGTGGGTGTGAATGTGCATTTTGGTTAAGGTCTGGAGGGACCAGTGGTACCACTATGCACTTATGTGACCAGTGGTACCACTTGGCTGTGATGATTTCTTTTGTGCTTTTAAGTTGGCTCACACTCTCCTCACTCTGTTTCTCTGCGACTTGTTTAGTATCCATTCGTTCATTCATACTTTCTGTTTGTTTCCCCCTCTCTGTGCCTGTCCTCCTCTGTTATCTTTTGTTTTTGCTGGTCCTTCGCACATGTATATTCGTCGTGCAGTGTGGTGAGGAGGATCTCCGATGTTTATAAAAGAAATATCTGTGGAGCAGAGCGCTGCCCCTGGGGTGGTACAGTGTGAGATGGTTATCTAGACCACACTGGATGAGTCCTGTTCACGAATGAAATACTGTACTCAGTGGTGCTGCACTGTCTCACTTTCTTTGTTTGGACATGAATGGAAAGGAGAGGAATCAACCAGTTGTAAACACAGGAGCTTCAATGCCCCATCCCCCTTGGTGTCTCCCCATTCACAGCTCTCTCTGTTTTACACCACTTTTAATCTCAAGCTGCTTGTTTGGTGTGGTGTAATGAAGTTCATTAAAAGTGGTCGCAGCAGTGTTTTCTCCTGAGATCAAACATGGGAGATGGTACAGACAAAGTTGTATAATTTTATGGGATTTCTTTGATTTTTTGATGTCCTCATGAAAAGTTAATGCAATAACCTTCACTCAGCAGTCATGGTTAACTATCTGTAGTAGAGTGTTTCTATAGTTATCTTCTGAAGCATTTTTATGCCTTATTTGGAAGCTGACAGCAGAGATAAAAACCATGAAAAGCTAAACGGGTCAGCATAGCAGCGTTTTAGTCAACCACAAAAGCAAACTGTGAAACACCAGGCTTTTCTTTACTGCTTGCTGCTGCATGCTCATAAGGAGTCAGGCTGCAGCCTGGCGCAGCACTAGGACCCAGGGTGGCAGGAAGTTACCTGCCTCTAGCCTTCAGCCACGTGCTCAGAGCAGCTCAGATAACTGTCCTGGGTGATCAGTCCAGATACTGAGACTGGCTGATCTTTAACCATTAAGGCCTAATCAGACAAAATTACACACACACACACACACACACACTTCTTTTCAAGCAATATGCAGCTTTCTCTAATACGATGTAAATATTACAGGTAATTTTTTTTCAGAAGTACTAATACTTGATGATTATACTATAGAAACACTAAAAAGTAAGAAAACACACAACTTACTGATTCTTTGGAATTGGGACAAGACAGGTTTTAAATTAGAAAAAAATAAACAACTATTTTCAAAGACTGAATATACACTACTTCAGGGTTTTGGCTATCAAGCCATGTTTTGGAACAACCTCCCAGCTGCAACATTTTAAGTAAATTTAATTCTGTTTTCAGATTAGTGCTATTTTGTGTTTAACACCAAATAATGTTTGTTATTATTATAAATGTAGTTCAGGAGATATAGGAGGAGAAACTTAACTACATTTTGTTCATTTCTCTGATCATCCATGAACAAAACAACATGAATTGTCCTGTTGATCATGTGCATGATCATGTCTTGCAACTGCCAAGTTATATATGCAGAGCAAGGTGCGGGCTATCATCTTTTATCAAGAGAGGACGTCCAAGAGTGACCAGTGAGCCCTATATCCTCAACATCTTCAACCATGATCAGCTCTATCACCGCTCTGTTGCACAGTGGAGAAGGGGACCCCCTCTCTACAGCTAAATTCACCCTGCTGCGTCACATGTGTTACAGTAATGGCATCACAGCTCAGTTTGGCCAGGTATTTCTTGGAAGTGACGCTCACACGGTTTTCTCAACTCACTTTAACTGTATCCACCACTTCTCCACAGTCCATTTCAAGCACAAATTCACTCAGTCACACACATCCCTTTCACTGAAATACAGTCTCAGCTTTGTATGTCTGCAGTGAGTTGCTGGCAGTTTTGGGGTTTCTCATTAAGGCTCATTATATTCATATTTAGCATTATAAGCCCGGTCAGCACAAGGAGCAGAGAGAGCAGAGAAGGATTAGAGATGCTGGAACGGTCAAGTCTGTTTTATCAGGCGGTCCAAGACAAGCTGGGAAGTTTCCCTCCTGATTTTTTTACCTGCCACTAATTGTAGCTGAATTCGAATACATGTGAAAGTCTAGACACTGAAAGCACAGTATTTTACCTCTGTCTAATCATATGCATGCGAAACATACGTATCTCCATCACACACCATGCGCCAAGGAAATTAGTCATCAACTGTCTGTCAGATACATGTGAGTGTGGGTATATAGGGCATGGAGTACAACTCCAAACACTTTGTGGTGGCTCATCTGCAAAGATAGATATTCACACATGTCCTCATTCACACAGAGTTTGTCAACAGCTGCAAGATACGACAACATGAACTGTTATCATCTGTTGGGCAGAGTGAATGGAAATCAAATTTCCTCCCTTATAGTTTTTAGATGAGTCACTCACACATGCATGCACACACACACACACACACACACACACACACACACACACACACACACACACACACACACCAGCGGGTGATCATAATATGCGTAGCAAAGTTGCTCATAGAATCCAGTCTGACTTTCCAGCAGTCATCAGCTGTTGATTTTCTCACTGTATGTGTGTATGTGGATTTGCATGTTTTTGCTCTTCATTCTGCTTCCATCCAGCAAGAGACATGCTATTGGACCAAACTGAGCTTGCAGTGTGTTAGTATTTTGGGGTCAGTTAGGGACACCATATTGGAGCTCCCTCAGTCTTGGACAATACAGTTGTTTCCATTTTGTGGGTTAGTGCTGATGAAGGGGATTATGTGATGGAGACACTGAGGAATCAGTTCAGCCTCTAATGGACTTAGATGTTTGTATTTATTACACTCTGGAGGAAATAAAGCAGAACCGATCAGGTTTTGTATCACGTACCCGTTGGAATATCTGAGAGTGTGTCTTTTTTTGTTTCTGCTCAGACGCGTCCCACAGAGCAGGTGTCCGTCCCACAGAAAAGTGGCCTAAATCCTGTGCACCTGTGTTCTTATGAAGCAAAGGAATTTCTCCTTGGCTTAATCCTCCTGATGATTTTCAGCCCCTTGCTAAATAACTCCTCCTTTTCTCTCCCTCCTCCTTTCCTCCATCTTTCCCACCAACAACCCCTCCTCCTCTCATTTCTCTCCTCATCTTGTTCTTTCTCTTGTCTCTGTCTCTTCTTTCTTTTCCCCAACTCTCCTTTTCTTTTCTCCTTTCTCCAGGGAATAGCCTCTGTTCTGCAGCGCAGGTCTGACAATGAGGAGTATGTGGAGGTTGGACGCCTCGGACCCTCTGATTACTTTGGTGAGTGGCTGTAGGCCAATGAACCCTTTTACTCATATTAATATAAATTGATAAAGAAGAAACACAAGAAGAGCAACTCCGGCATGTCACATAGCTGAGAAGAGTCAAAAGTTTCACTGAGGTATAGCATGGATATTTTGTGTTAATATATTTATATAACTATGGAGCAATAGTTTTTCATATCCTGGAGAATTTTAAGCAGTTTTTGTCACCAAACACTGTGGACTGTAGATGTCATTTTGACTAAAAAATATGTACAGTATATTGTAAATCAATAAAAAGAAATTTGGCGATTCATTTTTCTTAGGCGCTTAGTTTAAAACAAAACCTGTATTATGTTCTTCCAGTATTTGACATAACCATCAATGTTTAATACAATAAATCAAAATAAGAGTAAAAGTACTTGGACTAGTATCACAAAATGAACTGCCTTGTCATCAGTGATTTAGTCCTTTTCTCCAGGAAGTTGCTCTCTGAGCGCATAGAACTACTTCATGCTGTTTTGGATCTGCTACTTGCCAGACTGCTGTCTCCCAAAAACAGATTCACAGGGTGGAAAAAATGGAAACATGAAGCAGACAATCAGAGCTGCGGCTCACAGCAAGAAATCTGTTTCTTTAATAGTATTAGACGGCATCAGAATTATTTATCACATAGATACATTACTGAGGCTGAGATATAACTAATTTCAAATACTTACATTATTGATAAATAAATAACACATTAAATAATAGAAACAAGTCTTTTGAGACAGTTTTTTTTTTTTTTTTTTTTACAGATGCTTAAAACTCTGCAGATTTGGAACACATTTAATGACATTCCAGCTGACTGTCCTGTCTTCCTCCTCCAGGTGAAATTGCCCTGCTGTTGAACCGTCCCAGGGCAGCCACCGTAGTCGCCCGCGGTCCGCTGAAGTGTGTGAAGCTGGACAGGCCCCGCTTCGAGCGTGTGCTGGGGCCGTGCTCAGAGATCCTCAAGAGGAACATCCAGAGATACAACAGCTTCATCTCTCTCACCGTGTGACAGGTCGGCCCCTCTGGGCCCCACCAGCAGGGGTGGGCAACATCAGCATCAGAGTTTTGGTCTGTGGGTGGGAAGGGGTGACGATGTGGGGTGAAGGACATGGGTTTTACATCTACAATAACAGGGCGCTCATTTCCTGCCTTTTTTTTTTCCCCATTTTGCGCATTTCTTTCTTTTGATCTTGTGCACTTTGACTTGACCTGTGCTGTCACGTAGCTTTATGTTAACAACAACAACATCATGCAGGAGTGTGAAAATCAGAGTGAGGACAGAGATCATTCAGCTCATTATATTATGTAAATGAGTCGTATATACAGTGTGTCAACTGTATATGATGCATGCTTCTAGACTGACAAAGAACGGCGTTTGCACTTTTGTGACTTTATGAAGGGTACGGATGAATTCAGGAAATAAGAAGGAAGTAAAGTCATGTTTACGTACAGCGGGAGGAAGTGAGTCCACATTTCTTTGCTCGCTGGCTGTGGTTTGCCTTTTTTTTTCACTTCTGAGTGTGTGTGGTGCCATTTGTAGGTCAAGTCAGACCAGCACCACACAGACCTCTGTTCCCTAAAATGTAGATGTAGAGGTATGGTTTCATTCATTTTTAGTGCTTCTTAAGTGTACTGCTGTTATCAGTTGTGGAAGGGGGAGGGGGCGCTGTTAGAGGCAGTGATATGTTGAATTAAGATTTTAATATTATGTGGCGTGTGGCAGCCAAATTAATTTTCAAGTTGCTTTTTTTTTTCCTCCCTCTCTGTCCCATTATTCCCTGAAGCGGTTCAGTCTGATGTGTGAGCCGTGTGGAGCTTCCAAAGGTGCAGTAGTGTTATCAGTCCGGTCCACATACACACATACAGTCTGAAACACACTGACATGAAACACACAACCATACTGTAAATGCTTACACTGTCTCAGGACTAAATAAATCTTCAACGCACATACACACAAACTCACGCACCCACACAAACACATCTTACCTGATGCTTTTTTAAGCTGACTTTGTTCTATGTTATATTGCTAGATGAAAGCTTTTGCACCACTTTAGAGTTCGTAACGTTGGGTCAAGACAGCAGTTTGATTTAGCTGTTTTTAAGACATGACTTCTATGTTATAAATATATAAAAGAAAGAGGTAAAAAAAAATACACTTGTGTTCCTTTCCTTTGATCTACTGTAATCTGTCAAAAGTTGCACAACTGACCCAGCGACTGATGTATAAAATGGGACCTTAAGAAAAGAATCTTTCTGTATTTTCTCTCTCTGTATCTCTGTATTTCTTTCAACTATCAAACCATCTTGAGCAAATAAAGATAAGCCTCTGAAATCCTTTTGATTGGAGTTGTTATTTTCTCTTGATCAGCCCCTCCTTGTCCCACAGTGAATGTGACTCTTTTTCACATTCTTTTCCCTTCGTTTATCCCAACTTCTGGCATCCTCTCCTCCTCTCCTGACTGGACTTAGTTCTGTCTTTCCCTTTATCTCATTTCATGCCCTTTAAAGCCACACCCTTGATTCCCTAGATGTTATACCTCTATTAATCTCCCCTGTCTCTCTTTAAAGCGCAAAATGCCCTCTTCCATCACACTTTTCACATTTCTTCCAACAGGTACCTCCTCCTCTCCTTCCACCCCCTACTCTGTCTGGCTCCCTCCACTCCACTCTGCTCTCCATCCTTCTCACATTAAGCCAAGTGTCAGTCATCCGTCAGTCTGAGCTGTCAGAAAGCCTCAGAGCTCCTCCCAGCCAGTTTACACCACAGTGGACTAAAGCGCCTACAGCTTTGACACATTCCTCTTCATCTTAATGCCCACTAAATCAACTCAGGAATGTGCCCCCAACTCGCTGACATTAAGTTTAGTACCCCCCTTCCCACACATACACACTCACCCACACATACATGTTCATCACTTTGACAGTACACACTAACACACACAAAGTCATAAATACACAAGTTTGGGGTCTTGTAGCGCAGTGAAACAGGTATTTCTCTTCCATCCACAAACACGGCAAAGGGTTGGAGTTCCAGCATGAAAAGAATTGCAGCCACTTGCATGTAGCGCGGGCTGAGTTATATGCTGTGATTTTGTTTCAGACCACACGATAGTTCTGCACAATTTAAAACAGCTGACTCACAAACTTTTTTTCTCAGCAGGTTTTCTTGGTTCACAATTTTGTCTTTTCTGTTGCCTCCAGAAATAGTCAGTGATTCTAGATACACAGACGGAGGATAGATTGATAGAAAATTCAGAAAAAAAGGGTAGTAAGTGAGCCTTGAGTTGAGGAATAAGTGAAGCTACAGGTCAAGCTACCAAGGTCAAAACTGAACTTTAAGGCTTCACTTTTAGTTCAACAAAGATGTGCCAAAAGTGCTTCAAGTGCATTACGGATACTGAGGTCCCATGTCAACAGAACCGTCTCCACGACAACCATGGGTCATGAGTGGATTGAGTGTGTATCAGTTTGCGTGGATGGAGAACATCCACTCACACAAAAAAAAAATTCGTAAGTGGACCTTGAACTGGGATTTTTTTTGTCAAACAACCACCATGTCCATTTCTCCCAAGAAAGTCTTTAGGATAACATCAATAACACGAGAATGAAAACTCAACCTGAACTGACCTGAGTTTGCGAGTGTGCGCGTGCGTGTGTGTGTATATGTGTGTTCATAGCACCTGATTAGGGAGGGCCACTACTGGGCCATCATGGGTGGGCTAGTTGAGGACAAATCTTGGCACTGTCACACGGGCAGTAAGGTGAAGCCCTGATACTTTGGCGCTGTGCCCATGTGAGAATTAGGCAGTACAACCAAACACACACAGTTTCACACACTCCTTTACCAGCTTTTAATGTAGCTCACCCAGGTCTGTGTTTGCTTTCCTCTTTTGCTTTCACAGTCCCTTAACCTGTCACACAGCTCCTGTGGTCCCACTGTGCCTGTGACACTGAGAGCAAAAACATTACACCTGCTGAGCTGACATCAGTTCAAGTAGTGGTGCATTCACACTGAAAGCGGAATGATCATCAAGCATTTATAGCTTCTCCGTTTTATTCACTTTTAAATTAAGCATCCATTGTGGAAGCGGCTGGTAAGACGTGAATCAATTTTATTTCCACTAATTTTATTTCCACTTTTTGTTAATTGCTTTTGCTGCTGATCACTTGCAGACTAGTCAAACAAGTCCCTTGCAGAACTGGAGAAGCTCTAGGCTGCAGTTTAAAAACATATGGATCAGTATTTTTAGTCTTACATGCAGCTGTAGAGATGTTTTTGAACGTAAAACTACTTTTTGTTCTTGTGCAAACATACGTTTTTTCATGCTTGGTTCACAGGCGGCTTGTTTCTCATTAAGTGATTTCAGGCGTGCTTTCGCTGATCCCTCGTACTGAGTTTTAGCTGTTTTTTTTTGCTTGCAAACAGAGGTGATCAATGAGAGGAAAAAGCAGCAGTAACAGTGACCTGGGAGGCTGAATGACCCAAACGGCAGCACCATCCTTCCTTTTCCTTCCCTACTCCCTTTTTGCTGCTGCAGCTCGGTGCCACTACAACTCCCAGCCAGTCCCACACAAGAGTATCTTTAGTGCCGTGTATTTTGTTGTCTAAACAAACAAAAGGGCGGACTCTGTGAGATGGTGGGGAGGAGGAGAGGGAGGAGATGGAGAGGATGTAGAGGATAAAGAAGGAGGTGGAGAAAGAGATGAACATGCACAGGGAGGAAGAGGAGGAGGAGGAGGAGGAGGAATGTTCAGAAATGCTGTGCCAGCTTCACTGACATGGCCTCTAACATGCTTTCACTTGGTTTTTGTTTGCACTCCTGAGCAGTGTAAAGTCCGCTGAGAGCCACTAAGATACATTTTGAAGAATTTATCACAGCAAGGGAACATTTAGCCTCCTCTGGCTTCTGAAGTGAATCCCTCCAAATTGCATGTTTTATGTAAGGATTCCCAAAAATTTACAAGATAAGATGTCTGGGAGTTATTTGGCATGTGTGTGTGGGCTTACATATGTATTTGTTGCATCCCATAACCAGTTACAGCCACCCATGGTCTCTTGAGAGGATGTTTTATTTGGTAGTACATATTTAGATCTGGCAGAGTGAGTGTAGCCCCTGGGCATGCGACCATCACCCTCCCTCTCTCTATTTCTCCCTGATTCTCTCTCTTTTGTTTCCTGTCCTCTTCTCTTGCTCTCTGTGTTCCCATAGCCGCCATCTCCGGTCCCTTCTATCCCCTTGTCTGGGGAGATCCAGGCTAATTAAAATGCCTGCCAACACAAGGCTGCAAACTCCATGATTCTGACTGCCTTCTCCCTCCTCTGTGATCCCCACACCCTGATGGAAAAAAAAAATCAGCCCCCAACCGCCTGCACTAATGACCACAGCCTTTGATACGCAGCTCTTTTCTTGTGGAGATGTATTGGGTGTGGCGACCTGACTGTTCCAGAGCAGAATGCAGCCTGTTTGGGTCATAACTCACGGTCCAGGGGCATCTCGTCTCTGCCTGATCCCCACCTCTGCTGCTCTGCTTCTCAGCTCTAATCGTGACCCGCCGGGGTCATAGGTCACCACCCAGGCCTGGTCACAGGTGACTGAGCAATACCGAGGCTGATGGGATTGAAAGGTTAGGGATGAGAGGGGGTGTCGGGCCGAGGTCAGGGGGAGACGGAGAGTCAAAAAATAGGTCAGGAGATCATCACAAGGTCCAGCTCAGTTAAACAGCTCTACACAGTCACGTCCAAATAACTCGGTGGTGGGTTTTGGCGTCACTAGAGCAAAGTTCCTTAAATGAGTACTCCACCATTTTAACTTTGTGGTCCTACAACATTGTCTGACTCAGGATGGACCATCTTTTTACTCCACAAGTTTGTCTTGCTTGGCGCCAACATTACCCACAATGCAACTCAACTACTGACAGCATGGTCAGCAATTTAGGCTTGTTGTGGTAGTAGTGGCTAATGTACTGTCAAATCAGAGATGAGAAGCACGCAAGTGACATCACTGGAGGCAATTTATCAGACTTTGTGTAGCTCCCTCTGGAGCCACAAAAGGCTTTATACAAATTTCCACACATGTGCAGTTGTGCTCCCCAACACCTGTAAACAGACTGTGACATGTACAATCAATGCAGCTCCCCTTTAACAAGGGAACCATTTTTCCTCATAAAACTAACGGTTTTGAACCAACTGCAAGTAATTGAAATGATTTACTTTGAAATTATGTCCTCTTCCTGCCACTGTCTTTGAAGTGACACGTCCTTCGCTGTTTGTCCTCACTATGACACAACCGACTGCCTCAGAGAAAAGAAAGGAGAAAGAGAGAAATGAAGAAATGAAGGAGGGGATGAGATACCATCTGTTTGTTTTTCTGCCTTTCTTTCCCAAGCTTGTTATCGTTCCTCATTTCCTGCTGGACGACAAGTAAATAATTCACATGTATACATGTACCAACACTGAGACCAGGCCTCCCTGCCTCGCCTCAGTTTTGGCCTCAGTTTCAAAGCCATTCCCGGCCAACTGAGCCTCGGTGACTCTCCTCCAAACGATGTGTAGAAAAAACAAACAAAAGACTGAAATGTTCTCCCGACATTCAGCATGCTCAAGGAAAAAAAATGGGTCAGAAGCATTTTTCTGAGTGAGATATTCCATCATGCACATGACTCTGCAATCTCCTGCCCACGTTGATCCCGACCCAGCACAATCCATCTCTTCACGTCGGCTCTGACTTCACTCCCTGGGGAGGCAGCTCTGCAAATGTCTCAATTGTTCCTTTTTTTCAGTGCCTCCTACTCTCTGAGGAATTGTTAGGGTTTTGAGTGCAGATCATAAAAGTAGTTGAACTATGTTCTAATCACATTAGGAAAATGAAGGAATGCAATGAGCGAAAGGTCCCAGTAGGGCTGTTTAGGAAGTGGTCTCTAAAGCTTACTCAGATAATGTTAATAGATCTTTAGCTCTGAGACATTTTGGTTGGATTGGTTTGGTTCCTGCACTTAAAAGCATCTCTCCAAATCAATGTTCAGCTTTTAAGATGTGATGCTCCAAATTGGACTGGGTGAGACTTTCTTCGACTGGCACCCCCCTCTGGAATGAACATGTGTTGGATTCTATTATGTGAGTGCTTCACTAAGTCACTCCTCCCATCGCAGAAGACTCACCTCATCCTCCATAACGCAACCCCTCACTGCAGGTGTGCAAAGACACAAGGCAAAGGCTGTCAAGTGTCTCCTCATTGTCAGGCCACCCTAGACATCCACAGCCCTCCACCCCCTCCTTAAGGACCCCCAGATCTATTCAACTTCCCAGCTGTACCCTGAGCAATGCCCCTGGGCTGAGGCAGTGGCTGGGGAGCCTCTGGGAGTCCACGGGGGTGACCCGGCTCTCTCTAAACCCTGCAGGAATGTGTGGATTTGAGTGAGTGGTGTAACCAGAGAGCACTCTCTCCTATCTTTAAGCCCATAATGGAGCCACTTCCTGTTGATAATCAGTTTGTTGTGATCTCCCTCTGCCTCAGGATTTTGACACTTCATCTTGAGTCCTAGGAGACAGGGGAAAAGGAGGAGGGGAGGCGTTATTGTGGTTCTGGTCTGTGTACCATAATGACAGTATGAGCTGGCATCAAAGGCTTGGGGACAAAAAAAAAATATTTTTCTAATTGGACCCCTAGATGCTACAACAAACCTCTGAGTATGCACATATGCACACTTACATGTGCATGCATGCAACTGTGACATTCGTCATACAGTGAATAGATTGCATGACATCAAATATGTGGAATGACATCTCCAGTTCAATTCTGGCATGGATGTTTCCCCTTTTTTCTTGTTACTTTCTACTGCTGATTATTTAATAAAGGGAAGAATGCCAGGAAAAAACAGGAATGGGGGACCTGCTAACTCTGTCCTGTCTTCTCATTTTTTCCTCTGTTTCTCTCTCCCTCCCTTGCTGACATACATCCTTTTTGTTGGAGCTGGATCTGGTACTACTTTTATGGCCCCCCCAATAATAACAACAACAACAATAAAAGCCAAAAACCTGCTGTAATTATTTTTTAAAAGCAGCTATAGTGCTGCTTCCAGAGGAGCTAACTGGGAGCTTGTTATGGTAGGGGGCTCACATTAACCAGAATTAATCATTACCACGATGCGTGCGAAACGGCATCATGGTACCGCCCATAAACTGGGTAGGACTTCTCTCCAGGAGGTAAAATGCTTTCATGGCTCAGTTAGGTGTGGTTGCTATAAGAATGTGTTGAGGAAAATCTCATACGCAGTTCAACCATACCTCAAGCTGTGTAAGGTCCTGGGGCTGATGGCACAGTGAGTGCATCAAATTAGATTTTCTATCTGGTCTTAATCACCCTTTAATTTAAGACGTTTTCTTTTAGTGGTGTCTATGGTTCAAACCGTTGCCACCTTTCCTTATCTCCTCACACCCTCTTTCCTCCTCCTTGCCTTCTTTGCTCTTCACCTCTGTCATGGATAGCTAATGTCGCTCAAGTCGAGCAGAGAAATCTCCCCTTAATCCCCCTGATACAGAATTCCCTCTACATACACATCACCGCTACCATCATCACGACCACCAGTAGTACCCCCATCTCATGGTCCCTAAACCATCAGTGGGGCGGCCCGTGGCTAGTGAAAGACAAGAGGAGAAGGAAGGGTAAATAACTGACATGCCAATTGGAGTAATTATGGGCTTATAGGCTCCTAATACATTTCTGAGGACAGCTTTGTGTGCCCCCACTGAGAACTGAGTCTGTCTGTCATGTGGCACCATAAAAATCATTGGGCCCAGTGACCCATTTTGCTCATAATATGGTTTTTATTCATTTTGTCCCATGAATCGCACATCTACTTTTTACTCATGATATCAGTTTCTTGCTATTTGTTTGGATGACTTTTCTCTGGAAGTCAAAGCCATTTCTTTCCACTCACCATTAATGTATAATCCTATAAACTCACATGTTTATTATGAGTATGTCGCTGTATATGTTTCCCTCTTTAATGTCCTTATTTCAGGGCCAGATTCATGTAAGGCAATACTAGTCAGTTATTTTCCCACTGGCACCAACAGAAAGCTTACATTTGTGCCACTATAATGTCTGCACTCTACACATTTTACTCCATCCCCTTGGGATGCCAGTGAGACAGGGCAGCTCTGTCTCCCCCTGTCCTTTCCACATCGTCCTGTCCCGCCTTTGATGTCCCCCTGCCAAGAGCCTGATTTGTGGTGTAGCCTTTTTCTCCCCTTCTAGTCTCCGAACCCAAAGAACATGGGGGCGCAGTGGGAGTTCCCAGAGTTTTAGGGGAGTTGCAGTGGAGAAAGGAGGGGGGAGGTTGGGTCAGACCACCACAGAGCTGGGGAGACCCTTGTCGTCCTCCACGCCGGTTCCCACCGCTCCCAACACGGCACACACATGTTGAAAAGGTCAGGTCTTGATAGACAACAGAGCACCGGTAATTATGCTGCTATTTCTCAGTGGCTGGAAGTCCCCTTTTTTCTGTGAGTGTGTGTGTGCAGAAAGAGAGAGTGTTTTTTTTTCTTCTTTTTTTTTTTGTGCACCGAGAATAAAGAGGCAGTGTTTTAAGGGGAAAAGGAGCTGGGATAGGGGGAACAGGGAACTGCATGTAAGGACTTGTGCACGAATTGCTTCATGTCTGTCTGTCTGTCCATTTGTGGAAATAGGAGAATGTGCATGAGAGAGTGCAAGTGTTAGTGCATAAGTTTGCCTGTTCATTGTAGATTCCTACATGTACAGTCTATGTGTGGGTGTATGAGAAAATGCATGTGTGGGTATGTTCATACCTGAGCTACGAGCCTGATTTGTTTCTAAATGGGATTTCCTATCCTCACATCTGGAGCTGAGGCTTTCTGCTTCCTCCGTACTGTTGTGGTTGGAGGCTGTGGTCAGGAGTCCATCTTTGACCTAAACAACAGGGTCAATCCTGGAACCTGCAGGCACTTGATGCTGAGGCTGCAAGGAACGTGAAAAACACACACACACACACACACACACACAGATTTCTTCCAGCTTGTTCCAGCCAGTATTTTCTCTCTTCAGTGTCATTTCTCCTTCACACTGAACACCTATTTCTTGCTCTCTCTAAGGATGGCTTTCATGGAGGAGTAAAGAGTGAAAAAGTCAAGGCAGAGTTCTGACAAGAGCAGGCCGCAGTTTGACAGATCTGGAGATCACACGGAGAGGATGCCGCGGCCTCTTAACAACTGAAGTGTGCTGCTGTAATGTATAATGTGTTGCAGCTGAAAGTTTGCCCTGCATACCTTGTATCACCAGCTTTGTGCATTTATGTGTGCATGTGGTGTAATCTTTGATCCCAGAAGTGAACTTGACTGCACACTGGTGACTTTTGAAAGAGCAGTTGGGCATTGTGCCTGCTGAATGCCTGCACACCTATAGTGCCTTCAAGGAAAAGGGGGTCCAAAGGGGTGCTGGGAGGCCCCACAGTGTGCTTCATTCAGGTTGCTATGCATGTTAGAGAGATGAAGGCCTGTAAATGGCTGCCAGTAATCATCCCTATAAAAGAACAGCTGCGTCTAGGACCAGTTGGAGGTATGACTCCTGTACTGGCCCCCCTTCTGCTGCTTAATATTCAGCGAACAAGCAGCAAGAGTGTCTTTGAATCTTTCTATGAGTGATTGCGTGTATGTGCACTGTGCGGCTACCTGTTTATGTGTGTAGAGGTTGCCCTGGATATGGGCTCTGCTCTGGATAATTTCCAAGTCCAATCTATATCACCACCAGCCTCTGGAATGTACCTTTGCTCCTGGGAAATTTCACCTGAATTACTTAAGTGTGTAAGTGTGTGTGTACATGAGTAACCCAACCATAAATGTTACTGCTGTTTCTAATGGGCCTATTACAAGACATCAGCTCGTGTTAAATAACACACAGCGCCACTCTAAAAACATCAAGACACAACCCTCTAATATAAACAACTTTGTCATCACAGACACTGATGAGCTTTGGGCTTTTAGTTAGCTGCATCTAATTCTACCCTGAGGGGGAGGGAGGAGATCACTTGGTAGCCTACAAAGGACCTGCTCCTTGCGTCCGTGACTCATGCAAGCTCTTGATATGGTTGGGTGGTGCTGGTGGAGACACCAGGTTAAAATCTGTGTTCGTTTCTCTGTTGCAAGGCAATCCTCTGTGTAATCCACTCGGTCTTTGACATTATGAGGTGTCATAGAACTGGGATGCCCAGTGGAAAACATGTAATAGCTTTCATTGGAAAGAAAATATAACAGTCGCGGGTATCATAACTGTTGTGAATATGCAGCTATCAGTATATTGAGTTTCTATTGTCAGTGCTGCTATCTTTTTATGGTTCCCCAGCATACTGAAGTGTGAGAGTCTTTGCCTTGGTTGCAGGTCAGAGTTCAGGATCAAGTTGAGATTGGGTTATGGACGACAGCGTGTGAGTGTGTTAACACTTTCTGGACTAAGACACGGGATCTTCTGCTTTGAGCATATCAAATAGGTGTCACGACTGTCGTGCTATAGACAATAAAAGAATTTCACAGAAAATAGACATTTTTCAGGCACATTCAAGCAGAGCAGAAGAGAAAGGTATTTAAGATCTTTTTTCAATCAGTCAGCCATATTGATATTTTAAAACAGGGATAATGATGAAATTTTACCCAACACTGATTAAGTGAAAGACCATGGACAGTGATAAAATTAAGTCCAAGTCTTAGTCATTTTTATCCTAAATCTGGTATGTTGTAATGTAAAACAATAAATATTAAGATTTGACAATACACCAAACCAAATGATGCAACAGTAAATTCTGAGGTATTTCAATAATAAAGCTTCTTTTCTTTCCATAACCTTGACTGGAGAGTCATCTTTAAGCCTCACTTTCTTCCTCAGTCTCCATTGTCATTGATTCATTGTGATTTTAAAACTAGTCTCAGCTGCAGTTTATCCAAAATACCAGTTTAAAAAATATTTGGGCTTACAAGGTCAAGACTCCTCAAATTATCACTCCTTCCTATCATGGAAACAGATGATAAGAACAGACAGATTTCATCCAGACTACGAGGCACACTCCATTCCCCGAGGGCCCATGCAACTCATTTCCACCACATTCTTAAAACAAAATCCCCCCTTTTTTCCTACACTTCTCTCACTGGGAACTATGTGTGGCCCGGGGGAGAAACGGGAGTCATCACCTCACTCAGAGAACGTCCTCTCCGCAGCGTCTTTATGGCTAGATTTACTGTGCACCAGCATCTATAAAACCATTTAATGGGGTTAATGTTGTTAGGTACACAATTCTCAGTTGCCAGTAAACATGTTGCCTAATAGCTTATGCAGAAAAGAAGGAGGAAGAGAGAAGAATGAAAGAAAGAGAGAGAATGATTTCTGAATCTTGTTTTCATTTTTACTTCTCCCTGTAAACGTGGCTCCGGTGATTCTTCTTCTCTTTTGCTCAGTTCAGTTTGCTTTGTATGAATATTTTCTTTTTATCTTCCTCTCACCATCTCTACCATCCTCTCCATCTCACACCTGCAAACTCAGATTTAAGATTTTTTTTCTCCTCATTTGATTAAAGCGCAATATATAAGCACAATCATCGAAACACAACAGACACATTCACAATGAACAACAGAGGAAGACTGTAATGCATCATCGTCACCTGCCAGTTTCTCCCTTGTACTCACTTCCTCACCTGACACACAGTCACAGTCACCCTCTCCCACTCCTTCTCCGACTCCCCCTTTCCCACCATGATGCAAAGTGTACACCTCTTAGAAACACTGACTCATGCATCTCAGTGAGAGTGCACATCCAAGCAGGGAGGCTGACCTGTGATGTAACCATGACGACACTATAGGATTGTTGCCTACCATGATGAACCTGCCTGTTACCAGCCTGTCTTAGTCATTTTGCCATAGCATCACATACGTGACACACTCAGTTACTCATGCAGAGTTAAAGTGAGGAATGAATGATCAGTGCAGTGCAGTAAATGTAAAAAAAAAAGAAAAAGAAAAAAAAAGAGGCTTCAATGGAAGCAACATGTCACAAAAATCGCTTTAGCAGGAGGAATTCAGTTTAAAGGTATTACATTCATTTTACAGTTCTGGTACCATCTCTAAAATGAACTTCATTGCCCTTTTAAAATAGTTACATTAATTACTCCACCAGCTGCTGCACTGCTTTCTCCACGCAGCGTTTCCAGCCACAACGCCCTCAGGCTGGTCTTGAGCTCTGCTCTGTGATCCAGCTGAATGGACAAGGTGGAGATCAGACCACCTGGCTGGCTGACCTATGGCTCCCCGCTGATTGTCACCTCTGGCTGATAATGTGTGTGCACGCTGTCTCTGTCTGTGTCTCTGCTCCTGCAGTTATGTCTCGTTTATCAGGCCCTCAGGCTCGTCTCCCTCAGACCTCCCAGCGCAGCACAACCTCCAGCGTCCTCGCAAGTTAGGACCAGCCTGTTGTTAACCTGCAGTTAACTAGTTGTTTCCTGTGTACCAAAGTCATGCCCACACATATGGGTGTTAAATAATTAAGACGATATTGGGTCGCTTTCATCATTTGCCCTTCATTTGATAAATTTACAGGCATTTATTTTTCACATATTTCTTTGTGCCAGCAAGTACTTGATGTTCAGACACAGTACATAAATGTCTTCCTTCAACTTAAAAGCACAAAGAGAGCTTGTGTTGCTCTCATGAGACATCGTGAGTCACCACCAACATCATAACAATGATCATGAGCATTGTCATTTTGCATTTTTGTCTAGTTTGTCCAAATTTAGTAACATCCTGAAAACCATAGAACATCCTGAGTGATTTAATATAAATGTGATCATCACCTTCCTCTGCTCTTCAATTCTTCAGTGCCTTTAGCATCTTATCACCAGCACCATCTTCATCAGCACCCTCATTCCCTTTGTCTCACTTTGTCCAAAGTTATAAGTCAGTTTTACACCCTTTCCAATCAGTGATAATCAATATCGATTACAGCTTGAATCTCTGAATAGGCTCTCTGCTGAAGGGCATGCACACACACACACACACACACACACACACACACACACACACACATTGGCTGAGGGGGGGGATGGGGACATGCTCTTGAGTCTTAAGTCATCCAACCAACCAGCTCCCCTCAGCTGAATAGATGCACGATCACCGAAACGCGAGGGGAGGCGCAACGGGCACGGAGCTGCTGGCTCTCTATATCCAGCGGCTCAGAAGCGCTCTGACTCCATTCACTTCAGAGTCCTTCACAGTCAAGGAGCTGTGCAGACCGCTGCAAGACAGGCTCTGGATAGCACAACACGGACAACTTTCTCCCTTGTGATTTTCTGAGAGGATCTGTTGGATTATATTCCTTTTAGGACTATTAAATACTATCAAAGAAAAAAAAACAGTCGTGCGTCTTAAGTACTGTCTAATTCTAACATTGTCCATAAGAAGCGGAGCTGCGTTTTTTTTTTTTGGTTTTTTTTGTTTTGTTTTATATTTAAGTAAACCGGGCTGAAGTTTGAAGCCCATTTGTTAAAGGGTGAAGGACAAGTGCAATGCGTGTCAGACTTGTCTCTTGGGATTGTCCCACTTGCGCCTGAGGAACTATGTCGAGGGCTTGTTCAAGAGGACGCAGTCCAATGTGAATAACAAGAGTCAACTTCCAGCCTCTTCAGCTTTTCATACTTACGAGCAAGTGCAGCACGGAGTCTGACTGAGCCCGCTGAGCAGCTCTGACACCCTGGTTTCTCTCCCCCCCCCCCCCCGAGGGGATGGTTGTGGATCCTCTGGGGCCAGGAGCGACTCTGCGGCTCCTACACCATAGCGCATTTTTCTTGTTTGGGGTTCATTCTAAATTAAAGGGAGATGAGAGCCGCTCTTTGTTACCTCCTGCTGTGGACGGCGTACCTGCTGCTGGCCACCGCTGAGGTAAAGTTAACTCGGACTCCACACGGTCGCAGAGGTGCGGGGTCGGACAGACTGTGTCCCCCGTGGCCCCATGTCATAGGCTGTGGTGCGGGTTTTCATTCCTGCGAGGGTGCAAAGGTCCCGCGGAGCGCGCATTTCTCCAACAGCTCACACAACCTGATGCCCAGGAGGAAGGAAACTCCAGAGCGCAGCTTTGATTTAAAGCCTGTGATTAGTCTAGAAGATAAGATTATAAGGGCGAAGCCTACATGGGCTAATTTAAAGCAGTTTTCATTTTTAAATAACCTATAACCTTTTTTTTTAAGAAAATAAACAGGGCAGTTTAGACTAGGAGGCTATTTTAAGAACAGTTTGAATGTATGAATTCATTTTGCGAGAGTGAACACACAGGACATAAGCTCCAGTTACCAGTGACTGCGCGCTTTTAAGAACCAACACCGAGCCCGCACTTGGACGGCTGCCGCACTTATTTTTTGTCTTTTGTGCCAAATCGTTTTTTTTTTTTTTTTTTTTTTTTTTAGCCTGAACCAATTGGGCAAAGGTTTTGGTTGGGCTGAGCGCTTTCATGGGAAGCGCTCCGGGCGATATAAATAGCCGCTGTCCCTGTAACGCTGCACGGTTTGCTCGACTTGAGGTGCTTGAGACACCGCAACAAGTGCAGCGGGCGGCGAGCCGTGGGGCTCATACAGGCACGGGTCGACTCCTAGCAGAGTTCCGAAACTCCTTAAGAAAACAGACGGTTTAATGTGGTTTCTTGAGTCCGCAGGCGAAGGGGATAAGTAAAACAATAACTCAACGCACTTTGGCGTTAATTGGCGTCTATTCTTTAATTCGGCACCCAGTTAATACCCAAAGCAGCGCTTATATTGACACGATTTCAATTTCCCACAAATATTGACCTATGTGACAGGCACAGTCAATAAAAATCATTTTACAGTGTTCACTCTAGAATGATGTAAGCAAACTAACTAGGATATCCTGATAAAAAAAAAAAAAAAAGCTATTTTTTATAGGCATGCAATTGATCTTCTGCAAAGCATAGGCTGCTTAAGTTGCATAATTTCTCAAAGGGGTTCGGCGTCACCGTTTTTGTATGAGGGGAATGTCTGGCGACGGGGCAGACCTGCTCGCTAGTTGGCACACAGGCTTAGCTGCAGGACTGTTCGAGCGGTGATCGTCCTGGTGGTTGTTTGAAATGAGCACGTTTAATTATGCAGACAAACATTTACACAGACGTTTTGCGACTAGCATCTGTAACTTTCCTCTGTTGTTTGATTTCTTTGCCCCCCCCCCCCCCCCCCCCCCCCCCTTCCCCCCTCCCTCTCCTCCACCTCGCCCCCTGAAGGAAGTGGAGTTTCCCCAGGAGCTGATAGACAGACTGTCCCACAGTGAAATCCACAGCATCAGCGACCTCCAGCGGCTACTGGAGATAGACTCCGTAGGTAAATTCTGCCTCTTGATACTTTTCTCAACACACCTGAGTTATATATATTTTTTTTTTATCCTGATGCTCCAGATGTTGCGTATACATGTGAGGCTGCTTTTGGTGCTGCAACAACACGTAGTAAAGGGTGTGACTCAAAACAGATGCACCATGATTATATAAGCAGTATGCTTTTATTAGCTGTTAAAATACACTGTATTGTGGAGTTAATCACAGAAACCACTGATAATACGCTGCCATGATTCATGGGTCCACTCTAACAGCTGAGAGAGGGAGAAGCTGTTGTTTGAGTGACATGTTTTCCTGCGGGTTTTAGTGGATTTAGAGAACAAACAGAGGGATTCTTCTTGTTTTGGCACATTTAGCTAATTATATTCAGCAGGGAAATCACTGATGTGATGGCTCCTGAAACCGAGCTCAGAAGACATGCCAGTTCTACAGCACTGCACAGGACATTACTGAGGTATCTGTGTACCCGGGGGAACTGCCAAGTGCAGTCCTGGCGTGCATGATAAAGCAGTAACCATGATAGGCGCGTTTGCTGCACACATGTGACAGAAGTGGACTTTCACTGGCAGGCATTTATTTGCACATATTCTTTCAGCTGCTGTTGCTGCAGTTAGCTGGCTTTATAGCAGCCGGACCGGCGCATATGTCGCCCTGTAAGCAGAGAGAGAGCAACTTGCGGGTCAGGCGGGTTTCTTCTGCTTCATGTTCTTGGAGGTGCTGCTTCATCTGTGGCGGGGGACCGGTCTGCCTCACACTGTCTTAGATTAAGTTACATGGGTGCGCTGGAAGAAGCTGTTTGCCTTCACATGAGCCTCTATTTACACAGACTCTGGTCATATATCAAATTCAGGCCTCTCCCCTAAGGATTTGTTGATGGAGATAGGTAATTACTAAATTTGCTTTAACAGTCCCAGCTGATGTAAGCTACCTCCCTGGTCATAGCTCATTAGTTACCTCTAAACTTATATTCAGCAAAGCAACATTAGTACTGCTCTTTCACTCAAGTATTCTTCTGTTTAACTACATGATTACTTTTCTGATGGACGTATCAATTAGGACTAATAGCCCTACATCATTAGTATGTCTAATTTATTAATTCACAATCAAACCAACCTTCACTCCACATCAGTGATCACCCCACCTTGTGCTGAGCCTAGAATAGATCCCCAGAGTGCCTCTAGCATGAGAAGAGGTGTTTATAATTGAATTAACATGTCTTTCTTCAAACAGAGGAATGTTTTGCAGGGTAACAGTAGTAGGCTGATTATTATTACAAGGACATAAATCTGTCTGAGGGCCAGCTTGGCGGCTCTGGACAGCCCATTAAAAGACCTTTGACGCCAGCCAGAGGGGTATTTTCAGAGCTTTTGTTGCGGATGGTCAGGACAGTAAAGCTACCAGTATAGGCTGAACTGTACATGGCATAGCATGTCAACCGGGGAAGGAGAAAGGAAAGGCTGAGATATATTTGTTTATATCTGTAAGATTATGCAGCACATTGGCACCTGGAAGCTCTAAAAAGGACTGGTGTTGTATTTTCTTTCAGGTTTTTATTGATCTAGATAGAGATTATGTTTGTTTTTTCCCCTTCACAGCACTTGGTAGTTATTACCTGAGATCTATGTCACTGGAAGGATCACTTTATGATTCAGCTTGTAAGGACGGATGTGTCAGGACACAGGGGAGGCCTGCAGGGCTTATCCAGCGGCTGTGTGTTTCCTTTAGTGCTGCGTCGCTCAGTGCAGGCTTGCATTTGTTTTTCTGTCTATGTCCACACATCTTGTGAGGATGGTGTCCTCAGCTCTGACTGACAGACAAGATGACCCCGCTGAAGTCTGCAGATGGTTGTCTGGCCCCTGAGGTGCTCTCCTCCTCGCTTTTCCTCTTCTCTATCCCTGTCTCCCTCCTTAGGCGGCCTCTCAGCCTGCCTGCTCTTATCTCTCTCTCAGTGAAAGACTTTGACAGAAAAGGGAACCTGACTCTTGGCATGGGGCGGAGGTGGAGGACAGAGCCGGTGGATTCTGGAGGCTGTGTTCCTGCTACTCTTCACTCAGAAATGCTGCAAGTTGTTGTGCAATCTGCTTTGTTTCTGACAAGCTGGCAGTGTGTTCACCTCCTGTACAGTTGGCAGCGCTTTCTATGTACCTGCAGTGTCTTAAAAACAAAGTTACTGTGCTTACTACCTGCCCTCAAACCCATAGACCGTATGACCTCAACTAATACTTCGTCAACTCAGCCGTGCAACTGTTGAAAACTAAGAAACAAGGAGGAGAGACAGATAGAGAATTATGGTGGCACTTATTACAACAAGTCAATAACATGTTGGCTATTTGTACAAGTGGAGGGGGAAAGAAAGAGTGGAGGAGGTGTAAAGGGAGGGAGTCGGGGCCCTTGGTTAATGGAGGGAGTAATTTGTGAGTCATGAAAGCCTGATTCATGACCAGAGACTGTCTCCTGTCCACTTTTCTCTTGTCTCAGTTTGACAATGCTCTGGGCATGTTATTACTTCTCAGTCACCTGGAACCAACAGAGGAGAAAAACCCCTCACTCTACCTTTCCTGTCTCAACCTTTCTCTTTAAATCTTTCTTATTTATTTCTCTTGTCTTGCCTCATGTTTTTCCTGCTTCTTCTTGCCTGATCACTCTGATCGCCTTCCTTGCTCCTCTACTTAGTGTAAAAAACCAACAAAAAATAGCCGACAAAAAAAAAAAAAAAAAAACAACAACAACAGAAAGGTCCTTTTATTGTGCTGAAAAAAAAATGCAGTCAATGAAGGGCCTCTTTATGTGCTCCCTCCATTTCTCCCGCCAGCTCTGACACACTGTCTCCAGGTGGCCAGCGGTGCGACACTCTCCCTCGCTCCTGTCCTCTTCTGACAGGCGGAGATGAAGAGAGGGATAGTGGAGGTAGAGTTCGAGACAGCACAGTGGGTGTTCTCTCAGTGAGCTGCAGAGTTAGAAGCTTGTTCAGCCAGCTGTCACAATGCGTCCACCTGACAGTGCAGACATTGTCGGTGTGTGTCTGCACGCCTATGCCACGCACTGGAGAGTGTGTGTGACATATGTACCGTATGTTCATGTGTGTTCCTATATGTGGGTATACTGCCTTGCTTAATGCCAGGCCTCAGCTGCAGTCAACACTTCCTTTCTGTGGACCCTTTGGTTCTGGGTCATTGGCTGTCTGACTTACTGACTGACAGCTTGAAAGGCTAGAAGGAAATTCCCTGAACTCTCACTGAGGGGATGATGTTGGGGTTGAAAGCTGACAGACCTGGAAAAAGGAGGCATCCAAAAGCAAATAAACAACCAAACCAAGAGGCGGGCCAGGTATAGGTAGAGAAAATCCCTTCAGATGACTCCGGTCAGAGGACAAAGTAGCTAGCTGAGTGGAATGTGTTTGCCTGTGGCTAAGCTTTGTTGTGCTGGTGTACATTGGGGTTTAGCATGTTAAGGAGGATAATGAGAGGAGTTTGCGTAGTTGTGAGTGTGTGTTTATGTTAATTGTACAGGTGTAGCATTGTGTTCTTTCAGGTGGGTGGGTATGGTGTACCTACAGACAGGTAGACCCACCCACTTGAACAAACACTGTCAGACTCTGCTCTTTTCGAAAGGGCAGTATCCTGTGAACAAGCTTTATCGTTTTATTGCTGCTCTGGCACTCGTCTGTAATCGTCCTCATATTCTGGGTGGGGACCAAAACAAGCAAGCTTTATCAGATGACCATGACTGTGAATAAGCTGAGCTGGCTATATTAGACCGGAGTTAGAGAGGTTTTAAGAAGCTAGCATAGCAAAACATGTACTTTTCCAAGCCGCTGAATGATTGAAAAAGCAAACATTTTCAGGTAAATGAGAGACAGAGAACCACTAATTAGGCGCAGGGATAATGGCGGCTGAGTACCACCTGTCAAATGACCACTTTAGTCTGTGAAGGCTGGTTGTTTTTGAGGGCACATGCTGACTCACCTGTGTCTAGATACTTTATTCCTGCTGGGAAAGTTCAGCCAAATGACTAAGGATGACACACAAAGCTTGCCATTACACAGAAGTCTTGCAAGACTGTGCCCCCTGCCCGTACCTTGTGTACTCTAGACTGTTTACCTCAATTTACGACATCATCAGCAGTCGCCTGCGTGCCTGCCTCCCAGCCATAATGTTGAGGGGAACCCTAAGCCCTTCAGGGAATGAAAGCATGTGTTACATACAGCACAAGAGGCCAGCAGGGAGTTACCATCTCATTATGGTCGTGTGACTAACCGACTCTTTGTTTGTTGTGGAAGGGGTATAATAAAACATCAATAGTGGATCCCATGCAGCCTTCTGGGGAGGCAAGCCAGCCACCCACCACAGTCATTCGACACGGTGAAAGTTGCAGCGGCGGTTACAGACTCATAGCCGCTTAATTGGTTGAATAAGCTTTCTGTGTTTGTGTTTTGCCTCTTCTCTGTGTGACATTATTAATATGGCTGCCTTCTGTTTTGACGAGGTACGGGAAACGATGTTATTGAGGAGCCCAAGCACCACAAACACCACAACCACCATAAGAACTACTCCCATCATCACGGTCACTACAATGACCTGAAGAGCTTGCAGCTCCACAGCCGACGCAAGAGGAGTATTGGTAAGACTGAATTAATGCTATATTCTTCACCCCAGAGGTTGCATCATGATTATATTTAGCACTATATACATCATAACTTGGCACAACTTATTACAGTGTTATAATGCCCTAAAAATAACCTCTTTCTTAAGTATCACCCCTGACATATGAGTTCCCAGGAGATGAAACCGATCACTTTACACTAATTTCGAACAAAGCTAATAGTTAGTGGCTTTTATATGGCTTTTTGGTGGATAAAAGGAACCCTAATGAAGACATCTACCCAGTATTTATGGCAATCAAGGAATCATGAGAAACGAGTCTGGTGTGTGAGGTTGAAGAGGACGTCTGACATGAAGCCTTTTAATTGGCCAGCGGCTCGGAGATCTAAGACACACGCGTCAGGAGAGAAATATATCCTTGAGCGTGGAAATTCCAGGCATTCAGGGTTCAAGTTGCAGCTCGCCTGGGCTCTCAGTCAGATTTCTTCATAAAACGCCACGCGGTACGATATCTGATTGAGGCGTGTAGTGTGCAAATCTGTGTGTTCAGACTGGCTGCATGCTCTTCACATCACTCCCAGCGGTGCAACATTTAGAGCAACGCAGGATGAAGTGACTGGTTGTATTTCATATATGGGTGCTGTATCATAAGTGACTGATACAGTATACCGTTTAGGCAGCTGTCCACAAAACCCCTCATGATGCACATATCATCTTTACGACATAATGATATCTTACTGTACACTCTCTGTCACATCTTTAGGTTTAAGTGCCTGTCAGAGCATTAAATCTGAAATGAATGCTTACTGCCTTCCTCTTTTCACAAGAGCCAACAGGGTCAAAGGCCATTATTAGATTTCCCACCGGCGGTCATAAAGGTTTTTTGGCCTAGTCACGCTGCATTAACCCCAGTGAGGGCTCTGAACAAAGAAGCAGTCTCTTTCTTTCTCCCTGACTTGATCCCAAAGCTCCTTAGCTGATATGAGATCAGCTTTTTGGAAAGCATGTCTTCTTAACAGCCTTAAAGCAGGATAGGTGTGATCTGAGGTAAGGCGAACAGCTCCCACATCAAGTGAGTCATCAAATAATGAGCAGTGAAGGAATGCAAGAAGCAGCTGGGAGTGCAAAGGACGGATTACAACAATACATCAGCATGCGCTTTCATTCGGAAAATGTGTCACTGGACGCTCATGCAGACCAAACGCTTTAACTTGACTCCTCCCTCTCCTTGTCTCTCATTCCAGTCGAGGAGGCGGTCCCGGCGGTGTGTAAGACGCGGACGGTGATCTACGAGATCCCCAGGAGCCAGGTGGATCCCACATCTGCTAACTTCCTGATATGGCCGCCCTGTGTGGAGGTGAAGCGCTGCACGGGCTGCTGCAACACCAGCAACATGCGCTGTCACCCTTCCCGCAAGCACCACCGCACCGTTAAGGTAAGACGCACACACCTACAGTATAGACGGCCTTTAAGCTAGATAGCTTGCTGAAAAGCATGCCTATATCCACACACACACACACACACACTCAAAATCATTACTGCAACACACCACATTCTACAAACACACCCACCTCCACACACAAATCACCACTTTCCCTCTCACCAGGTAAGTAAATCACATGGGAGGTGGGGTTGGGTTAACCTGGTGTCCTTCACACTTCTTTCCTACCTTACTCCCTCATTCCTATACAGTCCCTCTTCATTTCACTCTACCCCTGTCCTCTGAGCCTCCTTGACCAGTTCTTAGATAGTGGCCAGCTACCCTCTGCGGCCCCCTCCTCTCTCTCCCTCTGTTCCAGTTCATCACCAGCCTCTCTCCTCATCTGTCCTGTGTTTGGCAACAGTCCAGGGTGGCTGTGCCAGGACAACGAGTGGGAGGGAGAGAAGGAGAGAGAGCACAGGGACAGAGAGGGTTTTTGGTACCTTCAGCCAGGACATCTGTTGAAGGCTCGACCAGAGAGGGATGCTCCTGCCAGATATAAGGCAGAGAGAGAAACAGCCTCCGGTATCTTGACAATGTCTGAGTGTCACTGATCACTGCACAGCCATTCCTCTGCTCTGTGTTTGTTTGGCCCTTTGTATTTTCTGGAAGCAGGGAGCCCGGAGGAGGAAAGGTGACAAAGACAGAGCGGCAGGGATGGAAGGGGGTTGCACTGTTCTCAGAAGCTCTTTGGCATCGGCAGCTCGAAAACATGTCCCTCTGTTCAGGATCAGAGGAGACACCGTGGCTGGAGCTGAGTCGTATTTCTGCTGTATTTACACTACAGCCTGTTAGCCAGTGCACGGCTCTGTTTGGAGGTATGAGAGTTATGTGCTCTGTTCTGTAAGAGTGAAAGACAACTGGGGGATAAACAGGATGGCCTGGAACACTCCGACTGTGTTTGTGTTTCTCTTTGAGTCTATCTGTGCTCTCTGTTGTCTCTGCTCTTTAATCATTGTGATCTTGCTTGGCCATGGGCACTTAGACATTGCTTTCTCTTCATGCCGGGCTTTACAGATGCCGCCTTGATAGACCAGCAGAGTAATAAAACAAATACCAACCCCATACCAACCCTGCCTACTGCCTCCTTCCCCCTTGGCACACTGGCACAGGTCAGGGAGGTTTCAGTATGGACAGGAGGACATTCTCTCTGACCTCCTCTTTTAGTCCCAGAGCAGAGACAGTAGGGCTGTACCGACAAGACGGCCACTGTGGGGCACAGGGCACTGCATCCAGGGCACAGGGTTTATGGTCAGAAATGCTGACTCATAGTGCGGTAAGAGAGTCGAGCTCTGATATACAGCACAACTCTGTGTGTCTGTCAGTCTGCATGCAAGCTCGTCTGTCTCCCCGTCTGCCAGACAGTCGGTGTCTGTCATCCTCAATAGCAGCTCTGTCTGTGATCACAGTGACCAGGATGGATAGAGAGACACTGACGACGGCGGACAAGACTCTCTCAAGGCTTGATTCAGCTATTCCTGGAATGCTGAGATCCATGCAACTTTGTCCGTGTCCCCCTCATGACACTGGGGACAAAATGAGCACACAGACTGGAGAGGGATTTTCGGGTGTGGTGGGCAGGGTATCATGGGGTCCGTTTTTCCATGTGGTTCCAGCCGCGGGCAAAGGGGGCTGAGAGGCGTTGTATCTGTGGAAAGGTCATCCGTCAGGGCTCGCTCCGGTCAGGAGACATTCACCACATTGTGTGTGAGAAACATTGTCTCATGCCAAGTTTTTTTTTTTTTTCTGTCTCTCCTCTCAGCAGTTAGTCTGAATAGGGGTTCAGTTTGTGCTTCTCCCTCCGTTTATTAGAAAGCTAAAAATGTTGCCTGTCTACTCTGGGTCTGACTTGTTTTCCTTCTGCTGGCCAAGGATGGGAAAAGAACACATTCCCTGTGTTTCTTTCCATCTCATGCCACTATGCATTTGTCCAAATTCACCTTTATTTATTCATTCCCTTCTTCTCTTTCTCTCCCTGTTACCTTTTTCATGCCATGGACCCAAAAAGGAAAACGGGTCTGTGCAGGCCCTGTATTGTACAAGCCTGTCCTGTTCAGTAGCAGGGTAATAAAAAAAAGAAGCTTTAAATAGGACTAGCCTGAGGGAGGAGAAAATTCTACTTTTCCCCATCTCTCATGCATTTGCATTTTTATTGAGCTTCTTTTGCACTTTGAAACATCACTGAAACTTACTAACTAACTTTGTGCACAAGTAGGTTGCATTAAATAGTATTTTTTGATTTAGCTGCATGCCATGGCATGGAAAGAACAGAGAAAATGAGAACGGTGTAACGAAATGCGCCTTTCTGGCCTTTAAAGATGGTTCTGTATTCATGAAAGAGATTAAGTGAGTGAGGCAGCGGTGGAAAAAGAAACAAAAAAGAGAGACAGAAAGGTTTGGGAAACAGACAGAGGAGCGAGGCAAACCGAATTCTTAATGAGCAAATGTTTTTATGTATTCAGACTATCATCCCAGCATTCCTTTGACTCCTCCTTCACCCCCACCTCCTCTTGCACTTTCAATGACACCATATTCACTCCCCCTGTCTCAGCATCTTGGCTCTCCCCTTTCTTTTCCAACAGTGATTCCTTCACATTTCCTCTCATTTCTCTTTTTCTTCAAGGCTACCAGAACATTTTGCCCATTTTTCAGTGTTATAGTGTGATAGTGTTCACAGAGTTGTTACAGTCTAGATATGGCAGGAATGGAAGTGATGAAAATGAATACCAGAGTTAATAATGTGTGTCACTGGCATTTTGATTCTCTCTTTGTCCATCTGACTCCTCTCCTCTGGTCCTCGCTCTTCCATCCCTTCTCTCTCTTTTTCACATCTTTCTCATCGTCTCTCTTGTACTCCCCCTGCTCCTCTTCTGCATGTCTTTCTCTCTGTCTGCTGACGACTGCAGCTGCATCCAGTGTGTGCGATGGTCTCCTCTGTGCTTTTACTGTAGCTATAAGGCTTGCCAGATGCAACTCGTGTGCGGGATAGAAAGAGAAAAAGATAGTGATCTCGATGTGCATTCTTTTGCACATTAGTCTTTGTGTATACATATGTGTGTGAGCCCGTGTATGAATCTTAACGCCTCTCTGTTTGTTCTTCCAATGGGGCTGAGTAAACAGGCCATGACACAGGGAAAGAATGGAGCCGTCACTCATCCTCTCACTCATTAACTCTTAAGGCTCCTGCAGTACATTTGGTCTGTACATTCATTATCTTCCCTTCCTCATTCACAAATAAGCAGATACAGGAAATGGGGCTCTCTTCTTGTGTCAAGGACAGTTCATTACATTATAGAAACTGAAATAGAAATAGAGAGAAAGCATAAAGGAGTCCCACAAAGTAAATTAAAAATTGCAAAATTGCATTATTTTCTGCTTTGATGGCATTTTTATTATCTCATTTTCACACTATTTTTAAAATCCTCTCATTGTCCCGTCACTGTTTTTTTTTTTTCATGGAGTTTCTACAACTGTCATGAGGTGCCATAATTTGATCAGTATGGCAATTTGCAGACAACACAGTTCAGTTTCTCTCATTTGGTTTGGTTTAGTTGCTGGGGACTTTTGATGAAGCATAAGTGTTTTACAGAGGTCAGAGAGGGTCGTTAGTGCACATCTGTGTAAACCCAAGAAGGAGATCATTTTTGTGTGTTTGTGTGTGTGTGTGAGAGAGAGAGACAGAGAGAGAGAGAGTGCGCTCCATGCTATGCTACGTAAACTCCCCCACCGCAGTGCAGGGACAAGGCCATTTGTGTGAAGCAGCAGCAAGAGGAAGACGGGCGGCAGAGTAATGAAGTGTTGATGGCTGCTGGATCAAAGTGGAGGCTGACAGCGGCCGGGCGGATATAGCCACAGTGCTGAGTGTGGGGGTCCACACATCTCTCTGCACTGGCCCTGGCCCCGACCCCTGCACATACACACACACATACACACACGGTGACAGTTACCTAAGTGACAGTGGGTCAGATCCGGGTGTTGGGGGAAGCAGTAGCTGTGGCCCTGCGGTTCTGTGGGACCCTGACTTACGGGGTGTTTCATAAATAAAAGACAGTGTGACGGTGATACAGTGAGCATGATTTATGATCGTCTGCGGGGTCCTGTGGATTACGTTTTGGGGGAGGGAGGGGGGGCAGATGGGAATGAGGGGCCTCCCTGTTTGAAGTCCCTTGCAGCTGTGAATTATTTTCCCTTTGATTCACTCAGCTCTTTTACTATATGAAGAAGGGTGAGGGAGTTTGTGTGTGTGTGTGTGTATGGATGTGTGTGTGATGTGCACAGCAGGGGTTGTGGGGCAGGTCAGAGACCATGGGAGCGTCACGACCAAGCCAGAAGAGTTTGGCTACTGCTACACCAGCTGGAATGCATCAGCTCAAGTTAGAAAAGTAGCAGCCGTATTTTAATCATATTTACTTCAGCTCTGTATTTTCCTTCACTCCTCCTCCACTGTCCTCCCTTATGCTCTTCCCCACTGACTTCAGTGGTCAGCCTTCAGTCTTGGAGTCTGATTGCCTGTTATGTGAAATAGTTGTTCCCTCCCTCCTCACTCTGTCTGTCTCTCTCCTGCAACAGAGCCATCTCCCACTCTTTAATTTTACCCCTCTGTCAGTCTCTGCTTGTTTTTTTTTCTCCCTTATTAAAATCTTTATTTTCCCCTCTTTTAAGTGCACAGTAATGACTTTCTCATCTGCAAGTCTGTTGTTCTCTGAAGACACGTGGAGGAGGGAAGAAATAAATGGAAAGATTACACATCTTTGGATTCTTTGATATTTGATATTGCATAAAGGTCCGTTCAGTCTCTCAGGGGTAGGGTAACACAACACACAATGCGGTCAAGGGCAGATACTGTAGATATTCACATCTGGTGATACAGTAATGTGTGTATGTGTGTGAGAGAGAGAGAGAGAGAGAGAGAGAGAGAGAGAGAGAGAGAAAGAGACGGGTGGGGAAAGAGTGTTGGGCCACAAAGTGCCATTTCGGCATTGCAAGCCTGTGAGCAACGTGACAAATGCTCTCCTTGCTTCCTCTCTTCTCCACACACCGCCTGTGATAACCTCTTCCACATACTGCCCTGAGTGTGTGTTTGTGGGCTGTGGGAGGGTTGAAGCGGAGGGCAGCAGCAGGTTGTCTAGCCTGTCTTTGTCTGATGTTCAGTCTCCTTCTTCTGTGGTTTGCTCTTTTCCTGTCTGTCTTCTGGGTGTCATTTTTTTCTTTCTTTGATTTCAGAAGACTGATGGAGCTTCTTCACATTCCACCTCCCCAGAACTTTCCCCAACTCTCTTCCACAGTCCTAATATCTCAACAAGTTATTTTATTTTTTCCAGGGAGCAAGCTCTGAGTGTCTCCCTTGCCAAACTCTACCCCCCAACAGATGAATTGCCACCCCGCCCTGCCACCTTCCACCCCTCCGTTCTCCAAACACACACACACATACATTTCTATTTATTTTTGCTCGATCCTGTCACTGTTCCAGTTCACGATGGCCCGCGGCGCACATCCATATCCCCAACGTGTTTTCCTTGGAAGGCTGGAGTAAAACTTTCCCCTCCATCATGCTCTCATCAGTACTTTGTGCGCCGGGAATTCCCAATTAACCCAAATGGGACAATCGGCTTCACACGGAGGGCCGCGGAGACACCGAAGACAAACTGGGGGGGGTGCACTTCCCAGAGCCCCCTGCCTCACCCCAACCCTCTGGCTCGGATATCATTCCACAGTCACTCGGGGGACTCTTTCTCAGGGCCCCGGCTTTCTAGGGAGTTTAGAGTGGTTTGATTTATACAAAGAGAGAGTGGGGCCCCCTCGTCGTAGCATGGGGGTCTCTTTCTGATGTATGTTTTATGTGGGAAGTCATTGACTCTGGATAGGAAGCTGGCGTTCTTTGTACAGAAGTGAAGAAGTGGCTAAAAATGGATGAAAGAGAAATTTAATAGGGATGTAAAGTAGAAGAATTGTAGGAGCGAAGATTGCCGTTCCTGTAACGTCAACACGAGAAACAGGAAACAAGACAGAAAGAGAGAGTGTTGACAAAGTGGGCAGAGCAGAGGCTGACTAAGAAGTGTTATATAGCACAGTTATACACATTCACAGACAAATATGAAAGTGTGAGTGCTTTTATGTGTGTAGTAACTCCTGCAGGGAGTGTTTTTAACCATGCTGTGTGAGGGGCAAGGAGACATGGCTACTGCTGGGCCTCTCATCAAGGGGGCCCATCGCTTTATCCTTCTGTCAATAGTTGTTTATTTGGCAAGGAGAGTTTGTTTGTCTATGTGTGTGTTAGTTAGAAGGATCAGCCTCAGTTGTAAGCGACTCTTTTAGCTTCCTGCTGGCTACTTCTGAACCCCCCCCCCCATCAGCTGAGAGATTCCCGTAACCAACGGCGGCAGAGTCGTCCGCAGAGACAGCTGCATCTTTCATCTCTCTTTCCTCTCTCTCTCTTCCTCCCACCCTGTTTTTCAGTCAGATAATTTGATTAACTATTAGCAGCAGTTTTCTGGGAAGTTCATGTCATCCTGTGATACTGTCTGCACTTTTGGTAGATAACAATAAACCTTTGAAAACTTCTCTATCTATCCAGTGTTAGTGTAATAAATTTCCCTGGTGGGTAACCCAGAAACTAAATGTTAATAGGTAACACATGAATGTCATTTAATGCTAGTCATGATCATGGTCAGTCCCCCCTCCCCCTTCCTTAAATAACCCCTCTGTTTGCACACACACACACACACACACTCACACACCCTAATGAGAGTGATGGTCCACCTTCCTGCTCGTTGCTCTGGCCCTTTCGCCCACTCTTTCTCTCTGTCAGGCCCCGATAACGGCAAACACACCACCGCTAACCCAGACACCATTGTCCTCTGTTTGCTCACCGCATACTTCTGCTTGCTTACCCTCTTTTCACTCCCTCTCCTCTTTCTCTCTCTCTTCTCTCCATGGAAAGAAACTGTTGCAAAGGAGCGGCTTGGTATGTTATGGTATGTTGGTATAATATGTTCATTTGTCTGAATGACTAATTCAGCACTGAGAGTCAGCCTTGGCGCTATGCCATCACAGGCTAGAGGAAGAAAGCCTCTCATCAGTTTTGGCCCTCTGTCCGTGCGTGTGTGAGCCTCATGCCGACTGCAAAACCATGTTGCTCATAACACCAGAGAACGTTGGGAGATTGTCAGCCAATATCCTCTCTTGTGCAGTGACCAGGTGAAGCAGGCGATATTATTTCCATGTGGCCCCCAGGCCCCTCAGTGGTGGATCGGGAGGTTACCTGCCCTTGGCACTTAGATCAGAGAGGGAAAAGCATGTGGCCACCTCCCCTGAATTACACAACAAGATCATCATAACCTCCACACAACCTTCCCTCTTCAGCTTTCATCTAAGCTTTAATCAACATAGCCTATTCATAACGCAGCAAGGATTGGTCTTTTTTTTCATTACTAGCTGTTGGGTGGGAAGTGGAGGTCAGCCCTGTTGTGTTAAACTGAGAGGGTGTTAGCTGGACTGAAGGATAGGAATTCCTGCCTTACTCCTGTGTTTGTTAGATTAGAAGAGCAGCTTTCTGGGGTTCTGCTGCTTAGATTAGCCCATGTAAACTGTATTTCATGCATGCACATGTAAAGCAACACTTTCCCTAACCCATGGAGAAATATTAATGTGCTCTCAAACCAGCCTACATGTCAGGGCAAGGAGAGGGAGTTTAGGTGTGTGTCTGTCTGGATGTGGATGCTCCAGGCCTGGAGCAAGGGGGGGGATCTCCCAGCCTCTCTTCTCCCGCCAGAGTAAACCTTCCCTGGGCGTTAGGGCGTACCCTGCTCCCCCCGTACCCTCCATTTCTCCTCTCTCATTGTTTGAGTTTGCTTGGACAGGGTCATACACTCCATTCAGTATTTACACACCTGATCAACAGCCCATAGAGCACACAGCGAGCGGAACCAAAGCATCAACGTCTGAGGAATGCTGCCGTCACACTTCAAACACAGCGAGGCAAAGCGACGGCTGGATTCTTCTTTTTTTTTTGTTTGTTTGTTTTTTTTTTTTTTTTTCATGAATCGGTTTATGAAAGAGTCATCAGTCACAGTGCTACGCCTCTTGATGCTAGCAGATAGGCAAAGAGTGTGCGCATTCATTGATGACACACTCTCTGCGAAGAGTAATGTTGGCGCTGGAGTTGGCTCTGTAGCTAACCTTTTCTCTCTTCCTCTCTTCAGGTGGCCAAGGTGGAGTATGTGAGGAGGAGACCCAAGCTGAAAGAGGTCTTTGTGCGGTTAGAAGACCACCTGGAGTGTGTGTGCACGTCACAACATCATGTGGTGGAGCACTCAGAAGCAGAAACAGGTAAAGGTGACCTTCAGATTCATTGTACATCATTGTTACGTTATCACAAATACTGTCCCGGCATTGCCTTTTTGCAAAGAAGTCAGTCAGAGGTTGACTTTGATAGCTGAGTCCCGCCCTCATCCCTGCGTCATCATGCATCGTCTCGCTTTCCTGCCTTCCTCATATGTGTCTGATGGTCCTTCTCTGTCTGGCTCTTTGGCTTTGCACTGGATGACCTTTTTCTATTATCGCCTCTAAACAGACAGACACACCTGTGAGGTGGCCCGCTATTGCAAAACTGTAAAGCTTGTGTGTTTGTGTCTTGTTAGACAAGGTTATGTGTGTGTGTGTGTGTGTGCGTGAAAGTGTATGCAAGTCTGTGTGTTAAGGGAGGGTGTCCAAAGGCTGCTTGGCATGACAGCAGGTAAATCCACCAGTGCCTTGATCTGAAGCTTTTCTTTCCCTGGGAGCAGATAAGTGCTGTGATGTGTGCTGATAAGGCATCTCAAGTATTTATAGTGTGTCATATCTTTGCACTCTCTGCTTCTGTCCCAGGGCTGTTGTGCCTCTCTCTGTATCATAAACCCTGCTTCTTGCTTTTAACCCTCCTTCCTATCCACCCTACCCAACTTTGTGTTTTCAGGCCACCGTAGGGCTAAAGCTAAAAAAAGGAAACCTAAAAAGCTAAGGCCCAGCAAGGATTTATTGGCAACATAATAAAGTTGCGCTCATTACCCAAAGTCCACTGGAAAGCTGTGAAGGGAACAGGTAGGACTTTAGCACCACGGCGTCCTCTCACCTTTTGGCACTTCACTGGCCCAATCAGGGCACAAGGAGGGCCCGCCAATCACTGTCACCAATCACATCACAGCCAATCAGTGTGAGAAGAGGGAAGGCTAAAGAGTTTCATGCTCTGTGCCCCAATGCTGCATGTTGATTTCTGTTGCTTGCTGAGCATGCACACTGCCCTCAACTGCTTTGTGCCACTGTGTTGAGATTGTGTGGTTGTGTGCACCATTTTTGTCGTGTTATACAGTAAATCAACACCCACCATATGTCTGTATAAAAGACACTCTCTCTCTCTCTTTTTTTTTTTTGTTCTCCTTCACCTTATCATCTTGTCATCACCAATATTTATCTGATCTCCGCCTGTCACTAAAAGAGAGAGGGTCATTATTTTGTACAATAAAGGTCACTGTTTGAAATCTGGAGGAACATGATTCAGAATGTTGCGGGTCTTGTGTGTGTTGTGTCAGCTTGTTTGAAATGCATGACCAAATTGAAGCAATTGGGCACAAAATGCAAAAATGTAATTTTTATAATTATTTTTTATGCTGTAACACATATTGTGTTTGTAAAATTGTAATACTGATACAAGCTTTTGTGCTTTCTCCCACAGTGGATGTGAGGTGAAACCAATCGGAACAAGGGACTTCATCGTGGGAGGGATAAGTAGAGGATGTTACCAACAGGAGACCTGCTCTGTCCTCTTCCCCACTGCCGTGCAACCTTCTTTAAAAAAAGAAAAACCCAAACTTTTCTGTAAGGACAAGAGACTGAAAAATAGGCAACAGACAAAAATAAATAAGATGCCAAAGGTGCTTTTTTTCTAAAAAACAAAAAAAACAAAAAAAAAAACTAACAAAACCACAAAAAAAAACAAAACAAAACAAAACAAAAAAAAACATAAATCAGTGATGTTGACTTTCTCTGTGGTACAAGAACTACCCGGACAACTGAATCCTGTCGCTGATTAAGAAGAGGAGAGAAACATACTCTGGAGCTGGAGCAGGGCAGAAAGAGGCCGAAGGGAGATGATGAAAGGGATTTGTGTCGAACATTGTGACAGACTTTGTTTGAACAAGACGCACAACAGAAATGGCTATGAAATGGTTGGATCAAACTTTTGTGGGAATCTGGTGCTCAGACTTGAAAAACAGTGGTGGATGACCTCCTGCTGAGCAACATAAAAGTGCCCTGCCCTGTTTAAATGACTCTTACGTACACAGGAAGAAAGAAAGAAAGAGAGATATAGGAAAACAATGGAAAGCAATGGAGTTTTGGAGATGTTTTTTTTTTTTTTTTTGCAAAAGACTCTCTATGGAGCATCAAACATCTTGAGTTTTTGGATGTTTGTTCTGAATAAGGGGCGAATCTTCTCTGAGACCCCTGGTGGCCTGTGACTTTGCCCACCTGCTATGTACAGTTTAAGTCTGAAAAGGATGCACCCCTACTTACAAACTATTTATACATGTGGACGTTTGCCTTCTGTCTCCTCCAGTACAAAAGAAAGACAGAACAGAAAAGGTGTTTTTTGGAGACATGCAAGAGTCCTGTGTGGTCCGGTTCTGCGTAACCATCAGTATCACAATCTCAATGTCATTTTTTAGTCATTGTTATTCTTGTCATCCATGTTTCTTATTATATTACAGTATATCTGAATGATGTCAAGTCTTGTAAATGGTTTGGATATATGTGTGCAAGGAGGAGATGTGAGAGTCAGTACAGGAAGATGCTTTATTTTTGTTATGAAATATATTATGCTTACTTATATCCAAGCAGGAATTATGTTTAATTCTTTTGTTGTGGTTGAATGTCTGTATTTAATCCATTGGAAAATATGCAAAAATGTGGGTAGGGGTTGGAAAAGGGCTGCCTATGTTTGTCAGCGTGTGTGCATCAGTGCATCAGGGCTGTGAAAAGGTGGGACAGACTGGCTTAAACATGGCAGCTTCACAGTTAGTGGCCATACAGTTGCTTATTCTACAGCCATGATAAAGCACTGCCGACTGCTTTATGCAACAAGTGATGTTTCACACAAACGTGCATAAAACACATCAGCGTGTGTGCATGCCAATCACATAAGCACACCAAGATGCTAGAGCAACTCTAGTGTGCAAGCACGCATGTACGAGGCGAGATAGACAGGGTGTGTGTGTGTGCGTGCTGACACACACACGATTTCTCTGCCACATGATGCTATTTTTCATCCATATCACTGTAACGTTGATAAGGAAGATGCCCGCCCGGTCTACTTCACAAACACACACGTTGTGCCTGCAAAGAGCAAAGTCCACCTCAAAGAGTGAATGAGCGAGCAAAGCAAATCGAAAAGTGCATGAATGGGCTCCTTGTTTAGCCAGGTTTTTACTCCTCTGTTGACAGGAGAACAAATCTCTGATCACTCCCCCTTTTGAAGGGACTCACACCTCATGTAGCCACATACCATCAGGACAGATGGATGATGGGTGATCTCAGGTGGCCTGAAAACAGTGTAGTGTTGGCCTAAACCTGCGCCCCCGATGGAACAAACAGTTACTTCCTTACCAGTTCCTGTAACAGTGATGAATGTGTAACCAGGCCAACACGGTGCAAAAACAACACTCGTCTTCCACCCCATGTTCAAAGGAGGAAGTTTGACTGAGATTATTATTTTTTTAAACAGTCAAAGGCGAAACAGTGAGTCACTGTGAGGTGATTCAAGTAAAAGTCGAGAGAGAAAAAGCTTGACTGAAACATGGCTGTATCAGCTACTGCTGAGCTGTGAACAGACCTTACACACACATACACACACACACACACACACACAGTCCACCTGTGAATCAACTAACCGTCAGTTGACTGGTGCTATATTTATAAGGCTGATGTTTCATCACTGTTCACATTCACATCTACATCAATGTAAGACAGTGCTCTCAGTAAACCAGGGACCACGCTTAGAGCTATTTGATTAAAGAAAACACCATTACATTATCACTAAGCCTTTACTACTTTTCTTTTGGGCTTCCATTGGATAAATACAGCAATGATCATAATTTATATATTTATGTTTTCAACAATAAATATATTTCTGCTTATGAAATTGTTAATTGGATGTTGAGTCCCATAATGTGTTTGTGTTGTGTCTCAAGGATGATATTTATGAATACATTTAGGTATGGAATGACATGCAGCACAAAAGACTGAGACTAATGGAGATGAAATAACATTATGGAAAGCAAGAATTAAGTACATGAGAAATATTATACTGAACAGAGGAAGGAGGGTAAGAAACCTAGAGGGCAGAGGGACTGTCCTGCACCAGAAAAAACCTCCATACATAGATAATTTTGACCTAAACTAAATAAGTTTATAATATACAAAATGCAAAAGATATGTAGATGATGTGATCTTAAAAGGATGGAGTCCACATGTGTTGGTGCTGGTGCAGGAAACAGGACAGAAGCTGGATGTGAGGTTGGTGGTGTATACAGGAAATGTGAGCTTTTTCAGGCTTGCAGGCTGAACAGGAGCTGGGCTTTATTCCAGGATCCACCAGCAGCCAGACGGTAGGTGCTGGGGGCTTTATTACTTTTTCCCGAGCAGCTCACCCTAATCCCAGGGCTAAGGGACATGAAAGTCCCTCTCCTCCGCACTTCCCGGCCATACACCCAGCTTATTACCTTAGGAGGGAGCCAGATAAAGAAAGGCAGAACATGAAAGAGAGAAAGGATCAGAGAGACAGCAGCTCTGCAAGCTAGTGGACCAGGGGATAAAGTGAATAAAGTAAAGATAAAAGAAAGAAAAGAGGCTTGATTGATTTTATTGTTTTTATCTGGCATGCACTGTTTCATTCATAAAGACAGAGGGAGGGCTGAAGTGAGGATTGAGGAGTCAGTATAGCATGTACAGTGTATTCACCATGCAGGATAAAGAGAGCAATATGTCATGGTGGGATAAGATGAAGTAGGAGGATGGAGAGAGGGAGAGAGGGTTGAGAATACACTGAGGAGTAAGAGTGCAAGGAGGTGTATAGAGAGAAAAAAAATGGATAGAAAGAGGGAAGAATGGAGGATAGAATATAATAAGAATAGGATGTGGATAGAAAGAATAAGAAGTGGACTCAGGATGTGAGTAATCGGCACCACAGCAAGAGGGAGCAGACAGGGCAGTACTAAGTGGACATGCTTTCATAAACAATGCCAGAGGGGGACGACAGGGAAGACAAGGTGTGAAGAGGGCTGCTGAATGGGCTCTGTGTGTGTGTGTGTGTGTGTGTGTGTGTGTGTGTGTGTGTGCAGTTGAACAATACCAAGGAGGTCTCCTGGTGTGAAACATGGACGACTGGAATTTTGGCCTCTTGCAGAGGGTGTGATTTGACTACCTACAATGTGCAGGGTCAGAGTTCAGGGTTCAGAGGTCACAGGGGGATGTTGCTGGTGGTGCAAAGTGGCGGATGCATTGTAAAGCTTTAATCATCCCCCTGCATTTCCATGTTTAGTGTAAATAAATTGTACTTTTCAAATGAACATTTTTTTTTTTTAGTAAATTTTATGTTTATTGGATATAAAACTCATAATAATAACTGAATGTAAGAGAACCTGATCTAATCGACAGATGGTGTTAGTTTAGGGCCTCAAATCCCTCAGAATCAGCCAAGACTATTTCCTTCCCAGATTACAGATCTTGTAACCTTTGCTTCATTACTTACACCCACTCTTCCCTCCCCAGTCCTCCCCTTTCCTCTTTCCCTCCATGTCACCCTGTTATGTTTCTCCTCTCTGCCCCAACCTGTGGCTTCTGGATTTTGAGGAAAGGCAGAGGTGGCCTTTGAAGATGGCGACAGCCAAGTTTGTCTGGGGCCAAAGCCATGAATGCATGTCTTTGTCCATGTCTCTCTCACGTCTTCGTATCCTGCCCCCACTACACCCCTCATCCTCCCTCTGCCCCCACAACACACACACACAAACTCACACGGACACGCTCATGCCCTCGCCAGGGCCCCCATTGTACAAATGACTCCGCTAATTATGTATTTAAGGTATTTGGCTCTTGTGAAAACAGCTTTGGGTTAGTGGTGGAAGGTGGTAGTGGCGTTTGGGGAGAGGAGGCTGTGTAGGAACGTGGGGTGGTCCATGGTCTCATGGCTATCATTACTGCCCAGCGTTTTATGTAAACACTGGATTAGAACAGCGAGGGTTGATTGAGGAGAGGGGTGGTGGAGGTGGTGGTAGGGTTTGGCACAGGGGAAGGCAGGTCGCCTCTGCTTTGGTCTCTGGTTTCACCCCAGGGTGGCAGTCCCTCAGAAACCTTTCTTTCCTGCGCACACGTCACCTCACACAGGTTACGGTTTATTAGTAACACATGGGAGGTGATATAGTACATATTCACTAATCGTATCTCTTTTTGGTATTCCTGTCTCTTAAAAAAGTTCATCCCATTTGAGAAGGCTTGTTTTGAATCTCTCTGGCGTCAATTTCAAACATTTACCTGCCCATTGGCAAGAAGCATCCTTGCTGTTACATTTTATACTAAAGAATGACTGAGGTGATACTAATTTTCTGTGGGATGTGGGCAAATCTCTTTGCAAAGCATTGTGGGATTCCACACAACAGAGGACTGATGAGCAACGCAAAAACACAGGAGGGTCTGACAGTTGAAAAAGACGGCAAACTTAACTAAAGTCTCCTTCATTCCCAGTTGCCATTCGTCCTTTCTCCCACTATCCTTTCACCTTTCTTCTCTCTCTTTGTTAAAATGCTTTGTCACAGCCCCATCACTTGTCATGTGTCTGGGCCACAGTGAAGGATGGGGCCATCCTGTTGTGAGTGGCCGCAGATGGAAAGCTCTGAAACCGGATCACTGCGCTCTGGATCCTGCAGGGGAGGGGGCTGACTGATGATGCTGATAAACCTGAGACAGACAGCAGCCTGCCTCTCAGTGGGACCCCTCTCACAGTGGCACCGACGCTATATGTTCTTCTCACTTTATCTCATCAAGGGTATTCAGTTTTGAGTTCTGCAAAAGACTCACATTGTCCCGTGTGGCAAACCACATTCAGCAAAACTGGCAAAAACATTGAGCAAACAGCGCTAATCCAGTGCATACAGAGTTTACTGGTACGGTGACGGAATTAGATTTCATTTCCTCTTTGTTAAGTCTGTCTGTATCTCTTTTAATTAACTGTGTCTGCGTGTAGGTTAAAAGAAAGCAACCTGGAAATCCTCGCTGGCTGATCCATAATTACTCAACTTGCTTTTTCTCTGAGTACTGTCTGACTGAAGTGAACCTGGCAGACCCTTAGTCAGGTCTTCTTAAACGAAGGGGAAGGAAGACATGAGAGAAGCAGGCAGTTAAGGGGAACGTGGCATAGGAACTACTGAGAGTGTAGAGGTCTCTGGAAGGAGATAACTCCGGTTCTAATGGGAGCTTAAGTTCGTGCGTGTTGCAATTACAATTGGAGATGCATGGAATCACTGCCTCTACTGTATATGTGTGTGTGTGTGTGTGTGTGTGTGAGAGGTTGAGTGTGTGTGCATGCATGTTTTCCGATGGGAGCGCAGTTAGGGAAGCCAGTTTCCCTTTGCACATCAAATAAATCAAAAGTCTACAATTAGAAAGAAGGAGTGAGCAGTGTTTGGTTTGTGGGAAGAGAGGAAGAAAACTTGGAATGTGTCACTGCTATTGAGGAATGAGGAGTGCGTGCATGTGTGTGTGCGTGCACGTTTGTGTGTGTGCAATTATACGTGTGAGGTCGGGAGTAGCCGGCCCAGCCAACATTCTTGGGCAGCAGTATTATTAACTGTGGTGGAACCATTATCAGTGTTTACTTTGATCCAACCACCATCAGAGGAGTAATGGACTCAGCTGAACCCTGCCTCTCTTGCTTTTTCCTCATATGATGCTTGTCTTTATCGAGATGATGATGTTCAGGATGGTCTTTACCTCATTATTCAACACCAGAAGAACTGGTGAACTAAAAGGGAGGCTTCATTAAAATACTAGCTAAGTGATGTATGTGTGCATCCAGCACAGACCATCACTGCCTCTGATTCTTTGGATAAAAGCTGTTGAACTGTGTCTGAAGTGAGTCAAACATGGAGGGCTTTGCATTCTCCTACATCCCATAATTCAACAGTGCGATAAGACCACCTAGTTTTACAACCTGACTTCAACACTTGTGAGGAAGCCTATACACACACACATGCCCACACACACACACACACATGCCCACACACACACACACACACACACATACCACTCTCTTATCTTTAAAGCAACACTATTGTCAATAGACAGTGCAGACACACACAAACACACACAAAGACTTTCTTGTGCTGACAGAAAGAAAAAAAAAAAATGACACAAGCTGCATTAATGTAGGGCTCTGGACCTTGTGGTGTGTGTTGTAGTGTGTCTGTGTGTGTGTTTGATCATACAGTTTGCATTCAGAGTGTGGGAAAGACTGAGGTAGCAGCCGCACACCTATCTGTCTGATGGGGGTATGATGAGAGCATCGCAGAACAGACCTCACACTGTTCACGCCGGCTGGCAGGTGGCAGGCACACCTGGTACTGCGGAGTACCTGAGCACACACACATTTACCAAAAAGAACGATTAATAATGCATGCACGTGGCAGCTGTTGTTAACTGGACCTTTTTCTTGGCAGATATTTTGGCTTGTCATGGCAGGTGTAGCTTGTAACATTAATTCAGGCTCTGACATTTTCAGTGTAAATGACCCTTTTTCTTCATCCTGGAAGGTGTCTGTCGTTTGTTTTATGTTGTTGTTTGTCTTCCAGTTTTGCACCAGTCACAAAATAGAAATGTCATCAACACGGCCACTTGCTTACTGCGTATCCTAGTTCTATTCATACATCGGCTCAATCAAACATTACATAGACTTTGCACTAGGGAGCTGGCAGTATAAAATCAGGTTAATGTCCAGTCCAACTGGTTTTGACATTTGCGTTTTTGCATACAACCTCCACAGGTAATGCCTGGATAAGTTCAGGGTTGCAGTGCATGTGTGAAAGCAACTTAAGAAAGTGGAGAGTCTGAACCAAGACAGAAAAGGTGCAGGCCAGTTGCCATTTTTCTGGTCATTTGTCTGTGACTGGCATAGATCCACAGTCTTAATCTTAGCTACAAAATTGTGATTGGCTCAGGTGTATTTTTCTAACTGGGGAATATCAATCATTGAGCACAACACAGAACTGTTTGTATTCCTGAAAAAAATTGAGATATGGATTGTGACCAATAGCCAATGGATTTTAGCCATTCTCAATATTATCATGCCCACAGTTTTTGTTTCTTTGTAATGCCTCAGTGTACTAGTAACTATTAACTATTAAGTGCATTTCTTGCAAAATCTCTTACTTTAGAAAACTAGGATGTCATATATGTAAATATATATACAGTACAAAACAAAACTGAATACAAACCATGTCAATATCATTAAAATGTTAAATAATTGCAAAGCATGTCAATTTAATACAAGTTTATTTACTTATAGCCAAAGCCCAAGAAGAATGAAGCCAATTAAATTTAAAAAAACGAAATTTTTGACTATTATACTAACATGGAAGGTCCATATTTATAAGAGCCAACTGCAACAAAATCAGTACACCCTTCATTAGTGAGATTCCATTCTTTAATTTAAAAAAAATATTTTGTAGGTCCACGCTTATTTTTGATGACAGATTCGACCCTCACAGGCATGGATGATGCCACTCTTGTACAGATCCGTGGAGATATGCTCTGCTGTTCTTCACAGATGTTTCTTTTCATTATGTTGTTTGCTGGAGGTGGTTTGTTGCTCCACCTTCCACTTGAAAATACTACAAAGGTGTTCTGTTAGATTCAAGTCAAGGGACATACTTGGCCAGGTTGTGGTTTTCCCTTTTTTCTCCTTTAAAAACTCTTTCTTTCTTTCTTTTGGATCACAGTCATATTGGAAAATCCCTCTCCTGCCAAGCTTCTTGAGATTGAGAGTCATCCTTTCATTCAGCATCTGGTTAGAAAAACTGATAGTGCCATCCATAAATGTCACCTCTCCTACATCATCAGGCCCATATCAGCACACTCCCACCACCATGTTTCACAGTCAGCATCATGAAGTCACTATGATACTTCTGGACCACACCAAACATGTTGGACCCCATCTGATCCAAACAAATTTATTTAGATTTCATCTGACCAAAGAATGTGTTGCCAACATCCATCATTCCTCTTTGGCAATGTTTTATCTTGCAGTTTTGTGGGCAATGGTTTTCTACATGGATGCTACGTCCTTCACACCATCTGATAAGTCACTGAAACCCCAATGTTCACAGATAATCATTGTGCCAAGTCAGAGGCACATACCCATCTGTTTTTCAATGCCAGGTGGCATAAAGAGCCAGCTGTGCACGGCATCATTTTTTACGGATGGCCATTGAGTCTTCGGTCACTGGTAGTATGATTCCTCCTATACATCCTAACCACTGCTACAAATGTGTTTCACCATATGTTCAGTCGCCACAAGTAGGCTACAGTAGGCCTAGGGGCCAGCAACTAGAGGGCCTCAAAACCTGCAGCCTCATCCTAGCTTTTTTTTTTTTTTTTTTCTTTTACTAATACATTATTGTGTCTATGTTGAAATATGAAGCAATTAATGCATATTTCCTTTATTTGCAAATAAGAAAATATTTGTTTTACTGGCTGCGTCTGTATCATGATAATGACGAGTCAGGTCAGAGGTCAAGTGGAGGTGAAGGACACTTCTTAAAGCACCAGGGAAAACAAACGTTGGAACAGTGGAGCAACAAAGAAAAAAGAAAGAAAAAAAAAGAAAAGGATATTAGAGAACCTGAAATTTGGACAAACATACCATCTATCTTGACTATTTTTTTTTTTAAACGGCTACTCATCTTGCTAGCATTAGCAAAGCGGCTGGAGAGGATGAAGCTAATGTCACAGGAAGAGGTTAGCGACGGGGCAGTTAGCTCAGCCATTAACGTGAGCGATGGACACCTGTTCAACTGCCCCACCCTCGTCTCCAGTGAAGTAGGGTGAGCGGGTTGCCAGGTGAGCAGCCCACAATCCTACAATTTATTACTTTCAACCGAGAATAAAAAAATAAATAAACTTAGAGCAAGGATGAGGCAACAACGCTTGGACTCATAATCAGTACTGGCTGTGGAGTCTCAACTTGTCAGAGACCTGGACTGAAATGATGTGGTGGAGGACTTTTTGAGGAAAAAGGGCCAGAAAGAAGACTTGACGTGAGGTAGGCTTCCTCTCATTATTGAAACATTATGGACCATCCTAATTTAAGGTGTATATTCTTGTTGCCTCTGTACCAGGATGGTTGATATGGTGGACATCCTGTGTGGTACAGGTTACATACATTGTTTGTTATAGGTCTACCTAGGCAAAGCAGTATGAATTGATCACTTTGTGTGTGTGTGTGTGTGTGTGTGTGTGTGTGAGAGAGAGAGAGATGGAGGAAATCTGAATCACAGAGCTGTATTGTTGGAAGTGGGGCAGTTTGTGTTTGTGTATGCCAGAAGGATATTGTTGCAATCATGTGTTGTAAATCCTGTATGATAAAATATATCTGCAGGTGATGATAGACTGACAGGCTGTCACCTGTAGCCTGTCAGTGTAAATCCTGTACAAGCTACAGGTGTTTCCAGCTCTAGGATTTTGTGCCAAGGGGCTTCTGCATTCTTAATTTAATTGAGTAGCCAGCTGGTGCTCTTGTGCCCTATCCCATCTTTGTGAAGTCTCACAATCTAATTTCAATTGCTATGGCCAAATCCAGTAGTGTGAAAAATGTTGTGACCCGGTTGTGACTAGCAATCAGCATGGCGGCGAGTGGCAGTGAACGAGAGTGGAAGACACATGACAAACAATTCTGAAGATTCAGGGAGGCTATACGGCTACTGTATGAGAGTTAACCTCTCAACACTCTCAGCTTCTCTGTTTTTTTTGTGAAAAGCCTTGAACTATTGTCAACTGGGGAAGAACGTCCACATACGACTGCCTTTGATGCAAGGTAGGGCTGAGAGGCAGGAGTGGAAGCAAGTTTGACAGAGTGGCTTCCGAGGGGAGGTCACAACAGTGGGGGAGGAAGGAGCGGGAGATGGAGGGACAGTGGGGGAGAGGAAAGACTGTGAAAGGATCTCTGACAGCTTGTTAACATTGCCTGCTCTCAGACTTCACAGCACCATGTTTGTTCTCTTTGTCACATCTTGCAAAAGAGCAAATCCCTTTTTTTTCCTCTAAAAACCCATTATGCTCTTTTCCTTTAATCTTTCTTTTTATACAACATGAGGGTTTATCTCTGTATGTCCTTTTATACCACTATGTTGCCCTTTTGTTTCATTGTGTCTCTGTTCCAAACTCTTGTTCTCACCCTCCTGATTCTTTTTTTCCTGAGTAGATAATAAAAAGCATTAAAACTGCTTTTGCAGTATTTCGACACATTCTCAGTTTGTCTGTTTTCATCTGCACGCAGTTTTTACCTTTCCCCATGCTCAGTAAGATGATGTCATTGCAGACTGTGTAGAGAGAGAAGCACACACATGCATGCATGGTTCCCCACTAACCCTAATGCTTTATATTCAGTGGTTTTCAGTCTGACCTGAATATCTCTGACATGACTTTCACCAAAGCTAATAACAGCAACAGGATAACTGCTACCAGTGCTGCTGGAAGTTGCCTGGCAAAGTTATTGTCGTAGGATGAGAAACAGACCCAGCAGTGGTTGGGAAACTCAGTGACCTGCATGCCAGTTTGACTGCACCATTTATGAGTTTAATTCAGGTTCAGTCCTACCCCCCTCTCCTTCCCCTCACACACACACACCCCTCTGTCTTTCCCTCTCTCTCTTTAACTCGCTTTCCATGAGCTAAGCGGCATGTGAACACCTGCTATTTTAAATGACATACTCATTGTCGTGCAGCGCTAAAGGTGTAAATCATTGTGGGCCACTGCGTGAGGCAGCCGTGCACGTACACTTGAACATAAATGACTGACACTGCCGACCTGCTGACGGAGAAAGGAGGGCAAAACAGAACATGTGCTCAGCGTCCAGGAATTCCTCTTTCACTCCCCCTTGCTTATTTAAGCTCTACTCAACAGCAGATACACACGCGGCTATCAGTTTAGATTGTTCAGTAGCTGCTGAGTTGTCTTTGCTGTGGCAGTGCAGTGTGTGTCCTGTTGTAAAGGTGTAACTGGGTTTACTGCAAGTAGGTTTAATTTAACACAGCTGGTGAGTCTACAGCCATACTAGCGGCTCTGCAAGGCTGGTCTTAGGAACAGCAGAGTTTTCAGCATCTTAATTTAGCATTCATTATAGCATTTGTTTTGCAGGTAATTTGTCATAACCAATTTATTGGACAAACTGAAAGTTTGACCTGATGATGACCCTGGATGAAAAGGATCACCAAACTTATTACATTATATCCTGAGGGAAGGCAATCCATCCCATAGCTGTCGAGAGATTTCACTCAAATCTAGAAATGTGATCAGCCTGTGAGGCTTAAGAAAAAGTCAGGAGAACACCACAGTCAGTAAGATTCATCCTTACACCATAAATGTCTGCTCTGAATTTTGTGGCAATCCAACCAGTAGCTGTTGGCATACTTCAGTCTGGGTCAAAGTGGTGGACCGATTGAGCAACATCATCATCCCAAGAGCTGCAATATAAGCATGGCTAAAAACTGCAGGCACCAGCAATTTATCAGGCTTTGGGAATAACTTCACATAATGTGGAATTAGGAGTGGTAAAATGTAAAATGTCCCACTCACATAGAAATAGTATTATTTAGTATTATTTAAATATGCATTTCATATGTAATGTAAAATAACTTAATTTCTTGGTTGTGAACATTATTACAAAGTTTTGAAGGGATAATAATTTAGATATCCTTCACTGGGAATGACTTACTAAAATAAAGTACCCAAATAAAACAAAACCAAATGACATGACTCCTCTTTGCTGACTACAAACATACTCAGTGGTTGGCCAGGTTCCAGTTCTTACAACATTGTGCTTAGCAGATGATTTCTATGTAGTGAAACACACTACTTCAGAGAAAACAAACAACAATCCTCCATAAAAGTACACGAATAAGCTATTCAATCACAGTAGGTGGGGTAAATATAAATAATTATTTATTTTTCTGCTTTAAGAAAGTACTATATATCAAATGTGTTTTATACATATACACACACTTGAACACACTTTCAGACCTGGAGAAATCACAGATAGTACTATCTAACCATTCCCATAAATCTCCACTTAGTCAGCCACTGAAATTAACCTCTCTGTGGAGTTTTTTGTCCTTTCCACTGTATATGTTTAAACTATGTAACCAATATGAGCTGCAGAGGACAATAAGATGTAGATGAGCAAGTTTTTTTATAGCAGGTATGGATTTTCATGTGACTATGTGTGTATTCACAGAGCATGTACATTGTGTGATGCTGTGAACACGTGCTGATCAGTGGGGGGTCTGCAGGACTGTGAAGGGAAGTGGGCTCTATAAAGAGCTCAGTAATCCCTGGCTGTGCAGTAGGGGGCTCAGGCGATAAGTCCAGGATGAGCCCTGTGACTCGAGCCTCCTTTTTTCCTCCATTCACTCATTGTGGCCGTGGACACTCACACACAAGGGGGCCACAGTAACACAGACAATGCTTTGTCATCATTCTCTATTGTTAGTCAGCTAATCACCTCTCAACTGAGCCTCCTTTCTAAGGTCAGCAACACACTTAACATGCTGAATACATTGCTGTCGGATGGAACTTCATTATCTTGATTGTATGATTGTGTCTTATAGTCACTGTTGGGCAGTGATGCATTAAACATATTACAGTAATGTGATTACTTTATTTAAAGAAACAAGTAGAGTAAAGCAATATGGTGTGAAATTCAGTTAATATTCTCCAGTTACTAATTCCAGTAATTACCATTACCGACATATTCGGAGTTCACTGTCGTGCCGGACAAACACTGTATGGATTTAGCCATAAAGCGATGACATAATAGCGATGGGTCTCATCTGCAATAATGATGAATCAGCAATAATGAGTATAGGTGGAGTACTGTCTCTGAATGCGGAAAAAAAGAAGATGATCTGAAGGACTTTCTGCCGTGAATCAAGCAGCTCCACTGCAAGCACATTTTAGAAGACCTCACCTGGACCCTTAACACCACCTCACTGACCTCCACATGCTCATAGGAGGAAATTCTTCTAAATGCCTTCTGTGTGATCATCAAGCAAAAATATTTTCTTTTCCCCCCATTTCATAAGACAGAATCAGAGCTTCAGTGAAAGCCACAACAAAAGAAAGGGGATTAAATGTGAGTGTGGTGATAGAAATGCCTCAAGGTGTGTTCTGAGTAGTACGAAACCGTTGATAATGTCATTCATTTTTTTTTCTATGTTCCTCCTGATGTAATCACTCCATTATTCTTTTATTACCAAGCCTCTAATGAGATCACTCTGCACCACAAGCAAAAGCAGTGGCTTTGTCTGTGTGCACAGCAGACTCAACTCTTAACTGCTCAAAGTCCCATTAAAAACAGATTGTGCTGTTGCTCAGCCTGACTCCTGAATCCCATTAAAAACACCACACAGAAGTGAAACAGTCATTAGTGATTGAATCGGCTTTAGTAATTAACTCTCTCTCCCACTGCCAGCCATTGTGTTTATTGTTCCTCTCAGAAAGCCCTCCAGGGCCCAAAGTGGCGAGACATGAGTTCCTCACTGACGTAATGTTTTGGTTTACCTGAAGTCCCGCGGGCAGGAAGTGAGAAAGAGCATTTAGATGATGTGTGATAGGAAAACAGGAAGTTGGAGTAAAATAAACAGAATTTTCAGTAGATAGCTAAATTCCCTCAAGCCCAAACAGGTCCAACAAGGGACTTCATTATAGCTGAGGTCTTTTGATTAAACAAAGAATAACACCACAAGTTCCCAATTCAGGATTAGTTTAGTGATTACTGTGCATGTGTGGTATACAGTAACTGTGTTTATTTAAAAGATTTAACTTACATTAGCTTAAAGTCTTAATGGAGAATACGAAACAGCACCAGAATAATAATATTCTGCAAATCTTTACTTACCTTAAAAATGCTTAAATTCTTATTCTGTCCTCTTGACTATAAGCCTAAGCAAACATCGTTCCAAGATGGGTCAAAAAACTTTTTCGGTCCAGTTGTAAAACTTTTCTGGCCAACTCCAATATGTTTTATTTCGTCTATCATTTTCAAACTTCAACATTTTTAATGGCGCTGTAACTAAATAATGCTCCCTTTTAATGCTTAAGCTTTCCTTTCCCCACCACCCGTATCAAAGAGCTGGCCTAATTCTGTCGGTGCTGTCAGTGCTTCAAAGGCTGCGTTTCAGAGTGGGGCTCTATGACGTCCAGTGGCAGTGTTTCAAATCACCTCTGGTGCAGAAGATATAAAGATAGCATTCATCTATTGACTGCTTTATGTTCCCACTGTGGCACAGATAACTACCTTACTGTCCCAGGACAACAGGGCCTGTGTAGACCTTTGTTGCTCTTATGCCAGTGGCGAAAGTGTGCATTTCAGTTCTAAGCTAACCCGAGACATTGAATGCTGAAGGGCTTGTGTGTATGTGAGAGACGTAGAATGACAATGATAGTATGTTTGCACTCGGGAAACCAATACAGGAAAATGTTAATGTGTTTCATTATTTGATAATACAAGATAATACAAATTAGGACAATGACTCTTTTTTTTCTTTTTATGACAGAACTTGGCACTCTGGCTCCTATGTAAATGTGTAATGATATGTAACAGTAGAGGAGAGTAGGATGAGATAGAGGTTAAGTAAGAGAGCGTGAGACAGAGAAAGTGGAGGACAGAAGGAAAAGTGGAGGAAAGTGGAGTCCTCTAATAAAACCAGTGACAGGGTACAGAACTTGGTAAAGAAAAGAGAGCAGCAGGAGGGAGAACAAGAAGATGAAGTGTAGCGATACAGGCAACTGGCATGCACTGTGTTTCAGGTCTGCCATTTAGTAAGACTGTCTGATTCAATCAGTCAGATCGATCAGGAATCAGGAAGTTTGTGAAGGCAGAGTAAGGATGCTTTTGCAGGGTATCACTGCAAGTTTGTAGTAAACATCAGGCGAGTTAGAGAAAACAGCTGGAGGGAAAGTGATCCTTCTGCATGCATGTATTGTGAGACGTTCATGTCTGTATGATGTGTGTATGTGTATTTGAAGATTTTGCAGCAGCCTTGGTTCAGTGGAAAGCTGTCCTCCTGTTGTTGGGTGAGTTGCTGCAGAGTTGATGGAGAAGAGAGATAAACAAGCGAACAGCGGGCATGCCCACACTGCTCTGTCTCTCTTTTCTCTCCCTTCTCTTTTTTCTCCTGCCCTCTCTCCATGTCGATCTCTGCCCTGCGATAACGCACAAAGATGCGAAATCAAATCCATGAATTACTGGCAGCAGTGGCAACATTCTGTTCTTTCTTTTCGTCCTCTGTCTCTTTTCATCTCCTGTTCCCAGGCTGAGAACAAATGGTCTCATCAGGCTGGTGAGACACAAGCTTCTGGTTGTGGGTGCCAGGCTTAAGTATGGGTGGCATGTTTTTTTTCTGAACAGCTGTATTACACTGTGGTTACTGCTACAAGGTGGTATCGTGTGGTCTAATGTGTAGAGAAGTCACGCAAGTCTTCTGGTTAACCTCAGCGCATATACACAGTGGGGTCACTCCAGTGAGCTCTTCATGATGGGAACAGCTGATCCTGTGTAAAAGAAATATCCACTTCAAAATATACTCACATATAAACATTGAAAAATGCTAATAATAATCAGTCCAGCATCATACATGTTGGGTTATAACAAACTTTATTTCATGTTTGCTTCATGTATAGCAGTGAGACTTTTCTCATAAAGATTCATGTGCATGTAAAGAGGGATGAATGCTGTCGTGAAAAGAGCCTGGAGGATTACGGATGGAACAGATGGGGGGCTTGAAGGAGAGAAGGTCAACAATTTTGAGGACAGGGACAGACAGTCAGATAATGTTGTTGAACACCTGTTTGTGTTGCAGGCACCACTGAATGATACCTTGTAAAATATGGCCTCTCTGACCTGTTACTAATAGCATGGGAGGGCAACAAAGATCTTTTTTTATCCTTATTCCATTTTACTCATTTTCTTAGAAGTTGTCAGATGAAGAGATGCATTCAGTGGGTGGAGATCAAAATTGAAGCTTTCCCCACTGAAAATAGCTCTTTACAACGTGCCCAAAAACAAAACAGAGGAAGCAGACGCCAGATAGTCCAAGGAAGATGTAAGGTTTTTCTTATTTCAATTCTAGAGTGTGATTTTGCGTGATGAGAGATCAAAAGCAAATTTCGGCAGGCTCACTGGAGTTACAGAGGTGCCATTGTGAAAGTGTGTGGCCCTCCCAGCAAGTCTGGCTGTTTGGTGCTGGGGGCCTGCGTGCAGCCAGTGCTGCCTTTGTGTTACTATATGAAACAAATCTTCCTGTGACAAGCCACAGCTCAGGAATTCACTGCTGCTGTGAAATCTCAAGCACCAGGGATGGCACCACCACCATCATCACTGTCCCTCCTGCAACCCAGCCAGTGGCCTCTCTGGTCTGTCATAATCACAAAATCTCAAATTTCCAAAATTACAGGAATTGACTTCCTTCTTCTTCACCATAATACTGTTGCCAGGAGTTGCAGGGAGTCGCCAGTGTCAGCGTTGTGATTCACATCCCGTCACACTGGAATGCACTGATGATTCTGCTTTGTGGTAATTTCTCATTCTGCTTTTCACCGAGGTGGCAAAATGACCGCATGTCTTCAGTGTTTCTTTCAGCCCCCCAGGAGCTTAATGAGTTATAGCTGAATGTTTTCTTACTATTGATTTAAAATCCAAATCAGCAACTTCACTTGCATCAAAAAGACTTCCCAGGGGATGAGGTCACAGGCCTTTGTTTTTTGTGTCAGGGCTGTGATGGGGCTAAGTCGGTTCATTCTATATCTCCCAACAATCCCAGTGTCACCTCATTGACCTCTCACCTCTGACCCTTGCAAAATAGCAGGGTCACTGTGCGACTGACAGCAGCTCCTGTTGCAACAAACAAGGCAACAAGACGACTGTGGCATACAGCTCACTATCATTCATATAGATGCACAGCTGTGCAGACACACAGGGCTTCCATGCTGACACACATACACAAAATCACTCCACAATACCTGACATACCTGCTTAATCGCTCTATGCTCTGCCGTGGCACTACACTGAGTTTCTCTTTGGGAAGTGAGAAGGAGCTGCTGAAAGGTCATCTGGCATGTTATTTTATAAGGTCATTTGCTCAGATTCCATTCCCTCAGCGGTGCGTCTTTATGTCTGTGATATCCAGGTGATGGCTGCTCAGAATAGCTGCCAGTTGTCCTGGTGTTTCATCATATAAAAACAAAACGTTCTGTTTACAGTCTAAAGGAGAAAGAGGCCCAGCGAAACAGAGAAATAGGAACATTCAGGATGAGGTAATGAAAGAGAAATGGGAAGTGTGAATACTGTTACGTACAGTTATCGTCAGTGTATCTCACAAAGGGCTAATGGGTCACAGTGTGGGAAGAGTCTCATGCTGACAAGAAGTGTGAAATAACTTCTCCATCTTCTGTTTCTCTCACGTCCTCTGTTCCCTTCTGCCTCTTTGTCTCCAGCCAATCAGATTCCTCCTGTGCTTGTTTATTCTCTCATAGCCTCTGATGGCCTCACAAACTATTCCCCCTCTTTTCATTTTTCCACTGTTTTTCAATTTATTCCCCATTCACTCTTTTTTTGAGTTATATTATTTCTGTGTCAAGCTGTTGCCTAATAGATCTGTCAACCCCCCCCCCTCCTTGTCTTGTTTTTTTTCTTTGCTTGTAAATGGAGTAGCACGGAGAAATGAACAGTGTTAGACAAGAATCCCCTCTCTTCTCCTTTTTTCTGTCAGTCTCCCTCTTTTCCTCGTGCTGTTGGCCGCTCTCCAGCAAATTTTAACACCCATCATGGCATGCTGGGCATCGTCCAACAGATGCCCTTGAGGAGGACATTCCTGTCTGGCACAACTTCTCTTTTCACGCTATTTATACTCAAATATCTGAGCCCGTGCAGGGTTCAGATATGCCGTGCACCATCCTTCTCGAGGAAAATAAAAGAAAACACACTCTTCTCACATGGTAACATTAAGGGAACTCAGTGAACAATAAAAATTGTACATTTCTGTGTAAGTACATGACACATTTGTGGAACAAAGTTAATATTTGGTATTCTCAAATGAAGGTTGGTTCTGATAAAGGCAAACATATCCTTGCTCAATTTTCTCTATTGTCCTTTAACCTGCCATTTTTTCACAATTAGTTATGGCTTGATTTTCAGTAGAATTTGAAGAGAGATTCCCAATCATGTTGGGGAAGCTACTTTGAAAGGATAGCTTTGCAAGCTACCAGTTACTTCACACTGGAGTAATTGAACTACAGCAAAGCAACCCTAGGGAGGAATCTAGTGTGGTTCACTAAAGAAAAGCAGTTCAAACTACCTGTTCACAGGTCATATATAAATAAATAAATAAATACCCTACAAAGTGCTAGGAATTTCAGCTTTGTTTTTCGAATACAATGTCCATCAGGCCGAGATTTGGGACTTTCATCCATGATGATGATGTCGCTGTGTGAGCATCAAGAGATGCTGGCCCATAGCTTGTGTGTGGCTGCATTGCTTGGACATGCCTTTACCGTGGTCAGGATGAAAGAAAAAGGGGACCAAGCTGGTCAAAGTGGGTTTGATTACTTTAGAGAAGGAAGTTAAGCAAGTAAAATTCCATTTGTGGCCCAAAATTATTTGTAGGTTCAGTAGTTAACTACACAAAAAAGTAATTACATTTTTAAGTTTCACTATTGCTACACAGCCAATGTTAGCATTACCAGCTGTTTGGTTACCAGCCTTGCAAAGAGCTTCAGACATTGTTTTGTTTACAAGACAAGAGGCTATAATACGCCCTCTGAGCAACACTACCTCTTTAGGGCAGCCTGGATGACGCTACAATGACATGTTATCGGAAAGTGACGAGACAGGTTGACCGGGCCGGGGCTAGCTTTAGCATGATATCTGCAGAAGAAGAAAAGAAGTGATGGAGATCACAAAACAAAAGGGTTACTTTCCACCCCTGGAGACAGCTCTTGGCGACTAGAAGAATGAAGTTTGACACTGAACTCGCAATACTCCTTCTAGACTAATATGTAAACAGCTGTTAATGCTAACGTTAACTATGTAGCAATAGCAAAACTAACTTTAAATACTTGAATCACTATGCAAATATGAATGCAGTTGAAATACCAGCAAGCTACTACAAAATGGATTAAAACTGCTAGTCTGATTACATGTCTTTCATGACTCCATAACACTCTTACTTCTTCATTCGCCCTACAGAAAAGGAATGAACCACTTTTGGGTAATGAGGACAGAATGTACCATTATGATAAAGTGGAGAGGAAAGTCAAGGGAGGGTATTCTTAGAAGTGCTCATTGAAAAAAAAACATCCATTAAGGGAACACTGGAGCTATTCCTTTCATATAAAGAGCCCCATCAGACTGCCGCTTTTGAAATTCACTCACTGTGCAGCTCTCCTGCTTCGAGAAGCTTTGCTGAAAAGATAAGAGGGAGAGAGAGATGACACTGTGTTGAAACTGAAAGACAATTTGTTTGCCTCCTTTCAGCTATTTCAGGCACATCTCATCAGAAGCGGCAGTGTTAGTAGTCCACTAAATATCACACAGCATAGGGGAGGACCAAGAGAATGTTTTTCACCTCAGTCTAAAAGTAGCCGCTTATATACACCAAATGTGTATTAGTTCATCAGCTGGCCCTTGGAAAAACATATTTGTGTTTGGTTTGTGCATGCTTACTTTTCAATCCATACCTCATGACCATGATCAGGTTTAAAAATGACAACTTCACATATATAAAATTAACACCTGTGGGGTGCACAATACTACCACTATTGCTATATCAACAGGATTAAGGCAAACAGTGAGAGCTACACTTGGAAACACTTAATACTGTCATCAAAGCTGGTGCTTGGGTTGGATGGTCTAACTGTGACACCCTGTAAGTGGGATGAGAAGTGGTAATGGACAGAGGGGGCGGTGTGGAGAGGTTGGTTGAGGACTGTGTATGGACAGAAAGCTCAGCACATGTTGAGAAACAGTAACCTTAAGAAGCTACTGTTAGCAAATGCGTTTGCCTCCTGTGCACATATGTCCACAGTGTATTTGCACATTTATGCAATAACAAATTATTACCAACATTTTGAACAGTCATATTGCTTTCTTGGACTTACTATCCGGCTGTCTGTTTTTACATTGCCTTTTAGCCTCTTGCCTATAATTGTTAAAGCGCTTTGCGAAGTTTGTTTTTAAAGTGCTATATTGATAGCACTGAGAATGCACAGTAGAGTCCAAAAGTCTGAAACCACTTTCCCAATGATTAATACATTGATGTTTAGCAGGCATAAAGTTTGCGATGTTCACCATCTAATCCACTGATCACACAGATATGTTTAGATGGACCCAGACAACTGTGGACGTGCACATTGACAGTGGACTTGCATGCGCTTCTTTATACACTGTAATTAAGGTATGCATGATTACAGGTCATCCTGTGGGGGATATGAATGTGTGTATCATCCAGGAGTTGTGAGTAGATGGCAATGATGGCCATCCATCCATTACTGGCAGAACATTTAATTCTACATAGTAAGAATGAAGTAAGTTTGAACAAAATTTGCTTCCAGTTCATACAGTATGTAAGATGAAGTATTTTTCTGGATAAGTGAAAATTTTTACCTGCTGGTGGTGCTAGAGGAAAAGTCAGGGGATTGCTTAAGTCATCAAGATCTATCCTTCCGGTCACGATGGACAGGCCAATCTGCATAAAATATAATGGAAAGCGATCCAGTAGTTCTCATGACATGTCTAATAGGAAAAACAGGGAATCAACTGTCATTAGCCTTCATTCTCTCAGGAGCATGAATAAATGTACAAAATGTATGACAATGCATCCCATAGTTGAGACATTTTGATGGACTGTCCGACTGACATTGTCAACCATAGAGACATGCTGCTCTCATGGCAAAAACCCCCCAAAAAACAGGAACCCTCTTCAGGAACAGAGCCCTATTGCTCAGAACATGATATCAACAATTTTCATCAGTGTTATTTTTTTGATAGAAAGTGGAAGTACTCTCTATCCTTATGTCCTTAGAGACCAATATCTCAACCTGGTCTAGTAAAACCAAAACTACCTGCATGGTTTTATACCTCAGGGTGGTAAGTGAGAAAATATGTTCCTTTATAATTTGGGTGAACTGGCCCTTTAACCTTATAAACACCATGAGACATTTTCCTGTGAACCCCAAACCAAAAATGTTTCCTCTTCTGTAGTTAAGAACTGAGAGGTGGACTGAGGAAAGACAAGCTGTGTGCTTTTTAACAGGGGTTAGGAGGAAGGTTCATAGGTCGATGAACTCAACCAGCGTGACATGAGTCATCTAAAAGTCTGCTCTTTGAGGTTGCTCTTTGGATTTAAGACAGAGCACCTGTTGAGGCTGGAGACATGTAGAAATTTATTGACGTTATTCATACAAGAGTGCATTTATATCTTACTATTCTCATCTACAGTTTTCATCCTTCTCTTAATGTGTTTATACAGTACCTTTAAGCTTCAGTCCAGGCCAGATTTTCTCTCAGTTTATACAGCAAGCGGTGAGAGTCGATGGCTTTTGGGTTTATCCAAGGCAGCAGTTAAAGTACAGGACCACAGGCGTAAAGCTGTCAACATGTGGACGCAGCCGTGGAACACAGCCTTGCCTGTCCCTACACCAACTTTATAGGAATGTTTAACGCCCCCCACCACCTAAACATATCTGTCCTGTGTATCGTATTTTCCCCTTGCTAGCCTGCTTAATATGCAGGCTGCGATTTCCCCACACATTCCACCAGATAAATCTCCGCTCAGGATCTTTCTAGAACAAAGCCGTTAAGACTTGTTGGGAAATCTCCCACTTTCATCTCGATGCTTGCTCACCTATGTGTTTTAAGCCTTTTCCTTCTGATATCAGTTTACCCACTGAAGGGTATTTGGGCTGTTGATATGAGCCACTTAAACTGTCTGTGTGTGTCGGTTTCGGTGTAGAGACAAAGTGAAAGATACTTGTGTGACAGTGTGTCTGTGTATGGGATTTTTCCACCTCTTTGAAGTCTACAAGATGGGATGGGCCATTCTGTCGCCATGACAGTGATGTGTCTTTGATGTGTGATTAAAGGAGTGATGTACACCTTTATGTAATCAGCTCCAACATTTGACAGCCTGTATCCCACAATGCACCACTTGTGAGAGAAGATCATGATTTTAAAATGTCATTATTATACTGCCTGTGCTTTTTGATCATGTGCTCGTGCCCTCCTTGAAGGCTGGCAATGAAACTATACAGTGACAGAGCTCGGTGGATAAGTGAGTCTCTGTCAGACCAATAAATCTGCCAGCTTTGCAGGATTAGTCAGGTGAGAGATCAGTGACCGGCGCACACAGAGGGATGCCTGGGTTGGTTGTAGGCAAATCAAAGAGGATGGAAAATGGACAAGAGCGAGACTGTGTCACACACACAATTGTTGCCTTGATGGAGACACATTAATCTTTTTGGGAATTCCAAATGATTACTCAGTGAGGGGTAGGAAATACAAGAGGGCCGCCTTACACCCTCTCCAACATAATCAAAGCAACAATCATAACCCTGGCAGTCTAATAGTACAGCGATAGCATGTGATAACATCAGAGGCGGCTTTTTTTGAAACGCTAGCGTCCTCCCAGTCTGTGCCCAGCCCCTCTATCAACATGGACATCAGCCAGAACCCGGCTTTGCAGCCGCACCAATTTTTTTTTACTTTGTTCTGTTGCTACTTTCTCTGTCCTGTATTTATTTTCCTGCTTGATACTCTCACTTTAAAGTGGAATGACACACAAGCTGGGTTTTCCAGCACAGGTTTCCTGTGTTTGGAAGAGGGGGGCAGTGATATAAAAACAGAGAAAGGGGTGAGAAGGTCACAGGGAAAGAGGGAAAAAGAGGTTGGAAAGTGTGGAGGTTAATTGAGAGGTAAATATGAGGATAGACATTTGTACTTTGGCTTTTAATGTTCAGCCCAGAATACCAAGAAGAGTAGAAGCCACTGTAGTGATAGGATTGGGGCCTGAATAAAATAAACAAACTGCTGAATGGAATTTCATGAAACTAAACCTTTCTTGACATTATCTTTATGGAGAAGCGTCTGAGTTCAGAAAGTAGCAATATAATGGCTGAGTGAGCTGTAATGTGACCCCAAAATAACAAGACAGCTCAGCCATGAAGTCACACTCTATCACCTACTCCAAAGACTATACAAACAAGATACTACCTGGTTTATCTCCTAAACATGACCACAACAGAGACGTCGTCAGGCAACGACCACAGCAACCATATCTGAGAGATGGCAGTGGACTCCAAGACATTATCAGCTCTAGATGAATGATATCACACTTGACAGAGAGATTGTAGCCGCCCGGCTTGTAGAAAGTGTCGAGGTGTTGTAGCCCGCTTAACTGGGAGCACAAAGGGTATCTTTGTCCACTACAAAGTGAGAGATTGAGAAGAAGATGGTGTCCAGTACCAACAGCTGTAAGGACAAGAAACTTCACCCTTCAAAATATTACAAAAAGATGAAGACCATAAATGAAATGGGAAATTATCCAAATTCTTAGGAAAGCTGTATTATGGTTCAAGCTTGGATCGACAAGACAGCATCTGTTATTCAAGGAAAAGAAAATACACCCTATTTTTACATTTACCTAACAAAAATATCTAGTGGCCATGTGAATAAGGACTCTTGTCTGCCAAGAGCATCAATGAAGTAGCGTGATGTTGTCATAATGCAGCAACACTCAGAGAAGATGGGTCAGCAAAGGAGGTCATATGAGAGCTTTGTATGGGATTGCGCTGTTTCCCATCCTGTTTCTTAACTACCATCAGCATCTGTTCCTTTGAAACAGGAACATGATATTTCCCTAATCTTAACCAATTAATTCTTCTTTTAACCATGACCATGCTTTCTAACCATGTAGTTTTGTAACCCAAACCACAGCTTTTTGTGTGTAAACCTAACCAAACCTTAACCAAAGAGGTGGCAGCTCAGAAGATGCTCACTCATTTTGGGAGAAAGTTTACATATGTATGCCCTGAGAACCTATTTTGCAATAGAGATGGGAATGAGGGGGTTCTTCTTTTCAGTGTTTTACATGATACTGTGTTGTCCGAGCACTAATCGCTATAATAATAGTAATAATTTTGTAGGATCTTTTTATGTGTTTTTCCAAATTGTAATTTTATTTGGTCAGGGACATTTAATGTTACAGAGAAGAACTTGAAGTTTGGCACCAAGTTTTAAAAGCCTTGAAGAAAAGTAAAGACACATGGGACACAGCATTTCCTTTTCCAGACTAATAGGTAGCTATCTGATATGTAGTGTGGTTTATTGGTGATCACTGTCACTTGCTTCCTTTTACTACTGACACAGTGACATGGTCAATCTGGATTGTTCAACATTATTCTGAGCTTCTCAACCCAGCCTCCTTTCCTGGGTTGACTGTCCAATTTGGTTAAACTCTTTTAGTCATGGAAACTTTATTTAATGCAATTAATGTTTGAATAATGCTTATAAATATTTACTCACTAATGGACTAGTCTACAAAAAAATGACAACTGAGAGATAGTAAGAGAGGCAAGAGCATGTACAAAAATAAAAAAGAGGGAAATCCTGTGGAAGAGAAAAGCTGAACTGAAACTTATGGTCACTTGTACTTATTTCATGTAATTCTGTGGTCATGATGGCCATGATGTGCAGAACTACAGTTGCAGACTTGAGCCAAATGCAAGTTGGATCAAACATGAGTTGAACATGCAAATACACATGTTTCTTGTATAATAAGAGTACTACTTGAGCCATCTCAGCGTCACTTCAAGGGGCTATGTGTAACCTTCAGAAAACTCTTGTTATTAATGATTTATCCACTGGAACACGCATGTGGCTCGCTCTCGTGCACCTTGAATGACAGGCACACAGAGCCGCCCAGTAAAGAAACTGACAGGGCTGGTAAAAACTTTTTGACAGTGCCAGTGATCCCAATGCGACCACATGAGACAGAACATGTTTGACAAGTATCATGTTGACTCATGAGGTAACTAAAGTTATGCTGTTATTATAGTTTGACTATAAACTGTATTTTAGATTTGACTCTCCAGTGCTGAAACAGTGATAAAACAAGGTGTGGAGATAGGTCTGTCTATGCAAGAGTTTGACAGCAACGGTTTTAAGTTTTTTTGCAAAAGGACTGATGAAGCATAATATTGCTGATGTTGACCCTAGCACGGTCGCATTATCGTTTGGCCAGACAGGCTTCACTATATGAAATGTTTTTTTGTGCTTAGTTGGGTTTTATGTTGGAGTCTGGGGGTGGGTGCTTTGAGTCGACAGTTTTTGTTGGGGATGTAGGAGAGCGGAAGAGAAGCATTTGTGCAAGACACTTGGAAGCGAGCATAAACGTCACATCCTTTGGACTTTGCTAGGAAATTCGGCCTGAGTTCTTTACCTAGAAATCAGTCCACAGGCAATGGAGAAAGTTGGAGGAGGTGATTAATATAGTGAATTGCCTCAATTTATTGCATATAGTACCTTTAAGGTCATACTCACAACAGAACACATTGATGATGTGGATGACTGGATATGTTTTCTCATTCCCATTCCACAAGCTTCCAGCTGTCTCTCTCTCTTTCTCTGTCTCTCCAACCACCTGCAGTTTACTCATCCAAATTATGCAGACAGCATTTCCTCAGAGGAACAGCTGCCTGTCTTATTTGTACTAAACACTGAAGATTTTCCTCTCATGCTGAACCATGGAGTTGGTTTTCTTACCTTCATACCACAAGAGGATGCAACAGAAGAACAAAGTATGAAGATGTTTGTGGTAATAATCTTAATAAATAGCCGGAGATATCAGGTACAAAGGCACCAATGTCATCATGGGAAAGTGATGCCTCTGCACCCTTTATTTACGTCTAGAAAAGAGGCCTTATAATCGTCTGGCTTTCTGTTGGTATGAAACTATTCCATTAGTCTTCAAATGTCAAAACACAGAGGAGGTATAACATTACCTTCTACAACATCCACAAGCAGAACAACCATACACACTCCCTCCTCTCTACCCCTCTTTTCTCTTCTCATGCCCCTGCTTCCTCCCACACTCCCTCCTTTTATCACTTTAGCAGTCACATTACATGATCTTCTCTTCCTCTCCTACTTGTTCTTTGTTGCTTGGCCTCATGTTACTTTTATACAACCTTTCTTTATTCATTTCCATGTGTTGTGATTATTGAAAATGGTCCCAGCCAGGAACTACTGTTCTATAACAAAAACCCAATGGTGGTTCAGCTTGCACCCTCATAAATATAATATATCCACCACACTGCAGTTGTTGTTTTCCAGTTGCGTAAATAGGAGTATTTGATTCCTCCTTTTCTTAATGACGAATGTGTGCAGCATTATGGAGTCTCTCTCTTTCTTTCTCTTGTCCACCTTCGTTTTTGTAGCCCCTTGATCCAGTTTGAAAGGATAGGAAGTGCCTATAGTAAAGCAACCTCCTGACCTGCTATGAGCAAAACTGTAAGACACAGGAGTAGAACAGACACACTGAGGAATGTCATTACTGTGCAAAAAACCTGCCCGAATATCCTAATCTGCTCCAAGATATTAGTCAACACCCATCAGTTGCCAGTACGCAGATATCGTACAGATGGGCCTGCACACACGGACAAACGTGCAGGGTTGAAGAGGACACTTCGATAAATTACTCATTAGAAGCGTCTGAGGAGGAAAAATTAATTATGAATCACTGATTGCATTCAGATGGCAGACCTGTGCAGACATGTTGCTGGTTAAGTCGTCGTCTGCTAACAGACACAAACACAGTGAATTGCATATCTAGGGCTTAGCTAATAGAATATATGTGTTGTCGCGTATGTGTGTGTTTGGAAGAGTATTCAAAAAAAAAAAAAAAAGTTATTTTTATAGTTTTATTATGGTCAGCACATAATAAGTAGAAAAGTGACTTTTGCAACTGTCATGACTCATTTTAAATACACAGCTTTTGGAAACAGAAGTCCTCCAAGAAACACAAGGCTCAAACCAGGAAACTTTGAATCTGATTTGATGGATAGGCTTGGCAGAATGTCCTAAATGCATGAATGTTCTGTATGCAGCCAGCCATGGCATTGCTGTGGATGTGCTATAGTGAATGACAAGGCTTTGGCAGTTTCCAACACACCTACAAGCCATGCATTTAAAATAAACAGACGCATAAAACAAACTCGAACCTGCTCAGACAGAAAATCAGAATGCTGTTGACCGTGCATTATATGTTGTGTATTACAGAACGCTTTCATCTCAGTCTTGCTGAGATTTGGGGATGGATAAGATGGGTCAAAAGCCGATCTTTTTTCACCCAAAAAAGGGCCTTGCAGAGGTACAGAGGTATGATGGGAGTGCGTGTGATGGAGCGGCAGTGAGCTGTGACGAACACAGAAAGACAAGCTGAAAAAAGGAGAAAGACAAGAAAAGGAGGGAATGTGATAGGTGCGATAACATCCACAGCAGAAACAAGATCCATAAGTGTGTAACAATCTAAGAAAAATTGAGAAAAATGTGAAAAGTGAGAAAAAAGTGAGACCATAGAGAGCAGATGAAAAAGAGAAATGGTGACAAAATCAACAAAACAAATGAAAGTATGGGTATCTAAGGCAGATAGTGCGTATGTTTGTCTGCCAGTTGTTTTTTCAGAGTTGTAGTATGTTTTAGTTTACAATCAGTGTGTCACAGTGTTCAGCATGTCCCAGTGTCTCGGCCAGTCTGTTCTGAGTAAGAATTGTTTACAGCTGTCCAGATAACATCAGCAAAACACATCTCTGGACTCACGCTACAGCCTTGTGCCATCCTCCACTCATGGTTACTGTCTCTCTCCCTCTCTCTCTCTCTCTCTGTGTCATCTCGCAAGTACAAAAGTGCTGCTGTAGACATTACATAAGCCTGTTATAGATGACTGCAGTAGTGCATCATACTTTAAAAATGAGATTAAAGTTGTTTTGTGATGACAGCACAGGGGAGGCTAAACGGTCTCTTTGTCCTGGTGTGTGTGAATTTTGAGAAATTATCAAGAAATCTGAATACAAAAGTATATTTAGTTGAATACAGTACTTAAGTACAGTTTAGGTACTCATACTTAAGTTTTTCCTTTTTATGTTTCTTTGCATTACAGTCTTTGCATTACAATTACAATTTACTGCACTACACGTATTTAAGTTAAAGATAAAGGTTAGTTAAACCAAATACTTGGTTAAGTTGCACTTTAAAAAGATGAGGCACAGCATGGTATGTCAGCACTTGAGAGAGATCATAGTTAAAGGTTTTAGTCTATTATTACCCATTATATTCTCCATTGAGTTGTATTTTTAGGTCAGTTCCGACAGTGCTCGGGGAGGGGTGTCTTTATTTGTGCAGGGAGCATGTAAACAAATGTCATTCACAGTACTATATCATTTCTTGATTTCTTCTTCAGATGTAAACCATATATATGTATACAATATATCTCATGTCAGGACAGATTGATGTGCTTATTAATCTCTCTAAACTCTTGGCTTTCCTGGGTTTGCTTCTTTTTTTTTTTTTTTTCATTTTCTTCTCATCCTGTCTCCACTCGCTTTCCATCCAGATATGACATCTTTGCTCTGCACAAGCACACTCTATATCTGTCTGCACGCTGTCTGCGGGCTGAGGATGACTTGGGGAACTACCCCTCCACACTTTTATTACCTGAACAATTTTCATGTGTGCTGGCTGTTGCTTCAGAGCTGCAGATGAAAGAGACCTAGAGAGATGCACTAGGTGTGTGGGATCAGCATGCAGCTTAAGTGTGTGTTTTTCATTTGACTTGGATATGATCCAAGTCTGTCCTCTGTCATCATTCTCTTTTTTTGTGTGTGTTTGATATGTGACTCATCCTGTATTTTTATTCCATATCTCCTCTGCTGTCTCTCTTATCTTATTGGTCACTCTCTTTCTCCTCTCTGTGTCTGTGTCTCTTCATCCTTCTTCTCTAACTCTCCTCTTTTTTCTGCTCATAATAAGTTGTGGGTAATTTTATACAACTCTCTCTATACTACACTTCCACAACTACCATACTCTTTTTATAATCAAATTTCTCTTGGATTTCTGCTCAACCTTTCAACCAGTTTTCATTGTCAGGTTCCCATTTCTGTCTTGCCTTCATCTCAGTGCAGTATCACTTCTCTCTCTCTCTCCCTCCTGGCTTTGTCTTTCTCTTTACATTTTCCTCCTTTGCTCCATGTCTTTATGAGCTGTAGTGATTATCTGATGGTGGGCTGGGCCAAAGGGTCGGGCAGAGAGAAAGGCAGACCAGAGGCGGTAAAGCCTGTTATTCTTTCCTCCCCTCTGTCTGGCATGTGTGGAGAATGGAGGGAGATTTGGAGCCTGCACTGCTGTAATTTCAGCCAGTCCATCTGAATTGCCCGGTGGGAGTGGGAAGGTGAGTTTGGTTCTATGATAACGGGAGGGATGGGGTTGAGGAGGGGCATGCAGTGCTCTTTGTTCTGCTCACAGACCACCTAAGCCCTAACTTCAACCCACCTCAGCAACAACCCCAGATTGTGGTTTGTCCCAAAGGAGTGAAAAATGGGGGCTGAGTGTGCAGAATACATCAGGTTTATTTATGTCCACAGTGTGTGTGGGTCCATGTTTCGGCTCATTCAGAGTGTATGAGTTATTATACAATACATACAAATTATACAGTAGTTCTGTTAAATTATTTGTCCCATGGCTGCTCATTAATGTGTCTGAAGCAGCACTTGAATCTGATAATGGCTCTGTCTCTACCGTCCATTTTTCTCTTCTCTAGTCCAGTGTCCTAATTCTAATTTTTACTCTTCTGGCCCACAGTCACTGATGACACATGTAAACTCTGCCTCACACAAAGTTTGTACTAAAACTGATTTATTCAGCTATATTCACGAGTGATGGGGTTTTAAACCAGTGTTCCAACATTCCTCATATTGCTCTGCATGCACTGTAATTTGCAGAGGTTTTACAGCGACATTTTTTATCTGTAAAACTGTAGCATCAAAGAATTGCGATATTGTTTGCTCTCTGGAATCCAGGCTTTTCAAAAGATAGTGTCATGTGCATGTAGCCAAAATCAACAGTCCCCTTTAACAGAAAAAATGCATGACTGACGTACTTCTACTAAAAGTAGAAGGGGCTCTTCTAAAAGAAAACTTGTCAAATGGCATGCAGTTGGGACAAGGAAAGAAGCTGATTCATTTCGGCCACTTTGTCAGTTACGGTGTAATTTTCAGTGTTTAGGCAACTTTAGAGCAGCTCATAAAATCAAGTTTGCCATCTGTGGTGCAGGTGAGTTTGTTAATGCACCGTATATTCATGTTTGGCAATGTATGTGCATGTGTGCATTTGTGTTTAAGCATTAGTGCAGGTGTGTGTTTTGTCTGAAGCACCTGAATCTGGAAAAAAAAAAACCCTCAGATTTTGTTGGATCACACAGCAGAACAACTGAGGGTTCCTTAGGTTCAGACTGGCAGCTGAGAGAAGCCCAGACCCAGGCACAGGTGTGCGCACTCTGAGGAAGGACGCTGTGTGTCTGAGACTTGCTGGATGGGGTCGGGAGGGGGGTACCGGGGGGGCGGGGGGGCGGGGGGGGGGGGGGGGGGGGGGGGGGGGGGTTGCCAGGTTCACCTACCAGCCCCCCAGGGTTTGCATGCAAGGAGGGAATCTGCCTGTTGCACATAGAGCGAGAAGGCAGGTTGCAGGATAGACCGAATTTACTGAAGAGATGACCACAAGGTCATTTATGTGAGTTGCCAGGAATTAATGAAAAACTATTAAAGATAATTTTAACGTTATTTGAGGGTTAGGGAATGATAAACCGTTGTGTTGTTTCATAAATCAGGGACTCATTTGGTTTGTGAAAAAAAAAAAAATCTGACTGACAGTATACACCAGTGTTGATAAAACCAGGCTGGATGGGATCTATTTCCCAGGGCTGTGAAAAGACCCTGTTAAAGAAGGACACTGCATCTGCAGGACCTGGAATGTGTGTTTGGCACAGTGCCTGAATTCAGGAAAACATCAAATAGCTGCTTCCTCTCCATCTTCTCAACACACTAGCTGAGCTGTCGAGGGTCCTCATCATTAGAAGATAAAACAAAGGACAAGAAGCTCCTAGCAGCCATTTTAAGCCCTGCCCTGACAAGTACAGTTCCGCTCCCTGCAACACCTAACCGATCCCCTCCGTTTACTTTTCCAGTTTTGAAAAAGTAATACAAAGTTACATATGCATACACCAAGGGGTATTGTAAGGCAATACCAAGCTGGGTTTTCCCCTTTTCACAAGTGCTGCAGTGGAACATAAAAAAGGCCCAGACAACACACCCATGGCAAAAAAAATCTGTTTAAAAAGAGCAGCTGAAAGGTGCATTGTATAAGGTATTCTTCAGGGAGTTCGGTCTAATAATCACAGTGCTAGGTGGGTTTATTTTCTAAATAAGACATCAAGGGGCTGTGTATTAATCACAGCCCATGTAATCCTGTCACACACACACACACACACACACACACACACACACACACACACACACACACACCTCAGTGGAAAAACATCACTGTGGTCAGAAAGAACTTTACCCCACCATGTCCGGCTCTCATCTCTTAGGACCCCAGTTTGCCCCCCACCCGCCCAAACGCATATGGACCCATGTACATGTTGTACATGCATGAACACATAAACACACGCTTATACATTTAGTTTGTTCTCCGAGAGCAGCAGAGTACAGTACACACAGGTATCGCTGTTCTAAGGGGGCTCAAGCGTTACCTAATGGCTGGATAGGTGCTGCTGTGAAAGGAGCTTTGTGAGGATCCTCTTTGGTACTTACTATGTTATACATGTCGTCATCTCTGAGTCAGGGGGGATTTCTAAGTGGTGTGGAACTACACCGGTTTAATATCAGTGCAATAATTTTGCAGTTGGAGGTTATAAACAGCTGAATTTCTCAGAATTTCAACAAATGAATGAAGCAATAACTGATTTTCTTTTTCCACTCCACTGCTACCAAAGCATGACGCTGCATCATGCTGAATTGAGGCCTCTTGACTTTGTTTATTGTTAAGCCATGACGTTTCTTCAGTGCTGCAGCCAGACATCTCAGCTTGGCCAGGGCCTGGCTTGCCACAGGCTCCACTGCTGGACAAGAGGGCTGCAATTATAGCTCACTTCAAAGATGCCAGTCAGTCAAAGACGGCATTCATGCATTTATTTTGGCAAACCCCCATCCACTCCCCCTTTCTTGCCTCCTCACCTTTCCACCTCCTGCCTCCTTTGCCCTTCTTCCTCCTTTCCCACCAACCCTCAAGCTTGTTTAGATGAGCGATTAAGGAGAGAAACAAGTGCAAATGGAGTTTGGTTTGGCAGACATCACTATTGACACACAGTTTACTGAAATATCTCCCTGCGTAGTTTTCCCCTCACCTAAATTTGGCCGTGGTGTATGTCAGCAAAGATGAGGGGAGGAGTGGGTCTCATGTACCCAAACAGGGAGGCTTTAGTCCTGGGCACAGAGACCGTCCTCTGCCCCTTTCTCACCCCACCTCCTACAGCTGATCCAGAAATAAAACCCAGAGAGTGGGGGCAGGAGGGCATGTTTCACCTCAGGCCATCTGCTCTATGCAAGCTATTAGATGTTCAATTAACATGGTAAACTGATAGTTTGCCATGTCAACAGAGCGCTGTATCACCAAGCACCAAGTTCCCCCCCCCTATATCCGAACCCCCCTCTTTTAACCACAAAGTAGGCCAACTTTAACTGTCAATAACAAATTTAGAGAAGTGTTTATTCACCGGCCATTTCATTTTCTGCCAAGGTTTATTTGATCATGAGAATGCTGTGTATGTAAGGGACTAATAATACTACTTCCTAAAACTTGTTATTGCATGGGGGCTTTAAAGTGGTTTGGCCGGAGATTTGAATGGAGAGGAACAGCTGGTATATTCTCTCCATATATTTCCCTTTATTGGAAGGGCATCATATAACATATAAGTGATCATATTTCAGAAAATTCCAGTTGTCTACCATCTGCTGGATGAAACTAGTCTTGTAAACTGTGATCCAGATCCAATCTGACACCCAGGTTGGCTGTGATTGGCCTTGTAACTTCATCGCAGTAACAGTTACAGGTCCCAGGAGCCCTGGGTGTGAGGTGCATGTGTTGTGTGCATGTTTGCATGTGCGAAAGCATGTGTTAATTTGCTCATCTGTCTGTTTTTGGGTTTGTGTATGAGTATTGTCGGGCACTGACTGGTATGTGCAGGAGTGTCTGTAAATGTTTGTTGTTAAAGAAAACCAGACACCTCAGCCCCACTGGGCCAGAGCTCCACCATCACACCCCCTGGAATCCGAAACCTGATGCTGGAAGTTGGGCAGCCAGAGTGATTAGGGGGACCCACCACGCTGGTGGTGTTACACTTTGGCTCAGGTGTCCCATTCGTCACACCACAGACCGACCCCAGCCCACACCAGCATGGACCGACACCCCAGTTGCAGCACTGTCTCTGGGGCAGGCTCAGGCGGCCTGGGGACCTCTCTGTAGGAGCCTCTATGGCTCCCATGGGTCCAACTTATCCATCCGTCTGCGCAGGCTCCTCTAACTCGTTAAAAAGCACAGACCTGTGGTGCTAAATCATCAGGCTGTCACATGCATCATACACACCTGGTGGGACTTGTATCCCTGTAGAACAGTAACTGTCACGTACTGGACACTGAGAAGTAGAATGAACATTTTAGGCTTTAGAACAGAGGGAGATCAAATCAGATATACCACACTGTATGCAAAAACACACATACACACACACACACACACACACACACACACTCATACATCTTGGTCTGACAGCAGAGGTAGTTATGGGTCAAAACCACAGTGAGTGGTTCCACATAAGACACACTAAGCTCCAAATACCATCCAGTTTGGTCATAAAACCTAACAACAGATAGAAGACACGGTGAGGAGGGAGAGGACTGAAGTGTGATCACATAGATGGTTCCTTGCTGCTGCTTACAGGAACATATGTATTCACGAAGCTCTGCACTCACATTTACACGTACTGTGTACACACTACACAAGCACACACATTCAAACAGTCCCCCTGGGCCTTGGCAAGCCCCCTCATTCTCATCAAAGTGTGATCACACAGTTCTCTTTCATTTCTATCCCTTAGCCAATGCCATACTTGACAACTTGCAGAAAGGTGCAGATCATAACTCACACACACAAATACAAATTACTCACAGTCTTGTCATTGTCTTCTCTCCACACTTTGGCTGGTATCCATGCACGGCTTGAGATGAAAAAGGTCTACAATTTACAGTTTGCTGTCCTTGAGTCCTCATTGTTTACGTATGGGATGATAATGTTTCATCACAGCAGGACTTATATTTTCACTCCTATTGTCTTCAGGGGTGAGTTAAGAAACTTTTGGATGGGGAAGCCAGACTGGGTCAGTATTAAAGAATGTGGTCACATTTATAAAATTAGTAAAAATGCTTTTACGTCTAACACATACAAAGCCCTTGTTCTTAGCAACAATAAACTGTGCATTATTAATGGTTACGTATCTGTTCAGTGTAATAAATTAATGCCAAGTTAACTTGTTTAAAAAATCTAAGAAAAGATAATAACAAAAATAGCTGCTATTTCTAACGCTGAATAGGTTACAGCCGTGGACAGATCATGAGACAACAGGTTGCAAGGTCCCCCACCCTCCTGAAATAAAATAAAACCACTAAAAACTCTTATCTGTTCCTCGAAGTTATGTATTTGGAAGGTTTTATTCGATTAGAAAAAAAAAATCCCTTCGTGGCTTTAAAATGGCTTGAATGTAACTCTACATCTATGCCCCATTTGCTCTATTTAGTATTTACTGATTTATGAACATGCAAATTAGCTTTTTTCTCCACCCACCTCTCAGCTGCTTAACTGCAGTTCTGGCTCTGCTCATCAAACACATAAACCTCTGCTTGTTTTCTCTTTTGCTAGCTACTGTACACTACACAATGGCAGGTGGTGATACAGGAGTATTTGAACCGGAAAACAGTGTATCAGAATGGTAATGTACTTTATGTATTGCACACAAAACACCATATTGACATGTATGCGAGGTTGAAAACTTGATTTTCATTGGAGGGCATCTTTAACTGTCTTATCAGTTTGGCCCTGGGCCTGTACCTGGTAGCCCCATCCATGATATTAACAGAACAAATACCTATCACCTTCTGACTCTGGTAGGTGTTGCACCAGGGCCCTCTGGCCCTGCCCCTGACTTTCATAAAAAGTGTGAGGACAAAAAAAATGATATCCAGCTTTATTTGATGCTCTGTATGTAGAACAGCATGGCTTAGTGAACAGTAGTTATCACCAGCAACTGACACTGCTCATTTACTGAAAATTGAGGATAAATGCCTAACATAGCAAGGCTTTCATTCCCTAAATGCAGACAAAATGCTTGTCTGTCTACTGCTAGTAAAACTTTTAATTTAGGAAAGGACCAGACTAGTTATCGTAACATACAGTTCTCGGTGCCAAATATATCCCACAACTTTTCCATACCAAAGAGAGCCATGAAGAGAAAACCAGATGGGGATGAAAGACAAAAGAAAAAAATACAGAATTATTATTAACAATAATAATAATAATAATAATAATAATAATAATAATAAATAATAATAATCCTTTTTATTAAAGCCTTTTGGGTTAAGAAGTAAACAAATGACTTAGCCTCTACAGCAGGTGACCTTTAACCCCCTCACACCCTTCCACCACGGTCATGCCTTGAGGCATCATTATTAATGGCTCTCTCCGCTGGTATGTCGAGAGCGTGAGCAGAACAGAGAGGATCCTGCCAACACAGCATGAAAAAAACACCCCGGCTGCCGTGTGCATTTGGCCCTGCAAACACCTAGGTGGTCCTGAAAAAGATGAGAAGAGAGGGAGACAGAGACACAGGAGTACATGGGAGGACAGGAGTTATGTGGGAGGGAGTCTGTCAGGTTGTCTGTGTCAACAATAAGGAAATAATTGGCCTCTGTAGCCCATGGACCTCACCGCGGCAGCCCGGGGGCCTGCTGGGGTTGGGTGGGGCATGGCCCTGGCATTACACACAATTAAGCCAACAAGGGGGTCAAATGGGGAGGCAAGGGAGGTCCCAGCCCTGTCATTCATGAGAAGGATGTCTTTGTGCCCCAGGCTAAGCCAAGCAAAGGCCCGGGTCACAGGGAAAGGCCCTGAACTAGGCCTCTGTCTAGAGATGAAAGCTTCATGTGAGTGTCCCGCTGATCTGGAACCAGGCTAATGTTGCAAATTACAGAGGAGGAGTTGAACATAGGTAGGTTAACAGTGGTCTGAGGATGTTAACAAGGAGGTGTAAATAGGTATGTGGTGGGCAAAAAAAACTGGAATTACTTGGTACTGGAAAGAAGCTTCTCATTTGTTTTCTTCATCTGCTTGTTCTTGTTCTAAACCTTGACTTTTATTCAGCTTCAATTAATCATAAACATGGTCTCCCTCTAGATCTTAGAAATCCACTAAACCCTACTCAACAGGTTTTCATGTCTGTGGTCTGGCTCTGGACAGTATCATAAGCCAGACTGTTGGGAGGCAGCCCACTAGCCCCTCTCTGACTTGACCCCCCCCTTGACCCCCCGCTAATGTGATAAACATTCCCAATCAATGGAGGAAACAGAGTGGAAGTGGCCAGGGATGTGAACATGACCTCCTGGTGGGCTTCAAACAGCCAGTTATTCTCTGTTTACACCTAATCTTCACCTTGTTCTTCTGATGGACGAAGAGATGGAGGAAGGTCAGCTAGTTCAAACCTGACATAGCTGCAGAATGTATCCATCTTATAAAATCTTTCCCTCAAAACCACTAAAACCATTTGCCAGTTTGCTGAGATGATTTTGCTCATTATTGATGCAAATCAACTTATTTCTGAATTTTTTTAGTTAATTAGTTTTTATAATCACTGCCAGGGAACCTTCTCATCTGTGTATATAAACATGTAAATCCATACATACATATGCAGACATTTAAGCATGCTGATATTTATTCAGTATATTCATTCAACTGTAGTATGTTGCTCTTTAATGTAATAGTCAGAGCTGCTTTACATTACAATAAATTTCACACTTGTTTTATTTGAGGCTGCAACTCATGATTATTTTCTTTATCTATTAGTTTCACCTATTGTTTTTTTTTCAATTAATTAGATGATAAGATGATAGAAAACTGTGAAATAAGACAGTTGCCTACAGCCCAAGGTGATGCCAAACAAATTGTTTGCAATCCAGAAACAAAACATATTCAGTTAACATATTCATCATTCAAATTTCTAACCGAGGAATGTTTTTTATTATTGCTTAAAAAAATGACTGAAATGATTAATCAGTTTTAGTAGCCAGTTATTTTTCTGTTTATTAGCTAATTGATTAAATGACTACTTTTTTAAGATCTGTTATCCTTTACAATGTCCTTTGTCACACTCTGCTATGCATCTCCATATTTCATAGTTTGTGGTCTGCATTCACTTTTTAATCACTTATTGTGAATTTTTTTTAATAATTTCATTTTTTGGCACTTTTTTTTTCTTTTATAATGCTCCAACTGTTTTAGTATTTGTGTAATTTTTTTTATGCCTCTGTACCAGCGACAGCCAGAGCCGCAGACAAAGGTCAAGGTCACAGTGACCTCACAAAACATGGTTTTGGCCTTGTGAATGCAACATCTCTGCAATGTCTTGAGGGAATTTCTTCAAATTTGGTACAAATATTCATTTGGACTCAAGGACAAACTGATGGTCAATGGTCAAAGTCAGTGTGACTTCGCAAAAAAACACTTTTTAACCATTACTCAAGACTTCACACAGCATTATGACAAAATCTCGCATAAATGGTTATTACTTTATATGACTGAATAAACAGGGATATAATCTGAAGCTAGTCTGAGGGGCTGAGGCATACAACTGGGAGGCGGTAATTCTAGTTCATTTTTTTATATCAAAACACAGAGACAGGAACTGTGTGATGAATAAGTCTTTGAATATTGAATGTTGCAGTAATCTGCTTGATTGCACTCAAGATTATAACAGCACTGAGAAAATAGTAAATTGTGTGTTTTCATTGACCACATTTTTTGACTTATTTTAAAACTGAAGAATTGAATATTAGTCAGGCCATATAAATATAAACAAGCATGCAGTTTTGTGTATTATTACTGTCACTTTCATACAGACTGCATGCAACAGTATATTTACTCCTATAGTTTTGCTTTGATTTGTTTTGTCATATAATAGTGTAATAATAAATAACTAATAATAAATAAAATACACATTTTTTCGTACAACACATGTGATTCATGAAGCAAATAGGTGTGGAATGATTTGTTAGTAAAATACGATGAGGAAAAATTGTTTGACTGACTATTAATGTATATGAAGAAATAAAACAACTGAAGTAAAGTATGCGTTTTACACAAAATGGTTTCCTTTAAGACTGCATAACCAGACCTGAAGACTCTCTACTGGCTGCCATTCAGGTCTTCACTTTGACCAAACACATGTATCAGGACACGCAGACACACAAGTACACATACCCCCACACACACAGCGCTATTTATTTGCAAACAGTATGTATCCAGCATCTCACATTCTCTCCGCAGAGAGCAAAGGGATGGAGGGGGCTCTCACGTTCCACATGAATGACTTCATGTAACGAGAGACAAGAGAGAAGGAGAGAGTAAATGATCTGCACTCACAGTCAGGGTCCATGTTACATGCTCTGCTCTCCTTGTTGGCTCTTTGCTACAAGAGGAAGCACTATTACTAATCTAACGTCACAACAAACAATAACGCATAACCTGTCTACTTCCCTTTTTCCCGTCTACCCCCCCCCCCCCCCCCCAAACTCACTGATCCAGTTGGCTGTGCGTAACAATATCTTTGAAAGGCCATTTGTGAGTTTAACAGCCTGTTTTGGTCCCCCATGTAACCTTATCTGTGACAGTTCTTGCTGCATTACTTTACCTCCACAGCACCTAAACCCACTTGACTCTCTCCATCTTACCTTCTCCCAGTAACACTGTGCTCTCCTCTGGCTGATGGTCACACATACAGTAATACCGCATGCACCCCACAGGAATTCACAGCTAGATGTAACAAAATATATGTCAGAGCTCTCCTTTTACTGAGGCCTTTCATTGCTTCTTCTTACAGTTTAGGACATGATCAAACAAGACAGGACAGGAAAGTGGGATAGCATTTAAGTGTATGTGAGTTGGGGGATGGGGGATTGTATCTGTATCTCTGTTCCCCCCTTGGCCCCTGGGGAGCAGGCAGGGCTGCTGCTGAGACCAAGTGGGGCTCAAGTTTTGTCAACGGGCATCAATCTCTCTTGTCTGTCAGCCCTGTAACTCCCAACCCCTGACCCTGCCCCACCCTCTCATGGCCTGGGTTACGAGGCTTCCTGAATGGGGATTGGTTGTCAGAGAGGTCCAGCTGAGAGACAGTGGAGACGGTGATCTGTCCTGCCGCTATGTCTCATTTATAATGAAGGTCCTCTTGCTCTTGCCGGAACTTAACAAATCCAAATTTATGTTGGGCGTTCTCATCTACCCTCTCTCTTCTCTCTTCTCTGATGTCCCGCATCTCTGTTCTTTAACCCCTTTACTGATGATAACATGTCCTCTTCTATTATCTGCTATCTCTTGGTCCTATCAGTCCATTTCCTTTCCCTCTCTCTTCAAGGTACAAAGTGTCTTCATCCATCTCTCTTCTAGCAAATGAGCCGTCTGTCAGTGTGTTACCTCCAGAGTGAAGGATGGCAGTGTCACTGAACAAAGAGGCTCACTTGTTCTCTACACATGCACTGAATTTGGACCAAGAGCTCAGAGTCTGGGATCTTGGAGTCGGGACTGTGGTGTGTGTGTGTGTGTGTGTGTGGGATAAAGATGTTGTGGGAGCAGTGGGAGCAGTGAGAGAAACTGTAGAAAGAACATGACAAACCACTTGTGGCACGGCTGTGTCATTGCATCTCCTTGAACTATTAATCCTTGCAAGGCCTTGCTTGGCCGCTTTCCTCTCTCAAAGCCTCTGTGTCAGTGAACAGGTCAACAATTCATGGAATATCCCTCATTCCCTGCACTGCTTTCAACATTAATCTTTTTTCTGTCTGCCAGTACAGTTCGGGGTGTTAGGAAGGAGACTGTGACATCTTTGTTTCTGGGGGTGGGGTACGAGGGCAAACAGAAGGCAGGCAGGGGTTACCGGGGTAAGGGGTGGGAGGTGTTGAGGTACTCCAGCTGTAGCGCTCCTCCTGCTACTCCCCTTTATCTTTGTCACTCCCTGCCTCCCCTCTCACCATCTCGCGCCATCACTCACTGTCCCCTGTCCATCAGCGTCCTGCAGGTTCTTGATTAAAGAGAATATCTCTTTAATGCCCCCTTAATGCCCCCTTCAACTAGCAACACCCCCTCTCATACTCTCTTCCTCTCTTACTCCATCTTCTTCTGTCCTCTCTTTCATATCTCCTCTCCTCCCGTGTGAGGCGGCCTGGCTCACTTCCATCAGCTAGTCTTTGGAATCTGCTGCCTGAGCCTTGGTATGCATCTGGCACGCTCAAACTAAATGCTTTTCCATTCTTCTTTATTTCTTTTCTGTCTTTATCCCCTTGGATTTGAGAACGCTTGTCATGCACATTGCTTTCCCACGAAACAGGTGGCAAGCTACGCTAGTCACATGGGTCTGGATCAAGTGTTTAGTTCACTGACTGAAAGAGAAAAGAAAAAGAAACCAGCATTATTTTCCTTTATCTACAGATCCTCTGTTCTTCAGTAAAATTTCAACCAAAATTCCTAGTCAGCTCCTGCCTATGTTTGCCATTAAGCTCAGGACAATACACCTGGTTAACCCAGCCCTTTGTCCCTGCTGGCCAATGATCAGTGAGATGCAGCTGACATCAGCGCCACTATAAGCACTTAACGAAGGACTCAAATCAAAGGCAGGGTGAGCCTGTATGATGGTGCTTTTCACTCACAAACAACTGTCTGAAGCAGGAGGCCCTACCCTTATGCTGGGACCCTCAACCATCATCAAATCATCAGTGGCGACTTTGATGCTCCATTGAGTTGATGGCCCATTGTCGAAGCTCCCTATTCACCAGCACCTGGTCTGGCTGGCACAGTTAAACCTCTCTGTTGTGTTATCAAAACAAATGCATGACCCTATTCAGAGGGCTGAAGATTGGGGGTGAGTTGAGAGACTGTGTTTAAGAGAGCAGTAATGTGAACAGAGATCCCCTTTCTCTCAGTGAGATGGGGGCGAGTGCAGAGTGCAAGAGAATTTAGAACCAAATCCTCAAACCACTATCAGGTTTGCCACTGGGGATTCCAGTTTTGTAATACTACCTGAATGTGCAATAATTTTTATTTGAACCCTTTAATACAACTCATCTAAACCATATAATGCGATGCAGCAAGGTTGGACTCAGATTTGCAGGGACCTGCGTGCAGACAGTTCTAACATGAACAGACAGAAATGGGAAATGCTGACCTGATTGTACTGTAGTGGTTGTGGAGTACTTGACAGCTGAGCAGGGCAACCGTGGGCAGCAGCGGGCAAGACACACTGGCACCATCACTTTGAGAGCAGCCAAGCCAAGTCTTGTCAGCTGTGTGAATGTGGCCTCAGGCACCAGCCAGCGTGTCCCCTGGGTGCCTCCTCACCTCTGTGGCCATGGGTCGGGGAGGAGGTATGGGGGACAGAGTCCTCCTTCATCACCTCAATGTGGGGATGGGACCAGTGCCCAGAGTGGCCATGCCCAGCCAAGTCCATCCCTAGCTGAGCCACAGCACTGGGCAGAGCAGCTAGGGGGCTCTGGACCCACTGGCTAGTATAAAACTCATAATATTACTCTCCATGAGTGAAACCTGAATCGGTAAACACATGAAGGTCTATGAAAGGTGTGTCCTTTGCTGCCCCACAGAACACACCCACAAGTGCCTATGCTTGTCCACGCATACACATCATATAGCAGCATCTCTAAATTTGTTTTGGCCTGGAAAATCCTGTTTGGAAATGATAACAACAATAATGGAGGCTTTTCTGCTTGCCCTCGTGTTGGTCTTTCTGAAAATAGGGTATGAATGTGAGAGGTGGAGAGGAGTGGAGACAAGGTTGGTGGTTCACCTTGGTGTCTTTGATGCACTGTTGTTCCGCTGACCATGCTCTCTTCTCTGTGTAGCCCCCGTGGTTTTGCCTTGGCTCCACAACCCTCCTCACAGTCCTCTGCTCCAACTCTACCACCGCAAGCGCACTTCTTTAGCACGTGTCAATATTAGTTTAAGATTATTTCTAGAAGTCCAGAAGGATAAAATCCCTTTAGAGATTACAGAGCTGACACAAAATAATGAGGAAGAATTTGAGGAACTGTGGAATAACCATTAATGAATATTTATTATTTGCATAACAAACACAGATGATTTAACTCAGGCATACTGCGGGCAGCTAAATTTGGATTAAGCCACATGGTGTCCTGGGTAACCTCAGCCCAGAATAGCCTGCGATGAAGACAGGAGTCACAGTGGTGTGTTAGGCTCCTTTGCTTACAGATGAGGATGGGAGAGATGAAAACAGAGCCAATAGAAGTTAAGTCTTTCCACCAAGGGATGAGCCTCGATAAATGGCTTCACGTCTGGGTCAGGAATTTGGCTTTTTTTTTTCTGAAGAATGAACTGGGAAGCCTGGGCACTGACTGGGTGGTCAGATCGCTCATACGTGCATGAAAATTTCACTCATTCTTGTCTTGCTATTTAATGGAGAGCGACAGACTTAAAGTGGGGATGTAAGAATATGCTGTGTTTGAAAGGATGAGCTGTGTTTATATGATCTCTGTAGGATTCCCAGGTGGGATGTCTTCCTGTAAGGCCACAGATTTGAGCAGAAGTTTCTGATTGCTTTGAAAGAGCCATTGATTAGCCATGCAGTTGTTAAATATGGCTGATGCATTACAGCCATGTTGTCTTTGGGGATCTGAGCTGTATCTTTCTTGTTTTTGTTTGACTAGATGAGGCTCTTCACCCTTTCCTCAGCCATGGTGGATTGCATTAGATTAGACTGGGACCAACCAAAGTAATTAAGGTTGAAGAAGCCCCTTTAGCCAAAGAACTACTTCAGCTCAAAGTTATGTGGTCTCTCTAGAGTGTTATAGTTCCCCTCTACTTACTAAGGCCCTAGAGTGATCCCTCTCCACCTAAGCTTGGTTTAGATGTATGTACATTCTCCATATATTTGTTCAAATCTACTAGATGCAAGCACAAATTACTTTTAGCTATTTCCACCATTTATCCAATACTGTTTAGTCTTTTTCACCATTAGACTTTTTCACCAACTTTTTAACTGTTATCAGTTACATTTAGCATCCAGTGGCATATCCATTACTTTAAGTTAAGTGCTTAGACTTCTCGCTTGCTAACTAGTTTTCACACACTCACACAATCATAATATCATGTAGTCTTCAGATGTTATAGATGACTCCATGTGTAGTTTAGTTGAACTACTCAATCTTCCATTATTACACTGGGGAACATGTAGCCTTGGCCGGGAATCACAGCTGGAGAGGACATAACCTCCGATCACACACACAAACACACGTACAAACAAACAGATAGCTGCAACTGACCAGGGAGGCACCTGTCATTTCTCACAAACAAATCCTGCTTGTCCAGTGTTACTTTTGGCAGGGTGGGATTCATGGATATCAAATTATCACTGTGTTAAGTGTACCCACATGTACTGCACATAATGTCACAATTCATACTTAACCTTCATGTTTGTCTTGGAAAAGGGTGGCCTGATAACTGAGTGGTTAGGGTGCATATCATATGGGCTGAAATGCCCTGAGCTGTTTGTACCTGGTTTGATTCCTGGCTGGATGGACCATTTGTTGCATGTCATCCCCTCACTCTATTTAGTCGTGTTTCTTGTCTGTCTTCGCTATCCCTATCAGATGAAGGCAGAAAATTGCCCCCAAAAGATGTTTCTCTTGGAAATATACAACACTGATTATTGATAAGTGTCTGTTCCTTTGAAGTCTCAGCTGGCTGTATAAAAGAGTTGAAATGGCCTTTTAAGGTGCTCTGTTTGTCAAGCTAATAAATGAATGAAGCAATCCCAGTAAGCTTTTCCAGGTAAGGTGTTGTAGGTAAAGACTCTGTCACTCTGCAGCTCTGTGAGTTCAAAAGTTCAAGTCCCACATGACACCTGAGCTGGGTGACCTGCAGAGCCACAACTTCGTCTGGTGATTTGATGTGTTGTTATCAATAGTTCTGTTCAGATCAACTATAAAGTTATGTAACCTTTACAAAACAATGATATGTACTTTTGTCTGTACCAAAGTGTGTCTAACACAATGACATGCTGCTCAAGAATATTTATCTTTTAGTGAGATTAATAATTTAAGTGATCATCATGTCTGAGTCTGTCACCAGGGAAATGAGAGCAAGTCACCTGGAAAACGTGATTTAGTCATTCTTATGCAGTTTGTGTGTTTCACTTTTGTGTGTATGTGTGAATGTGCGTAGACAGCATCAGAGGACTCTGGCAGCAGTACTCTCCCTTTGCTCTTCCTTGTCCGCTTTTCAAGACAAGAGTGGAAAGTCCATAAGCAGGAGCTGGAAACTACAACCACAACCAGCTAATGCACAGGACACTTATTCATAGACTCTCTTTCACATACACTTGCACACACACTTGGGGTGGGGAACACGAGCAGCGGCAGTGGCAGTAGCAGTAGCAGTAAATTGGTACAGGCATCTGTCAGAAGCCCCATGAGTCACCCACTGGAAAATGTACAGCTCTCCAAAGCCAGAGTAGATATCCATCAAAAGTGATTGCGGCCGGTGCAAGCTCCTGCAAAAACACAGTTAGATATATACACACAATTATGCCCATATACACACAAGCACGTGCATACTCACACACATAGCAACACATACTAAATACATACCCCTGCACGCACACACACACACACACACACACACAGTGGAGATTTTTGTGGTGTTGATGGTAAGGCAATGCAGGGATAACGAGTGGTATGTTGTCCAGAGGAGAGACAGCAAGGCTAGGGGAGCCATGTGTAACCACTGCAGAGCCTTTATGAGGCTTTTAAATGCAGCCAACTTTACTTGTGAGGTCACCTGATAATATAAACACTGACTTAAGAGTCAACCTCAAACCAATCTCCTATTCTTTGATAATTTTTGTGAGCTCAAGCCACTAATTGAGAAGCCAGGCACCACCACCTGTAGGAGCAGTGGGTATGGAGTGTGATGTAGAGTAGCACAAATAGATTGGTCCGACAGATCAGTGCTGATTGCATCTACCACACAGATCTCTGAGATCTCTCCAACCTGCTTCTGCCAAAAAAGCAGAGTAGTCAGATATTCAAGCCAGGTAATCAGGTCTCTCCCAGCTAAAGTGTGCGTTTGATATTAGTGACAGGAGAGCAGGGTTTGACGTTAGGCTTTTCCTGAATGAATCCTTCACTTCTTTCCTGCTCAACTTTCGTCATTCCTCTGACCTGCATATCAGCTCTGACATATGGCTGCTATGTATTGCACACATGTGCTACACACATTACACATGCACCCGAATTATGTGGAACATGAGAGAACACAAGGAGAGGCCCATGTAAAGTTGTTCATCGAAGGATCTAAATAGCTCAGTGTGGTAGTGACGCTGCTCTCCAGTTTTGAAGGGAGATTTTTTTTCTTGCAATAAATCATGCCTCTGTTGTTCCTGCCACCCAGCCTGCTGTGTGTAAGCTCGGCCCCTCCAGCCATCCTTAATACAAATAAAACAGAGAAGACACAGACACACAGCAGACAAAAACTCACTAGAGAGGCAAACTTTTTATCACTGCTGATTATGAGTTGATATTAGGGAGCCATCTCCCTCTTTTCTCCATCTTTGCCCTTTAAAAAAAAAAAAAAAAAAAAAAAAAAAAATTTGGCCCCTTGGCTCTTGCTCGCCTTACAGAGGGCCCAACTGCCATGTACAACTCCATGTTATGCTGGATGGTCAGGCAGAGCGGCGCTACGCAGATTCCTGAGACGTCAGACATTCTGGTGTTGGTGGGGCCGGCGGCTGCAGCCTGCGCCTCACACATGACCTCCTCAAGGTCAACAGGTCAGATCCTGTGATAATCCTGTCCACATAGTTGCATAGTGTGCATATGTTTGTCCTCTCCTCAAGCAATAGAGGTTGTAGTTGTGTGCATGTTTGCGCACCTCTTGATTTCATTGTATGTGCTTTTATATTGGGTTTTTTGCTGTTATGGATGGTTACTTAGCCACCTGATGGTTAACAGTAACAGTGTTTTGACTGCAAGGATGGAAACACTGCATTTCCACTGATTTCCGTGCTTCTGCAGAATATGCATGTGCTAAAGTCTTTATGTCTGTGCACGCATTTACATGCACAACTTAGTGTGTATGTGTGCGTGTGCACAGGGATAAGTGTGCAATTTGTCCCAGAGGAGGTCAAAGGGCCCACACCTGCAGGAGATCTGCAGAGAGCATCATTGTCATCTGGAAAAGCAAGAACAGAGAGAGAAGAGATGAAACAGAGAACAGAGGGGTCTCACTCCACCCCCAGACATTGTTATTTCAAGCCTTTTTCATCATATTGAGGAAGAGGGGAACAATACACAGCACACATGCTCACTTGGAGCGCTCACTGAGAGCAGCACAGTCAGCTCTTTCAGCAAACAGAAGAAAGAGAAAAATCAAAGAGTAGAGAGCCAAGGAGAAGGAGGGGCGGGGTGAAAGATACTGACAGCAGGGGAGATAAGGTACCTTATCCACAGAGGCTTTACTCTTCACTCCTCCTCTTCTACTTTTACACTAGTGTGATGCAAAACATGCTTTAACACGACCTGAACTAGAGGTAGCGTTTTTGTACTCTCTCTTTAGCTTTTCAACAGTTTTTTTTTTCCCTCGTACATTTTCCAGCTATGTTTCACAGAGCCTGAGACTAGTGAGATGGGACAAGGTATGAGAAATTCTTATTTAATAGAAAGAAGGAAATCATGTCCGTTGTGGAAAAAAAAAAGTGAAAATATAGACTTAAGACATGACATTTTCCCCTTCATGTCTCAATCCTCTCTCCTTCTCCTCACACACTGACACACACACTATACCCCTTCTCCAGTTGTTAGGAAGGAATGCCTCTCCTGTAGATCTAATGGCAGTTGGGATGATTGATCAGGTGGCAAAGAGACTAGAGTCATGATAGAGTCTGCGCTCTCTGTTAGCATGCATACATTTGTGCATGCATGTGCAGTATGCATGTCACATACATGTGTGTGTACTGCTGGCATTTGTGTATGTGCCTGCCTGTTTTCGCGTGTAAATTCCTTGTACATACATGTGTGTTTTAGTATGGCTTTACAGCAGTGGAGACACCAGGACACTTGGCACCACACTGACGTGACCCAACACTCGACCCTGCAGGACGCCAGTGACAGTCTGACATGAAAGATGAGGCACAGAAGAGAACATCAACAGGAAGCGAGAAAACTTAACACCACCTCAGCTTATAGCTGTACTGGCTTCCTTCAAAACTGTACCTGCAAAGTTGCTTATAATCTGAAAAAAACTGAAACAGAGACACACTACAGACAGACAGCATGCCCTTCTACACACAGTAATTTTTACAGTGAACAAGGCTTACACTGTAGATGGTTCCAAGTCACAAAGCTGACCTTTTTGAACCTTGACAGCTTTTGTAGAGAGGAGGGAAAAAAGCTAAAGACAACTGCAGGCACTTGTGTAACAAACTACAAGAAGAAACATGATATCTGTGTGCATTTCCCTCTCGGGAACTGTCCAATGGTGAGGCATTTTGATGCTTCTACTACTGGCTGTAATATGCTTCTGTATACATGGTGCTTCTCCGCTGGCAAGCCCTTCTTTTCTCTGTCTTTCTCTGTTTTCCTTCTCAGTTTTTTTCTCAAAGAAATATTTGTTGGCAGGGTTGAATTAAAGCTTGAATAAACTTCAATAGACTTGGGATTTTGGCGTAAAGCCACTGGGCTCATCTAGCATTGGCATTTAACCCCCTCTACAGGAGAGCAAAATAGCCAGCTTTTCAGGACTTTCATTCAGATGTTATCTGTCCAACAGGCACATGATTATGTTTGAGTTACAAGAGTTGCAGCACACTCATGATACACTAGGAAAGTGCTTGTTCACATAATCATTTATGCAGCTTTTAATAAGTGGAAAATTCCCCCTCTTTTGCTGACATCATATGAGATGTGCAGCCCCCTGAGGCTATGTGACGGAGGCATTGGGGTGTAAGGTTGAGTATACTGAATAAATACTTTGATGCATACCCTGCTGTGTCTACCCGCCCTCCCTCTTTCTCTTTCGTCTACAATTGCCCCATTCAGCCTTGTTATTTCTGATCCCTTTGGGCAGTGCATTTGGGTCAGTTAGCCAATCTAATGGGCCATCAGCTAAAGGGCTGGTAGTTACAGAGCAAAGGTTTATGATTCAGGTGCATCCCACCTGGAAACACACACCGGACAAGAGCCCATGGCTTTAGCCACCCTGGGTGGGAGGCATATTAAGATTTTTGTCTTTGGTACATCATGACAGACCAGCAGTCAAAGAGACATAACATTGGGATGTCCCCAAGTTGACTCTAGCTGGTGACCCTTTATTGCATGCCATTCCTCTAATGCTCTCCCATGTTTCCTGCCGGACTGTCAGCTACCCTACAGGATAGCCGAGATGTTAGAAAAGTTAGGGTCTTGCCCTCAAAACAAGTGGCATTATCATAGTTCAAAGTAAGTTTGATATGACATGGCTGCTAGCCAAAATATAAAATTATAGGCTGAAGTCTGGTTTTAGTGTATTGATCTTTACGATATACTTAGAATACGGTTATCTTTACAATGAACATGGAAACCATCAAGGTACTAAAAAATGATAGGAGAAGGGGAAAAAAATCTTGCCGTGCCTCCCTACCAAAAAATTTGACATGGTGCAGGTCAGTATTCCTGCATGGCATGCTCACCTGTCTGCTCATGCCTCACATGTTAGCCAATATCCATCAAGTTTTAAAGATAGCAGGGCCTGGGGTGAACAGGCACTAAGGGAGGCAGTTCACCCACACAATAACAGGCAGGGAGGCCTGCTCTGGTACAGCAAATATTGATACTGACTTGTGGGCGTTCTGGTGTGTTTTCAGGAGGTTGAGTGGTGAGACCTGGGACAGGGAGGCTGAGGGATTTCTACATATGTGCAGCTCCTGAGGAGTCTAAGAAGCTTACCAGTCCCTTACCCCCTCACCCTAACCCTCCATCCATTGACTGTGCCACACCTTCCTCTGGCAATGTCATGTTTAGTTTTCCAGTCAGCTCCTGACTTCCCCAGGCTCCCTCCAGCAAAAGGAAGCGTGGAAAGTGAATCAATCAGCTGCTCTTCCTCGAGGTTTCCTAATGTTTGTGGAGGAACCGGGAGGAGGATCCCGTGGAAGCCAGTCAGGCCTCCACGAACACTGCTGCTGTATAGTCAAATAGTCAGACAGGAGCTCCCACAGTCCGATATAACTTTTATATGTTTACACAGGGTAGATAAAAATCATTTGGCAGTCACTGAGGGCTCCATGTACAGAGTATAGAGAGATACGTCCAGTCTAGTCTACTGTGGATCAAGCTGTAGCCTATAATTATATTCAAGGGGGTATAATGGTATCAAAAAGTGTTAACACCTTAACATGCTTTTGAGTTTTCTGTTCATCACCTTTCCAGCAGGGCTGCAACTAGGGATTATTTTCATTGTCAGTTATTATACTGTCTATTTTCTTGATTAATTAACTATTGGTTTGGTCTATAAAATCCAACTTCACAAAGCCTAAGGTGACTTTTTTTGGTCTGACCTGCATCTTAAAATCCAAATATATTTAGATTATTACTATAGAGACTAAAAATGAGCAAATGGCATTTTTGGTTAATAAAATGACTTCAGTGATAGTTCTAAAAAAGATAGAACTTCTATTACACAATAGAGAATTGTGCTTCAGATGAATAAGCCAGTGTGTAGGAAAGACTATTATTTGGCAGGTCACATACGCAAACTAAGAAGTCACACATTCAGTACTTGTCTCATTTACACCTCCACTTGGTAACACACAGGTCAAAGCAGAGACATTACTTTATGACTGGTTGTCTTGCGCCATCTGTAGGTCATAGACGATTAGTCTCAGAAATTTCTCAATAAGTTTTGCACACACTGTACCAGACTTTGCACAATTACTCCTCTATCATCTCTGCAAAAATGTGAAGAAGTTCTAAAGCTGTTGCCTGCGATTGGGTGCAAATGAATAAGCAGATGTATGGACTATGTGTCTCTCTCTGTCTTTCTATTTGTCTGTCAATATTGAAGTGAATGAGAGAGAGCATTCACCCTGGGTCTTCCTGGCCTTTGCACCACTCCCACCCTCAATAGTTAGCAGCTTCACTGCAAGATTTAATTTTTCCTAAAACATTTACCAGGCAGATTGGAAAGTTTTAAATAAACCCAAATGAATACAAACACAGTCTCACCTATAAAACAAGGATTTCTCTGAGAACGCAGAAGCCAACACTTTGTCTTTTGTGTGTTCCATTCAGCAGTAAAGTTCCATATGCCAACATTTATGTCTTCCCACTCTGAATAATTTTGGATTTGTTTTCTGTGTTAACTACAAGAGGGAGGGAATGACAAGAGAGAGAGAGAGAGGAGAAAAGGTCAGAGCATGAATGAGCTCCTTAAATACTGTGCTTAGCTAGACTCCTAATATTAAAACTTGTTCTCTTGCCCTGAAAGTATGTTTTGACTTTGGTGGATTTACCTCTTTTAATAGCCCTTAATAATAATGTGTCACTTTCAGGCTGTTCATAAGGAAAATGTCTCTCTCTCTTTTCTCCCCTTACCTCTCTCTCCATATTGCCATTCCTTCCCTCCACCATGTGCCAAAGTAGAAGCTTAATAAAATCATCACTCATGAGGACTCACTGAGGCCAGCAGCTTGACAAATCCAAGGAAGCTTCATTGTAAGGAGGAGGGCCTGGTGGATGAGCTGCATGGTGGGGACCATACACAACAGACCACAGAGGGCCTTAGGGAAATGTTACTGTCTCCTAAATATTAGATCTGAAGCAATGTGTTGATTCATTGATTAGTCAACTGACAAATGATTGATTGCTGATGAACATTAATCTCCATCAATACTGATGATTGATTAATCATTTAAATAATTTTTAGCCATTCTAGAAGTATACCTTTCGGAACGGAAATGTCATCCTGACTGAAATATTTCAGCTGGAAACAATTTGCTAACAAACAAGGAATTAATTTGAGAAAATAATTAGTAGAGTCATTAAAAGTGGAAAAAAAAGTGTTGTCTGTGTTGTTGCTGTTGTGCCATTACAAATAATGTGTGAGACTACACACAGACATGTGTGTGTGACCTGTATTTCTTGACTCTTATACAGCTGAGGACTTGTCTTGTCATGGCTGCCTACAGTATCTCTCAGTAATGTCATCAGAGGTGAGAAGTAAGCAGAGAAGATGTACAAAATAAACTGCATGTTTGATGGATTTACAGAGTAAAAATCTACTCTAAAAAATGTGTTGGATGAAAGAAACTCATCACAGTCAATTGTGTCTGTTTCCATAGCTGGGAAGAGTGAACTATAGCCTACTGCACCTGTTTCTCCCTCCATGTAACCCGTCACACTCTCTTGAGCCCAGCTACAAATTAAAATTCCTCCTCGACAGATTTAGGGTAATCAAAAACACAAAGCCAAAGAGAAGAAGGGATTTTTATCCTCTCCTGAAGGAGGGGAGGCAAGACAATTGTGGGTGAGGATAGAGAGGTCTGGCACAATAAAGGCCAGCTATACTGTTGTTGTAGATCACAGATTGTTGAGCCACCCAGAGACAGGAAGGATGTGATGCTACGCTCTCTACTTCTATAAAAGCAAAGCCAAATGCTCCTCTATGAGCCTCCATTGGCAGTAAATCATGGTGGAAGTATGAAATAATAAAGGAGTAAATACAACAGATACATCATAACCATGTAATGCAGTCTGGGATGAGAGCTGATGTCCTGCCAAACACAGGAAGTATAGTTTCTGAACCTTGTTACTGAAATAATCCAGCGCTAATCCACTCCATTTATTTCCTCAACAGTGGAGGAATGTTGTTTTAATAGCACAATACGGGCTCACAGTGCAATCTTGACAGCTGATGAAATCTATAAGCAGCGAGCATGAGAGAACGTTAAAAACTTGCCCTGGGATGGTCATTATTGTGTGATGTGGCAGTGCTAAGCCACATGTGGAGCCATGCTGGTGGGGTGGGGGTCACGCCAGGGAGAACCAGCCGCAGACTGCATTCAGGCTACTTGGAGACACCTGATGAGGCAGCAGCATCAAGAGATTTGTAGTTCCTGAGAAGACTGTCAACACCTTTTGTGTATCATGGCATCAGTAAATGTTGACTCAACACCATCTTGTAAAATAAATTCATGTAGCTTGGAGGCATGCAAGGAATGTTGACGTAGGTCTTTTGATGAACTGGTCACACTGCAAGGCTCCTTTTTATAGACAAAATATTCTTGCAAATTTGACATACAACATGATAAGATATTGATGATGGATATTTGTGGTGGTAGGATGCCTTTCACAGAGGTAAAGAAGCACTTATGTGGAAAGGAGGGAGGGGATGGAAGAAGAGGTGGAAGGAAAGGGGACGTTGTTAACTTTCCTAGAATCCCACAGAATTTTGAGACAGCCTCAGCTCCTTCAACATTTGCAAATGTGTGTGTGGATGTGTGCATGCCTTTGTCTATGTGTTCAGTGCTAGCTTTTCCACTCAGTGAAACACAGGCTGTCAACAGAGTAGCTCTCAGCTCATACACTTATGCCCAGTCAGATTTATTGGAGCGATGAGGTGCTGATTCTATGTAGAAATGTAAAGAGGGGACTAGGATGGATCTTTAATACTGCAAGTTTCCTTTTAGGTAATAAAAGCTGTATAAAATGCAGCCCTTATATCACGCCTAAGTCTACTTTATTTTATTCTATGGGCAGAACTTGACTTCATATGCTGTGATTAGGTGTGAAGTGGAAAAGACATTGTGGCTGAGGTGAAGAACTTGCTTTCAAAATTGCTCATTTGGACATGGCACAATTTCAGTTCAACCCAAAACTAGTAGCCCAAAGATGGTTCTCAAAATTATCTCAACCCATACAGGAGCATGTGACACTAAAGTATGGAAGTAAGTTGGATTTTGTGACATCTTTGGCTTGTTTTGTGCCTCATTTTTTATACTATGAACTTTACTTTACGCTCCACGTTTAATATATGTGTGAATGTATTTGCTAAATGTGTGGCTTTCATGTAAGGGAGAGATACACCCATATGATCAATGAATTTTATCACTCCCATGAACAATGAGGCTGATTTTAGATGTACTGAGTTCTGGGCCTCCTGGTGCCTTTGGTCTCGTTGCTAAGGAGCAGTTTGTCAAACACCATAAAAATACAGCAGCGTTTCTAGGTTTGGGTCGGGGGACAAGGGAGGGGAGTGGGGAGGTGGACTGGCAGGCAGAATGTGGTGTTTTTGCTCAGTAGGAGAGGGGGTTCCCCCAGTGCTGTCATCCGTGAATGGAGCTAAATGGAGAAACTGCAGGGACTCTCTAGGGTGGCACCACAGCTCCCTGTTCAGTCAGAGGCTCCGCTGCCATCCATCACACAACATCCCTGCCTTTTATGGTCTGAAACGGAGGGTAGGTGAGAAAGAAGGAGAGAACAAAACAAAAAAAAGGAACTAGAGCAATGACAATTTATCTTTCCCCTGTTTTTCCTCTTTCTCAAACCTATCCTGAAATCGTGACTGTTCATGTTTGGTTACCAGGTAACAACCCTTGTTACTCTGACAGGAGGAAATGTTTTGAACCTCCACAGTTATCAAGATCTCACTTGGAGCCTCTTAAATCACACTGACCCACTCACTTTGTGCAAGCATCATTCCACGAATGCTTCACTCTCACACTGGCATCCTCTGCAGGGTTTTTATAGAAGGACTCAGGTCCCCTGAGATGGTGCCAGTCCACTTGGCTTGTTTGGATTTATACACACTAAGTTAATCTGCTTTACACTGGGCAGAGACCTGTCTTCCTTCCAGTTACCATGCACAGTATCACTACCACCACAGCTTTTGGTGGTGGCCAGAGGCAGTGTTTATCCACTGCTAGAATACTGACAAACTCCATATGCCTGTACATTCATTCACGCACGCACGCAGTCTGCAGTCAACCCCCTGCTTTTGTCTCTGTGGAGGTATGTAATGGGATTTGTTTTGATGCAACAGGTACCAGAAACAGACAGGATTTGAACCAGAGTCTAAGGCCACTTCATACTGGTAGCTTCTCTTGAGCCCTTTTACATCTTCACTTTGGTTGTTGGACTGAGCCACATAAGGATCTGACTCACAAGCTCAAATCTTTCAACCAGTGTTTTAACACCATGAGTTATTTGGTCAGCCAATTACTCCTTCTTTGCTATAGCCTTTGAATGTTTACTTTGGGAGTTGCACTTCAAAATTCACTGAGTAGTCCTCTCCCACCCTGATATATTTTAACATTTGATTTCTATTTCTTTGAGGTTTTGACTCTCTCCTTTGGACATTGGACTTCAAATTTCACTGCACCTCAAAGGGCTCAAAACCCAAAGTCACCAAACAGCCCTCTAACTCCCTGAGCAATCTCACCAGCAACTCATACTCTTTCTTACAGCCTTTGAGTATTTTCTCTGGGCGCAGCACTTCAAAATACAATAGGTTGCCTGAAGATGGAACCCACAAGCAACCCACCATGACCTGCCAAAGGTGGTCCTAGCTTTTCTTTTTGACAGCACCCAAAGGAAAGCATTAACAGTTCTCAGAACAAGAGCAAAACAGTCTAAATATCTTAGGGTAGTAGAAAACTGCTTGGAAGTTTGTGGTTTGAGTTTTACGAGGCTAAGTCAAGTCCAATACTCAAAGTGAAAACTGTGCTGAGCCCAGGATGCATCGACGCTGCCCCTGCAAAACAGTGTTGGAGGGGAACTTGGTGGAACATTTGCACATGGAAAACTGAGCAGTATCAATAAAACGGCTAATTCCCTGCAAAGAAAACGCCACAAGAAACAGCAAAGACGTATCAAAACATGCCATTTTGAGTGTATACGTTGCTAGCTCAGAGGTTGTTGTTGTTTCCTGCTGCGAAAGGGATTTTAAAAAATGGTAACAGGTAGGGGAAACGAAAAAGGAGGAGATGCCCCTAATGGCAGGCTTTGTATCCACAGTCTACATCTGATGAGTCAAACTATATAGATGACGATAAACGCAGTAGCATTAGTTATGGTGTGGCATCTCTTAGTGCAAGTTGAGGGCCATATGAGAGTAGAATAAGTGGTTTTAACTAGATACGAATCAGAATTAAAGCAGATTTAATTTCTTACTTCTTACAGTACCTCTTAATGACCATGCCCCAAAAATGACCCTTTCTGGGCAGAGGAAGTGGCCGTACATGTTACAAAGACACACACACTGCACTCGGGAAAGAGCTAACACAAGTGTCCTGCAGGTTGACTATTTGCCTATTTTTGGTTGAGTACCACAGGCGCACCAACCTATATGTTTATTTGCACCTCTCTCCATTATTCTGCTCTTTACAGAGATTTTAGTTTTTGTTTTCTGTTAATTCTCACATCCACACAGTCAAAGTGACCACTAATCTGTTTTTCTGGATATACTGATGTTCGAGTGTTGACCTGTCAACAGGAAAATCCCCCGACTGCTCAGCATGTCTACAAATATAGACCAGGGAAATGATGGGAAATGAGGTAAAGTGAGGTAAACGCATGGTAAATAGAAGAGTTGTTGTGCCGGGGCGAGCAGGGCACACCTGGGTGGTTGTGGCTGACTCAGGTCCTGCTCAAGACCAGGTCTGTCTGTCTTGAGGGACCCTGTCTTGAAGGAACCGTTGTTTGGCCCATTCTGGGATGGTGTTGTGTTCCATAGAGACTGGGTGCAGCTGTCACCACTGAGCAAGGTCGTGGAAAGGTCTGGTCAGCTGGGCTTGGCAGAGTCACCCAAACATAATCTGAGTTGCCAGTATATTAAGTAGAGTTAGCTTTGGCCTCTGAAATCCAGTACAGCCGCTTGGAAATAAATCCTACCTTCATGATCCTTATTATTGCCATCGGGGCAGAGAGGTGATTCTATGGTTCTATTTGGTGCTTTATTTTGTGGCACTGTTGAAGTGTTTTCAGCATTCACAAAGGTGTCTCTAACATTTTCCCCTGCCTCTATTTATCTCAAGGGGTGGTGATCAACATTTAAGAAATACTTTTAACTTCAGTTTCTTGGCTAGGCCACGCTTAATGTCTCTGTCCTTAACACACGGTAGTGAACTTGATTCCAATCCTATCATCTGTGATAGTAAAAGATTGTAAAATATATTTTGTAAATTGTCAATTCTTAAACCCGCAATAAGGAATATTTTGGTCCATGCAGCAGAAACATGCTGTAAACATGACACTGATTTATTATCACCTTTTAAGTTGAAAAAGTAAACTTGTTAGCAAACAGCTAACTTGTTGCTAATTTACACATTCAGCAGATGTGGAGCAACGCAGCATTCATTAGGATTTGGGTGTTGTCACCTGGTTGATTCAAGTCTTATAATGTTATAGCCCTGTTCTGGTCTCTAATATCTCCTGAGGGAAATATCAGGCTCTCTGTATTCCATAACTAGTAACTAACTTATCCAAAACTAGGCTGCAAAACCAAAACAATGAGCTGAAAGATGGTGTAAAGCTTCGCAGAGCTGAGGGGAACTGCAGAATCAAAGATCTCTATGTGAACAGAACATTCAGGTAAATTACCATCAACTACAGTAACGGCAAGCTAATAGTCTCCCTCAGCTGACAAGACTGTTACGTGATTTAAGTGTGACTGAAGATCATGTTAATGTTCTGTTGTTCATTAATCGATAATTGGGAGGCTATACTTTTTTGTGACACGCATTTAATGTCTGATGAGTTCTTCTGGTTAAATGTTGAATATTTGTTGTGGCAGATTTTATTTGTTCAACTTGGAACTGAAGACAAAGTTCTTTGTTGTATCAGCACTGCCATGTGATGTCCATGTGGGTCTGGCACTGACTGACTGTCTGACTTCTACCTCATTATTACACAGTATATTACCTAGTTATTAAAAAGCTGTAATATTAAGTGTCACAGAATTTGTTTTCTCTCCTCACAGGCCCAGTATTTTTGAAGATGTTGAGCCAGATTTACACTCACTTGTCAGTTCATTATTAGTAGCTAAACATATGCAGTTAAATACAACGGTCCTGCAATAAATCCTCCATCATGGGCACTCTTTGATTAAACTGTGTTAAAGAGGTGTTGATTTAAGTGTATGATGATTTTGGAGGCGGTTCAAATGTCTTGCATTATACAGAGAGGTGTCTCTGTTATTTAGCCTATCCTCATTGATTTTAATGGGGTGGACAAAATGACGGGGGGTGGGGGGTGTCCATCTGGATCCCGCTGCTCCAGAAACAGAGATACCTGCAGAATGAGGACAGAGAGAAGGGGAGAGATGTAATGCAGTTCAACAGTACCTCACACTACATCCTCCACAATAATTATACAGTTGAATCAGCATCTCTAACACAGTTTCGAGACAAACAGGACATTGAAAACTTCATGAAGGTAGGATTTAATGCAGCAGTGTTGTATTAGAGTGTATGAGCTTTAGCTAGGGGTACCTAATAAGTTGAGAACTGAGTGTTCATACACAAATCTCATCTAAATAGGAAATTACTGGTAGTACTGAGCTTTCTGGTCCTGGCAGGAAGATTTTCTTGTCTATTTACCAGGTCTTTTGGTAAATAACAGACACTCGCAGACTAAATGCATAGAATTGTAGCTGGATAAGGTGGTATTATATTTGGAACTAGCCTTTTTATATTAATCAAGGTTGGTTGGTTGGTTACCTTTCAAAATAATGACAAACTTCCTGAACAGATCTCTGAATCTTCCATGTTCAAATGTTACTGGATAGATAAATGTTTTGGTGAACATTGACTTCTACTGCCCTCTTGTGTTCACATTAAGAAAAAGCACATCTATGCACACATGTCTGCATATTAAACTTTAAAGTGATTATGTGCTTGTTTGATCTAACATGCTTATTGGATCTGGTTTTCAAAGTTTTTCAGAAAAGGGGAGGTGCAGGCCATCTGAGTGTTCAAAGGAAAAAAATGAGCCCCTGGTTTCTGCGAGTTTGAAAATACAGCCCTCATTAATACATTTAAGCAATTAAAATATTTTTTCTACCTAGCTAATATTAACTAGGAAAGATGAAGAGACAGCAAAGTATCCTTTTATTCAGCATTCACTCAGTTTCTATATTTGTGATGCAATTGTAAAGAATCATTACAAAGACAGCCTATTTAACATGGACAGCTCATGCTACAGCACTTGCTAGAAATAAAAGCTTGCGTAGCTACGTTAGAGCCTAGCCTATTAGATAGGCTTGACCTTTGCCTGCCACTGCAACTTTTCCACAGGATGGATATTTCAAATGTGGCTTCATTTCCACAGGTAAGTAAATAAAATAAATTAAAAAAAACAAAGTACTTGTGTTCATTTACCTATATAGCTTAATGCCACACTAATTACAACCTACTACATCCATGGTGTTGTCTAATATTACTTAGCTCGATGTTTGGCTGACTGCTTTGTGTCATAGGTATGCTTTGTTACTTCAACAGAAAGCACTATACCTCTGCTTATATGATATATTTTGGGATTGTTAATTAGCCTGGTATGTTTGAGTTCTGATTTAGCATACACAAACCATCACAATGAATGGATGTAACATTAGATTTTAATGTGAGCTAGCGTACTTGATATTCCACGTTCCGCTGGCATAATGTTAATGATGTTCATTTTCTGTGACTACCATACTGCAGAAAATTACAACAGTTACAAGTCGAACTCCTCAGCCAAAGTGCCAATTATCCACTGATGGTTCCATTTTCTTCATGCAAATAAGACAATTATTATAATATTATAAAGGCTCATACTTTCATAATCGTGATGTACTCAAACACGCTTTTAGATTTGCTTTGTGACATGAGACAACAGTGTAGACATTTAGCTAAACTGCAGCTAAGTTACTTACAGCTAAATGCTGGAACATTTGTTACAGCTCATAACCCCCAAAAGACAAACCTTTTTGCTGCTAATTCAGAATGCATATGATTCATTGATAAAATAAAGAAGAAATGTTTGACTCCTGAGAGAAAGCACAATAATATCACTGGCCTGATATCGGCCAACCACACCCTAATGATGTTACCGTGAAACACCGTGTGTTAAGCAAGTGGTTTCTTCGTAAACATCAATGCTGATGCAACAATGTGTAAGTGGCAGTTAGTTTTATTTACTATTTACACATTTAAGTGAAAAGTAGGCCTAGCATAAAGTAGAAATAGTTAAGTTAAGGACAAGTAGCTGAAATTTGTTACAGTAAACTCTAACTAACAGTATTTGTTAGCTACAGTTCTTGAGGATGCACCACAGTCGGGGGATCAGGAATGTCAGACTCGAAATTTGCAATATTTTACAAATTAAAATTTTCTTATTTGTATGGAGAAAAAAAAGAAGTTTTCAGGTGTGCAGACACATGTAAATGAAATCAGCTAACAAGTAACTAAAACTAACACTGCAATATCCAACTATCTGGAAGCTTGAGTATGGATACATTAAATATGTGGTAATAAATAAATGAGACTGAGGCCATATTCCACCACTACACGTGACACAACTGACTCATCAATCCATGGGATCTCTGTCAGTCCAGTAAGTGTCCCCTACAATTATTATTTACATATACTCATTTGGTAGATCTTTTCATTTATCCAAAGAAACTTAAAATTCAGAGATATCACTAAATCTTCAGGACAGTAGGAAACAGACTAAGTTTACAGACTAAGTACTCAATATGGCAGCTCGACTGATGTTTACGCCTCCCGCTAACATCTGCTATCTATTTAAATATAGAGCCCAAAGTATCTAAAGAACCAGAAGAGTGGATTTACTTTGGTTCAAAATTGGGAAGATCAAATCATAAGTACATCTTAACTAACAAATGCTACTTGTTTATTTAGTGAAATATTCTGCTGCACATATCGGAAGTAGATTTTTGGTTCATAAAGTCAGGGCTAGTTAAAATAATACAGTTGTGTTACCACAAAAGTGTCATGATCTACCTCTCCGAGTGACCCTATTTATTTATTTATCAGTGTTTATTTCCTGTTTTATTTTGATATAACATACCTTATGTATCTGTTGATTGCTTTACTTCCTTTCTCTAAATGTCCTGCTTTTGCGGCTGTCTGCCCTGCCTTCGTTGTGTATTTAGTGTCTGTGCTCCCAGGCCTCTGTGTCAGTTCTACGGTGCTGCTTCATGCTTCAGTTGGTGCTTCCCGTGTTCCCTTGCGCTTCCCAGTTCTATTTTTAAATTTGGATTTTCAAGTTTTGTCCTTACCTTTGTTCCTGTTCGTGTTCCTCAACCCCCCCCCCATGTAAGTTTTTATACTTGTTTCTAAAAAATATTTTAATTACATCTATCAGCCTCCATTTGTGTCTGCATGTAGGTCCAGAAAGTGCTCAGGGACTGTAGGTCTGTGGTGGTTTGTTTTTCATAGTGACAACTTGTTTCTTTTCTAGACATGTTGTAGGCATGGCACTTCAGTGCAAGTTCTCATAAAAACAAAACAAAAAAATTTTAAGGCTGCAGGCACATGATTCAGCAAACAAGGCAAAACATTCTATGAGAGGCCTCATACCAACACTACACATGACACAAATGTTGTCGTAACTGACTCGTTAATCCATGTGATCCAGAGAACCAGAGGAGTCCAGAAATTTTGGTTCAAAAGTGGGAACAATAAAAGATTTGTGCATTTTTATTAGGGCTGCTCGATTTTGGCAGAAATAACAATCAAGATTAATTTGATCAATACTGAGATCACGATTATTTAACATGATTATGCACTGACACCACACATTTACTGAACTTTTTAAAAAACGTTTTAACAGTGGACTAGACAGTGGTGTGTAAATCCAATATCAAGCACTACCAAAAATGAAAAAACAACAACCATAAAATCAAAACAAAACAAAACAACTTACTTCAGATCAAAAAGTGTTGTGTGTATGTAGTAGTTTTTCTGGTTATACATGTTATTTCGGAGCACAGACACTGTAGACAGACCTGTCACCTGTCCATGTGCTGGACCATGGCTACACTGCGCACGGGGATAAAAGAGTGAGCGCTGCTTCAAATAAGTTTTAAAAACATGCAATCACTGATGGGAACATCTCTCACCAAGGCCCCGAAACTTTCACAGGAGCATCAGCCTGGGCAGGAGATGTGACAGATCTGTTTCACTAGTTTGCAGGGCGGCTAGCAGCACACTCTTGCTCCACTGCTTCTGCATGTTCTGGCAGTGGAAAAGGGATCAACTGGCATTTATTAGCAGGTTTGCCTTTGTTTAAAATCCCGCTTATACTCTGTAATTTTGGTGATAAAAGGGTCTAGGTTAATTATTAATTAGTTAAGTGTGGGATAGCAGCCAAACGGCATGGTCTCTCCCGACTCTATACACAGAATCTTTTAAAAACTTAAGTTATGTTTTACACAGTTAAAGGCAGATGAGTAATACCATATTTTATGATGCATTTTTTTCATTAAATATTAACGTTGGAGAGGTGATTATGTAGTGAAATTTCTACAGGGAATCGACTAAAGACTAAATTAATGATTTTGGAAAAGTAATTGAAAAATAATCAAATGTATGAAGCTACATTACTTTGAAGTAATCACAACCATTACATTTATTATTATAACAGGGTAATTCGTAATTTGCAACCTATTACATTTATAACTTTTCAAAATTAGCATTCTGAACACTGTGGATCAACCAACTAATTGACAGACAGGAGAAATGACGGCATTACATTATAGCATTCAAGTAAGTGATTGAGCAATTACAATCATACTTTTAATATTAACCAGTCAATGATAATTACTGGCCATTTTTACAGCAAATATTCATGGAGACACCTGCCTTTGTCCGGGACAAATTAACTGAATGGGGCTTCAGTGAATTCATACAGAGATTTGAAGGTACTGTATTACAATTCTGCTTTATTGAGGACAGTTAAGTCTCCAATTGAAACTGCAGCACAGTGATAACATGTTCCTGGTTTTTGTATATGTTGGTAACTGTTCTGAATGTGTATCAGTTTTATATTATATCTTGAGTCAGCCTAATTACAAACAAGTAACAAAGAGTTTGTCGTTGTTCAGTGTGTACAATTGAGCTAAAGTGTAAAATAATTTTATTCAAGCAATAAGCACGTGATAAAATGATGGCTCTAACATAACTCCTCTATGGTTCAGCCACTGATTTCTGCATCTCTGTACACTGAAATTTAAAAGTATAATATATAATATATACTTTATATATAATATATAAAGTCAATGTGGGTCCCTACGTTAGGGATCAGGAAAAATGATCTCTTATCAGGATCAGGGTCGTTTGCAAAAAGAAAGTTGACATGTTCGAAAGCCTTGTGAAAATCTGAAAATCTTTTTTTTTCCCCAGATGAAGGCATTGACAAGGAAACTTTTCTAGGTCTTGGAGATTCAAGCAGCATTAATACCTTGATTCCAAAAATTGGACCGAGAGCAAAATTCAGAAAGAGACTCAAAGAATACTTACAGGTAATGCGGTTGGCTGTGATGACTTCTTACATTAATGTACTGCTATTTGAAAGCATGTGTGTTTTCCAAGGTTAGAAGAGCATGAACATCTAAATCTTGGGCACTACATAGAAGTGTACCTAAGATGGACATGCAGCATAGAGCAGACAGATTCAGTGCAGGGGTTTATTCTTGTTTGAGACTACTCAACAGGTGAAATATTTCTTTTCTATCAGCTCTAAAAACTGTCTTATTACTTTTGTATTTACTTTTAGTGGAGACCATGGGAAATTTAAGCAATGACAACAAATTATATGGTCCTATTTCTGGCCATGTATAAACACAATTTGAGTTTAATAAATTCATGATTTGGACCACTGGAAGGTAAAGAAAAATGGATGAATTAACAAAACAAAACAAGCTTTGGCTATGTCATTGACAATTTTATGTAGCTATGATATAAATGCAAAATATTAATAATCCACTATAATTGGTTTAACCAATAAAATAATTGTGTGTTTCCTGCAGTGGAATTCCATGGAGACATATGATTTTGTCCGGGATAAATGAACTGAATGGGAGCTCAGTGAGCTGATCCAAACATTTGAAGGTAAAGTATTGTATTACAGCTCTGCTGTGGTGGGCACATACTGTATTATTACGTTAGCTGTAAAACTCCAGGGATGAGGGAAGTAACAATAGTTAACTGGGAAAAAAAAAAAAAAACAGGAAAACAGATTCAGAATGAAAACAAGGGATTTTAATAACAATTACAAAACTATAACGTAAAACTTGACTGAGAACCACTGTGAAACTAAATCTGCCACACATAACACACACAAAAAACCCAAACTTAACACCAACCAGAAACTGGTGTGAATATCAGTAATCAGGTTCAAACACTGGTGCTCTAAGCAGCTATCACGAGGAACAAACTATTAATTTGAATATGTTTTTCATTTCAGACGAGGGCGTTGACAAGGAAATTTTCCTAAGTCTTGAGGAGTCAGGCAGCATCAATGACTTGATTCCTAAAACTGGACCAAGAGTAAAATTCAGGAAGCGACTCAGAGAATACTTACAGGTAATGTGTTGCTGTATGGCACAAAAGTCAGACACTCTCCACCTGCGTTTGGATACATGCTGGCTTTCACAAGTTACACAAGTGTCTGTCTTGAGTTTGTCATAAAAATGTAGACATGAATGATCTGATCTTGCATCTCTCAGGCATGAGGATATGTCTGCAGCAAATGCCACTTTGTTTTATTGTTTTAATTTACTTCTTCAAATTGTGATAATACTTTCTTTTTCTTTGCAGAGAGAGGGGCCAATTTACCCTGGTGCAGCAGTAACTCGAGGACAAGGCCTACTTGCTCTTATCCTCTTTATTCTACGTCATCATCTAACTGGGGCTGTTACCAGTGACCTAATGGTTCTACTGAATTTTCTCATCTCTAACCTGGTTGTTGCCTTGAGGTTTCTCTCTGATAAGATTCCCTTATCTAGTGTGTTTTACTGTCAGGACTGCCAAAAGTACATGGGGAAGAATCCTGATGATGCTCCTTGTGTGCACTGTGGCACAATGTTCAACAAAGAAAGTAGTATTCAGGGTGGACACTTCTTTTTGTCTGCATCGGTGAAAGACCTCCTGAGAGATGTTCTTAAGACCCATGGCACTGAGTTATTAACTAAAACAGTCAACCATGGCCATGACATTAAAGATGTGATGGATGGGGTGATGTACCAGAATCTGCTAAAACAAGGTGTGTTATCTGCAGATGACCTCACACTGTCATGGAACTGTGATGAAGTACCAATTTTTAACTCAGCCACATACACAGTTTGGCCTCTTCAGTTTACCATTAATGAACTTCCATACACACAGAGAAAGGAAAATGTAATAGTTGCAGGACTTTGGTTTGGCCCAAAAAAACCTAAGATGAACACATTTCTAAAGCCTTTCATAGATGAGTGTTGTGATTTAGCCCAAAATCCATTTCAGTGGGAAGACAGCAGTGGCACAGTTCACTCCTCAAAAGTCTTCTGCTTGGTTTGTTCCTCTGACGCTGTGGCAAGGCCACTCCTCCGGAATTGTAAACAATTCAATGGAGAAAATGGTTGTGACTGGTGTTTACACCCTGGCATGGCGGTCAGAAAGGGCTTTGGATTCATGAGGTCGTATCCATATGATGAAATGAAACAAGCAGCAAGGTCAAATGAAATGTTTAGGGACAATGCAATACAGGCTGAAAACTCTGCCACCTCACATGGAGTGAATGGAGTTAAAGGATTGTCCTTGCTTTCCATTCTGCCCTTTTTTGACATTGTGTTTGGATTTGTACCTGAGTACATGCACTCAGTTCTTCTTGGTGTGTGCAAACAGCTTATGTCTCTGTGGTTGGACCGAGTTAACTCTATGAAACCTTGGTATGTAGGTCATCAGATTTCCCAACTGGAGTCCCGTCTTCTGCGTCTGAAGCTGCCATTAGACAGAACCAGATCTCCACGATCACTGCAGTGTAGGGACCGTTGGAAAGCCTGGGAGTGGCGAGCATTCCTTTTATTTTATGCTGTTAGTGTCCTGCCAGGTATCCTGCATCCTCTGTTTCTGGACCATTATTTTAACTTATCATTTGGTATTCACATTCTGCTACAAGAGTCCATATCTCAACATGAACTTCAGCTGGCCAAGGAGTTCTTGGTTCACTTTGTTGTAAACATGAAAGAACTTTATGGTGAAGAAAATGTGTCTTTCAACTGCCATCAGTTAATCCACTTAACTGACAGTGTGCTGAACTGGGGGCCTCTCTGGGCAACGGCAGCTTTCAGTTTTGAGAGAAACAGTGGAAATTTAAGGGGTCTGCTTAGTGGCATGAATTATAACCCGCAACACATTTGCCAGAGGTTTCTCATTTGGCAGCACATACCCAGACACCTCACTTCTTCAGTTTTTAACCAACGTTCAGATTTTGGTGAAACTTTAGCCAAACTGTCACCTGTCAGTGAAGGCAGTGGCTCCTCCAAACGCTTTGGAAAATCACATCGTCTGAATCTCACAGGATCCATAAAACTGGCAATAGAAGAACTCTTAAATCGACCAGTCCTTGTCAAGTCAGTAGAAGCTTTAGACAGCTTCACTATTGGAAAGATTGACTGTAAACAGCCAGACAAGACAGACTGTGTTATTAAACTCAAGAATGGCTGCTGTGGAGAAATACAGCTGATGTTGCTCTTGAAGGAGAACTGTGTTTGCACATCTATCTGTTTGTGCCAGACTATTGCAATCACTGTGGTGAAGCTGTTTGACATCAAACCTGACAGAGTGTTCAGCAAAATAACTCCTAGCAATACATCAAAGACTGTCTTTGTGAGAACTGAAAGGACAGATAAGCTCAAAGCTTTCTTCTTCGAGGATATCAGGAATAAATGTGTGTATGTGGATGGCTGGCTCGTGCCTCTACCAAACACATATGAGAAATATTAGAGTCACTGCACAGCTAAAGCACTTATAGCTTTTTTGCTTTTTTGGTATGACACTGTTTATATCCACAGGACACTTAAAAGTGTGATGTAACTTACGTTGCCATCAACTTGTTGAAACATATCAACAGTTCCTCAGCCTCTCCCTCTTCTTTTTGTGTTTGAATCCAGTCTTTCCAGCCCCCAGCTGTTCCCTCTGGTTCCAGCCACCAATCAAAAGAGTATCTCTGCCTTTGCTCAAGCTGAAAGCCGCTTTCTAAACCTGCCTGTGGCAGCAGTGACTTGATGGGAGCAGATCGCCTCATGTCTGAACCTGCCTAGGTTATTGTCGTTATTTTCATACTTTCCTTTTGGCATCACATGTAAATGCTTTAATCATCTTTCAAATACTATTTCTTATGGGTGGTGGCCTGAGTGTGTTTTATTTTGACAGTAAGAATAATGCAGCCAGACAGTGTGTTATTTTCCTCTCTTTCAGCTGCTGTAGTAAGTCAGTGGGAATTCAGTGTGTTATGAAGTTTTTGTTTTATGGTACAACGCGATCCACAGGCCTTCCCATTGTTCATTGCCTCACCTGACTCCTTTTCTGTTGTATTTAACTGCTGAACAGAGAACTGGGTGGAGAGATTTTGGTTATCCTTAAGGATAATGCCACTCTAAACCTCCTGAGCAGATATCTCTGTATCTTCAATAACTGAATTTTCCATGTTCAAATGTTCAAGTTCGTTCCTGACTGACAACATTGATGAGGAATTCAGGAAGATCTTCCCGCAAGACATTACTTCATGAAGACATAAAACCCTAGAATAAAAAAAATGCATTGTAAAAAAGTTGTACAATGTTTATACAAATGACATCATTACATACGTGAAACATTTCCATTTTTCAGAAATGAAGGAAAATGTGGACCATTCGACTGACTCATCAGTGCGTTTTCACTTGACACAGAGAAGCTGATTCAAAAGTACAAAGATGTTGATGTTTTCTCAAGGTAAAACATTATTATAGCAGTAGTAGCAGCAAATCTCTCAGGGCCTGCCCTGTCTCAAGATTTTGTGCTGCTTGTCTTCCCTGACCAGTCCTGTGACAGTCTCTCTCCTGCATCTTGCTGCTCTCTGCCTGAACATCTTTGCCTTTCTCCTCCCTGGCTGAAGAAGTTTTAGGATTATTCATCTGAACTGACACTAAATGTACCAAATGTGCAGTGTAAAGAAAAATATCTCAGAATCACTACTATGGTAATTTTTAACATATTTACCATTACCTGACAATGACACACTCCAATGATAATGTGGAATCCTGTATTTTCCAGCCTCCTTGCTTTTAAACTTTCCTGGCTCACCCTCTGGACTGTAGTTGCAGCTCATTGCTTATTTTATTGCTTAGTGTAGAAGCAGCAGAAATTAGAGGCCCAGACACCCTGAAAAACATGAGGCACACCATTAAGAAGAATGTGTGATTCAAAGAACACCATGTTTGAGCAGGCTACAGATTTCTTTGGCAGGACATTTTTGCCATGAACTGATTATGGTCCAGTAGCAGGTGGCTGACATGCAGAGGTCCACAGTCTGATTCAAACTGGGAAGATTGTGGTTGACATGGTACAGGTCTTTGCCACAAGGCCACTACGACTGTGTGTTTTTACTGATTTGTCAGTTTTATATATATTTTCCTGTTTTTTGTTCATTGTTTTATTTCGACTTTACTCTGACTTTAGGGGTGATTAATTGGGATAGGGGTTCAGCTGAATTTACTGTTGTTCAACGAAAATTAATACAAGGTTGTGAATCACTATTTCCAAGGAGCTTTCAAAGAGAAAATATTTGCCCACTGCAAAATAACTGTTTCTACATGTTCAAGTGAGAAATAAATGAGAGAAAAAAACAATACCCTCAGTTATTTAATGTACTATTTTACATTGTTTTTTAAATTTCAATAGGTAATCTGCTCTGATTTTAAATGCAAAATGTACTTGATATAGTATACTGTCCAGTAAGCCGCTGTGTTCAGCAGTTCTGTTCCCCCTCACAGTTCTCCCTTTTCTGAAGAAGGAGAACCAAAACTTCAATAATTGACGACTTGACCTACATATCTCTCCGACTTGATCTGCCATCAACAAAAGAGAAAGAGCAGAGAACAAGAGGAGATGGATGTAAAACAAGAAAATAATTTAAAGCTTGTAAGTTTCAGGATAAAAAGTATACAGTATGTGCACAACCTCAATCACTGAATCACTACATCCATGGAAAAGTATGATCTCTTTTACTGTATTGTACTTTCTTTGTAATGAGTTATTTACAAAAATACTGAGTTAATCTGTACAAAATCAGACTTAATGACAGCAAGGTCAAATGAAATGTTTGGGGACAATGCAATACAGGCTGAAAACTCTGCCACTTCAAATGAAGTGTATGGAGTTAAAGGATTGTTCTTTAAATCGTTGCTTTTGACTGTTTATATCAACAGGACACTTAAATCATGATCTGTAAGTACATACAGTAGGTGTAAGCTCCCTTGTAATCTCCCTCCTAACTGTTAGCTGTCTGTTTGTTTCACTCTGTTTTCATATATTTTACGGAGACTATTTGGATATTTTATTCTATTCTATTGTCTGTATTTAGTCTGATTTCATTTAATCACAGTGCTGGACCATTTTATCTTTTATCTATCTGTGATACATGGTGTTTCCAGCCACTTCCTTGTTACCTGTGATGAGCAGGGAGGGTGTTGTGAACAGTGGGAGGGTTGTGCTGTTCAACTCCCACAGTGCAGGCACCATAGACAACCGGTAGTCCCAGGAGTTTCCAGTGCAGCAGCAATGACGAGAACCTTCCTTTCTCTTCCTGTTGTATTCAGAGTGATGCAAAAAAGAAAAGTACATTTACTCAATCACAGTACTTTATATTTCAATTTGACTACATTCCAGAGGGGACACATACAAAGTTTGGAGAAAAAAAAAATTGTGCCATGAAAGTTTTTGTAACAGACCGAGTACCACAGCACTACTCATCATCTCATGACCCTCAGGTATGTCTCCTCTCTGATTAATCATCACTGTACAACTACTGTACATCTTAGTAACTGTATACAACTGTACGACTAATGTATCTATAAGTTTGTCCATTGTGTTTATTCATTGCTGAACCTGCTCTGGGGGCAGGGAGGAGAGTACACAGCTGAGGGGTGGAGACTGTATAAAAGAAAGGGCTGAGAGTAGATCAAGCACGGGTGGAGTCATGTTTGTGTGTTGAAGAGGAACAGACAAATTGTAAGTACATTAACTTCATTTAACTTAATTTCATTTATAACTAAATATATTATTGGGACACTAAATTAAACAGTAGGGTAAAATGTAGAGGTCCACCGTGCTATTTTGTCTCTATTTTGTATCGACAGCCTAATCAGTAACATGCTATAGCTTTAGTGAGACACTGATGAGACTTTGGTGAAAAGTAAAAAAAAAACCTGAAAGTCATATTTTTGATTCTTTTAATGCTTTTCATATTTATAGATTTACAATCTGAGTAGACCTCCAAAGAGCACCTCTGTTTATCTTCATGATAAAACGTAAGTTACACAGTTACAAAAGTACAGAAATCAAGAAGAAAGTGGGAAGGAAGTGGGAGGAGCTCTGACTCACCCAAATCAACTGAGCCAAGCCTGTGATGAAACAGGAGGCCTACAGCTTACATTGATACATTTGCTGTGTTTGCTATTGTGATATGTGTCTGTGGATTCACACCCACGTAGTCACACGCTAAACCCCCGAATGCAAAAAGATTTGTGGATGAGATGTAAAAGTGAATATAATTTTCAACATATGTTGAAACCTCACAATGTCTACACAAGTTACTGATTTACAGACATCATCACACTGTAAATGCTTGGATAGTTTATTCTAACCATCTCACAAATATCAGTCACTAATGATTAAACATTGTACTTATTTTTTTACCTTTCAGTTTCTGTTCTTGGACATGGATGATTTTGTTTGTAACAAATTAACTGAATGGGGTCTCAGCGAGTTGATAGACACATTTAAAGGTAAAGTATTACCTTGTGGCTTTGGGGGCACAGATACGATGTTGATGTGACCCACTGATGCTGAAACATCACATAAGCATGCTGCAACTTTGCTCTTCAGTACAGTGCTTTTACATATAGTTTTGGGAGAGATAAGTGTTGACAAACCCTGGCAAGTTAATACAAACAGCTGTTCCTGCACCTGTGCAATTGTGAAATTAACACTTACTTTTGCATGACTGAGATTCAACTGAATATTTTTTTAATTACAGATGAAGGCATCGACACAGAAAGTCTTTACTGTCTCGAAGATAAGGAAATTGATAACTTGATACCAAAACTGGGACCAAGGGCAAAATTCAAGAAGAGACTGAAGTCATTAAAGGTAATGTTCACACAGGTCCTGTATTTAGTGCCATAAATTTCACTTATGTGGATATATGCTGTTGGGATTAGAGTTAGAGCATTAACTTCTGTTACATGTTCTGATGACGCCTACGGATAGACTCACGGCATTTACAAGAATTTTGTAAAACATTTTTTTCCTGGTATGGATTAACATATTTTCTGTTGTCAATAGGCAGAACAAAACTCAACAAACCAGGAAAAAGTTAATTGTTCCGCTCATGTAAGTTGAATACAGTTTGATACAGTTAGGTGTAATCTGAGAAATTTATTGCAGTCATACAGATTACATTTTCAGTAGCTGCTCAAAATTGTACTCAGCCTTACACGCTATCTGCTGTGCCATCAACAGGAGCAAGAAGAAGCAGCTGATTCTGCTCAGGTAAAGATGACACTGAATGTCACAAACATGTAATCAGTGAACCTCCCTTTATTCTTCATGTATGCTTGCATTTGAGACAATAAAGTGTCCTGAGAAACAAAGTTATCTTAGACTGAGGCATTGTCTCACTGGATCATAGAGTTGTTTACTGAGGAAAAAGGACGATGAATGTGATCACGTGTTAGTCCTTTTCTGGACTCTACTTCCCAGGGCTTTGTCAGACTCATCCCAGATTAGATGAGAACATAAATTCAAATTTCAGTCTGTGAATTGTAAAGATTGTGTTCAGAGCTTTGTTATAGGTCAAAGCCTGTGTGAATATAATTTCTTGATCAAATATTGTTTTAAGAGTCAAAGAGTTATGTTCATCCTCAGGTCGAGCCGTCCACCAGTGGCACAAGTGATAAAGGTGAGATATTGTATATCTTATTGATTACATTTAGTGTTCATTTGTGTTTTCGAGGCAGTAATATTTTGCGATGATTAAACAACTATATTGAGACCAAGTTTTAATATTGTGAGAGGCACATGCAACTTTTAATGCTAAACCTTTCTCTTTGGCTGCTTTGTTATGTAAAAAAAAAAAAAAATCAATAAGGAAAGAGAAAATTGGATCTCCAGGACGAGTCCAGCAAATGTCAGTCACCAGCTACCAAACGACCATGTGACAAAACACTGGGATCATACTCAGGTATTTACATGACTTTCTAAACAATGGAAACCTACAGTCTACTATAGGGTTAAACTGTATAATGAGAGTTTCCTTAAATAGCAAATATCTGTTTTTGATATTCCTCATCAGAACGCCTCACAGTCAACAGCATGCATGTTACTGATGCCACAAATGTATATTAAACTACAGGCACCCATAACAACATTACATATTCTGGATGATGTTTTAAACCTGACCAACCTTTTTTACCTTTCATAAGTAACCATGGTATAAACCTGATTTGTTTATCTAGAGACCTCTCTGTACATTAATTGAACACACAATTTATGTTTCCTGTTTAATAGTTCTTTACTTTTATTCTGACAGAAAAAATCATACTGTCTGATGTGAAAAACATAATGAAACATGTTCAAATGAAACTACAAAAAGAAGACAACAAAAAGCTCATTGTTTTCCTTAAGTAAGTATTAAGTTTCATTTACCAATACAGTAACCTCTTCTATAATCATTCAAATATGATCATGCTCTTATTAGTAATGTTAAAAATATATATCTACACAACAACAGGATATGTGCCTGTAAAGGTTTAAGGGGATGTTTGAGATGTTCTGATGTACAAAGGATAAGAGAACAACATTAAGTCTTAACCCAAGAGAAAGTCATTACCAAGTAAGGCAAGGTTGTCTTGACATCTTGACTGAGAGCATGTGTTAGTTACAGTTGGTGTTATGTTTTATCAAAGCTCAAAAAGCAGAGGAAGAGACTGCCCCTCCTCAGTCATCTCCATTTTAAGGAGTGTCCTCTAACTCCCAGTTAAACTTAGGATGTTTTGTGAATATATAGGGTACGTTCTTCACATATTTGTTTATGTTATGCTTTATGATTTATTCATGCACATTTAGTTGCGTTCTTCCTGTATAACACCTGTATTTAAACCTGCATTAACTGATACCTAGTGGAAGTGGAAGCAGGCTGTGAACACAACGCTGACTGATAGAAGGTGATATGGCAAACATTTTAACAAACAGTTGCCTATTTATGCAGATGTAGAGCAACATTAGCATTCCTTTGGAGTCATGTCTCTGAGACCTAACAAACTGAAGTCCAGTATTCACTCTTGTTTAGCTCTGGTCTTGGTCTCAACCAACTCAGTGATAATAATCACAGAGTCAATAACATTGATGTGTGCCACGTTTTGCTGGGTGTTGCTGTGATTTATCAGAGGTTTTTGCTGAAACTTGCTGAGTGCTGAGAGTGAACCAAAAAAGTAAAGTTGCAGACTGAAAAGTCAGAAAAATGAGCTGAGAGCTGGTCTAAAATTCTGTAGAGGTGAAGTGGACTGTAACGTTTGGTGATAATTCTGTATAGGCTCATGACTATGAAGAGCCCATCACTTATTAGTTGTCATTAGTCATATTTCTTTAGTATTAACTGTCAATCAACATCATTGTAAATGAGGGCCAGTCTTTAATGATTTCTTGAGTTTAAATAAAGGCACATATCACATATTTAAACTTTTGTGCAACAGGACTAAACTTCTTTGTGGGTTCGTCACTATGAGTAGCCCCTTACATATTAAGAGTCATTAGGGGCAGTGTTAGTATCAAATTTTAATTTTAACTTCATTAAATTATACTGGAGCAGATTGTTCATAGATGGATGCCTTTGTGATTTGACACATTTTTTTCAGTATTTTAAAATTTAATCATTCAAACTCTGTGCACAGGTCTAAAATCTGTGATTTGGAGATGGACAAGAGGGAGCTGGTCGGTGTCTTTGGTAAAACTGGGGCTGGAAAGAGCTCTCTGATTAATGCTGTCATTGGGGTGAAGAATCTTTTGCCCTCTGGAAGTGTCAGTGCATGTACCACAGTCATAATTAAAGTGGAGGCTAACATGCACAACTCAAAGTATGAGGCACACATTGAGTTCATTACAAAAGAGGTAAAAATGAATGTGTTTATCTTTGCCTGAAACTAATTAAAAAACAACGGTGTAGCTGCAAACAGTACAGTTGCTGGTTACATTACATGTCATTTAACTCAGCTAAGTTAAACATAATCATTATTTTGGTTTTGTAGGAGTGGAAAGATTATTTGTGGTCCGTGGATCATATTCTTTGGGATAAAGATCAGGGAAAGGAAGATGATGATGATGATTATCGTGACACTGTTGAAAAGCTGTCAGCACTGTATGGAGAAGAATGGAAACAACATGGAAACATATCCCCTGATACATCCCCTGACATATCCCCAAACCTCATGGACAACAAATATTTCAGAGAAATTCCAGAGTTTCTCCTTTCTAAGAAGAAGATTTTGACGGGTGAATCAGTAAGTAATCTATATATCACTTCCAAGAAAGGATTCTTGGCTGTCTGACAAGATGTGATGAATTTGCAGTCCTTAAAGTCTATGAAACTTGCATACAGCCTAGATATTCCAATTTAGTTAGTTCAACAGTAATTAAACAAATCACTCAACCTCTTTTTCCTTTCACCATCTTTGGGAAATTTAAATAAGGACACCTGTTGTTATTCAGTGCCAAACAGTTCACAGTCTTTCCACGCGTTTTCAGGAATAGTTTTATATATTATTTTAAATATTATCATATATGTTGTATATAAAGTCATATAATGTCCTTTACAAGATCCTTAAAAGCTAACTGTTCAATATCACCCAAAATGGAACTTATTGCCTTTGTTGTTTTTTTCAATGATATTGTGTCTTCTTGTCTTTTTTCTTTTCTTTTTTTTGTCTCATGCTGTTATCATTCTTTTGTGCATTAAAAAATAAAATCACTTTGCATCGCCTTACTTTATTTTATCACTTATCACAGGCTGAAGAACTATCTGCAAAACTGGTCAAATACACAATAAGTGACTCAAAAGTGGGAGAAGGCAAAGACGTGAAGAGGTGGTATTGGCCACTGGTGAAGTGTGTGACTGTCAGGGTGCCTAATAATGATCTTCTCCAGCATGTCACACTTGTGGATCTTCCCGGAAATGGGGATCGTAACAAGAGCAGAGATAAAATGTGGAAAGAGGTAATTTATTCACATGCACTGCTGTTTATCTAGTATTACTGTCTTATCTGGAAACTGTGACATTGTGTTATTACAAAGAACTATACTAATTAAATTATTTATTCCTAATTAACTTGCTGTTATGCCTCTTCAGATTGTCGGAAGCTGTTCTACTGTGTGGATTGTGACTGATGTTAATCGAGCAGCAGCAGAGAAAGAACCCTGGGAGATCCTGCAAAGTGCCAGTAGCCTCATGGGAAATGGTGGCGAGTGTCAGAACATTCACTTTATCTGCACCAAGTCTGATCATATTGAAGATTTGGATGATCAGTAAGTAATTTAAGATACCAAAACTACACAATTAGATATAACCTCCAAATTAGATACTGACACATGTTGTGGCCAAGAGCTCAAGCAAGAGCTCTTTGAATGTGTACCACACCAGCTCTATAATCACTTTGTGTGAGATCCAATCTTTATAAAAAGTGTACAGATTTGTTAAGAAATGTAAAACCAGATTATTCACGTCCCTGTTTAAATGATGTGAAATGATAAATGATGACAGTATGAAGGTTTCAGGCATGTGGGTGTTTCTTGATCCCTAAACATGTCAGCCATTCATTTCTGTACTGACTTTGTGCCTCAGTGCATTTTGTTTTCTGGCTTTCTGAAAACAAAATCTGATCAATGCAAATGGAAAACAAGAGCAAGAATACAATTTATGATCCACATAATATTAATTACTCAGATGTTGTTGAATTAACTCACTGTATAACCACTGTCACTTACTGTATATGGGCCTACCAGTTCACTCCCTTTGTTCCAGGTTAACATTATTATTATTATTATTATTGTTATTAAATCCTTTATTTAAACAGGTAGTGCCATTGAGATTGGGATCTCTTTTTCAAGACACATCAGTTTATGCTGAGACACATAAACAAACTAGGCAGTTTTTGCTTATCAATAAACAACATACAATTCTGCTCCCTGCTATTTGTTAACGAGGAGCATCAAACCTTTTCGTATGGGCTGCAATGGTGAGTGAGAAAAGTGAGTGACAAAAAGTCAGCTGGACATAAAAAAAATGTTTTCAATAGGCAGAAATTCCAGTCAACATACACGGAACACAACAAAAGATAATTTTGACTTTTATTCTGAGAGGAAAGACTGTATGAAAAGATGTAAAACAAAACAATTTAACAATTTTTTTCTGTGTCTTTCTCAAGACAGAGGTAAAACATGTTAATATTGCCATTGTACTGTATATTACCATCCTATATATTTAAACAGAGGTGTCACTTGATAAAAATCTTTTTTTATAGTTCAGCAGCTGAGGTTCGTGCTTGTATATTTAAAAGAAACATGGAAGCCAAGGAAACAGTGATGGGAGAATTCAAAAAACAAAACAAGATTAAGGTGAGTTATAGAGACTGATAGAAAATCTAAAATAAAGATTATCCGCAACTGCAAGATAAAATGTGAAGATCAAAACCTTTTTCTGTGTTTCAGAAACACTTCAGTTATGAATATTTCAAAGTGTTCACAGTGAGCTCCAAAGAGTTTCTGAAAAACAGACGTCTGATGCCATATGACACTGGTGGGTGGAGTCTCCATGACAGAAAACAAATAGATCAAATGCCTAATTTGTTTTAGTTTACCTTAACCACTTCAGTTGAAAAAAGAATGACTAACAACTGAAATTTAATATTTAATATTATTTAATATGTAAAACATAAACTTTTTTTTTTTTTTACAGAAATACCTGAACTTCAGAAATTTCTGCAAGATCTCAATGACTGTCACTCAGAGACATTCAACTATGTGTCTGGAGCTTATGGGATTCTCTCTCTGATTGAAGGAGCGAGATGCAGGGAAGTGGTAAGATCAAGTGATAAAACCTCTTTCATGGTATTTAATCATCTTAATTCTCATTAATATTCCCAGGAAATAATAATATTCATAGCAAATAAGTAAACTATGATCAAATGCAATGAAACCATGAAGAAGTCAAATGACTGAGTTCTTTCTGACTTGTGGAGTAACTACGTTTTAACCCCAATTAAATACTGACAGGCTCTATATGTAATGTCACCTTACAGAAAAGCTAGTCAAGGTATCATCAAGGTAGTTGATTTGATGTTTGGTTATTTCAGAGAGCCCGTATAACCATAGTAATGAAAGGGTGTTCATACTAAAGACCAACAGGATTTCAGGACCAATACAATGTGTTTTATTTCAGGCTGGAAAAAAAACAGACGTGTGCACAGCCCTTGAAGAAAACATGAGGAAGGAACTTGATAAAGTCAGAAATGCTGTGGAAGAAGCTTATAAGGCTTTTGAAAAATGCCTTACTGAAGGGGTTGAAAAATCCAAAAGTTCATGCGAAGGAAATTTGAAGTCCATCTTAAAACCTGTATGTATCTTGATTATACTTTAACTTTAAAAGAAGATTTTTCACCAAATGTGAATTTGTCTTTAAAGATGTTTTTTCCTATTTTTCTTAGAAAGGGAGAAAAGATCGTGGTTTTCACAGGACATTGAAGTGCATAGTTCAGAACAGTGGAACCTACAAACCGAAAAAAGGGAGACAAATAAACATCAATGAGAAGTTGAGTTCACGTCTGACTGACAGCATTGATGAAGAATTCAGGAAGACCTTCCCGTAAGAAACGACTTAATGAGGACATAAAACCACAAAATGTCTAGAACTTTTGCATCATACATATGTACATTTATAGAAATACATAATTAAATATATGAAACATTTCAACTTGTTAACATTTTTCAGAAATGAAAGAAAATGTGGACCGTTCAATGGAGCCATCAATGCATTTACACTTGACACAGAGAAGCTGATACAAAAGTACAAAGAGGTAGAACTGCAACTGACTTTTCTCCAGACAGAGGTAAAACATGAAAAAATAATACCACCTCATCTATCTATCTATCTATCTATCTATCTATCTATCTATCTATCTATCTATCTATCTATCTATCTATCCTATGAATCCTCACACTCTTTGATTATTTCCGGGTTTATGCGTTATGCGACATTTATTTCAATAATGTTTTTTAGTTTTATTTTTTAAACATTTTTACTTTATGTCTTCCCTTTAAGGAGGAAAAATTAAAGACTAAACTCAACAACATCATCCGGGAGCGTAAGAAAACAATCTACAGCAGTCTGATGTGGACAATCGAGGAAAACATGCAAGAATGCTATAAAAGTAATAAAGAAGATCATGATATATACAACCTGTCACTATACAGATTTACATTCATCATGTTTGTGCAGAAACATGAAGTTTGACAACAGTTTCCTGTTTTATTGTAGAAGCATCAACATTTAGTGGACCTGGCACATTGGACAATATGAGGAGCACCATTGAGAAGCATGTACATGATTCAAAGAACGCCATGTTTGAGCGGGCTAAAAATGTTCTGCTGGACTCCCTGAACAACTTAAAGGTTTGTCATATTTTATAATATGAAACGATGATGATATAATAAAACATGTTATGCTGTACGTCTTAATCTTTATCAAAGATTCATGAAGGCTTTTACGATTAAATATTCATCATCAGAAAATTTAATAGTGTATGAGTAGCTTACACAGTCTCTAACAGCACAAACAGCACCATTTGACACAGTAAAATCATTTTGCTGCGTGGTGACTGTAAAGTCGCTGCGCGATAAGACACTGACAGTGCACACACACACAGACAGACTGAGCAGCAGGGCCGCTGTAACAGTGAGATCTTGAAGAAAGCTTACAAATGAGCCTGCACAACACCTGAAATTGTGATTGTGATCAAATGAAGGCTTGTAAGCGCAGCATAGGATCTCTGCTTTTCTTGTGTTTCTCCTGTTAACACAAATTCTGTGTGAGTGATAAGTAACGATGAATGATTTTGATGCTGGATTAGCGGGACATCCTGGAGAAACTGGAGAAATCCCTGAAGGAATCAATTGAGCTGTCACTCAAGACAGATGAACACTCAATCCCAGGTAGAGAACACGTCAAAATAAAAGCATTTATGTAGATCAATGAGAATTTTGTACAGATATCACTGAAATAAATAAATAAACAGATTTCCAATAATGCACTTATTTTAAACAGCTACATTTGATCAGCTTTTGATTTTTTTTCTTTGCTGTTGAAGATGTCTCAGCAGAGCTTGACATGGTGAAGAGATACTACGATGAACTGAAGCCCAGCCCAGATGAAGAACTGGGTAAAACTTTTGTTGTTGTAATGTTTTAAGGGGCTCTCCTTTTGTTCTCAATTATATTAACAGTGCTTTTAATTACACTAGAACTGATCCACCCAGCCCAGCAGCTGCTGCACTGAATCCATGACATGTGCACAGGTATGTTTTAATCAGACTGTTCAGAAATAGTGATGCAGTTTGTTGTCACTGTTCAATGTCACATTGTTTATCTCTGGTAGATGTTTCAGGTTTGCTCAGTGGAGAGAAACTGCAGAGGCCTGATGCCCAGCTCTGGATTTCTTCTCAACCAGTTGTTTTTCTTTTTGAGTGTTGGTTTGTTATGTTCTTGTTTGTTTTTTGTGAATCGCATACAAAGAGAGTTTAGATTTTTTTTGGTAGCATATTTTTGCCATTAATTGATTTTATTCCAGAGGCAGGTGGCTGACATGCAGAGGTCCACAGTCTGATTCAAACCAGGAACACTGTGGTTTACATGGTACAGGTCTTTGCCACCAGGCCACAATGATGCCACATAGGCTTTGTGTTTTTAATGATTTAACAGTTTTTATATATTTTTCTGTTTTCTGTCTTTGATTTTATTTTATGACTTTAGTGTTTGTTTGGGATAGGACTGCTACTGATTTTATGATTCACATAAACCTTAGGGGCAAAGCTATTGCTTTCAGTATATATGGGAAATAGAAACAGGTGATAAAAAAAAAAACATGATGGCTTTTTACTTATCCAGTTATTTATTATACTATTCCATACATAGTTTTTCATTCTTAAAAGCAATCTGCACTGATTGTAAATGCAAAAATATATTTGATATGTATACTGTCCAATATCATTTATGTTGTTGAAAATTAACTTAAAATCTGCAGCTATAAGATAGGAAAAAGGAGCCCCAGGTGTTGATGGACAAAAAGTTGATTTAATACAAAAAAAACAAAACAAAATAAAACTGGCAAGTAACCAGTGTGAGATCATCCACTTCAATGTGTAAACAGGTGTGTTCTCCTGGTGTCTTTAGTGTAGATGTTCATTACTCTGGATCATGGCCATGAGCTTTCCATTGGTGAAGGAAATACTCTGATACTTGACTTAATGAGCATTAATGTGCTTAGAAAGCCTCAAACTAAGATTCAATTACATCAATGACAACAGCACTGCATTGTGACATCTTTAACTGTAATTTACTCCTTTTACATGGCTTGTTGTCTCAAGCCATTTTCACTGTAAATATCTTTTCATTTTGATCATGAATCAGAATCAAGAAAATTCAAATAATTTCCGGATTTATTCTGGTCATAGAAAACATGACAATTTGGCATTTTAAATAAAAAAACTTGAAAATTAAAAGAGAGCACAGTAATGACAGCGAACAACATCGACACACTAAATAATACTGACACATAAGTTTAAAGTCAACAAGTGACTGTACCAGTTTATTAATATGTGGTTTGATCATTTGTTCACATTAATGTTCTTGAGTCTTACCCTTATTTCCCTTATTTCCTTATTGGGAATTAAGGGAAAATGTTTGGAGACTTTGGCATGCATTTTATATAGCAAACTCAACACTAAATGCCCGCTTTACATCTCCTGTTATGTGAGGCTACATTGATGTAATAGCGTGTCAGTGTGCAAACAAATATATTTAGATTTTTTCTCATTAGGTGCTGATTTAAGCCAAATGTTGAAACACACTAAAATGTCTCAGTGTACTGTAAACTCAGCACCAATAAATAAAGAAACAAAGCACAACTTGGTTCTCAAAGCCCTTAGACAACAAACTTAAATTAACAAATATTACACACTTTAACTACATTAGTGAGTGTTAGCATGAAATTGATGTTTGTAAATTCACTGCAGCTGTAAGCACTAAGTTTATGAACACAATTGGTAAATCTAGGCATGCTAAAATATTACACATAGCAAAGGCATAGTTTTTAGGCACAGATAAATTGAACTTATTTCCCTTTAGCTCTGACCTTCATCTAGACTGCATTTAAGTACAGATACTTATTTTTTCTCTCACAAAATGTAAAATGTACCTGCTTACTTATTACGTACTCCAGCTACATGTGTTGACACTAAAAACTATTGTTACAACAGTGACAACAATGGCATTGTGACAGTGTATACAATCATCTGAATTTCAATAAGGTAGACTGAAGATCATCAAATTAGCAGCTATTACTGGAGTTTCAGTGGTGCAATGTTGGTATTAAAAGTATAACAAAAAATTCAAGTTCATGGGTCAGGAGATGTTGAGTCACCTATTAACCCAGAGAGTGCTGCTTTTTCAGGCTGTCTGAGCGCTTTAACCTCTCCTCCGGGGTCTTTCTGTACCAGCTCCTGTGAGGAAACAGCCCGACTTTAAAGACATCAGTTACAGCGGAAATTATATGTTTATGTACACTGCTGCCTTTAGTCAGAGGTGATTGAAATGGTTGAAATTACAGTTCATCATTTAAGATCACTTGACTGATGGGCAAGTTAATGAGGTATGAGCTGTGAAATGGAAATAGCGTATGAAAAGTTTAATGCGTAGCCTGTTGGGAGTATTGGCATTGTTAATGAGGACAGAAGTATTTGTGCTTTATGATAAATAAGGCAATTTGCAATTCTAGATAGATTAGATAAGGGTCCAAGTGTTAAACATGTAGAAGTATAAACTCACCCCTGGCGGTTCAGCTGCCCTGGGACAGGAGAATTTTGGCCTAGGCTTGACTTCAGGACTCTGGGAAAGGAAAAACAAGAATGTATTTGGAGTACTGATCTTCTGGGGACGATGAACCTAGGAAAATATGCTATAAAGCACACTACAAGAAAATATTAGCACAAAATCAAAAACAGGTGAAACCAAAGCTGTGTTTGGCACCTGTTGGTGGTGGGGCTCTTTGGCTTCTGCTGCATCTTCCTTCCCTGTGCAGGGGATTCACCAACTCTGTAGAAATTACATAAAATAAAAACACTGCAGATGACTGGATCCCAGAACATTAATATTTTTTTAAAAATCCCATATGCTATGGGAGGCAGTGTTCCTTCTTCCTGTCTTACCTCTTTTTCCTGTCCAGAGACCTCTGTGTGGCTGCAGACAGAACCACTCTGTCCTTGGGACACTTGGTTTTTTCCTGCAGGTTCACAATCAGGAAAGAACACAGTTTATGATAGAAGTACTGACACTGACAGCATAAGGCAAAAGATGCCATAAGGCTGTCATAAAAGGCCATGAATGTCTGGATTAATAACTTGGTAAACATTACACAGATTGTGCTGAAAAATACATGGATGACAAGCTATGAGACGAACCCCCCTAAATGAACCTGCTTCAGTACAGTACTAGTTTACAAGTTCCAGAGACAGAATAGTGAAAATATGTCTGAAATATCTTTAAAAGAATGCAACAAATATCACCTTCTTCTGATTAAGTGTGACTAAGTGATGGATTGTTGGCCTGTATTTTCTGGTTACCATGTCTCGCAGCTTCCTCTCTGCACGGAGCTCCCTGTCCTGCTGCAGCAATGCTAATCGATCCCCCAGAGGCATTTCAAAGAAGATGTCATGGATGTCATAAAGGGCTGCACGTAACTGAGGGACAAAAGATATACAAGCATATAAATACAAAGAAAGATGGACCTCTACTGTCTATTGACAGTCACTACATATTCATACCTGGGCCCTAACTCTCTCCTGCAGGGAGAGATCTTGTGCCAAGAGGGTGCATTTCTTCTGCGGAGCCTCAGTCTGGAATGAACGAATGAACTCCTGTGTATCCTACGGACACATAAAGTATATACAGCACACATTCATAAACATGCAGTTTTTTCCCAGTCACTAACACAACTTATTAATTAATTTATCAAATAATTCACTCACATTCAATGGGTTGTATATGGGTTGTGTGTATGTGAGAATGCAACCTCACCACGATGGTCTGGCGCAGGTGTTTGACCTTCTCTGTTTTCAGCAGTCTGCGTGTAAGGAAGCCACGAGTGATAGCACCAATTCGACAGAACGCCCTCTGCTGCTCTGGTGTCAGAACCTGGAAATCACAATAAGGATGCAACAACAGAAACAAAGAGAGGCTTAGAAAAATAGAGGTCCAGGTATTGTACAAACACACAGTGAATATAAATGTCCAGACTTTACTGATCTTGCAGACCTGCCGAGGTAACAGGTTCCAAACAAGTCAAAGGTGCTTAAAGAGAAAATTCTGTCTCTGTTATACTATGTGAAGCACCAGGCCCAACACATATCTTACAAAAATTACCAGTATTTATACTGTAAAGCCACTTTGACATGGGTTACATGGTCAGAAACGTTAATTCACATCCATGGAAAGAGTGAAGTCTCATCACACACACACACACACACACACACACACACATAAACACAAACATACACAAAGACATTCACTCTTGTCTACTAGGATATACCCACCAGACTTAGCCTTGCTCGAGGTTTGCTAGCTGCCCAGGTGGGTCCCCAGAGATAAACTGGAGGCTGGACAGAGGGAGAGCACACACTGGAACTGACAGGACTGGGAAAACCTGGAGAGAGTAACAGATAATGTAAACTGAAACACACAGATGCAACTTGTGACATATGCATCGTACAAGCGCTTTAGTAGTTACTGCTGTTTTGCTCAGATGAATGCCATGACTGCAGTTAAGCATGTGCCATATACATTTTTTTGTATAATTATCAGAAACATCTTTGTATACAACAATATTTCTATAATTAAAACAAAATACAAAAAAACAAATGTAAAATAGGGCACTGTCTTTTTTACACACTGATGAAAAAAGTCTCCTGGCAACATGACTGACACTCTGTGCATGACTGTAATGACGGCAGTAAAAACAAAGAAATTATCCTTTATCACGATATACAGCATAACCATTACTGTCCCATCCTTGACTGCAAGACAGTCCACTCATCTTTCACTTCACTATCTTTATGTTTTCAATCTGTCACACCTTGGCAGTGATACAGAGCAGAGTGCCAAAGTCCTGCTGCTCTGTTTTATGACAACATTTCGATAGCATTTGATATCTATGCTCTGAGCTTCGTGGGAATTGTAATTGGTAAATGTTAAAATGTTAAATGTACAAAATAATAGCATTCCATGGAAATGTATGTACTATCATGTATGCTTGATTCATGATGTGCTTTACCCAAATGACAAACAAAAGAACTACAGTCACACCTCCTGCCACCTCCGCCACCTTTGGGGTGCGGATGTGCCTAGTCTGTGAATCACTTGGGAGGTGTGCTGTTATCCATAAAACGTGTGTGATTCCTTTTCCTCTTGTCTTTCTAGCTCTTGGCAAATGAGTGACCCCTCTGCAAAGGTTTTAATAAACACATTAAAAGACAAACTTGGTCTCAACCAATTTCACTGAATTTCCAACACATTGCCTTGCTTAAACGTTGAATGTTTAAGTTAGCAGGGGAGGACCTCTGGCATGAGTTAATGATCTACAATATTTATCTATCTCCGAGCATGCAGGTTTTTGTCACCACTGTTTTACACACTCCAATACAGTGATAAGTGAGCCTGCTGAAGTGTTACCTATACTGTGTCCAGGTGATCGCTCAGATGGTGTGTGGGCAGGGCTAAGTCCTGGGCAGGAGGGGCTCACAACAGAACAGCTGTCACTTACAGATCTACGATTCCACCCACAAGCATCCGCACTCAGAGGCCTCACACACCCCTGCTCCTTCAGTCTTCGGTCCGTCTCCTTGAGCTCCTACACACATACATATACAGGTACACACACACACATACAGACACATCTACATGTCACATGTCAATTTGTAGATTTTGCTGTAGCTTTATTGGCAATCTGTAAATAGCAGATAAAATACTGCAGAAAAATCCAATATTTTTTGGTCTGCACTTCTACAAAAAATACATATTGTGTGATTCCATGTGCTGACCAGACGGAGGCACTGTTGCTCTTTCTCCTGCTCAGCCAGGAGCAGTGACATCTGCAAGGCATGCTCCTCCTCCAGGCGCCTTTGCATGTCCTCTAGAGCCTGCGCTCGCCTCTGGGTCTCCTCTGTTGAGGTGCATAAACACATGTAAGTCCCTTAGCTTTTACCTAATAAAATGTTTTATCACTTTCTTTCACTTTCCCTGTCTCTCACACAACATTTTACCAAAACACTGCAGGTAGAGAAAAAGCGACCTCAGTGGCAATGACAAAATTTTACTTTGTAGATTTTAGTAAATACAGTGTCAGAGAGATTTACCTGTCTTGCTGGCCTGTGATTCAGGTGCATTTCTGAGAACTGTTGGTGTGATCCTTCCACTGTTTGGTCCCTGAGGATCATCGGGCTCCATCCTGAGTGAGACCTGAGCCAAGTCAGGAGTCATACGGGGCCTCAGCAGAGAAGGTGAGGGATTCTCTACCTCATACGACTGGTTTAAGGGGGCTGCAGGGGTGCGTCGACTTGGAGCCATCCATGTAACTCCTGCCATGAAACGTGGGACCCTTTCCTGGCTGCGATCTATGTGCTCAACTCTAGAGGGGTACATATGCAACTGACTGTCCAGGGTGTGGCAGCGCCGGCGAAATCCTGCAGTCAGATGGTCATTGTGTCCCATCAGGCTGGACACTGAGGCACTAATGGGGCTACAGGTCTCATGCACTGGACTGGTACCACAGTGACTGGATCGACGATTGCTACTCCTGCTAACAAAACCCCCACCTTCGCTCCCCACTGATCCCCAGTGATCAGAGGACTTTGTGGCCCCTGTAAGAGCTTCTCCCCAATCTGCCATGCTAGCACCTTCCCCTGACCTTCCTGGGCTTCGAGGGATAAGGTCTGCTGGGCCAATGGGAAATGAAAAATGGATGTTACCTGTAGAAACTGGGCGTGGCCTGCGTCTCCGTGCACAGGGACTGATGCTGGACTCTGGACTCGGGAGACAAGCATACCGATCAGGTAGTTTAGGTGAGAGGCAGCCAGACCGTTGGGGACTAGGGTCATACAGAGTTTGGTGCTGGATCTGGGTCTGAGGTGTGCCAATAGGACTGTGATGCAGGCTGAATCCGAACTCAACACCCGTGTCCCCTATGGGACTACAGCTCTTATTCTCCTTGTCAGAGACGGTCTCAGACAGAGCAGTCCGGGTGACTGTGTGGACAACTTTTGACCCCTGCTCACTCTGCTCTCTCTTTACATACTCTCTTGATTTCTTAAGAAGGCTGTCCAAACTAATGTCCTCTTCCTCCTCCTCTTCTTCCTCACTCTTCTCTTCCCTCTTCACCTTCACTTCCTCCACTGCTTTGTAGCCATTGAGGGTGAGGGTGTCAGAACACAGAGAGGCAGGCCGATCGTCAGTCTGAAGCTCAAATCCAGCATCTCTGGGAAGTCCAGGTGAGTCAGTGACCAGGGTGTAGCCACAGCCTGTCGAAGACTTAGAAACTTGCAGCTTATCAACCTCGTCACTCTGTACTTTATGTATCTGCACAGAGATAATAAGTAATGTTAATGAATCATCAAATAAAATAAAATCAAAAGTAGCAATGAAGAATTACCAACTGATGCTGTTACTTGCCCTATTTCATCATAACTGTGTTGGGTTAAATCAGTTCATTCATCCCTCAGACATACAAACAAATTAATGACAAAAATATAAGATAGTCTGGCTGTCAACTAAATGTGAGGTGCCTGAAAAGGACACTGATATTTATCATTTTAATATGTCGATCAGTCTGGAATGTTGAATACATATCCATCCTTGAGTTTTGCTTGTGGTACAAACATCACCCGTGTCTGTAGTTACATAGAAGCTGTAGTAACTACAGACAATAAGTGACCAATCACGTTTATTCATATACCCAGAGCAGATTTCCAAGCAGACAATATTGCTTTGGATGTTGAATTGACAAAACAGGGCCATCATCAGGTAATAATAGCACAGCCTACCGGAGAAAGTGTTGAGTCAGACAACCTTTATTCAAGTCTGCAAATGTCACTGGAGACTCTGGGATAGACTGTAATTCAGTTTTTGTGCTATATTGTGGGACTGACACACAGACCTATTTCATATTTGAAAATTTATGTTATAAAGTGCCATTTTCTTTTCTTAACAGACTAATAAAATCTATGCTGTATGGGCTGTCATAAGAATTTGGATGTGGCCTATTACCTACTTTTTCTATGGAATGGACTGATTTTGGTATTATTTTCACTTATTGAATGCACATCGTAAGCCTCCACAATATAATATTCATTTCACAAAACATGCAACACTGCTTTTTCCACTGGATGGCCCTTCCAGATCCCAACCACGCCTGTGACCAGGACCATACTCTGACTACTGACCTGAGCTTGATCCAGTATGTCCTGAACTCGGGCCAAAAGCTTGTTCCTCTGCTGGTTCTGCCTGTCCACCTCCTGCTGGACTGCCCTCAGTCTGTAGCCACACATCTCCTTGCGCTGCTCTGCACTCAACTGGAAAAAAGAAAATACAAGCTCACTAATTCAAAAACTCATACCTCTTGGGCTACAACTGATACCATTTCCCACTTCATATACCCAAGCAATCTCATCACACATGAGAAAAGATTAGTCAAGAACTCTTTAAGATGTGCTTTCCAATGCACAAAATGTATTTAATGAGGACTGTTCATGATTTATTTTCAGTTACTGATAACACAATCGCCTTTATTCCAGTATATTTGTCTCTCCTTTGTTTGAGTGGGAAAGAAATCTTCCACTGGCCTCACACTGCCCTCTTCACCACCTGGCTATTCCTGAAAACTAATTTTGTCAGCAATTACCACGCGTTGGATTCTCCTGGCTAACATCAAACAACCTTGTTGTTTCTCAGCATCAATTATCTAATCTTTTTTTCCAATGTCAACTTCTGATCTAATTGGAAGTAGTCAGCTCACATGTTTAAGATGTATTATGTGCTGAAGGTCTCACGAAGAAATGTGTTTTTCCCTAAATGCTATCTTTAATTTAATTTAAACTGTTTGAGTGTGTTTCTCTGTCCACATCTGTGTTTTGTGCCTTAAATATGTATCATAACATCCTTCTCATTGTTACTATACCTGGAAAGTGTAAACAATGCTTCCTGTTGCTATGCAGCATAGACATAAAAAAACAGCCACAACAGGAGAGTGACAGATACACAGAATCTCTAGGGAAACCAACAGACATTTTGTCATTCAAAAACAGAGCCATCTTTGTTTATGAGGTTTGCCATCTACAAACCTCTTAAAAACATCCATTAGCTACGGCTTCTGTCTACTTTACTTTAATTGGTTTAGCTGCATCTTTTATTGTTCCTTTAGCATAAGTTCACATACATGTTTATTTCTTCCTTACCAGTGGTGAAAGCACACTCTTTCCATAAAAGCGAATGACAGAGCAAGCCTTCAGGGAACACAGTGGTTCGCATGTCATCTTCTTGAGTTCCCCCCCCTCCTGCAGTATGGCCAAACTCCGCAGGCAGAATTCCTCATAGCTTTCCATCTCTGGACACCCACACATCCACACTCTGAATAGGAAACACACACCATGTAGCCTCGTCACCCAGCTGTTAAATTAGATGGAGAGTGTGGAATTAGATGGACATTCACAAGTCAGTAGAAATGAGAGCTTAGGATGCACTGGGTGGAGATCACTGGAGAGTCTAGGATCATAAGTGGAAGAGCAGGACAAATCGCCTCCAACAAAAGAGGCTCTGTCTGCCCTTAGTGTTTTTATCACACTCATCACATTCCTGCCATTCCTTTCCATCAGAGCTTGCTGGTGACTGACTTCCATTTCCGCGTCTCATGGAAATGTGTCTGATCAATAGAGTGCCTATTTCTGAAATGTCAATCAGCAAATGGATGGTATTAGACCCTGCACAGGCAGGTAGTGTGACACAGGGCGTTTGCCTAGGCGCCCAGATGTTGTATAGATGAAATTAAAACATGGTGTGATGTAAGGGGTACTTTCTCCTTGGAGTTCATCTATGAAAATGACCATGCTTCGGTGAGGTTTTAATTCCACCCGGTGTCCTCACGATGCTGCCAACATAACCTAGTGGTCTGCAGTCGCCTCATAGCAGTAGCCACCCCACGCTGATTGATTACAGCTTAGTAACAGCACAGTGAGGGTGGAGATCATTTTCTTTTTGCGCCCAGCTATTCCAGAGCAAGCTTTCGAAGGTTTATTCTAAGAAAACACTCGATAGTTATGGCTTCTTTTGAAGACAGACGTTTGAGTACAGATGTACCTTGGCAAAATGACAGTTGATAAACCCGTGCCCACGACTCGTTGTCATTTTCTTACCTTCCCAGTGCAGAAAATGTAATATCTCCTTTCTTTAGTCCCGGCGGCGAGTGTTAGACACTGACAAATGTCGCAAAGAGACAACAAAAGTGGTGGTTATAACATGAACCCCATATTCCTCCTCTCAATCTCACCCACCGCCGCCACCATCATCATCACCATCATTTTCAACTCTTCCGGGCTCCAACAGCGCCTCCTAGCAACAGCACGCCGGTTACGTTCCAATATTGTGGGATTCTAATTAATTCCTTCTCTGGAGACACCAATTCCATTCAGGCGCAGGTAAATGAATGATTCTAGAATGTTCTGTGGAATTCTTTTCCTTCGACTGCTCTGACCAGGCACGGCAGCGAGAAGTAAGTAAAAGGGTGAAAACTGGAACGACATCTTTGTCGGTTGCCTCACCATTTACATCTTACATCACCTCATTTGTGACAGATTCAAAGGTCACGCTTTATTTTCAGTCCCCCTATTTGGCATTTTATGAGCAGCACATACACATTTAAGTTCACACTACAGTGCTATTGGGACATTTTAAATTTTTTGTTAACCCACAGCATTTTCGTGGTCACAGGAGGAGTTAAACAAAAATGAATACTTGTTTACCACGACTGCATTATAACGCGTTCTAAATCATTTATTAGATGTTTATATAAATGGGTTTTTACCATTAAAAAGAATAGTTAAATATTCATCACAGGTTTGATCCACAAGGGCCATATAGCAAAAAATAGCTGACAGGCCAAAAGTAATGGTCTTAAAGTAAGGTTTTGACATGGGCCTCAAGATTAAGTGACAAAGTAAGTGCAATTTAAGGTCCTATGACATCTGCTATTGTGCTTTAGTAGTGCAACTCACAAACAAAGTTACAGCTAATACCAGTTGCCACACAAATTCTAGCCTCAGCTTGGCTCTTCTGGGCCTATCGGGCTCTGAAGCCCCAGGGAAGTTGCCCACTTTGCTGGCATGGTATTCCAACTTTGGGATTTTATAAGCACTGTGTAATTTGATTTATTGAAAATGTCATATGTGCACCTCTTTATTACAGCATCAACAAGGGTGGGTGCTGCATTATTAGGCAATTTTGTTGCTATGTTTTGTAGATTGGTGCAGTGTTAAAATCAAAATTTTTTATTTGTATCATTTTATATTATATCATGAAGCATAGCAACAAACATAAATAAATGTGTTTACTGCAAGCTAACTGCCTAAAGACAACCAAGTAGTATTATTCCAGTAGGTGAGTTTCCTTAGCCTTCTCTCTATTAGGTTAATCTAACTCAGACATGACCCATATCAGACTGTGTCTCTATTACCAAGTTGTTCTAATTTGAATTTAGAATTTGTCAATTGGAAACAGTGTGTTTGATGAATGGAAAACATTTTCCCTTTTTCATTCTAAAATAAATTGTAGCAGGTCTGGAGTCACCTGTATTATTTTGTCTTTATTACGATGACACACAAAAACATAAGACAGCACATAGACAAGTCATCACACATTCAGTGGCAAGCAAAATTAAAGTTGTTGTTTTCACAACTCATCTCTTGAGTGAACAGGTGAACCTGAATATGTAGGGTTAGCAATGTGCACATTTTCCTTCTTGTCCTGAAGCAGAGCATCAATGTCACTTTCTGTGAAAGTGGTTTTGGAATCCTGTCACAAAAGTTAAACAATGTTAGTTGTCATAGGAGCAGAATTATTAATGCTTATTCTTTAACAATTGGCAATATACCCACAGCCTACCTCAAAAGACTGGCGTTTCACCCCTACACACGCTGTGGACTGCTCATAACACAGGACTATGTCCAGATTCTTTGGTTCTTTATTCAACAAAACTGCATGGAACTGGTCATAATGAGAATCTGAATGGGGGATCAAAAATAAATGATTCATGAAACTGTAAAAAATATATTACTGTTTGTTATTTCATCATGACCTTACCTAACAAGTGAAGGCAGGAGGATGTCAGTTTGTCATTAGAGATATGGCCATGTTTGTAGGACAGCAGTTTCTCACACACACCCCCACTAATGAGGTGCTCAGCTACTGCCTGTCTGCTCTCAGCTGGTGCTTCCTTCATGGCTTTCTCGATCTCTGGAGAGCAGTTGCCATTGGAAACATGTGCCATTGGGTTATAAAAAAGTAATACATTAATTAATAAGTCGAAGCAAGTGTAACTTAAGTGATAATTTAATCTTTATCATTCATTTTAAACCATTGCTTCTTGCTTTAAGGCAAGCTGAATTGTTATATCCACCATACCTTGTGCTGCTGTTAGACAACTGTCACAATAGATATCTGTTAAAAAAGAAAGCATTTAAAAGTTAAGAGCCACCTTCCAACAGAAATGAAGACCAGTCAAACTACAGCTATCATGACTGGTTAAACCAAGTTAGCAGGATTGTAATATTTAATTTACTTACAGCGATCTGTATCTTCAGGCTGCACAGGAAGAAGGTAGTACATATACATTACAAAAATTAAGATTTTCATAGTTAGTGACTCTACGCCAAACATGTACACTGTGAACTAACAGTGCTCTACACTTTTGAAAGAGAAGACTAGAATGTGGTCACGTGATCTCAGGGACAATAGCATCACATCACCATCATTCCACAAATGACAGGTGTCAAGTTTTTCAGGTTTTCTCTGAGTGTCTAAAAATATTGCTGAGACTGAGTTGTTGTTGATCTTTGAACAGGGGTCTCATAATACTGTGAACTCAAAGATTTGACAGAGACATAAAACAAGCACAAGAAGACTTAAGAGATGCAGTATTTTTTAGGCGGGAAAAAAAGAAGTATTTGGAAGATATGTTTAGAACAGCAGCTGAAAAACTCTTCATTGTTTTTTTTTTTTTTGTGTGTGTTTTTTCCCAATTCAAGGTTTTTAGTATTATTAATATTATTAAGAAGAGGTCAGAATAGGTAACAAAACAAGCAGAACAAAGAAAATTATCTGTGCACTTATAGTAACTACATCAGGTAAAATAAGCAAAACCAATAAAATACGTGGAAAAAACTCAAAAGACAAAGAAGGGGTACAAAGTATATATACCACATAAATACAATGTAAATGGGAAAGTACATTTTTATTACAAAAAATTTCATTCTCTATTTTTTTTTTTTTTTTTAATATAGGCCTACATTAAGCTAAGACATTCTTAGCTAATGTATGAACATATTAAAGTTGAGGTGCAAATAAGAGATAGTTAGGATATCAGTTTTCCTCAGAGCTCCCTACCTTTTCTTCTTCTCTTCTTTCTTTTCTTTTTTCATCATCATTATTATTATTATTACTACTACTACTACTACTAGTTGAAGTAGTGGGCTCCTAGTAGTTTAGATTATTTATATCACTCACCTATTCAGTTCGTTGTTTTTGTCAGTGGCCACTAAGCGATGCTGTTCTAAATGGACAGCCGGTTTCAGGGCGTTGCGAATGGTCCCATATATGGTCATTTTTACCATATAAGGACTGACGCATGTGACGCTGGGGTCGCAACGGAAAATGTGACCGTGTGTGCGGGAAAGGCGAACGTTGCAGCAAGGTCCTCTTTTCAGGGAAGTAACTGTGCGTGAACCAACTGGATGTAATTATCTACAAGATAAACCAACCTGACAGGCATCGGCGTTTGCCCTGGATAATCCGCAGTCAGAGTCAAGATGTGAGTAGTCTAAACTTCTGGATTAATTGTGTCAATTAAATTCACGTGTGCTATCCTGAGCTGTCATGCCAGGCTTTAACTTCTCCAATCTTCGGTTTTTCTGTTATTGTCTTTAACTGTGGTTCCGTATTTTTCTCGTTGAGCATGCGTTGTACCTTCCTATGGATTTTGTGCAGTAGGACTGAGTCTCATCTGCAGAGCTTTTACTGATAAGAAGCATATGAACGTGAAGGAGAAGCAAGAGGGCTAGAGACTGACTTCACCCTCTGTTTTTCCTGACCTGTGCAGTAGCAAAACAGTCTATCGACTAGTTGAACACACTACTTTAACCTACTGTAATAATGTGGAAGGTTATTATTATTATCCGTCACAGACACGCATTTATGGGCAGCCCATGAATTTTGTTTACTTAAAGAACAACTTGCAAAAACTTGCATATGTGTTAACTGTGATTACAACTGTCTTGCATACATTTAGGCCTACGACATATTGTTTTGCACAGGCAAAACGTTTTCTCAGGGTCCGAGGGCTTTAAGACCTTCATGAGGGATACTGAATGGGAATGTTTTTATAGAGTTCTTATCTAGGCTGAGACAGGGTGTGAACAATCCTATTGCTTAGTCCTTGGCACAAGGATAGCCCGCCTACTGCCGTTGAAGTCCAAGGGTCGCAGAGGGAGTGAATCCAAAGATAAACTCTAGTGTCTAGGCTTCTGTCCACCAGATGGCGCCTCATCTAATACCACATGGCAATCATCAGTTCAATTATAGAATTCATATTCATGTCTGTATGGAAAAATTACTCCTTCAACTGCAGAGAGGTCAGAGGTCAGTTGCAAAGCAGAGTATGTGCCCCCTGGAGTTGTTGGGATTCAGACCTGAGACATCCAGTTTGAAACTGTTATGCCACCCTGCTGCAAACACACATAAATATAAGTGGAAGTGAACTGCTGTCTTCAGTTAAGTCAAGTTCCCTCCTCTGTTTCTCTATCTCCTGTTTCTCCCATGAAAACTTTATTTTATTTTTTGTGAAGTTTCGCCCTATCCAGAATTGAGGGCCTAAGGATGGAGTGGGTCCTATGTGGTGCAGAGTGTCATGCCCTCTAGGACAACTTGACTTAACTTCTCTTGTCATGTTCCTTTCACAATTATCTTTCTCTTATCCTGTGGATTGGAAATGGGATGCCTGTGTGGGTAGTTTTTTTTTTTTTTTTTTTTTTTTTTAACACAGCATTTGTTTGTCACGGGCCAAATAAAGCGGTAACAAAGGTCTTAGCAGTGTGATTATTCTTGATCTGGATTTGATTGTAAAGGAGATTGTTTGATTTGGCAAAATGATTAGCCTGTTTGAAGTGATACAATTTGAATCTGTCTGCAGTGTTCTAGTAATATTCATTTACACATGGTTTTATACCAGCAGCCGCCTGTTATTTTCAGTTCCTTTTTATTTTTTGGCCAAAAATGGAGCACTGTTTTTTTTTTGTTTGTTTTTTTTTTTTTTGGGGGGGGGGGGGGGTGATTTGGGCACAGCATGTACTACAACCTGTAATAATTAAGCCTGATGAAGTGCTGAGCAAAATGTGTTGCTCTTATCAGTGTTAATATGAGACCACTGATTATGTTTTTGTGGTTTCAGTGTGTGGTTCCTACCACAAACACTCCAGTTGAGTTATTGGCATCTCAATGACTTATTCACATACGTATACATACACTTCCATACATCTTACATATCCATCACATCAAGCACTGTTGATCAGCATGTCATATCGGTGGTTTATATATAAGCTGTGCTTTGTTTGCATTATTGTATCATCTTTGGTGCTGCTACCCCTTCTGTCTTCTTTCCTGTAAACTTTCTTGCAGGGCCCAGTCTCAAGTGTGTGCAGTTGTCTAATATGAAGTTGAATCTGGTTGTTCTTGCAAAACAGCAAAAACAATGGTTAAATAATAATGATTCTTTCTCAAACACTTACTAGATCCATATCAAATGTTTTTATTGAAAAAGCAATACGTCATACATTTTCAGCTTTCCAACGGGAAATTAGTCAAAGCGATAGTTGCTGTATTGACAAAAACAGGATGGGACGGTGTCTGCTTTATCTGAGTGACCTGACACGCTGTGGTCTACTACCTTACTCTAGCAATACACGGAAATACCGAATTACTGGTCAGCACTTGCAGCACTGCAGGCCTTTTTGAGTAATAAGCAGTGCATTACCCACTGTTTGGTTAATTAACATATTTTTGTAAGATCATAGATCTTTCATTGCAATGTTTCACCATGACTGAACTATTAGAGGACACTAATATTTTTTCTAATACTGATACTAACTTTCCTCTCACAGCAGTTTTGAACTTCAGGCAGGTATGTTTCAGTGTTTAATGGGCACAAACTATACAGGGCGGAGCTATAACTAAGGCCATGTCCTGGAGTTTATATTCTACAACTGAAACTTCAAAACTCAAACATGTCAGGTATCTACACCTTCACATAGGGGGTTTTATAGAAAATAAACACACATATAATTGAACAGTTGTTAAATATTTCCCTCACGTTTTTACTGGTAGAAGAAAAGGGTTGGTATCATTCATGCAGCCAGAATTTTTTTTTTTTTTTTTTTTTTTTTAAGGATTTTTTTGGTGACAGATGTGATGCAGGGTCCCTCAGTATCAGTTCTGTGTCAACTTAAAGAATAGTGTGATTCCTCCCAGTGCCCGGAGCACCAGCATTAGTCCAGTGTATGCAGTTGCAGTCGAGCCGCTTTCCTCCAATAGATTTAAAGTGTGCGCCTTGGCCGACAATAGAGGGCCTGGGAGTGGGAGGATCAGCTCGGCAGCGATCCTTCTGGCTTTGTTACGTTCGGGAAGCCATTTTGGAAATCTGCTTGTTGTGCTCTAGCATAACACTCAGTAGCTACATGCAAACTTTTGGGTCTTTCTACTATAGAAATAACGTTTAGGATCTGTGGGTCCGCAGCGATATATAACCACTGGGTTTCCGTGCGTCGGGAAACTGGCGGAAGTCTGCGCATCTTCCGTGACTATAATGTGTGGATGTTGTTCATTTGGATTACGCTCTTAAATAACAACATACATGGACTCTAACTACGCGGGCAAGTTGACATACTACCGTAAATAACATCCTATAGGGTAATGTAGCGACATTTCTATGTTGTGAATGTGTCGTTTCTTTTCTTTTGGATTTATTTCGTCCTTGCTGAGCTCCTTTACCCACAGCTGTTTTGGCAGCGAACGCAATGTCAGGCCTTATTTTCAACAGTGATTTTTACAAATCTACGACATTACCAGGCATTTAATGTGTTATCCATCATTTATAGAGGCCACTGACTGCATGTTTTGACTTGTAAATGCTGAATGCACCTGTTATGACAAGAATTATGGGCAGTGCGTCGTTACCCAAGCCTGTAAGTCAGAGCTTTGTGACGGCGCTGACTAAATACATGGCGTCTAAATTTAGCACTGGGCAGTGTGACAGTGTAACAGCTTATATGTAATTTGGCCGGACACTATGTGCAGTTATTATCAAACTAAATATGTGTTTGGCACCAGTCTGAAACACTGCTTTGACAGTAGGTGAACTATTAGTCTCAGGACTCAGTCGTCTGCCCTGTTCGTCGCAGGTGGTTTGCGTAAAGGAGCCAGCAAAGACGTGCGAGGTGAAAACACAGGACTGGAAAATGTGTCACTGTGTAGCATGTGTAGACTGTAGGTGTGTGTTTGTGTTTGTGAGGATGTGCTCATGGTCTGTTATTGTTCAAGCTGTCTCCTGAATGATGAGCTCAAGCGTCAAATGCCATAATATAACAAAAAAAAAAAAAAAAAAAAAGATTCAGTCACATGCTGAAATAAAAGCTGCAGAGCACAGATAGGTCTTTATTGAGGACATGTGGTCCAAAAGCAGTTTAATTAGGCTGATGGTTAGGAGAGCTCTCCCTTATTCTCAGTCCATCCTGCAGCAGTTCTAGCTCAGCTGATGCACAGTAGGAGGTTGGTATTTCATTTTGGGGTATCCACATCCAGCGATTGCATCATGATTCAATGCACCACTTGACAAGTCAAAAAAACAAATCCTGGCTGAATTAAAGTAGTGCTCATAGCTTTTGAATATGTGTTTATGCTTATCCCTCTTTTCGGCTAGATGCGGATTTGAAACATGATTAAGATTCTTATGGAGATTTCTGTGGTGGATTTTGGGAAAAGCCATCTGTTTTTTTTGTTTTTTTTGTGCGCGCAGTCTTTACATCATCTCACTGTTAGATTTAATAGCTGAGTAAAATTTGTAGCAGGAGTTAGTTTTTTTTCATGATACCTTTAGACATGATCACCTCATTTCAACCTGCATTTCCATAGCTGTCTTTCGGTGATTATTGGGTGCTAATATACACTCCATTGCCAATTTAACTATATGAGTTTGGTGCTGCTACCCCTTCTGTCTTCTTTCTTGTAAACTCTTTAAATGCTCCAGCAGCAGAGGGCAGGGCCCAGTCTCAAGTGTGTGCAGTTGTGTAATATGAAGGTGAATTTGGTTGTTGCTGCAAAACAGCAAAAATACTGGTTAAATAATAATGGTTCTTTCTCAACACTTTGTCATAGATCCATATCAAATGTTTTTATTGAAAAAGCAATACGTCATACATTTTCAGCTTTCCAACGGGAAATTAGTCAAAGCGATAGTTGCTGTATTGACAAAAACAGGATGGGACGGTGTCTGCTTTATCTGAGTGACCTGACACGCTGTGGTCTACTACCTTACTCTAGCAATACACGGAAATACCGAATTACTGGTCAGCACTTGCAGCACTGCAGGCCTTTTTGAGTAATAAGCAGTGCATTACCCACTGTTTGGTTCATTAACACATTTTTGTGTGATCGTAGATCTTTCATTGCTTTGTTTCACCAGGACTGAACTATTAGAGGACACTAATAAGTTTTCTAATACTGATACTAACTTTCCTCTCACAGCAGTTTTGAACTTCAGGCAGCTATGTTTCAGTGTTTAATGGGCACAAACTATACAGGGCGGAGCTATAACTAAGGCCATGTCCTGGAGTTTATATTCTACAACTGAAACTTCAAAACTCAAACATGTCAGGTATCTACACCTTCACACAGGGGTTTTTATAGAAAATAATTAAACACACATAATTGAACAGTTGTTAAATAAAGAGCACAGATAGGTCTTTATTGAGGACATGTGGTCCAACTGCACTTTAATTAGGCTGATGGTTAGGAGAGCTCTCCCTTATTCTCAGTCCATCCTGCAGCAGTTCTAGCTCAGCTGATGCACAGTAGGAGGTTGGTATTTCATTTTGGGGTATCCACATCCAGCGATTGCATCATGATTCAATGCACCACTTGACAAGTCAAAAAAACAAATCCTGGCTGAATTAAAGTAGTGCTCATAGCTTTTGAATATGTGTTTATGCTTATCCCTCTTTTCGGCTAGATGCGGATTTGAAACATGATTAAGATTCTTATGGAGATTTCTGTGGTGGATTTTGGGAAAAGCCATCTGTTTTTTTTGTTTTTTTTGTGCGCGCAGTCTTTACATCATCTCACTGTTAGATTTAATAGCTGAGTAAAATTTGTAGCAGGAGTTAGTTTTTTTTCATGATACCTTTAGACATGATCACCTCATTTCAACCTGCATTTCCATAGCTGTCTTTCGGTGATTATTGGGTGCTAATATACACTCCATTGCCAATTTAACTATATGAGTTTGGTGCTGCTACCCCTTCTGTCTTCTTTCTTGTAAACTCTTTAAATGCTCCAGCAGCAGAGGGCAGGGCCCAGTCTCAAGTGTGTGCAGTTGTGTAATATGAAGGTGAATTTGGTTGTTGCTGCAAAACAGCAAAAATACTGGTTAAATAATAATGGTTCTTTCTCAACACTTTGTCATAGATCCATATCAAATGTTTTTATTGAAAAAGCAATACGTCATACATTTTCAGCTTTCCAACGGGAAATTAGTCAAAGCGATAGTTGCTGTATTGACAAAAACAGGATGGGACGGTGTCTGCTTTATCTGAGTGACCTGACACGCTGTGGTCTACTACCTTACTCTAGCAATACACGGAAATACCGAATTACTGGTCAGCACTTGCAGCACTGCAGGCCTTTTTGAGTAATAAGCAGTGCATTACCCACTGTTTGGTTCATTAACACATTTTTGTGTGATCGTAGATCTTTCATTGCTTTGTTTCACCAGGACTGAACTATTAGAGGACACTAATAAGTTTTCTAATACTGATACTAACTTTCCTCTCACAGCAGTTTTGAACTTCAGGCAGCTATGTTTCAGTGTTTAATGGGCACAAACTATACAGGGCGGAGCTATAACTAAGGCCATGTCCTGGAGTTTATATTCTACAACTGAAACTTCAAAACTCAAACATGTCAGGTATCTACACCTTCACACAGGGGTTTTTATAGAAAATAATTAAACACACATAATTGAACAGTTGTTAAATAAAGAGCACAGATAGGTCTTTATTGAGGACATGTGGTCCAAAAGCAGTTTAATTAGGCTGATGGTTAGGAGAGCTCTCCCTTATTCTCAGTCCATCCTGCAGCAGTTCTAGCTCAGCTGATGCACAGTAGGAGGTTGGTATTTAATTTTGGGGTATCCACATCCAGCGATTGCATCATGATTCAATGCACCACTTGACAAGTCAAAAAAACAAATCCTGGCTGAATTAAAGTAGTGCTCATAGCTTTTGGATATGTGTTTATGCTTATCCCTCTTTTCGGCTAGATGCAGATTTGAAACATGATTAAGATTCTTATGGAGATTTCTGTGGTGGATTTTAGGAAAAGCCATCTGTTTTTTTTTTTTTGCTTGTTTTTTTTGGTTTTTTTTTGTGCGCGCAGTCTTTACATCATCTCACTGTTTGATTTAATAGCTGAGTAGTATTTGGAGCAGGGGTTAGTTTTGTTTTTTTGTTTTTTTAACTCATGATACCTTTAGATATGATTACCTCATTTCAACCTGCATTTCCATAGTTGTCTTTCAGTTATATTTGGTGCTAATATATACTCTGTTGCCAATTTAACAATATGAGTTTGAGGATTTAGTTTGCGGTGTTGCTGAACTGTCGAGCATTACATAGAGAGGTGTTTCTGTTATTCAGTCTACCTTCACTGATTTAAAAAGGGTGGGCCAAATAATATAAACCATCGTCAGTCAAACATGGTATAATTCAACAGCACCACAAACTACAGCCTCTAAACAGGGTGTGAAGTTCAGTCAGCCCCTCAGTAAAACAGCAAACAACAAAAATTGAACATTATAACCTTCATGAAGGTAGGAATATTGCTGGACTTGTATTTGACTGGATTTGGCTGTATTAGGTTTTGCTAGGTGTGTCTAATGCCTACTAAACTGAGTGAATTATGGTAACATAGTATTTGCATATCCTGGAGATTTTTTTTCCCGCCCATTGCCTAAAACTCAGCCCCACCCCTTGCTGTTTCACTCAGTTTCATAATACTGCCTTTTCAGTGTGTGGAGCTCATCCAAGCGTCACTGTAGGAGTAGCTGTCCCTGTGAGGAGTCTGCTTAATACAAAGGCAAGAGAAGATCGTCACTGTCTCTGTCCTGTCTCTACCAGTCATTGCTGTCAGTTGCCGCCTGTTTGCCGACCAGGGGAGAAGAGACGAGTCATTCATTACAGCTTCAGTGGCGTCTGTGGCCTCCGTCAGCTACCAGCCAGAGCAAACATGCAGGAAGAGGTTGGCCAGCCAGCTCTTGTCCACAGTAGCATTGTTGTGTTTCTGGGGAAGAGGAATGTCCAGAGTCCAGCCGCTCTCATTAGGGACTGCTGGTGCTGGGCTTTCTGACATGGTTGTATAGTGTAGCAGTAACTGGTGTTTGTGTTTTCTTGGAGAGCAGCCAAGTGAATAGCGCTAGAATTGATTTGGGAAGAGGCAGGGTATTTGCCTTTACTGTATTGCATTTAATGCGTAGATGCGGCTCTGAATCTGTTTTTAAAATACAGTTGCAGTAGCAGAACTTGAGCTCATTATCAGAACTAATTTGTCTGCAAGAGACAGGCTGAACAAGGTGGTGCATGCATTGTTGTGAGTGTGTATGGAAGTTTGTGCTTATTACCCCCCCCCCCCCCCCCCACCATGTCAGCTTTGGCTTAAAGAGTCCTATCCCTTGCATCCTGACTCTTGCAGTCTAAACAAAGAAGAATGACCATGGATTTTTCACAACTGCACACATATACGCCGCCACAGTGTGCTCCAGAGAACACCGGCTATACCTACTCTCTCAGGTGAGACCTCAGTGCTGTGCTGCTGTACACTTGCTGCAGCATCTAACATTCAGGCCTATGGCAATTTGGTTACACCCTGCTGTCATTTGTGACTTCAGGCACTTCAGAGCTTTAACGAAGAATGAAGCTTTGAAAGTTTGGCATCAACCAGTGTCTCCATATTCCATTTGCTCCTGTATTGTTTATGCTGTTGAGCACTGTTAACCTCAATGCTATTATGATAACTGTTGTCACTTTACACATGTCATTATGAAAGCATAATGCATATAATGAAAGACTTCTAATCTGGTAAATTATTTCAAAGGCTGTTTTACATTCACTACTTTTGTGCTCGTTTTCTGTCTCCTGTTTAAAGACAATATCTTTAAGAGCAATGACTCAACTATATTCTTTTTAGGATGTAGCGTTCTTTGATAGTCGAGCCCTGTTTCTCTCAGCTGAGTCAGAGCTGCAATTATATAGATTAGATTTCCAGTTACATTGGCAAGATGCTACAAATACAGTAACAGCATGAAATGTCTTTAGTTTTAGTTCCATTGTTATTTTTTTAAAAACTTTTAAAGGTTTTGTAAATCAGTTTTTTAGTCTCCTAAAAGAAATCCTGTGGTTGTGGTTTTGATGAGTCAGGCTCATGATTCAGTTGGTGTGTGTTTGTATGCTTAGAGGGGAATTGGGGAGGCTTGCACAGGGAAAAAAACAGAGCATGTACCCTAGACTTATTTATAGATAATTTTACTACATCATAGAATCGGGGTGCCTTAGCTAATTTCTATTTTTTTGCAGCCTTTGATAAGTTAAAGGTATCATAATCAGTTTTGGATTTAAAGTGAATATACATTTCACTCTAACTCGCCTCTCCCATTGTGTGCATTGTTTCTTGTGCTCCTTGTCATCACAACTCAAACCATAGGTGTGGCCGACACTTCATTAAGAAGGTCTGTACAGGTGGAGGAATGTTGTCTCCAGTGCTGTCACTGTTGATGCCGGCAGCTCTCAGCACAGAGGAAGGCATTTGGGTGTGTAGGTCAGGAAATTAAGTATCACCTTGCCCTGTGCTTAACTCGCTTTCTGACTTCAGGGAAATGACAAGTTATTGCATAACTTTTGTGAGCAGAGGCCTCCCATCATTTTAGTGAAAGTATGAAGGTGTCTCATTTAAAAAAAAAAAAAAAAAAAATCAAGTTTGAGCAAAGACCTGTCATTAGGTTTACAGCTGTGTCTTGCAGAGATGCAGAGCACATTGTGAAAACTGCAGTCAGTATTTTGTGCTCTTTCCCATCCAGCTGGATTTATGTTGCAGTCTCTGTCACTTTATGTGACAGTTGTACACATTATTTATACGTTGCGGGAATGGTATTGATGCACAGTGGGAATTTGCCTGTTGGGTGAATTCATGTTGATGTAGAATAGCAGCTAATATAGTAGAGGCTGCAGTTAATGTTGTATCATGATATAAATGGCAAAAAAACAACCTTAATATCCTCATGATCTCAGGTCAGCTCTGTGGAATCCAGTCTTAGTACCTTGTCTCATGAGTCACACTGGACTGAGGCAAACTGAGATGAAAGCACAAAAGCTTGTTTGACACCCAGCTGGAATCTACCAGGTAGACTGAGAGCCTGGAACAAGCTAATCGTGTTCCTTTGAATGCAGTCAGCTGAGAAGCTATTAATGAACCTCACAGTCACAACCATGGCCCTGATCCCAGGATTAGACTAATAGTTTATGCTTCTTGACTAGCTTGTTGAGAGATCTGTGTTTTTTATTAGCCTGTGCCTATTGCAGCTGAGAGGCTAAAGAGTCATAAGCTCTCATGAGAAATAAAGTTGTTAGAATATAAAATGAGACAAAGACAGATAAATGCCTTCAGTCAGCTCATTTACATTTCAAGTAAATAACGTAGTTGTATTTACTTCTTGTTCAAAGCTCAGAAATATCAACCATTCAGAGTCTGACAGCTGATTGTGTTGAGGCTTTAGAGGGTGTCTGCATACTGGATGTGTGTAAAGTGAGCATGCAGAGATGGAGGGAGTCAGGTGACAGAAACCGTTGGCCCATCTGTTGTCAAAACTCAAAAGAGCAGTGACAAGTTTTGTAGCACTGAATGGTCTAAGAGAAAGAGGGAGAGGAGGCTAGCCAATCATGTGCTCTTTCCATCCACACTCAGCTCTTTGAAGACTCGCACATACCATGGAGAGGCCAGTACAACCTGGGCCACCCACCTGGTGTTAATATACTTAATACTGTAAATACAGCCAGGGAAACACTTTTGGGAAACACTAGATTTATAACCTAACAAGGTTTATAATAGAGAAATGGGAGATTATCTGTGCTCTCACTTCCTTACAGCTGCACTCACTAAAGTCTGATTCAGAGGTTTCAGTAAGGAAGGTTGCAGGGTATCACCCCACATTCTCTTATAGCCTGCTTTTAGTAGATACAAGGAAGATTCAAGAAGTATATTCTTGTTGTTTGATCAATGTCTGTCTCATATTGAAGCTATGAAAAGCTTTTATTGTGAATGGACTGAGGAATTTGAAAAATCACCATGTTTTGAAGATAACTCTAAATTCACTTCTTAAATAATATAAATACATATTACAAAATATAATTTTCTAAATAATTTCTTCCTCAGTTCTCTTTGCATTATATACATTTACAGACACCAGCTCGCTGATACACCATTAATGGAAAGAAATTGCCAAGAGGTTAGAAAAGTCCTGCACTGATAAAGATTTCTGATTTGTATCTCAAAGTGGTGCAATGGTTCTTTACACTCTGCAGTTGAGTTTTGAGATGTAGGCTGAGTACACCCATGTCCTCAGAGAAAGCAGGTGTGTGTGCTGTGTATTCACTCACACAGATCCTTCATATTTTATGATGGAGGAAGTAGGTCATTGGAGCTCAGGCCTCTGGTTTGAGTGTTTTTCCCCCACAAGTGATTGCTGAACTGTGACCATAGTAAGCAGCAGCAGCAGTGATCAAGTGACTGTATATGGCTCGCTGAACAGCAGCAGCTGATAACTCATGTAATAGACAAAAAAAAATGTTCAAGAGCAAAAAGGTAGAACATGTACAAACTCAACCTCTTCTCCCAGAAACTGCAGTTTTACTGCAGAATTACCTTTGATCTGAGAGTCATTCAGATATAGTCAGTGATGTCACATTTGTACATGCAAGTCATGCTCTGCAAGACAAGGTTCAGGGATGCAACAACCAAGGCAGGCTTGAGCTGAGTGCACTTTGTGCCAGCTGGACAGCTGCTGTTCACGCTTGCTGTCGCAGTTGTTTTGACATCTGGCCTGGGTGTGTTGCAGGACATGCACCACTGTTCAAGTGCCAAGCAAATGACAGCACCTGGATTTTGGAGACTTGTCCATAGCTATTCCTTGTGAGGGTGAAACTCCCGACAATGCAGGCATCTCTGTAACTGCTGTACTTTTCAAGTTGTTAGTACTACAATGAAAAGGTTGCTGGCAAAAAAAAACAAAAAAAAAAAAACATTGGATGTGTCTCCTTGCATGAATAAGGCATATGCTGAGATATTGTTCATGTCAGCATTTCTGATTCTGTATTAGCCAGGCTTGTGTTATTTTGTGTTAAAGCATCTGTCTGTTGGAGGTGGTACATTATGCATGTACAGTCTCTGCTACTGATCACAGCTTCTCTCAAGTCAAGGAGCTGTTTATAGTCTCTATAGCAACCACGGCAACATGAAACAGCACGCTATAGTGCCATAGCGTGGACACCACAGAGATAGAGTGGGGCAGAAGGAAAGTGCTGTCTGTGGGAGGGAAAATGAGGGTGGGCTGGAACGATCCTAATCACAGTGCCAAATCCTACCCACCCAGAGATAGTTGGATGGAAATTCGAAGGCTCTCCGCTCGTTCCCAGACTCCCAGTTCCTGGCCTCTGGTAAATATAGGCTTCAGCATCTCAAGGGAAAGAGGACTTTCTCTACTCTGTAGTGGTTGAAGGAAACAGGAAGGCAGTTTGTGGTACGTTTGTGCTCTGAACTGGTATTTTTCCCAGAGATCTCCAGTAGCTCTTGCAGCCGAATATCAGTGAAACACTGAGTGCAGTATAATTTCAGTAAACACAGTGTGGTCCCACAGTGTCCCAGGGAGGAGAAAATAAATTGTTGATAATAGGTAGCAAAATACTTTCTTCAGCCAAATTACAACATCTCAACTTTGTCAAATGATTTGTTGATGGCACTGATCTACCTTGTGGAGGTTTAGATACCGTGTAGGTGCACCATTTGCTTGTGCTTGCATTATTCCCATATATCCCATTCTGTGCTGTGTATCAGATGCAGGATAAAAATGAAGTAGTGTTGTAGAACTGATGTCTGACTCAAGGCTCTTTACATTTGGATGTGTAAAATTTTGTTGAATGTTCACATTTAATTCGTTGCACAACGGCGTGCAGTAGACACTGGCCAACCAACAAATGTTTTTCAGTAAGGTTGGAAGTTTTTGCTCCTCCTAAGAGTTCCATTGGCAACATTTTTTTGTGCATGTCAGGGTAAAGGCTTTCTAGCAAGTATTTGATGTGGCTTTTGTAACCACACTTGTGGTTGTGAAGCTGAGATTTACAACCCATGTGGTTTTTATAAGCCCTACCTAAGTTGTCTGTGTGAGTGTTTGTGTGTTTGTGAGACAAATGGTAACAGTATTTTTTTGTGAAGGGTTTTGTGAGGCACTTATGTTACTAGTTGAGCTCACTACAGTAACTAGACTTGCATCCCAGAACTTCAAACCTGTTCCTATTATCAGATCCTTTTCTATGTATGTAACATGATTGGCAGAGAGGTGATCTTATTTCCCATTCATTTTGATGGGGTTCTGTTTTTTTTTTTTTTTTGTTTGTTTTTTTTCTAGCAAAGAGGAGAAAACAGCTTTTGCATTTTTTTTGTCATTGCTATTGACATCTTCATAAAGCCATTAGAGCTTAAACGATTAGTTGATTGCCAGAAAAATATTTAACTATTTTAATGTATTAATCATTGAAGTTATTTTTACAGCAGAAAAATGGCAAACAGTTTCTAGTTCCAGATTCTAAAGCTCTAGTTATCCTTTAATCATCTTTCAGGTAATGCATATCTGCACCAGCAGCCAAAGAGAAATATTTCTTATGAATCCAAATATCATTTTGACATATTCAAATGTAAACCACATCTGCTGTGTAGATGTTAAAGAACCAGATCATTGTCCTTGCATGTAAACCTGATGTTTCATTGTGTCAATTATGACGGGATATAATTATTTTTGCATACACTATGCAAAGCAGGCAGTAGGTAGGTGGGTGGATGGCAGTTCCCTTCAGTGGCAGCAAACCAATCTGGAAATGTAGTTCTCACCAGAAGTTTTGTTACTAGAGTTACTTCTTCTTTGTCTTCAGTGGCTCTCTGGGTAGATTTGAAAGAAATGATGACATTCGGGTTTTGCCTCAGTCATTTTGGCAGCTACTGGGAACCCCACATTGCTTTACAAAATCGTCTCTTGCTGTCTTCAGGGTATGATATCCTGACAAGCCATTAAAGGGTAGAAGCTGAACTGATGGCGCTTTCACCCCACGGGCAGATACTTTCTTAATGATGTGAACACATTCATCATTGTTGTGTACATCTGGATGAATGGCTGAGATCCTATCACTGTACCCAGAGGCTGTCTGCAAGATCTTATTCCATTCCAGTTATTCCAGTGTACATTTTTTGTAAGCCTGACATGGATCATACTTGGCACAAATGAGATTTACTTTCACACCTGTTCGTGAGGCTATATGTTTTTATTATCAATTTATCTTCCAATTATTTCCATAATTAATTGTTTAGTTGATAAAATGTCAGACAATTGTGAAAATTGCTCATCACAATTTCCCAGAGCTCAATTTAAAATAACGTGTTTTGTCTGAACAACTGTTTAAAGTATTCAGTTTGCTATCTTGGATGACTAAATGTTATACTGTTTACTGTTATAGGTAGGTTATGAAATGAGCTTGAATCTCAAAACTTTGCTGTTTATTGTGGGACATGTATTGTAATAGTGTTGTATATTGTATTATTATCTGATTCCCATCAACCAGTTCATCCTGCTTCTGTGTTGCTCTGCATAATAATAATGTGTGTGAAATACCAAAAAGCAAAACATGAGCTACTAGCATGCAGATTTTTATCTGATCAGATGCTTAGTGTGGTCGTGCATTAGAAGAAAGCGGGCTGTGCCCACTGAGTGTGGGAAGAGTATCAAAGCTTTAGTGTTATGTAAGAGCTTCCAGGAAGCTGAATATCAGGATGGAAGGGTCTTCTTTTTCTCTGCACTGTCTGAGGTTTTTATTTGTGTCTTCGCCACTCTCTTCTGAAAGCGTAGTGTCCGTCTCTATTTATATCATTGATGTAGGCCGTAGGAGCCACCTGGAAGAGTGGCACACAGATCAATTTGGATTGCACAGAACAACTGAAAAGAGTTAGCAAACTAATTAATCATTGTTTACTGCTCCTGAGACAGACTGGGATCTGGGTCATTTTTATGACCTCCACCGTCATTTGTCATTTGCAACAGCCAGGGCCAGTTTTGCCCTTGTGAACGTAATATCTCGCAAACTTCTTTAAGGGGATCCCTTCAAATTTGGCACAAATGGACCCAGGCATGAACTGATTCGATTTTGATGGGAAAAATCAAAGTTCAAGGTCAAAGTGATCTCACATTCAATTTCATTGCATTCATTCATTTCATTCATTGCAAAAATATTGACTTGAACTCCGGGATGAACTGATGACAATTTGGTGGTCAAAGGTCAAGGTCACAGGTTTTGGCCACAAGTCACAAAAGTTATGAGACAATTTAACACGTGTCTAATAGGATAAAATGATAAAGTAATGACATTTTATATCCAAATGGTCAAAGGTCAACTTCACTGTGACATCATAATGTTCTGCAAAAACACCTCGGGCTATTATTCAACACTGTAATTCAGGAAGATTGTGACCATATTTCCTGCAACTTGGCTGGATGGCATACAACCGCAAGGTGGTAATTGAAGTTAAACATTGTTTTAGTTTGTTAAAGGAGGACATGGTTGTGGGCACAGTGAAATCCAGATAAGCGATTGGTGGTTGTGTTGTTTAAATAAAGATCCAATTTGATGTGAGTTGTCAGGCAGAGCAGAAAGTTGCATTAATGTGTGTGCCTGGCTGCAGGCTACACAGCCAGACAAGTGTGTGTCCTTCCTCTCACACACCCTGCCCCCCACTGGACAGGGCTTCAATAGCTCAGGCACTTAGCGTCTCAGTGTAATGTCAATAACATTACCAATGAATACTGAATATGTGTTTGTTTGTATACAGAAGAAGACATCGTACAGTGAAATGGTTTTTAGCTCAGGATGTAAACTAGCAGCAGTCTCCATTAAGTTAAGTTACTCTGCAGTGTTCCCTGCAGCTGTATATTCAACCCAAAGCTTTGCCAGTAAGATTTAGTTTTGTGGCATTTTCATCGTCAGCTGGAGTCACTGACTGGATATTTTACACTTTTCACTTTAGACTCACTTGGATTGAGCCATTTGACACTTTCACAGTATTTTTATAGCACCTAGACCTGCTTTAGAATAAAAAAAAAAACAAAAAAAACAAAACAAAACATGGAAATCTGACTTTCTTCCATGTGGGACCTTTGACTGCTTTTTGGCTCACTTGGTCCACTGGAGTGAATTTAATTCTTCAGAGTTTGAATGTCTGCATTCATAGCAGACTTGCAAAAACAAACTGCACTGTCCCACGGCTATTTTCCAATATTTTTTTTTTTTTTTTTTTAATTTGAATAAGACAATCAATGTGATGTGATGGAAAATTGATTGTTTTGTTGATATCTGGTCCACTTGTGTTTAGCTACACCCCATTTTTGTCCTTATGTGCCCTCAGGTTCTGGTGTTAAATGGCAGTTCAGTTCCTATTGAGATGCATTTTCTGCAGATTGATACAGATACATTAGTACCAGTTGCTGTAAATCTCAAATTTTACTTGATAGTGTAATTGTGCATAAATTAAAATTTGGTGTTTATCTGTAAGTAAAATGGCATGAGTTGGCAATAATTGCTCCTGCAGGTAGGACTAATGTCAGTGTTGTTTTTTGCTGCCTCCTTAAATTATTTAGTTTGGCATCGCATGGCAATACTACATGTTTGCATTCCTTCTGGATGAGATTTTTTTTTTTTTTTTTTTCTTTTTCAGGGAAGGACTTTTACCTCATAGATATGTGTCTGAGAAACCTCTAGAGAAAGGTGTGTCATGCAGACACCCAAATACAGTCATGTGAGCAAAGAGCACGAGTTTCATAGTAAATAGAACTGCAACAATGTTAATTTAATCTACTACTAATTAATAGATTAGTAAATCGACAAAAAAATTATTGTCAACTATATTAATAAATATTTCGAAAATCAAATAATTGTTTAAGTCATTTGTTAAGCAAAAAGGTTGAATATTTGCTGGTCCCAGCTTTTGAGATGGATCAATCAACATTGATTACAGTAATCAACAAAATGAATGGCGGATTAATTGATAATGATAATTGTTAGTTGCTTTTGTATTATGTTTTCCACTTCACATTGGTTAATCTTGCAAATCCAAGGCATTAGTTTTATTTTTGGGGGACAGACAGACATCAGTAAAGGGTTGTGTTGTACTGAAACAGGTATTCCACATAAATGCACATGGAAAGAAGGGCTCTGGTTATAAAGACTGGTACATTTACATGAACTCTCCTTGATAAGCAGTAGAAGCTAGCTCTGCTTGTCAGACCAACAGGATGCAGAGGGAAAGCTGCTGCCCTGCTCATGTGTTCAGAGAAGAGCCAGTTGGAGCAGGAGGCAGAGCGAGGACGAAAGCACATAATTGGCTCTCGGTAGGAGTGTGTAATCCTCAGGGTTTAGAGGCAGAGGGAAGGCCCAAGAGCAACATGCACAGTACACATACACATGCAGACATGGATTTACATACTGCTGCTAGTGCTCAGTCTACAGTTTGTCCCGTGTGCAACACTCTGCCTTGATATACTCATGCTGAGCAAGGGCCACTGACAGGGACTGTCACTGTGCTTTAAACCAAACAGCTCTTGTTTAAACAAGGACGTTCCCTCCTTTCCAAGTGTCTAACAGGAAGTTTATTCTCTGTCCTCCAGTGACAGATAAAGTGCTTTGCCCCTCCTCTTCATCCACCCTCCCCTGCATGTCTGTGGAGTTATTCTGCTTGACCTAGTTGAACGACATGCTGACATACGTACAGTGTGCAAAGAAAGTGCAGTGTGGTCAGGTCATTTCAGTTTAGCTTGTCATATTATAAGTGATCACAAAGCATCAATATTGTTAGCTGTAAGTGAACACAGCTGAATATGAAAAAAGAGATTTTGCAAAATGTAACCTGTTGGACCACAGTAGAGAAAGAGGGCACAGTCATTGTATTTTTTTTACACCAGCAAAGCAGGACAATAGAAATAGTTTCTATAACTATAGCTCTAGTGAACAGTTGCTGCCCTGTTGCCTGTTAGTCACGTTGGCCTACTCTGCCAGTGGGTGTGGCCCTGTGAGTCACAGCTGAACAACGCATGGCAAAGTCAAAAATTACAACATTCATGGTGTGTTTCCACTTACGGTTGGCTTTGGATTGCAGTGAGTGGAGTAGATTTTTTTTTTTTTTTTTTTTTTTTAGCCTCCCATGCTTTGGGGTGTTTACTTTCAGAGACACGGTGTACTTTATTGTTTTTTTTATTGTTTTCTCCCTTCCTTGTTAGTGACTCACTTCCTGTCAGGCCTACTGCCAGTCCGCTCCTGTGTTTTGTTTGTTTTTGTTTTAAAAAAACAAAAAAAACAAAGAGCTCCTCTGAAGTTGACTTGCTGAAGATGACACACACATCAGAAGTACAGGATATCCCTCAGTATTGATTTGAGGTTGAGAGTCGCTTGAGGCCTGTTTGTTGTCTCCAAATGGATTTCCGTGCAGCAGACATAAAAAATCTTCCCACCATGTGATTAACTGTTTTGTAATACCTCGTCTCATCAAACTTTTTGTCTTTATCTTTCTCCCCAACTTTTCACCTTTCCTGCTCTTTCTGCTAAACTCTTCCCTTCTGTATCTCTCAGCTCCAGCTACTCCACAGCGGCGTTAGAGTTTGAGAAGGAGCACCAGATTGCTCCTGTGTACGAATCACCCAGGATGTCACGGCGGAGCCTGCGACTGCAGACCACTGCCAGTCACTATGGAAACGAGAGCCTGCCTGATTACTCCCAGAACCACAGCAACAGCAGCAGCTACACCAGCACCAGGAGAGAGACACGGTGAGACTAGCAATGGGTACTAACACATTCGGTTCATCAGAGAGCAACAGAAAATATCAGCGTTTTTATCTATTTGTGTCTAAATATTCTACTCATCTGAACCTGCCTCAACCTCTGTCACGCAACGAAACTCACATCTCTTATTTGCTTGCTGTCTCTTCTCTCCCAGGACACTGCGGAGCAGAAAGCAGCCGTCCAGCTCACTGTCTTTATCCCTGAGCCAAATCGCTACACCGAGGAAAACCCTCTCCTTCTCAGCTGTTAGTACCCCGATCAACAATAGCAGCAGCTTTCAAGAAAGCAACACAGTGGCTGATGCCTCCCTGCACAGCTCCATCCTGGACCAGTCCCAACTGAGACAGCGCACCATCACCACGACCACCACCACCACCTCTATGTCTGTGGATGGACACTGGGGTCAGTTGGATAGTATAGATTCCATCTCAGATGACCCATTAATAATTGGGTCCAATTAAGACATTATTTGAGCATCTTTTAATCATATGAAAGGTATAGGCAGGATATGTGTTCATACATTAGTGTAAAGTGTTATTTATTGGATTAGTTATTCTTGGTTATTGCTGAATTGTCATAAGGGTCTCGGTTCCCCTACATTTCAGAGGGGAGTTTTTTTTTTCTCTATTCAATTTACTTATTTAGCAGTTGTATTTACTAGTTTCTTGACCAGCAATATATGAAATTAGCTCTGTGGGCTTGCATGATAATGCATCAATAATATTCCAGTAGTACATAATAATGCAACATTGACAGCCCATTTGGCATTTAGTGAGTACATATACAGTGGTATCAAAAGTCTGGGACCACTTTCCCATTCAAGAGAATGGGAATTAATATTCTAGGGATTTAACCACTTCCCTGTGTTTTTAATGAATGGCACTTATATATCTTTGTACACTGCTGTTCTTCCTCAGGGAGGAGCACTGACCACAGCTCATCAAATGTCAACGGTGATACCAGTGTGTCAAAGTCCCACACCTCACTCGCCAATGGTTACATCTGCAAAGACTGCTCTTTACACTCTCAGGAGATGGACTCACTTATTACACGGTCTTCATCATCATCCTCATCATCATCTCAGGCTGCGAAAGCTTCCACTAGTGCCCTCTCCTCATCATCTTCACCTTTCACAAGTATATACTCCAGAGACAGGATTCAGCGGAACAAAACAGGTGAGAAGCTGTCAAGGTGGACTGAAATGTTATATTTAAATTGCAGACTGTTGGTCACATTTGTCCCTCTAAATGCTAACAGTACGGGAACTCGATGGTTGAAGACTAGTATGTCCATATCTTAATCCAGCTGTGATAATGAGAATATAATTGGTAGTGGTCTCTCTCCAGGTGTCCTGATGTCTATGTCTAACACGTGTATGCGCTACAGCAAACGAGCCCTGGCCCCCATAGTGTCCTTAGTCACGCTACTCTTCAGCAATGTGCTCTGGCTGGGTTCAAGGGCCAAGAGCCCTCCAGGAAAAGGTATACAACAAGAGATGTTCTTTGCTTTTCATCCAATACCCGTCATTCTCTCTTTCTCTTCTTCTGTCATTTGCAGTGGGAACTCTCAGATTTAAAATGACATTCAAAATGATCTTGAGAAAAAAGTGAGATCTTTTTTTCAGCTAATTCAAAATCTCCAGCAGTATTCTCGTCATCATTCTAAATGTTTCTGGTTGGGACTTTTTCTCTTTCACATGTAAACATATTGCCTTTGATCTTATCCGTTTTTCCATGGTTGTGTCGTTTTTCTCTCAGGGTCTCTTCAGGAGATTTTCATCCACTTCACTTCCTCCTCATGCTATCACCCATTTTTATTTGTACTTTTTTGTGCCCTGCTTTAAATGTGTGTTTTGACTAACAGTGTGTGTGGACGGCTGTGTCACCAGGTGTTCTTGCTTGGATGTCGGACTCGATGAGACAAGCAGTTTCCTCCAGTTTGTCCCAACTGTGGCTGTTAAAGCAGACCACTCTCCACAGGATGATGGGCTACAGGGCTAATGGCTATGAAGGAGAAGGTACCAGCCATTACTACAAAGGGCAAAGATCAAGGGTCACAGCTCCTGACCTCTTCTGCTGCTCTTCTATTACAACACTTACTTGCATTTCTCTCTTCTTACCTTTTTGTTTAAGAAGACAGGAGTCTCACACTGGGATAAATATGTAGACCTTCTTTTAAAGAGGGACTCACTTTGAGGACTCACTTCATCATCTCTCTTTTTCTCTCTGTCCATCCAGCCTTTCACACATATCTCTCTATTTCTGAAGGGGGAAGTGTACTAGAAACAAAATTAAAACTATGCACCACCCAAAACACCATTTCCTGATTTTGGACTTGCATTTTATTTTTATTTGAGTCCTTGAGTTCATATGAGGTTGTGAAGAGGATAAGTGCACTTAAATGACACCTCAAGCAGAACTAGGATGATTCCTCAGATCTGGTGAAACAAAATTAAAGTTTCCATGTCCCACAGTGTTTGACAGCAGGTTAGTTTTATTTCTAGTACACTGCTGATTTAAGCTGATTCCTTTCACAGCTGCAGGAGAATTTGATCAACTCTGTAGCATGGGTTGTACTGCAGTTCTTTTTTTCTTGTTTCCAGCAGTTTGTGTGCGTATCCTGTTGACTGTTTTCATGTTCCTCTTTTCTCATTTTCTTCATGAGGACTCCTCTGATGTCACAGTAGTGACATGCACTTTCTCTCCCTCTTCATCCATCACACAGTTCATCTTAATGTTCACACGCAACATGTTTTTGTTATGTAAATAAATGTATTGTATGTATGTTGCAGCTCATTCAAGTTTCTGTGGAAGCATGAATGTGAAGGATCTGGTGACTGAAGATGCATCACATCTTAATCTCAATGGTTCCCTGTGTAAGCAGATGCACACACAAGCCACACACACTTTCTCTCTGTACTTGTTTTCTCATGGTAGTCATGATTGACAGAGTTAATAATATGCGTGACCTGTGTGAGGACCAGTGAGCAGAGGTTGTGTGAACTGCTTTAACTAGTCAGCAGCATGTTGACCGTCGTGACCTGCAAATGGTTTTCTTTCACTCAAGTTTGTAGCCCAAACCTATTTAAAGGTACCAGTTTAACACCAAAACTTTACATACATGGAAATCATTCCAAACTTAAACTGCTTGTTTTTATTCTGTTTTTGTTTTTGGGGTTTTTTTTTTGTTTTGTTTTGTTTTTTTGTTTTTTTTGCATTTGTTGTACAAACAATATAAAAACAGATCAAAGAAATTAAACAGCTGTGACAGAAAAGATAAAATAGCTGTAAGCTTTTACAGTGCACCATTCCCCAAATTAAGAATGAAAAATTTCAAATTTCAAAAATGAAATAAAGCAAAATAACACACAATATAAACAGAGCAATGCAGCTCCAGTCAGCTGACAATGAAGTCTGACTGTAGAGTTGAGTTTTTCCCACTCTGAACAAAGCCAGTCCACATTTGAATAATGAGGCCAGTAACTAAACAGTGCAGAGAAGGAACAGTAAAGGCATTTGTCAGTCGGGAGAGACAGCTGTGGAGTGACAACAGGGACAAGGGTTTTTCATCGAACTTCGCATGGTCTACTATCACACATATTGCAGAATTATGCAATGTGTGCAAGTTGCCCACTTGTTTTTTTTGTGGGTTTTTTTTCATTATATACATATAATTTGTTGTATTGGTTTGTAGTCATTTAAGTTTGCTGCACTTTGATCATTTGCAGAATTTTGTTTCTTTTTTTTTTTGTTTTTTTATTCTGCTAATATGTTCACAAGTTCATTCACATGTCCTTGTTTTTGTGTTTTCTGTTTGTTTGCCATCCATCATTTTGGCATACACAGGTGATGACTGTAAAGGGAAGCAGTATTCTGAGACACACACCATCCTCCTCACACAGTCCTCCAGGCCTCAACGCCTAGTGGGGGCACTGTGGAGCGTCCTAGCTTATGCAGGTTAACCACCCCCTCTGTTAATGATGCTGACAGTTTATATAAATATACTGTTACAAGGATAAGTTTAGTACTGATAAGGTTATAACTCAGCCTTTTTTGTAGGTATTAACAGCTTGCGCTGCAGCTAATCAGTTTAAATGTTTCCCCCTTTCATCTTGTCTTCCAGGTTACTGCCTCCTCCAGCCAGGTTACTGTGTGGTGAGAGCAGGCAAAGCTTTGGGATCTGGGGCTGGGACAATGGCACAGAAGCTACTCTCTCTGTTCTGGATGCTCCTTGCAGCTCCAGGTTGGTGGCACTTCTTTTCTCATCTTCTTAGAAAAAAGCCTCTTCTGCTTCTTTCTTGGGCAACATGGTCTGATTGTGTTCTCATTCTTGGTCTGAATGTGTTTTGTTTTTTTTTCTCCCCAGTAAAAGCAGGCAGGGGTCTTCTGTGGTTTCTTGCAACAGGATGGTACCAACTGGTGTCTCTCATGTGTCTCCTCAATGTCTTCTTTCTGACACGGTAAGAGTCCTTCCCCCACTTTTTTTTTTTTAATAAACCTTAGGGTGTTGCAATGCAGAGAAGAGAGAATTTGACATTTTTAAACAACTTTTAAAAAATATTAAAGCTGCTATAATTGGTGTTGTTATTATAAGAATTGGTTAAATGACAACAAAACAGTTAACAGTACAGGTAATTATCATGGGAATCTGTAGCTTTCCTCCTGTGGAGCTTTATAAGTCAGTTTCATCTCATTGTTTAGCTGTCCTGCCCACAACTTTACTATTTGGCTTCACTCTCATCGCTCCATTTGCATCATTTCTGACCAGCAGGCAGTTATTTTCAACAAAAAAGCACTAAAAACCCACTATATATAACACAACTCCAAATGAATGCTTATGTTGCCCTGTAAACCTCTGGATGTGTAAATAAGAAACTTTTTCCGTATTTATTTCACCATATCAACTTTATTAAGTATTATTATGTCATTGTTGTGTTTATGACTTGTATTCACTGCCCCCAAGTGTTAAAAAGTTACTGAAAGTTTAAATATTCAAAAGTGTGATTTTCCAAATATTCAGTCAGATTTAATGACTGCTTTAACAAAAATGTTGGCAGAGTTGGCTTGTCAAGAATAGGCATTTGGTAGTCTTATAGTAATAAGTAATACTAAAATTAATAGTAAAATTTCTTGAATGTTGACATGAGAATAAAATAATCATAATTTCCAAATGTATTTATACTTCCAGCTAACAGTAAATGATAGTTATTTACCTTGAGTCCTGAAATACTGCATTTTGATTGATAGAAGTATTTTTTTATTTAGTCATTGCACATAATACAATAAATATAAACAGCAAAAAAACAAAGTCAACAGTCTATGTGTTAAGTAGTGACTGAACAGAGTTATGAATTATGAGTTTTGACAGTGTTGATTCATATAGGGTACCTGAAATGAACAGCATGTTAACAGCATGTACTCCTATCAGTTGTGTTAATCTGACCAGTGTGTAACCCTGTATTTTAGATGCCTTCCCAAACTGTGGAAGCTCCTGCTGCTCCTTTTGCCTCTTTTGCTCCTCCTTGGTGAGTTTATAAGAACTCAACAGTGCTCCTTTGCTTCAAAAATCAGTCTGTAGCGAGGCAGTAAATGTTAGAACCAGCACACATCCCTAGAGTATACTACAAATCCAGGACCAGATTCAGGTCAGCCTTTCTGGGCTCCTAGTGAATTACTCCATTTTGTGAGTAATTCATTTTAACTACTTATTACATCTATTGTGTATGATTTGGATTTAAGGATATGTTTAAAACTGAGACACCATGTTTTTACAGCTGCAGCTTTACTGCATGTGAAATGTAAATATCCTAGATATTTGTGTGTTTTTATACACATTTGCCCACAATTCAGCTTGTTTGGTTTCTATGATCTTCACTAGAATGTCAAATGCATTTCTGAAGGGTCTGAAAAAAGTTTGAGTTTTTTATGATTGAACAACCAACAGGTGAGTAGGGTTTAACCTCCACTATCTATCGTTTATATGCAGCTCTATGGTTGTGGGGTCCGTCCACTGCTGCCCTGCTTGCCTACCTCCCAACCATAAACCTAACTGAGTGGCGTCCTGCGTCTCCCTTAACCATCCTGTCTGACCTGCTGCCATCTTCTGCTCCAGTTCCTGCCTCTGTCCCCACACCAGAGACTCCACTGGAGCAGACCCCAGCTACCCCAGTCTCACAGGCACCGGTAAGATAAATCACATGTATTATACACATGTATTATAATAAATCAATGAGTGAATATGAGTATACTGTGAATGACCACATTGCATGAATTATCTTGCAGTTCAAGCATTTTCAATGACTTCAAAAGACTTTTTATGTAATGATCATAGTGCTTTTACCATGTACAAATGTACACAAATGCTTAATAAATGTCATTGTGTGTCAGGTGCAATGCAGGACTATCTTTGTGTCGGCACAAAACAATAGATGTTTTTTTTGTCCACATCATTTCCACCCTTCTTCTCCTCTCTGTTCACTCTGTCACTCTCCTCCTTCTCAGCCGATCCTGCCATCAGGGGCAGTCTCCACTGTGGATTTGGAGCGTCTTGAACGTGTGGAGCGCCAGCTAGCCCTCCTATGGGAGAGAGTCCAACAGGGTGACCAGAAGCAGGAGCAGCGTCATGGGGACATTCTGGGTCTCTACAGCACCCTGAGGGAGCAGCTACACACTCAGACAGACAGGGAGAGCCTGGGATTGTGGGTGTCCTCCCTGCTTGAGCAGAGACTGGGCGTGCTGCGAGGAGAGCTGGAGCAGGAGAACACACACAGGGCACAGGTAGGAAAATGAGGACACCTGTTGTTCCTGAGAGTTTAAGGGCTGCATTACAAGAGGAAGCCTTTGCTTAAAATGCATCTCACTTTTTTCTCTTTATCCCTGCTTCATGCAGAGCACAGAGGAGCAGAAACGACAGCAAGAGAGTCAGGCAGCACGGCTGGCTGGTTTAGAGTCGCTGCTCAACACTCTGGCAGCCAAGACAGAGGTACATACAGCAGATTTAGTGCTTTTACACTGAGAAAACATGCCTCCAGAATGCGTGGGTTAATGTGGCTAGATGGCTTTTTTTAATTTCTTTTTTGTTAACAGGCTAAGCACACATTGATGAACATCACAGTAAATGTACCAGTGTTACCTATTTGGCACTTATTTTCCAATATAAATCATTAAAATAACGAAAATGTGAATTTAAAGCAAAAATAAGTAGGTGAAACATAGATTATAATCCTTTTTTTTTTTTTTTTTTTTTTTTTAAAGTACAGAATGAAAGAGTAGAGTTTATATGGTAAACATTAACTAACTACCAACTGGCAGAAAACTGTTTGCGTGAGATGATGGGACACATACCACAACCATAGAAACATTGGTGTTTAAAAAGACAAAATATCCTGACAAGCTCAGACAGGTGAGGGCAGACAAGACCAGGTATGAAGGCAGATCTGGTTGTTTCAGTCGGTTTACAAAGAAACATCTCTGCTGTATCAAATGTCTTTGAAATGGATTAATTGTGAAGGCCGACCAGGCAAAAAAGCTTTTCTTTCTTGAAACAATAGTGTCCGCTGTTCATCTGTAAGTAGGGGTTTTTCTGAATTATGAAAGTGAAAGTTTCCCTTTTAGTGTTTGCTGTCTTCTGTAATGCTTATCCATGATCTGTGTTGTAGGAGGTGCAGCAGAGGCAGCAGCACTATGAGCATGAGAAGGAGAAGAAAGAGAAAGAGGTTGTCATTTCAGCAGCAGACACAGCTCCTGTCAGGTACAAAAATAAGATAAATAAATAAACTGATTTGTCTGTTTGTTTGTTTTCTTTTTTCAATGTGCTAATAACATCTTGCGAAGCAACTTCAAGGTTATGGCAGCTCACATATAGATTCTGTGTTTCACTCAGTGTGGGTGTAAAGCAGGAGGACCATGATGCTCTGTTAGCAGAGGTGAAGAGACTTGAGGTGGAGCTGGGTAAAGTCAGACAGGACCTGCAGGGTGTTGTAGGATGCAAGGGCAAGTGTGAGCAGCTGGACACGCTGCAGGAGACAGTAAGTAACACAAATGACTCCTCTAACATCAACTTAATCTGCCACTGACTGCTAAGATTCTTCAGATGCCCAGTTTCCATTACATTTCTTTTCTCTTTGTATTTCTGTGAATCTCTTTCCCAGATCACAGCCCAGGTGTCCTCACAGGTGCGTAAGGAGTTGCAGGCTCTGTTCTTTGGCAGTGGTGGGTCAGGAGATGAGCAGGGAGAGGTGCCCGAGTCTCTGATCTACTGGCTGAGCCAGCGCTATGTCAGCACACCTGACCTGCAGGCGTCACTGGCTTCACTAGAGCTGAGCATCCTGAGAAACGTGTCCTTGCAGCTAGAGCTTAATCGCGCCAAGACCCTGGGTGAGGCCGAGTCACAAGCCAAGACCATTGTTCAGACAGTAACCGGAACTGTGCAGCACACTACCTCTGCTGAGGGACTGACAGAAGAGGTAATGAATGTACACTTCCTACTCTCAGTATCATCATCACTGTGGATTTCCATCTTAATCACATAATCTACGCTGAGCTTTTTAAAAGTGTTGGTTTTCCATGTGTTTGAGCCTGTTATTTAATCTTTAACTCTTGTGTCGTGCTCTGTACTGCAGCAAGTGAAGCTGATCGTCCAGAATGCTCTGAGGCTCTACTCCCAGGATCGAACAGGCCTGGTGGACTACGCCCTGGAGTCTGGCGGTAAGGAGGAGGTCTTGCATTGATTTCAGGGGCCTGTCCATCCTGGGCCTTCATACAAGTTAATGGATTGAAGGGATAAGCAAACTAGCTGTTCCATAACTCAGTACTGTGCTCAAATGTATGCCTCTTACATAACAAGGGTGCAGGCTTTAGTCAGGCTCGAGGACAACAGGGTATTAATGGCAAAAGCTCAGGCTCCATTGTCTGTCACTGAGCAGTCTGTTGACCTACATGAAAGATCGAGTTCATAATAAGTTTGGGCATTGAGACCCTCCAGTTGCATCGTAGTTCAGACACACCCCATGTAATTACAGCCACCTTCATTTCATCTCATCTCCCTCCCTCTCCGTATATATCCTGTGACATCACATAAATAAAGTGTATCATTATCATCAGCATAAGAATATCTTACTGCATGATCATCAGCGGCATTTCCCGCAGGCAACTGGTAGCAGAACGAGTGGTGGTCCAACTCGTAATTATCACACTAACTTCTGGTGTCTGACTTAAAGTGCAGCCCCTCACACATCAGCACCTGAATGTGACTGCTTGTGCAGTTTGTCTCTTCTTTTTTCAACTTTCCCAACTTATCAGGTTTTGTCTTTTACCCCCATGGTGAAATGTTGTTCTCATTAGATACTGCAAAGCAGTGATCGATCACATGCTGAGCAAAATCAGACACATCCTGATATATCTCATCATCACTGTTATTAAATTATGGTTTATGGATGATGTCTTGCTTGTAATTACAGTGCTTGTTATTAGAAAAGCCAGCAGTTGAACAACATTACACATCAACTGTAAAGGGGAACTCCAGCAGTTTTTACACATCAAAGTGTTTACAGATTTTTAGGGGTACTACTGGATATATGGGAAAAAAGTTGTCTTTTGTGGTTCCAGTGGAAGCTGCACAAAATCTGATTAATTGGTTGGAGCTAAAGACTACAAGCCTGAAAAAAGAGTTAAAAAAAAAAGAAAAATGGGGGAAAAAAAAGAGTTAGAGAGATGTACCAGATCTCTGTAGCCTGCTCCTTGTCTCTGAATCTGTTACTGAACTGTTGGCAGTTAAAGTGCATTGTGGATAAAATAGGCACTGGAGTTCGACAAGGAAGAGGACTGTGGAATTAAAAAAGCTGTACAATCACTGAATTTGCAGTATGTAAAACCAAACCACAAACATTTTACACAAACTAAATTCCCAGTTGCGCTGCAGCTGCGTAGAAAAGTGGAGTGGCATACACACAAACACACATACAATATCGTTTTGAAATTGCCTCAAACTCATTAGTGACTTAAAAAATGAACATTTTACCTTTCAGCATAATTGCAGTTTCCTGTTTCCCCCTGTGTGTGTGCAGGTGGCAGCATCCTCAGTACCCGCTGCTCTGAGACATATGAAACCAAGACAGCCCTTATGAGTCTGTTTGGCCTGCCACTCTGGTACTTCTCCCAGTCTCCACGTGTTGTCATCCAGGTGAGCATCACCATGAGATATCCAAGAGATATTTCTATTTTGCTGATAATGGAAAGATGTTTGAGCTTGAGTGGGTAGGCATCCTATGTGACTGATGAACTAGAGTACTCTTTTAAATATTGTTATCATTTAATGGTTGGTGGGAAGTAAAACTGGTTTGTAGGAAAACTAAGTCACAAGTCTTGAAATTGTTAAATAACAAACTAATTTTGGCATTTGTCCCCTCACTTCCCCTCTTCAGCCTGATGTGTACCCAGGTAACTGCTGGGCGTTTAAAGGCTCTCAGGGCTATCTGGTGATCCGGTTGTCCCTGAGGATCCTGCCCACATCCTTCTGCCTGGAGCACATCCCCAAGGCCTTGTCTCCAACTGGAAATATCACCAGTGCTCCTCGCAACTTCACTGTTTTTGTAAGAAACGTAGTGACATGAAACCTTAGTGCTGGACACTTGCTAATCCAAAGCAGACATCAATGATTAATGGCTGTTTTCACTGGATGTTTGTTTATATTCAGGGTCTAGATGATGAGTACCAAGAAGAAGGGAAGCTGCTGGGACAGTACACATACCAGGAAGATGGGGAATCACTGCAAACTTTCCCTGTTATGGTAACCATAGTGGCACCTCCTAACATATTAGAAATAAAAATTAGTTTAATGTCTGCGACCATGTGCTGAATATTTTTTCTCTTCTCTTTCAGGAGCAGAATGACAAGGCCTTCCAGATCATTGAGGTGCGGGTGCTGTCTAACTGGGGTCACCCAGAGTACACCTGTCTGTACCGCTTCAGAGTCCATGGAGAACCTCGGCCCCAGTGAACCAACCACTACCATACCACTCATGTATGACATATCACCCTTTCTGTACATAGCTCTCGCCAACTTCATAAAAACGGAGGGGACTTGGTGCTACTTTGTGGACGTTTTTGTATGTGGATGTTTTTGTATGAAAGCCATGAAGACACAGAAGTTGTGGATTGTTAAAGGAATGTGCCCAGACTGAATCATGAACACGTTTTGTAATCTAGAAAGAATCACGGGAAAGTGTGTATGTGGACTGTCAGTGTCGGAGAAGAAGAATAGAACCACGGAAGAAGCTAAAAGTACCAGTCCCCTTTTTGTAAAAGGCCTCTTGCACTGAATTAGCCCGTGAGGGCTCCAGGCTCCACTGAGCGGACAAATCCATCCCCTTCTTGGCACGTTCCACTCCTACAGGAAGCTGGATGCTTGAAATGGGGGATTACAGACTCATCTCCACCATTTCCTCACACACTGTATCTCAGTCTGATTTGGTTTTTGTTGTTAATCATCTGTATTTATCTTTATTTTCTTGGTAGTCTACAGTACTATTATCAGGATTGAAGCCACAGCACCTTTTTCTGTGACGATTCCAGGCATGTCACTCCCTTTGTTGCTGTCAGGTCTCTGCATTGACCTTAACTGAGCTGTGTGAACAGCCTGCTGGACTGGAGCACATTCACTGTGGGCTTATACTGGACATGTAAGGTTCACAACATTCAAGGCTTGGCATCATGCATCCACATAGCCATAACTAAGATTTTTTTTTTTTTTTTTTTTGTGGAACTGAACATGCTGCCTATGGACAAGATCTGAATGTTTTCTCAATTGGAGGCTTGATGCAAGTCATCCTTTAACTACACAGCAACACTATATAACCACTGACCTGCACTCTATGTGTTGGGAGTATTAGGAGGCTCTTCACTATGTACATTAGACAAAATATGTGTATGGTTATGGATGGACTCCAGGATTAACACTAGCATGTGACTCTTCCAGAACCATACTGTTTAACTTTTCATCATCATTAATTTACATGAAAATTTGAGTCCTGTGCCTGGATCTCAAATTATAAATCAATGTTGAAAACTAATAATATAACTTCTCCTGTAGACAAAAGTGTGATTTTCTTTCTTTTTTCTCTTTCTTTTTTCTCTTTTTTTTGCGTTTCTATCAAGAGGAGACTCTGTGTGTCCCTCTAGCTCAGTTATAAACGTCCTCACTTGGGCTCCCTCTATTCTGAAACCCTGAAGGAATGTAATCTGTATATTTTATTGTTGATAGCTGGTCGTTTATAATATCTGCTTTTATCAGTGTTGCTTTATAAAAAAAAAAATCATCCTGTCATTATCATTATTATTGTTGTATTACTACTATTATTTCTACTGTTTCTCATTGCATTGTATTGCTTTTTTGTTTTGTTTTGGGGGGGTTATAATGTCAGAGGATGCACTGCAACAATTTGTTAGAGAAATGTTTGGCACAGGTCTTCACAATTTGTTTAAAAATCGGGGTATGTGTAGTCACCAATTTTAGTTGCAAATATGGGGAAGTCTAACATATGTATAAAAAATGTTTTCTTCACAATCTTATTTATTAACAAGTCAGTTAGTTCCTGCAAGATATGAGTTACTGCAATGTATATTTTGTGAAAAGCTGTTCAGTGCATTTTGGAACCATCTTGGGACTTTTTTTTTAAGATAAATTGCTATTTTTGTTCAGTCATGAGATGACTTAACTGCTTTGGAATATATTCCAATAAAGACTTTAATTTTGAAGAACCTCCTCTAAATAATATGACATGAGAGAATAATATTACTATGCCATTTTCATCAAAAGCTTTTTCTTTTGCTTCAGACCACAACGCCTACACAGTATTTTATTTTTTAGAAAAAAATTCCATTTACTGTGTGGTACTGATGTTTGTCGCAATCTGTGGCTCATTGTTCATTTAGAGCCAACAATAACAGATCTGACTGAACTTTTTTTTAACCAATAGAGAGCAAAAGTAGCACATCAGGAACATATTTTTATCTCAACTACAACAATCAACAAAAACACAAGACAAACACTAAAAGAAAAACATTCTAAAACACTAGACATCTGTCAGAGTATCCAGAGATCATAAAAACTCTACAAATTTACTTTGAATATATGAAAAATCCTGTACATGTAAATACAATTTAAAATTTAAAGTCCTGCATTCAAAACCTTACTTGGTACATACAAGTGCATAATTATTATAAAAGTGTACTTCAAAGTCAAAATAACTAAAAACTATACATATAATCTAAAAATAAGCGTAGTACGAAGTACAATGTGTACCTCTGAATTGTAGTTGTGTATAAAATGGAAAGTATAGTAATTGTGTAAATGTACTTAGTTTCTTTCCACCGCTGGTATTAAATATTAAATAATCAATTGGTAAAGGCTAATCAAAAATAATAATCTATTTTTCCTTAAGCGTTTATAGTGAGGCAAATGTAGAATCATGCTGTGTAGATTTGTGCCTTTTACTAATGTGTGTGACCACAAAAATTGCAGCCAACTCTTCAAAGGTTGAACATACGTAATAAATGGCCAATTACCTGCTGCTCTCTACTGGTGAATATGGGAACTACGGAATTTGCGGTCTGGCGCTCCGGGTGTATTTCTGTTTCTTTTCTACATTGGAAGCAGCTCAAAAGGAGACTTCTTTCATTAGAAGAGCAGCATGAGAGGAAAAAACACGACTTTGTTGAATATAAGTGTGTATATACATCGACACCATAAACAGCTATTCAAGAAAAACAGCTACTGTTATACCGCTCAGTTATGTTTTAGGTCGTCGTATGCAGCGTTGTAGTAAACAGTTATACTGAGAGTAAAAGAAGATGGTGTGTTTGTTCATCATCTGTTGGTTAATTGTCCTCTTATTATATCCGGCTGTAACTCATAGCCTCCTGTATTTTTAACTTGTGTTTAAACCGGAAGTTGGTTCCCGAGAATGCATAACTACTTCCTTGGCAACCAACGAGTCCTTGGCGACCTGTGGAGAAAACAAGCGGAATGATGGCGAAGATAATCAGTGACAATAAATCACTTTGGCAACAAGTGTGTGAAGGTAAGATCATAATTGTTCTTTTTGTTGAAGTTTTTGTGAATTTAAAAAAAAAAAAAAGCTAATTTGTTTTGTTTAATGTGTTTTTGGAGAGTTTGAGGCCGAGCAGCTTAGTCCTCCCAGTGCTGTGTGGACAGATAGCAGCTCAGTGAGCACCCAGTTCTCCCAGTACAGTGCCACTACACACTCCCCAGTCTCCTATGGACTCACCACAGCCAAGGTCAGCTGTACAAATCCTCCACATTGGTCTGCTGTATCTCTCTGAAAGTGCCTAGTTACGACAGTCTCTGGTTTCATTAGGTGTTTGTGGATGATGATCCTCTGAGAGACTTTGACCCGCTTCTGTCCCACCCTGCTCTCGCTGGATGCTCTGTGTTAGGAAAACCTCTTCCACCACGCCAGAAGTGCCCGTCAGCAGCTCAAAGTACAGCACCTCCAAAACTCAGTGAAAGTAAGAACCTCGTAAGGGGATTCTGGTGCAGAAAATCTGCCGTGGAGCTCCTCTTGACCTCCACTACATTAATTCCTCACACACCCGGAAACCAACCAGTACTGTAATGGATTAGTTGTTCACTGGTGCCACCTTAAACAGTGTGAATATCTGCTATTTTAGACACTGAGCAATCAATCAGTTATTAAAGAAAGTAACTGTGAGATGATGATGACTTTGATGATGAAAATAATTGTTGTGATTAATTAAATTATGTAGGAAGAAACAGAGTAGACTGAACCTAGGGCTTTTGGGGCCCCAAGGGGTCTGAGGCCCCTGGGTAGTTGTCTACATGGTTTTGCCCTGCCATTTGCAATTGTACACACATATCTTTGGTATCCTTGTCCATATATATGTGTGGGTGTGTTTGTGTCAGGTCCTGTCACCCGTTTTATGGAGAGAAAGATATTTCCAGTGTTATTGCCTGGACTGGAGGCTTTGCTGAGAGAAGCTCAGAAACACGACTGTTTCCAGGTCTGAATTTCATTTGATCATCACCCAACTAATTATCAAGCTACAGTCAACTGTTGAAATGAGCAGAGATTGATTTAAAGCCTGAAATCAAAGGAATTTATGTATTTGGTAGGATAAAAATGTAAAAAATATGTCCAGTGATGTACAGTGCTGAAACACAAATTTTAGATACTTTACTTGAGTGTTTTCATTTTATGCCACTTCTAGCCCACTACATCTCAGAGGCAAATTCTGTTCTTTTTACTGCACTACATTTGTCTGTCAGCTATAGTTACTTGCAACTTTTCAGATCACAATTGCTCATACCCTTCCTGGATCTACTGAAAATGACAAGACACAACATCAACTTCTAAGTACATTTACTCAAAAGTCTAAAGTAGAGAAATTGGTTTGCAGCCAGGATGTACATGGATGTAAATAAGTGATCTCCAGACAACACTAAAATACTATCTACCATTCAACAATTGAATGGAGGAATGAATGAAAATATATATGTTTTGGTTCTCATAACGGGCACCCAGTGCTCAAGTGCTGTGAATAAGTACATTTTTAGGTACTTGTACTATCCATCTTTATTTTTCTTTACCACATTAATTTCACAGCTGTAGCTATTAGTTATGTTGCAGAGTAAGATTACATGATCATTTTATGTCATAACCAACTATAACATTAAAATGCTTAGTGCTGAATAATTTGTGTGCATGTTAAATGGCATTGATTGACCTTCTTTTGTGTTGCAGAGGAAAATAACAGCATTTAACCCGTGCGACTTCCTAACTGAGTGGCTATACAAGTAAGGCCTTCAAACTCTCTCAACAACTCTCTCTTCTCTCCACAATGCTCACCTCACCCCATAAACGCTCTCTTATGTCATATTGTAGGTGCTGCATGTGAAAAATTGTGAGTGTGCCATGTGCTCTCATCCTCTCACACTCTCCCTCTTCCCTCAGCCACAACCCCCGCAGGCAAGGACAGGTCCCAGTGAACTTCCATAACATCCCCTTTGTTAACGACTGGCTCAGCATGCAGTGAGTTTCTCATCAACCTGTCACCTGTCTTGCACACACCCAACAGCTGTTACCTGCAAAATCATTGTTTGTCAAGAAATGAAAATCCTATGTTTTATTTGAAAATTGTCCCGTCACCATGTTCTTCTTCAATTTCCCGTGTCAAAAGTACAGAACAACATTAATTTCATGGGAATTAATTATGGAAAAACTAGATTTAAGTTATGACATGCACAGATACATGTTGTGAATGTGCCTGTTGCCATGCTGACTTTATTGTCTCTTGTCACACTTTTTCTCTTTTTCTTTCTCTCTCTATCTAAAGTCCCAGACGTCCCATCCCCCTGTTTCTACTCCTGAGTGAGGATCAGGCTGCTCTGCTCATCCAGGCTTTCTGGAGGGGATACAAGGTACACTTGACATGACTGGAAGCAAAATCATGTTTACAGGCTTTCTCTCTAACCTTTTATAAAAGTACTAGAACAAGTAATGTAGACAGACAGTTAACAGAAACTTGATTATGGGGCTATGAAAAGCCTTGAAAAGTAAAGAAAACTTTAACAAACACATAAACTCAAAAATTTAAGAAAATTAGGGGATTTTCAAATGAAAAGCGTGGAAGATAATGCTATATATTGCTTAAACTTGTATGCCAATAATGTTATAATGTTTAGGAAACTACGCTTCACATATTTACGTATAACTTTAGCTATGCCTGCCTGGGCTAGTCTGTCCTCCCAACTCTGCTTACCACCTCCCAAACTCTTCAAATTGATTTAAGAAGTTACACTGTGGGTAAAAAAAGTCAAAGGTCAAAAGTGTAAAGGAAACCTGCAAGTACCCCACACACCGCAGCGAGTCTGTCTCTATGTGTGTTTGTGTTTGTGTGTGTGTGCATGGGTCAGTCACACAGGCGTCCTCCTGTGTGTGCATTTGCCTACAGTGCAATCTTGTTGTATAATTCCATCTCACTGAAAAGCCCCTCTTCCACAGGGACTGCAGTTTCATTCAGCAGCTTGATTATGTCATCAGTGATGCCAGGCTTTAATTCCCTCCTGTGTGGGCGTTGTGGTCTGAAGTGTTCTGTACTGTGATATAAATAGACATACACAGACAGTACCAGAGGCAAACAGCCACAGTTTCTCCACACACAAATAAACTCAGTCTTCTATCATGTAAGGATACAGGGGGGGGGGGGGGTCATGTTTTTGTTTGTTTCACCAGAAGCTCTTATTTTTTCTTATCCTTCCTGCTTGTGGGAGGATTCATCTTCAGTCTTTCAACAAACCATTGAGAGGGAAAGATGCCAACTGTGATGTCACGTACAATTACATTCTTTTTGAATGAAAATATGTTTTTGCGTGCAGTTTAATCTACGGGTGTGTGAATTAACAGATGGACTCACACCAGCAGGGGGCAACACCTCCTCTCTTTTTTTCTGAAACAACACAAAGTCTAATTGACCTCCGCTCTCATGAGGCAGCAGCAGTGAGCCAGTTGCCCATCACTTCTCCTATGTTCACTCTGAACTGAGAGGTTCAGTAGGGCCACTTATGGCACTGCATCCAGGCATCCCAAAGGATTTAAAAGAAGAGAGACACAGCCAGAAAGAGACAAAGAGTCAATAAATATAAAAATATATCTGAAAGGATAAAGCTCAGTCTGTATTTGGAACATTTTCGGATGGATGGATGCATAACAAAAAGTGAGGAAAGGCAAGATGATGTTGCAGAGCCACTTCGGATTAGGAATGGGGCAGGATGGAAGGAAATGCAGCACTGGCAACATCTGTAGTTGTTAAGAATAGGGAGAGAGATGCAGCATGAAGCGCCTGAGAGGCACAGACAGCCTGTGAATGCAGCGCAGTCAGGGTCCTAAGTTGAGGCTTGGCCTCTTAAACACACAGAGGGTCATGACTTATTTAAGATAACCAGGGTGGAGTTATTTTGGGCAGGCACTGAGGCAAGGTCCTGAAATGCGTTGTACTGTGTCACGGCTGTTGTTACCTTGGCTGGAGAAAAACAGCACTTTAACAGCACAGTGGGCAGCAGACCAGAGACAAGGACATCAGCACAAACAGTCAGTCGTGCAGCACTGATGCAGTGTGAATCCTCATTTCTGTGTGTGTATGTATGTGTGTAACACTGTTTGTGTCTGTGTGTGTCTATTGCCATGTGGATGAGTATGTGCATGTTTGCAAACAGCATGTGACAATTCAATATTGACATTTATTTTCTCCCATTGTAAATGCATTACAACCAACTCTCATTGCGTTATATCAGTTCTTAGATCTCATGTCTAAGTGAAACTACCATTATCTGTCCCAGAGTGGTGTTTTTAAGTACTTGAGATATTTTTGAGGATTATAATAGTATAATAGGATTGTGGTGGGTTTGTGCTGCAGAAAAATACACCAGAAGAAAAATTCCATTTGACTCAATGATGAATACGCGTTTTCTATATGGTTTTTATCCAGATAATGCCTCGATAATTATGCTGATGTAAATTTTATCCAACATTGCATACCTCTACCTTTATCAATATACTCTATTCTCTTCACCCCTTCCACACACCCTCGTTTTTCCCTTCACTCTTACACTTTCTGCTGTTATATAACCTGCCTGACGCAGCGCTGACTGCAGAGGGTGTGTGTGTTTGTGTGAATGTGTGTGTGTGTGTGTGTGTGTGAGTGTGTGTGTGAGTGTGTTTGTGTGGGTGAGAAAGACAGACAGACTGAGGGCCAGGAGGCAGGGAGAGAGGAGAGTATTTTCGTAGATTGGAGTTTTAGTGCTCCATTATTAATCTCTTTCATCAAAACATATTGAGGATTGGAGAAGAGCAGTGGTAGAGATAGTACACACTGACGCATAAACACACACACACACACGCACAAACACACACACACACACAATAATTCACATCTATGACCCAGACAATGTGATTGTCTTTTGGTTCACTCACGTAGAACTATAAAGAGCTGCTAGGCCTAAACATATTACATAATCTTCTTTACACTGTGTGCCTTAGCACAACTCTAATCCATTCATCCATGCCTGCTAGTGTAATGCACACATACAGTACGCACACACACACACACCACTGATCACTAAGGCTTCTCAGGCTGTCTCAGGTTTAGTCAGCTGAGTTAGAGTAATGTGGTAGCTGTGCAATAAATAGGAATTACACTTAGGCTGTCAATATCAGGGGGTTGTGGTCAGGTAGAGAAGCAGACGTCTTTCCTAATCATTTCCAGTCTCCATTTGCAGATGTATTAATTGTACACAAACTGAGGTTAGCCACATCCCGGCTACTATAGTCTACCCTTACCTAGCATAATAAATCACATTCCAACTCAAGTCAGAGAAGTGTGATTGGTTATCTTGTTTCCGTCCGTGATGTGATGTTAGATATTATTCTAAGCCCTGTATGTGTGTGTGTGTGTGTACATGTGTGTTAGAAAATCTCATGGGATAGTGTGACAATTTACTTCACTGTTGGGGTTATGTGTCGCACTGTTTTTATATCGGAGCAGCTGTTAAACAACCCGTGGAGATTCCAATTGCTGCGCTAAGCCAAGAAACTGTCCTCCAACCTAAACAACCATAAAGATGGCTTGTCCCTACAACTGAATATGACCCATAGGAGCATACTAGCAGCAGGTGCATTGGACCTTCATTGTCACAATAACAATAAAAACACAAGATTAAGGTTTTGGAATGATCACAGTTTCATTAGGTTTAGGCAAAAAAACTAAACAAAACTGCTTGGTTAGGTTTAGGAAAAGCCGTATTAAGGGTTAAGATTAAGGTTATGGTTACAATAATAAAAACAAAGTTAAATCTATGGAACAGTCATTTACACTGGAAACAAGCACTTTCTGTGTGAAAGTTGTGTGTTTTTTTGAGCTATCAATTTTTCTATCTACATATGTTTCCCTGACTACTTCCTTTGCTCCTGTCATAATTACGATAGTTGCTAGGGGTCACCTAACAATAAAACGTAACTATTGGCACAGCTCAGTTTTTACAGGACAGTTTCTGTCTGGTGCGTCAGCTCATGTAAAATGACAAATTATTTTGTTACTTTTGGTCAGAGCCATACTGTTTACCCATTTCCAGTCTTTGTGCAAAGCTAAGTTAAACGACTGCTGGATTTAGCTACATAATTACCATGCAGACATCAGAGTGGTGTGGCTCTTCTGATCTAACTGTCAAATGTCAAACTTTTGCTCTACAAGTATAAGTAGTTTTCATTTTTATGGTCATACATTTTATTCTGACTAGCATTCAGCTTGTCTAACAAGTCTTAGGTCTGCGTTAAACTTGCACACACTTGATGTAGATCCTCTCACCTGAAACTGATGTTTCGTTTCTAAAGGTAACTACTCTTTGTAATGCACCATAAATAAGTAATAATTCATAGTTTGTTTTTTTTTATTTTGTTAAGTTGTTAAGTCATTTTGACAAAATGTCGGCCGTGTTACAGTCCAAACATGTCTCGGACAAGTACTCTTGGACTTGCCATCTTGTTTATTGTGAAGAAGTGGGACACTGAGAGTACTGAGTGGTATTCCACTTGACATAAACTAATAGAGCTGGTTGAAAGACACAAACACACACACACACACACACATACATACTCTGAGCTGCATAGACAACAGCAGAAGTAGGTCTGTGATTCCAGCTGAGTGATCCGAGGGCAGAGATAGATGAATGGTTTGGATTCAGGTCCAGTGTTAAGTCAGTGATGGGTCATGAGCAGTGACACTCATGCAGAAAATATGTCACAGGCACTCAGGACATCCAAGTAGCCGTTGGCTCTGCTTAGCCCTCCCTTCTCCTACATAGAGGCTATAGAGGCAGAATCTGATGGATTTGTCATAGCATGAAAGGCCTACACAGGTAGCCCTGTTATATCCACTTCTGTCTGAAATATAGAGACTATTCTCTGTCTTATGTACCTTTAAGTGTTCTTACATAGGACAGTAGGGTCACAGTGCAACCTCTTACTATGAATGAGTCTACAGAGGCACAAATCAGATCACAGGATACTTGGCCAGTTAAGCCACGATGGAAGCATCAGTTAACAAAAAGATGATGGATGGATGGGTGGATGAAGTGTGGAGGGTAGCTGGGGAAGACTATGTTTGCTGTGTCTTTATACAGCTTGTCAGTATGGCTGGTGATGCAACTGCAGCCAGTCCCTCTGAACAGAAGCCATTGTGCTGCTGCAGAGTGTGAGACTGGGAGAGGAGCTCAGTCTCACAGGCAGCTTTGCACAAAAAGGAAGGCAGCTTGAAAGGCTGTGCAGTGGGATTGAAACGTGTGTGTGTGTGTGTGTGTGTGTGTGTGTGAGAGAGAGAGAGAGGGTGAGGAGGGCATACTGTGCACAGTTTGTGTTTCTGTGTGGTTGTTGGGTGTAGGGGGTTCTGCGTGTGCTGCTGATGGTGTGGGATTTGAGAGAGAGAGGAGGATGGAGTCCCTCTCGTTAGTGTTTTGTGCTGCTGTGTGATTTTTCAGCACGTGTGCGTTTGCTTGTGGTTGTTCCTCTGCATGTCAAATAATGCATGTGAACGCATGCAGCCTTGCAATGTCTTGCTAATTTTTCCTAATCACTCTAATCCCAACCTTCATGCATAGACACAGCATGAGGGGACTGACTCACGTGTACTGTGAAACAAACTCTATCACATGTGCAGTGACATAGATGATTATGGCAACGAGCTATTGTGTGGTTCATTAGTGATTTGCATTAGGAAGAATGGAATAAAGAAATATAGAAGTTGGTGTCATAAATTATGTTCAACACTCTCACACACAGCATGAATACACATGAAACACACAGAGTCTTAGACCAGCTTCATGCACACAGTCAAAACAATACCTCACCCCTGCTAATCAGTTGTGCTGATGCACACAGACAGACTTCAAATTGCTCACACACACTCACACACTCAGCTCAGCCCTTTGTCTCCTGCTATCAAATACAAACTGTCAGCATCCTGTAGAATGCTTGTGTATTCACAAAACCAGCTTTCCAAGAACTGAGAAAAACTGTTTTTATGTGTGACATACTATAACGCCTTGTCTCAGGGGTCCCATGGTCCCACAGCCATCAAATATTTCCGTCATTTAGGTGACACTGACAACAACAAAATCAAAACTGGAGGTTTAAGGTTTTTGCTGCACACCAACTGAAGTGACACAGACTAGAAATGGCCACACAGACACAGACACACACAAGCCATGGTGAACAAACAAGACAGACTCCAGCTCCCCCATCCCTGCTGACCCTCACCCCTCATTTCCATTTCTATGGTTTGCTCCCATCAGCAGAGGGGCTGCTGCGGCGCAGTGACACCCTGTGAATTAACTATTGGAGCTCACCATTCTTCAACCCATCACCAGGCATATATAACAGGCCCACTTTCATATTTGCTGCTATTAGCAACACTATTGTTGCCACACAAGCAGCCACTCGTGGAAGAGTGTTGGAGAGGGACGAACAGGAGGAAAACAAGATTGGGGAGAGGAGATGTGGGAGAGAGTGCAGAGCAGAGAGGAGAGAGGTGAACGGAGAGGGATGAAGCATTGATGTGCCACAGAACAAGAGAATGAGGTGTTGGTATACGAGACAGTATCTGAGGAGAGGCACACCTGGGTACTGAAGGAGAAGAGAGGGAAGGAGGAAAAAGAGGAGGAAAGGGAAAAGTAAGGGAAAGGAGGCTTAGTTAGTGGTAGGAGGTGGAGATAAAGAGAAAAGAGAGTGAGCTCTTCAGGGATATTTTCTATTAATCCAAAACAGTAAGTATGTTTAGTAATCTCTCAGGAAAGCCAGCAGCCCACACACAAACACACACAGCAACTACAGGGAATTCCTCCACAAACAACAACAAAAGAGCTAACTACAGACTGAACAGAGAAAAGAATAAGAGACAACTTATTGACAATTAGACTGCGTGGATCAGCTGCAAAATTTCACCAATGTACCCGCCTGTGACACAGACACACAAACACACAGTAACACATCTAAACATGCATCACTAGCAGAATAACAGGAGCCTTTCAGACATATTATCCACAATACAGCTGAAACCAGTGGTGTTCTGTAGTCACTATCTTACACATTTGTATAACACACACACACACATAGTCCTCAATAAACTGTTTACAGCAATGTTATGCAACAGTGTAACAGTGCAATGCATAACTTTCCACAACTTTCCACAAATTATAATAATGATAATAGTAATAAACTGTATTTATATAGCACCTTGAAAAAATGAAATGAAAAAAAAAAATTAACAAAAATGCAATAACATGCACCATATAAAAAGATAACATAAACAAGTAAAAATGCTGAGGGGCTCTGATAGTGATAGCCTGCTCACCTGTAGTCTTTAACCACAACAAAGATGATGCAACATTACCAGTACTGGTCAGCTTGCAACTTAATTAAGTTATTGATTTAGTTTGCTTATCATGCATGTGCTGCCTTTGCACGTGTACTGTGTATGTGTGTGTGTGTGTGTGTGTGCGTGTGCGTGTGCGTGTGCGTGTGTGTGTGTGTGTGTGTGTTACAGATCAGGGCTCGCCCAGATGTGCAGGAGCTGCGTCAGTGGCAAAAAAAACTGAGAGAAAACCACAACATTGCCAAAACTGTCAAACTGTTCTGGGCCCAACGTGAGAGCCGAGGTGAGAATGCGCGTGCACACACACACACACACACACACACACACAAACACACACACTCACATTGGTAGCACTAAATGTCAGGCCTCAGGCTTGCAACACAATACCACTGATCTTGAATTTTCTCCTGGTGGCCGACAACAGCTGCTGATTGGAAGGCAGCTGGTGTCACACACACACTAGAATGCATAATCAACCTATAAAGTACTATACACTTTTCCACAAATACACACATACATATATCAGCTCATGCACAGTACAGTCTCAGACGCACACACTTACACACATAGGAACTGATACAGCATTCATCCCAGTATGGTTTTGAAGTTAAAGCAGAGAGATGAGGATTCTGGGAGCAGTGACACAGAGAAAGAATGAGGCCAGTGACGGAGATAGAGAAAGAGACAAGGAGAGAGAGTATGAGGAAGAGAGAGAAAATTGCAAGTGAAGGAAAGAAAGAAAATGTCTGCAGGGCTCATGGTGTGTTTGTGTGACAGAGATAGAGCAAAGGATCGGGGCTGGGGATACATGAGAAGAAAGAGACGAGACAGAGCGAATAGGATGGGGGACACAGACAGAGAGGAGTATAAAATGATAAAGAGGGAGTGTGTTTTGTGTGTGTACTCTGTGCACACGTGAAGGGCAGAGTTGAGCAGCTGAGAATGCAGACCCACATCCAGTGTGACTGACCTGCACTGGAGCTCAAAGAGAGAGACAAAAATTTGCCCTTGAACACACAATGGTACACTGTGCCAGTGATATCCAACCAGTAAGTAGCCCATAGCAAGAGAGTAAGAGAGTACATGAAAAGATTGTGGCTAAGTTCACCTAATCACCTAAAAAAAAAAAATCTAAATTTTGATTTTATTAAAAAACTCACACAATACTCATGCAATATGATTACAAATTGTGATGCTGATTTTAGCACAGGGGAGGGCAATGTCAGTCTATCCATTTTTTGGTTTATTAGTCCTCCACTTTGGTCCAGGCAATTGGATGGGTTGCCATGAAGTTTTGCGCAGAATGTTTTGGTTCACAGAGGATGAATCTACCGGATGCCGTTCTATGACATTTGTCATCTGACCATCAGGATTTATTGTCATCTGTTGGGTGATGCACTCACCTTTCCTTTAGCACCATCATCAGGTCACATTTTTATTTTATTAGTATTTTATTTTTTATTCACAACAGCTTCAATTGTATGCATTTTGCCATGCTAGCATTAGCAATCAGCTCAAGGTATTGCTGTACTTATGCCTAAGTAGCTACAAAACTTAAACACTAGCATGGTTGTAGACTCTTTGTCTTGTTTAGTTTATGTATTGTAACAATACCCAATAAAGACTCCAACTGCAATAGGCCGACTGCACACGACATCCCTCAGTTTCCAAAATAGAAAAGTCAAAAAAGGATGAATGGTTGTAATGACTGCAAATTTGACCAAATGTACTGAAAAAGGAAAAGAGGCCTTGAAACATGAACAATTCCAGAGTCACTTTGTCGCTCTGTCTTTCAGGTTTCTTAGTTTATTTAGATTCCCACTATTGTAACAACTACAGTAGCTGCTCTTCCCGGGGGTCCATATTTACAATAGGCTACCTCAGTGAAAATAATACACTTGACCTCCACACACACACTAAGACTCAACTATACCAATAACAAACACTGAGACACAACTACACAATTAACCAAATACCTGTCTTATACAATAAATTGCTCTACATAATATTGTCATTTCAAATATTATATAATCTTTATATTTTATTAAAGCATGTTTTACTTCTTTCCGCAAAATAAATAAATAAGTAAAATAGAAATAAAATTTAAAAAAATCTGAATGTATAATGTCCTACATTGGCTTGATAATTTACTGCTCTTTTTATTGAACCATTTCTAAATTGGGGCAATAAAAATGCCTCTCAGATGACTGCCTTATGAAATAATACCATCTGTGTGAAAAAAAACAATAGATAACAGACCACAGAAAAAAGTATTCCTGTAGATGTAGTTATGGTGATATTGGCTTTAAAGCAAAGTGCGGTGGTACATCAGACAAAATCGGTTGGGAAACACTGCACCACACCACCATGATGCCAAGGCAATGTGGACACGCTACAACTAGAGGACAGAGTGTAAATTACTGTGCATACAGCTGATGACAAGCACACACACACTCCAGCATGCACACCCAAGCTAGTCACGGTAGCATCTCTGTTTTTGTTGCTCGCAAACAATGAACGACACCATCACACACGCAGGTTTGTTTCCACGCTGACACATTCCACACAACAAAGGCGCTCACTGCAGCCGTGGCAGGCCGACGAACATTCTTCCACTGGGGTGCCACAGCCACACAGTGCTGCTATTGCTAGCTACTGCTACTGTTACTGCACCACTACTGCTGACCTGACACTCTAGCAGGGAGCCTGGGGATATGTGTATGTGTGTGTGTGTCTGTGTGTTTGTGTGTGTGTGTGTGTCTGTGTGTTTGTAAGAAGGTGTGTGAGTGTACAAAAGAGTCTGCACAGACTGTGTCCTGAATAGAAGCCATTTTCTGACCTCTTCAACAGAATCTGAAATGGATGAGCATGGGAGAGAACCAGAAATGTGTGAGATAGAGGCAGGGAGAGAGGGAGGGGGAGAGATTGGTGCTGAAGTTGCAATTTGTTGTCTGCTTTTTCGCCTATTGTTGTTTTGGATGTAATGAAACAAGAACAGATAAGTGACCCAATATTTGGAACTGAGACAGAGGTAGAGTGAGGTTCAGTTAAAGATGTATAGGGAGAAATTATTTAGGGAGCGCCCCTCCTTGCTGTATACGGGCTCTTTAAGTTGATCCAGCAACAGCTGCACTTGTCTCATTTGACCCGAGGAGACCAGCATGTGATACCTCCTCTGCCATTTCAGGTTTCACAGTCTGAAATCAGAATTAGTCGGAGATGAAGAGAAGAACAATGAGGCTAAGAGCAAAGTCAGAGAGCAGACACATGATGATACTTCAAGGTCAAAAGGTCATGGCTCATTGGACAGGTGCAGATCTCAACAGCTCATGAATCACCTTGACTGTGGCTTGGCACGTTAGATGTTTACAATCAGGGCAAGCTCTGTTCAAACAGACTAGTTCCCTGGAGAACAGTTTTTCTCATAATGGTAATGAAAATAATGAGTCAGAGTACTTGAATCATAAAGTAATTCATGTTGCTGTCATAGTATGTCATGACATGAAGCACTTACATAAATGTGTACAGTTAATTATTTAATCGTCCTTCAATATCTTCCTCCTTTATTATAAAGACCCTCAACATCATGTTTATGAAGGGCACATTATTGCTATCTGAAAAAGAAAAATAGATGATAAAAATGGTCTTTTGAATTTTACAACCATCATTTATAATATATTAGTGGCTCTTGTCGTGCTGTAAATTACTATTAATATAGCAGTCTATTCATCATTGTTTCACATCCAAAAAGTCAAAGCCATTGCTTTTTACTGGCAGATAACAAAAGGCCATTACAATAGCCTTGTAGCTGTCATAGTGAGTGACAGTAACTGGATGAATCACATTTGTTAAATAGGTTCACAGTTTTTTTCAGCCCAGGCCTTATTAAAATATTATATCCTATCAATAATAATTGGAATTAGCACAACTAATATTAAACTAATGTTTAGTTCTTGAAAGACTGGTCAGTTGTTTGGGTCTTTAAACAAAGGGTAATGTACCGGTACTTACCAAAAGCAGGATGCTCAGAGTATAATTGCATATAAGAACAGAAAAAAGGTGAGTTGCACATAAATCTTTCTAAAAGGATTTGTTGATATTTCCCTTTCTAACATTCCTACTAGAAACAGAAAGTTGTATAAAACAAGGCACTAAACTGCGCTAATCAGGGTGCAGGAGAATGGCAAGATTCTCCAACTAAAGCTTATGTTTTTAAACAGGAGAGAAAGTGCTGCCCTTTTCATTTCTAAATGGTGAACAGTTAGCAGTGTGTGCTTCAAACAACAGTGAACTTATTCATATTAAAGATGCAGTTCTTGTTTTTCTCCAGTGGGCTCAGCTGTGACAGATATTCCAGAGAGCCCCCAGCCTGGTAACTCTGATGTGTCCATCCAAGTGGTTTCCCCCACCCCCCAGAGCACCGTGGTTCACACCCCCACCACCCAGATGACCCCTGAGGCTGGTGAGTGGCTGACCCCCTAGCCTGTTCAGCGTGGAGGAAATGGCCCACACACCACCTCTGAATAATTTCCTGGCTGTAGCCGAGCCTGGTGACAAATCTCTGACTGCAGCGTTTCCATCATTACTAGGACATCACAACCTGAGGTAGACTGGTGGTACTGTTATATGAAATCACAGGCTCTGTGTACAAGGTTTTTCTGGTTCAGGCTATTTAACTCTGTTAGGTTGATGTCAAACTGACCAAGGTGATCAGTCAAACAAGCCATTAAAAATGCCTGTAATCAGTTAGATATGGCCAGGCAGGGATTTATGAGTCTGAGATCTGTGTCTAATTAGTTGATTGCTTTCACTGCCTTTTTGATGGATCACCTCCTTTTACAAGTCTCACCCAACCAATAAACACCATATAGTACGGTTCACATATTTTACTGTCGGGAGTGACACCTCTTGTAACAGACTTAATGTTTCTTCTCAGCACCTCTGGCTGATAGCTCACTGGAAGAAAACTAGTCATATTTCCTTGACTTGTAATTTCCTTTTTCTTTAGCAGTACATATCTCTCCACAAAAGAGGTCATAGCATTTCCATTCAAGCCAGGAACTGAGGCCAAAGTGAAAGGTGACTCAGCAAAAAGGGCAGCACTTTCTCTCCTGTTTATTAGAAAAGGAAATTACCCTGTCAAGGAAACAGAGAATGAGAAAAGTGATCACTGGTGGGTGATTGACAATAATAGCAAAAATAAATATCCAATATTCCCCTTAGATCTCATTATTTTACAAGTGATAATAACCCTGTCATGTATCTCATCTTCTGTAAAGCAATTTGGACATTATGTGCTATTTAACAATAAATATTTTAATATTAGTGCAATATTAGTGGAAAAGCTGCTAAATGTCACAGATGAAAAAGCAAAACACATTATTTGCGAACTTGTTTACTTACCATATACCAATAAATTAACATTTCCACCATGGAGTTTTGGTAAGATGTTAAAGTTGTGTGACAGTTTGTGGCCTAATGCATAAATCATACGTCAAATACCAACGTCACAATAGATATATTCAGCCACAGTTATAAGAATTTGACACAGTATTTTTAGTGTCTTGTGTTGAATATTTTGTACTTATTTTTGCATATTTTCACATAAGAGCAGAGTCCCTACTGAGCCTGGCACCTTCAGCTGTCTGTCTTTGGGGCTGGTAGAGATGAGACATCATTTTAAATGTCACGGATCAGCAGTGGAGAGTTCAAGAAATTTGATTTGCAAAAATATTGTGAATAAAAAGACTGCATGCTGCTCAGCTAACTCTGCAGTTGTTTGCTCTCCTTTATGCCGACTTAAAAGACTGTGCAGGTTGTAACTGTTTTTTCCTGACTGCGTGTCAATTAAACTGAGGGAATAAAGTGCACTCCTGGCATTTTTCCATCGCTCCTTGAACCAGCGTACCTGAGAGGATACTTCTAGTTTCCTCTCCAGTGACTGCAGAGCAGTGAGGCGGCGGTCTTGTGATGGATGACTCTCCCGACCATCCCAGTCACTGATGCACGCCGCCTCACAGTGAGGCATGAGGAGGGTCATGTATCACCCTTTGCAGGTATGTGGATGCCTGGGAGACAGCTGCCACTGGGTGAGGTGATAAAACAGCCCATTTCATTCTGAGGACATCTGATAGTGCAGCCAGCTCCACAGAGTCTGGCAGCACTGGGCCTGACTGAAACTGGATCACACAGCAGCAGGGAGGAGTGGGCACCAGGCTGTCAGAGCAGTGCCAGATAACAACTGGTTCTGTGCTGCGATTCCCCGCCGAAGGTGAAAGTGCAGAATACAACTGTGTTTACACACAGAGATCCTGAGTAAAACTGAAACATTTCTGGTCTGAGTGGATTCCGAATACGCTGATTATAAATTACACTAACGCCATTATCGGATGTAAACAGTGTGCCAAACATTGTTCAAACGCCTAAAACACATAGGATGTTATTGGTCTAAATTAAAAGCAGTTGACACCAAGTCTTAAGTATATGAGCTGCTGACTTGCTACATGAATTGCTATATGATATATCATATTGTCAGCCTCCTATTCAAATCATATTTACTCACATTTTAAACACTCATAATAACCTGTCCAAGTGCAACCTTTGAGTATAAAGTTAACCTTTTGGGAAATGCACTTATTCGCTTTATTACTGACAGTTACGTCAGAAGATACTCAAATGCTAAAGCTACCTTGAGCCGCTGGTTAGCTTAGCTTAGCATAAATACCAGAAAGCCTGGCTCTGTCTGAACAAAATCTGCCCTCTAGCACCTTTAAAGCTAGAGCACCACTAAAACTCCAGTCTAATTTTTCACCTGCCAAGAAGTAGCCTGGCACATAGGACCCTTTTGTGCTAAGCTAACCTAACCAATTATTCATGTTAGCTTTATATTTACCAGATGGGAAAGTGATATTAATCTTCTCATCTAACTCTCAGTAGGACCGTGAATAAGCACATTTCCAAAAAATGTGAACAGCATACAGATTAGAATACACAATGAAGGAGGATTTTTGTGGAAATTTTTAAAATTCATTGTGATTTTGACTAAAACCCAAAGTTTATTCTTTAAATGTAATTTTACTACATACCTTAACAGTTTTAAAAAAACAGTCTCTACAGAAATCTTTACAGTATGCATTCTGTCAAAATCAGTATTCATCAGGCTCTGTCAAAATCAGTATTCATCAGGCTCTGTCAAAGTCAGTATTCATCAGGCTCTTATTTTGACACTCTTCGGTAAAATCCTGTTTCACTACTTGGGAAAAAAAGACCCCACCACATCCAATTAAAATTAACTACAAACATGACACTTTTATTGAACCTTTTTCCTGAATCAGTTACAGAAACAAGAGAGTTAACTGTTTTTTTGTTTTTTTTTTTCTAATCAGGGGAATCAAGTTCTATACATAGGCATGCAGCGTCACTGCACAGGCTCAGCTGTGAAAACCAATATCACCCCTGTCAGCTGCCCCGCTGGAACAGTCTGAAGGCAAGACAAATCAGGAGAGGACAGGCAAGGACATGTCAAACCCAGAGAGGATGGGTGCCCAGGGATGACAAACTTAACATATAGAAGTTTTGTGCAAATTCCACCACAGTTTATTTGATTTTAAACACAGAGACAATATCAGTCGGAAGATTCTCTTTTTCCCCCTCGAGTCTTCAAACCAAGAGAGGAAGTTATTATTAGGTCCAGTGATGTTGGCATTTTTATTCCTGTATTGGACCATTTTCACCTGACATTAATCTCTTTGCCTCTCAAGAACCAGCTCTCTTTTGTGTTTAAGAAAGCACAGACATTAAATGTGTCATCTGATATACACTGAAATAATGATTGCTGTCACATGACCTTTACATAAATAGAGTTAGTATTCAAAAGTACGTCTGAGAAAGGTCTTACATGTAGAAATGGTGATAAGCATGCACAGATAGGTAGTCAACAAGTGCAAAATCTACGTAATCACATGTTTTTTTGTTGTTTTTTTTTGTACTCCATGTTGAGTGAAAACATCACAAGAACTGAACCCTCCCCCCTTCAACTCCAGATCTTTGTCCTATTGCTGCTGACCATCCAAAACCCTGAGGACAGTTCTTCTTCATGGGCTACAACTCATGGTTCTGTTTCTGACCAGGGTTGGCCCAAACAGAGATCTCTCGCTGGCCTGCTAGTACCAGCCTATTTTAGAGTAGCCAGTAGGTAAGACATAAACATACAGCAGAAGTGAAGGGTTGACCCTTAATCTTTTCTTATTTGAGGGTTTCTGTAAGAGCAGGGGTCACCAGAATGACTATTGGTGGGCTTTAAATTAATTAAATCTGCCCTCCCTGCCCCATTTTTTATAACAGTATGGCAGAATAAGTCACTGTTTACTGCATGAGGTGCCAAAAAATTATTCACAGCCATTGTCGTTTTTCTGAAAAAAAATAAAAATAAGTGTGTTGGTATCCCCGTGACTGTTACAGCAAAGAGTGGACTACTGTTTTGAATGCTGTGCAGGAAGTACAAACAATATAAATCCCCCTAAATGACAAATCATATAATTTCCTTGAACATTAATCAAACAAAAAATTAAAGCATATCTAGTGTTGGCAAAACATTTCCAAAATGCTAGTTAAAAAAAAAAAAAGAAAGACACCGGCAAAACAAAAATAAAAGCATGATGTAACAACAAGCAAATGTATGAACGCAAAGCAAACCAGTTAAAAAAATATCCTCAGATAAAAACAGTTTGCAGTAGTCAGTTCTCCAGTGGGTCATATGACACTGGTGTCTAAACTCAGCCTACAGTTTTAAAAAAAAAAAGTAAACAAGCAAGCAAAGCTTTACAGCACTACTATGTACACAGCTTCTCGGGTGAAAGAGATAGCTGGTGTCACGATGAAGGGAAAGGGTGTGAAACGGAGACTCTGGTGAAACAAGAGTCCCTCTTGGCACGGGGACTTGAGCTATAGCCGACCACAGACAGACAGGAGGACGATGAGGAGGAGGAGCAGGAGGGAGAGACGCTTCACCAGATAAAGACGACAACCACACAGAGCAGAGCAGCACGGCCTCCCCCATGCATCACACACGAAAACACACACATACACACACGCAGACCAGGGAGCCATTTTCTCACACAGATCGGAGGCTGACTGAAGGAAGTCACAGAGATTTGACTGTCGCATGGACTCCCCCCGGACCGTCTCTCGCTCTATCCTTCCTCCTCGCTCTTCCCACCCCCGACCCCCTTCCTTCTTTCTCCTCCTCTTGCATTTGATCTCCTTCTTTCTACCCTTCGCTGTAAATCTGATCTTTCTAAGGCTCTAGGATATCTCCACACACCAGCCACAGCCTTATATATAGTCTGTCAATCACAGTTTGACTGCTGTGTCTACATCAGCGTTGCTCCTGTAGCTCTGTGCCTCGCTGGGAAGTTGTGTGGAGGAATATTTAGCACCAGAAAGCAACCTTGACTTTGAATTTTCCCTGACAACTCCCGACACGCATAAAATCACAACACTCACGTACGCACACATAAACACAGACAGAGGAACTAAGAACGGGAGACCATTTCATTTCCTCGCTCTGTTTCCTGCTGATATAAAGTGACAGTTTCTCCTGGCTGGTTCAAACTGCCAGTGGCCACCGGAGATGTGGGAGAGCAGCACAGCAGTCTGACCTAGATTCATGAACCAGCGCCTCCCCGTTGATGACTGACGCCCTCCTTGTCCAATCAGAATCCACTCTACTCCATCGTATATCTAACAGCAGTTCATTAGCAGCTTGCAATCCCTCTGCTCAGGTGCTCCAGGCTGCTTTTGTTGTGTCTGTGTCACTGGGAACTTCTTTTCCCACGGCAGTTCAGGGTTTCACAGTTTGTTTTCGCAAAGTGTCCATGCAGGTGGGAGGATGAGGAAAGGTGAGAGGAGTTGTGTGTTATATTCACAGCGAAGTGCAGACCAGAGACAGAGATAGCGAAGGAGGGTGGGGAGGGTGGTGTAACAGTCACAACAGTTTGTTGGAGTGGTAGAGTTCAGATGCAGGGAACACACACACACACACACACACACTCTTTCCTCTCATATACTGTACATACACACCCACAGAGGCTGGATTCATTTTAAGCGGGCCGTGCTCAAGCTGTACAGTTGCCCATGTGCTTTGTCTTCACCTTCGCTGTGGATGGATGGAGGACAGAGCCAAATGTTTCCACTTGAGTGCAAGCATTGTGACGAGCAGCAGGAAAGACATCCTGACTGACAGGAAGAGAGACAGAGCAGGAAAAAGCGATGGATTTCACAGTTTTCAAGGAGGCTTACAGTGCTGTAGTCTCAGGGGAGCAAATCAAATAAAATTAAAAAGAATACTGCATGTTGATATCTTTAGGTCTGAGTCAGCGTGTGTTTTGTTTCGCTACTTGCTGGTCACACTTTGAGTTTTTGAGCCCCTCCACAGAGATCTGTATGCACATACACACTTTAGCTCTGTCCTCCATGCCCTACTTTCTCTCAGTCTCACACACACTCATACATTATAATAGTTAATTGGCACACAGTCAGTGTTAAAGTCTGTACACGGAGTGAAAGGGCCCTGTTGGCATCCATGTTGTGAGTCCAATCCAACCGGGCGGTCCCCTCGTCCCAGACCCCTCCCTCCTCAACCCCTCCATCCTCTTCTTCTCTTCATTTTCTATCATACATCCTCTTTCCAGTCCTCTTTCTCTCACCACAGCTGCCTCCCCGTGTAGGTTGGAGGGGCAGAGGGCACCTGTGGAAGGAAGAAAAATGAAGTTTGTAAATTATGCCAGTCTGGATAGCATCATATGCAGTATACAGACATGCATCTTTACACACATGCTGCAAGTAGCTGCAAGGCTCCCATGCACACGTTTTACTCATGTTTGTCTACATATCTCTGCGCATAGACAAAAAACATCTCAGACTGCAAGGACATAATTTGCACTGCAATGTACTAATCAAAATCCTACTTTTGTCCCCATCACTATTAAAGTCTCAGCTTTATTTACTCTCTCTTCCCAGTAATTGGGCTTGACAAGCAGCAGCAGCAGTGATTGACATTTTTCTGTCCCAGGTTTCTCCTCTCAGGCTGCAAAAAGGCTACTGTGGGACCTCCTGATTGGTGGAAGTTGAATATTTCAGTTTTACAAGCAATGCCAGAAGGCAACCTGAGAACATAAATGAGGCGATATGCAAAGTTACTCTAATGAAGGTGGCAGCATAACACTGATCTACAGATACTGAGCTGAAACACGTCTTCTCTTGTAAAATGTGGTGTTATCTGTAACAACAGTGTTGTCACCTGTTTATTACCAGGTGGGAAAAATGTCCACACTGTGGCATTCCTACTGTTCAACATCAGTCAAAGGTGAGGCAGTAAAGGACAGTGCTCTTTACAGTAAGGTTTTTTTAAATATTTGTCAAAATCTCTATTAGCGGAAACTTTTAAGTGGTGTCTTTCTTGAGATTAGACAACTGTTTTTAGAAAGCCTGATAATGATGTGAATTGAAATATATAATTTGCTAGATTTAAAAAGCATTCACATATTTAGTTTGTGTTATTGTCTCGCTCTTCTGAAACCAAACCTTCCACCTTGTCTGACCGTCTTTTACTTTAACACAAACACTTTCAGTGTCTCGTGACATCCGGTAGCTGTTCGTCCCAGATTTTACACTGTGGAGAAGCAGTATTTACTTATTGGGCTCCACAAAACTGGAACAAATCTCCAGAAGACATAATGCCTGCCCCGACTCTTACCATCCTTAAACCCAAGTTAAAGTATTGTATGCTCTCCATTCCTTTGAAAGTAGTAGTTAATAGTTGGGAGCTAAGCTAATTCTTATCTTAGTATTTACCACACAGAGTAAGTGATATTGGTCTTTTCATCTAATTCTCTGCAACAAAGCGAAAAAAGTCTCAATATTCTGTTACCTCAGTGTAACACACACACACACACACACACACACACACACACACACACTGCAATCCTATGCTATCTACAATGTAAATCTCTGCGCTTTCATCTTTTTCATTACTTTCACCCTTTTAAATTGCCGTGTTAAAAGCTGAATTTCTCATTTAATCTGTAATACAAAGCACTTTGTTTTAAATATGCAATATAAATAAGCTCACCTTTCTTTCAAATGGATGCGCAAAGACATTGTTCGTGCACACTGATGATATTTTATGCAGAGCAGCTTAAGGAGAAGTCTGTATTCCCTTTGTCGGCTTAATCAGCTGCAATCTCTGGGAATAGTGTCTGCATTTTATCATTTTGTTAGCAGAGTGTTGCCTCAGCATTTTAACCTCCAGTGACGTGTGTGTGTGTGTGTGTGTGTGTGTGTGTGTGTGTGTGGTCGGGGGGGGGGGTTGTGCTCTCGTGGGGCTTAATTCATAACACAGTGGCTGGAAAGTGGTTCACCTGTGCCAGGCAGAGTGCCCATTCATCCTGCATAATGAAGGGCGTGACAGGCCCGGCAGACAGTCGCATCGCTCAGTGGACAGATAGCATCGCGGCTTATTTACACACACAGGAGCACGTGGACGTTCCCTCGCACTCACCCGTACACAAATCAATATCAGATGAATGACCATTTGTGACAAACCCATCCATGCATGTGCCCACAATGCAATACACACAAGGCATGTGACCATACGCTCACGGACTGATACTGCACGCACACACTCACACCTCTCCCTCATTCTTGTGCAATGACGTACGGTCTAGAACGCACAAATGTGCATGCAGTCTTGTCGGCATGGTCGAATGAGAGAGCGGCGTGTAAGCGGCGTGTACCTGTGACTGGGAGGATGTACTCACCGCTCCCCCGTTCAGGATCATGGTCATCTCGGTGGGCTGGTAGACGTTGCTGCGGAAAGGAGCGCTGGGCCTGGCGCCAGTGTTACTGTTGTGTTGCCCGGCGCCACCACCACTCCTCAAGCCTGGCATGCAATAGACAGAACGGCGGACAGAGATTACTCATGGTGACTCATCACATCACTCTTAAAGAAAAAAACACTTGCTGTGTAATCCTGCCCCACATACATTTCCTCCTGTATTTATTTCTAGCCACACATGCTAATTTCCTCTATTACTCACTTTGGCCTACATTCCTCCTACAACCTGTCCACACATTGCACCTGTCTGCTTTAAAACATTGGACTGCACTGTACCTGCGGTGTTCTCGTCATTGTATCCGTAGCCCTGGTTCTCCACAAACTGCCTGTGTGAGAGAGGGATGTCTTCATCGAAGCTGGTCTCCCTCATCCGTGTTGAGTTCTGGGAGGTGTCAAAGTAATCTGGGGCAGTGGGCTGTGGTGGGGGTCTCAGGCAGATGTGGGATTCGGGAATGGCGTGGAAAATCAGCAGCAGCCAGCCCTGGGCCACTAAAGCGATGGCCAGTGCCGGGTCATTCCAGTCCGGGGACCTCCCCAGCCAGGCATTGCCGTACAGATAGAAGCCCACCCAGGCCACCCACAGCAGCAGCGACAGCAGGCAGGTCACCAGCAGCCAGACGGCATTGCAGCGCCACTGACGTGTCTTCCCACACAAGGCCAGAGAGGCGGCAGTCAGCGCAGCTATAAGGAGAGCGAGCACGTAGCTGCAAGCTAGTGAGAAGTCCATAGGCAGGTACTGACAGGCAGCTCGTCCCTCCCGCAGCACGGTCAGTAGTAGCCACTCAGCAGCAATGATGCCCTGCACAGCACTCAAACCCAGCGCCAGGCCAGTGAGGGCACAGCCACCAGGGCTCCGACGCTCCCGGCCCAGCCTGCGCAGACGGACACCCTGCACCAGCAAGCAGGAGAAGCAGACGGCAAACAGGAGGCCCCACAGGGCCCTGCGGAGAAGACACAGCGACTCATCCTGCTCGATCAGGTAAGCAAAGCTCAGGCCGAACAAGCCAAGGATGCCAAGGAGCAGCAGGAGGATGGGTCCGACACCGCTGCGCTTCTCAGCCTCACTGATGTGGCGTAAACGGCACACCAGGACTAGGGCTAGTAAGATGGCAGCCAGCGCCCCACCAGCAGCCACAGACTCGACAGCTACACCCCATATGGAGTCCAGGTCGCAGAGGAGGGTGTAGGGACGCATGAGGCCCCAGCCGCAGCCTCTTGGGAGAGCCTCAGAGTCCTCAGTGTCCTGACTGCTGACACGATGAGCAACAGTCAGCAGCAGCAGGAGGAGGACCGGGAGGAACGCCATCTCTGAGAGAGCAACACAACACAGGACAGAAGAGAACGAGGAGCAAAGAGAGGAGGAAGTCAAAGAAATATAGAAAAAGGAGAGAGAGAAAAAGAAAAGAAAGAGTGAGTCATTCTGGTCAGAAATGTTTGGAAGACAGAGGTGAGCACTCAGTCATTCCCACAGCAATCATCTGCCTGCGAGTGACAATACAGACAATCAGCCACTGCTGTGTTTTAGAGAGGAAACAAAGGACAGTGCTCCATGCAGGGTGAACGACTGAAGCCTTCCCAAACACAAAACACACACATACACACATCCTGTTTTACCAGTAGCAGCCTATAGTCCTGACTTTTCTCAACCTTTTAAAGGCTTTAAGGTTTCATGTTGTTTCAACACCTTCGAACACACAACATCCACACAACAGAGAAAATATCTAGAAACCCAGAAAAGCCCAGATGAGCTGCCTTCAGTTCATTCACAAAGCAGTGAGATCAGAGCACCTACAATGCTTCCAAATGGAGTTTCAGATGCATTATTTGTCCGGTCTCGTCCAGTGAGCTGGCTGCCAGAGCTCTGACAGGAAAGCTGCAGCATCATGCATATTTTAATGGAAAAAAAAACCCCCAGAGATTCAGAGAAACAAACTAGTATGTACAAGCAGTTTGACTCACTATCAGGCATCTAAGGGGCGTCTAGCAAGACTTGAGACGATGCATAATACACTGTTCTCAAATACACAGTGCCTCGAGCACAGGCACAAACACTCGTGTACTTTTGAGAGAAGTGTCCCAGTGAAAAAGGAACAGCATGCGTGCCAAATCAATGCTGTCTGAGTCTACCTTTTTCTTTATTCATCACAACTGTCAGACAGCCAAACACACACACACACACACACACACAAATACAGTCTTACGTTCCACTAAGGTCTTTGTGGAAATGATCAGTGTCGTCGTTTCACCTGACAAGCTTTGTGTTTTATGGATAGGATGATCTGTATTTAAAGCCACCACAAATGCAAACAAATGTGCACACACACACACACACACACACACACACACACACACACACACACACACACGCTACAACACATCTTTTTGCCAGGTTCCTGTCAACTGTCTCTCCACTACATCTCTGAGCTTTCAGAAATTCTTTCCAAGCTGGCTCAGACATTAGTGTATTAAACAATGCACTTTCACAACACACACACACACACACACACACACACTTTTCCATCCTCTCTATGCTTGAAGCCACACTTTGGATTGTTTATTTCAGAGTACTTCAGTCTTGCTGTAGTTTTGACAATATAAAATCTCCAGGTATCCACAAATAGATTGTATCACAATATTTACATACCACATAAAGAACAGTGGATATCCCCGGCTTCATATTCTCTCTCTGTGCCAGTAAGTCAGGAAGAGTTACATGGTCAGGCCATCAGGGGAGAGTGTGAGGTTTAAATACACATCAGCCAGGGCTACAGGTCACAAACACTCCTTCCAGCATGTAGCTTATTAAATGGGGCAGACAGCGAGAAGGAGACAGACCCTAGGTACTCTGATTTATTTCATCATGAGGAAAATAAGGACAGAAGTAGGAGGAGGTCCAGTGGATCTAGAGTAAATGCTTTTTATTGTATGATTTGTCTCTTTGATACATCTGACTTCCTTTGAAGTTATGACAGTAAAATTAAAAAGACTATAATTGGTATTTTTATAGTAACCATGTATCATATTACACAATGAAAAGTGTGTGAGAGTGTGACAGGAGTTGCTTAGAGTACGGGAATCTAAAGAGAATAGCACCAGAGTCTGCAGCTTCATTTGGCTCATTGTTCAGCTGTCCATCAACTTTCCTGTTCTTCTTCTCTCCCACCGCTCTCATAGTTGTTTTCTGCAGCTGTTTCTTCAGCAAAAAAGGTCTAAAAACTCACTGTACACTACCTGCTCAGAATCACGTGACTGACAGACACAGTTAGCAACTAGCCAGTGAACATTGTGGAGCATTTAGCAGCTAATCAGCCAAATATTTCCCTCTGGAGATGGTAGAGACCAAAAACAGAGCCAAAAGGAGAGAGAGATTGGACTTTATTCAGCACATGGCCAGCAAGCTGACTCCGTACCTGCTGGATGTGTATATCAGCAACTGTTTGCTAACAAGTCCAAAACAAAATGCAACAAAAATGACTGTTCTAACATTAATATGTGACTGAGCTCACATCCAATGAGACAATATCAATTCAAAGACTGGTGACCATCTATATGGCTTCTATGTCAATTTTAAATCAAGGCAAGTGGTTTAATGTGGGCACATACACTGCCAGACCATTGATTTATTTACATGCCTTTGATGTGACTGTCTTCATATCTCATTATTTATGCCGTTGATCCCCTAGAGGGTGAAACAGTGAAAGATGCATGTGTGTATTCATATATATTGTGCATATTTATTTGTTTGGAGCTCTTTCATGTATCCCCTCAGAGATGATTTACACCCTCGAAATTTCTTCTTCACGCCTCCTCATTACTGAAATTCTTCGCGCCCTCATTTCCTGCCATTATTTCAGGCTGTTGTTTCCTGTCATCTCCTTCCCTCCTTGTTGCAGTAGCTCACAGCCGCTGGTTATTACTGGTCTAAATTAACTTCAATCAGTGCTTACAGAGGGATGAGTCACCAAAAAAACACACACAAAAACACAGTGCTGGAGCTTTACACACACACAACACCTTACCAAAATGCATGCTCGTGTAAGTGGCACAAAAACAAATACACACACCAGTGCTGAGCTTACTCCTAACATCATGCTGTTTTTTCAATGAGCTCCTGATAACCATGGTTACGCCCCATCACTAAATGACAGGCATAAAACAAAAGGGAGAGGAGACAAAGGCTCACTCATCCTCATCAAGCCGAGCAGATTTACTGCTCCTCCTCTATCTTTTTTTGTACTTTTCTTTTTGTCTTTCTTTGTCTTTGTCATTTGCTATTGCTAGAGCCTGTAAAACCACACAGCAGAGACATATGAACGCTCTCATTGAGAGACAAGGAGAGACTGGAGGTTGGGTCCCGCACACTAGTGACTTTTTCACTCACTCAGCCAGTCACTCCCTCTTGCACAGATGGTTGCCCTGGCTGCTTTTTGAGTGTGACTTGGCAGACTGGTAAGCTGAACGCTGAAGGATGCACACAGAGGGCTGCCAGTGGCCACGCGTGATCACAGTCAGCCAGACATGCATGTGCAAAATCACAAATGCTCATGCAAACACGCACGACATACAGTACATGACATACACCTGCAGCACACATGCCACACACTGGAGTCCTCTTCTCTGCCTCTCACTAATGAGTCATGTGAAAAGACAGACAGAGAGAGAGAGAGAGAGAGAGAGAGAGAGAGAGAGAGAGAGCGAGCCCCTGGCCTTCCGCTTTGTGCAGCACAGAGGATGCTGCCGCCGTCTTATCCTCCCAACACCTCCCCACCCTCCCACATCTCTAGACATGTTTCCCTCTCTGTCACTCCCACTTTATGCAGCCATTTCTGTCCTCCCCTCTATTTAAAACCCTCTATTCTGTTGGATTTCAATGCCACCTCTCCTCCAGAGCAGCTGGAGCGGTCTCATCTCTCTGCTACATTTGAAGATGTGCTGTGAAAGATGAACCCCACACAACTCCTCTCTGCACATTTTCTCCCTCTTGCCACCCCCCACTGTCTAATCCAAAACAACCCCCTTTTCCTTCCATTTTGGCTTCTCCTTTCTTGTGCCCCATCCTCCTCCTCCTCTCTCGCCCCCACTGCCTTCCCTCTCTCCCCCTCGCCTTTATTCTCGCTGTGTATCTTATGTAACTGGGGGAGGGATCCAGCTCCTGCCAGTTCTGCTGAATGGCTTCTGTTTCTCAGGCATCATCTTCCTCAGTGCCAAGCAGCCTGCTGGCACTCGGAGGTCCATCTTAGTTTTGTATTCTGCACATCGCGGAGTTACATGCACTCATGCTGCACGTGTCACTCTCACATACGTCTGCACAGACTGGCACAATGCCCATGTGCGCCCGGCTCTATTTGCATGTAAATATAACATTCACTTTGGTGGCATGTATTATGCATGTGTGTGTGAAGGCACCACCTTCTCACACAAAGCTGAACGTGGCAAGTATGCAGCATGCATTCCTTATGGCACTGCTGTTAACACACAACAGGAACACAGGCATGAGAGTGCAGCACTGCAGTTATTCAAATCTGCTCCAGGCTGGATAGGCAAGGATCTGTACAATTACAACCTCCTACACTTATCAGATGTAACACACAACCAGATGCTGTCTAATTACCATGGTGATAATTGGGAGGATTATTGCATTTTGACGACTCGCGTCAGTTCTCATTTTTTTCTCCCACTGTTTGAGTCAGATTTCTGGGGATGATAATGGAGACAGCGTGTGTGTGTGTGTGTGTGTGTGTGTGAGAGAGTGTGTGTGTCTGTGAGCGAGAATGAGAGAGTCTATATGAGAGTGTAGATAAACAGCTGGAAACACATTGATCCAGCTGTTGAGGTGAGCAGGTCATTTGCGGGTCCTGTGCTGGCATCTGTTTTCCGATGATGTCATTTGTGACTCTGGTCTTTTCCACTGTCTTCTCTAAATCTCACAGACATTTCCTACTCTGACTGTGCGTACATTTACATCTCACATCAGTAGCTGGGCTTACATTACATAACCTTAGATATCAGTCATAATATAACCCAGTCTGTCTACAAGTCCCATCACATTGTATATGATTTACTTTGGAATAAAAGCACATCTGTGCTTAAAAAATACTCTAATAGCTAAGTTGATCATTGGAGCCATCGCAGACTTGTCTTTTAAACTTTAAAAAAAAAAAAAAACTTTTCTAACACCTGTCTCAAGCTCTTCCATTGAGCATAAGATGAGTTAAAATACAGGTTCATAAAGAACCTATAAAAGTACCTGTCTTAACTGAGGTATTACATCGTATACAGTAGCCTATGTCTTTATTCTTTTCTGATTCATGTTTCTCTTTGATCAGCTGGATGACTGGCAAATCTCCTTCTTGTCTCCTTTACATGAACAATATCTAACATCAGCCTGGCTTTTTAAGATTTATCCATCTTTGGTTGAGTTTTAGTGTGGACAAAGGAAAAGAAAAGATGTGTTTTTTAATGCGACCGACATAATGTGGACATACTCTTATCCAGAGAAGACAGGAGGTCTTTTTCTCACCCAAAGACACTTTGACAGGAGACATGGTTGTTGTAAACCCTGAACTTGTGACTTTCCAGAGATAGCCTTACAGATGGTGCATTCAGCTCCAGTCGGAGACCTCCTCCGCAGAAAATCGCAGAGGCTCGGCCAATTTACATGAGATTTCCAGGTCTGCGTTTTGAGAAAGATATGTCTAGCACTACAAACCTGACATCACAGCTCCTCATACACAAAGCAAACTTTTTATACTTTTCTGTGCATAGATTCAAACTTGAAAACACAGCTATTTTAAATTGGATCTTGAGTATGTCATAGTTTTACATATCTCCACCAGGGAGGTTACGCTTTTACCCGTGATTGTTTACTTGTCAGCAGGATTACATAAAAAGTACTGAACCCATTTGCACCAAATTTGGTGGAGGGATGGGGCATGGGCCAGGGAAGAGCCCATTAAATGTTGGGACAGATCTGGATCGTTTGGATGATTTTTTTTTTTTTTCTCTGAAGTCTGGTGTATGTTGTTTGTGCTCTTTGTGTGCCCCTCTGGTTCTGTTATGTTTTTATGTATGTTCTTGTGCACTCATAACATTTTATAGTTTGGATTTAGCTGTCAGACAGATATGGTTTTTTTTCTCGATCAAATGGATTTAACTCACCGCTAAAAGCTTCAAATAAAATAACCAAGAAGTGCACTTTGTCGCCAATCTCTACACATCTCTAACCCTCCAGAGTGATGCCAGCAATCCCTCACAGCTGGTAGTGACAGATAAAAAGATGGGAGTAAAATGGGATGAAGAAGAAGAATGGGGGGGGGGGGGGGGGACTAGACGTCAAGGTATGACGTGTGGATATGCTAAAATATTCAAAAGGAGATTTCAGAAAAAATAGACTCACAGACGCAGAAGGAGAAAGTAGGTTGGAAAGGAAATAAAATGAGAATATACTGAATGGCGAGACTAAAGAGGAGTGGTCCATTCACTGCACCAGCCTCCTGGATGTCATCGTGAAAAACTGACAGCCGAAGTATTTTCCCCAGCCTCTTCAGACATCCCCGGCCGTCCTAATTAGGCCTCATTACCATGTGACTGGGCTCACAGCAAGACCGTATGCTAATTGACTTGGCAATTAACAGTGCCAGTGTTTAATCTCACCCCCCCCCCAACCTCCCCCCCTCCCTGTACTCCCTTTTTCTTTCTACCTCAACAATCGATGGGGTGATCGGTCAGATGTGAAGGCATCCCAAGCCCAGAAATGCAACCTGAAACCAGAGACACACACCTCCGGTATCATGTGTTCTGCTTCCAGTGATGTCAATAAGCCAAGTGATGTGATGAAAAGGGAGGGGGGGGGGGGGGGGGTGATCACAGGAGCACAGAGGGATCAGATTTGGTTATAGAGTGTGATAGAGATCAGAGGAGCGAGAGAAACAAGGAACAGCCGGATGTGCGCAGGAAGAATTGGAGCGAGCCTTGTGCCTGGAGCGTGTGTGTGTGTGTGTGTGTGTGTGTGTGTGTGTGTGTGTGTGTGTGTGTGAGGAGAGGAGGGGTGGGCACATGAACACAAATGTACACATGAAAAGAGAAGCAGGGAAGTTCCCATATATGTGAAATGTGCACTCCAGCTCATACACTCAGCTGTGTCATGTACACATAAAGAGGTCAGCCACACACACACACACACACACATACACACACAATCATCCAAACATGGTACATATGGCATCAGCCCCAAGGAGATACTGTAGCATCCTCTTTTCCCCAGAGGAAGCTAACTAACTCATGAAAGCGCAGCCTGAGAATAAACAGCTCCACTCTGCTGAATATTGATTAATGATGGAAAACAGAATACTCCAAAATAGGCCCGGGAGCTTTCAGAGTACACAAATACTACACTGACAGTGGCTCAGGCCTCATGTATCATCTATCTATTGACCAATCCATACATTGACATCCATTTCCATACAAACTTCCTTTGTCTAATTATACCCAAGTGGGCATTTAAGTGCGATATCTTGGTGAGTTAGAGAACCTGTCCAGGGCTCTGCTTCTGGTGTATGAGGCCAACGTGGGAGGGACATGTCTCCTACGGGGGGGCACCCTTGGCTTTAGCTGACCTAAGGAGCAGCTTAATGCAAACACACATTTGGAGAATGCTCTTTTTTCTTTTCTTTTTTCAGCACCCCCCCACCCCCCCCCTCCTCTTAACAATACCAGCCACATGGGAGGGTCCCTGGGGGGGTTCCAGAAGAGTTTGTTTGTTTGAGGCAGCAGCAGTAAGACCATTGTTACTGAGGTGTGTGTGTGTGTGTGTGTGAGAGAGAGAGAGAGAGAGAATAATCCAAAAATAGAGGATGACATCTAACCTCTAAAGAATGGAGGTCTGATTGACACTCCTAAAATATCCCAATGTATTGTGGGATGAAAATGGAGGCGCAGCTACAAAAAAAAAGAGACCAGCCTTTTCATCCTGGTGAGAAAAATGTGCCACAGCCAATCAGCCGTCAAATTTCACCCAGGTCAAAGTCCTCCACGGACGCGTCTCTAGTTAAGCTTAACGTGGTTTTTGTCAAACGCTCCTTGAGGTCAAGGCCACGAGTGGAGAACCCTGAGCGTAAATGTATGTGTAATGTTTCTGCAACACGTCTACAACACTGCGTGGCCCCCCTCCGCTCCTCTCACCTATGCATCTGGCGCATCGACGTCGCCTTTCTCCCAGAGCTGTCAGTGATGCAACTTCCACCTCAGTGGTGACAAGCCCCGAAACAGCCACGCATCCCAACACAAACCGAGAGAAGCGTTCACATTCACACATTCACTCACCCACTGAATATATATCACGCATGTCCATAAGGATATATCACCCCCCCCCCCCCCCCCCCATTCATATTAACCTAATCGATACTCTGGGGGCTACACGATGAGCAGCACGTACCTGTATCGATGTAAACAAATCCGATCGAGAACGAAGGCGGATGCACAGTTGTCAGGTGTAATGGGAGACGGAAGAAAAATGTCACATTTCGGAATCAGCTCCGCTCGCCGTGTTTGCGTATTCTCTCGCCATCCACATGGACTCGTACGCGATCGGACCAGATGATTCCTCTTGCTCCAGGCTCTCAACCAGAGGAACCCGGTTTCTTCAGCCCGTGTCCGATGTCCTCAAAGGCGGAATCGGCATGAATTCCCGACTCCTGGCTCCTGACAAGTCCGAACAGGGGGAGACGAAACGCACCGGGGCGTCAGGTTTAAAACGTGGAGGAGATTCTTTATCGTTTCGCCCCCTAAATCCTTTGTTCAGCGGGTCCACATCTTTGGCTTTCACTGCACCGACACCGAAACAAATAAAACACCGAAATCCTGCGATGTGCACACGGACCTGCAGGACCCCCCTTGTCCCGCTACTGAGCCCTTTATGCCCCTGAACGCTCACTGCTCCCCGCCGCACATATCCCGACTGAACGCATCACCAGAACTGCGCTCCGCATAAAGTGCGTAATGGTAATCCCTCTCCGCGCACACACACACACACACACACACACACAGAAAGTGACAGCTCTACAGAGCCGCCACGGTCCCCGCTGACTCCTCTCTGTTCTCACTCCCTTTAACTGTTTTACTCTCCGATAAATTAATTACTGCCTGACAGGGAGGGGGGTGGGTGGGGGGGGGGTGGGGGGGCACCTTATTAAATCCTTTTAGACGTAGGCCACAGCGGCTCTATCTTACAAACACACACCTATTGTCTTGACGTCTCTGTCATGGACTGTACGCACAACCCGGACTCGTGAAATGCGGCTCCTGCTCGATTCCAGCTGTTTTTCACTTGTTCACTGCGCTAAGTCACAGAAAAATATGCCAACACCGTGTCAAGTCAAACTGTTGAAGCTTGATTTCCGGCTGCATCTTTCAGAATAAAGTGCTTTGGATAGGTTGCAGCCTACCATTAACAGTAAAAAAAAAAAAAAAAAAAAAAAAATCACATCACCTCATTATGAAGATATTAATACTAATCAGCTTTTCCATAGTAACACGCTGAATACAAGCAATGGTAAATGGACTGCATTTATATATCAGTTTTAACACATTACAATTTCACAAACACAAACGCGCTGATGGCAGCGAGCTACCATGCAAGGTGCTGTTTCAACTATTAGGAGCAGTTTGGGATCCAGTGTATTGCCCGAAGGCTCTTCAAGGGGCTAGGGAATTGAACCACCAACCCTTCATTCAATGGATACCCTGCTCTGCCTGCTGGGCTACAACAGCATCAAAACCACTGGATGTGCTGTCATACCAGTGCACTATGAGTATATTCAGCACTGCCATATTATTCATTCACTTTGTAGGGTAATTGTTTGTTTGAATATTTCCTACCTGTATTCTTCTACAAATCTTGCATAGTCCTGACTATTACTTTGAAAGAAATGTAGCCTCTTTTCCGGAGTTACGCTGCTTGCCTCCAGGTGCTTGACACAGCTACAAACTGCTGTGATGCTTATTATTTCTCCCTCTCGTCACATGCTTGTCGCCTCAGCTGCTCCAGTCCGTCTCCCAGGGAGGCTCTCAATGGTGAAACCCTCCCCCACCCAGCACCCCACCCCCAGGACTTCCATCCTGCCTTTATCCTGGTGCATGATGGTGGAAGTGATCACAGTTTCATATATAGGGTCCCAAAACCAATTTCCACTGCAGTCTCAGACAAGCAGGAGCAGAGCATGGAAGCCATGACACCTCTGACTGGGTGATCAAAACAGCTGCCAGTGTGCTGCTGGTCTAAAATATTATCAGACAATGGAGCTGAAAACAGCTCCTCTCCATCCACTCACAGAGCTTAGGTCTCATTTTATGGGACTGTGAATAATACAAGTGATTTAGAGGTGTCAATAAACCTTTTAACATTTGCCTGGTAATGATACCAAGCCAAATCCTGCTGCAACATGAGGGAGACACTGGGAACCAACGGCCAGTCACAGTCACATTTTACACAGCCACATTTTGTATAGGACTGCCCTCTCGTTGCCTTTTTAGTTTCCCCCTTTCACACGCTCACAGACACATAAATACATGCAAAGTGAGATGACATGTGGGCCCGGGGCAGTAAGGAGGCATATCATATGGAGTGGCAGCTGAGGATGTGAGACTAATCTGACAGGTGCAGGCTGGGAGAGTGACAGCATGGGAAGAGGAGGAGGAGGAGGAGGAGGAGGAGGGGTCACTGCTTGAAAACAGGACAAGTGAGGAGATTAATGGTTCTCTCACTTTATCAGCAGACTGATGAGTAGACTCATGTTATATCTCTTGCCTGTATTGCTAAAATGTAGCTGAGGTCCGAAGCTTAGCTTACCTTAATATTAAGAATAGAAACAGCTACAGCCTGGCTCTGTCCAAAGGTAGCAAAATCCACCAATCAGCATTTGTAGAGCTCATAAATTAACATTTTATATCTCTTATCTCTTTAATCTGTGCAAAAAACAGAATGTAAAAATGACACATTGTGATTTTGTTGGGGTTTATGTGCCAGACTCTTTCTTGGCAATCCTGGAGTCTGCACTGAGCCAATAAAGAGTCCAGCCAATAATCCACTGTAAAACCACAACTTGTCATTTTTACATTTCAGTTTTTGTACATGTTAAATAAAACAACATTTACCATGTTAATAAATTAGCTTTAGAGGTGCTATTAAGTAGGTTTTGTTACCTTTGGACAAAGGCAGGATTTCTGTTTCCCCCTGTTTCCACTCTTAATGCTAAGCTAAGCTAACGGGCTTCTGGCTTTATCAACATATTTATGGTATGGTTGTGAGAGCAATGTCGTTCTTCTCATCTAACTCAGCAAGAAAGCCAGAAAGCGTATGTCTCAAACTGTTAAACAATTCCTTTAATGTACACATATATTATACATACATGTACTTTACTGCCATCTTCACCTTGAGGCTGATCTCAAAGCAGCCAGTGGAGGACTCCTTCCTCAGTATTTATAGAGCGTGACAACATAGCGCAGGATCAGTATGATTATGTGTAGAGCTGAGTCGCTGACTAATATAGCTTTACAGACAGGCAACACACTGACTTTGGCTCTGTCTGGTGAGTTGTTGTTCTTCAATGAGGAGAGCATATGCTCTTAATGTGTCATGTGTTTACTGGAACAAGAACACCGCAGACACTGTCTGTCATGTTTCTGTTTGGTTTGTGAACTTCATTTTTTGCACTTTGTGTAAGGACTTTATTTCCTCTCTGTCTCTTTGTATCAGTGTTGATCTCCATTTTTCTCTTCATAATTTTGCAACCTCCACATGTTTTTTTTTCTGCTTATGTTCTTTCTTCCCTCTCTCTGATCCTTCCCTCATTACATGCTGCCCAGAGGTTGCCTCCTCTTGTTAAGACCCTGCTCGGTTCCACACAGTGAACCAAACAGTGACAGCAGGGTGGCTGACATACAGGCCACATGCTGCATCTGTTTCCAGAGACAAGCATCAGGATGGGAGCCTGTGACCTCACAGGATGTATTAACTATGACAGGATGCAGGTGTCCAAAATTAGCAGGAAGAGAGTCTAATTTTAAAGAGCCTTTTTTGTTTCCAGATACACATCCCATTTTAAACAGGGTGCAATTTTTCTTATAGAGCACAGGATGTAAAGTGTGATGGTCGTGTTGTTTCGTGAGGGGAAAAGGTCAGATTGAACAATTATTTTATACATAAATATCACAAATACTAACATGCATCACATCTGAATCAAATATTCATTTGTAGTCATCTGACAATACATGACAGTAGACAGTCCACATCACTTAAAGGGGCACTCCACCAATTTCAACATCACAATGAGACAGAAATAAAGGCAAACTTTTCATTTGTGTCATGTATGAATTTGAGCACTGGAATTTTTGTACAGTCCATGTTAATTTGCCCCCAACACCCAATGTACCAGCTGCAAAGATATTAGCTGTAAGCTAACTAGCTCAGCTCAGTTCTCTCTGTCATTTGCCTCAAGTCTTTCCCTTGTTTCCTCTCATCTCTGTATTTATGAAGATTCCTAAAGCCCAAAAAAGAAGCACAAATTTTCCTCACTCAAAGTGACACCCCTTGCATCAAAGCGTGCCACTGACCATGTGTGCTCAGTCTGAACACACCTTGAGAAAACAACTCCAGTGACCTCACTTGAGTGAATACATCTAAGGCTTGGAGATTGCAAATGTTTAATAGGAAGCCTGCTTTAGAAACAGGGCATGTGGAACTAGAATGATATGGGTGTTCACTCATAAACAGGGATTTTAACAAAAAATATCTCAGCTTCTGCTGCTTTAATTTCATCCATTATTCTTTAATTTGCTCTTGCAAGTCCCCCAACCTTATGGAGGTGCCTTTTAACAGACATACTTGTGTCATCTGTGTTTTTTATGCTTTTTAATGTGAATATTTAAATATTGGTTTATTTAACAGGCATGGTACACATTTAAAAACACGGTGCTGACAAGATCACTGAGGTTATGAAGGTAGTATGTTTAGTGAGATAATCCTGACCTCATCTGTTCACCATGGTGACTTAAACCCTCTGGCTGCTCAGAGTCCAGAAAACCTGCAGAGGTCATGACCTTCAAAGTAGCATAGCCCGCAGAAGGAAGGTTGATATTGAAGGTCATCTGAATGTGACCTTGTCAGGTCAATTTAAAACAACCTACATGTAGATTTGCATGTACTATATCTAGAGGAAAGAACAAATACACAGACACACTCAGAGTACATTTCTTACATACACACACACACACACGCACACACACACACACACACACACACACACACACACAAACACACACACAGAGGCCTTATCTAGCCTCTTCAAAGACTACCACATGGACCGTAGCTCACTTGTTTTCATTCAGTGAGCCTCAGAGACCTCTGTCAGCTCCTTGGGTTTCTCAATGGCTCTAAACGGGATTTAACTCTTGGAAGGTCAGGGTAAGGTCAGTGGAATAAAGGCAGCTCCAGGATTTACCTTCCTCCTCTATCAACCAGTTACCACATTCACATGGTGAAAGCAACATATTGTTTTTAAAGCTTGTCTCAAGGCTTTAAGGCCTGATTTTGGTCAGAGGTGAAGAAGGGATTCTGTTTTCATCAGCAGAGCAGAAATGTCACCTAAGATGGATAAAATGAAGGTGGATGTAAGACTCTGATTTACTAGCACTGTGTCTTTTAGTCCCAGTTGTTACTGTTTGTCTGTCTCACTTGGTGGGAAGTAACAACTATGGGATGGATTATCACAACGTTTGTGCAGACATTCATGATCTCCAGAGGATGAATCCTGTGAGCTTTGGTGATCCCCTGACCTTTCATCTAGTGCCTCCACAAGGTTAACATTTGTGGTTTTGTGTGAAATGGCTCAATAACTAGTGGATGGATGACGATTAATTACATTGCCATCATCTGGTCAACAATCAAATATCTCCAAAACAAATTTAATCCCCATCATCCTCAATTGTACTGTAGTAGCCTTGTAGCCTTGGAGTCAAACCAGATTAATACTGTAAATCAGCAACTTTTGTTGTATGTTCATGTTTGTAGTAGTTCATTAACAAGCGAAACCAGATACAAACAGTGTATAATTCATTTTAAATGAGCTGAATTGATAGTGGTAATATTGGATTTTATGTGTAACTTCATGTGTATGTGATTTTAAATGTAACTTCAAAAAAAGTTCACCATAAAGTCTTAGTGAGTAAAGTCTTAGGTACATAGGATCAGATAATGTTATCAATAGTGAGTCTGATACAGTGAGTTCAAGTGATGGACAGTGTGCGGGATTTTCTGGTTTCATTTTCATTTACATCGCTGGCACTCATATAACATGAATAAGGCGTTAGTGCTAATTAGCAAAATGTTAGCATGATAATATGCTAAAATAAATGCTTGTATTTTCATTGTGTGCATGTTAGCATGCTGACTCAAAGCACTGCTGTGCCTAAGCACGCCCTCACAGAGCTGCTAGCATGGTTTTAAACTCTTAGTCTTGCTAAAAAAACAATATCACAGTAAATTAGACTACAACTGAGTTATATTTAAGTCCACAGCCTGTCTCTCTCTTTCTCCTTCAGCCATTTCCCTGCTCAGGCCTTAACTTCTCGAGGTCCTATGTTACCTCCACCCTCCTGCACAATTACCTAACCAAGTGGAAGCTGCTCTGTCTGGCATGGGGCAGAGTTTGAGATAGGGTGGGGTAGAGTGGGGTTGAGGGGAGAAGCTTTGCCATCCTACCCGACTGCAGAGCCCCATGTATATGGAGTCCTGAAGGGAGAAAAGATTGGGGACATGGATTTTGGAAAGTGGGATTACTGGACAAGATCATAGGCATGCCTTCACAGATAGCAGAGTGCTCATTACATACATTCCCCAGTCAGATTTTAACTCAGTCAATCTGCCTACGACACTCAGACATACTGCTCACCCCCTGCGTGGAATCAGACACCACGCAGACAGATAATCCTTTCCAAAGTCTGTCATTTGCTGTCACACCCCTGATTCACAAGACACAAATAAGCATGAATGTACTATGCATGCATGCACAGCATGCATACACACACACACACACACACACACACACACACACACACACACACACACAGGGTAGGGAGGATTTGAGTTCACAGCATGCAACTGTTTTTTGGGTTTGGGAGAGTAAAGGATTATTGATTAAGTAGGGCAGTGGCCAGATGTACCAACACACTGTAGTAAAATTCAATGATAGCAACACTAATATTAACATTTGATTTGTGCAGAGTGAAAGCTTTGACATTGAGTGCTTTCACTTCCCTCCATCAGTAATGGCCTTGCTAATGTGTCTCTGAGACCATTTCATTCATGTCTAATAGACTGAAGGTCCATCAGTGTGTCCACACAATAAACAATTTCTCTTCTACGTCAACATCACAAATCCTAGGTCTCTTGGTCTGTCTCTGCTCCTCATCTATAGGCCACTTTCCATCTCTTCATCTCAGTCGTTTGCTTTCTCAGCCTGTCAAACGTCTCACTCTGCCTCCTTTTCCTGTCGCTGGTTATTTTTTCCCTCTCAGCATTCGTGTCATGTGCTTGTCTCCTGATTTGCTCAGATTTCACAGAAAAAAATGAAAGCCGTGCAGGGGTTGTTTGATATCTACGTGATACATTTAACAGCCTGAATTCAGCAGCTCAGTGTAGATGAAGCTTAAGTTTAGCTGAACCTTGCTTAGATCGTGTTTGTATACATGAGACTGAGCATATAAATGGAGCTGGCAGGACCAGAGAGCAGGAGCAGACTCAGGAAGGAAGGAGCTCCACTCAAATTAATCTCCACTGGACGACCAAGTAAAGGAGCAGAGCCATTTTTGGGAGCAAGGAGCCATCTCCTAGGTGAGTACCATGGCAACAACCAACGTGGGCCCCAGCTTTTAGAGCTGTCCTTTTCAAGCGCCCGATCAAAAGTGGCAGGCCAGGTTTTTTGTTATGTGGCGTCTCTTACTCTCTCTCTCTCTCATGCCCATTCTTCTGCCTGTCCTTTTCTCTCCCTGCATGACATGGTCCTGGCCTTGTTCACCAGGGAGGCTGTGAGAAAACTGCAGAGGGCGAGTGTGTGTGGGAAAATGTTGCCAGACAACACAGGGGTATGTGACAGTGTAGGACGAACTGGGTATATACCACTAGTTTACGTAGATCATCAAAGCTACATATTTTCGAGAGACTTCGAGACTTTGTTGCTTGTTAACCTAAAACGTGCATTCCCTTGTTTTTGACTGTAATTACACTTTTTTGCATTACTATTTTCATTCCTGTCTCTATTTTTAGCCATACTGGCGGCATGGCTCTAGGGATGACAATATCAGTTGGCCTCTGGGTTGGTTGGTCCACCACTTTTGTCCTGACTGAAACACACACACTGTTAGTCTTGTTTGCTCTACTTTTTTAAACCGTATATGCTTCATTTCTCTCTTTCAGTATTACTGGCATTATTTTACATAGTGTGGCAGCTGCTCCTTTCCTTTTATATCTTGTTAGTTTCATGCAGATGATGGTTGTGATAGATATGTTTGGGTGTAGTTTGGGGTTGTGGAAAACCATCGAAAGCAAGATGGCGTATCTCAAGCTTATCATGAAATGTCAAATTTTGAAATAAAATAGGATTCCTGCAAACAATTTTTTCCTTAGTATCTTCTAGAAATACTACATTATGCTTCATCCACAAACGACAGTACTTAAATCAGGTGTGATGTTGGGGTTTATTACATTCATAGAACAGTGATTACTAGGAATATTACAGTGTGCAGTAGTCACTGAAACAGTCATTAAAAATAACATCACTCAAAGGTTATTAAAAGGTCTGTCCACATCACAAAACACATGCTGAATAATTCACTTCCTGGCTTGGTCATATGGTTGGTGGATAAATACAGTAAGTGCTTCTCTGTTTATGTTAACAGAGAGCCACCTTGTGGTTAAATGAGGAAGTCCATAGAAAGAGATGGGCAGCAATCACCTAGACTGAGACTATATGTTGTTAGGATAGTTCTTCCATTCGGAGATGGGGATTATTAAAATACTAAAGGCAGAACAAAAAAAAAAGACTGAGCTAGAAGTGCACACATGGAAATAGTCATCTGGTTTATTATATATATTCACCTGCATTACCATAAATTTGTAGCCATCACGTTTACCATGACTACCCCATCTAACGGGAACCCATGAGAGGCTGCAGCCAGTTGAGGTAGCGTGACACTTTCTGGAAGATGTAGCCTTTGCTACACTCGGACCCTTGTGGCTGGCTCACCACCCCAGTGAGGAAGAACACCTCCCTGTACAGTGTAAGCAAGGGTGTGCCGGAGCCCATGGTGCAGTCGGCATTTGCCCGAGGAGCAGTGCAGCCCATTTTATTGGTTATCAGGTTGGGGTGAGTCTCCAGACACTGAGGCAGCTGGTTGTACACCAGGTGGTTAAGGGTGAGCGGGTCCTCCAAAACAGATCCCTGCTTGGGTTCTTTCCAGCCAGTGACCACGACAGGGAAGTCTCCTGTCATCAAGATGCTCTCGGCAAAGTCCCTTTCTGGCAGACAGGCAGCAATCACATCTTTCCTAAAGGTGATGCGGTCGCGGAGCTCAACCACAGCCAAGTCATTTTCAGGACGACCCTCCACATAGCGCGGGTGGATGTGGACTATTTTTACATACAGTGTCTGCTCTCCCTCTTCATAGCTTGTGCTGTGCTTGCCTGAGAAGGTGCAGGTAAGAGACAAGACATTCAGGATGATGGTGATTATAAAGCTAATGCACACATACTGACATACAGTATAGAGCTGCAATGATTAGTCAATATATTGTTTGTTATTTATTATTTGACGCTTTTTTTAACAGGCATTTTTCACAATCATTTTTCAGGGATAAAACAATTAATCAGTTGATAGAATAATAATCACTTTTTTTTTCATTTTTTTGGTCACTTTTTTCCAAATGTAGCCATTTTCCTTATAAATCCTCGTTGTGAACTGAACTAAAAATATCCTGTGAACCTAAAATACTCAAATGTTAAATTCCTCATGTGAATTTAACTTTCTTCGGACATGTGTTGGCTTCCATACAGTATGCAAACAGTTTTGTTATTTTTTTATGTGACATGATTTCAAATATAGTATTTAAATTCATTGGGTTTATTTTCACATGTGCATGTTTCTTCTCATGTTTTGACGTGCCATTACAAACTGCATGATAATTTCTACTTTACATCGTAAAATGTAATGTCAACAGAGAGAATATTTTGTGATGAAAATGGAAAATTTACAACAAATAAGACAGTTGTCCACTCCCAGTAACATCAGTACTGGTTGATTAACACAACCACATATATACAAATAGCTGCATGAGATACACTGGCATTGAAAGTCTCCTACACATTCTCTATTCATATATATGAATAAATATATATGAATAAATATGAATGCAGATATATGAATAGAGAATGTAATGTCCTTTACCTCCTCTTTAAAGGTATCTGGTGCAGAACCTAGGTTACTTACAAATATGTTTCTTCCCATGTATAATCTCAACATTGTACACAAATGCAGTTCTCAAATGAGAAATAAATGTCTATTTGAAAAATGTTAAAATATGTCCTTTGTGAGCTACAGTCCTTTCTTTAGGTATTTTTAATGTGCATGGTTGGTCATGATCTGCCCCTGGCAGTCACTTCATGCCTTTTTTTTTTTTTTTTTTTAATTACTTTGCTGATGTGTCTGTTGTTTTTACTTCCTGACCCCAGTGTGACTCCTGCCTCTTTTATTACCTGCATTGCCCTAACATGTTGCACCTGTGTCTTGTTTCCTCCTCTTCTTGTGTCTTTGGCGTCTGTGCTCCCCTCACTCCTTGGCCATATTCCAAACCAGTCCCTACACCCTCCCCCTTAGAGAGCATGACTCCATGTGGAGTCACATTCACGCCTGTGGAGGAACTCTTCATTACAAATACACCGGCAAGCTTTGGAACAGTCTTGCCTTTCTCCGTTGGAGGCAGGAAATAAATTGTTACCCAAAATATTTTAGAAACGATAAAGTTGTTTGGCAATAAACACACAGAACTCACAATTGTAGGTTTGTGGCATTACCTCCATCCCTGACTCAAAGCGATGCTTCGCCTCTCTTGGAGGGTGGCTTGTATTTGAAGTAAGACTGCACTGATGCAGACTTGGTGTTGGAGGGCTTTATAATTCCCAGTTAAGGGTCAGTGGCTTGTTCCTGACTTTACTTTAACATGCTTAGAAATTTGTTTTCTTTTGTTTTCTTTTCTTTTTGTCTTCTGAGTTTGTCCTGCACCTATACCAAGCTCCACACTATCCTCCTTGCTTTGGAAATGCAGAATTTTTCATGTTACATTAGTAAGTAATTGGCTAACTTTTACATTTGCATGTAATTGTGCAGTAGATGTGATATTGTGTTTTGTCTACTCACCAACGGCCACCTGGAAGGAGCTGTATTTGTTGGCGCACTGAGCTGAGGTCAAGACCAGGTTCTCCTTCAGAATGACTCCGCTGCAGAATCCTGCAGACTCTGAGCTTTTCAGAAGAGCCTGCAAACAACAACAAGAAGCTCATGAATATGTAACAAGATCCTGCATCACTTGCAATAAAAAATAGTTCACGATGGAAAAATATCACTGACACATAAAGCGGTAAATGTAATGTGTCACAGTGTATAAGTGTGTGTGTTCCTACCTGCCAGGGACACTCCGAAGAAGTACAGCGAAGTCCCTCAAAGTTGTTTCGGGTGTTTCTGGACTGTCTGTCATTCCACTGACTCAGACTGCTGACCTTACCACAGGGGTATCTGACTGAGAGAACAATGTAAATGGTTATGATTACTCTTCTCTCATTAGGTTATTTCTCCCTCTCTCCTAACCCTGAAAACAGACATACCTGCAGGCTCACACTTATTCCTATCCGTCTGGCTGAGCTTCCATCCACGGGCGCAGGAACACTGGTAGGATATGTAGCCTGGTTTACAGAACTGGGAGCAGCCCTTGTTCTTTTCCAGGGTGCACAGCGTGTTGTCTACACCGTGAAAACAGAGAGGGGAGGGTTGCAGCACTTATGCACCAGATGAAAAGTAAATTATGATGATGATCACATAGAGCTTGCTGGTATCTCCTCCTCACCTGTTTCACAGTGGACCCCTGTAAAACCTGACTTGCAGACGCAGTCATACCCTCCCACACTGTCTGAACACAGGGCTCCATTCTTGCAGGGCTTCTCTGCACACTGGTCTCCATCTAAACACAGAAAGCAAATCTGAGAAGATCTAATGCACTACTAATGACTGCACAGTGATGGGAAATCATTTTAACATAGCACTTACCAATGTAGACGGACCAGAAGATGTCCTGGAAGAGAAAATACGCAAGATAAGTGCACTTGAAGCAGCACAGTGGCTATCTCTGTCATTTACACAGTGCATTCATGAAACAGAGGCAGACACTAGGGGGTAATAAATAAGCAAGGCTCACCGTGCGATACGAGTCCTGGAAGAACCTTCTGGCCTCCTCGTAGGTGCACACCTTCTCCATGCAAGCCTGCTCCAAGCTGGAGGCCGGGTTACCACCACTGACGGCCCTCTTCTGACGGGAGATCACCGAGCTCGCCTGCTGCTTATCCAAAAACACTGCAGAAACAGTCAATGTCTCAGCTGGTTCACACACAACAGACTGAACTACAGACCATGGTGTGAACCTGTTTTCTGACACTGACTCAGTGTCAAGCAGAATTCAGCTGTGCGCCAGTAAACGGGCCTGAACCACAGCAAATCTCATGAGATGAACAATTATACTTTTACATGCTTGCTAAACAGTAGCATTGAAATTTTTTTGTACCATTGATTTTTTTTTTGTTTTTTTTTTTGGTCTTTGACCTTGAGATGGAACAGCTGTTTGGAACAATTGTTCTGCTCTCTTCTTTTCTCCAGAGACTCAGATTGAGATTTATTGGTTTACAGCTCTTAATCAGTTAGTTGATCAACAACAAAATAATCAGCAACCATTTTTATAATTTCCATTTATCATTTAAGTCATTTTCCAGGTTGCTAAATGTCATCATTTGCTGACTTTCTCTGCTTTACATCATTGTAAAATGAATGTATTCAGATTTTGGACTGCTAGTTAAACAAAACAAGAACTAAAAAGGACATTTTGATAGGCACTTTTAATTATTTTATGATATTATATAAACCAATAAATAAATCAATTAATCAAGAAAATAATTTGCAGATTGATAATGAAAATAATGAATATAATATACAGTATTCATCATGAAGATTTCAAGCAAAATTTAAAAATCACAACCTTTCCCTGCCTTGAAATAGGACAAAAAGAAATAAAACTTCAACCAAAAAACAAAACCAAATTATCTTGTTTGAGATTAAAGCTCATATTCAGCATGCTGCCATCTTGACCTCCTTAAATTCCTCGCTTCTTTTTCCTCTCTCTACAGCTCACGCTACATCATTGTTTTTGAACTCTGCAATCTCATCTGGCTCACAGCCAGCCCTCTCACCTGTCTGGGGGGTCTGAATGGCTGCCACAGCCCCCACCAGCAGGCACAGCAGCGCGGCAGATGTGGTGGAGGAGTCCATGGTGACACTGAAGTGTGACCCAGATCTGAGTTGTTGGTGGAGCAGGGATCAGTGTGTTCTCCTAGAAAAAGACAGTCAGATTTTAGACATGGTGATTTGTGAAAGAGGCTAAGAAACAAGTGAGTGTTATTTAATATCTTATAAGGTTGCAATATTAATAAAGTATGACCACACATGAAACACAAACAAATTACGACACTTATCTAAAAAGAAGGATCTTTGCTAGTTGTCAAAAAGAAATCAGTCTTTTAGCGCACTAAGTTGGTACAACACATAAAAATTTTACCGTTCTTCAATTGCTTTTGATTACGGCCATAACCCAGGTCTCTTTTGAAAGGTAACTCTTTATAGTTTACAAACAAAAAGATATATTGAGCCAAAGTTATAGAGGCATAAACGTGGTAGAAATGTAAGTTTTTTATTCTTCATCTGTTTTCTGGCATCAAAATGGGAATATACTGCCTTTACTATTTCAGCACCATTTTGGAGCCGCTGTCATAAGTTTGAACCAATGGCTCCTAAAATGCTTTGCACACATAGAATCAGGAGATCAGAGCTTTCAAAAAAAGTATAATTTGTAAAAGGTTGTGTGATAGCGCAGAAAAGATCAAAACACACCTAAAGTAGTGCTACCAAGGCCAAAGCGTCACACTAGTGGGATAGAGTATTTCATAAGGTTTAACGACATCCTCCATAATGACTGCATCAATCAGCAGAGACACTGGATACTATATAGATATTACTGTCTCCTAGACACTAATACAGATGCCAAGTGTCAAGAAAAAAGAGAAGGTCTATCACCATTTAAGGATTTCTTATTTGAGGAGAGCACTAGTATGTGTTACTTTTGTCGAGGTGATGGCCAAATTCTGATTTATTTGGCATTTCCCTGCATGATAAATGCTTTGATATATGATGCATGGCAATAAAATACAATATAAAGACAGTTACAACATGCAAACCAACATGGTAAATGAGCAGTAAAATAACATAAGTATTATACTACTATCCCTCCTCCACCATCACACTTTAATGGGCTCTACATTTAATTAAAATAATTAAATGCTACTAAATCATGGGTTCTACAGCCCATCAAGTCAAATAAATGTTTCTTGTGGATGTCCTGCAGTCCTTTTGAAGAGTAGGTCCAGTCCATTGAACTCCCTAATGAATCCAACAGCTAAAAACACAGTGTGGCGATGGAGCAGGATTTTTCACAATCTGGCAACCCATCTATAAAGATCTATAGAGCATTAGTTAATAACATAAATTGCAGCTATAAACTCTTCATAAATGGTGCCTTACCAGTAAGCGGTGCCCAAATGGAGGTAAATCCTGATTATTGTTGTTTCAGCTTTTAAATATGTTGAAGGAAATGATCCACTAGCTTTATCATGGGTGACTACGCAGTTTCTCTGTACATCACTGTTGCTCCAGTATCATTAGGCCTCACAGACTCTATTTGTTTACCTGATTGCAAACAAGTGGCTTGCTGCTGTGTTGTTTTTCGGCTGCCCCCGTTTACTAACTCTTAAATAACAACATCCCTGGGAGGCAGCTCAACGCAGTACAGTGTGTTTTCTCCGGGTTTAAAGGAAACTGCGCTCTCTGCCTGCGGAGCTTTAGCATTAGCTCATGTTGTGCTGCAAAACAAAGATGGAGCCATCAACAATAACATCTCCAGAAACACGGTGCTGAGTGTCCACGGGCCGCATGTGCAAAAACATTAAAATAATATCATCCAATCTGACACTGTTGTCAGGGCGGGTCGCCCCAGCGGACCAACACGGGTCTGTGTACCAATCCGAAATGACGACCACGCCAGCGGCAGTGATGCTCGGTACCTACCGCTCCGGACGGAACCACGGTACCGACACGGCCTACTCGCTTTCCTGGTCCCGAAACACGCCGCAGCCTCCTGCACGGATCCGGCTTGTCGATGATGGTCACACCGAAGCCTTCCCACCCACTGTGTCTCTGTTTACTGCCCCTGGTGTACTTACACAAGGTGAGCCGGCCGAGGGCGCTGCAGGACAGAGGACGGACTCTTACTGCGCAGCACAGTATGTTGGCCCGCTGGACCAGACACACAGGGACCAACAGGCCTGTTACCAAAACCCTACAAGACACATGAAAGGTGAGTTTATACAGCCACGGTGTAAAAGTAGTAAGAAAAAACCTCATGGACAGGAAACCAATTATAATCACATCAGGAATACTGGTGTGATTAAAATAATACTATACTGTAAATACATACATGCATAAATACATAAACAAATAATGCATAAATAAATACATAAAAATAAAATGTATATAATTTAGAACAGAACCAAATAAAAGTTGAAAAATAAAATAAAAGTAGATTTGAGCATGGAGAAAGAGAGCTGCAAACTTAAAATGAAGGTGAAACTTGGGTTTTACCTTTAAGGCGACTCAGACATTGACTGCAGTGTTTAATTTAAGCCCGTTTTGTTTTACTGTCAGGATATCATTATTGTATTCTTGCATCAGTGATTCTCAGGAAAGACAGGGAGAATATTTATTACACATAATGGTGCGGTATTTGGTGACTTTTCTTTTCTTATCAAGGACTCGACACCTTCACCTCTCAGGCCTAAACAATCTGAAAAGATAAAAACAATCTTTGTTTGAACTGCTCACAACCAGTATGAATGTGAAACTAGCTTCTTAATCTGTGACCTTTTTTTTGTGCATTTCTGTGGAGAAATATATGCATGCATTATGTAGCTGGAAAATCAGTGCTAAATGATACATGCAGACATAAAAACAAAAGATTTCGGGCTGGCACTACTATTTTCCACAGCTGTGTGATGGGAATCAGTCCCACTATGATTTGCACACTTGAGCAAACAAAATGGGATGCTATCTGCTGTGATCAATAAGAGAAGCCTAACTGCAAACAAACACATGTCAGTCTAGACAACAGCAAACAGCCAATGTCCAAATTGGGGCTCTACATAAATCAGCAAAAGCAGACAAGTGAAAATCAAAGTGGGCAGGAGGATTAGATGAGAAACGGAGAGCAGAGATCCTGTGAAGTTTTTGGCGAAGTGTAAATAAGTAACAGTCTTGTCTGTATCTCATATCTGCAGCAAAACAGAAGATTTAGATCATTCAGGAGGAGTTATGGGCCGGTATTTACAGTTGTTGCATATTTAATAGAAAAGTTTTTTGGTGATTCTTGGTAGCAGTGATGAATACACACACACACAGACCCTCAATGATAAGAGCTGCTGAAACCAGGCCATCAAGGCTACGCTTCCCAAAACCAAAGTCACTCCTCAGTGGCCTTATGTATTTCAATGGGATTGTTTGTGAAAGCAATGTAATTTGCAGACAGGGCCGTGGGGCTTTAGTCTCAGCTGCAGTCGTGTTAACTGTCTCTATTTCCCAAGTCTAATAATGGAGGTTTTATAAGAGCCTGCTCAGACCAGCTGGTCCCTGGTGCTGGACAAGGGCAGGAACTGGGTTGCCTAGTCCAGGGAGACTTACCCAGAGGTGGGGAGAGTGGAGGAAGAGCCTGCCCCGGCCTGCAGAGCAGCAGTTAGCTGTGTTCATTATTAGGATTGTGGTAATTCCCTTCTGATTGTGTGTGGTCTGAAGTGAAATCCAAAGTTGCGGTTGAGTCCATGCATGTGCTTATACATGTGCATGTTATATGTTACTCTGCGCACGTGTGTGTGAGCATGCCAGTGTGTTCACTACTGTACATGCTGGCTTGCAAACAGCAGTAGTACAAAGTTCCCCCAATTATCCATCCATCTCTTTCTCTCAGTAATGTTTTATTCAACGTCCTGCTCTCGTATTGTCTCTCACCTTCTCTCTCTCACTCACTGTTGCTGTTGCTCCCATTTCTTCCCACTCCTCTCATTATGCCTTGAGTGCCGCCTCTAAATTGGAGGAGAGCAAGCGAGAAAGAGCGGCACAGTGCTCACGTTGACCTCGCTGACCCATTCCTCTTCAAATCCAGGGTCCAATTTTACAGGCGCACTAAACAAACAGCTAAGCCATCACAGAAGGCATCCATAATTAATGCCACCTGATACTTGACAGGTTTCTGATGGATTTAACAGGCTGGAGACGAAATCCCCGGGAAATCTCCCTGCATGTTGGAGACTCGATTATTCTCCTCTGCATTTCAGCACTTGTTTCTACTTTTTAACCAGCTGCATGGCGCTAAGGATGGCAGTGTCTTTCAGTCTGTCTATCAAGCATAACCTGACCCTTAGTCTTGTTCCCCAACATGTTGTCATTCTTATAGTGTTACATCCAGATTTCAGTAATTCTCATATGCAAGGATCACACGCAATTAACTGCAGAATTAAACAGCTTAAATGCCACCAGGATCAGCTATGTTCTGCTTAGTAACAAGCAATAAACATCCACATGGAAAACATACAAATTAGCTAAGCTCTCTGTGGTGCTGGAAGCAATAACACGTGTTTGGTTTTGCACGTTTGTGCATGTCCACATGTGATGGTTCAGTTCAGAGAGGACCTGAGTGTGTGAGGTCCCCAGACAATGTGTGTAATGATGATGTAATGGATTAATAACACACACACACACACACACACACATACACACACACACACACACACACACACTAATGACCTGCATAGGCCTTTCATACCTCTGACCTCATACACACATATCACTGCACAAAGTAATGAGGTCAGGTGGAGGTATGACCACAATACATAACAACCATAACCTGCCCTGGTTTGGTTTTGAAGAGTAACACCACATTATAGTTACACATGTAAAATACTATCACACATGTACAGTATCTGTTGCCCTATATTGAATCCAACAGCGAACATCAACCCGCACACAACACGATCACGCCTATATCAAAGCGCCAGACGATTGCATGTAATCGAGTTTGTGTGACAAGGACCAATGATGATGTTGTATTAAGTACTGGAGAGCAGACAGGCACTAACCCTGTGGGGGTCTTTCACAGCTCCACTAGCTACACTTGAAGAATCACCTTTCTCTGTCCCACATTTCTCCATGATCAATTCACGTCAGCAGGCCATATTTTATTTAACACTTAATCGTGGTGCTCCCCTCCCTGCGTCCCCCGCAGCTCATTTGTTCACATGTAGGAGAAAAGACTCAAGAGCGTGTGATTGCTCCTTTTCACTTTTCTCGCCTACCCTCACTCCTTCCCACTTTTCCTTCACGTTCCTCCTTCTGATTCAGGTAGCATTCTGCAGAAACAGGTCAGCCATTATTGGACAGTCTTGTTATTAATTCCTCTTTTCATATAGCCTAGTGCCCTCCATTGGATGGGCAGAGGAGGCTCAAGATGCTATAACCAAAGATCCAAGCAGGTTTTTAGCTCTTTCTTTGTGTAAAACTCTATTAGCTGGTCTGCCCTGAGGCCCTTGTCGCAGCCACGTGCGCCACCTTTTTCAATGATATGCAGTATCTTCCTCAGACAGCAGAGTAAAGCAGAGCACAGTGTGGTTCTGTTTGCTCAGACCTGTGAAGTGGTGGCTTAGCCCCTGATTGTGCTGAAGAGGCACAGAGAGAGCTGACAGCTCTTCAAATGGACATGATGTTTCACTGTACTCATGCCAGAGCTGCTCTGATGTCTGATTTCTGTGCATACAGCAACTCCTTAAAGCCCAAAGGAGTCTATAAATCATTCATAGTGAGAACAATGAGTAATATCCATTCACATTACTGAATACATACTGTAAGAACCACAAGATCCCTAATGGCTTGAAAGTTTTTTGTGAATCATATCTATGATTTCACAAAATGTCCTATACTAAGAAAGAAGACCACATAAGAATGCAGAAATAAGTTTTGGGGGTGAAAAAGCACCTCAGTAGCTTAGAAGAATGAGGTGTGGTCTTTGTTCTAAAATTATAGTTATAAGTCAGTGGTGGAAGAAGTATTTACATTTTTGCTTAAGAAAAACAAGCAATACATGATGGACACTTGATAGAAAACGTCATAAGGTTAAGGACAGATGTGAAGGAGAATTCATAAAGACTTAAGAAAAGACAACAAAAAGAAAGCAAACAAGTGATAAGTAGAGAAAATTCATTTTTAGTGCTTTACACAATTTGTTACGATTATGATATTGTTAACTATGCATTCAGTATGCTTTTTCTTCAAGGTGACTCTGACTGAATAGATTTGAAAGACAAGAAATCTATATTTATAGATCTGGAGCTCAGCCAATCATCAACAAGGATTCCCATAAGTTTTGCATTGTGTCCCAAGCATAAAATAGGCGCTCCTGGGTTAAACTACATTTGTGCATTGTTTTAAATGAAGCTGCCGCAAGGAATTGTGATATGCAATATGTCCCCTTTATGTCCTTCATGTCCTTTTGACCAACATGTTAGACAATGCTCTCCACCACTACCATCAAAACACCTACTGAGGAAATATTTTTGGGGAGAATGCTCCAGTAGAGTCCAGAGACTTGTAGAATCAATGCTAAGGGTCACTGAGACTGGTCTGGCAGCTCATGGTGACCCGACAACTTACTAAGACACCTGTTGGTTTTTTTCTTAAAATTGTCACCCGTCTCTGATCATATATTTTTTGAATAAATCTTCAGCAAAGTAACTTTAGCCATCAAATAAAGATTGTTAAGTAAAAAGTGCAACATTTCCCTCTTAAATGTGGTGGAGTATTAAGTGGGATGAAATGCAAATAAGTCATGTGAAATAAAAGTACCTCAAAATTGTAAACCTTTCGTGGAGTGGACTTAATTTAGCATTTCTGTAGAGTGTAAGTTGTTGGCATAGTAGAGAGAAAAACAGAGACAGACCACTGAGGTTAGCGCCAACAGATCTCATGGAATTAGGGAGACTAAAAAAGACTGACCTCAGAATGACCTCATTAGATTTGAGGAAATTTTGGGACATCCAGCATTTAATAACAGAGAGGCAAGTAGGCTGCTAGGATGTGTGGGTTTTAATAACATGTGTGTGTGTCATCAGCATAAAAATAGTAAAATCCATCATGATTTTGAATAACCTGGCCAAGAGGTAGCATCTATATAGAAAACAGAAGTGGGGCAAGAACAGGGTCCTGAGGGACACCACATCTCAGCTGAGCCATCAAGGGAGTTGTTACCCAAAGTGGCAGAAAACGTTCTGTTAGAGAGGTAAGAGGATAGTAAACTAAGAGCATTGCCCTTGATTCCTTCTAAGTGATGTAAGAGGATACTATGATCAACTGCATCTGCAGCATTTAAATCTAGAAGAACTAAAATGAGCAGCCACCTCTGTCTGTAGTTAGCAATAGGTCATTAATAACCTTAACAAGTAGAAACTGTTAAAAACACTATTATTGTTCATAAAATATATCAATTGAGAATTACTTTCGCGGGAACCTGAGGTAAAAAAAAAAAAAGACAGTTTGGAGATTGGTCTATTGTTATTTAAGGAAAGTGGATCCAAATAAGTTTTCTTTAGCAATGGGTGAATAAGGGCATGTTTAAAACTATCTGGAAAGAACTCAGAGGCCAGTGAATTGTTAAAAATTGTAAAATAACACAGTGATAGTGGAAAATACCTTGGATTGAAGGGGAGGAGTTCGTGTGGAGGTCCCTACTCTCCAACACTGAAACTGTGATGTGTTGAAACCGGTAAAAGAGGCAGAATTAACATGGGGAATGGAAGAGTCTATGAAGCCAGGGAGCAGCATGCCCACACCTTCGACCTGGCCTTGCATCGCACCCCAACCTGTTTCTGCAGATGGTGGGTCTACAGGGAGGTGGCTCCATGTCATTTCTCACCAGATGCTCACTGAGGAGCTCCCCTCCTGGGACTGGCTCCCGGAGGGTTCCCCCGGTTTCCCTACCCTGGGCAGGGTGTTGAAGATTGACCTTCATCAGGTGCTTATTGAATCACTCTTAGTCTGGCCTTTCCCCTGGAATTTTTTCCCAATTTGCCTTGGGGGACCTCTGACAACACAACTCTCAGAATCACTGAGACGCATAAACCCCTCCACCATGTAAGGTGACAATTCATGGAGCCAGTAGAGGTGGTTCACGCAGCTGGTTGGGATGCTTCCCGGGCACCTTCCTGGTAGTCAAGGTTATTAGGACCCAATCAGGGAGTGACCAGGTGAGACTGGAGTTTTCAAAGTAAAACGGGGCCAGCAGCATTTTCATAACTCTCCATTTTCGGGGCTCAAAAACTACGCGAAACTTCGCAAAAACATAGCAAAAGAGATGCGTTTTAAAATAAAAACAGAATAGTGTGGATGTAGAGTCAGGTTAGACCCAGAAAACACTGGAGAGATCATCTGGCTTCAGGATCCCCGAGGAGGAGCTGGAAAACATTGTTGGAGAGAGGGATGTTCAGACTACTTTGTTTGTCTTCTGCCTCCACGACCTGATGGATGGATGGAAAGAATGGACGGATCTGTCAGTAATAGGACAACTGCTTTCCAGTATCGTACATTTGTTCCCCAAACATTTTCGCTTTGGTCTTACCCATCATTAAGTTGGTGAAAGCAATGTACTGAAGCTGAAAATGTTTGGAGAATAAACATAGTTATTATAAAAATATTATTTTATGGACTTGGACATTGATTGTTCTTATGCTTAGAGTCGTCTGCAACCATCTGTGTTTTCTTCAAATCAAAAATTACATTCTGTAGCCTGAACGGCTAAAAGATGAAATGTAAAAGCTGACAGATTAATCTATAAAGAAAATCATTGTCAGTTGCAACTCTGCTGTCAGTGTCAAAGCAAATGATAAACCAGAAACTCGAGTGTGTCTTAAAAAGGAATAATTGTGCTTTTCAGTGACAGCCTTGTGCTCATTAGCACATCTTAGCTGAAGATTCAGACAGTTCACACTGCATGGCAAATGAGATTCAGTCCCAACCCCCTACTCCCACACACACACCTACACACGTGTCCAATCACATGTATTTATACTGTATATGAGGTTTATGATCTGCAAATATATGTTGATACATTTCAGGATTTATAGGATTGTGTACTCATTTGTGGATAAATGGTCAAAAGCAATAGTCAAGTTTGTGAATAAAGACACTCAAGAGAAAATAACATGACAAGGGCAAACACACTGTTCTTTTTCACAGTCAGCTTAACCCTCCATTTATATTTTTTTAACTGTCAGATCTGTCTCCTCATCGATTTGATTGGTTCGGTATTGTCAAACGGGAATATGTTACCCCTGTTTCTCCCTCTGAGTATCCCTCCACCTTCCCTCAGTCTCCCTCCTGCCGCCTCCAGTCTCCGTCTCTCTCCCTCACTTTCTGCTCTCTACAGTGCCCTTGCTCTCCATCTACCTTCCTTCTTTCCCTCTCTCTCTCCTCCTCTTTCCTCCTTCCCCCGCAGCCCTCTCGACTCACTCTCATTCCCCCTCGCTCACACACTCAGGCAGCATCCTCCCCTCTCCACTTCTACCTTCACACTCACCTCTCCGCGCCTCCCTCTCTGCTCCTCTCGCCTCCTTCCTTTCCGTCACATACTAACACATATCACCTCTCGCATCTCCCCGTCTGTTGTCTCCCTCTCCATCCACACCATCTCGTCCATCTATTCCCATTCCTCCCTCCTCACACACTCAACCTAGCTGTCTCACACAAACGCACGCGTATATACACTCATGCTGACTGGCACCCAAGGACAGAGCACCCTCTCTCCCAAACCGGCTACCAGGCAGTTTGCGCGTGTGGCCAGGCTTCTTGACACTGAGCTCAGCTGAGGAAGAGGACGAGGACAAGACCATGGAGCACAGCCACATCTTCCCTGTTTTTTCCCCAAATGGGAGCACCTGGAGCCCGGGGCAGCACCCCTCTGAGGTTGCACAGGGATGCCCTCTTGGACCACTGCCTGTCATCTACTACAGCATCCTGCTCTGTCTTGGCCTGCCAGGTAAGAGATGTGTTTTATGTGTGTGTGTGTCTGCTCCCATTCATCCCATTCAGCGTTAATTTGCTCATATTTCTGATTAGAGCCTGCATCGGTGGGATGCGGGAGTTGTGCCTTGCATCTTGATTTGTTGTGCACTTGTCTGCAGCTCTGAGTGACTGCATGTCTTGCACAGCTGCCCCTGAGTGCCACACTTTGCACACACGCTGTTGATTTGTCATTCTGACCTTGTGGCAATCACTTGTGCATGCACATGTTCTTCATATGTGTTTGTTTGCGCCTTTGTCAGCTCGATGTTTGTGCGTTTGTCTCTTTGTTTGGAAATATTCAAGCACCAATAAATAAAAAAAAGAAATGCAGCAACAGTATGTGCAGAGCATCATTAAATCTGATTATGGACCCGTGGTTGTTTCTCAAAAAATGAAACAAGGAAGTGCATCTGCTTTTGTTAATTTGGAGTTGTTATAGATTATGTGAGCAATGACTCAGGTTTGACCTCAGGGGCAAGCGTGTCTTACATGGCCCCTCTTGATGACCTGAATTAATGACACTTTTACCATTGATTGATTAATCCTTTCACAGTCATTGTGACACCCGTTTACTTCCTCCGTCCCACTGCGTGATCTATCAGCGCTGACCTAGTCTCACACAGGGAGGCAAAGTGGTGTGTGTACGCACTGTACGTGTCTGTGTGAGTGTGTACATTTAAAAGCCAGAGAGAGAGACAGACGGAGAGAAAATCTGGAGGTCATATGAAAGAGGAAAAGTGCTGATGCCTAATCAGAGATTGGGGTTCAGATGTTCAAAGCCCTCTGGACTGTCAGATACAGATCCAGCCGGCTTCAGCCCATCACAAAAATGCTGGACTCATTCTGTGGTCTAACAGCTACAAAGGATAATTCAAGTTTTTTTTCTATTTAACTTAGATATCTTACGTTTAACAAGAAATTAAACGACAGTATATTGCTTTTGATTTGACTTCTACTGTATTATTAACCCTTTAATAAAGTCAAACATATCTTCTTCAGCTCTGAAGCCCTTTTCCTTGATAAAGACTGGGAGTGAGATGTTATCAACAACCTAAGCTGTTCTGCTTAAAAACAAATCTGCAGTGAAAAGCTTTTTGTATGCCAAGACTGCATCCGCACCGCAGATTTGCTGTCTTGTAAAAGTAAAAGTCTCTCCTTCTGATCAAATCTCGCCTATTTATCTCTCCTGGAAGTCAAGTCTTGCTCGAGCAATTCTCTCTGCTGTCATTTAAAGTTTCCCCTGAGTTTTATTTGATTCTGCTGCTGAGTCGTCTAAACAAATGGGATTGAGGCTGTTTGTTTAATCAGTAAGTAACAATAACCTGCGAGTGTAATGCAATCTTACAATAGTTGTCTGAATTAATGGCAGCGTTGAGTGCAGCGCGCCGATACTTTGCAGCAGCAAGTTCGACTTATTCAATCATTATGACACAGCTCATTCCACTCAAGCTGAATCATGAATGTTTCATGAGCGCAGCATGTGTGAGTAGTAGCAGCGTGACCTACAGACCCACACATATTTAACACTAGATGGATCAGAGGCTGTTACCTTGATTACTAGTCAGTGATTCACGAGTAAACAGCAACAGGGCTTCATATCTGTATGATTCGAACAGACTTTGACCTGCAGATAGAGAACGGGTCACATCAAGAGCACAGCTTTGAGGGTGAAAAGCGAGATGAAGGAAGGTGATGAAAAAAGGGATTACACAAGTCAAGTGGTGGGAAAAGATTACAGTGTGACCTCGTGAAATGATAAACTGAAAGCTCTGCACAATAAGGGGGTGAACAAGGAGAAGAATGGAGTAGAGGGAAGACAAGGGCACCCACCAGAAGAAGAGGAACAGGAGTGGAGTTAAGAGAGAGCGAGATTAATAACAGCGGAGCCAGTGAAGTAGCACCTCTGAGCCCTGAGTGGGGGAGCTACAGACGACAGAGCCGAGACGAATTGCCACATTTTTAATTAATCGCTAACTCGCGCCTTCCCTCTCTCTACTCACTACACCACACTTGCTCAAGACAGGACAGACGTGTGCTGGCATAGCAAACAGCACAATGACGGAGTCTGCTTCTTGCCTCCGTCTTCGACATGCTGGGCTTACAGAAGTGAAGCCTGTTCTATGTACAGTACAGTTTGCCTTAAAGCACTCACTGCCAAGATTGAAACTGTACAGTTATCAACTGAGGAGAGATTCTTCAGCCCTGTTCGCACCTGGCATTAACATCCAGTGATCCGATTACAAGTGGACAGCTCTAACTGCAGGTGTGAACACACCAAGGGTAAGCTGAGGACGCATTTGAGAGATGATCACTCAGACCACATTTGGAGGTAGTCTGGGCCAAATATGGCCACATTTTTGTGGCACTATGTACACAAAATTACTACTTTGTACATACTCATTTGTGCACCAATGGCAGCATATTAAAGCACAGCTATAGGCAACAGCAACAGGCAACAGCAACAGGCAAAATTAATTCTCAAGTACACAGGATTCACACTGTCCATAGAGGTATATTACAAGTGTGTCAAACATCTTGGTTTGGTTTGCTAAGGAATAGACCCTGTCTATATTGTTTTGATTGCTGATTTTTGATGTATGTGTTTAGAGTGGGGAGGTGAGGTCCAACCACAAGTGGTCACTTGAGATGTATGAGGAGATGCATACTAATTTAAGGTGTGAACGGACGTCTTAGAGCTGTCCAATTGTGATTGAATCACCCGAGACACATGTTAATGCCAGGTCTGAACAGAGCCTGTGTGACGTAACTGGATGTTCAAGTGAAGCAGCTCTGAATAGCTCAGCCAACACAGCTGCTGTCATGTATTATTGTTTGAGTCAAATATTTCTCTACACAGTGTATCTATAATTCTGTGAAACACATACTGTCTTCTAATGTTACTTCAAAACCTCATTACAGTATAAATGCAAATGTTTTGTGTTGCTTTGCAATGCTCTGCCAAGTACTGTCAAAAAATGAGACATTAGCATTTAAGCATTAATGTGGAGCTGAGGCAGTTAATGACTCAATGTCACAACTAAACAGTGGTGGAAGAACTATTCAGATTATTTTCCTAATTTTCCTAATTTCCTAATTTTATTGAATACTCTATAAGATAATCATGCATTTTATATGCAAATTATGATCTGCAGATCAATCATTCCCTGTATCTTGAAAATAAAAGTAATTACAATAAATGTTTTTACATAATGTTTTTGAAGAAGTTTTTTTTTGACCTTGAAAACAGTCAGACTGTCGTAACAAGAAAAACAACAGCATCATTTCAGCACCTGGCCAGAATATTTGTATTCAAGGGATAAAGATTTCTCGAAAAAGGTGGAAGTAGAGTGAATAAGTCAGGCTTCTACATCCAAATGTAACACAAATTCTAACCGCATTTCCAGAAAATTGGCAAAAAACAATGCAAACGAATGTGTGTCTCTAGAAACTAATGTTATGCGAATATTTGGTTGGTTGATTCATTCAAATAAACACCAGGTGGTCCTAATTCTCCTTTTGGGTGCCATTAAACCATTGCAGAAGAAGGGTGCAACATGAAGATTCTTTTTATAATGATTCACCATATTTTCCTCCTCTGCCAAATGTAAAAGATTTTTTGAAAGATTTTTTAATTTAATTTACGGTATTTGCTTTTTTTAAGGTGCAAATTCAAAAGGTGCATGAAAGCAGGTGGACGGAGACTTATTTATTGAATATGGCCACAAGTCCACACAGAGGGAAGAGGTCAGGGATGATGGATGATTTTGAACCTAATCATGGTCCCACGTCCCACCTACAGTCAGCCCTGGTTTCTTTTGACTACAACCATGATTGTTCCTTTTCCTTAACAAAGTGTGTTAGTATTGTAACCGTGATGATGATCAATTTTAACCCAAATACTAATATTTTCCTTACCTTAAAATTAACCAAGTAGTAATTCATTTTTTTTGCAAACCTAACTAACCCTTAACCTGACGTTGTATTTCTGAAACAGTGAGTTGTAATGGTTTTGGAAGGCAAACACAAATGATGTGGATGGGGCGACAGATCAGAAAACATTCTGTATTATTTTAGGGGTCATATACACACAGCGTATTTATAATGTATTAAGAAACATTATGTGTGGTAGTCGTCAGTCTTTTCTGAGCTTTTTTTCTGAGCTTACAACCAAATGAAATTGGCTCAGGTATCATCATGTGACATAAGTGTGGAAAACTAAACACTTAACAACAAGCAGTTGTATGGTGGAGATGCGGCAGATTCTGTGACCAGATCTCTCCTCCGCCTGTGCAGAAACAACCATGTGTTCTCGCGCTGCACAGTATGTTGGTGTGTTCCTGTCGTCTTCCTTGAAGCAACTCTCAGTTTGTGTGGCTGTTCAACAGTCAGCGACAGTGACTGGAGCACGTGCAAATTGGAAAACATCTCCTCCCACTCCCGCTTATCCACCCACCCAAGGGGAAAAGGTCAGGGATGTTCAGTGCTAACAACCCTCTGTTCCATGTCACAGTGTAGGCCAGGTGTCAACCATACTTAATGAAGAGATGGGCCCCATCGATTTTCAGTTTGAACTATCGATCTGTCAATCTGCACCAGCAACGAGGCATCCGCGATGGCACAGAGACTTGTTAATAGATACTGTCACTCTAAAAGTGCAATTTAAGTTTAGGGGGTGTACACTGGAGTTCTGTCCAGGGTGTACCCCACCCTCACCCGTTGTCAGCTGGGATTGGCTCAAGCCCTCCCCAATTTGGATAGGCGGCATATATAATGGATGGATGGATGGTCGCACACTGGATGAAGAAGAAAAGATGTAAAGGTTTGTGTTGAAGCATGGAAGAGAGTGGAGAAAAGACAGAGTATATATAGTGCACCGAAAGGAGGCAGGTTGAGATTTTTAGCTCTGGTTTGTCTCCAGTCTGCAGTTTGGGAAAGAAGAGGAAGGGAGGGAGAGACGTGGTGAACATGTCAGCTTGTCATGGGGGAGACAAGCCAGAGAGGGCGCGGGAGGACAGAGGACGCGAGAGAGGAGGAAGGTGTTGTTTGAGGCAATAAATCGGAGATGTTGTTGATGCAGTGACAGAGCTGACAACAAAATGCTGTCACTGCCGCTGAAAATCCAAATCCCTGTATGTTTGGCCTTCTTTGGAAAACAGTAATATATCAATCTGAGGATAATTACAGCTCTGTGATCTGAACACTGTTCCAGCGTTTCATTTTCCTCTTTATCTTCCCTCCATTCACTGCTCTCCCCGTGTCTTGCCTGCATTTCCTACACTTCTCTCTCTTATCATTCTCACTTTCACCCCTCATGTTTTTTCAAACCTGAAACCTCACAAAAACCATTTGGACGGGATCCAAGGGCACATTATAATTGTTTGCATTGTTTATAATCCCTTTAAAATATGATAAGCAGGTTTTGTCATGCAGTCTTCAATGCCTCGCCGCAGGCAGCAGGGTTAGCCTTGATGGAAGGACAGTCATCTCCACCAAACTTTGACTCGCTGTGATCTGTCTATAAAATGAATGGCTGTAAAGGTGAGCAGGCGGCCGAGCACTGCAGCAGCATCAATATCATTAACAGCAAGCAGAGCCTCTTTCTCTTAATATGCCCATTAAATTTAAATAAGCTGTTCTAATACATATCTCTTTTTCTCATTCTGTCTCTTGCTCCATTTTCTTTATTGCATCTTTCTTTTTCTTATGAGCTTCTCCAATTCTTTCCCATTAATTCTCAGATTTCAAATTAAGCTTATGCTCACAATAAGATGGTGTTTTATTGATGGTATCACATTTGCATCCCATCAGAAGCCTGGTCCTCTTCAATGCAAATTAATAGGGATGAAAAGGATTTTGCTTCATGGCGTCAGGGGTGTTTTTTAAACAGAATACATGATTCAAAAAGCTGTCAGAAAAAAAAATCTTCAATGTATGGTTTTTTGTAGCGAGGATGTGCTCCTGGTTTTTGTTCAGGGGAATTAAGGAATCACCCTGCTTTATGTCCGGTCTGACACTTAGAGAAGACAAAAGGGAAATGGTTGTCATCAGGAACAAAGTGCCTGTGACCTTTGAAGCAAGCTTTGATATTCACCCCCTCTCTTCCTTTCCTCCCACCGCCTCGCCACTCTCGCCCATACCTCCCTCTCTGTCTCATTCTGTCTTTCCATCTAATCTTCCCCTCCATTCACACTCAATCACCTGCTCTCTCTCTTTTTTTTAACTCTGTGACCTTCCTCAGACCACACTTTCCTTTCAGCCTCTGTCTATTTCCTCATCCCTCTCCTCTTCTCCTCTAGTCTTATTAGCCTCCGGATAACCCGTCAAAGCCAAACCTCAATTTCCTCCAAATGATGGCAAAAAAAAATCCTTAATTGCAATGCTCTCTTTCATTTTCCTTTTTTTTGGGCCATAATTTCCTCTTTACAATGTTCTGTCTGCTATATGAGGCCCATGAGGAAGCCTAATGACTAGTAAGACTAGGGAGGAGGCAGCATCTCATGTTTTGCCACTGGTTTTCAGAGGTTAAACTGCGCAGTGTCGTTTGTCGACAGCCCGTCTGAACGTGTCCCTTTAGTGGTGGGATGAGTCAGCCTCGTTACACACCTCAGGGAGCACGCTGTGCCTTCTCCTTTTCCCGCTAAACAACGTCAATGGCCCTCTCCCTCGTTACATTAGATGAGCAGCGGGGGGAGCGGAGATACAAAAGCACTCCCACACAAATAGACAGAAGGGGTCACCCATGCAAACACACACACAAACACGGGCCAACAGACAAACACACAGCAGCTCATTATGTGTCCTTCAGGTTAATCTAATCCCCTCTCAGACGGAGACACAATTTTTCAATGCAAAGAGAAAAAGGAAAAGATGGGGAATTGTGTCTCCACCTGAATGTCCAGGTGTGAGATGCAGATGTCTCTGTATGCCCGCATGGATGCCTCTGTGTGTGTGTGTGTGTGTGTGTGTGTGTGTGTGTGTGTGTGTGTGTGTGTGTGTTTTTCTGTGCTTGCATCTCTCCAACTCCTATGTCCCCCTCAACCCCACTGCAACGAGCCCTGCATGTGCCACCTCATACCTACAGAATGCCGAGCAGACCCATTTGCCTCCAGCCTACACCCCCACCCTCCCAACCCCAGAGACAGCGTAAAGAGCAGGAGTCAATTGAAATGAATGGGCAACCCAGTGCAAGCTGGCTAGAGCTAAATGGAAATGTCAAGCTTGCCACAGATCCCTTTTGTTTGTCTGTAGCAGGCCCCGTCTCACTGGGGAGCCCAAACAGAATAATACCCAGTCACCGACAGTCAGCACCTCATTGTTTCTATTTCATGTCGCTCCTCTAAGTTTAGCAGTATATAGATAGAGAAGGAGAGAAAGTGAGAGAATCGACAGGCAGAGGTACAACAGAAAAAGCGAGGTGATGGATTAAAGATGTTGTCTGTTGTGTAGGATTTGCAATGGAGCTCAATTAGGAAATTTCTTTAAGCAGCTCAGAGCTTAGCAGGAACCGTTTCCCTAATACAAACAGGCATTGATAAGATCCCTTCCCTGGTGTGAATCTACAGATGTACATACAGTCCACACACTGACCTCTGTGAGAGGCTGCTTAATGGGAAATTATATGTAGTGAGAGTCAGTATGACAAAAGACAAAAGAGGTGTCTGGCAGTCATTAAAATGGACAGACCAGGCTTTTTAGACCTTTCTTTATTCCACAATGACCTTTCATGGGGGTATATGGATATAGTCAGAAATTAGGCAAAGGAATCAGCCTATTATTTTATTTCTTAATTCTGAAAATGCCACAAAATAGCAATGTATTTGCTATTAGATCTTTCCAGGAAGATATCTTCAAATAGCTTGTTTTGTCTGACCAACAACCTAGAACCCCCTAGATCAGCTTGAATAATAATTACTGCCATACTGTAATTTATGAGAAAAGCAACCAATCCAAACATTTAAAAAGCTGGGCCAAGGAAATGTTTAGAAATTTAGTTTCAGAGATCGCTTAAAAGATGACTGAAATGATTGGCTGGTTCAAAACCAAAATAACCAGAAAAACCAAATAATGCCAAATAATTGAGATGGCTAATGGAGGAATCGTTTCATCTCTAGCAGACAGCAACACTTGTTGCCAATTAAACTCTGAAAAAACAAAACAATAAAGAAGAAATGATAAGTTAAAAAAAGGAGTGATTTTGTAATAACAGGCAAAACACCATTTAGCATAGCATTCCTGTAACATTACTGGAACCACATTGGACTGTTTGCATAGAAAGAATCAAAATCAATGCAGCAGAATCAGGGGTAGCCTATCACCTTTTTATTCCACACATTCCTTTTCTGTGTCAAAACCTACATTACCCACAATGCAACTCAACCACAGACAGTTTTTGTTGGAGGCTCAGGTGTGCCTGAGCCTCAAGCAGAGGTAAGGAAGTTACAGAGGTCTGGTAAACTCACTTCTTTATAACTCCACGTTCCACAGCTTTTTTTTTATTTTTATCTTCAAACTTGTTTTTTTCACCTCAAACAGAAGCTGACTCAAATGACATTACTTGAGAACATTTATCAGACTTTGTGCAACACCATCTGGAGCCACATATTTGTACAATTGTCCTTACATGTGCAGCAGTAGTCCCTAAGACCTACAACATTGGTGAAGATCCTCTCTAACTCTGATATTTTTATGATTGAATACAGTGCTTGGACCAATCCTGCTGTATCATTTAACTAACGCTCCTCTTATTGTTGGTCAAACTAATGTATAATGATAGTCATCACCTTGATCACTTTTCAAACGCAATAAGAAATGAGCAGATTATGCTGCCAAACCTACATTCAGACAGAGGTTCTGTACACAGGTCTAATCAAAAAGAAAGATATTTTTCAAAAACAAAAAAAGTCTCAAAGAACCTGCAATTATTTACACTGGGGATTATTATAAACCTCATAATTGTTATTGTGAAGATCCATTTCATAAAATCCTGGGTTATTCTGGATTATTTTATGATCATGGCTCAAACTAACGCCCAGAAAAGAGGAAGAAACACACAGGCAGTGGATGACAGCAACTGAAACCAAATAATCAATAACCAAGATTCAACAGGAAAGCAATTTAACTTGTCTGTGCAGAGGTTAGTGGGATGTGCAAGCAGGGGTGACTGAGGTGGTGGGGGAGTGTGGTGCAATCCAGCAGCATACATGTACACATACATTGGCTTGTCGGGTCTTGTAAACTGCTTTGACATATCATTTATGGTTATTGATAGATCATATGTTAATGAATTGGTGCATCCCTAATGATCCGTGTGTTAGTGTGTGCATGTGCATGTGCAGACATGTCTTAATGTGTGTCTGTGTCTTCTGCTGCACATCCTCCAGTCTGGCAAGGACATCTTTAGTCATTATCTGGAGCCGGCTTTGTAATTTGTAATCAGCTGATAGTGGCTGAGGCTGTGAAGTGTGATGTACCAGACTCCAAGCTGCCATACCTAATCCAATCCCAGATCTATTACTGCAGAGGGAGACAGGACCATAGTACACACACACACACACACACACACACACACACACACACACACACACACACACACACACACACATACATGCTATATAGACAGTGACGGCTGCTAAGTGCATTGATGTCTCGGTGACGCTGCGAAGCAAATCAGTGTCAGAGGCATCTTCGTCTGAGGGAACAGATTGGACATGGCTTCATACTGCACCAGCAAGTTCCACTAAATGAGGCTGGTTAGCAATAGTATAGGACAGATGAATCATTGTGTGTATTTAATATGTGATTGTTGGTTTAGATAATTGAACTAGTAGCATGAAATACGAATCTTTTGATAATTTGGAAAAGTATTGATTTTCTCTAATAATGCCTCTGAATTTTACATTATGACGCATGTATTTAACGTACTTAATGACCTTGCACAAGCACACTAGTCACCTTTAAGAAAGTCCCAATATGCTTTTCCAGGATTATTCTTGCATCAGATCATGCATTTACAAAACTAGAGAAAAAGATTCCACCTGACAGAAGAATCCGCATATTGTCGCTGTTAAGAGAAAATCATGCAGTAATTAAGAATAAGTCACTGCAACATAATTTTTCGAATAAAGATGTTAAATACTTTTTTGTATGTTTTTTTTTTTTTTTGACAAGCCCGAAGCATTGACATTCTCACTGTGCCAATAGTGTGGTCTTATTCAAATAAATGGGGCAGATGTTTCTTTTTCTTGTAGAGATAATGTTAATCTAAACCTGGGCTTACTGTGTTTATCCACAAATGACACCTTAGTGTGGATTGTTGGTCATGGGATAACAAGTGGTTATAGATGGCAGATCGTTGATTGTAAAGATCAAGGAAGCCTTTCACATAATGCAGCAAAGGCCATCTTTGAACCGAGACAGGGGTTATGACTACCTCTTTTTACAGGACCAATGTTTCCACCTCATACAATGAAGACTGAGACATGTTGGTTAAAGCACTGAAAAATCTAGTAAGTGGTTGTTGAGTTGAGATTGTTTGATCTCAAAATAATGTTGTGATATGTTTTATGAGGCAAACAGGTAGAAGTCCTAAAATACCCCCCCCCCCCCCCGGCTAAAATAAAAGAGGGAGCACAGCCCTGAAATAAGTTTTAAAACGCACAATCAGTGATCAAAGCATCTCACACAGAGGCACTTTTACAGGAGCAGCAACCTGGAGATGAGGCATGACAGATCCGTTTTACCACTTTGTGGTGTGTGTGTGTGTGTGTGTGTGTGTCCTCAGTTTGAACAGAAAGGCACACTCAACTAGCAGTTGAAAAAGGGCCAGTCAGCTTTTATGAGGGGGTTTACCTACTAACAAATCTTGCTTAGTGTAAAAATGGTTGAAGGTACAGTGAGCAGCTCCATCAAAATTTGAAACTTTTTGTATTCTTTTTCCTGACAATGACATTTTTTTTTTTTTTTTTTGGATTTATCTGACTTTATTCTTTGTCTCAAGCTTACATATCCCATTAAACCACAGTGTAAACAAAGCCAGCATCTTCCTTACTCTCCTATCGGCTTGAACGTGCGGCTTGAACGTACTCACAACCTGGAACTGTCTGAGATGGTGGGAATAACCTGGGAATAATATGCACATGGTGACCGTCGGAAATGGGGAACAGAATAGGACAAGAAAGAAAGACTTGTAATGAGCTTGTTCAATTCAACTGCAGAACTGCAGTCCCACGTGAGAGACAGAAAGCTGTGCTCCTCCTGACTAATGCAGACCGCACAGGTCATGCTTTGGTAAAAGCAGCGGTGGAAGAAATCGCATCCAGACTTTATGTGTTCTTAGCAAAAAATAAAAGAATACTTCTTCGCCTCCTGGGCTATTTACCTGTTCTGTGCAAGAAAGTGAGAGGAAATAAATAAACCTAAGGTGGCGAGGGTAACATTTTATCTGTCAAGGTAGAAGAGAAGGTATGACAGTACATGTTGGGGAAATGGAGTAAAAATTTAAAAAGTGAGGCAGCCGGGGAGATGGGCTTTGTTTTAGGAACTAAATTGCTGGCAGAAGGGTGGCAGGCAGTAGTGAACTCAGCAGATTGCCAAGGCTGTGATTCTGCACGTTGCCCCCCTGTTTTTGTTGTGGCTTTACTCTTTATTAGAGATAACAAGTTGGCCAAAGGCAGAGGCAGGTGCTGCTTGAATTACACAGCAGGTGTAGATGAGGGGAAAAGGGAGTGGAGCAATAAGCAGGGGATGGATTACCGAGTAGGAGAGCTGGGTGAACATGGCAAATACTGGCTGGTGATGATAACAGATTTGAACCTTTTTGCATACAGTGGGCTTAAACTGAAGGTTTGGCTGCAAAGAGTTCGCCCAGTGTTTTCTTAGACCTGGTTGGTACCAAAGTGGTGCTGCTGATGGTGCTGAAAAGATTCCACAAAACGCTTTCCCTTTTTTTCCTCTCCGTTTGTTTTGTTTGTACTGCATTGTGCTTGTGTTAGCACCTACACTACTCGTTTTGTCCACTGCATTGCTATTGCTCTCAACTGTATCTCTGTTGTTTGTTGCTGGCTGGATGAATGTTGCCCCTTTTCAATTACCTGCCCACTAACACTCAATTTTCTCTGTGTCCCTCCCTGACCTAACCTGTGCCCTTTCCTTTTCCAATCTCATCATGCTTTTTCCTTTCTCATTATTTCACTATTTCCTCTGTCTATCTACTTTCAATCATCTCCACACTTCCTCCTTCACCATCCCTCCTACTCCTCCTAGCTAACATCCTGACAGTGGTCATCCTGTCTCAACTGGTGCTGCGTCGTCAGAAGTCCTCCTACAACTATCTCCTGGCTCTGGCAGCCGCTGACATCCTAGTCCTGCTCCTGATTGTTTTTGTCGACTTCATATTGGAGGACTTTATTTTGGCCACGCCGCTGCCTCCATCATTAAACAGCGCAGTCCAGGTCCTGGAGTTCTCCTCCATTCACACCTCCATCTGGATCACCGTACCTCTGACCATTGACCGCTACATCGCTGTTTGCCATCCACTGCGCTACCACACAGTCTCCTACCCAGCCCGCACACGAAGGGTGATATTTGCAGTGTATATTGGGTGCTTGCTCTCTGCAGCTCCTTATTACTGGTGGCCTGAGCTGTGGCACAGCCTGCCAGGAATGGGCAGTGGTGGTGGAGTAGGAGGAGGTGGAGGAGGAGAGAGCAACAGGAGAACCGTGGCCCAGCATGTGCTGGTGTGGGCCCACTGTGCTACCGTCTACCTCCTCCCCTGCACCGTCTTCTTCTCCCTTAATGCTGTCATCGTGCGCAAGTTACGCAGGCGCCGTAGCTGTTTCCGTCTCCGTGGCTACTCCACCGGCAAGACCACCGCCATTCTCCTCGCCATCACGTCCATTTTCGCTGTTTTGTGGGCACCCCGCACCCTCATGATCCTTTACCACTTCTACTCCCCTCCTCCAGCCTCACAAGGTGCCGGCCGACTGCTCCACATGCTCACTGATCTGGCGAACATGCTCGCGTTGCTCAACACTGGCGTCAACTTTTTTCTCTACTGTTTCATCAGCAAGCGTTTCCGGGGCATGGCAGCCAATGTGCTGCGAGCGCTGGTCCATTGCCGGAAGCAGCCGCCACCGTTCTACGCCAGCCACAACTTCTCCATCACAAGCAGTCCCTGGATCTCACCAGCCAATTCCCACTGCATCAAGATGTTGGTGTACCAGTATGACAAAAATGGGAAGCCCATCTGTATTTCCTCTTGAGTCTTCAGCCACCAGCAGCTGCCCCTACCCTCTGTCCTGAGGGAACATATTTGGGCTTTGTCTCCGTGGCAACCAGCTTTGCCCGCATGGGACTCTTTGAGGTTTTAAAATGTCAACACGCCCGGAGAGCACAGACATGACAGTCTAGCTAGCTCTGTGCGATAACAAAGTGATAGGCTAGCGAGGTGGAAAAGCAAACAGCAGATGCGTGCTTGGCAGACCTCTCATGTTCCATAAAGTATTCACAAAGCAGCGTCCAGCATCAAATAGATGTTGATTGTTTCGTCCATGCAAAAAAAAAAAAAAAAGTTACTGTAAGTGACTGACTGCAGCTTGAGTGAGCAACTGATGAAAGGATATCACCGCCATCTATCACTGACTTTTATGAGCCACCATTTGTAACAGCGCTAGAGTACAAACTGACCACTAGATGAATCCTTGGTGAGGCATCAAATGCCTTGGTTTCTTTATGGACGCTCTCTGTTGTACACTGCCGCCAACACCGAAGAGCTTTGAACAGCTGCACCTTCGCTCTGTTGGCAGTCATTTCAACAAAGGAGAGATCCAGTCAGAGTCTGGCCACTAAACATCTCACCTCAAGGGGTGATTCACTCAGGCAGAGCCACTGACGGTGTGTCCACCGCCCATAGCTCTGACTGTCTCTCACGCAATGTAAAACAGCGCTGTCATTTCCACTTTAATATGCAGAGGTGTCTCAAAGGCATGTTAAATGGGGCTTTTATAAAATGAACAGCCCTAGTTCATCCTGGCAGTTCAGGTCACCTACAAATCAGTGCTCGCTATGAAAGACCAAGTTATCCCACATCCAAGCTCACAAGTTGCTGTAGGATGAGTAGGTGCTCTGCTTATTGTTTGTTAAATATTTATTAATGGTAGACTTGACTGTTATTGTAGCCTCACAAAAGTACAAGACAAAAAATATGACTTGGGGTCAGTTATGGCACCAAAGTGTCATTACTCTAGTAATCACATTTCCAATATTAGGAAGAGGAAATTTCTGCTATTAGTAGATAGTCCTCTATTAATTATTAATGGTCCTTGATGACTTACTGTTAGCCATTTTCTGGATGATTGTAATGAATGTAAATGAAAATCTCTTTAACCCTTTATCTGTCTGAGAGACTGAGTAAGAGAGAGAAAGACAGAGAGGACAGAAGAATTTGCTCTGATCCCTTTGGTTTGTTTCCCCCGTCCAAGGTTTTCTGTGCCACAATGCAACAGTGAATTTGGTCTCAGGGCCACAGTGACACAGTTCAGCTCTATTTGTTCTGCTGGTGCTGGTTGATGGCAGTTTAGTAACATTTTACACCGAAACACAGTCACATACATCAACTCTGTCTCAGTGTTGCCCAAGACACACACACACCCACACCCACATGCACACACACACACATGCACCTTGCACTGGATTTGGCCACAGAGATCACTGCACATCCATTCTGCAGACACCTTGGGGCATTAGAAGTATTCATCTATCTAGCGAGAATGGAGCTGAGCCAAAGGGCAGATTTCTGCTAATACCTGCCTGGAGGGATCAGACACTTCAGGCCTTTTTTTTAATGGATAAGGATTTAAATCTGATGAATGTTAGGTGTGTCTGTCATAGCTGATAAAGTCATGCCCTCCAAACTCTTGTTCAACAGTCAAATGTCTGAGGTTCTTTAAAGGATGACTGCCCGTGTGCTGTTGCTCCTTGTCTCACCGTAGCAGCTATTAAAGCAAAAACTGGCTGTGGCAGAAATTTGGGGGGAAGGGTTTCACAGTGTTGGTCATTTTTCACATCAGGTATATTAACATTGAACTTACCATTTTCACTGCTGAGATATGAGGACATGGTGACTCAGCAAGTCACAGTTTAACAACAGAGATGCTGAAACACTGCACAGCAGTTTATAATACTCACTCACACTCATACAAAATTATCAGGGCAGCAGCTATTTTATCTTTTGTCACGACGATTGCAAGGTGAACAGCAGAGATATGCCATTGACATTACAAGGTAATTCACCTTTTCGCATTTCAGCAAAGGTTGATCTTGCAGCCCTAAGCATTCAAACAAATGAAAAAGCTGCACTGATGTCTCATATCAGCCAGTCTTTTCTTCAATCTAATTACACCCAAATATAGTCCTATGTTGTCAATTCATAGTATTTTTACCCTCACATGTTCAACTCATATGACTGTAACAACCGTCATGAGATATACTGTGATGTGAACATTGGCAAGATGTAAACATGGCCCAACACTTCTTTCCATCCCATATATTTGAACATGGCAACAGTACATATACATATGCTTTTAGATGAGTCACGATCATGAACCGTAAGTGTACCATACCATTTTGTAAAAATATTTTACAAAAAAAGAAGATAAAAAGAAAAGCAAATGCTAAGATAAACAGAGAACAAGCAATGGACATTGTAAAAGCACATCACTGAAGGATTTTAAAGGTTATAAAACAACACAATCAATTGGTGATTGTCTCAGATCAAATAGGAATTTTAACCAAAACTACTGGTACCAGGATGTTAATGTTTCCTTGAGTTTCCAGTCAGAGCTACATTAAAAACAATTTTATTGTGAGTGCTGTATTTGCACAAATCCTAACCATTGGTTTATGTGATAGTCTCTCCAATTTCTTTTCCAATCAAACCAGAGTAAACCTAATTCTACAACGGCAAAACTCCCCATTTTTCAGTTCAGTTGTGCACCCAGGCCAAAACTGGCTCCTCCGCTCTCAGTTCCCATTTCTTTGTTCCTCCCAAATTGATTTTCTTCAAAACTGCAAAGTGAAGGAGGCAGTGCCAATTGCCACCTGCTCCTCACCTCCTTCACTCTGCAAACCTCCCACTCATCCCTCTTTTCCTCCCACTTTATGTCAAATCCACTTGTTCAAAGTTAATTTCACAAGTGTCCTCTTTACTCATTAACCGATTACCTCAGAGTCTTTTTTGTTGCATGTGCATACTGAGCATATTGCTCCATCATTTCTTATCAGAAAATTGATCCATGCTGCTGGGGAGCTTGAGCAGAAGCCGGTGGATGTCGAGCGTTATTTGATGGAGATGAACAGCCTAAAGGTCGATAACCAGTAATCACTCAGCAAGTTCCTTGACGCCCCCTCCATCCACCCCCCACCCCATCCATCAAAGTCATGCTCAGCAGGACATTACATTATATTTAGTGTAAAGGCACTAAAATATGAGCTTTAGTGCTAATCATTATTGTTTAATGAACAAGACTAATCATCATTAAGTACAATCACAAAAAAAAGGTTTTGGCTTCAGCCTGAGGAGCTCATGCCATAACCATGACATTCACTTCACGTGCGAACCCCATCCAGTGTTTCGGCCATGTTAATGTGACATTTGTGCGAAAGCCAGTGCCTCATTCCCACTGCCTCCAGGGAATGAGGCAGGCATGCTGGGAAACCAAAGCAGAGGGATGAGTTGGGGGGGTGTCACATGCAGGTGTCCCTTCGTCTCCCACGTGAGGCACTTGGAAGCAGGAGGGAGGGTGTGTGTGTGTGTGTGTGTGTGTGTGTGTGAGGGGGGTTGTTGCCAAGAAATCTTCCCCATTATGAGGGAAAAAAATGCCTAGGATCCATATTTTCTTCAGTCAGATATTAAAAAGATAAACAAACATAAATCAGTCAAAGGGGAAATTTGTATTTTCTCTCTCACACATCCTGCTCTTTTTCTCAGTTTCCTCTCCGTCTCTCTCTATCTGCTTAGCTCCACAGTGTGTGTGTGTGTGAGTGTGTGTGTGTGTGTGTGTGTGTGTGTGTGTGTGTACATAAAGCCTGTGTTAGACAGAGGGAAGCTTTAAAAAGTGTTTGTGCCATAGGACCTGTAATGTATGAAATCAAATATGTATTTATACTCAATTATGATGAATAGGCACAGTATTCTAACAATGTATCCATGAATGTACAACTGACGCTTCTGGCATTTTTGTTGGTATTTTTCTGATTGTGATTTTCTACACAATGACCTTTTTTGAGCAGTCTTTTAACTCTCTCCATGGCAGTGTTTCAAAACTGTGTTTTTTCGATCGTACTGGAGTGATTATAGGCTTGCATAATTCAGTTTTTTTTTCTTCCTAATGAATGTATTGATTGTATAAAGAGTATGTATTACTGTGCTGTGAGAAAGTATGCAGAAAAGTATTGGCCAATATCAATATTTTTGATCAAAGAAATAAAGAACATCTCTAATGACTGAGATTGAGTGCTGCTGGTGATCTGTGTCTTTTTTTTTCTTTTTTTTAGAAGGTGAAAGAAACAGAAATTGAGCCTTGACATCACTTTCAATAATGTAATCAATATTAAGAATAACCACTATATATCTTTCAAACTTCAATCAATTGAAGTGTGTGTGTGTGTGCGTGTGTGTATTAATACACACACGCGCACACACACACTGTTTACTGGTTGGCCTTACAGGGGCTTTACTTGGGGCCCAAGAGGTGAGGTCGTCTCCTGGACCAGAGCCTTTGTTTAAGTGACTGTTAGTATTTCTTGTTGGAAAGTTAATCAAATGACTAAAAAGTGACAGAAATGGACCACAAAGAGACACAAAACAACAGTGAAGAGACACAAAAGAAGTACAAAGAGATACAGAAAGACTACAAAGAGAGTACAAACAGACAAAATGAGCACATAGAAAACTACAAAGATATGCAAGACATGCACAAATATACACAAAGCAAGTCCAAAGAGACACAAAGTGACTATAAGACAGAGACAGAAAATGACTCCAAAAAAACAGAAAACACCTACAAAGAAACACAAAACAGATACAAGACGACTGAAAACAGACACAAAATGTTTGAAATTGAAAGAGACTCAACACAATCATGAACATACACAAACTTAACCTACTACAAAGAAAATGTGTTCACCATGTTCACCACAGTGTGTGTGTGTGTGTGTGTGTGTGTGTGTGTGTGTGTGTGTGTGTGTGTGTGTGTGTGTGTGTGTGTGTGTGTGTGTGTGAGAGAGCGTGATAACAGTTTGTTATAATTCAGGGGGATACACTGTACAATGCAGTGACAAACAGGGCTTTGTTGTTCCACAGCAGCAGCTCAACTGTAACAATCCAGGTGATAATCACAAGCTCAGAGTGAGAGGAGGGATTCAGCTGTGTGTGTGTGTGTGTGTGTGCGTGTGCCCAATTAAAGTCTTGACAGCAGCACTGACTCAGCTGACACTTTGTCCCCGTCAACGTCAGGATAAGTGTTCATGATAACAAACACTAAAGAAGACACTATTTTATTTATCTATAATCACCTCTGATTGAAGTTGAAGCAACACAAGTGAGTCTCATCTTTCAAACTCCCCCTGGTTACATCCACAGGCACAGTCAGCCAATCCCTGTCTTGCTCATATTTACTGTCTACCAATATCAATGCACACAGCTCACGATCAGCCAATCAACAATTCTCTCTCTCTCTCAAAAAAAAAAAAAAACCTGCCAAATTTGGCTCACTGTTCACTGACATTTCCCTGCATAAACATTCAAGTCACCAGCATCTGAAAAAAAGGATCAGTGTGTCTGTGAGACAAACTGCGAATGGCCGCTTTGAATACATCCACATCACCACATTGTATAAGCTGAGGTCATCCACGATGTGATATAAAGTAGGTCTGTCTGATAAATGTCCTGTCAGCTGTTAACCATCTCTCATGTGAAGCTTATGCAACAGATGAAGAGAGAAAACGAGAGAATGAAGAGAGGAAGATTGAAGGACAGGGAGAAAAAACAGAGCCAGTGTGTATGTCTTCGTGTGTGTGTGTGTGTGCTTACGGCCAAGTCTTAAGAGTGTGTTGCTGCAGTAATAAAGATGGATGAGCCCTTCTGCTGCTGCTGTGATTGGGCCGCTGCTGGTTGTGTGTGCACACGTGTGTGTGGGTGCACATGCAAAGGTTTATTTATTTACTTATTTATTTATTTGTACCTCAGGCTGACATGTGTATTTTGCAGTCACAGAGGCAGAAAAATGTGAAAGAAAAAAAAAGGTGAGAAAAATATTACATCTTCTGAAAATCACGGGAAAAAGACATCTCTAAATCCATGTGAAGTTTATTTATTATAAATGTCTGTCAATATCCAAAGCAGGGACTATAAATCATGCAATGAAGGGCCAAGAGTCTGCAACAACCAAACGCTACAGTTGTTCTTTCTGTGGCAAATTCTGCTTCAGTTATGTTTTAATTAAGCCACTTACTCACATACAGATAACAGTGATTCAGTTTGCTGCTCATTTTAACAGAAGCCAAAGAATGTGTTTAAAATGTATTCAGTGACATTTAGTCACTGAGTGATGACAAAATGAGCAAAATTAACAATAATCACACTGTCACCCACCCTGTTACCCAGATTCTTTGTCTATCTCTCGCTCATAATCATATGATACTGTGAGATGTTGCAAAGGCATTAATATAAATGGTCTTCTTATTCCAAGCTGCAAAGCTCTTAAGGCGTAGTCACACTTACAATAATAAAATTAACAATGGATGAGTTCCATTTAGCTGCTTCAGTCTCAGGGTCCTGGTATTGTGTATATTGGCTTAATGTCACACTAGGTGGGTTTCCATTTCCATCCACCTGCCTTTAGGCACATTAACAACCTCAGCAGAAACATCAAAAAATCGACAAAATCTCAAATTATCACTAAAAGATTAATGGCACCCGACTGGAGAATTAGCTGCACCAGCTGTTTTTCCCTGATATGTCTAACTCCTAATATTCACATAACAGCAGTGGAAGGAAACAGCTTGAAGTTGCATTTTCTTAAGCAGATTTTCTCAGTTTTGAAACAGAGCCATTGTTAATGTTATTAGTTACACCTGTGCCTTTCCTACCATGACAAGCCATGACATGTCTGCTGTGAAAAAGGCCAGTTGAGATATTTTGCTTTTATGATGTCCTCACTAAATGTAAGGTGTTAATTAAGTGTGTGTATCAACATTTTCAACAATAGGGACAGCAGTTTTCTGGCACTGTGTGATTATATTTTTTCCTGTGATGAGTGAATAATGAGTTCCTGAGCTTTAATGATGTTAACCGAGGATGATAAGTTATGACCCAGTTCTGGATTATAAAACATTTGTGGTCATTTCTAGAGGAAGAGCTTCTCACGTTGACAGAAAACCTTGTGTGCATAAGACAGGATACACAAACATTTAGGAGCGGGGCCTCTACTTCCCCCCAAATCCTTGAATCTCTGAATGAAACCTGTAGGATCGATGGTATCACAAGCAGCGCTGAGATCAAGCGGGACTGAGATTGAGCGCTGCCCAGCACCAGCCTCTCATGTCAGACCTCTGCTATGGTTTGATTGAAACCAGACTGAACATTTTCAAAGAGTTCTTATCTGTTCACAAAAACTAGATGAAAAAATGTTAGATGATTATAAGTTACTTTTTGTTGTACTGTAGTAAAAGGACACTTTGATATCTCTGAGACTTTAACTTCATGAAGCTGTAAACCTGGTCTAGAGAGACGTGTAGAGTTGGGTCTTGATCCTTAGTGTGATAAGCAGTGGTGGCAACCCTTGCGCATTATAATTAGTCATTTGATTTGATGCTACTGTAATATCGCAAATTTGCTTAATGGATCTTTTACAAAAAAGAGTGTGAGCAGAAGGCAGACTCTAATGGAGGGAGATTTCTAAAATAATTTATGGACTCAACAAAGGTTCTGGGATGGTGATGATTATCATTTATGTGCTTGGCATCTACTAATCGCACTCGCATTGCAAGTAAGTCCACTTAACCTTGAGGAGGCATCACCAAAATGCTAATGTAAAATAAGATATATTGACATGGTAACAAACATTAACAGTCCCTGCAATGCCAACGTAAAAGCTACAACCGTGCATATATTAATGTTTACTTTTGTGTGTTGAAGAGTTTGTGGCGTATTTGCTAACACACAACAGATGTTCCAGCAAATTGTCGCTCCTGATATTTTCCTCACAAAGATTGAATTCATTGCAGAGCTACTGTGCTGTTGTGTTGGATTGCATTAAATTGTTATCGTGTCTGCTTGAGATCAAAAAAAAAAAAAAAAAAGGCAGATCTGTCTTGGGATTCAGCTGATGAGGTTCAAGTTCTTCACAGGGAGAAGTGCTGAAATATTACCAACAACTGATTTTTAAACAAGTTTCATAATGCAGAGATCACTGACTGGCACAGCACAAGACATCAGTAACACTTTATATCTGCAAAATTATAGTCACTGGAGTGTCACACCTGAGCCTCTCTCTGACTGAGACTGCAGCTGGTGGAAAATTATGCCTTCAGAATGACAAAATTATGCTCTGGGGTGATGAAGCTTTAGAGCAGTTCCTTAACTGTGAAGGTTTATATTAAGGGACAAGGTGACTCAGTCAAACAAGCTGTATTGTTTCAGGTAGTATAATGAAACACAATAAGGTTTTTCAGCAGTAACTTCTTTAACCCCTACTCTTACTGCACAGAGAACCAATTCACCAATTCATTTTGAAAGCACAACAACCAAAGGGGAAACTCCAATACTCAAACGGCCAACCAACTGTGCAGTCTCATCTCTCAGTCACACGGCCTTTGGCAGGCCAGTGGTGTAATTTCATCAGTCACTCAGTCAGCCATGGACGTTCATGTTTATAGAGCTGGTCCCTCTAATGTGGTCCAGCCAAAAATTACCTTCAATAAGTCCATGTGCTTTTGTTGTGATCCAAGTTGTCATTTGATATTTTGGGAGGTATAAACATGCCTGCTAACTAAGACATGTCAAATCTACTAATACTTTGTTGCTACCTTTGTGCTACTTTAACAAGCAAACCTGCCGAGCTCCTCTCCTGACAATAGCTTCCTGTAGCACTCATGGCTTTTATGTGATAGAGGGAGATGTTGAATCCATGCTAATCCCCCTTTCATCACACCTAGTCCTTCTCCCCAGCTGCATCGTTTCTGACTGTGAATACCTGCCTGTTGAATGTATTACCTGCCGGGCAACACCTTCTGCTTTCATCTAGCTAAACACACCACCTTGATGTTGGAGTAGCACTTAATTCAGGGTGGTTAGAGCATCAAACAAACTGCCAGTCCAAACAGCCACAAAAACAAAAGGTCACCTGTGAAGTTGATGCCGGCAGTAGGCGTGCATTTTTTTCCCCCTACATGTGTGGGTGAGATATTTTGCACATGCACCTGTTAACGTTTGCATGATAAAAGATTTGCTGAAACACTGAAAGACCACAAAGCATTGCATATTGACCAGAGAATATTCCATGTGATGCACTGTGGTAACCAGACAAAATGAAATACACCCCCATTTATTTGCACAAAACCTTCATTTCTGCATGAATTCCTCTCCTTGGTTTTAAACAATCAACTGAAATATAATGAGAGTGTCCAGCAGCTGACATTAAAGCTATGACGCATGGACGGAAAAGATTCTCCTTGCTTTCCTGAGGCACACATTGTGAAATGATGGGAAATAAAGGATGGTCACAGGTTTAATGAGACAGAGGAACTCCTCTTGAAACCCAGTGTTGCCACCACTATTCATCCACTCTCTTTGGCCTCCCTCTCCCCCCTCCTCCTCTAGTCCAAAGGTCTCCTCCAGGTCAGAATTGCACAAAGGTGCAGCAAATAATGGATGAGATTGTATTACTCTACCATCACCTTTCTTTAATGATGACCTCTCTAGCCACTCCTCCTCCTTCTTCTTACTTTCTCCTTTCTCAAGAGCTGTCACTAATCTTGCAGCAGCTTTTAGCCCTCTCTCTATTTAATCATAATGCAAACAGTGTATGAAAATGCGAGAGCAAATGGCAGCAACAGTAATCCATCACAACACTGGAGCCGAGAGGGAAACTGCATATCTGATGAGGAGTAGAAACAACACAATACAACAACATTTTGCTGATCAGGTCCATTTTTCTTACAGGTGCTGATTTTCAAACAGTAAACCCACTGACCCAGCTTTTGAAAATTTCCCTCTCTGCTTTGTAATTCAGTGACACTTAATAGATTTTGCATCTAATTGATGAAAAAGTTTGTTTTCTACTAAAATGCAGAGGTGGTGTTGATTCATTATAACTGAAAGTGGGAAACTGGCTGCAAAGTCTATCACTGTGCATAATGAAATGGATGATAAAACCAAAACCATGATGCTGGATTTATCAGCATGGATTTACAATTTGCTGATGGAAGCAAATAGGCAAAATGTGACCCATAAAACATGACAAATATGTTTGTGTAAGTATGGGTGTGCATTTAATGTGATGTTGGTCTGATTAAAGGAATCATTTTACACCTATTCAATTCTTGTGAGGAGGCGGATGAAAAGGTTTCCACTTTATGCCTGTACCATACATATGAAGCTAACTTAGCTTAGCCCAAAGATTGGAAACATCTGTGCATATCCATCTCTTCTTATCAAAGAGACCAGGGGATTAAAACCAGTAGAAACACCAAGTAAAGCAGTGTCACTTCAAAAATCAGTGATTCACCGGCGCTGTATGGCAGACACAAGGGAAGCACTGGGATCTTAAACTGCTAATCTAACTGCAAATTTATGAACCAGACATTCTGGAGCTTTTTACCAGCAGTCAAATGATCCGCAGAGGTGCGTTCCCCTCCATAACAAATGCACAAAGGGATTAAAACCGTTAGAAAAACCGATTAGCAGTGTCACTCTAAAAATCAGTGATTCGACACAGACACAACGTCTTGGAATAGCTGGAAACTGAGACTACTTACCTTTGTTTCTTTGATAACTTATTGACCACACATTCAGGATGTTTTTAGAGGCACACCATGTAGCTGCTAATGCACCAAGCAGGCAAGTCCTTGCTGGAGTCTTTACTGCATGTCAATTCCCTTCTCTCTTTAACTCTTTACCAGTTTTTACTAGCAGCCGACCAGCAGAGGTGTCCTCCCTTCCATAACAAATGGACCAGAGGGTTAAAAGAGACAACAAATGAAGCAGTTCCACTTCAGAAATCAGTGATTTGCCGATGGTCTTCGGTGGACACGGGGCATCTTGGAGACGCATGGACATCCATGAGTGGATGGGACCTGAGGTGCCTAACATTTGCCTGGCTTTTTTATCTGATAACTTCAGATCCAGATGTCCGATGACTAAAATGCTTCATTCAGTTAAAATATATATTTGAAAACAACCAAGGTATAAAAAGTGCATCTAATAATGTGGCTTTTTTTTTTTTTTTTTTTTATTGAAAAACATTCAGGAGAACCATGGCATTGACACATGCGCATAGGGAATTTGACATCATTTAAAGGTGACTAAATGAAACTGGCCATTATCTTTAAAATCACAATTTCCTTGGTTTGGAAATTGCTAGAAACATTTGATATAATGTACATACAATAAATATATAACATAGGTCTAGTCATTTTTAGACATTTGAATGTGGAAAAGTTACATATTATATCTTTAACCTGAAGTCTCTAGGCCACAGTCTATGTTGCCAACACCTCTCCATACAACATCTACCTAAACTTTTTTGGCTTTTCAAGCACAAATTGCACAGCATATAAATAGTGCAAAGTTCTGGTTGACGTCCATGTTTATTTTGGTACAAGAACAATGGAGTTTTTGTTGGATTTGTGAGGTTGTGTACTGCTGGAGCTCCAGTCATTAGTGAGCAGTCACTCAGCAGTGTATTTATTCAGTCTTAAGGTTTATTCTCCTTCCTGACAGTCAAAGACCAACAAATCAAGTTAGTGGAAACTTGTGCAAGCAATCTTTATGTAATCTTCTTTGTATGTTTCAGCTTGTCCTCAGGTTTGTTTCAAGCTTTAGGTATGTGAGTGGTACTCATATTCTCATCTAACACTATGCATACCCAAAATGTCAAACTAAACATTAAGTGATTATCAGTACTAATAAAGAGCAGTGGTGCAGCTGCTGGTGTTAGTAAGGCTTGAGAGGTTAAAGAGGGCTGTGACTACATCCTCCACAGCGCCCTTTACCACCCTCCAGGGAGTTCCCTTTGAGCCTCTCGCTCTCCCCAGTCAGAGGACAGGAACCGAAAATGGCCCCCTTCATCTGGCAAAATGACAGCCACTGACAATGGGGACTATCCTATTTGACACAGGGCAGACTCCAAAGACATTTTGTTCTCCTGTGGCCAGCTGTTGGCCAAACACTCCTGTGCAACTTCAAAGAGAGGTGAACAAAGTAGGGACAGGGTGAGAGGGTGGTGGTGTGTGTGATGGGGAGGTGTGTGTATTAAGTGTGACAAGCCAAAAGGAGAAAAAAAACACCAGCTCCCTCTCATTTTCTCATAAAACACCATAGGCTTTGACAGTGAGGAAAAGATGTCAATAATGTATAACACATGGTATAATTTTGGGAGCCACACAAGAGGTGGACATGCGTCAGTTAACATGGAACCACAGGAGATTTCTGACAGTTTTCTGCTCGTCATTGCACCTCCTCTTGTGGTGATTAGTTTTCACAATCAGCGGATGCAAATTGGAATTTGCTGACAGCTCATCAATCACATTTTGGCTGCAATCTGTTGAACAGCTCAGCACGTGCCAGTAGACATACTATACAGTCAATTTGCTCTCAGACACTCAAATATATCTCTGCACCGGGACACATTAAGAACATTCAGTTTTCATCTGCCCTCAAGTAGGAGAGCGGGCTGCTTGTCACAAGAGTCATTTGTACCAGGAGTCATGGAACAGCTCTGTTACTTTTAGCTGTCTTATTTTGTTCAACAGGAAAACAGTTTTAAACTATAGGCCATGTTATAGTTCAAATCTATTTGGCGAGCTCCAAATGATAAGATTTGTTTCACATACTTCCAAGGTTCCTGGCTAAAATAACAAAATTGCTACTTATTTATTTATAAACATTTTTCAGTTTTACTTTAGTTTAACTACAAAACCTTATGTGCTAATTTGGGTTAAACTGTGTAATACTTATATATATTATATAAGTATGCAGTATGTTTACTATGGTTATGCCAAGATTACATTTTACCAATGTGGCATATTTTTCACTTAAATAAAATTTTATATATATTTTATAAACATTATTCAAATAAAACTGAACATTTGTTTGTTTGTTTTTTGGCCTGTTCCTGTCAGCAGCTGCTCCAAGACGCTTTGTTTGTTTATTGTCTCTTTATTTGTGTGTTTTTAATGTTTTTTTTAGAATACAAACTGACTGACTTGACTACATTTTATTCAGTCTCTTTTCCAGTGCTAATATACTCAAATCGTGCTTAGGAATTAGCATGTGTATTTGGGACACAGCTTTAATATACATACAATACAGCTACACATAATGTAAACAGTCATTCAGCGGTGTGAACCTACAACACGGCAGACCTGTACAGTTTCTGCCTCTAAATGATAAATGAGGTTGTTTCACGTCTGTGACAGAAGATGAAGCTTTCGCCCAAAACTGATGTCTTCAGATGAACATTTAGTGGCCAGCCAGGCCCTGTTAGTGAAGCAGTGGGCCGACGTGTGGGTCAGCAGTCGGAAATGATGTGATAAAGCATTGCAGCAACCTGCAGTCCAGGCTGCAGTGAAACTCTAGAGTACAGGACAAGACAAAAGGGAGTTTCCACTGTGAGAGTCATAAAGACGAAAGCCTGGAATACATAAAGACAGGAGGAAAAAGGTTGTAGAGCTTGATTACTGGGAATTCCTTGCACAAATGTATAGGCTGCACCCACAGAAACACATATACACACACTCACACACAGCTCACTTCTTGGTTCACTGAGTTCATTGTGTTTAGCAGTCTGGAGAGGTGGATGCAGCCTCTCTGCTTCTCTCTCTCACCAAATCTTTCCCCTGTACTCAATACAAAAGAGAGTGATTAATTAGTAGGGCCAGCAGCAATAAAGGGTCCAAATAAGTTGTCATCACTGGTCCCCAGGGTGTCTCTCCTTGGTCTAGTTCAAAACAGATCACACTGCCATTTTCCTCACTAAGACCTTATGTGCTCACATATATCTAATGCAATCCTCAAAACTCAAGGGGCTAAACTTAATTTGTGGGTGGCGGTGCCAAGGCCAGCAATTCCTATCTTTGATTGAGGAAGTAATCAGTGCTGGTGGTGAAGTTCAGTCATTTAATATTCTGATCAGTCTCGGTCTTCACAGAGAAATCTTGTTGTTGACATCTAATAGCAGCACAGAGCAGAGAGAAGGGAGAAAGCATGGTCATTATTTTAAAAGATCCATTTCATTCCGACAGCTGGGATGTTAACTGGGAACCCCCTCTGCTGGATTTCTGGAGAACTACTGCTGTGATTTCCCTCCTAAAGCAGGATCTGCAGCAGCTCAACAATTAATCACGGCGTAAGACTCTGTGTGTTTCAAAGGGTATCACACATCAGTGTGGTTCATGTTGTCTGCATGTTTGTGTTGCTGGCTGCGACATGCAACTGTTTATATTTTGTACAGCCTATGTGTGCACTGGATGCTAAGACCTTTCATACAAACATTCAGAAACGTGCTTGTATTTTGAAACGAGTCCTTAATTCATGGCTAAAGTCGTGCCAGTTTTCTTTCACAAAATAAAAGAGAGAAAGAGCATCCTGAACTACACAAACAAATCATTTGATAATTCATCACCTGTCCAATAAAGACAATTGGTGTTTTATGGCGCAATTAGGCAGAAGCAAAGAAGGCTGGCCATGACATCCATCATAATTAGTGACAGTGGTCCTTTATTGACAATGAGTAATATGTCAGAGTTGGAGGAGAAGATATGTGGTGACAGAACACTGGAGAATAAAAGGCATTGTGTGCAGGCAATGTTCCCGCTACAAGGCAACACGGGAGAACAAGCCAAAAGTAAAGTGAAATGTTTCTTTGCTGTCATCGGTGCACAGTATTGAATCTGCCTAAGCAGCGCTGACCTGCAACCATATAGGCTACTGATATGACCTGCAATAGGAAGAAGACTGGTCTCCACAACAGCTTTATTGATACAGTTACTACCAATACAAATGTTACTGTTATTTATTTTAACCACACTACAGTACAGTATTATATATAAATAACAGTTATACCGATGTTAAACACTGTGTTAGTCATTAATTTAATGTGGAGTTGCAGCTTCCCACTGTGGCCACCAGAGGACAGCGAACATATGATTCTAAATACACTAGTCAAATATCTATTGATTATAAAAAAGAATTAGTATAAAAAGTGATCAGTATAAATATAATATCAGTATACATTTCCACTGAATAAATCCTGCATTATTTCCATAAGTATGACAATGAACTGGCAAATAAATAGATAAATAAAGTAATAATTACACACAAATATATTATTTATTTACGTGTTTCTCATTAACTGTGCACTTTCCTTATTGATTCTTTGTGTGTGTGTTTGTGTGTGTGTGTGTGTGTGTGTGTGTGTGTGTGTGTGTGTGTGTGTGTGTGTGTATGTGTGTGTATGTGTGTGTATTTTGCTCACATTTATTTTCTATTTTATTTATTTATTTTCTCTGTTCCCTAAAGCCCACATACCCCTCCCCCACCCCCATGGTTAGTATATAGGTTTTGGAAACTTTAATTGTGGTGAACTCAGACATTTGCTGAAAGATAAATTCAGTTTTCCCCAGTAAACAAAAGAACATTTCAAATGAATATCATTCAGTCTCACACATACATTATCATATGCAGTGCTGTGCTGCAACATATTTTGTAAACAGCAGATGGCAGCAATAATATCAACAAGCCTTTTAGAGCCTCTCTTCCAGGAATCCAGAAGAGGAAGAAGGGGGAGGAAGAAAATGAGGAAGAAGGTGTGTGTGTTAAAAGGGTGTGTTTGCTGCTGCTGCTGCTGCTGCTGCTGTGGGAGTATTTGAGGCAACTTACAGGACACAGCTTCAGAAGTTGTGGGCAGAACTTTGCTGCGAATCACACCAGGTTTACTACATAGCCCAGGTTTGTACTGGTAAACAAAACAGTTTTTTTAAAAGTACAACTAAGTATTATCTGGTAACGTTTGGCAGCTGAGCTCCAGCACAGCTGTTGGCCGGTGCTAAGTCTTCTGTTGGAGTCACTGAGCTTCAAGTGGATCCATTCTGTATGCCAACTTTTTTTTTTAATTAAAATGTAAATGAAGATCTGCTCCAACTTTTAACTTTTAACCGGTATACCAGTGGTGGGAGTTTAACAATCAGACTGACCCAGTTTTACTCACAGTCAGGTACGGTGTGGAGATGCAGAACAACAGCAGTGTGACTGACTTTCAGCAGCTGCGGGAAAGATGGACCACCCTGTTGAACCGCCTCTATGATGACCCAAAGGTAACCCAACATTTATTTAACTGCATTAGCTACAAAGCAGTCTTTTTTTTTTTAATGATATTTTCTTAATTTCCTCACAGCTAAATGACAGGCGTCTTTTCCAGGTAACACAGGCGATGGAGACAAGGCTCGGGCGGTACCTCAGCAGCCACCCTGTCTTAGCTCTCACAGTGATGCTGTTCGGTGCCATGGCTGCACTGCCTGTTGGGCTTTTCCTCATTTTTGCTCTTGTGACCACTGTTATTTCGGCAGTAGGTTTTGTTTTCTTTGAAGGTAGGTGTACTCATGTCAAAATTCGCCTCTGCACTGTGATGTTTTTGTGACACTGCCCCTGACAGCTGCACACCTGGGATCTCTCTCACTGTCTCCTCCAGTGTTCCTGTTGTTTGTAGGAGGGTTGATGCTGCTGTGTGTGCTCTCTGGCCTCGCCTTCTTCTCTGTCATGGTTTCATCCATCTTTAATGTTTTTTATATCACCATCTTCAACATCCTCGACTACTATGGCCCACGTCTGACACAGGTAATGCACTGCAGACTCAACTCGTGTTATTTTAATTAGATACAGTATAATGCGGACATAATCTCCTCTAAAATGGAAGTATATATGAACATATTACATATTACATAAACTGTATCAAAAGGAAGGATAAAGGATAAGGATAAAGAAGTTCATTGTCACTGTAGTCTCTCCTCTGAAATTCTCAATCAAAAAAAGCAGCAACAGCTATTAAATGTTAAGACACTGTTATTTATTTCATTCTCTTCTCCTTCATTCCCACCAGCAACGTAAAGTCCAGGGAATGGAGAGTGAGTGTGAAACTTCAAAACTGAAGGAAATGCAGTAGTTGTTTTCTTCTTCTGTCAACTTCCATCTATAGTTTAAAGGAAGCTTAAATCAACACTGCTGAAGCTTGACGGTTGGGATCCAGAGGACACAGATGCTTGAATGAATGTATGGTGGCTTGAGTCTGAGATCTGCTGTTGTAACGGATTTTCTAAGCACGAAGACTGATGGTTGCTGTATGTGTAAAACCTAAATATTAAAATGAAAAGTGTCATTATCTTCATATATAGTGCAATAGTTATTTAATGTCTACAACAGCCAAAGGTATGTAAACTAATTTTTCAACTGCCTAATTAGCCAAATACAGAAGTCTGATCTGTATATATTCTAAATGCACATATCTTGTGATGGCAGCTCTTTTCTAGTACTAGAGAAAATGGTTTTCAGTCAGAAAATGCCTTTGATTGTTATCTACGTTTGCAGATATTTAGTGTTTGTGCCCTTTAGGCAGTGAGGATGCACTACAAAATACTGTTACATGCCTGTTTGCTGTTACCTCAAGGAGCACATTTAGCACAATGTTTTGCGTTTGTAAAACAATGTTGAATAAAAGCTCATCAGAATGAACGTTTGCTCTGGTCTTCTGTCCAAACAAGAGATCCAGCATATCTGGCTCTATTTATAACTCCTCTGCCTATCAGTAAGGTATGATTAACTACTAGAAGTGTTTCCATACAGAAGAGTCACCCATGTATTACAGAACTTTAGAAGAGAGTCCTTCACAACTGAGACATGTTCCTGTGGGACTTCTTGTAGCACTATATGCAAAGGAATTTGTCTGTTTAATCTGATTGAATGTGGAGGTTGCTTCTCTTTAAAATGGATTTTAAAAATGTTGAAAACTTAAAATATCTAAAGATAATCTTGAAGACTAAAGTACTATGCCCTGAATAATAATAAAAAAAAAATAAAAACAAAGTAAAATGTGTATTCCTTCTCTGCCATAGAAAAAGCCAGTATCTATGACTCTGCATCTTCATTCAGCACAGTGAAGCTCAAACATCCAAGTAAAATACATTTCTGAAGGAAGAGGGCCTCAGATAAAGCTGCACTTATCAGTGCTTACATTATTTAAATAATCACACAGCGGCACTGGAGGGTGATTCTCATAAAATCTTTAATGGAGGTGATATCATGCAAAAAAAAAAAAGAATTATAGTCACATAAAAAATTGAAATAATCCTTTAGGCATGACAAATTTGGAAAAGTTTAAGTTAACATGAGGCCTTTAATAGAAATGCACCCACTGAACACCATGACAACCTCTACTCGATTACCAAGCACCATCATGTTCACACTCCAGACAGTTAACAACTGAAATGTCACAACCAGTCAAAGTGCTGGAGGATTCTTGTGTCAAATATCTGTACACTTCTCAACCCGGCTTGATAATAAGTGTATCCATTGTTCAGTCATTCATTATTGCTTTGCTCTGACATCAGTGATTTCAACCTTGACAAGTCGCTGTTGGAAGGTGTTCATGCTTTTGTTACTGGGGTGCGATAATGACAGAAACAAAATCTGTGCTGTATCTACATCCAAAATGTGATGTAGCTTTGTTTTAAGATTGTATGAAATCTATATTAAAGCTGTAGAACAATTGACGCATTTTAGCTTCTTCAATACACTAAGCTGAAGGAAAAAGAAAAGATAATGTGAAAAGTTTAATTCCAAACGAGATACCCACATTTGAAGATACTGACACCTGCGACAAAAAGACTGCTGGCATTAAAGTTAAGTATTTCATGGGTTACCTCTTTAACAGAATGAGTTGTACATACAAAAAAAGTTCAGATTTTTAGAAGATTGAAAATCTTTTTAAAATGTTGTCTCGGGTGATTTCAGATAGCAATGTTTTTACAAATGGTCCTCTTTAAAACATTTCAATGAGGGTACATGTGTTACAGCATATGCAAACAATTACTAAGATAAAAAAAATCCTTAAGTAAACAAAAACAATACTGTGAGAAAATGGACATAATCCTCATCAGGCACTCAGATACATTACTCTTTATCTCACCCTTTAATAAGACTGTACATTTGTGCATTTCATTACCAAGTCAAACAAAGTATTTTTCAGAGTTGACCCTATTTGTGACATTATAAAATTAAAAATTGAAAAAAAAAACAAAGCGTATACACCTCACATGTAAAAATAAAAAAACAAAACAAAAAAAAGAGCCTTTTCTCCTATTTGAACAGCAATGAAAAGAAGTTTAAGGCAAGATGCTGAACACAGAAATCCAAAGGTTGATCTGGGATGACCCTTGTTCAGCTCTGGTGTTTGTTGGCATTTACCAGTTCCATCAGCAATCATCAACAAGACTAGTGTTTTTCCCCGTTAGTTGGCTCTCTGTCTCAGGCATCCTTTGCTATAGGTCACGAGATTCCTTGATATCATCTCCACACCCCCTGAGTCTGCTGGGAGTTGCCGTCGCCTCCTCTGTGTTTTACGCTGGCAGACTCAGCTTCTTGCCTTTCAACACTGAGGGATGAGGAAAAGTTAGATGGTCATCAAGCAGGAAACTAAGTACAAGACAACTTATTACCCCCAGGAACCACAGAGCCCCGGGAACTAAACTAGAGACTAAAGGGCCCTTGTGCACATTCCTGTTTGTGTGTCCACCCCATTTGAGGAACTGTGAAGCAAATTTAACCAATGACAACGGTGTGTTTGAGTCGCATTTTCACACAGAAAAACTAACAGAGTAGCATTGTTCTTCATCATTTACAGTCATGTTTGACTAAATGCAAGGAAGACACGCAGAGGTGAAGGAGATCATCAACATCGGAGTCGGATGTGCAGCACTGCTCTCTTTAACGACAGCCTGCAGAGCAAGCACTTTGAAGCATATCCAAGTGAACGTTTGTATCTTTTAAAGTGTAAAATGATTTATTGAGTTTGGACACTGCAGTTGGCAAAATAAAAGGCTCATTAAGCTCAGATGCTCACAAATCTGTTATCTCCCCTCTTTCTTTCTTGTTAGCCAAGAGCAGCGTACAAAACATTCAGGTAGGAGCTTGTCATTTTTAGCTGGCCCTGACCGTCACCAGCAGCAGGTCAAATCAGGTGACACAACTTCATGACAGTCAAAAATAAAACTTGGCTGTTGATAGTTTATAGTCCTCTCTGCTGCCAGTGTTGTAGTCTACCTAAGATTGTTGGTTTTTGTAGTTCTCACAACTCCAACAGGGAGTGATACATGTTCTCTCTAGTGTTTGGATGAAGGCGCTCACATAAAAGGCGATGTGTCAGCTGTTATTTCAATGTGCCAGACACACAGTTAATCAAAATTAACATTTAAATATAAGTATCAGGTCACACTCTGTGTTGGCACATTCCCAAGATGAAACAATTCGGATTGGGATCAGGGCCAAAAAAAAACTTGATCGGGACATTCCTAATAACAAATGCCCTTTTCTCGTCTTGATACTGATACTAGTGGCAACACTATTGTAAATGAAGTTGAACACAAGTAAAGTTCCTGGGTAATCAGAAAGTACTACTCACAAAAGTGACATTTTGGGGGCCAGGAGGTACTAAATTTAGCTTCTGGTCACTCTGGTGAAAATGCAAATAACGTTCCTGCATTCCTAAAAATGTGCCTGGATTCTTAGAAAAGTTTCTCTGGGGGACAGGCAACAAGCAACAAGACTGGCAACTAGATGTTGGCCCCATGAAAACTAGTGCACTGAAGTGAAATAACTGGCCCTAGTAACTGACAAAGATGGTAAAAAGTGGTCAACCCAAATTCAAGCTTGAAAACATTTCCAGTATCCTACAGTACAAGTCATTTTACAGACACATATGGTGTAATTAAAGAGAGTACTATTAGTGAGCGAAAGGTCTTAAACTGTATTGACTTTACTCATGACCAACTTTTTCTCTAATGTGACTGTAAGCAATCAAACAAACTCCACAGTCCTGGTTTTGTGGGAAAACCCATATTCTTAAGATCAGCAGCCTAAGCAGACAGTGTTAGCCAAACCAAGTGCGTATTTCCAAATGTACAGTCTATTTAGCACAAAATTCCCTTTGTGCGTTTCCTGGGACTGTGTTTCCTTGCTTAACTACTGTGAAGGGACAGGAACACAAAGAGGGAATATTGTACTAGAAAGACCATAACGTTGGAAAATACCCACTTCATTCTGAAATTCCTGAAGCCTCATATTAGCTTCAGCTGAATTTCTTGAGGTTTTTCAGGGAACAAGGACTGTGGATTTTGTCCCTTATCTCTTACAGAGATGTTACTCTTCAGGGCCAGTGTGGACGTGAAGAATGATTACGTCGACAAATAACTCCTTTAAACAGTGACATAAGGGCATGTGAGCATTGTATAACCCCTCATTTTACTGTAGCTGAATAGTTTTACAAAAACATTTAATATTTAATTTCATGTGCAGAAAAAAGTATCCTTATACAGTAAAAAATAATAATTAACACTATATAAATAAGTTTGATATTGCATTATAATAAACCTGTTATATCCACAGTTTTCTCTATCTAATTTGGTGCTTGCATAATGGATATGGAGAACCCACCTTTGGTGACATAAAGGTAGAAGAAGTCACAGTAGAGGACAGTCTGGACCACGCCAGCCACAATAGCGATCATGTCAAAGAAGCCCTCAAAGTAGAAACGCCAGATCCAGTTGAAGAGATACAGGGCCCGATACAGGCCCAGACAGAACAGGTAGTGGGTGGTGATCGTCTCCGCCTCACCGGTCTTGCTGATCATGAAGAGCTGCGGCAGGATTGCCACCGACTCCAAGTAGATGGAGAATGTCCAAAGGATCTGATGACAGAGAAGTTTCATTAAAAGTTCAGGAATACAATTGATTTCATGTTTACAAACGGACTATTTCTGTGTTTTCATAGTGGTTAGTTCCTAATCACTGAATTCAGTTATAGTTTAATGGAAATACAAGAGGCTGAAACCAACCTCTAGGAAAGAGAAGTCATGGTTGATGAGAACAGCGAGACCTCCAACAGGAACAACCAGGAACTCCACTCTGAAACTGTCATGGTTGCCATCATAGGTGGCCCTGAATTTCAAGTAGATCAGGTAGACTGTGGCATACGCACAACCGATGTAGATCACCTGGTAAACAACACAACACCACACGTCATTCAGGGTACTGGGAGAAACAGAAGACCTGTGTGAAAGGCTACTGAGACGTTACTGGTGTCTTACCTTCATGCACGTGTTATAGAGCGAGATGAAGGAGCTGAGCAGATCCAAGTAGCGTGTGGTAAACACAATTGCAAATAGGATTTGGCTCTTTCCAGAGATACCTTTAACAAAAACATCAAGCACATTTATTCAGGTTGAAAGTATACCAAAGCCCTGAGCAACTTCAGAATGGATTCACTATCTTAATGCTTTTCCTTATTGAACGGTGACATCTACTGGAAAAACTGTTAATATTTATGTGCAACCTTAGACAACAATAACTTAATTTTGGACTTAGTTTTACATTGAAAAGATATAAAAGTGCATGCAAGAATGCCCAATTTACAATCAGTTTTACTTTCTAAAATTAACAGATGGCCTCTAAACACAAGCTTAACTCCTCATAAACCTAAATATTAAAACTGACATGATGACCCTGAAAGAGGATATGGCAGACACATAAGAATCTCAAATGTGTGGATTATTATCCTTGAATTTACACACTATGACAGACATTACAGGGAGTCAAGAAAAGACAATAGATATGACACATGTATGAACAGGTCTGTCTTCTGGTCTGTTTGCATTTTTGACCATCACATGACGTCTTGCAACATTATTTTGGGGGCAGATAATCAAGGGCAGAGAAGAACACCCCTGACAGACCCTTCCTTTCCTCCCTGCTTCATCCTCTCTTTGCATCTTTGGTCAGTATACCTCTGTGTGAATGGTATTAGCAGTTTTACAGTATACATAGTCTAGGTCATCCCCCCCATGGTTCACAGGAGGGTTTGGGGTCCAAGTCCTACCAGCAGTTGGCAGTACTTTGAAGCTGTTTTTTGGGGTTTTTTTTTTTTTTTTTTTTGGGAGGAGGGGTTTCCTCATCCATTAGTCATAGAGGGTGTCCTATGGTGTACAGATCGTAAAGCTTATTTAGGCAGATTTGTGATTTTGCGGTATGTAAGTATGGTTTGACTATAACAAAATAATCACTATATAATACTTAACCGTGATGACCTAAATTATACATAAACCGGACCATATTATCTGTTACCAAACATAACCTCTTAACCCTACAGTTTTGTGTCCAATCACTGCACTTCTTCACCCAGGAAGGATCCACCAGAAGACAGTGCAGAAGAAAAATCAATCGTCTGTGGTGCTCCAAGGTGCAGGTTATGATCATATAACGATAATGACATGTTTATAAAAGCTATAAGCAAACCTAAGCATAGTTTTGTATTTTTTTTTTTTTTTTGTTTGTTTGTTTGTTTTTTGTTGTTTTTATTTTAAACCACACACATTTCGCAGCTTAGCTTCTTCCGTAGCGCGTTCTAGAACGCCACGTCAGAAGCCAGACCAAAAGAATCGAGCACCAAAACCTCAGGTCAGCGGAGCAGGAGCGAATGGATGGGTGATGTGAGGAGACACTGCAGCAAGTGAAACATTTCTAATAAAAACCTTTTATTATTTTTGCTCACTCATCAGTTAAGCCGCAGACATCTCGCTAACTGCACACACTCTAGTCCCACAGCTTAGCTAACACAGTGAACTCAGAAGACAGACTGCTACTATGCTACATTTGGATATTTCTGCCTGCAACTTCAATATGTAATTATATATTTGTAGTAAATGTTGCAGTGGATTTGATAGAAGTGCAGGCAGCGGTTTCTATTTGTTATGGAAGTTAGCCCAGTGACTGCTAACGCTGTTATCCACTGGCTCAAATGAATGAGTGGGACACGTTAGCATGTGGCTAGCTACCTTAGAGCTTGGTGGCTGAGGAGGGACAGAGCTAAAAGACGACCGTTTCAGCACTTAAAGAAGGGCAAAGTTAATCAGAAACATTAGGAAAACTATACTGTAGCATACGTAACTGAATATGTAGCTTGGGCTTACCTGCACACGACCTGCTTTTCCATATTTTGAGCAGCAGGATGATGATAGCAGCCAGATGAGAGAGGTCCCCTGTCAGTCTGAAGATGTTCATGGTTGCAGGATGAAGTGACAGGCACAGCTGAGAAGCTAACGCAGATGTCCCTTTTTTTTTTGGCCAAGAAGTAGATCCTTTTCACACTTTACGCTGGATTGCGTGAGGTGTTCCCCTGCTCAACTTGGTGGCAAACCGTGCTGCGGTCCTCTACAGGATTGAAAATATGGCGAGAGTGCAGGTCGACGTGGAAGGGGGCGTGAGAAAACAGAAGGAGAGATTTGGATTGGACAAAAATCTGAGTGACAACATGAGATCATCCGCCTACAACGAGCTGAACCGAGTGGGACTTAAAATTTGAGTCCTTTATGTCGAGTGTGCATGAGGAGGGACTGGGCGGGACCAGTAGTTCAGCAGCAATTAACAATATTATTTATTGTGACACTGCCAGCGGTGCAGGAAGTAGTCAGACCCTTTACTTAAGTGAAAGGGCCAACACTTCTGTTTGAAAATACTCTGTAAGAAGTAAAAGTACTGCATTCAAAGTCCCACTTAAGCAATATTATATGAGAATTATTTATTTCACATCTTTTTTGCTGCTGTTTCACAGACCAGTTGCATCATAAATTCATTGTTGTTTAATCAAATTGCAACACAGCAAACCTGGGCCATTTAATATTTCAGAAGAGGAACACTGTGCATAATGCAGGAAAGGGTCTGGGTAGTATAGGGACGACCCAAGAGCTCATTTTCACCTCATAGCAGGTTAATGTGGCCGTGACAAACATAAACGAAACACATGTCGCTGAAATTAACAGTTTGCATTTGAATATTTTTCTGCAAACCAAAACTAGATATTCAGCCTTCAGTCCTTCCTTAGATTTTCTGACAGTCTCATTTCATTGCATATGTTCCGTTTATTAGTCCAAGATTTTGTCATTAACATTTCACCATTTCTCAAGATTCTGAAAACCCATTGCATTACCATTCAGCTGCACAGCAGAGGAAGGAGGAACTAGGTGGTGGGGAAGAGCAGTATACCCACTTCCCATGTTGTCAGCCATTTTGATAACATCATGCAAGGGATCATGAGATCATTCACAAGCTGTCAAGCCAGAGAGATGGACTGGTTGTTTTGGTTTTCTCTCCTGCTCACCCACCTGCCAGTAACAGGTAAAATGTCTTTCCTACATCTGTCCTTGCCTTAAGTACATTATATATTTAGGGAATAATGTTTTCTAATTCTCATTCTTCCACATCATCAATAAGAATTAGGCATCACAGCTCCTACACAGTAATAGTTCAGTAGTTATTTTAAAAATGATTAATTTGATATTTCCAGAGAGCATGGGAACAGCAAAAGACTGCTTAAAACAGCCTGGGATGAAGATCTGGCAGAAAACTGGACACGATACTGTTCTGCCTTGTAATGTCAATTCAAACTGCTCAGCCACAGGCTTGTATTATGAGTGGTTTGTTTTCAAAGAAGGCTGTCATCATCGTCTCAACCTGTCTGCGAACGGTGGCAAATACTACCTGAAGGGAGCATCTTTGCACATCCAGTCAGTTAATTCTAAAGACAGTGGGACCTACCACTGTGCTGCAGTATGGCCTGGACCTCCAGCAACCGGCAGACAGTATGTAGGGGCAGGTACAACTCTTATAGTTAAAGGTAAGAATCTTTTGAGAGAGAAAAATATTTTAAAGGTTAAGCACAGGATGCTTTGATTAAGATTAATTAAGGCAGACAACTTTTCTTTTGTTTTCAGGGGAACATAAAGCAAAGCTAAGGTACATTCTTTTGTGGTTATCATTTGCCCTCTTGATCATCTACAACATGGCAGTGATGACACTTGTCATTTTAAAGAAGGTACACTACTTCAACTTATTTATTTCAAATTCATACAATTGAAGATGTATTATATACTGATGTGAAATTAACCTCCTTCTCTCTTTTGACAGTATGGCTGTAATATGAGCTTCAGGAGAAGGATGTGCAATAGTGGCATAAGTGTACGATTTTCTGTTTTAATTTCGGTTTGGTGCGTTAACTAAATGGGGAAAAGCCCATAGAAGCAAAAAGAGGAACAGGAAGCAAGACCTTAAGTCCAGGCCAGAAAAGGCTCTTACAACACCAATTCAAATGTCAGAGGAATTGTTTACTTGATTTTCGCTGACAAATCTACATTTATGTATTATAATAAATTTCTTCTGAATTTTCCGAACAGAATCACCCAAGTAAAAAAAGGCAATTTCGTGATGTCCTGCAAGAAATGACGAACAAAAGGAATTTGGAGAAAGGCACACAAACTGCAGGCAGAAACCATCCTCAAGTCAATGTAAGTCTTGTTGCAGCATGTTTTGGTTAGATTTAGACAACAGAGAGATTGGGAAAGCACGAAACTTCTGCATAGCGTGTGTTACAGCATGTAAGCACCTTCCCACTTATCTGAAAATTTTACCATTTTACCACCATTTTCATTTCCAAAATTTCACTTTGTTGCAGGCTGCAAGTGAACCCGAAGTGAACAGCTCAGCTGATGACATCTATCAAAATGTCTAAGTGTTCGTCAAGGATACTAAATGACAGAGTCAGGTCTCCATTGTCTGGACTTAGAGGAAATTCCAAAGCCATGAAACACCTTGCAAGAGGACACTCGTGACTGAGGAAATGAACATAAGCACAGAGGATGCAAGTTAGTTGTGTGCTTGCTCACCTTTTCTCATGAAGTGAGATATAAATACCAGAACAAAGGTGTTGAGTCACTGTTCCTTCTCTCTCCAGTTTTTCAGCTTCAGCAGTGATCTTATGGCATTTGTAGTCCTACTATAATGTTAATTATACTTAATATTGGAACACATTCAAGAATTTCTGCTCCAAAACCAGGTCAGTGTTTACCTGGAAAAAAAGAATATCCAATTTGACTCAGAAATGCAGCTGAGTCAAGTGTAATTTTAAAGCAGTGTTTTGTGTTTTTAATGCAGAACCTCCTCCATTTATTTTGAATAATAAGCCATTTGATAGAATAGCAATACTTGTGAATGGTGCTTTCAGGAATAGAGAGTAAAAAGCAGCCCACTTAATTTAGATTTTCAGGATACACAGATCAGGTTGGCGTCACATTGTTGCTGTTAGGACAAAACCTCACCGGCAGGGATTACAGTATGGAGGATGAAGCAGTGTTTTGATAATATCACAGCAAGATGATGTAATTATCCATCAATACTTTCTTGACACATAAGGAAATTGCAAACTTGCAAACATGTAAAAATAAAAGTCATATTCAGGTTGTAATTGTGTAGAAATACATTTAATCAAAAACTCCAAACCAACCAGATTCAAGATGTAATTTGACCATAGAAAGTTGATCATGACAAAAAAAGGCACATTACAGATGGCTGTATATTTAATTCAGCCGATAATACACCGTGCTGAAGGAAAGGGGAAAGGAAAAGGTATATTTTTTGCTGTTGTTTTTGTTCTGTCTCTAAAAGAATCTTTTGTCAACTTATAAAACATTCACAGTAAGGCAATATTTAACATTCTGATACGTTTTTGAGGCATTATGCTGACACATTCTGTTCAGAGGCTGTCATCTGCTTTTGTCTATTGCAAAAGGCCACAGAGTCCAAGTCCAGATCCATCCAGTTAATATTGGAATTTGGTTATACATTACTAAAAAGGACACGATGAATGTTTATATGTATATGAACTCTGCACTGCAATGTGCAATTTTGCCCATGTTTACAGCAAAGATGATGGTATTTACTGTCATGTTGGTTACATTCTGTTCCTTCAGATGAAATGGTGAGCCTGTTATATAATTAATGAAATTATAAACAGATATGTTCCATAAAACCAACCTGTGGCCCATTTCACCAAATCTGCAACTTACAAACATGCAGTTTGCAGTGATACTATTTCTCTTGCTGAGTTCACATGTTCCGCTCATCAAAACAAAAGACATACTTGGGACCCATACATGAGCATTCAAAAGCCCTGTTCGACTGGCAATATGCAAGTGACACTCCTTTATGACATGTGATGCTGCCAGCATTTGCAGTCTGCATGTGAACAGTGCTTGAAATCTCCTAACAGCAGAATACACAGTGTAACCAGGTTAACTGGAGTACTTTTAGTATTTCTCCAGGACATAGATGGATATAACAGAATTATATATTGTCTGAAAAAAACATCACAGATATCAGCTGCACTGTCTTTTTGTGTGTCTGTTCTGCAAAATAGGAATGCCCTCATAAAACCAGAGTCAACCCTGGAATGTGAAAGTTCTTAAATAAAAAAATCCTAACAAGTATTCTTTACATTTTTGTTAAGTTTTTCTATCATATGGTGTAGGTAGTTATACGTCTACAGGTTCAATCTACAGGTTCCTCTCCCTGATCAGTCTTGGTTCAAGAGCTATGACCTTTAGCTGCTGATGCTGTATGCCATATAGGCATAATATCTCTTTTAATTGGATGTTACTGTATGATATCATCAATGGAAAACAGCTGCTCTTAATTTCCACTGTTAGCATCACTTCTGTTTCACTTGGACAATTTCTGTAGCAACAAACAAATATAATTGGTCATTTTTTTGCAGAGCACAGCTACCATATACCATGTTCCTGCAATTACCTGCTTAAGTCAGTGACTGGACACGTTTAACACAAGGACTATATTAGTCAAGGTAGTGGACACCCAGACTGACATAAGGTGTCATGATCCCATGATCCCTCTATCCTGTTAAATGTTCCAGGATGAGACAGTTGGAGTGCATAAAATATTAATTAAAGGCTAATCCGTGGTCATTTCATATACAGTATTCATCAAATGATCATCAATATCCCAAATCTCTCTTCTGTGCCATAACTGGAGAGAAACTGTCTTTGGAGGTAATGGAAGTCAGTGAGGAAGTAAGGCCTCTCCTCATTGCATAGATTACTATTTATCTCTTTCTATTATTGTTTCTCTCCATGTCAAACATTTACAGTTACTATATATATATATATATATATATATATATATATATAAAACCCTGAATTTTCTCAAATATACAGTACTTTGCACATTACTTTCAATATGATCTCTTTATAAGTCATTTTCCCAAGTTCCAGCTACAGAAATGTCAGTCAGCTGTTAAAAACACTTAAGTTAGCTGTCAATGTACTTTGTGTCGACTGTGTGACTGTTGCGGATGGAAAATGGCCTCCACGCCAGGACTTGCACAGCAGCGACACACAATGGCACCAGACACACCAAGTAGAACATCACACTGTGGAGGCTTTCCGAGGTGCTGCAAAGAAGAGGATTTCTGTTATAGACACAAGTGTTTGTGTGTTTAAATTTGTTTAAAATTGTAGTGAGACTTGTTGCACACTGTCATAATTATTTGAAACTGTAAATGTAACAATCTCTGTGTGTGTGTGTGTGTTGACTGTGTCTATGTGGAGGTTTCTGACATTAATGTCACTTACCATGAGAAACAAGATGTAATACAATTTTAAAAGAAGTCTGAATCTCTAAAACTAAAACTTAAAAAAAAAACGTAGATATGATGTTATATCTTCTCTAATATAACTGAAGATAAAATGAATGGGAAAAGGAAAATGTTGTTACTTAAAATTCTCTGTGAAAGTTATGTTATTTCTGTATGAACATTAACTTGCTGTTGTTAAAGCTTATGTGAGCACTTTGGTATAAGTTTTATTTCAATCCAAATGGTCATTGAAACATACTGTAAGGATAACAATGAGAATAGAACAGCTATCAACTGTAATCACGGGATCCAAGCAAACATTAAGATCACTGGTGGTTCTGCCAATCAGCTATGAGTTGTGTCTGCTTTACACTTCTGCTGTTCCCACCTTCCAGGGAGAAACTTGTTTGTATTACTTTGAGACTTAAATCTTGCTTTCAATCCATCTCAGTGACCTAATACTTTATTGGTGAAAATTAAGGTGTTGTTGCGTCATAATGCAGTTGTGAACAAGAGACTGGGTATTAATGCTTTGGAAAGTTGTTCAGGGTTATATAAATTACAGAGTATTTATAGTTGATGCGTTAAAATATCAGATCCAGGGGTCACCATCAGTATCTGCACCCCATATAAGAATATTTGTCCAGAGGTTTATCAAATCTAGAACAGCAAAAAAACAAGAATTTCTTGATATTATATTAAAAGTGGGGAACATCTATAACATTAACAATTAAAATAGTAAAGTATAGATAAAATATAGAGGGGTAGAATTAGGAAATGTGTCATCAGTATGGAAGAGTTCACTAATTGTAAATGTTACAGGCAATGCAGCCAGGCCTATCCCAACATCAATTTTAGTTGGATTTACATCTTCAGCTCAAATTTGGAGCTTTAACTCAAGAAGAAACAAGACAGTGTCTGTACCTTGGATTTGAATCCTTTCCTGCTTCCTTCAGCTGTTCATATCCAAACTGGTTGAGGATACTGAGCACTATCATGGGGGCCAGAGACTGCGCCGGTTTGGTGAACAGAGCATTCGTCCCAAACACCATGGAAGAGAGAGGGGAACTGTGGCAAGGGGGTTGGGGTGGAGATGGGACAAGGCTGAATTAAAGGTACTTTATATTTGCATATGAGGGATGCCTGAGTTAGTATAAGTGTAAGTATGCTGATAATCTTTTTTTTTTTTTTTTTTACCTGCGCTTGTAATTCTGCAGGTCGGTGTCAATGATGTCAGCCAAGGGCAGGCTGAAAAGACTGAAGGCAGCTTGAATTATGACCCTGCACAGAAGATAAGGGTGACAGTGTAGGTATGACTCATAGAAAGTGGAGTGATTCCATAGCGTGATTATTTAAAAAAAAAATGGAGGATGTCAGAAATCATTTAACCTCTTACATGTTAACCGTGAGGAAAAAAGCCAGGATATAGTAGTGCTGAGGACCAAGCGCGAGCATGATAGCCGCCATTCCAGCCTCCATGTAGAAGGTGAAGAGGATGATCCTGTAGTAGCCAATACCATGCAGCAGACTCTGAAAGCTCAATACTAACAGCTGGGAAGGGGATAACGTATTAGGAACAACACAGAGAGTAAATCAAAGTGGCGTATTATTAAGTATTATAACAACTGTTCTGAAAGCATTTCCTTTGTTGGTGTATTCAGGTGCTTTAACAGAGCTCTGACATCTGAGAAGACGGGTTGCCAAAATGCACTGTGCCAAAAAACAGTAAGCCTGCACACGTAGGAAAAAGCTCTGAAAATATGACTGGTTTTGAAAAGAAGTCAGCACTACTGTGAGTGATGGACGTATAATTTGGATAGATTTAACCATGCACTGTCAGTATGGTCTTTGAGGTAATCTGAGAAGAAAAAAGCTACTCCAGCTGCTGGGGGGAGAATACCTGTGGACAGATGAATCCTGCTCCGTACATGATGCTCTTGGCCAGAGATGGAAGCACATCTGGAGGAATCAGGTGCTCAGAAAATATCATGGTAAAATTATTAAAGAAGGCCAAGATGAAAACCTGGAAGAAGTTCATGAGCACAAACAGCTGAAAGTCCCTGTTGGTCAGGATTTGCCACATCAATGTTTTTAACGTGGAGAAGGAAATTTCTAACTGATGGGAAGTCTGGTCATCACACCCCTCTGCCTCTGATTCAGATCCTTTGTTATCAAAGCGGCTCTCACTGTGGAGGCCTGTATAAAGCATGCAGCCACAGCTCAGGATAGCGATGAGCACAGTGAAGGCTTGGAAGGCTGTAAAGTCTTCCATGTTTTTGGACAGCACCCCACAGAAGAGGACGCTGGAGGAGCCTATGAGAGATGCCACCTGGGAAATTAAAGAGAGGGGATGAAAGTCGTGTCGTGTTGTGAAGGAGGCGCACAGAAGAAAAATGGAGGCATTTGGCGTGCAAAATCCTCACCTGGCTGTACTTTACAAGTCTTAGTCGGCTCTGATGGTGGCTGGAAATCTCTGCAAACAATGCACATTGTGCCAGCAGCACAAAAGTCAGCATGCCGTCAAAAGCACACAGCGCCACCATCAAATGGAAGCCGCTCAACCAGTCACCAGGGGTGTAGGACCGCCATGGGAACCAGGCTAGAAGAAAAGCCAGTGAGTAGAGGGGCGCACCATACAGGATGGAGAGGCGACGCTGTGAGCAACAGGGCACCCTGGAGTTATCTTGGAGGTAGCCAAAGAGAGGGTCATTGACTGCATTCCACACCATGTACACCACCTGTGTAGAAGAAATTCATAAGATTATTCATCAATACTTCTATTGTGAAAGTAATCAATTAATTATTTAATCAACATCAGCAACTATTCTAATGACTGATTAATCATGTAAGTTATCTACCATTAGCAGTTTCTCTCTAAATCCAGGTTCAGGTGATACCTCGTTTTATTTTTTATGTAATGTTTGAAAATGTACAGCTTTCCTTAACTCTAATAATAAAAATAATAGTAGTAGTAAATTCGTGGTTCGTATGTGTTACAGTGCTAATTGTGGAATGAAACATGAGATTTGTTACATTATAGCAAGGTAATGTTCTTTCTCTAAACTTTAAATAAGATGTATCGCTTTAAGAGTCTTAAACCACTATTTATCATGCACATATTCTAAACATTTGCTTGCTTTAGCTTGTGAAATGTGACGATTTGCTAGTTTTCTCTTTCTCATCAGTGGTATATAAAATAATCAACAATTTAACCAACAACAAAAGCACTAACAAATTGCCCTTTTCCAATGGAAAGCAGCAAGGTTCTCAAAATGTCACTCAAATCTTTACTATGCCAGTCTTTTTCACAGACAGTGATCAACATTTGCAACAAAAATATAGCAGTGTGTTAGGAGAATATACTCACTTGTGATTGGTGGAATGCTCCCTCTGATATCTTGTATTTATTGAGAAAGAGTTTGACATAGTAGAAGCTGAATATATTGTTTATCATGGCAGATCCCAGGGTGGTCATGGCATAAGCTAGAGCTGCAGGATTCACCCCAAAGCTGATCAGATGTCGGACTATATTCATTCTTGCGGAGCGCACACCTGAGGCAGGTTTCCCCTCCGAGAACACGGCAGCTCAGGTATCTTAACCTGCAGTCCTACAGCGAGGAAATGTTGTCGTTTATCAAAAACGATTTCACGCTCTTATAGTTTAGCATCACTGATAATGACCATCACCAAAAACAATGCATCAGATCAATACCCCACAGCAAAAAAAGGCGTTCAGCACTGAGCTTGTATTCGTTCCAGTTGTCTCATTTTCATGTTCGTCTTACATGCCACAGTGTTACTTCTCGTTAAACAAACGTATCAACTGTTCACTGAAGCACTGTCACAACAGGAAATCCTCGAAAACAAACTCCAACCCTGTCAAACTCGATTTTCAGTGCCTCCTGGGCCGGGAGGGACTTAGAGACAACAAGAAAAGATGTGATTGGTCAGAATCGTTCTTTGGTTCCACTTACTGCTTTGTGATTCGCCAGTAACAAATGCCCGTCAAAGGAAAGCAGGAAGTTCCGAGAAACAAAACAATTTGACAAAAAAAAAAAATTGTATTGAATGGTAAATGGTGATAAATGTTAAGCCGGTTAAAATGAAGAGCGATTTCTCGGATTCAAAAAAAAAAAAAAAAGAAATCACATCTTATCTGCCACCTACCGGATGTTGTCGTGTATTAGACATTTGCCACGTTGCTGTAGAGACGACGGACTTAACGCTCCTCCAACACCGGGAGGATGCAGTTTACTTTTGTCTGCGCACGGCGGTGGGCGGCGGACAACTTCAAGCGGCTGAACTAACACACACCTGTGTGTCAGGTGGAGTCCCCGCTCGCCCCGCGGCTGTAAAAATGTTGACTGACGTGATTTTGGAGGAAGAGTTTGACAAGAATGGAGAGTCTTGGTACGACCCGCAGGACCTTGAACACGGTAAGAGCTGCAGGGCTTTTGGTCGCACCCTTAACTCTTGTCTCACTGTGAGGGCTTATTGAACCACAGACAGCCGTGTTCAGGCTGTAGAGGAAGGCAAACCCCGCCATCAGCTGTGTTTTTATTAAGAAAAAACAGTAGTGTGGTAGGAGCTTGTCGGTGAGTGATCATATCGGTTTTATTGAGATAATCCCCTGCACTGATGACATGACAATAACAAATTGGCTCACAGAAAGAAGTAAAAAAATAAATAAATAGAAAAGTAGGAAAGTTCTGTTACAAAAAATGTGTATTGTTTCTGTGGACTACTGGATAATTTTGCCAACCAGACAAGTTTGGATGGGAAAAATGAAACATGACAACATGACCCCGAATTTCCACACGGATTTTTCACAAGAGGTAATCAGCTGAAAAAGATGGAACAACTGGTTTGATCTTTAACAGTATGTTGTATTTTATCAATTATTCTTTAATGTATAATATTAATCTGAAAAGTAACAAGTAACTACTGCTGTCAAATAATAATTAGTTTAGTAAATAGTGGAGTCAAGTACAATATTTTCGCTTGAAATGTAGTGGAGAGTAGAAGTATAAAGTAGCACAAAAAGGAAATACAAATACAAATACCTCTAATCTGTATCTAAGCTCAGTATTTGAGTAAATGTACTAAGCAGCAATAGCGGCACTAAACCGGGTGACTCACTGAGCGAACTACTGTTGAACTACACGTGTTGTTTTCATTGTTTGCCTGTTGCTTTTGTGTGCTGTTGTGTTGTACTTCACATATTCCTGCCTGTCGTTGTGTGATCATGCCTGTTAAGTGTAACGCTGTTTTTTTCCCCCCTGTGTTGTACAGTGTGCTGTGAAAAAGAATTTCCCCCATGGGGACAATAAAGTCTACTCTCTACTCTCCACCAGTGCTCACAGATTAAATAGCATTGAAACTATGCACAGAATCACACTAGTCATGGGTTAAAAGCTGAGACATCCTGAGAGCTCCATGTAGCCAGGATTTCCTGAGGCCGTCAATGGTCCTGTGTTGATTGTTTTCTGATAAACTAGCTGTTCACAAATTGTTTTTGCTGCTGACAAAACCACAAAGATGTAGATAGATGTAAAGCAATATATTGGCCAAGATACCAGGCAAGTCACATTAGTCATGAAACAAGTAAGGTAAGTAAAGAAAACAATTATGGCCATGAATGAAACACAATTGTGAGGACAAAATGTAATCCTGAACTAAAACTAGAACCAAAATCTGTATTGAATATGTGTAATTATTGTTCCCACTGGTGTGCTTTACCTTATGATATGCACTATATAGCATTATATATATCATATAATTGTAACAAAATAACAAAGCATTAGTCTACTAATCAATTAACTAATTGAAAAAGATAAATATATCGAGTAAATAATTTGCAGATTAACCAACATGTTGCTCCCCTTTTAAATTTAAAATGATGCATGTAATGAGTAAATGTCCAGATGAGAAGTCTGTTCTAGTTGTAGGAAAAAGTCTGAGCCTTCCTGACAGAGGTGACATGTTGTCCAGAGCAGTAGCAGCAGACAGGAACAGCTTCCTGTAGCATTCCTCAGAGGAACTGAGTAAAACTGAGAGTCATCTGCTGTTTGACAAGTAGATTTTTAGGAAGTTATGTGAGGTATTTCGCACAATAGATAACAGTTTTTGTGACATCCTTCCTCCACTACAATCTCTAAGGGCTCCAGGTTGTTGTTTACTGGTCACACATGTTTGAGTTAAAAATCCCCGGGCATAAACTGCAAATTGTTTGGTTTTTTTGGACTGTACTTAGTAGTACCACATTAGACCTACTTTACTACTTTAACACTGTTGTACTGGACAGGATCCAGAACTTAAGAGAATTTAGTTGGCCAACGTGTCACAAGGAGATCCTAAGGCATGCCTTGGATTCTTCTGTGATTCACCATTGCCAAAAACTAAAAGTGTGAGACAATGAGTTGTGTGTTTGTGTGTGAGAACTGCACTACAGCATGTCTGTATCAATTGCCTGTGTTTGGGCATTGAAACTGTCTAGTATCTTGTGTTTACATTTTTTCCCTGTGCTTTGACAGATCTCCATCTGGCAGCAGAGCTGGGGAAAACCCTCCTAGACAGGAACCATGAGCTGGAGCAGGCTCTCCAGCAGATGTACTCCACCAACCAGGAGCAGCTGCAGGAGATAGAGGTGATAAATGTTAGGAAGGAACTAATGAGAGGACTGCAATTCACGTGTGTGTATGCGTGTGTGTGTGTGTGTGTAGTATATCCTCTGCCGTCAGAGTCTGGTCTGTGGATACATGTTGTTGCAGCATATATATAGTTTTATATGTATGAGTCTACAGTGGGAGACAATTCATTGAGAAAAATCTGTGTAAAGGGATCTGGAAAGCTCTTTCAATGGAAGGGAAATGTAATTGTGAATTTCTCTAAACTTTAAATAGGATGGAGTAAAAGCTAATCCTCACCAGTCTGACCTAGTGAGCCTTTGGCTCAGTGCGTCCTGTTGGCAGGATGTGCATCCAACTAGTTAAAGGAAAACTTTCACTGCCTTATTAGCTCCCTTTTACTTGAGCATTGTTCAACTAATGAACATCTTAATTAAGTTTTCGGTTTTGGCTACATAGGACAAAATACAGAATGAAAACTTGATTTTCATGTGGCCTGATTAAACCTAGATTCCTTAAATTAATAGGTTACCAAGCTCTCGGATCTCAGCAAAGTTTCTTGGCTTGTGAGTGTGTTGTCAAGTAGAGCTTATAAATAAACACAATAAAACCTTACATTTCACTTTTCAGACATTTAATTTTGGTACACGCAGACACTGCTGATCTGTTTAAGTTGAGGACATGGCATTCAGCAGGTCAACAACGATAAGAGCCTTAATTTGTTACAGCAGTGAGAGGGCTGGCTTCAGGGTTTATTGAGGTTGATATGGTAATCCCCATACGCCTGTTTGACCCTTGTCCTTGTGCTGTGTCTGCTGCTGGTCTTACTCCCTTCACTAATGATTGTCTCAAAGCTAAGCATACACCTGAGCATGTTAATGTGATACGGGGCTGAGCTTCTCTTCAAGACAAGTGGTTGCATTGATCTCCACGTCGTTGATGTCATGAACTCAGTATATACGACCACAATTACAAGTCAAATGCCATTCAAATATAACCCACAGACTCATGTTATCATTCCCTTCCCAAAGGGAGCTTTTGTCTGTTTGGTGATAAAATGTGTTAGACTGGGATATAAAACCAAATGTTGTGTGGCTTGATGCTGCTGTTCTGCATTTGATCTTTTCATGTGTGATATTAACCTGTTGCAGAATGAGTATTTACAAATGTCTACAACTGTATAAAACAGAGAAAAACAGTCCACTCCAGTTTATTGAAGGTACCACAAACAAACCTAGAAGACTGAAATTAAGTTTAATGTTCCCTCTCTTGTGCACCAGTACCTGAGCAAGCAGGTGGATCTGCTGCGTCAGATGAACGACCAGCATGCCAAAGTGTATGAGCAGTTAGATGTGACTGCCAGGGATCTGGAGCAAGGCAACCGGAGGCTTGTGCAGGACAACCGCTCGGCCCAGCAGAAGATCCATAGGTCAGTCCCTCAGGCATCAGTAAAATTGCCTTTTAAATTATATTTGACCTAACTATTCACCCAGTCAGTTCATCATAAAGTTTAAATACATGATGATAATACTCAATAAATTTCCTTACCACCACAGTCTAACAGAGACCATTGACGGGCTTCAGACCTACATGGAGGACCTGCAGACCCAGGTGGATGAGCTCAAGGCAGCCCAGGCAGAGAGAAACAAAAGAGAGCAGCGACGCAGCCTCGGAGCACAGAGTGTGTCCTGTCTCAAAGAGCTGTACGACTTGCACCATGACAGGTATTGGACGTGTGTGTGTAACTGCTCACACTCTACTGTACAGAGCCAATAGCAGAACTGCAGGATGTGACAGACAAACTATTGCCAGATAAGAAATTGTATGGTTGGTCCAGTCTGTATTGTGCGATAAAGAAACTGTGAGTTAACCTGAAAATTTTTCACACACATTTTCCAGAAACATATAGAGTAGCAACAGAAACCATGTATATATTCATATATACTGTATCTGCTTCCATCGGGGGCAGTGTGGTTAGTCTTCCTTTACATCAGACCAAGGAAGTGAAGGGTAGTCGAAAGCATCTAAATAGTACAAGCTCCTGTCTACTGTCTGGTGTCTCAGCCCCTTGATGCTAACTGGACGCCTTCAGGTCACCCAGAGCCAGACCAGCTTTCTTTAGACATAATCCAAAGGAGGAGGAAGTTAATCCTCCTCCATTGTCAGCAACATACTAATACATACACACCACTGTCGCTTTCATGCCATGTATGTGGTGTGCTGTGGAGAGAATTGTTACCCTAAAATCTTATACAACCTAGGTGAAAGTGAAATGCATAATTAAGATCTAGATCTAACAGACTTTCTAACATTAGCAGACTATGTGTGAATTACAAAACAGATCTTTTTTTATGTATAGGTTTGGTTTTAGTAGTGAGGAGACACAGTGAAGTCATAGGTCTAGATAACAAATTATGATGAAATTGTTTATCATGCTTTCATATTAAAAGTAAGCTAACAAGTTATTTTTGTAATGCAATTTAAATTATTGCATTATAAATACAGTAGCGCTATAATGAGTTTAGTTTACTTGACACAGACCTAATACTTTATGATTTATAATCTTTTCTGAAAGTGATGGCTCACACATATTTTGGCTTTACCTGTCCTGGTTCAGGCACCCAGCCCATGATAGTCTGCGGGCAGATGGACTCTGGTCACCGCAGGGCTCTTTCTATGACCAAGACAGATGCCAAGACTCAGAGGAGGAGAATGTGGCTCTCCAGAGGTCCATCCAGACCCTTCAGGCCCAGATAGCTGCAGAGCGAAGCCGCAGAGAGGCTGCAGAGAGGGAGAATGAGTTGACAGCCAGGGAGAACATAGGCCTGGAGCAGCGGCTGTCCCTTCTGGCAGGCTGCTGGACCAGGCAGAAGGAGCTGGAGGCCGAAGTGGAGCAGCTGCGGCTTCTATGGCGCGCTGACTGTGCCAAAAGGTTAGGACTGAATTATGTATGGGCTATGTTCAAATTGTATCGTCTTGGCTGTGTTTTTATGACTTTGAATTGATTATACAACTTAAGATTTTACAGTACAAGTATGGACCAATTCCAGGCGTGTGGTTTCTCATGATTATGTCTCTGTGTCCCCTCCGCTCCCACCAGTGTCAGAAGACCAGACCAGCTGCTGCTGCCTGATACAGTATTCTTTGCCTCAGAAGAAAAGCCCAGCATAGGGCAGAGTGATATGGAGGAGAGGGAAGAAAATGAGGAGGAGCAGAAACGATACAGTCGACAGAGGAGTAATAGTGACAGTGTTTTGAGAGCGACAAACCCAGACGAGATTCGCCGTGGTCACGAGCAGTTGTGTATAAGGCGAGCGGAGGCGGTAAAACAGAGGGGCATCTCTCTTCTCAATGAAGTGGATGCACAGTACAGCGCACTCCAGGTGTTGTATTCATAGCTCATTTGGTACAATTTATGCATGAGAACTATTAAGAATACCGATTTTTTGATCAATGTGACTCTTATTAATCTTTAAGATTTTTTTCTAAGAATGCTATCCTGTATCAGTAGTGTAGAGTATTAAGAAGTAGAACATATTTAAAAGAAAGTGAATGCACTTCCCTAAGATATGTCTGTGTTATTTAGGTGAAATATGATGAGCTGCTGCAGCGATGCCAGCAGGCGACAGACGGACTCAGCCATAAAGCCGTCCAGACATCCAATAGTCCCTTTGCAAGCATCCGGACCCGCCGCCGCCTGTCCAGCTCAGCTGCTTTGTCCGATCTGACAGTGGTTCTGGAAGACGGCCAGCAGCCTGAGTACAAGGCTCTCTTCAAGGAGATCTTCACCTGCATCCAAAAGACCAAAGAGGACCTCAGCGACAACAGACGTCCAGACAGGGAGAGTAAATCCCAGAGTATTGCCTAATGATTGTATTATTTATGGGACATGGGGCTTGCACTTGTTTGTGTTTGTGAAAGTTTTTGACCAATAAGAAACTTGGTGGCTTTGCAATAAAAATATCCAGAGGGTGTAGATGCAATAAGCACGCTCAGTCCTTGTGCGTCTTAGACATGCTGCAATCCTCTTATCTCCTGTGATGTTGACACACCCATGCTTTTGTCAGTCAGTATTGTTCCATTTATTCCGTCCTTATCAAAAAGTAAGTGTTATAAAACTTGTTATATAAAGCAGCTGTATGATTTGACAAAAAAACATTCCAAAGTACAACAACAAATATACAGAAGTTATAAATAGTAAAGAAGTATTGTATAAGAAGATATTTATAGTTATATTAGTATGTACTAACACATCATTGGCTAATAAAAAGTACATTTCACTGTGTAGTTTAACCTCTAAATCTAAAGGAATTATGTCAAACTACAACAGTATTCAGTGTTATATTCAGCGTATATAATACTGGCCCTACCGTGACCACTTGATTATTTGGTGCTTGGGAGAGAAACACACACACTGAATATTTTTAGCGTGTTGGTGTAAGTTGGAGACATAGCTGTTATATATATGACTTATATAAACAGATATGTTGGAATGTTGTAATAGGATGAAAAACTGTAGCCATGTTATAACTAAAGACTCAGGAGTTTATGATAAATAGCTTAACAGCTAGTGTTAGGTGGTTTTTGTAAGTTGGCAATAGTTGGTTTAGCAGTCAAGGGTCATTGTAAAGTCACCAGAGAAATTTCAGTGGACACCGGAATACTGTTTGTAATAGTCTGTGCTTTCTGTTTTCATGTCTGTGCTCAGCTTAGGCTGCAATGAGTATCTTTATGCCAGTAGTACACATAACAGCCCTGCACTTTTTATGACTGAATCACAGTTTTTGTTTTATTTATTAAAAAAAAAAAAGTTTAGAGAAGATAAAATGTTATTTATTTTTGTTATTGCTAAATATTTAGAGCAGATTAGTCAGCTGAGAGTGACTGGAAATTAAATAAAATGTACACTGAGGTGCTTTTCTGTGGTTGTAAATATTCTGTCTGACACAGGTGATTGAGACATCATAATACAGGGGTAAATGGAAAGCACAAAAGAAATGTTCCCTTGTTTACAAACAATATCCTGTGCCTTAGATTGTCATAATATTAAATCATTAAATCAAAATATTTCTTAAAGATGTTAGGGGATCTCTCAGTCATATATAGGAAAAATCCTAAATGTTCAGGACCTGAGCTGTTATTGGCTAAATATAAATTGACAGATCTCATACTGCTGACCCTGCCCATAATCAAACTGCAGATCTGACTTCAAAATACTGTTATGAGGTCTATTATTTCACTCTCATTTTCCATGTGATGCTCATGAGATAAAAGATGTTTAATGGACAATACTGAGATACTAAACATTTTGGGGCATTCAGCAGTATGTTGTTTTTGAAGCTGTGAAGGTGATTGTATACTGCTGCAGAATATGATTTCAGGTGTCCTCCGTGATGATTAACATGTTTTTGCTTGCAACTAACTAGTAAAAACACTGATGCAGGAGCCTGTTGAGTTTTATCCGTGTGCAGTGTCTATAACAACAACACTACAGTTGGTGCTGTGGGAAGAGAGATTGTTAAAGACGTTTCAACCTGTCCTCCCTCCATGTGTATAATCATAAAATTTCATCAGATGGAAAAAATGTGATGGTTATCTGTCTGCCGTAGTATGTTGTAGAAACAGTCAAATCACAACACAAAACAGTAGTGACAGCATTTTCTCTCCTTCAAAACCGAGAGGTCTCCTCATTCCTCAAGACATCTGTCCCCCAGTGTACTCTGTGGCCCAGCAAACAATTAATGCGGCTTTGTCTGTTTTCATAATTAGGATTTATATAACTGAGATTTCCTCCACCCTGCTTTCAACCAGCCCCAAATCCATTAAACCTCCAAACAAGGGGATTGCATACCCCGCTCGCCTAAAGGGACAGGTCTTGGCAAGACCATAAGCATACATACAAAAGCATCAGCAAAGCAAATAGCAGAGGTCTGAGTCAGACCAAATACAGTGACAATAAAAAATGTATTCACAAAAGTATAGATTAGCTGTCAAATTAGCTATATTGTGTCACTTGGCAGAAAGAAACAAAGTAATGAAACTAACTGCAGGAGTACAGGAGGTGGTGAGGCTACTGTCACAAATGAAAACTGTGCCTAATTGACTCCAACTCAAGGCAAATCCTCCACACATTCCTCTGTGTGGCCGCTCCTGGAGCTCTGCCAGCCTCACACAAGTTCATACCAACAGTAACCATCTGTGCACAGTTATAATGTTCTCTCTTATACTGAGAGAAAAAAAATCACTGGATGCCTTCAAATAAATATTTTGTATCCAAACTGAGGTAAGATAACTGATGTTTTTCAGGGACAATAGGTTATTGAGTGTTGGACTGTGGAGGAATGTGACTAACTACTTTGCAGTAGGCTACTTAAAGATTTGGGGTACTTCAGTATTGCCATTGCCACATCTAACTGATGGCTCAAGTTACAAGTGATTTTGCAGATTAATTAAGCTTTTATATGGAAAATCTATAATGAGTTTATCATCTAGGATTGCCATAAATTAAACTATTGAACAGCAAATAAAATAGTTGAAATTAGTTTCTCCTTGGCCTGCTGCAACATTGAAATCCTGCTTACAAATGAATGTATCCATAATAATAATCCAATGTCATATAAAAACATAGAGCCTGTTAATATGTAATAATGTAAGCCTGTGATTCTGCTGCGTATCTGATGCATACACAAGTATTTGTAACACTTTTGCTAATTTATATGTTTAGTTCTTCTCATGTTTTACCATTAGATTTATTTCATATTGAGTATATGTCCATACAAAACATAATCAAAAAAGAAAATAAAGAAAAAGGAAAAAGAACAAAAAGATTATAGTATAGTTATAGGAAATATGCAGTAGTTATAGGGAATATCCAAAGATGTGGGTACCATTTATGGATTAAGAATCCCATGGAGTTTTTTTCTATATGGCAATGTTATTTATAAAGTTGTTGTTTAAGTCATTTTGGACAAACTAGTAGTTTTCATTTCTCTTTTCATTTAACTATTCATCTATTAATTATATTTTGTCCATCTTTGTTTTTCTTGTATAGCTACTTATATATGGCTATACATATGCATGTCTGTATTTATGCATGCAAAATTTATTACGTTTTAACTTTTGTTGGCTGCTATTGTTGGCTGTCACCGTAATCAAATCTTGCCCACTAGAGGGCGCTATTTTAAACTGTTGATACAGAAATTTTCAGAATTGGCATCAGAGGTCAAAAGAACATTTCTGGAGTAAGCTCTTTGACGTTGCGGTGAGAGGACTTTTAATGTTTTTCATGTCAAAATGTAAATATCCATTACTTCAGTGTTTCGCTTCTAGTTTCTTTGCATAATGGGTTTAACTATTTAAAAAATTATTAACATTAAAAGGTTTGTCGGGAGAGCTATAGTTTAGATAGGCTAGCTACGTTACATGTGGACGTTATCATTACCAGTAGCAAAAACTCTGTTGGGGATGCTCACATTCTCTTTGGGGTTGGTTGTCATTGTACAAATGATTGTTCTTTGTGTTGTCCTTTGCATTGTTTGCATAAAAAGATAAAAATGCTGTTGATCTACACTGTTTATGTTGTCTCAATGCAGGAGATGTGTTAGGTTGTTGCATTTCCCATGAAAATAACATAGGGACTACCATCCCCACATTTGTGATGATTGCCACAAGTGCACAAGATGTATTTGAGCTGTCCTCATCTTTTGAAGAGAATAACTTTAAGGAAAGTAAGGGCACTGCATTTCTCCCGAATCTATTAAGACTTTGATTTTTGAGGGATTCAAATGAAAGTGACTATCAACCCCGTTCTCCCTTTTTTTTTTTTTTTTTTTTTTTACACATTGCTCCGCTTTACCTATGTAAAATCATCAATGAAACCATAGGAAATCATTTATAAAATGCCTCAGTAAAGATACATCGTTTTACATTTAATGTTTTATATTCTTTTGAAGGTATAATCCTGTTCACACGAATTTAAAGTCCATGGGCAGACCTGTAACGTTACGTAATAAAATCAGTCTTAGTAGATAATCGATAATAACACGAACAGAGACGACATAAAGCTGTAGATACGCTAATACGAGGAAATGGCTGTAATTGTTTCGATTAAATGACATATGCTTCACGTTTGTACTAAGGTAGCGTGGCCGAGTGGTCTAAGGCGCTGGATTTAGGCTCCAGTCATTTCGATGGCGTGGGTTCGAATCCCACCGCTGCCATTAATGTTTACTTTTACAGATCTTTCTCAGTACAAATAAATCACGTCAGTACACCCTTTGTGTCTGCACTGTAATGTGAAACCAATGCGCATATACGCCTGTGCAGTGTCCCATGGTCATTTTTGCTGCCTCACATTACTGCCGTACGTTGGGAAAATCTTTGGCAGTGCAAGTGCGCCCCCTTGTGGCAGCATACATGTGCACAAAACACCGACTTATTCTCAAACATGCCATGTTGTGATGCCCAGCACTTCTAATTTATTTCGTAGATTTTCAACGAAAATGTATTGTTTTACCTCATGAGTTTTCATTGAGGAGAAGAAATAGGGACCTTGAAAATTCATTTGCTTACTGTAGATATAAAATGGTCACTGGCATTCATTAATAATGCTTTTATTTCTAAAAGTTTACAAAATTACCAGTTAAATACTAATTAAACTCTAAAGATGAAAATCTCAACACCTTAATCATAGAAAGTAGCATGCTTTACATACAATCAATCAAAATTTGAATATTTGTAATACAAAGTCTTATATTTTTTCCTTTTAATGAAATCATAGTAATTGTAGACAACATAGCTCAAGTGTAATACTTTTCAGCAGCCTGGTAGTTTCATCATTTTGAAATTAGACACACATATACTAATGTCGAAAAGGTCGAAGAGAGATAGTATCTGTACTTAAATCAAAGGGATATCGCAAAACTTTGAACTTTGAAAATTTATTTTAGGGCATATTTTATTCCATCTGTCATCTGTGATGAGAATACACCATCACTTTATAAGAAAAAAACAGAAGCAAATAAATGTATTTCCTAACAAACAAATGATGTGTCTTATTTTAAATTACAATGCCTCAGGCAGCTTATAGTGCAGCTGTCCATCCAGCACAGCAAAAATAGTTTAGTTCTGACAAAGTATGCAGGATAACATCATTAGCACCAGACTGAGACCTATCAGCAGCAGCAGGATGAGGTGCTTGGGGGTCCAGGAGAGGTTGAAAAAAGGTGAGGGGGAGCATGGCTGTTGGGACTTCATATACTGTTCCACAGAGTCCGCGAAGCTGTAGGGCTTCGGACAGTAACCCAGCTCTCGATGGGCCTTGTCAATCTTGAAAGTGTGGCTTACTGCAATGTTCCTCACCTGCAGTGGAAGATAAGTTTATAATTTCACATAAGTTTTTATCCAAACATAAATCATCTCTAGCAAGCTGTTCAGCTGCCACAGAGAAGGCCAGGCCAAAAGACAAAGGCAAAGAACATCCTCTCAGGCTAATGGTTAAATTAACTTCAGTTTGGCAAACTGGGTGTTACATTCTGATAGCATGTGACTGATGGATGCCTCCAGTTATTGTATTTTCTTTCTGCCTGGGGATAAGGTATCTGTATGCGAATACACACAATGGTTAAAGAGCTCAAATAGACATTGGTGAGACAAGAAGAGTTCTTTCAAGCTCTTTTCCAGCATTTCATCCTCCCAAGAGTCAGTTCCTCTCCTCTTATGTAAAACTGCTTCAGTTCCTTATACAAAAGATCTGTTTTTATTGATCTACCAGTACAACATCACATTTAGAAACACTACAAGCGCACCATCCACGGCAGGTTGCATTTGGGACCGCAACAACATTGTGTTTTTGTGCAAAAATGAAGCTTTATCGCACAAAGTGATATATACTTGCTTTTAACTACACATCCATGTGTGCATTGTGGCTGCCTCGTGTCCTGCATGCATTTTGAGCGCCGGTTGTGCATTTCCTTAGAAATTAACACTATGCATCTGCAAGATGCAATATGCACAGCAACAATAGGGGCAGTATGGGTAGGCACGTTAGCAGTGACAACAATGGTGGAAAGTTTTGAAGACAAGCTAATAGACCAAGTCCATGCCATAATTATTGTTTATATCATGCAAATCCTGTAGTTGTTTACAATCTGAGCTCTCTGGTGTGCCCTCTAGGGGAATCATCCAGTAACACGTGCTACAGTCAAGTATGTGAACAATTATGCATGGTTAAAAAGCAAGTATATCTCCAGCCTACAATATGACTGTACTTGTTTGTAGGATGGTTTTGATCTTTTTGTGGGATTTCTTGACAATATGAATAATATAGAATATCACCAGACTTCAAGATAAGACAGCTGGGTACTAAACCTTGATGCAGCCCTCTGCAGTGTTTATATTTTCGGTGATTTGACATTTGAAACTGCATCTTCCACCATGCATTTATAGAGCTGTAAATTTATGCACGAGAGGAAAAAGTCTTCCAACTGTTTAACCTGAGAGTTGACAGGATCATTTGAGAACAGCCGAGAGGTTACCCGTTCCACTCACCATGGCAACAGCCATCTTACTGAGGTCACTTCCTGTAAACTTCATCTTGAACTTCCTGTTCTGACCTACAGCAGTCTATGTTTTATTCACAGGGCAATCATCGATCCCCCAGCCAGCAGCTGTCTGACAGCATGAGCTCCAGGTGCAGGCCCTCGGCACTCAGCTTTGGTTTCTGCCTCATCACTCATTCATGAGGACCTTGAAGGCCAGAACGGAGGCTCCTTGGCATCCATCGTAAAGGCCCTCAGCCTGATACAGTATAATTACTGTGTTTAATAGTGCTACAGACCAGCAAATAGTATTAAAGGGCTTCCAGTGACCATGAGAACTTAGAGATTTTGTTATCTGCCAATATGTTTTAATTAATTCAAGGCTCACTTTTGTTTTCCATAATTCATGCACAAGACAGAGCAGGGGGGCTGATAGGAAAATACCTGATGAAGTCTGTCTTCACTGCTGTGGGAGAGACTTAAACAAGAATCTGCTCATTAGTGAGCAGGTACCTTAAACTCCAACACACAGGACACACACTTTCATTTAGGCATGCATGCATATGTTCACACAGAGCTCCACAATGGAGCCACAAACTTTCAACACTACACAGTTACATCCTCATGATCTATAATGTATCTCAGAGTTCATTCAAGTCAGACAATTTTTAGTAGTATCAAAGATGACATATGACATTTTAAAAACTGGAATAAAAACATGCAGAGAGGGCAGGATCTGTAGAATCCATTCAAAGCCCGAGAATCAAAAGAAAATTTCAAGAGACAGAGAGGAGGAAGCAGAATTACCTCACTTCTGGTAAAGAGGAGAGGCACCGTTATCATGGGTCTTAGAGCTACATGCAAGTATTCCACCAAGATGGCTTGAAAGAGATGATAAACATACATAGAGTCAATGGTATTACCAACTCAGCACATCTTTAAACAAATATGGTATAAGAAGTATTTTAAAAAAAACACACACATTGGAGGAAGAAAAGCACTACCTGCTGAATAGACCAGTGAAACAGGCAGATTTATCAATGGTCTGCTGTAGCCCAGCTTTTCAAACTGCAATGGAACAAGGAATACAAAACAAAGGGGAGTAAATTCTGCACATTTCAATTAAACTGTAAATACCCTTGAAATTATATCAAGATAAGGGTGGCATTATTCTATGATTTCCCTTATTCTCAACAAATCCAATGTAAAGACTACAACAAGCAATGTTTAATATTCCCTCAGTACTTTCAGACTACTACATACAAACACTGTTTCTAGCACTCTGTGGCCCCAAACCCATTCATTTCTACTGTTTCTTCAAAACAGGTCACAAACCTACAGTTTCATTTCTTAAAAAGACTGAGTAATTTTCTGAAATACTATAGTTTTGTAGCAAATCACAAAAAAGGCATTAATAGTGCTTTTGATGGGGACTACTTTCAGCTGTGGATTTATACATTTAGTGTTCCAGTACGTATTTCCAGCAGCAGAATGAAGTAAGTGGTGATGAAGGAACATGTCACCCAGTGAAAAGTGTAGCTCGCTGATGTGTTTTCTAGAGTACAACAGTGGAGATCTATGGCTGTATGGGATTTGTGGATAGTAAGGAAAGCACAGATTATCACCAGCCTTATCCTTTAACTCACCAAAGGTGTCAGCCACTCAAAGAGATTGATTGAGACTCCATCATTAATGAAATAGGCCTGTCCACTCTGCAAAAAAAAAACAAACAGAAATGAGTGAGTTAAAAACAAAATACCGGATATTATTTTGACTTAAACTATGAAAGTGATCATAAAAGCTGACAACAGAGAAGAAAAGCTGATAAAACAACCATCAGTTATAAATAACTAGCTTTTAGGTCATGAAGTGGTTACTGATTAATTAAGTATAAAACGTTTTAGGAATAATCTGTTAAAGCCTGATTTAATCTGTGTGGTTATAGCTCAAAGTGGTCTGATCACATGCATCTGTGGGTGTTTTGTCCTGCGGTGGACAGTGTGACTCACAGCAACACAGCTCCTCTTCAGTGTGAGCGCCTCAGCTGCCAGAGAGTGAGCCAGCACCAGGTTGTCTACGTGTACCCAGTTCATCCTGGCCTGGGGGTCCCCGAACCTGAAACTGAACAACCGCCGCTCCACGTTCACCTGAGACAAACAGAGGTGGAGGAGAAAGAGTGGACGGTTTGATTTGCTTGTGTTGTTTCTTTTGGCTTGAGATGTTTACAAAAGTCACACAAGTTGCTCTTAATTCATTCTCAACATATTTCAGGGCCAAATGTGTTTTTTGTTTCTGATTTTGACATTTTTTTCTGATAATAAATGGGAATCAACCTGAAAATCCCACTTTGCTCTAGAAACTATTTTAATGCAAAAAACAACATAGTTCATGTTGTTCTCTTCAAAACATCTAGGGATGTTGATTGTTAGCATAGCTCTTCAGCAGCCGAGAGTTTTTTTTTTAAAAAACACACACAAAGAGAGAAGTTATTACAAGCAACAGTACTTACTAGCCAAAGCAAGTGTGAAGCATCTTTACCCTCTGTTCAGCAGTGAATACACTAAACAGGTTTTAATGTACAGTTACGTAACTTAATTTGTTGATCTGGGCTTCCAGGCTTCACTTGATATCTATAAATATATTTATTTAATATATAATATATTTAACATTTTCAGTGATTATGACTAATGATTTGTACATTTTTATAGGCTCCTATGTAATTTTTCATGTGTTTTGGGTTCCTTGCAACTTTTACTTAAACATGAGAAGTCAGAGCTGAGTTCATAGATACAATGCATGGGGCAAGAGCAGTTTAAAAGCTGTCAAACAAAGACAAAAATGAATGCACAGACATGAACCAAAATCTATTTGAACTCTAGAGGATTTTAAACTGTTTTTTTTATATACTGTACTATGATAAACTGAAATTAATGTCCTTGTAAATATCAAAACCTATGGTATGCTAATGCTTTGGAAAGGTAAGTATGAACAATTTGTTTGTTTGAACATACCATATTTAGACACATTTCTTTGTACAAATCAACCCCAGATTCAGAGAATGTGGTTGACCTGCTGAATATTAAAGTCAGCCCTGGTGGCCATTTAGCCGACAATAAACCTAGAACTGCCTCGTAGAGGAAAGACTGGAAGAAAAGGTAGCTGTAACTGGATGCCTTGAGAGCTCCATTAATAATGTAACTACTTCAGGCTGGACCACACTCTGCCAGGGAGGCCTCAGACACTGCAAAAAGTGCTTTTTTTTCCAGTGCCAACACAAAAGGAATTCATCTTTATGATAAGACAGCTGTTTGTTTGTTTTCGTCCCTCACCATCACTCTGTGAAGATGTCTCCTCTCCTCTGGTCCATAGATGCCACAGGGTCGCAGGACGCAGGTCCGCAGCAGCTCTCCTCCTTCACAAGACATGATACAAACATATACATGCTCTACTAAACATATACATTTATGAGTTTTCTCAAACGTAAAGCAAAATAATCATATACATATACATATACAAAGGTCTTTCACATGTTTCATATACGACTGCTTCACCACTGAGGTGCAGAAGTGGGAAAAGTACATATATTTTACTTTGGCAAAATTACCTAAACTACAATGTAAAAATGCACAATCACATGTGATAGACCTGTTTTTTAAAGCACTACTCAACAATAAAGAAATGCTGTGAATACTGAAAGTAAATGTTTTTGTTCTGTACAACTGTAAAACTGACATTTAAATGAGATACCATATATTGTGATATATTACATTATTTGATAGTATTAAAAAAGAAAACACAAAGTAATCCTTTACATATTTGTAATATTTGCTTTTTTGACATAGGCTGTTGGATCCAACCTTAGTAACAGTGTTACAGTGTTACTAGTAACACTGTTACTAAGGTTGGAATACACTGGTCGTTTAACAATGCATTGTGTTTTATATGATAATCACATGTTTTTTTTTAATGTAAAATCTGAATATAGTTCTCACATCAATCTAGTGGAGTAAGAAAGTACATTTTCTACTGACATGTTGCAGAGTAGAAGTATGAAGTAGTATAAAATCATAAAGTACATAAATTAAAGTACAAACTAACTTAAAATTTCACTTATGTAGAAAACTTATGTAAATGTATTTTGTCTCTTTCCACCACTGTTCAGGTGTCTTTATGACACCACGGCTTTCAGCCTTTCAGACAGTGGGAAAAAGAAACCTAAACCACATCCTCCTGTCACAGATATATGAACTTTAACCTGCAGCATATAGTGAGACATCTCCTTACTCTAAGCTTGATTGGATATATAAGGTAATGGTCACTGATAGGGTGTAGGGTTACTGAAAGAGGGAATGAGAGGCTTCACACCTGTTAAGCATGCTGTCCAACATAAAACCCATTACAATGCATTAGAAGATTGCTAGTATTGGTTGTGTGTGTGTGTGTGTGTGTGTGTGTGTGTGTGTGTGTGTTTGATGCACTTTTGGAGTTACATGACTGCCACAGTCGTTGGTACTGTTTTGTCCAGCTCTAAATTTAAACTGGTATCACTGCATAGGATTGCATGCTGAGTTTCCATGGCTACCACCGCCTCAGTCTCTCCTAGTGTCGCTATTTCAAACAAACACACAAAAACGTTTTTACACAGAAACCAAAAGATAGGGTTGCAGTCTCCTGTGATTACACACTTTTCATGTAGCCCTGTGATTACGCCGTCATCCCACACACATACGGATCATTTCACACCTTTAAGGGAGCATCCGTTGGCTGAGAGGACCATCTGCTCTGCAATCGCTTTAGTTCTGGAGTAGTGGTCAATGTGCTGGAACAGAAAAACACACAATTCTTCCTAATGTTTGGTACTAAATTTGTGAAAGCAACATTTAGAATAATTTATGGGTAAAAATCTGGTATTAGTAACACAGCAATTGATCCTATTCTTTTCACCCACCACGTCAGGTGGCACATACGGCACTGAATCCTCATCACCTTCCTCAATTGGTTTCCCCGCAAACACCACATTGATGGTACTGGTGTACACCAGCCGAGGGATGCTCCGCTCCATACAGACTGAAAGAGGGCAGAAAATTAAATGCTGGTACAATAAAGGGCAGGGTGCAGATTACATTTACATTTACCCACTTGGCAGATGCTTTTATCCAAAGTGACTTACAAGTGAGGGACATCAGTAAGCTTCAGTGTAGTAGGAAACCTTGGTGTAAGTGTTAAGTTCTACATCTATTTAATAAATGCAAGGAGATTGTTTGAGGAAGCGCAGAAAAGTGAATAATAAGTGCCAGTTAGACACATTAGGGTTTATAGGAAAGGAGGTGCTCTTGGAAGAGATGAGTTTTCAAGAAATTCTTGAAAATGAGAGGGATGCCCCTGCTCTGATAGAATTCAGTAGCTTGTTCCACCATTGGGGAACCACAGATGAGAACAGTCTGGACTGAGACTGTCTTGTGTGCAGGGATGGCAAACCCAGACAACATTCCTCAGAGGAACACAGTGGTCGAGAAGGACCATAAGGCTTTATGATTGAGTTCAAGAAGATGGGTGCAGACCCAGAAGTCACTTTGAAGGAAAACATTAGTGACTTGAATTTGATGTGGGTGGCCATGGGTAGCCAGTGTAGGCTGATGAATAGCAGAGTGACATGTGCCCTTTTGGACTGATTGAAGACCAGATGGGCTGCCGCATTCTGGACCATCTGTAAAGGTTTCACTGTGCACAGAGGAAGGCTTGCCAGAACAACACTGCAGTAGTCAAGGTGTGAAAGAATCATGGACAAGACCAAGACCTGATTTTTCTGATCTTGTATAGAGTAAAGCGGCATGACAGAGAGACAGATGCAACATGGTAAGGAAGGGAAGGATAATTGGTCATCAAGCATGACATCAAGATCTCTTGCAATCTTAGTTGGGGTAAGGGATAAGGAGAGGCAAATTCGGTATCAATATCATGATGACGAGACTGATTGGCTGGGAAGACTAGGAGTTCAGTCTTTGAGAGGTTTGGTTGAAGGTGACATTCCTTCATCCATGAGAATATGTCAGAGAGACAGGCCGAGATCCACACAGAGACAGTGGGGTCGTCTGTTGGGAACGGCAGGTATAGCTGGGTGTCGTCAGCATAGCAATGTAATGAGAAGCCATGTAAGCAGATAACTGCACCCAAGGCGTTGATGTATATTGCAAAGAGGAGGTTTCCCAGAACTGATGATTAGATGACTCCAGTGGGGAGGGGATGGGCTGGGGACATTTTCCCTTGCCATGACAGAATGAAGGAGTGCCCACTGAGATAGGATTCAAACCAGCAAAGGGCTTTGCCCAAAATGCCTATGTCTGAGAGTATGGATAGCAGGATGCGGTGGTTCACTGTATCAAATGCAAGACAAGGGCCACGGAGGGAGACACTTCAGCCACAGTCTGCTACTGAAATAGCATAAGCTTAATTGCTCTCAGCTGTTCACGCATCAGGTTCAATTGCATGCACCTGAGTACACCCCCTGAATTAGCAGCACAAAAGGATTGGTTTCTAGGGGCATGAGCTCATTCACACTGCCCTGCTGCCCAAAACTCGCAGCAACCAAAAAATCTTCCAGAAATAATGCAATTAATGCGCTTTCCAAGTTGTAGCAATGAGACCGTACACAGGAATATCTGTGAAAAGGTCGTAAGAAGCAGCACTTGCGTTACAACTGCTGCCTCAATACGCCCTGTGAGGTTAAGAATCCATCCGTCCGTAACTTTTCATTAAAGCTATTATATATAGAACTACTTGATTTGTCTAACTCAGACTGTTGAAGCCTCATATTAACTTCAGATAAACTTTGGCATACATTGTGGACTTTTTTGCTTATTGGAAATTGGAATCATATTTTGATGGGATATTTTCATTGTCCAAATGCAATGCGGAAATCATTTAACTGATTTATCACATTGCATATGAAATGCATGATGTTGAGAATGACAGCCATTGTATGTATTCTTACCATTTATAACATTATTTGTCCCTCCAACGTTGACTGACTCCACTTGCTCTTTCTGCAACTGGAGGCAAAGACAGACAGAAAAATACCACTACTAAACTACACCCTTTCTTATAGTGTAGATAACTCATTCCTTATATTTTTTTGGTGCAATAATGAGCTGACATACTGTATGTCTCAGTCAAGTACTGATGATAACACAAATCCTGTCAGTAAGTAAGTGGTCTCTTATTATGTTGAATGACAGCACCTGACAGAGACCACTCCTACTTCCTGTCTCTCATACATAAAAAAGCAAGTACCCAAACAAGAGATTATTGCAGTGACGTATGTTTGATTTAACAACTTCATTGATGGAGCACTGACACTTGTCTGTGAAAAAAAAATATTCTGAGACAAAGGTCAACGTTAAAGCAGAATGCCACCGATTTCATACATCAAAGTCTGGTCACAGATCTTGAAGAGTACTACTTAGTATGAGAAAAATGTTGTATTAAGCCTTTTGTGCCTTGAGCTGCACAAAACCTGATACTGTAAAGTCACCATTGGCTGGGGCTGAAGTGAGTTAGCATATCTCTGTAACCCACTCCTCATCTCTGCTTGAGGTTACATCAACCGCTACTAGCATAATATACCTGAATCTACCACCAAGCTTTCAGCAGCTGAGTTTGCTGCGTGGGTAATGTAAGCACCAGGTTTTGACAAGGAAGAAAATATGTGGAATAAAAGGCAATATCACTGGTTCTGCTGCATCAATTTTGATCCTCTTTAAAAATTGTCCATCATGAGTTTGACAATGTTAAGATGTAAGAAGGAATCAACATTGGTTGTTGTTTAATCATAAAACTCTCCTAAGTAATATTTAATTATTGCTTTTCATGTCGTGTCCGGGTACTAATCAAACTTGTTCTGTAGATGAGCTTCAGAAAATTATTCCTACAGTTCATACTGACTTTGGCAAGTAGAGCTTTAACACTCTACTGTCTGTGAGTAGTTTCAGAGAACTAGTTACAGTCACTTAACTACTAAGCTGACGTAATCATGCAATCAATTAAATTTGAATTCTGAACGCTTCTCTTCTAAAGACAATATAAGTACAGAATTTGCAGCATTTCATTATTCCATGAAAATCTTCACTTGTTAGAGTCTCTGTTTCACTGACCTTTGTTAAAATGATCAAGTGGTAAGAAGATGCTAAAGAAGACATGAAGGGAAGTCACCTGTTCCGGTCCAGACATGCCATAAGATGCTGTGTGGAATATGCAGTCGACCCCTTCACACACTTTGTAGAGGGAGGGATAGTCTCGAATGTCACTCTGAGAAAGAGAGAAGAGGAATTACCCTCAGTTAATTAACACAAACTCTGTAGACATTGGTCTGAATCAGATCCATCCATAAGAGAAGACATAAAGTAGACCTGTGGTAAGTAAAGTATTGATTTTATCCCTATTATGATTTGTTATTAACATTTGTAGTTGCATTTAGTGTGTATCCTCAACACAGCATTAGCAGTTTAAATGACATAGTAAATCAGTAACTATGTCATGAAAGGATAGTTATAATTAAGGTAAGTGTGTCATGAGGCTTGCAGGTGAAACCTGAATCATATCTCCACCCTCTTTGACCCAGTCAGCAGCTGGCACTCAGAGGCGGATCACTCACCTGTGTCTGTTTCCAGCCAGCATGCAGACTGACACTGGCTGACGCAAGGTAACACTAGAGTCGATTTTATAGTCTGTGGGGAGCAGTGTGAGTACTGTACTGTGTATTTCATGTAATCTATATCTCAAACCATATCTAGAAGCACTGTAAAAAAAAGAATGAAATTTGTTTTATGTTTATATTTAATATGAGACAATAAATATTAGGTTGAGGTGAATTTACAGTTGGTTTTGTTTTGAGTTATCTTTATTTGCAAAGATAAATATTAAATAATTAAATAAAAGACATCAAAATAAAATTAATATAAGGAGAAAAGGCTAAAAGTGAGTACTTACTACCTGTGCTGAAGTTTTTTTTTGTTTGTTTTTTTTTTATTCACACTGTTATGTATGTCATGACACATGAAACTAAAATAAAGATTAGAAAACTGACATTTAAGTGAGATTTTTTTTAATTATTATTTCCCTATAGGACTTAAAGGAAGATGTAATAAGTAACAGAATATCAATGACCATGTTTTAGGGTTAGCTCATTGAAAATGAATAAGGTGAATACACCTGTCAAATTCTGCATAATTCTGCATAACCAAGTTGGAGGTTTAGCAACTGAACCTTAAGGCACGTATGAGGCTTTTACTTTAGATGGCTCTTTGTCACCATGTAGTGAGGGCCATAACATTTACCAGTGAAGGAAGGTGTTATTGGCCAAATTTCCGGGGAAAAAGAAATGCCACAACTGTATTGCTACATACCCATTGCCACTGTTGTGTGTCCTGTACAATTAGACTTTAACAGCACTGGCTGGTACTAAATTATCTAGTTCAGGGCAAAGTTATTGGGTGAAATGCAGGGAAAACTGGAAAAATAGAAATATATGTTTCATAAATGAAATTTAGAAGTACACAGCAGGACAGAGTCAGGTCCCTCTCCACTGTCCCATACCTGACAGAAGATTGCTCCATCAGGGACATCACAAGGCAGCTTGTTCATGTCCAGAAGGATCACTGACATCCCCTGTCGGGCCAGTTCTCTCCCCAGCCTGAAGCCAAAGTATCCCCCTCCTCCTGTCACCACCACCTTCCCTGTGGAGATGCCTCGGGCCAGTGCCACCTCCTCCTCCAGTCTGGAGGCGGCGCACTCGGGGCTGCTGCAGCTGGCTGCCATAGCTCCATTTACCCTGTTTCGGATGGCCACGGCTGGGCTGGAGATGACAGCCGGGTCTGGGTGGTTGGCCCTGGGCTGGTGGGTGAGGTGGGGGAGGTTGTGCATGTGATGTCCACTGGCCTGCAGACGACAAAGGGGGACGCTGTGGCAGGGAAGCTGCTTCACCTGGCACAGAGAACCTCCACTGTCACTCATGTTGGGACCACACAGCTGCATAGATGTCCTGATGTGTCGAAGGAGGGGAAATATTGGTTATTGATTGTTTTAGCATCATTAATGTTTGACCTGTAAAAACTATTCTCACATTGTCTGACAGTACCACATATTGTGTATTCTGCATCAGCTTCTTCCAGTTCCAGCTTTGTGAAACACATTTTAAAGTATTTTGCTTATTCGTGGTTGTGGTTGACATCTTCATGAACAATATAAAATGAATAATATGATTCAATATTCAACAGCTGTGTGCTGTAAAAATGTACCACTCCATTGCAAGGATACTTTATGACGACTGAATTTAATTTTCCAAAAAAAAAAAAAAAAAAAAAAAGACTTACCAAATAGGTTTCACTGGTTCTGAAACCAGTGATGAGCCACAGGGACATTTAACAGTAAAAGCAATGAACAAACGGTGCGAGGATCCGTCCCCATCACATGTCCTGAACTTACACTTTCCTGATATCCACATTAACTCATATTAATAAACTTACCTTAATATTCCTTACGACCTCTCACATCCATACCGGTGCCGGTTGGTTCATGAACTAATCCAGTCTATAGGGTACCTCCTGTTTGCGCCCGCAGTGCCTCCCAACGCGTCACCTCTCTCACCTGTCAATCACCTGCAGCTTTACCTGGGGACACCCTACCGTAATGACTGGATGCAGCGCGCAGTGGGACTCTGGTCTGTCTGGTTATAGCTCAAATAGCACCGTGATCTTGTGTCACAGAGGACCGCTCAGATCCACCTTTAACCCACACCTGGACGAGGTGGCACTTTCATTTTTTATCTCTACTCTAGACCATCTGATTCCAGACTAATGTTAGTAAGATAATAAGAAGTGAATTTTAGTCCAGATTTTCTGAAACCCTTTTCCAGAGGGTGAAACGGTGCATCAGTCAAAGGGATATTCAACAACCTGGCAACCCAAAAGTTGATTTTATCAGTGGCTTGTAAAGGTTGTAAAAATATACAGTCTTTTAAAGCAAGTTATTTGTTAAGAATTTAATAAAGCCACTGACCCCCGTGTTTTGTTTATATTGACTTTATTCATTTCAATTCATTTATTTAGCCGTTTATCTTATCACAGACTCTACTAATGTATATTTAAGAATAATAGTACTAATTATAAAACTGTCCATTCTTTTTCCCATAAATATACATATTTACTTTTATTCTGAACTTATTAAAACCCAATATGTAGAAATGTACTGATGTTGTAAACCTTAATTTTGCCACAGAAATTACCATAAAGCATTGTTATTACACTGAGTAAGGAAATATTTCATTTTCCTATGTTATATGGACTATGTATGGACAAAAATATATTCACTTTGTTTCCCAAAAAGTAATTCACACACAGTAAATACGGTATGTTATCCTTACTTTTACTGTCAGAGACCATAAACTGCCATCTTAAAAAAAATAACTGAAATCCAAATGTACTTATTCAGGTTTTAGAGGGTAGTGCCTGACAAGTACAGTTGGCATCAGGTAAAAATACAAAAAGTTGTTATAAAATTAGGAAATGTCATCAAGTATAAAGCCAATAAAACAATTTGAAGTATGATTTTTCTTAAGTCCACAATCCCCAGGACCCCTAACATTATATATCTACTGGGATTTCACTTTGTTTCTTGTTTTTACCTGCAGCTGCCTGGAGCCATTCACAGGCAAACAACTCATTCAACCAATATCCACAGCTCCACAATTCTCAGGATACTGGGATATTTTTTCAAGAATTTCTGTCTAAAAATTAACACATAGAAAAGGTCTCCACATATGTTTTGTGTAAGAAAACATAGGGTCATTTATCAAAGCTCAGGCATCAGGTGATGTAACAGATGTATCTGTGACATGACAACAGGCCTGGTAACAGCAGCAGCAGCAGCAGCAGCAGCAGTCACTTCCTGAGCACGGTGTTTTTCGAGAAGACAGAAATAGACACTTCATGTTTTATTTAGCAGACAACAGACAGACTGCCAAACCTGAGTTGACACTTAAATGCACGGCACGTAATTAAAGAGAGAGAGAGGGGGGGGGCTCTTAAACAGCTGCCAAATGACTGAGCTGTGAAAGCAATTTGGAGATAAACTGCACTTTCAAAACAGCACTTTTCAAAACGGAAAAGTACATGATGTGTTGATTTAATTCAGACCTCAGATCACATTTACCCTCATTTGGGTGAAACGGCAGCTATGGCAGTGCTGTTGTGTCACAGTTGATGGTTTTGTAGAACCTTGTCTCTCTTTTTGTGTTTTCAGAAATAAAGAACATATTCTCCCTCTCTGCATCACATTGACTTACAAATCTGCTATCTCAAAGGGAAATCCACTCACTTAATATACGCAGTGTTCTGAAAATAAATTAAAGTGTCCCAAAAAATGAGACAGATTTGGCACAGTATTTTATTTATCCATAGCTAATTTCCATAAAATGTTATGTAATGTTATGTAACTCACTTTTGATAGACTCATGATTACATCAGTGAAGTTCCTTTTATATCAGTAGTTTCTAATCTGGAGGTCAGGAGCTGTCCCAGGGGTCACAAGATGAACCTCAGAGGTCATGAGATGGCTAAAAAAACAGTCATCTCATGACCCCTGGAAAGCAGGGGAAAAGACGAAATATCCTCCTTTTTTGTCTTTCTTCTTGTGAATTAATGGATAATCTTACCTTGTACGGCCTTTAATAATATTAAAACAAATCAGTCTGAGAATTAGAAATTAATCTTTGGCTAAGTGTCTGACAGTTTATTGTATGCACTGAACTCTGCAATGAAGGACAGCAAGTAGACATTATAAAAAGACGTTGTAAACCAATAAGACAGCTGGCGGAAGAGCATGCTCAGTTTTTGTCAGCATATTGTGGCTCCACCAAAATCCATCGCAGAACAAGTAAAGGTGTGAGAAGAGAGACATACAGTGAAATACAGACATATGTATATTGCTTTAAGGTTTAAGTCACCACTAGTGGAAAATACCTTTATTTAAGTTTATTCATTTACTTTTTTGAGGTACTTGTAGGTTTACTTTACTTAGATAGTTAGATTTGGCTATTGCTACATAGCCAACATTAGCATTGGCAGCTGTTTACTGACCAGTCTTGCCAAGAGCTTCAACTAATATTCCTTTTAAAACACAAGAGGTTATAATACACCCCCCGAGCAGTGCTACATTGTCAGGGCAGCCTGGATGCTCGAGTGACTCAGCAGCTACTGGAAAGTGAGTAAAGGAATAAAATTTGACTGAACTCACACCATGTTCTTTCAACTGGTAAGTAAACAGCTGTTAATGCTAACTTTGGTTATGTACCAAAACTAACAAGAACTCCTTTAAGGATTTCCATTTAAAATTTCAACAACAGTCAGTCTGTCAATCAACTAATCACTTCATAGAATAATGGTTTCAGCTGTGAAAGGGAAACTGAAAGATCCACACTCATCCCAGAAATCCGTACACACATTTACTGTACACACACTTATGTGCACGTAATGTCCAGGGCAACAGTGCAGTCTGAGTGCTTGTTGTGGCTTTTATTGATCTGTGAGATGACATTTTATCTGCTCATACGCACACAAATCACATAATGCTTTGCTAAAACAGCAAATAACAACACACACATTTACCCACCATTATAAGGTGAACACTAACCGGATCAGTCCTTGCCCACTCTTCCCTCTGCCACTCATTTGTCATTTCAGCACTCGCTGTGATAAAAGCGTTGAGCTACTCTCTGATTAAATGCTGCCCAGCACACCCATGAATCACTTTCAGCAGGGAGCCGTCACCTCGTCTGACCTGCTGCAGCAGTGAGGGGAAGTAGTACTTTGGTAGAGGCAGACCTCCCTTGTCTACGACCTTGCCACGCCGTCCCCTGAGGACTGGACGGGCAGCAGCTCCCTAAAGTCCCAGCAAAGTGTGGATGGTGACCTGAGCTGCTGCAGAGATCAAAGATACAGGAGGAGAGATACGAAAGATGGAAAATATGCAAGTGATAATATGAAGCATTAAATCAGACAAGATGCCTTTGCTTGAGGCTGTTAGTAATTTGATGTAAGTGAGAAAAGTTTTGAATTTAAAGCGTTTGGGCTTCACTGTGCAGAATAATGTCTGCGCAGATTTTGACACTAGATGGTTGTTTAATTAATCTGCTGAAGAAGAAACTTAATACAACCAATCTGTATCTGTTTTTTCTGATGTACACACAGACAGAGACTAGTTTATGTGTCCAACATCTTGAAAAATATAACAACAGTACTCTAAATTAGCCTGGTGAGAGAAAAGGAGAGTACTTCTGGATAAAAAATTAAACACAGTTTATCCTTCTGGCTACTTCCTTACATTTACCAGCCATCCCAGCTGATTGACAGGCTGAGATGAAAACCAGTATGACCTTTCAAGAAAACACCAAGCGTTCAAGTGTTCAATTATGGGCTCTGTCATGCAGCAGGGGGCGCCAGACAACTACATTTACAGTAAATACACTATGAGCCCCCAAAATACTGCATATTACCTTAAAGGGCAAATATTTTGTTCTGTTACAATGCATTTCTGAGTTAGACTGTGTCATCCAGCTAGATTAGAGTCAACATACTTAAATAAAGTGGAGATCTGATCCCAGATGAATCTCTTCTGATCGTCTGGTGAACGTGGACAGGCTTTGCCTGCTCATGTTCTGGATGTTTCTAAACAATTTAGACAGAAACATTGAGACAGCATTGAGAGGACAGAAGTGTGTGCTCCCACTGGCTTCTACCTACTGGCATGAGTCAAGTGATAAAGGCTGAAAATGACATATCTAATTTTGTGATATTATATTTTTAATTGATACTGATCCATTTTCATAAGGATGTCATGTTCCTGTAAACATGAAAATAAGGCAGACAGACATACACTGACAAACTGGCGGGGATCCATGTTAGATGAGCTGAAAATAGTTGGACTGATGAATTTAGTGGAGGAAGGGTGTGAAGTAGGACTCTGACAGCTAAAATCAGTTGAAGGTGCTCTTGAGGAAATACAGTGAGGGGGAAAAAAGTGCAACAAGAGCTGCCGCGGACAGAGAACGTAAAACACTTGCATGCAGAAAGCCGACATGCACAGTGGGTGACAGAGTCTGGAAAGTTTACTGAGGTAAAGGAGCCATCTTTTTTCACACAATGTTGTGCTGAAATCCAACCTGCCAGAAGGAGAGAAAAGAGCGCACAGTAATGTACTCTGCAGCAGCTTGTGAGTGACAACTAAAATACCAAAGGGACCAAAGAAAAACTAAAAAGGGAAAGGAAGGTTACTACCATGAAATGCAGAGAAATGGGCTGAATTGACTTTATACATTACAAATAAATAATGCCCAATGTCGCGCTGTCACAGGAAATGAGGTATGAAATATAATCATGTCACAACAAATATTATACTTGTTAAGTGCATTTAAATTCATGGAGTCACAGACCCAAGCAATCACCAAACATCCCTGCTTTTAACACCCTCCAGTGAAAGTTAGAAAAAAAAAATTATGCTGGCAGACTTCCTTTTTTTTTTTTTTTTTTTTTTTTTTTTTGTCGAAATGGCTAATTGAAGTGGATTAGTCATTTCATTTCATGCTCATTTCAGGAAGCAGGAGCACTGCGGTCACACTCAGAAGAAAGGCAGATTGATGAGCCAGTGCACTGAGAGCATTTTAAGCTAAATCAATTAGTGTGGCTTAATGTGTAACATCCCCAAATCACTTGTGTGATAAAGTGGGACACGGAGAGAAAGCAAGCTGCACAGTGAGAGGAGACGAGAGGCGAGGATGGATTCATTATTCTTTTACTTCTTTATGGATGCTTGAGCTGTGATGCTTGAGGCTTACATTGTGACTGTGAGTTGATTAGTAAGTTGTGTTTGGGCAACATCAACAAGTGTCTGAACCAAAAGAATACAGCAGCGGGTCAATAGGTACTCAGATTTTACTTAATAAATGTACCAATGCAAGAATAAAAAAAAATAAAAAAAACTCTATTACAAGTGAAAGCCCCGTGTTCAAAATGTTACTTAAGCAAAAGTATAAACGTACTTAATGTATTGAATGTAAAGGCTCTTCAGATGTGCATGTGTGTGTGTGTGTGTGTGTGTGTGTGTGTAGGTAATGTTTACTATGTTTACCATGTCAGTTTAGCATGTTAGCGACTGCTTTGAATCAGAGGCCATAAAGAAATGTTAAATGGTCACTAACTGCCAGACTGGCACTACTCTTTGAATGTTCTTTAGGACTGTAAGCTATAACATGCACTATTTTATGGTATCTAAAATGTAAACCATTATAATCTAATAATACATCTGCCCATAATGTATTTAATTTTAAACCCACCCCTCATAGGGGGTACAACTTCATTTATATCTAATTAACTATTCTTATGTGGACTTGTATGTTAAAAATAACATGTGTACCTTAATCCAGTATATTTTTCCTTGTCTATTTATGTATTTTCTATTTAAATCGCACAGTACAATGTAATTGGCAATGTCAGTTTTGAATTTTAAACTGGGGGTGCACTGCTTGTGTATCTGGGTTGGGGATCAGGGATCACCGTGGACCATAGTCTGACCGTTGCGAGGCATAACAACCAGAAATCGGTGCATATTGACAGAGAAAGAGAGGAAGGGTGAAATCAAAACACAGTGAGTGAACCGCTGAAATCCCTTTGGCTTTGAAAGACATGTGCCACTACTATGCGGTGTAAAACTGAAGTTAGCTAACACTAACACATACGCAGCTAACTAGCTAACCGCTACATCTAGAAGGTGATTGCAAATGATTGACAATAAATAATCCCCAAAAAATGCAATTTGTGAGTGGGCAAATAAATGTAGCAGATCTAAAAAAAAATAAAATAAAATAAAAATCTCATGGATCAATTGAAACTCAAACCAGGTTATTCTTATCAGAGTCAAGTTACTGAGTGTGAGCAAAGTAGGCTGGCAGCCAGAGTAAAAGGCAGTAAAAAGGCTATGTCTTGCAGGAAATAAAAATGTCAGTAGTGACTACAATTTTCCTATAATATTAATAATAATAAGTGAGAAGGATGTATTGACGCAGTTGCATTGATTCAATAATAAAAGTTTATTAAACAATCTTCAAAAAAGCTTTGGTGTTCTGCCCCTTCACCTGACCTGCAAAAGCAAAGACAATAAAAGTACGGCGTAAGATCTGTCATGCAGAAATGAGGCAGAAGAGAGAGGACATACAGAAAAGGAAGTGCTCCTAAGTGACCTTCACTCAAGTTTAAACACAAGGCAGGAAATTACAATGAGTCAGCAGCCAGACTGTTGACCATGGGTGATGGGCAGCCAGCCAGAAATTTCAATAAATTCTCTAAAAACACTCTGAAAGTGTACACTGTAGTCAGTAAGTATATCTTTATGTTTTAGAAATACTATGCCATGTCCATTTACGTGTCTTGGATAGTACTACCCAATGTACTATATGGAAAAAATGAATGTGGCTCTAGTATGAAGTCAAGTTCCAAAAACACTAGATCTTTTGTTTCCCATAATGCAACATGACATTATTGTCACTATCATCTCTATTACCAAAACCATAACTGCCCTTTATTTATTGTGTCTACACATATACTTAGTACACAACAAATAGGCCCAACCTCATGAAACAAAATGTACAGAGTGCGGCTCTAAAGACAAAACCATAACACCCATTTTAACAGAAGAACTACAATATTCTTCAGTATTCTACATAAAACACAGTACACTAATAAACATATGTGATGTGCACATGTTGCAGATCCCACTGAGAATCAGTTGTGAGGATTTTGTCTGTTTTAGTTTCCCAGACTTTACGGTTGAGTTCAGTTCTAACTCCATATGAAGTAATTCTTTCGCCTTTTTTCAGTTATACTACTCATTTATTATTTTAGCCGCTTGCTTTTATGGAAACAGGAAACTATGGGAGAGAGGAGCGAATGACATACAGGGAACTCCCCAGCTGAAGTTCAACCAAAGACGCTGTAGTTATGTGGTTTGTTTGTATCAGAGACCACTGACCCTGCACACTGGGAACCCCACAAAATGGTTTTTTTTTCAGTCTCATAAATCCTTTTGACTGACTTCCCACATCCCTCAAAAATCAGAGGCATGAATTGATTCATTTTGCGTGAATTTCTAAGACACACTATACACCAATAAATGCAGATATAAATAAATTACAGAATGAAAAAGAATCTGCAAATTACTCAATTAATTTTCCTCTTCTAAAATTCCCCAGCAGTTAACAAAGATGTCCAAAATAATGGTAGGATATGAATTTTTGGAACCTCTCGGCTGATTTGGCTGGCGAATAAAGGTTGCCTGCTTCCTGTCTCCCTCACAGATAAAGGAGAAAGAAATTGAGTAAGTGATAGACAAGCACATCATTCCATAGAGGATGAAATTGGAGGCTTGGGACAAAGATGATGGCAGTGCTGCTGCTTCAAGGACAGATGAAATGAGAGGGGAGGGGGAAGTGTCTCCTGCTGGCATGTACCGTGAAGTGAGTGTTTTGTCAGGAACGGGTCAGGACTAGACTGAAGGAGAAAAACATACCACTAATGGCTTGTTAACAGAAAATATGATGGACTCTTTGTGAGAAAGATGAGATTTATTAGGTGAATAACCGTAATTTATCCTCCAAAACCAACAAGACCCGTCTAATTTTATCTACAGTTTATTATTTCAGCTTCTTCCTGGCATTCTGCATGATGTTTTGCCGGGATACTTTGCTCTCTTAATAATCCACAGTCAATATTTCACAAAAACCCAACAGAAGGCTGAACAGCAGTACAGATGATATTGTAGCAGAGTTTGACAAACAGCTTTACGCTAAGCCTGCTCCCGTTAAGGTCAGAGCCTCGCAGACAATCGATATCTGGCAAGTTACCTTTCAATCCATTGCTCGGGAGCCCAATCAGCTGAGCAGCTGTCCCGATGCACCTGATGGCTGGAAGCAAAGGACGGGGAGAGGAGAGGAGTGAACAGCTTCTGAATTTAACTGTGTATTTTACTGAAAATATGATATGAAATCAATTTTTTTAAATGCACGTCCACATGCTTTGTAATTGCAAGGGAGTAAGAGAGAAAGGCAGGGAGAGGACGAAAGATTACAACCACCTCTCGTATCATCACAATGAGAGCAACGTCCTCCAGTCGTCCCTGACAGAGAACCATCGGTCCGTCTCAGCTCTGATCTCCCTCAGTAACATGCAGTTATCTGCCACACACATACTCACAATAAAATACAACAACAGCTCAAAGCTTCTCATGTTTGAGCTTCTCTGCAGTTTGAAGTGAAGCTGAGAAGACATAACAGGAGTCTTTTCACTCTGCTCAAACCAGGGTCATATTAATCATTCATATCCACCGGTATGATATATATATATATATATATATATATATATATATATATATATATTCCTTCTGTATTCAGCAGTTATTGTTTGTGGCACAGAGATCTATTCACGATAGTTGCTGCAGCAATCCCAGCATGTCCCGGTCTACTGTCACACAGACAGTAGACCGGACAGACTGCAACAGTATGAGGATTGCTGCTGAGGGCAAAAGAGGAGAGAATAAATAGAGGAAAGTTCAGGGAGAGAGAGGAAGTGGAAAAAGAGAGTGAGGATGAGATTGTTCACATCTGTCTATACTTACACATAGGGATGGCAGTGTTGGTCAGGCCATGACTTTGGGCCCGAGTGAAATATCTCAATGATTATATAGATAGATCACCATATTAATGGTCTCAAGAGGATTATTGATTTGGTGATTTCCTCCATCAGCAGGTTGAAATTATTGGGTGTGGTCAAAACTCTTGCACCACTATGGGGTTTAAATGGCATGTATTTATGTCCCAAACATACATATGTGAGAGTGAGTTCAGATTCAGATTCAGATTCAGAACACTTCATTTATACCCAATGGGTCAATTCAGTTAACAGTACCCAGTTATAATAAAAAGTAAATACACACACAATATGCATGGCCATACAACTATAGCAACAATGTTCTAGTGTCAATGACAACAGCTCAGCATATACTGCTACATATTACTGCATCTGCAGTTTGGACAGAGATAAAAAAAGGCCTTTAAAGGAGTAGTTCAAATTTGCTCATACACTCATTGAGGAGGTGATTAGCCTAGCTTAGCATAAAGACTGGAAACAGAGGGAAACAGGTATCTTGGCTCTGCCCAAAAGATGACAAAATCCAACTACCAGCACCTTTAAAGCTCACCATTAACATGTTGCATCTCATTTGTTTAATAATCAAACAAACAGAAATGTAAAAACAACAGTTTGGATTGAACTTAGCTAACCATAGTTGGCTCTAGTTCGATATTTAACACAAACATGTATCAATCTTCACATCTAACTTTCCATTTTCCTAAATGAACATTTATCAAAGTCCTAATTGCTCCTCCTTGAAATTGAAGCTAATGCGGGGCCCATTGTAAGCAAGGTATGGTTAAGTTGTTTCAGAGTTAAGGTCAATGTTAGTTAAATGTTCTTATCATGCAAGTAATCAGACGACATGGAAATGCTGTTTCATCTCCAGTCAGGCTACAGACAAATCTACTGTTAATGTTATTTCTATCCAACTGGACAATACAGAAAACAATGAACACTGAACACGGGGCTTATTTTGTTTCAGACATGAACTATTGTTGAAACTCAACTATTATGTAATGTTTACAACACCCAAATTTGTGAATTTCAGTAAACAAGAGACTTTCCTTTTCACACAGTCTATTCTCATCTTTGGGTAGTGTCACTGCCTCCAGATATAGAAACAAGCTTCTCTGCTTAGCAGGATGCAGAAGCCTTCATTATCATACCAGTGCACACACACACACACACACACACACACACACACACATATATATATATACAGTCCTCTCCATCATGCATGCGTCTCGCCGACCTTGCGCAGGCACAAACTGTTCTCACACGTACCCACGCATTCCCCAATGACTCATCTAAAATAACACAAGAGGCATATCAAAATACACATTAATACCCTCATGAAAATAAACGGCGGGGCCCAGCAGAAATAAACACTGGTCAGGGGGCTCGGTCTGTGGGCCGTGAGACTGCAGCCTCTCTTCCAGCTCCTACTGCTACAACAACATACCAAACACATCGACATCCAAGGGGGGGAACTCGGACTGAACCAACCGAGCAGCTCTTCAGGATACCACAAAGTAGTCTGATGAATAATGGGCGCTTTCATATGTCAGCAGTTATATCCGGAACATGATGGCCTGGTGGGCTTTGGTGAAGATCTGTCTGATTGGACTCATCTGGGGTAAAAGTGGTATATAGAAAGAAAAAAAAAAGCAGGGAAGGATTTCTCAAAGCGTTTATTCTACAGGGGTTATCTGCCACTGCACAGATGGAATATTTGGAGAGCACTCTGAAAGATAATTGGTTTTGGGGGATTCGAGTCTTGACTAACAGGTGTGTAGCCTATCTGCTACATGACGTGACACTGCTCAGTTAGTCAGCAGTGCCACATGATTACTTATTATAAATCAGTGGTTGCAGGGGGTTATAGGAGGGGTGCCTCACTGAAATGATTTCATGTAAAATAAAAATATTGAGTTTTGGATTTTTCAGATGAGCGCATAAATACTTGCACAATAGTACCACCTATAGACTGCTTGATAAAAACACACTAACTCCTGAAACTAACCTCTCACTTGACAAATTACTTCACCAGTACAGTTGGACTAGGGTACAGCCACTCATCTAGGGAAGCATGCAATGCCAAGATGTTGACAATAAAGGATTAAAATAATTTTTAAAAAGCCAAAAGAAGTAAATATGACCAAAAGTACCTGGACTATGGCGTCGGACACACCTAGAATGGCAGTAATCCAGGACCACCACCAGCTGCTGGTCGCTTTCCAGTGGAAAAGCTCTGACACAACATGATACTCTTGGAAAAAAAAAAAACTCTGCTTGCAGCTTCTACCTTACTTAGTTTACATTCTCAGCCAACTTAATGATTTGAATGCAGGACCTCAGGATGAAAGTTTGTCACTGGCAAAACTGAAGCAGGGGTCATTGGGATGCACATGCACAAAAACACCAGCTCATTTAAAAGTGCTGCCTCTGTTAAAAGTACCACCACTCAAAACATGCTATAACATCATGAGCTGTTGTTTGTAGCTCATTTTCCTGTTTTTCTGGCACAGACACAAACCAAGAAAACTACAGAACAGCTTGGCAGAGTCAGTATGCTAATGACAGAGGAAAAAAAAAATTCTTATGCACTCTGCTGAAAAAGCCTATTGATCAGCCGGTAGCATGTAATCAGTGAAGTATGTGGACAGGCTGACATTTTGTCTTTTGACCTACAATGTTACTTCTACTTATAACCTTGTAGCTTATAACTTCATTAACTTTGGTCAGATATTTACCCTCCCCAGAATATTTTGCCAAACACTTCCTCTTCAAATGGTTCGCTCATGCAGACAATACTCATTTCAGTACTGTTGTTGTCTTTCAGCTCCTCCCGTGAGGGCTTGCCGCAGCAGATCACAATCAGCATATCTGATTTGGCCAGATGCCCTTCCTAAAACAACCTGGGTTCAGGTGAGCCAGGGCTCTAACCACCAGCCCAGGGATGAAAGGCCAACCTGCTCTACCACCTGAGGCAGGGCCACCCACCATTTCAGTAGTGCAGCTATATACACACACCGGCCACTTCATTAGGTACACCTTGCTAGTACCAGGTTGGACAGCCTTTTGCCTTCAGAACTGCTTTAATTCCTTTTGGCATAGATTCAACAAGTTGCTGGAAACATTCCTCAGAGATTTCGGTCCATACTGACATGATAGCATAACGCAGTTGCTGCAGATTTGTCAGCTGCGCATCCATGATGTGAATCTCCCATTCCACCACATCCCAAAGGTGCTCTAGTGAGATCTGGTGACTGTGGAGGCCATTTGAGTACAGTGAACTCATTGTCATGTTCAAGAAACCAGTTTAAGTTGAGCTTTGTTAACCTGCTGGAAGCAGCATCAGAAGATGGTACACTGTGGTCATAAAGGGATGGACATAGTCGGCAACAATACTCAGGTAGGCACTGGCGTTTAAATCATGCTCAGTTGGTACTAAGGGGCCCAAAGTGTGCCAAGAAAATATCTGCCACACCATTACACCACCACCACCAGCCTGAACCATTGATACAAGGCAGGATGGATTCATGCTTTCATGTTGTTGACGCCAAATTCTGACCCTACCATCTGAATGTCGCAGCAGAAATTGAGACTCATCAGGCCAGGCAACGTTTTTCCAATCTTCTATTGTCAAACTTTGGTGAGCCCGTGTGAATTGTAGCCTCAGTTTCCTGTTCTTAGCTGACAGGAGCAGCACCCGGTGTGGTCCTCTGCTGCTGTAGCCCATCTGTTTCAAGGTTCGACGTGTTGCGCATTTAAGTTATTTAAGTTACTGTTGCTTTCCCAGATCAGCAGTTTCTGAAATACTCAGACCAGCACATCTGGCACCAACAACCATGCCACGTTCAAAGTCACTTACATCACTTGTCTTCCCCATTCTGATGCTCAGTTTGAACGTCAGCAGGTCGTCTTGACCATGTCTACATGCCGAAATGCATTTAGTTGCTGCCATGTGATTGGCTGATAAGATATTTGTGTTAACGAGCAGTTGGTAATTAAGTGGCAGGTGAGTGTGTGTGTGTGTGTGTGTGTGTATATATATATATATATATATATATATATATATATATATATATATATATATATATATATATATGATCATTTGCAAACACTAATAATATACAATAAATAAATTCACATTGGTTCCACTAGTTGAGTCATCTCTGTCTGTCCTGTTCAAGTCACGACGTGATGTCAGAAACATGACACTGCAGCGAACACACCAGTCACAGGCACACACTGTAAGAACTGTGACAGCTGTGTTAGTTCCACATGACTGCAAACATACGTGTGTGTGTGTGTGTGTGTGTGTGTGTGTGTGTGTGTGAGCATGCATGTGCATGTTCAGCAGCATCTGTTAGTATACTCGGGTACACCTAAGTGACAGCAGATGTCCTTTGCATTCCAGTGTTGATCATGTGGTGGTAACATGTGTTTGTCTTTATTCGTGCAGCCTTCTGTTACTGTCAGAAACTCACAGTGACAGAGCTGAAAGTCCAGCTGTCAGCCTGCAAATGTCCCGAACATGACAGTAACATGGAGCAGAGAGAGAGAGAGAGAGAGAGAGAGAATGGATGAGCAGGAGCTGCTGCTAGTTTAACACCAATGCTGCAGACCAAGACTGGAAATTAAAGCAGCAATAACTATTTTTGGCCACTCGGAGGCAGTGCAACAAGTGGCAATTATCACACTGACATACATATCATCTGATAAAGTTGTCAAGGCTAAGGTGTTGCCAATTGCCCATTTAACATTCAGAAGTTACAGAGCAACATTGTCATTCATTTACAGTTGTGTTTCTGCCCATCTGATGAATGTATGTCCAAACTTAACTCCCAGCTCTGTTTTGGTCTCCACCAACTCCCTGTAAAAAAATCTGCCTTTTTAGCCACTAAATGCGCCAATATGTTGACCAGCTATTCACTAAATACGTATGTTAGTGTACAGCTGAAGGTAGTGTGCTATGAATTTTTAGAGCTTTTATGCTGAAAACTGTTGCCTGCTGCTGGAAACAAGTTGAAAAGAGCAGTGAGAGTGAATCAAAACAGTTAAGTTGTGGCCCGTAAAACCAAAACAGAGCTAAATGATTATAAAATGCTCTGTAGCTCATGGGAACTGCAGAGTTGGATGATAATTGTCTCTGGATTCAACATCAACCCATCTCATATTACACATAGTCGATCGATCCATTGTAAATAATGTTGATTGGTGCAGCTTTAAAATTTAGATAAAAATAAGGTGATAAAAATGGCACCAAGATGTGAGACAAATATGGGAAAAAAAAATCAATTATAATAAAATAAATAAGTAAATGAGTTTGTCTTTCTGTTCACAAGCAGACATGAAAAGAAAAGTAAATCCTTAAATAAGATGTTAAGTGAAGCTACATAATTTCTCAGAAATTGTGGAATGAATGAGTTTAGTCACTGAAAACTAATTAAAACTGAAAAGACAAAACATATGTCAAACCTGATACAAACACATTCAGAATTTAAGTTTACCAAAAACTCAGGGGGTTAAAGTGAAATTGCATTTAAACCGTATAACAAGATGACTGATAATACACTGATGGCACTGCACATTTCAATAGAAGAGACTGCATTTACTTTCCTGTTAATATTGCGATCCCTCCCTCTTCTTTGTTTCCGTTATGTTTTTCTTGCCTCACCAGCAGGTCTGCTGTGTGATGGACGCTGATGAACAGCAGACAGACATCTGTCTAGAAGGAAACATCACTGCATCCTCTGCTGGGCCTCCATTTCCCACCTACTGACCAATCAATACTGAAGGCAGCTAAAGTTAGCAACAAAAAAGCATCTCAGTGGCCTCAGACCAGCGTGTTTCACTTCACTTTGAATATAGCATCTAAACTAGACCTTTACTGCTTATAGGCCTTTTTCACAGCAGACATTTTGACTTATCAAAGCAAGAAAAGCTAAGATGTTCCTAATAACATAAAAGAAGAATCTAAATAGAATTAAGCCAATGATTTTGTTTGCATGGGTGCTTTTCCAACTGTGGCATGTCAAAATATCTTCTATGGAAAAAGACCAGTTGGTAATTTTTTTAAGCTTAAATGTTTTTCAGGCACAACCCACAATATAACAGGTCTCTTTTTTATTTATTGTTTACAGCGGCTTTTTAAGATGCCACATCTTGTTTTCAAGAAGGTCCAAAATAAAATTTTGAAAAAAGTGGAAAAGCATTGAGAAAGAGAAACAAAACACAACAAATATCAAGCAAAAACAATATTATAACATGGATGCAGAAGGTATACAAATTGGAGAGAGACACATGATTTAAAATAGCAGTGAAATGCTATGCATGTAATGTGAAGGTACAATGTTCGTTCGCATTACAGTGCTCTTTTTCTGTCCAGGATGGCCATTTCAGAGTAAATACTGAAATGCCATTATAAACAAGGTAAAGGTAAAAGGTAAAAGATGTTATACTAAAGAAAATCAGCTTGATCATTTCATGAAGTTTAGGATTTCTGGACCCACAGCCACAAAGGCTGGTTGAGTTCAAAGATTTATTCAACAATGAAAAACACTGAGACTTACTTCAAAGGTGAAAAACTGGATATCAGGCAGGAACACAAATCAATCTTCAATATTCCCAAAGATGCAGCAATTCTGGGGGATGACCTGGAGACTGGTGATGAGGCTGGAGGTCCGGAAAGACGGCTGTCACCAGAAGATTTTGCTGCAGGTTGGTGAAGGCACAAGACAGTGTGACCACTGGAGTGCGTAGCAGGAGGCGGTAAGCTAGAGGTCTGGTGGTAGTTCAGCAGGTACAGAAGACTTGGAAATCAGAATCAGGGACAGAAGTTGGCCAGATCTCTGACTGATCCCAACCTGATGTCAGCCAAACTGCCAACCAGAAACCAGGAGCTGATGTCGGCCAGAATGCAGCCTGGGGATCAAGCGAATGTCGGCTGCACCGCTGATAGATCAGGAGCAGGAGTCAGCCTGATCGCCAATGGAAAACAAAGGGCTGGGCTCAACTGTACTGCCAACAGGGGAAGAGGTGTAGGTATCAGCCGGGCAGCCAACTGGGGGATCCGATGCAAATTTGCTGTCAGCCTAAACAGGAGTAGGCTGACGCCATCAGCCATGACAATTGACTCAGGCACTAACTCAGGAACAACAAGATACCAACCCGGACACCTGATGCTAGAAGAGGTGAAACGTCACTTAGGCAGGTCAACTGACAAATAGACAAGATGTCGACCAGAACCCCAACACCAGAACAGGAAAAGTGTCAGATGGGGTGTTCAATAAGCAGAGGCTCGGGTCACTGGACTGCTTGGAAAACCTGGGGCTGAGGCCCGGGTTGGTAACTGGAAACCTGTGGCTGGGGTTGCATGAAGGATCAACATCTGCGAGACCTGTCCTTTCTTGGGGCTCCGACACGTCCCAGGAAAAGCTAGAAGAGTCCCCAGGAAAGGAGAATGTTCAGGTCTGAATCAGACAGGAGGTCAGCCAATGTGGGAAGAGGCCTAGAGACTGTGGGCTCACTGCTAGGAAACTGGGGAACTAACTGGAGGCTAGAATAGGCTGTGGCTGCTGGAGTTGGCTGCAGGTGAAGGTCACCAGCCAGGCTGTAGTGTTAGCTGACTGGGAATGAAGACTGGGGGGTAGCAAGCAGGAGGCAGGCTGAATGCTAAGCAGGCCTGCCTAAACAGGTTGGGAACTAGCAGGCTCAATGCTAGCTGACTGGGAAGCTGGTTGGGAGGATTGAGGCTCGACTGGATAGGTGGTTGAGGTGACAGGTTTAGGAACAACAGGACTGGAGTAGAACTTTCACCTGAAGAAAGCTACTTCTTGGGCTTTCAAATGGTAGCTAGTAACTTGAGTAAACCTCACTCTTCATTCAGAAAAAGTGTATTCAGTCAAATCAAAGTCATTCCCAGAGAATGGCAAACTCAGAAGAAGCTTGTCTGTATAGCCAATATTGGTCAGTTCATACTGTCGTAAAGTTTAGGATTCCTAGATCCAAATGCAGAGGCTGGCTGATTTATTGATCAGAAGAAAACACAAAAGACTTATTTCGAATGTGAAAAACTGGGGATCAGGCAGAAAAACAAGAACTCTGAAAAATTCAATCTTAAGTAATCCAAATTAAAGGAAAACTAAGGAACAAAACAGGAGCATAAAGAGACACTGGGGAAACTCATCAGAAGCAAACATACAAAGAAACAGACTTCAATATACAAAGAGGGCAAGTTAATTGAACACCTGTGAAACACATCCACCCAGATGTGTTTCACAGGCAGACAATCACAAAGGAGGGGATATGAAACAAAGACAGGAAGCAAAACAAAGCAGTGGACACATAAGGTATGTTATTTCAAAATAAAACAGGAAATAAACAAAAGTTCAAATATAGTTATATCAGGAGAGAAAATAATAGAGCCAAACAAAGTCACTGTGGGGGCAGATCATGACAGATCCAAAAAAAATTTTTAAAGAAAAATGATGTTTGTACTGATAAAGTCTAGACTTTGATTTATTTTAGTTATAACAGCATCCAGGTGGAGAGAAAGCTTTTAGTCAATAAGGTTTTTTATAGTCTGATAACACAGAGCCATTACTGCTTGTAGTGGAAAGTATATGTCATGGTCTTTTTTAATAATGAAAGTGTGATAAGGATATGTCAGAAATGAATTTAGGATTTGTGAAGTTTTTTGTATTGGAAGCTTTTTCAGAGGGAAATATGCACCTCGCAAAAAATATAGATAGATAGATAGATAGATAGATAGATAGATAGATAGATAGATAGATAGATAGATAGATAGATAGATAGATGACAATAATATCAGGTCAATCCTCTCCTCAGGTGGGACACATAAAGCTGGAGCAGACTCTCATGAACAGATGGTGGCCATATTTCCATCTAAGTGCACTTGGCAGTGTGCTGACAGAATAATCTATCTTAGTGAGCAGAAGGATGCCACACTGTTCACACAACGTTGGGAGTGCTGTACGCACATTTGCAAGTGTGGCAAATAAAATATAAGAGTATGTGTGGCTGCAACATATCAACTGAGAATTTTCTTGCCCACACTCCCACCATCACAACTTATGTCATGTTAAGGCACCTGTCAGTGTGTGCTGGACTGAACAGGAGTGAATTCTGCACCCTGCATCCTCTCTTGTGCGAGTAAAACCAATGGTCCAGTGAATCTCTTGAATCCTCTCCTGAGGACTCCTTTTTATTATCTCTATAAATATGGATAAAGAATACACATTAGTGCAAAATGCCCTTCATTACTCCAAGAGTTATGTGTCATAAAACTACATTAAATGTGAAAGAGATATGGTTTTAATGTGCCATGAAACACCAGCAGGGCTTTGGTTCAGCAGATGGTGGGTGGACAGACATTTCCACAAAATTAGAAAGGGATCACTGCTTGATGATGTTAAACATATTGAACTCCCTGCAGTAAGTGTAACATTTTTCACAGGACAAATCGGCTAATCCTGTCAATCATAATCCAACAATCTGTCATTATGCACTACAGTGCCAACAGCTACCTCTAGGTAGTTGAACAATTCTCATAAGACTCTGTTAATTAATCATAATTGAGGTCTGGATAGTGATTTGACATCCACCCCAAGCTGCTTCTTTGTGAAGTTTATTACTTTCTAAAGAATACCACTCAGGTTCAAATAAAAATATGATAACGTTTTATTATAAAAGTTTGAATAGGTGTAGCTAATCACCTACTTTTTTTCCCCTTCCACATGGATACCCAAGCAACTTGGGCCAGAGTAAATTTCTCACCTCCATCTGGACTGAGAGAACTGTTCTGGGATCTGTCAGTGTTCATCTGTCCTCCAATAACTCTCTATTAAGCATCTGCTGAACTGACTAAATCAAGTCCAGCAGTCTTGTCTGTGGGTCCTTCTAGCTAATTTAAACACTCATTCCCTCAGTATGGTTCTATATACTGTATGCACACACAAACACACACACACACACACACACACACTGTGAGGGAGGGTACAATATAAAATAGAGCAAGTTTGGGTAAAAACAAGCAGGAACTGCAGGAAATTGTGTATATCTTTATTCTGCTTATTCATGTGTTTTGATGAATAGGTAGAGATAAATGAAAAATTCACTGTCTGCAGTTATGTAAAAAGATACATTTTGAAGCTATTACTCATCCTTCATACACTATGACAGTGGCTTCCTACCTTTGTCACTTGTAACCTCTTAAGGCATATTGTAATATTTTAATACCTCTTAAGCCAGGTCTACTTGAAAGCCCTGATTAAAAACCTGAGTGTGTGTGAAGTTCAATAGAAGAGTGACTGTCTCTTCAGAATTAGCGAAGTTTTCGCAGGGTTGAGCAGGTAAAACTTTATACAGTAGTATTTAAAGAAAGACAGGTAAGAAAGGTGAGATAAAAGAAAAATCCATAGAAAGGGAGCACCCCTTTGGTCCAGACTTTAATAGCTCAAGTATTAGACAGATTGCTATGAAATTCAATGCACACATTCATGTTTCCCTCAAGATAAACTGTGATCATTTTGATTTCGACTATATATATATATATTTTTTTTGGTCCAATTTTTTCAATTAATGACCAAATACATGCTGAATTAATGACATCATCTTTAGCTGTCTAGCTTGTGTTCAGAGCTACATGTTAGCATTTAACTAAGATGGTGAACATGCTTAACACTGTAGCCTACCTGTTAAACACCAGCATGTTCGTTTTGTCACTGTGAGCTTGTTAGCATGCTGATATTAGCATTTAGCTCAAAGCACTGCAGTGTCGTACACAGCCTCAGCTGTCCTGGCTGTAGACCTTCATTGTTTAGTGCAGCTTGGTTACAGTTTGTCTAGGCTGATCTGAACATAGCAATCATACCTAGTTGCAGACTCCAACAACCACAATCAATGAGACCCTTTAAAGGAAGTGGCCCTGGCCTGGTCACAGATGAAATTCTGCAGTGGCTTGTTGGCGGTGGAACTGTGATCCAACCTTGATATGACCCAGCTGCAAGGCATAGGACTTAGCCAGGTGTACTCTGTATACTCTGCGTACTCTATACTAATGAACTATATCAAGAGTTGCCAGCAGCTTGCCGGAGAATCAGTCCCCTGGACTAGCAACTTCATCAATCTCAGGACCTCTATAGAGAATCCAAACCCCCATGTAGAGGGACCTCTGTAGTAATAGCTGGAGCAAAATGTGTTTGTCATTATCATAGATTTCTGTTGGTTAAGTTGTGATTGAAAGTTGTAAAATAGTATTACTGTGATTGTGACAGAATTACAGAATAGACGTCAGACTGTAAGGGCTGTCACATGCATAGGGAGCATTTGTGTGACAGTTAAGATCAAATATTCATCAGGGCATTTTTGCTGTAGGTCTGCTAAAGTCCCACAGCCGTCTTTAGAGAGTAGAGGGCTGGCTGGACTGATGTGATATGCCGAGCTGAAATTCTGTGACCCTCTGAAAAAGGAAACACCAGTCATGCTCAAGTCCACACTTGCAGGTCGCTGTGAGGCTAATGGAGGTGCCATCCTGGGAGGTGTAGTTCTGTCTTATCTTCAGCTGCACACACACAGTGAGAAAATGACAAATAAACGAAACTAACTTGTTCAATTGAATAGATTTATAAATTAATAAAAATGCCTTTTTGTGGTCGATTTGTACTGAGAATTGAACACTGTCCTTGGATCCCTGTGCTTACTTGTGTAAGTGAAACTTCTGCAGAAAAACAACCAAGAACTTAAAAATGTTTCATGTTGTCTCATCGGCTGAAGGCTTACAGCAGGTTTCACAAAAAAACTAATTTTTTTAGGAAATGCATGCTTGTTTGATTCTTTTCTCACTTCTGTACCATAAATATAAAGCTGCACACAGCTAAGCTTCTGCTTTGCTTAGCATAGAGACTGGAAACAGGGGGGGACAGCTAGTTTGGCTCTGTTTGAAGGTAACAAAATCTGCCAACTAACACCTTTAAAACTATATATCCCATTGTATTTCTCATTTGTTTAATATATCCAAAAGGCAAAGTGTAAAAACTTCACATTATGGTTTTATGGGAGGGTTGTGTGCCTATTACTTCTTCATGGTGACACAAAGAAAATGCAGATTCTGTTACTGTCTTGTCTTGTCCAATAAACTGAGTTATTAAAGTGACTGCATTTAAAAATTAACATTAACCAATAAAAAATTTAAAACTTCCATTTAAAGCATATTAGGAGTCACATACATATGTATAACAATTATTGGTGTGAAACACACATTTCAGAATAAATGTTGACATACTATTAAAAATATGATTTAAAAAGATCTAACAATTCTCTCATTTGATGCTTAGTAAGAAGATGAATGAGAGTTTTAGTCCTTTAAAAGCCATTCAATATTTTGTTGGGAAGGAAGGACACCTGTTTAAATTCCTGAAAAACTGACCTTTTGAATGTTAAGGTCCAGTTTATCAGCGATGAAAAGCAATGCCCCAAGCTTCCACAAGCAATGTTCTGACAGATGTTAATTTTTATTTTGATGACAAATCAAATTGCTTAGGGAATCTAGCAAGGTCAATATAAAAGGGTGCAAACACTGCACGTCCTCTGAGCAAGTTTTTAGCTCACAATCACAAAATGGCACTTTTATCCAAATTCTCTTATCCATGGGGGGAAGGCATCTAATCAGTTGTCTTTGAAACACAGCAGAAAGTATTCTGAAGGAAAATGTTTTGTGCAAATTAAAAGCCTCAGAATTACTCCATTAATTGGTCCATTTAGCCCAGCTTAAAAATACATTTCAAGGTCACTGATACACGAGTTGAAAATTTGAAAAAAAAAAAAAAAAAACACATTCAAAGTTCTACCTCAGTTTCTTGTTAATACTGTTCTCATCACAGAGCTGTCAAGCTTTGAACAGATGTACTCTGGAAACACCTCTTCACTAATGCATCTTTGGTGTCTGCCATTGGATCACAGTAGGTTTGTGTCTGGTTTTTTTTTCTCCCAGACTTCATGAAGTAGGAGTTGAGGGTCTTTTAAACCACGTCCTGCAGTGAAGTGAAATGCTGATTTCAAAGGTTAATACCTTAAGGAGAATTTCTCTCATTAAACAATCTACCGTTTTGTTTATCATCTCAGCTGTGGGTTAGATACATCACATCCCCTTAAATTCACACAATAAACCATCAGACTGTGTCAGAGTCACGCACACCCATTTTTTCTCTTTTTATTCAGTGATAAATAATTTCCTATGATCATAGGCTTTATGTGTAGACATCCGATCAAGCCAAGAGACAAATTAGAGGGCACACATTGCCACCATTAGAAAATAATAGCAGAAACAAAAACAATGAGGTAAGAAGTTCTTTTTTTTTTTATACATTTGTGGTGCTTCTATTTCTGTTACCTATACTGTTGAATGCACAGTGCTTCCTAATACAGAAATCCTGCCTTTTGTGTCTGTACATTATTAAACAAAAACAGGTCATGGCACAATACTGAACCACCCAAGACAGGGCACTGCAGAGTGTATAGTTTAGCAGTATACATCATCAGGCCGAGAGTAAGAAAAGCTGAGCAGGAAACAGAAATACAAAGCAAAACTCTAAGACTTAGCGACCGAGCTCCGTGAGTGACTCAACACACACAGACACACACACTTTTCAGGAGGGATCTGAGTGTCAGTAGAGAGTAAACATTAACAGTATGAGCCTAAGTGTGAGATTCGTTGTTTAAATATGTGTCAGAGCTAAAAGAATCAAAGGAAAATTAATCTTTCACTATTCTGATAATCAATAAATAACTTCATTTATTATTTCTAAGATGAAATGACAAATACTAACTTGTTGCTTTTCTGTCTCATGATACTAAATTAAACATTTTTGTGTTATGAACGGGTCTGGTGACTGAAGCGGCAACAAGCAGTTGATTAAAATTGCCAAAAATTTACAGCTTCTAAAATGTGAGGATTTAATGCATATCTATGTTGTCTGTGTTGTTTTAAACTAAACTGAATATATTTGGGTTGTTGATCAAACAAAACAAGACATCCCATAATGATAAATTGGGCTAGTGGAAGCATTTTTCACAATTTTATGGACAAAGCAAGTATTTAATTGAGAAAACAAATGATAGATTAAATGCAGGAGAAACTATACTGAAATGATGGTTGTAATATTATGTTTTGTATTTATGGTCATTTAAATCTCTCGTAAAAAAAAACAGCCACAACACTAATGGAGGAAAGATGGCAAAAAATGGTGATGAGCTGAATAAGGCCTGGTGCACTGGAGAAGAGTTGAGTGATGTGTTTTAATTTTGCTGGACTTGCACTGAAGCTCACAATGTTCTGCATCTTGATGTGCGTGTTCTAAAAAGGTAGAAACTGGTCTTAAAAAGTTGGAAACTGGAAAGAAATTTGGAATTTAAGGACATCACAAACTTGTAACGGGCAATTTTTAATTTTTTTAACACTTATTAGAGCAATTAATCCAGATAACAAATAAATCTGCAATGATTATGATTATTCATTAATCATTTTAGACAATTTTAAGCAGAAAAGCACATTCTCTGGTTCCAGCTTCTCAGATGTGAGGCTTTTCCTTGCCATATATGATAGTACATCTAATAGCTTTGACTTTTGATAGAACAACCTATCCAGACAAATCACCTTGGGCTGTGGGACATTTTACCAGGCATTTAATTATCAATAAACAATTAAGAGAAAATAATCTGCAGATTAAGTTATAGTTGCAGTCCTAATGTGTGGATCTACACAGTACAGACAGTGCGGTGGTTTACGCCTTCAAATATTAGTTTGTGTGTGTGTGTGTGTTTGTGTGTGTTACGTTCACAGGCCTCAAGAGCAGCACACTGAGGCACAGCCCCATGCATGGACCTGACCTGCAGTCCCAGTGCCTTCACTGTTGTACAAAACAAGACCAAAATAAATGCTCCTGGCTCACATCCTTCCTGTCCAACATTAAAGGAGAATACCACCAATTTTCAGCATTCACATGTTATTTTCACACCATACGCAACTTCACCTTCTATTCAGAAAAGTCAATAGTCTACTGTAATTAGCGAGATACGAGTTCATCTTAACCCCTCAAAAATGTAACACCACAGTGATGTACATCTTTGAAAAATACTTTGACAGTCACTGTGCTTGTGGCTGCACTTAACAGGATTAAGAATATTACTACAAATAGATCAGGTGTGTTTATGTATCAGATATATATCAGATGATCATTCCCTAAATTCACAGTCTTCTAGGTATTGGCAAAAGATGTGCATCAGTGTCCTGGGTTTAACTTAGCAAAAGAAGCTGTCTACACTCATTGATACTTTATTGCTGTCCATATAAATGACATTATGTAAGGTCTTATATTGAGTGGCATTCTCCTTTATGGTACTTGACTTCCCATTCTGTTGCCCACGGAGGTCACCCCTCGTTGCTACCTGCTCCTGAACTGAAGCTGGTTGGAGACAAAGAGGTGGCACACCTGCACCAGCCTCTTGTCAACAGCAGCCCGAGTGTTGGCCCAGACAGCTGGGATCACAGCTGCTCTCCTCAAACCACACACCTGGGGCCATGAGATGCACCAGGCGAGCATAAACCCTGCTCTAAAGCCAACCCCCCCATATCCTTCAAGGGTTTAGTTCAGTGAACCTCAGTTACACTCAAACTACTTCAGTGGAAAGGCGGCAGGGGGGTGCAAGAAAAAAAAACTAAACATATGAACACAAAATGTACAACAACAGAAAAACACACAACTGAAATAGCTAAGAGAAGCCAAAAATAGCAACAGGAGCAGTCGTGACGATGCAGATGTGTGCTGAGGGCGGCGGGGAGGACGGCTTGGAGTCAAGTCGAGGAGTGGCTGTAGTGGTCCTCAAGAAATGTGCGCCAGCATTGTGGTCACGGTTGCCATGACAGCGGCACATTAAGCACCCTTTCCAACAGAACAACAACAGAGAGACGGCCATATTTTAAATCAACTGTGGCAGGGTGCTGCGACAGCCTCAGCTGCCCTCTCTCACACTCCTACAACCCTTTGTGCCCGTGTCCTCCTTTAGTGTTTTGTTCATTTATTCGTTTTCATCTTTTAGTAGTTAGGTACTCCATGGTGCTGCGGTCCCTTGACACATAAGCTGAGGCTTCCCTGTTTCAGGCTTCTAGCCAGAGTTTGTCGTTTTTTAATTTTCAGTCATTGTGTGTTTTAGTAAATCCCATAAAATTTTCAGAGCCTCTTGTGTCAGTCCAGAGGCGGCACGGTCAACTCCTCAGCCTGGGAGGCAAACTTTGCCTGCAAACAGCAGTCCCACTATGGTGAAGAAGATGGAGAGGACAAACAGCACGTACGAGGAGCCGACCACTGTGTTGTTGGGCAGCTTGTACGGCTGACCTCCCACCTCGTTAATATAGAAGCCTATGGGGAAGATGAGTGCCGCCATGCAGAAGAGGATCACTGGAAGGAAGGAACAAGAGAGAACGTGTTAGTTTACCGTTTACACCTAAAGATGAATCTGTACAGATCATTTTACACTCTTGATGTGTCTAAAATCTATATGTAAAACCACATTACATGGATTTTGAGGTCAGACATCTGTAAGGGGCAACACTTTAAGTTCTCTTTATTTAACATTTATAATCAGTATATAAATGGTTAAAAATGTTTGTCACACACAATAATGTAGTTGTAAGCTTTTATAACTGTTTATTATCATTCTTGTCAACAACAAATTATCCTGTGGGCACATATCAGTGGAGACTGGTATATAAACAGATAATGAATGACAATATAGTACAACACAACTGTAATAATATAGAATATGCATAATAGTGTGCATTAATTAACACTTATCTGCTAATAACTACATTATACTTTTATGCAAACCCGTTATTAAATCTGTATGTGGTACTAATAAATGCGATAAAGGGCGACTTAAGTACAGCTCGAAAAATTGGGACACATGACACAAAACGACCTCAGCCTTTGTCTGAGTCCCTGTTTTGTGCTCTCCACAAAGATGCAGAAAATTAAGCATAAAGTCACTTCACTTGAGCAGGAAGCACAGGCTGCTCAAATTGAATTCAATTTTAGCAACTTCATTAGCGAGATACAATAGTGCCTTTCAAATGGCTTTGAAGGAGCAATTACACAAAGCAGGCTCATGGCATGCACGGAGATCAGTATGACTGCACCTCATATTTTTTAGGAAGATGAGAGAGAGACTCTCTCTGAGTTCTATTAAATGGCATTTATGTAATATTAATGTCTAAAAAATTTATTTAAAAGGTTATGTCATAGATTATACATTATTCTTACAAATGTACAACAACTGGAGTCCAAGCAAAAAAATCTGAGTAGTTGAGCCAAACCAAAATCTTCCTTAGTGCAGATAAAACAGGCTCACCGGTCTTTTTACAACAATGCACTTATTAGGAGAGAAGATTAAAAAAACAACTATTTTTCTTTCAAATTACTGTGGATACTTTGATTTTGTAAGACTTCAACAATCGGTTTAAAATCATCACAGCAGCAGAAGGCAGAAATTGGAGAAACCCAACATCTGACCTCAAGGTCTGCTAACAGAGCTGCAGCTGTAACTTTCTACTATCAATAGCAGGTTTAATTGTCTCATGTAGATAATAATGAATATTGTGGATGCCACAAGGTGACTGATGTGTCAGATGAAAAGGGAGACATCTGACTGAATAAGTGTGGAGATAAAGAGCCATTGTTTTATATATGCATTTCAGACAGAGACAGAGTTACCGTGTTTCTACACGAGATGACACTTTGCACAGCATTAGCTACAGACGCAGTGAACCAAGGGCAGTGTTTGTTAGGAAAGTAACATTAAAATTAGTTAGCTAATAAGATTCAGAGATATCGCATAGACGGCAACAAAATACACAGTTTGCTACTATCAGCCTGACAGTGCAGTGGCTCCTAATGTTATGCTCAGATTCTGCCCATACGTTTCAGCTGATTCAATGAATAACCATCTTCCACAGCTTTCTCTACAACTCAAACATCCAACAGAATGGCAAACATAACGAGCAAAGAGGGAATTTTCTGTGATATTTAAGTATTTCTGACTTAATTTCATTTTTCTGATATCACTCGAAGGCAGCATTCCTCCACCGTCAAATGTTTCGTCACATCTTTAAAAAGCCAACCTCAGGTGGGAGATTTAATTTAACCTCTGAAGTTTGTAAAATAAAATTCATATTTACGCTTAAAGGCTCAAAACAATAATTCAGATTTCAAGCTTACTAAACAGACACTCTGGGCTGTGGAAGAAGCTGTGATGTTGTTGTAGTTTCCTACGACTGCCACTAGATGTCTCCTAATAGCACATGTACATCACGAAACAGGAGGGTTGTTACAAACCTTATGTGAATCTAAGTTATTTCAGTGATTTCAGCGGTGAGGACTGAGGCAAAAACATCATTAAAGCTGAATGAAGCTCCATCAGTGACACAAATTTCAGAGGCTGTCTGCACTAGTGTCAACAAACACTGGCACTAATGGAATCAGTTCATTCAGGTCATAAATTGCATCATAACTGCCTCACCCAGCACATTTTAGTAACGAGATTACAAGATTTTACCAGAACTTTCCATAATCGGGGTATGGATTAGAAAAGCCTGGTAACACTGTCGGCCTCATAACGGAAGGTTTGAAAAAAGAAAGTATCAAAATTGATGAAGCACAACAAGAGATATCGCCTTCTTTTATTCTACACATTCTTCGTCCTTGTCAAAAACCTGGCGCTTACATTACCCACAATGCGATTCAACTGTTGCAGTTTGGTCAGAGATTCAGGTGTGTCACACTTCCAGCGGCTAATGTGGCCTAAAGTCACTAGCCTCAGGCAGAGATGAGGAGCAGGTTCCAGAGGTCTGGTAAGATCACTTCTTTCTCCACGCACCCAGATTAGTTTCGTTTTTCAGACTTGAAGTCTTCATATCCAACTGCAGACAGAGATTTTCTACAACTTTTTTCCACATATGCTGTTGTACTCCCCAAAACCCATGACCAGACTTTGATGGGCAAAATCAGTGCAGTTCTCCTTTTAAGTAAGAGAAGTACAGTTGTCACTATTTCTTAAACTTAAATGTGAATCAGAAATCCTGGTTTCTGTAGTCAGAGTAGAGGATTAGAAAAACAAGATTTCCCCTGCTAGATAGGCCATGTATTTGCTGAACCAGATTTTTAACTTGCAAAAGTACATGACAAAGACTCAACAAAGGTAAAGTATCATTGTGACACAATGTGACAGGATGTTAAGGGGTTTTCACACAGTGGTACATCCTTGTATCAAAAAATAGAAACATAACATAGCCTCAAGAAGTCTAAATATGTCAGTTTTTTCTCACTAAGGACTGACTGACTATTTGTAAAATTTTGTCACATTCACGCTGCAAGAAAAAACTGTGTCCTCACTACAGTGCTTTTCAGCACTCAGATATACACACAAGAAATGTCCTGAAGCAGCATCTTACATCACTAATACACCTAAAACAAGAAAGATATTGTTCCAAAATAAAGTCGGGTGTCGGGGCCACTCTGCACGTACACATGGATATGTAGTTACTTGATTATTACAGCTCATGCAAACTTTGATTAATATACTGACTAGTGAGCTCTGAAATCTGCATCAAACCCAGTGGGATCAATTAACTTGCTGTGCTGACCACATGCTGAGAATCATTACACTCATAATAGACACTCCTCTAAGGAAAAAAAAAAAAAAAAAGCGAGCATGTGATGTTCTGCTCAGCGTGTCAGGTTTGTTAGCAGCTGCAATGCAAAGCAGAGGTCAGAGGGGAAGTCATTACGAAGTCTGTGATTGGATAACAAAGCTGTCACTAATTAAAATGGCTCTGTTCTTTTTCCTTTGAAGATGTTATTTGTGAAGGCTTTAGTTCAGCTCTGGGTCCACTTATGTAACGCTCTGTGACGTTAAACTGCAAAGCAAACTGTGAGACTTTTGTGAATCGCGGATCAATGACTGTGCTGAATTTGTGGAATAGCTTCAGCTAATTAAAAATAGCTCTTGTTCTTTGATTGAGGAGTCAATCTGTTTATTCTGCTTTCGACCAGCATTATGTCCTGGACTGCTTGTCTGCTGCAGGGGACATGCAGACGAGGAAAATGCATTCATAAAGCTGCTACGTTACTAGTGTGTGCTATATAAACTCTCAGTGACACCTACCTTCCTTTTAAGCAGAATTACAAGTTCTCTAACACAAAATGTGACGTTAACTGAGGCTGCAAATAATTATTTCAGTTTCCTCAACTGTGTGTAATCCATTTGGTTACAGCTCATGAGGGTATTTTCAGCTTTCATTTTTCAGTCTATCTTGCCAATTTGCAGAGCTGTTCAGTACCTGAGGGATGTTGCCGTTAACAGTTTTGTTAACTAGAATGGTGACATTCAGCTTTAGGAGCCTGTGGTAGTACAGCAATCTGGATACTGGGCACAAAAAACATGTTTTCTGTATCTTGTATCTTTCTAATCTTAACGGTCAATATCTACAATTCAGACCAGGGATTAAATATTTTATATGGGAGAGATGAATGAAATCCTGTATCATGGTGAGAAATTGTTAATTGATAGAATCAACAGACAGGAATATTTGCTTTTTGGTTAATCCAGCAATTTGAATTCCTCACAAATTAAAGTGCTCTATTTTTTTTTTATATTGATTAAGGCAAAAATCATATAAATATTGCAACACTACTGGAACTGATGTGGTGAAGAAATTTCCCGGCGCTGATTCAGGATGACTTAATGGTGTATGCAGTATCTGTCAGGACTGTGCGCCCCACCGTTATCTGCAGCCAAGCCTGCTGTTCTCCGCACCTCCTCTAATCACTTTCCACTGCTTCCTATACATGTACACACTCTGCCAGTGTGTGTCCACTTTCACATGTAAGTATCATAGAAGAGTGTGACACAGTGTAGGGACACGTTGTGCTGACTCTGATTCTAATGTCTATTGTCCAGCGAGCAGAAATGAACACTCTCTGGTAAACCTACATTACAAGGTACATCTTGCTCGTTGCTCTGGCCATGTGTTTATTTGTGAGGGGGTATAATTGCAAAAGGATGTGGTGAAAGATCGACTAAGGTGGAGCCAGAAATCTGTGGCTCAGCGTTATTTCTGCAAGCCTCACCAGTGAGTTAACTAATGTGCACCTCATGGTCCACTGCTCGTCTTAAGTCCCTAAATTGATGACACATGGTGCCTTGCTCAGCTGTTGCCAGTGAAACTACAGAAACTTTGCTGATAAACTTGTAACTCGTTGCTACTATTGTATAGTACAGTAATTACCTTTGTATTTAAATCATAGAGCTGTAACAAGTAGTAAATTAGTCAATTAGAAACAGAAAATGACTCTGCAACTATTCTGAAAATCCATTTATTATTTGAGTCCCTTTTCTTTTTGCCAAACATCGTCTGGCTCCAGCTTCTCAAATGTGAGGATTTGCTGCTTTTCTTTGTTTTATGTGATGGTAAAGTGAATATTTTTACATTTGGACTACTGGTTGAAAATTGAATGATTTGCAGATGTAAGTTTGGGCTTTCAGAGACTAACTGTAAAACAACTTCAGATTTTTCTGCTATTTTCAAACAATTGATTGATAAATCAAAAAAAAAAAAAAGAGCAGATTAACGTATATGTAATTACAATGCAGCTATATTACATAATGTTGTAATGTTTACTATTATGATATTTAGTTTATATTCATACATTTAAATTATTGTGTTGATTAATTAATTATTCATTATTTCTTCTGTTTTACTCTCTTTTCCTTTCCTTGTATCCAGATGCTCTACTGCTGTAACAACCTTTCTCTAATAGCATCATTATAATTCTCTTCCATCAACAGTGTTTGAGACGATATATTGTGTTTACTCAGAGGTAATGTACCAGGGCCTGCAGATGCACTGATAGTGCAGTGTTTCCTATACAAAGGTCCACCTGTGGGCGTACCGCCAAAAGTCTACCACACCCACCACAGAATCTAAATGACAAAATTCACTGTGAAAAGTTAAACTGAGAAGTTGAGTAACAGAGCTGTGTACACATGTTGTGTAGTGCAATGATGAGTAGTTCCACCAGGCCAACAGCTGAGTTACAGAGGTGTGTTTCATTGGTGTACAACCTCCAATAAAGTCATCTTTACACATCACATAATTCCTGATACAATTATCTAATGAACATATGGACCAGCAGTTAACAACACTCATCATTACAGACAGTATTTTATCCAGTGCGAAAGTACACCAGGCTCTAATTGATGACAATTCAACAACAGCATTGCATAATATCTGGAAAATTTCCTTAAAAATTGGTATCTGTTCAATGGGGACCTTAATTGTTGTTGGACCAATCAAAATTGTGTTATAACTAAATGTGTATATATAACTACAACTTGGGGATGAAGAGGAAAATACATGTGTGCTCTAAATATGTTTTCTTTTATTTTTGTCTGTATTTTATACTGTAAATCACCTGTCCACCTGTTCATTGGTGAATACAGTGAAAATGTTTCATCTATGGTAATATAACTTTATTTATGTATCACGTAGATGAGTGCTGATGTGTGGCTTTCACATAGAATCTCATTTATGTCTCTAGACCAAAAGTATTTTTGAAAGACATTTTTTTTTTAGATTATGAGTTATTTATATATATATTTTCAGCAATTTACAGGTATACATAGACTTTCAGGGAAAAAGCATAAAACTATTTGAAATAAAAAATCTTACACTGTATTATAGTTTTATTTGTCACAATCATTTTTTCTTACATTTAGTTAATTGACATTTTTTTTACAACCTTGAACTTTTCTATAATAATATTTTTAGTTATTATGGACAAAATGAGAAGTCAGACTTACAGCTAAGTTTGTGCTGAAAAAGGATTTCATGCATGTGAGGTCAGCAAGTCAGCAAACTTCAGAGGAGTAATTACAACACTTATTTTGTGTGGATCCTGTTAATGTATTGCAAACGTATTTTATTTATTACTTCAGTCCCACTCTACCCCCACAGTTGACCGTCACACCTTGGGGAAACACTGCTGGTGCGTGTATATACAGACACAGAGGCGGGCCTGTGCTGATCATACAAAGCTGTCCATTCAGGTGCCGGTGGCCTAGAGCCAGTTACAGTACAGACTAGGCACCTCCTCTCAACCCTCATCACCTGTTTGACCTGAATGAACCATCCCCTGTCTCCTCACTACCAGCTTCACTTTATTCGTCCTCTCTCCCCTTCCATTTGTGTCTTTACATTGGCATCCACCTCTCACTAACACCCTTAGCAGCTCTTCACCTCTACAAACATGATTACTCACTCAACTCGTCCCCTTTACTCAACATGTCTTCCTCTTCCTCACTTAACCTCTCCCCCACATAGCAGAGAAGTGTTTGCCATCAGCTTAAGTTCAGCAACATCAGAGGGGAAAAAAAGCCACAGCCAGGTCCCTTTTTGCCTTTTTCCATCCCTCTTCTCCACTTGAAACAAGCTCTTGAAATACAAGAGGATCCCCGGAAGACCATCAGTAGCTAAAGTGCCGACTAATGGAGTTATAAAAAGAAAAGGTGAAAAAGGCATTTTTTCCCCATCAGTCTATACTCAATAACCCATAATGACAAAGTGAAAATTGTGTTTTTAGAAATTTTTTCAAATTTATCAAAAGAAAAAAAAAAACAACTTAAATCTCTTATTTACAAAATATTCTGACCATTAAATCAGTGTTTTTTAAAAGTCCCTCTAAGCCTTGCACACCTGGATTTGGCCAGCTTTTCATATTTTTCCTGACAGACCCTCTCAAGCTCTGTCAGACTGGGTGGGACATGTCTGGGAACTCCAGTATGAAAAGACCCAAAATGAACACTGTAATGGGACAACGTGATTAGTGTAAGCAAATTATTTAAACAGCATTTGTACAGAAATGATTCTGTCCCAAGCTTTTTCATCCATATAAGTGGTTGATCACTATGAGCGGTTTCCACTGTAAAAAGAGAGATTCTATGGCATTCATATATTTGTTCATGTTTTATGAAGGGTTTAACCTCAGCCATGTCATACAACAACAACAGCAATCATACATTCTTACAGGGTTACAGCTTTACTGCTGTTAATTTTTTTTTTAATGCATTGGTATTGGATTGGTACTTGGTATCTGCCGATACAAAAGTTCAGGTATCAGCATGGGTAAGGAAAAAATGGGATCAGAACATCTCTAAAAGATCTTTGACCACTCAAAATTAAATCTACAACACAAAGTGCGTAAAAAGTTAAGGGGTCTAAATACTTTCTGGAACCGCTGTATCTGTCACAAGTCTTTTCCTCTCTCGAGCCTTATTTCCTTAGTTAAATCATCATCATGCTTTCTGACAGTTTAAAAGAAAAAAAAAATCTGTACTAATAATATACCTCTTGTCTAATATGGCCAATAGAAGCTTAACAGGGAGACAAGGGTGACAAATGCACACAGTTGCCATGGCAACCTTCTTACTTTCCATTGAGTGTGACCGTTAAACAATGACTCAATGCCTTTCTAATTTAGCTGGTGACACAGATTTGAGCCTACCGGACAGATAGTTTGTGGGGTTTGGGACTCTGTAAAGTGGTGATTCATTGTGTATTTGCAAGTGATTAAGAAGAGTTACAAAACCTAATTATAAATCTGCATTTGGTTTGGTAGGCAACAAAACTCGGTTTCTTGTTCAAATCCATGGGCTACTTTTCCTCTGCAGAACAAAGAAGTCACAGTGTCATGAAAAATGCACTCAGCTTTCACACAATAAAACAGTACAGAGCATTGTGGCTTCACATGCCGCTGCTCCATCGCTATGAGTGTGCTCGAGGCCGTCTACTCCCTTAACTAACCAATCAAACTCCACCCTTCCACACAGCCTTACGAAAGCAGCTCGGCCACACGAGATGGATGCTGAGTTATTATCGAGTCCTGGGAGTGCATCTATACAGCAATTGTGTTTTTGGGGGGGGGGGGGGGGGGGGGGCAGTGATGTTCAAGGCAAAGAGGGAGAGAAAACACTACAGAAACACTGTGACACATAAGCCACCCACTCGGGTACCAGACAAGCTGCATTACTCAATATATCAGTATCAGGGAGCAAGAGGAGTCGTCAAGTATGCAAAAAAAAAAAAAAAAAAAACTGTTTGAAATGTGCAAACACAACCAAACACACACATACACCCACACACAGCTTCTCACGTCACTCTCAGAAACACAAACACACGGATGCATATCATCTGATGTTTTTGACGTCACATACATCATCTTCACTTGCAAATTAGCAGCGCATAACCGGGCTAAAACCAATTTTTCACACTGATTCAACCTCACCTCTTCTCCTTTCATTATTCCCTGCCCTATGAGAGACTATGGGCATGAATATAATAATGTAGCAAAGGTGATTTTCTAAAGGTTGTGTCATGACAGAGGCAGTGAAACAGAGAAAAAAGTGAGAGAGCTCCAGAGGAAATGTGCTGAGGGCAAGTCTAGTATAAAAAGACTGCTTCATTCAGTGTGAATGTCATTGTCTCGTTCACTTACTGCCAGTGAAGGCAATCCAGCGGGCGTATTTGGTGGCTTCTCTGCGCCAGTGTGATGCCACCAGCAGTCCACAGGTGACCGTGAGGGAGATGATGCCCATGATGATGAAGAAAAGTGTGGTGACCCACTCCGGGGGCAGCCGTGGTGGGATACAGGTTCGGTCTCGTCCGTGGATGGTCTGACATTGCCGGACTAGACCGACTGTAAGGGCACCTGCAGAGAGAGGGTGAATGTTCGATGAGGTGTCCATTTTAATGAATCCGTTTTAATGCATCACTCATCTAGCACAAAAACGTTGAATATTGGGGTTACCAATGGATCTGTTGCAGACCTTTTTTGCTAGGCATGTGATTTTTGTTGTTGGTGAGCAGCCATAGAGGTGGAGATATGACTATAATAAAGCTTAGGATCTAAACAGGTGAAATATTTGAATATTTTAACACATATTTACTCTTTTATCTCACCTACATTTTGTTGGAAACTGTCCAACACTCATATAATTATGTGTTTTTGTTTTTACCTGTTAGCTGTAATAGGATAAGAGCACATGCAGATCTAGTAACTAAGGTAATTACTGCTAAAACAGCTCACAGAATACAGCTTTGACAATGAGGAGAAACATTGCAGGTGGAAAAACTATAAGAAGCAACAATGATTAATGTTCTCATACTGCAGACAAACAGTAAAGCAGTGATGATTTACCCCCTCAATCAATGACATGGTCGAAGGAGGGTAGACCAAAGCGTAGCAGCTCATCTACTGCAAAGTGAAAGAGGAGCAGGTGAAAGACAGGGAATGGAATAAGACAGTGAGAAGCTCCTTTAATTTGTCACTAATTCAGTGCTTGCTAGGAGCTGGGGACTTTCTTCACACTTGTGTGCTCAATTATGCCACTGGCCAACATTTTGTCTTGCACGAACCGACCCTGCCAATTAACTGAATCTCTCACATGCTGGCATGAGAGTCAACATAAAACACAAAGTCAGTAAGGATTTGCAGTGATATCAGACACATATGCAGCAGCTTTCAAAGCTTAATTATTTCTATAAATACACTATATGCCTAAGCCTTCCATACTCAGTTATAACCACCAACACTTAAAATCTCCTTCCCTCCATCTTCCATCCTTCAAGTGTTTGGATGAGGATCTGTACATGTGTAAGTTTGCACATCTGCTTTCATAAAATATGACATGACTTAATGTTCTTCTGTTCCTATCTATCACTGATCAGACAAATGGATTCATGCCTCACTCATGAGTCATGAGCAGAGCGTGAAGTGTGAGTGTGAAGGCCAGCACTCAGAGCAGGCATATGCTCCAGTGGTGCAGCCACTCTGGAGGGGAGCCATTCAATTAGAGCATGTCCTCAAGGGGAATTTCTACCTGAGTAAGCAGAAGAGCATTGCATCACTCAGGACTCTGCTGATCACAGGTCTCTAGCAAAGAAGGATCGGAGGTCTTCATTTGGAAGATTAGCGGGGGCATTGATCAAAGCGGTTTCATTAGTGAACACTTGGATGAGCTGGAGTGGGTTTCTGGACGGCACATAGCTGTCATACACCCCATGCTTTGACACTGTCCATATGTCAACAAATGATGGGACACTGTTAGGCTATGTTGAGACAGATAACAGTACTGCATGATACAACACATCCGCCTCAAACAGCAAAGAATACACACTGCTGTACAGTGTTCTGCCTTCAAAATCATACCTGTTTTAAATAGAACCAACCTTCCTGGATTGAATTCTGTTGTCATGCAGGAACCTGAACCAACACTCCCGACAAATGCAGTCTCTATTAGTACAGAAAACCTGCCACAGTTCTTGAAATAGTTCCAACAACAAACATTATGCAGTCATAATTAATAAAGCCCACACTTGCAGAACAGACTCAAGTAAATAAGACAAACTTTCATTTAAAGGTCCCCAGAGAGACTTTTCTTGTTAACACGAGTTATGTTTACATTCAGTGTTACTCACCAAAACTCACTGTACATATCCTTTATAAATGCAAATTCCTCATTAAATAAGTATTTTAAGTATTTTAAAGCCCAGTATTATTTACATCCATGTTTACTTGCTAGCAGTCTTCTTCATCCAAGCTTTTGCGGGTGTGTTCCAACATATCTTTGTACATTACTGCCACCTGTTGATCAGTGGAACATTGTGAAACCATCAGCAGGACTGTGACTCGTTATATTATACTTCTGTGGACCCCATGTAGACAGCCTGGAGAAATCCCAACAGAAGCTAAATCAACTGCTTGTTTGAAGCGCAGACCCACATATTACATTGCAGAGATTTGGAAAGTGTGCACATCAGCACCTCTATGAGCTGCTGCAACCTATGGTTATCCCATGACACTCTTCTCTGCATCTGTCTGTGGGGACGTTTACATGTAACATCAGAAGCATAATTGCGACATCACTTGCATGTGCAAGAGATGAACAAAATCAGAACTCAGAATCAGAATATATGCATATATAAAATTAATAGTATATAGTATTTGGCTAAGCAATACTAAACAGAGGTTTTAAAGGAACAATGGTTCCTCTGGAAAATACAGTGGCATAATTCTCTCTACAAGTTTGAGACATAATCTGAAAAAAGAAAAATTAAGAGTGGTAAACACTCCATCCACTGACCACAAAATAACCCATTCACTAAAAGGCAAGTCTGTGTGGGCGACATCATAAAAGTTCAACAGTGGCTCAGCAGGTGGGCGGACGTGTGCATGAGACAAGTATGCAAGCTGGAATTTCAGAGGGTCAAGCGCGTTACTTAGTCTGTCTGGTACCCAAATCTTTGCATATTTACATAATGAATACATGATGCCGCTAACAACCGCACTGAGTTTAAACCACTTGAAACAGAAAACCAAAGCTTGTGTGACAAAAGTGCTCTTGTTGCCCAGGGGGCGTGGTGGGCTGTGCAGAGGAAATCCTGTCCCCTTTATAACACCCAGTGAAAACACTGCTTTTACAGTAATAACTGAATACAAACCCAACCCTTTCCAACCCACAAAAACAATGCCAGTGGTTCAAAGGAAATACCTTGGGAGTCTATAGATGTTAAAGGCAAGCTACATGTGGAGCTGCAGACTTGAAAGCTACACATTTCCTGTTACAGACATAATAATCTATCTTCTGGACCCCACACAAAAACAGTGTTTGTCCTTAACTCTAACGTATCATCTGTGGCAACTCATTTCTTGCTGTGCAGAACATTTATGCAATAACAGTGAAAAGAAAAAAAGAACAAAAAAAAACAAAAAACGGAGGTCATGGCTCATGATAAAAACGGCACTTGAATGGCTCAAAGGCTTACTCAACAGCCCGTTCTTGCAGTTAGCCGAACATTACCAAATAACCTTGAACAAATTAAAGAACAGGGGGTGATCGAGGTTAAAAAGCAGGGACTGGTGCTGGGAACAGGAGAACATTAGGCAAACGTTTGATAGCTGTGGCTAATGGCAGCGGTTTATGACCATTTCCCCTAGATCCTCTGGCCTCCTGCTGTTTCACTGGCTCTCTGTGGAATTCCTGGCCTACAGCAGGCAGGCACGCTATGGCACAAGAATACAGGTAAACAACTCAACAGGCAGGAATACAGACACAGTTCTAGTTAAAGTCTGAGTCAAACAACAACAGCGTGTTTATGATAGATATTTTTCATTCTAAAATGGGAGATACCAATACAAACCTTCACTTGCACACAGCCCTACAAACCTGGAATAGTTTGACATTTTGGGAAGGAATTTTATTTAGCTTTGCTGTGGAAAAGATTAATGCTGTTCGTATCTGTCCATTAAATTTGATAGCAGGCAGCAAGCTTAACTGAGCACAAAGACCAAGGGGGGAAACTAGGCTTACTAGCTGCAACTTCTCTTTAACAGACAGATATGACAGTGGCGTCAACTGTCTCACCAAACTTGCCACCAGAAAGTGAATAAGCCCATTTTTAACTATTTCTTTCAGTGAGGTCAGAAACTAAAAAAGTACGACCATACAAATGATGCCTCATTTTGACCCTGTGGCAGGATGGGGAAAGGTCAGAGTGGGGAGTGAAGGGAGCACCTTGAATAACTTGTATGTGATGTGTAAAGGAAAGGTCACTTTAGCCTTCTGTTCAAGGAAAGTGTGCATCATTTAGCACTGAAAACAGTGCAATGAGACTAAACAGCAATGTGACTATTCAGTTGTGGATAATAAATACTGAGCAGAGAGACCACCAACACTCTGAGAGAGCAGTGATTCAGTCTGGTAGAGTAATACTGCACCTGAAGGTGATGGCGCATCGCTAGAATAATGACTTTCATTTCCAAATACAGTGCATCAGTGTGTTGTATTATATCTATTACCTGACTGCACACATCCTCGGTCAAAGCTGACCAAAGGTGAACTCTGACATGCAAATGGAGCTGACGTGCAGCATGAGATCACAGCGAAACAGGAAACAAAGCTTGAGCACATCAGTCATACAAGCTTTAGCTAAAGTAAATGGCAGAGAGAGCAAGTATGCCCATACCTACATAAAAGAAACCATTAAAATGCATTATGTTTGTTTTGTGCAAGTCTTGCATGGTTCCTCTGTCTCTCATTTACAGAAAAATTGGGCCAGTTTTCATTTGGAGGCCCAGCTCACTTTCACACCTCCATCATGCATTACCCGGCAGTCAGCTCTGCACTATGATCAAAATACAACTCTCACCATGTCTTGGTCTAAATGAGAGGAAATAAGGGCCATGTCTGCTCATCTTCAGAATCATGATGCTGTCATTAGTGGAGCATAGGGGATGCTGCTGTTTGTAGGCTCTAGAGGGATGAGTCAACCAGGCCTCTGAACTTTGGTGGGTGGCAACTAGGCAAGCTACAGCAGCCAACAGCTGCTTCTTCTGCCGCTGCTGCTGGAGGCTTTTACAGCGCCCACTTACATTACAGGGGCACTGGAGCGCTACTGTGTACAGTCTAAACCTGCATGCAAAACATGGTGGACATGAAAAAAGAGCCACAAACACCAATGTGTAAGAAAACAGCCACTCCCCTGTGAGCCACAGTGAGAATAAACAGACTCATAATTTCACACAAAACTTGCACCAGTGCTTACAGCTAAAATAAATACAAATCAAACACATGTCCAATGTTAAACACCAGCACACCTCAACTCTCATCCACGCTGTGCTGTGGACAAAGTATGTCAAATATGACTTTGTAAAGTCAAAGGAAAACATAGTTAAAATTCTATGCCCAAATGCTGCCAACTTCAGTGCTGATTATATGAGAAATTAATCCTGTTTACTGTCACACTGTCCACAGTCAGCTTCCTCTTTATAGAGAACCAAGTGTTGATGAATTATGCTCATGAGTGTCTCCGTTTCTGCATCTGGACTGTCAACCAAAATCAAATGTTCAGATTTTGCTATCATGCATTCTTGGTGGACGAACGTTACCAAAAGGACCTGACGGCAAACACATGAAAATGCATTTTCAAAACACTGCTTTCGATGAAGAGTGACAATACACCAATATGCTCATCAGTGTTTCCCTTATATATAATTCGCAACAGCTGGCAGCCATTGCAAAATTACTGCCGCCACTGCAAATGCTACCAACTCTGCAAATACATGACTCTGCAGAGGGCTTTTAATTTGATACGACCTCTGAAGTGGAGATGTGTGTAAACACTGACACAAGGTGAGAGGGAGAGAGAGAAAGAGGAGAAAAAGAAAGAGAGGAGAGAGAAAGGTAGATTTAACTAGATGGATTTTTATAACCTATTGATATTCACTCCGGTCTTAGATTTACTACGCCCACGTGCCACCCAGGTACAACAAAACCCTTCATAGTCAGACTAGTCATCGAGCACGCCAGGACAAATCCTGGTGGGCCACTGCATCGGTATGCCAGTTTACTGTCAACAATGTGCCTGTCATTCAGCATGCGTGGTCCAGGACTGGGCTCACTTCACTGTCATTGTTGTAGTACTGCCAGAACGTAATGGAATGATGCTCTGCCTCTTTTCTTCTCAAAGTGAGGAAACAGAACAGTTCACATAATCAGGTTGAAATTCTTAAACATTTCATATACTCAGATACATATTTAATAGGCTGTGGAGCAAATCTTGGAACCGACAACTCGCTCATCTTTTCTAAACCTACACTGTGTGCATGTTTCAGCTTTACATTTAACACTTACAAGCTACAATACATTTACTGCAGGTAACAGGTGTCGAAACCAAATGGCTTCTAGCCCGTAGATAGCATCTAAATTCTCAGTTCTGAACTGTTGCTGTGGCTTATGTTCTCACTTGTTGGCACAGGCTGGACTGAAGTTATAACTGCTGGCTTTGCAGCTCTTCAACTGGATGATATGAACTGGGCCTGGTTTCAGTTGCTTTGTGTCAATGACACAGCATGTCCTTGTGCTTTGAAAAGGGATACCTAAAATAACACATTTTAATATTCTCCTGTTTCATCTATTTCGATATTGTCAAACTCAGACTATAACAACTGCAGCAAAAAAGAAAAAAAAATGTTTTTTCAGTACTTTTCATGCAATCAACAGACTAAAACTATTACCCATAACTAGTAATGAGAGTGTGTCCAACCCCAGTCAAAACACATCACCTGTAGCAGCATATTGGAGCTGATGCAGCTTCTTAGTGGATTATCTATATTTTTGGTTTTTATAAAGACTAAATTACATCTTATCTATAAATAAAAGAAATACATCGCTCTCTCCCCTGCACATGTAGTGTTGATTCAGTCCCCCTAAACCATACTCCTACTCTCATGTCATATTTTACCTAAAAACTCCCCTTTTAATGTCTTTGTTCACCCGATGAGGTGTAAAGAAAACATCAGATTTACATACAGTAAGAGGAAGTAAAACTTGGCATTTTGTTCATGGTGCAGTTATGAAATTGTCTCCTGCCGACCTGATGTCTGAGGTCATGCTTCCAATCACCTGCCTCTACTTCCAGCGCAGTTAGTATTGTAGTTTGGTCATTTTAAGACAACACTCGGTTTGTAGTTTAAGTTTACGACAGCTACATTGACTCATCAGAATAGTATGCACTTTGGGGCAATAAACATCCATCCCTGTGAAACTAAATAAATAAATAATGCATTTTGTAATGTTTTAAGAAACCACTTGCCTGAAAACAGAAACAGCGCAGCACCTTCCTGTCACAGCTTTCACTTTGCACTTTGCACTTTCCATTTACATATGCATATACATAGTATATTATTATTTATATCTGCCATTCTGTATTTTTATTTCTTTCTGTCTACCTCTGTATTTTATTCTATTGTATATTTTGTATTATAATACACCGGACAGCTGTAACAAACTAATTTCCCTTCGGGGATGAATAAAGTCATCTATCTATCTATCTATCTTTGTGTTCTCCATCAACAGCATCTTTTGTTTCTGATACATTTAGTAGCTCACTGCAAGTAATAAAACATTGCAGTAACCTCAGGGTAATGCTATGTGGACAGGTAAGAGTTAGCACTTCATTCTTAAACAAAAACTACATCTTCACCAAATCCACCTGATGCTGTTGAAATTGAAGTGGTTGATTGACCTATGGCAATGGCACAGTAAAGACAGGGAGATTAAACAGTCTGGTGGAAAAGCATTTCCCTAGAAGGATTCCGTGAAGGGGTTTGATGCTAAAATTGCAGGTTTTATAGAAAACCTACATGGAAAGATGCTACATATGAAACTGTCACCATCAGTGGCCTTGGATAGAAGAGCATGATGACAGCCAGCCTGTACCTGGATGTGATATAGCATGTGTGTGTGGACACAGAGTTCTTTCAGGTTATTCAGGCTCTAGAAAATAGTATCAACTGTAGTAACAAGTATCTGCAGGAGGGGCCATAATAGCAGAGCTGCCGAGAATCACAGTTTCTGTCTGACACGGCTGCAACAATGGCTTTGTCTCGAAGCTCGACACAGGAAATCAACTTAAGCTGTTATTGCCTGAGGACATCACACTGAAGTGAGGACAGTGTCATACAGCCATATTGTGTCTTTAACACTGAGTGACATTGGTGTTATTTCTCCTTCCTCAAGAATGCAGGCTTTGCAGGCGTTTGGCTTTTTGTGTCAAATCTTGGCCTAAAGGTTTGCTTCTATTATCTGTTTGCAGTTTCTTTACTTATTCTTGATTAGTTCACAAAAAAAGCTTTGATCAAATCACTCAACCACAGCAGGAGCCAGAAAAAGCCACACACTCCTTTAGCAAAGTCAGGTTTTATCGATGCTAACAGTCCTGGAGAACATGTCTTTTTCTCCACACTCTGAGTACAAAGATGACACGCTGAGCTCCGACAAGGGCAGGTTGTCAAGCACTGAGTCCCTCTGATAAGACCACAACAAAGCTGGGAACAAGAGGTCAGCTGATTGGAGATAATACAATGTGGGGAGTCATCAGGCGCTCTTTCTTCATAATAACTTCAAACAGTATACTGCTCTGTGGAATGGGGCAGACAAAGTAATGTAATCAGCCCAGGGTAAATTGCTTAACTCTGAAATAATTTCATCAAAATTACAAACACTGCAAGAAATGTGCCTCTTATTAGATTGAGTCCCATTTGGCAGGTGTAATAATCAGCAATTTGGTATGCAAGTGTCCAAATTAAAAAAAAGACAGTGCAGCAGATCTGCAAAGAGAAACTGAAAAAGTATTCAATATAAAACTAGGAAATGTGAAAGCATACTCTGACGTGGCGTGAAAGCAAACATCACCCAACTTTAAAGCCGAGCAAGCAATAATGATTTGTTCACTGAAAATTTTTCAAGATGTGTTGGTTTTTTGCTTACCTAAATGTCAGAGTAAAAATAAACAGTTCTTGTACTGCACAATGATATAGCAATGTAAAAGGCAGAAAATAGTATAATACCATGAAAGCCCTGAAAAAGAGAAAAAAGTTTGTGTACAGCATGTATTTCAAGGATGGAGGTTTTGGCAAGTGCAAGATGAACACAAAATCAGCAAACTAACATTTATAATTACTATATAAACATTTAATAAATGGTTTATAACAGACTATAATGTAGTTGTAGGCAGCAGTTAATCTTAACACACCAGCCTCCACTTATGAGTGACCACAGGAAGAGTTAAAGTTGACAAATGCATTCATAAACACTTATGAGGTGTGGGTGAAAAATTGATTACATAAGATTCGTGATTATGAATCGATTCACAAATGTCAAAAAATGATTTTTGTAAAAATGTTATTTGATCAATTACCTTCTATTAACGCTGACAAGCACAACACGTTTCCATCACAGCTCTGATGCAAGTAATTTCTCATACATTTGGCATTAGAGGTGCACATAATGCTAAATTTCTCATTTATGTAGAGCTATACAATGATAACACCAGAGTGTCATTAATAAAAGCTGATCTGCAATTATTTTACTACTGACTAAATAATCCAGAAAAGCAAAAACAAAACTTCCTTGCTAATTATGCCATACCAGTATAGACAGAAACAATAACATACTGTCCAAGGTGAAGGTTTACACAGAAAATGCAAGGGGACTGACTGCCTTTCTAGACCAAAAACGCTCATAACAGTGACACCTCTCTTAAAAATCTAAATTAGTTTACGATTATATATTCCAAAACAGCAGCTGGCAAAATGTTGAGGAAAAAAAATGTGTGAAGGAGATTGGTCTGTCTGCGTCATTGGTCTGTCACAAATGTCTCACAAAACCAATCTAAGTCCCATCACAATCAACAAACAGACGGATGAAACCTGTGAGGGGAAGCAAGAACAGAGACAGCGAGGTGGAAGCTGGTGGCTGTACAACACCCACACTCACTGCAACACCGCAGTTTAAATATAGCAAAGGTTCAACTTTCTGAACCTGCAGGTACAGAACTGTGGATCTCAGCGGGCAGTCACCATGCACCTCATTTATGGCTGTAGTGCGCTAATTTTAGATGAACTGAGCCATAATGCCCACAACCTTGTCTCCAATTGTCTAACAAATCTAAAGACCCATTCATGCTTTACAATACAAAAACTGTGCCATGCACTGTACACAATGCCCTCATTCTATTTGCATCCTATTATTACTTTTGTAAAGATTAGTTATTCTGTTAGCTCATACAGTGTGGATGTATATTGGTGGATGATGAACCCTCCCTGACCCACTTACTAAGCTGTCATCGTGCAGAGGGAACAAAGAGGAGCAGCTGTCTATCAATAGCCTGAATGTGTTTTCAGGACTGACACAAATAAAACAGAGGACCAACGACATGTGCTCCTGTCCAAAATCAGCAGGGACTGCCACAAATAAACAGCTTTTAGCTTTGATTCCTCAAGGGATCGAAGACCAGATTAATCAAATGGAGGTCACTTCAAATGTCAAGTTGCCAGCATGACACAGAACCATCATTACCCTTAGTGCAGAAACGAGACAAACAAACAACTAACACTTATTTCCATTATCATTATTATATCAACTGTTTTTGGTGTAGTTTGACATTTCTTAAAATTTCTACTAAAAACATTGTGAAATCCTCACATAACTTGTATTATTTGACCAAGTGATCAAAACCCCAAACTACTTAATTAACAACAGCATGAAACAAAGAAAAGCAACAATTCCCAACATCTAAGAAGCTGGTACAAGCCAATGTTTGCCGTTTTCAGTTTGATTAATTTTTTTCAATTATTGATCACTTATCAAAACTGTTGGCAATTAATCAAATAAGTTCAGCATTATAATAGTGCAAAAATACTAATTGTTCTTGGTTTCTAGCTTCTCAAATGTAAGGATTTGCTGCTTTCCTCTGTTCTACATTGTTGTACATCTGATATTTTTAGGTCTTGGACAGTTGATTGGACAATATAAGACCTGCGATTTTTCACTGTTTTCACATTTTAAAGATTAAACTATTCATCTGAATCAGTAAAAATAATAATAATAAATCACTACTTGCATTCCAGGGACCAACAGAAAACCATAGTGCTATTTCAATTACGGAACTGTATGTTTGATCTTGAAATTATGGTCTGGGCATAAGAAGCAACGTAAACATGGACTGAACCTACTGCTATGGAGGACAAAAGATGTTGCTGCAGATGAGACCCTCCTCGCACAATGGGATATATCTTTGCTGTGGAGATTATCTGCTACCATGTGGGGAGAGTGCTTTTAAAACATAGGTGAGAAATTCTGTCAAAACACACAAAAGAAAACAGTAGTCACGGCCTGCTTCATTTACCTGCTGATTCACCAGTGTTGATCCAGTCTGGGTTTGCAATGCTGGCTATTGCAAAGATATCTGCTGCCAGAAACAGGCACCCTGAAATGATCGTTAGTTTATCCATATCGCCAGCTGATGAAGCGGTGAAGGACGGGGAGGGAGTGTGGGGAGGGGGGAGCGGTGGTCGTTGTCCAAATGTATCCCCGAGTGCTGAGAAACACTGGGTTATCAGTCTAACCTCGCCCCCTTCAGCAGGAGTCTGCTGTTGTGGTTCCGCTGTGCATTTTGCAGCAACGTTAGCTCCTTCGCGTCAAGCAAGCGTGAGCCTCCAGCTACAAAAGGCTCAAAAACGACGCACAAAAGCATCACATCTCAAACGCCCGTAGGAGTCCACAGCAGGGTGAAACAAAAGCTCACTCAGCGCCGAGTCCCTGAACCGCTTGTGCTGTCTTTCGGATCCGTTTAGCAGCAGCAGCCGCCGCAGCAGCGGCAGCATCGGGCACAGCTGCGGCTAGCAGATAGCTAGCTAGCTACTTCCGAGATTCGGGCTCGGTGTGCCGAGCTGCGGCCCAGAAGCTGCTCGACGGCCGAGACCGCGACTGCGCCAACATTTCAGACACAATGTCACACAAACGGGGGTGCAGACGGAGCAAAGCAAGTCCCCCTCACTTCGCGGTATCCGTGTATTTTTTTATTTTTTTATTATGTTTTTAGCGAAGGTCTAACGTTACCCGTCAGGAAAACGAGAACCCATCACCGTCTCTGGCTTACTCGCCCCCCTTCTCCGCTGGAATAGCATCTGGTACTTTCAGCCCGTTAGCCAGCGAGCTCCACCGCCTCCTCTTCTCCGGACCTCGGTGAGGAGACGCCGCGTATTTCAGTCCAGTGGGGACGGCACAGGTCGGTGTGTGGACGGTGAGACGGGAGCGTTATTGTTATGCTCTCAAGCCGTATGTCCACCGTTAGCTCAGCCTCCCTTTCTGCCAAATGACATCAGGCGAACACCCCCACGCAGCGTCGCTCTCACACACACACACACACACACACACGCACACACACACACACACACACACACGCACACACACACACACACACGCACAGAGCTCAGTGTCTCTCATCGCGATATTATGTAAAGGAAAAAAAAAACGGGGGTCGTGTTCACGGATGTATTATAAGACCATGGTCGTGTAGTCCTGAGTCGCCCTATTTGGGCCAAATAATTGGTGGGTCAATTGTTTTGTTTTTCACTAAACAAAACAATTAAAAAACACAACACAACACAACTGAAAATACGTTTTGTGGAATGTCTGAATTATTGGGTTTCTAAAAATAAAATGTTTCCTGTTTTGTTGTTTTTATAAAATGTTTTCTATAGTTTTTTGAAATGTTTTGTTTTCTAAAATGCATTTTTTTTATTTAGTTGTGTTGCGTTTTGTCCAGTGTTTATATTTTTATATGTAAATGTTGCTTATTAATAATGCAACATTAATGCTAATAATGCAATATTATAACATGTAATAATATTAAAATTAACTGATAAAACTTCACTACAACTAGGCATAATTTAGCATGGTACACTTTTACACTGTGGTCTTGATACTTTTACTTAATTAAAATTTACAACTTAAAACTTGTTCCACCATTGTTGCATCTGATGATCAAAACTGTATTTAAAGAGGCAATAGGCAACTTTCCCCCCCCCTAGCATTTCCAAGTGGGATTAATGTTGGCGCTGCTGTCGCAAAGACTACAGTTCTGCTCATTTTAGAAAAGTCACCACCAGGACATGTTATTTATTTAGATGATCAAAATGACAATGTATTGTTTGTTTTTGGCTGCTCGCAGTAGTATTAGCAACATGGCTACTGCTATTTGCCTAGCAAGTTTTGCCACTTACTGATCTAGTAGGAATGAGGCCAACTGAATTTCGATTTTGAACCCCATCTCCCCCCCACGTCCCGGGGCTGGCTCTATAATTTGGACCGGCCGTAGGGATTACCGGGTCAAATCCCAGTGGGTTGCCCCATCTGTGGACAGCAAAAAATAAAAAAATTTTAAAAAATCCATAAAGTTGGTCTCAGCGAGTAAGTCCAGGGCCGAATTTCTGTCCCAGTTCGACCATGGTTCTCTCCATCAAGTGAATGCCCGTCTGAGGTTAACTCATATTTATCTCAGTTTATGTCAATCTCCCTGCTTGCCTTCTTTGCCTCTTCTGACAACAGTGCTCTTTCTTTTGCCGGGTAGTTTCCTCATTTACTCAGGCTGTTTCACCATCCGCCATTTCTGCTAATCATGGTAAGCTACCGATAGCTTCTGGTCGTTTTTGTTTTGGTTGCACTGTGGCAGACACATTTTCTTTGTGCCATGATTCAAGTCATAATTTTTCTGTGCAATTTCGTGCATGGTGGCAGAAAGAACTGGATGGTGAAAGTGAGGTTTATTTGGGAACCAATCTTAATGCTGAATGTGTTATTATTCTATAGCCCTTACATTGTGCAGTCAACATTTACTTCATAGTGATGTGTTAAAAGAAAAAAAGTTGCCTATTGCCTCTTTAAGGAAACTTTCAATCCTGCAAGAGAACACTGCTAAGTCATGTTTGTGCTTTTGAGTCCCCCTATTGGCTGATGAATAGAACTATATACTATATCTATTATCAGTACTAAAAATGCTTTCAGGCTGAAGGCCAACCTCGCACTCCTAACATGAAAACCTACAGTAACTCCAGATCCAGTCCAAGATACAAATTCAAGCAACAACCAGCTGTTATTACCGTCATAACTTTAATTTACATAGATATACAGTTAAATTGACAAAATACCCCAAAGAAAATTGCATTATGATTCTCCAGCTCTGAGTTGGAGCTTACACATACTGCAAGACAGACTACAAATGATTGGTGTACATCAAATGAATTGTTACAAGAGGCTGTGGCTTTGGGGTCCTCTTTCATTTTTAAGCAGCCAGGCACAGCATGCCCAAGTTAAAATCAACGGTTCTTATTCTTTCTTTTCATACTTCATCCACAAATGGTGTGTTAGCGAGGTGTCCGCTAGCTGCCATGGTCTTCTTGCTGTCCACAAATTTTTTCGCAGCCTGTAAAGAAAGGAGAGAGGTCATTAAAGTGCTCTATGTTTTGTTTTGTTTTTTTTTGAGGGGGGGGCTTTTTGTGCCTTTATTATAGAACAGTGGAGACTGACAGGAAAGGGGGTAGAGAGAGGGGAATGACATGCAGGAAAGAGTCGAACCGGTGACTGCTTGCTAAGATCGTCTTGCGGAGGTACGCGCCCCAACCACTCGACTACCGGGCCACCCAAGTGCTCTATGTTTTAACTCTTAATTCACTGCTTAGATCCTTTAGTTACTTGATGAGCGTTATCAGTCAGTGAATACAGTATCACAAATCAAATGTTTTTTACTTTACTTTTACAGCCATGTTGCAATTTGCAATTCGCAATTCAAACAGTACACAAATCCATTGGCAATCATTACATAAAGAACACAGGTATGTTTGAACATAAAAAATGAACAAGTGAATAAATTTGTATGCACATTAATAACTTTGTGCTTTTGTAGGTACATTGTTCTGGATTTACGTCCTTAATTATTTCTGCATTTATTTTTTGGGTGGCATTTTCAAACAGTCACACAACCATGTTATACTTCCACTGTCACTTTTTATTCAATATTTTTAAATACTGTTTAAAAGTGACAAAAATGTATTATTTGATCTTAATTGATGAATGAATTCAAATATCTCTGTGTATAAGTACAACAGGATGTTCAGTTTATTCCAGCAGGTAGCATTTGCAAAATGTATTGTCAGTCTGATTTATTAAATGCTGTGTTGCCTTCTAACTAAACTAGACAACTGTTAGTTGTTAGTGAAAAATTTAGAAAACTATTGAGCCATAATTGGATAATTATGAATCCAAAGCATCTAAAAAAAATAATGTGGAGAAATATTTTGAATTTGACTGGCTTGAAAGGCAATGCTGGCTGCTGTCTCTTCAGGAGGTGACTTTCTCAAAGTAACATTACCACAACAACAAATGATTCAGCAGAGACCGTGCACATGAACCAAACAATATCAGTTCTGCAACATATTTTTAGCTTAAGGCTACATGGATTGGTTTGAACTTATTTTAATCTAGAAGTTGATTGTCCTATCATCACCTCTACAGTAAAAGCACTCACCTTGACCACATCGTTCTGGGTGACAGCGTCTATAGCCTGGATAACCGTGTCAGGGGGCTGGTATGCTGCAGTGGTCAGAGCCTGAGCACCAATCTCCTCCATCAGGCCCTCAGAGCTCTCTATTGACATCAGGTACTCTGCTTTCGCCTGGTTTCTATGCAAGGATGTCAAACACAGAACATGTTCTTCTCAACTTGTCTTTCAGCACAGCAGTTCAGTGAAAATGGCACCAATAACATCTGTGTCTGATATAAAACTGCTTCTTCCCAGTGGACTCACTTTGCTCTGGTGATGTCAGCCTCTGACACATTTCCATCAGCTACGCCTCTCACTTGTGCAATGGCAGCTTTGATCACCTGCACAGAGGATGGAAACAAGCACAAGTTCAGTGAAATGCAGATTCTGGCATCTGTCTACATTTTAGATTAGGTTACATTTGTCTTGGAAGGAGTGAGTTTGGCAGTTACCTCTCCTGCAGAGTCAGCTTGTGCAATGGTATAGACGCCAAACAGGCCGGAGTCAGAGTACGAAGCATTGAAGGCTGTGGCCTGAAAGATAGCCAGAGGTCATCTGACATTAGGAGACAAAACTCTCTAAAAACAAATGCCAAATTAAAGTTTTAACTCCTTTAACTTACATCAAAGGGCTGTGTGGTAGCTTTGGCAATACCCTGACTCAGTTTGCTGGTGATGTTGGAGCCCCTCTTCACATGTGGACCAGCTCCCAGGATCCTCTGCAGCACAGTGAAGGCATTAGCTTCTGCGCTACCTGTCACACCACCCTCGCTGGCAATCAGTGCATGGACCAGATCATCATTGTTCTGCACTCGCAGCTCACCTACACACACGCACATAGCGCCGTCATGACAATATCGCAGTGGCCAATCTTAATAGAGTGCAGTGTCGCTTTTAAAGACAAGCTATTACCTCCACGGTACACAGACTTCACCACAGGTGCATCGGCCCCACTGCGGACACTCAGGAGCCCCTCGGCCACTTGCCTCAGGACAGAGTGCTTCACACCTGGACACATAAATCAGAGAGTACTCACATTAACATACAACTGAAATGGACTGAAGTGATAAATACCACACATTCCCAGGATGGAACTGCCATATTAGCATGATGTGTCATCTTACAGACATGCCAACACTTGTAGCATTTGCTTGCATACAAAAACAGCCCAATCAGATGCACAAAAATGCACACACAATGAAACAATTTGTACCATGGCTGGTTAGGGCTGGGCAATTACCTTTTTGGGACTGAAATAGACTAGGTTAAAAACCTAGTATATAGCTGGACTGCCTATGGTCAAACTGTGATTTTATAATCATGACATCATCTAACAAAATCACACATAAATCAAAGATAAATACTGTACTCTTATAAAATATGAGACAGACTATCTTTGTTTTGATTTTTTAAGTTATTTTTTCAGGCTTTTGCCTTAATTACAGTCATAGTGAAAGAGACACAGTAAAATTGGGAAGAGAGAGAGGGGATAACACCCAGCAAAGGGCCACAGGCCAAACTCCAACCCAGACACGGCCGAGACATCTTTCTTATTTTGTCTCTCACAGCCCCCATCTGGGATCCACAGCAGTTTAGCCTTTATTTACTTCCAACTCCAGAACACAACAGGCATTTCTTTATTTCCAAGTCCCTTGGTCTGATATGTAGAATTGGTCCTCGCTGTATTTTAGTACAAGACCTTGTTTTTTTTAGTCCCTTCTGTTTGCTGTGTTAAAGTTACCGTATTACCTGTTTATACAAACTCAACACTTCCTGTAATCATGTAAAATCTAAAGCTCTCTTGCGTTTCAATGGGCAGGAGCCCTTTTTTTCTTGACTGGGCTATTATTTTTGTGCTACAGTAAGCGTATTGTTATCGTATTGTCAGTCAGGACATTCCAGATTATGGGGCTGGTCCAGTCAAAAAGTATCAAAACTGACATTTAGAACCTCTTACTAACTTAATCTTGTGTCAGTTAATTTGGTAAATACTTTCTCCAATGTGTATGTTCATGAACTACTCCCTTATGTTCAGTCACGTGCCTCCGCCCATTACAACTAAGATTAGTCGTTTTCATTCAAAGCAAAGCTTGTGATATGGATGATCTGAGCAAAAACACTGAGGCTACATCAACACTACTACGTTTTAGTTTTAAAATGCATCACTTTTCAAAAACACAACATTTACACCTGGTGTCCACACCACTCTGGAGTTTCTGAGGCCAGAAAACAGAGACTTTTGGTAATGAGGCCAGAGCCGTTTTAGTGTGGGGTTGTGCTGTAGTCTGGACTGGCAGTAACAGAGACTTTTGGATTTGATGACACAGTCACGGGTCTTGCCTCCTGATTGGGTCTTATCAGTCACGACTACCAGACAGTGCTAACTGCAACAAGGATAGCGACCAAAGGTAACGCCACCAATTTGTTTAATTACTTGGAACACAATCACATTGCCAAATATTAAGAGTGCATGGCTAAAAATAAAAGAGAAACCAATAAGCATCAAAGTAATCATTCATTAATTGTACTTGAGATGAACAATTTGGTTCAGTGGAAACGCGCACGAAGTTTATTCACTTCAACAAGACTGGTACAACATCAGAGAGCCAACTATCTATTAGTAAAATGGACAAGCAAACACTAATGTGAAAGGAAAGGTGCTGCAATGAAGCGACACAGCCAGACTAGACAGCACTAGTAGTCACTCACCTACTCCTACAAGGGCCATTCTGCCAGTGGTGAAATTGTCTTCAACAAATGACTGCAGCTAGGAAGGATAAGGAAGAGGAGGAGAGATGTGTAAGAGCTGTGTATAATCTACCAAATAATGGTTTTGCTCTACATGTCTTCATATGCCAACTTCAGCTAGCTACTATCATTCTCCCCGAGATGGCAGAGAACGACTGTGTATGTAACTTGAGTTGCCCTCAAGACCATACAATGAACTATTTTCCTAAGTAGAGAAACAGAACAAAACAAAGACGCATACCTGTTTAGAGGAGACATGACCGACCATGTAGTCAGGGCAGTACAGAGAGTTGGACAGGGCATTTTTGTACGCTGCTTCATGCAACTTCTCAATTACACCTGCAGGAGAAAATGGGAGAGAGACACGAATTTCAGCCGAAGAAAACTGGGCATCCAAGAAGTAGATCCAAGGTACGCAACTAAATTTTTCTTTGGCAGCACTGACACAAGATTAAACACCTGTGCTTGTCTGATAGGTTCAATGTTGCTGTGTGATGGTATTTCCACACTGAAAAATGTAGGCAGTTAGGGAGGTGAACTGTTGCTCCTGATACTAACCAATCTGAGGACACTGCTGGGCCAAAGCCTTGTCAATCTTCACCCTGGATGTCAGTTCGTCTACTTCCCACGGCCGAAACTCCTGAGCTGTGGTCACGTTGACCAAAAACTCCAATAATGAATCTCTGGACAAACAGAAACAAGAGTGATAAAGACATACTGTGGCCATAACACGATCTTAGAGGGTTTTTAATAAAATACACATAAAACACAGGAATAATTAAGTAAAAATAACATGCTTAACATGAAGAAGGGAGCACTTACAAGTGATCTCTCAAACAGTCTGCAGTGTAGACCATGGTCTCTCTTGATGATGTCACACTGCAGATAAACAAAAGGCAGTTGGTTCAGCTATGGTTACATTGGTATTCTCCTATTTATAAATTGAAGGATAAGCAGGGACCGTCGGGGTGAAGGTGTGGAGAGACAACCTGCACTGACCTCAGGCTGCCCCCCAGTGCTTCCACACCGCGACAGATCTTGAAGGCAGATGCACCCTTGTTAGTCTATAAAAAGAAAAAATACAATTGATTGAACAATTGCGTGTAAGAAAAGTAAGCTGTCAGGCTACTGAGCTGAGATGCTGCTTCATAAACTGCAGTATATTAAAACTGTGTTCTTTATTTTCTGTAAATATGTTGTACTTCAAATGTGATAACTTTATCTATTTGCCAAATTTCTACGGCATTACACATTCACAAAATCATTCACAAGTCACCAGGTTTGCTGCCAGTCGTAACACATGAGAGACACCCTGGTTTTCCACAGTCTCATAGCGACTCCCAGCTTTCACAAACACACCCACGCTGGACAAGGGGGAGTAATTCTCCAGTGATGCTATCACCAGACCGTTTGGGAGCTTCGACACCTGAGGCAGCAAAGAAAAATGTTACTGGAAACTTACGATCAAACTGTAAACATGATGATTTTCCTGCATTTACTTGCAGTCCTTTTTCCTGATCAAACTTACTACCCTGAACGGCTATTCACATGTAGACAAGAGCAGCACCTACCTGGACATTTTGAGGTGGGGGACTTGCAGCTGTGGAGGGTTTCAAGCCTGTGAGAGGTTCAGTCAGAGCCTCAATCCTCCTGGCAGCAGCATAGCAACGCTTCTGTGGTCAGAGGTGACACCATTTAAGGAGAATGACAAGACAGTGCTGAACTACTTGAACTATCCTTGACGTAACCTAACAAGATGTCTATGTGAGAGTTGTACAGCTTCAAATTGTGTAAACATTAGGCTCAAGTTAAATAGCCAGTTGGAGAATTATATAGTTTCTCTCGCAGGCTCAAGTGCAAGTGCTGCACAAAGTCCGGCTGACATTTGATGGAACAAATCCTTACCCCACAAAGATTAACATGACCTATGATGTTTCATAGCACCTGTAAACTACCTTACCATATTATAGGTAAATGAGCGCTTGAGAGACTTGTAGATTAGTGGGTTCCCAACCCCTCCTCCAGTGGGTCGCAAGATAAATATGAGGGGTCACCATTTGTTTATATCATGTTCATTTCATCCCTGACTTTTACTTATACATATGTTACTACATAATCTTACCTCTTTCAACCTCTAAAAGTGATTCAGATAAAACAAGGAAAAAGACCTAGTCACAACCTATCGGCAACATGTAACTGCACACAAGGGGTCTCTAATTCACATTGTGATGTTCTAGGGATCTTGAGTAGAGCTGCAACAATTAGTCGATGAATGCATTAGTCAATCAACAGAAAAACAACCAGTAACTATTTTGACAAGTGATCAATTATTTACAGACCAAAAATTGTATTGTATCAAATTAAACAGAATATCTGTTGGCCTGACAAAACAAGAAATCTGAGATGGATTTTATAATTGCCAGATTGATTATCATGGTTGCACATCGTACAACTACTATGTATATTATCTGCATTATCATGTCATATTGAATGTGTTTTCATGATTGAGTAGTATTAATTATGTCAGTAAAATGTCAAAAATAATGGCACATGGAAAAGCGATTACTAATTTTGTCTGGCAGCAGACAACTCTCTGTCTTTGTAGTTAGTTTTACTTGCAAATAAACCAAAAAAAAAAAAAGATTTTTTCATCAGCTAATGACTGATTCCTTAATGTTTATACACTTGTTCATTTCCTTCTATGGCAGGTCAAAGAGCAGACCCGTCTTGAAGAAAGGTGGGGTGAGTGGTCTGAAATGACCCGTGCAAATATAGTACACTGAGGCCACAATCACACTGAATGTGTCCTGTCAACAAAGCCTGGGGATCCTGTGATGGTGTGTTCGTAAAATGTTAGCCTTTCACCAAAGTATGACCAAATTAGGGGTGTTGTTCGCTTCAAGACACCCGGATTAAGAAATTGGGGATTCGGCTTCAGAGATGACCTTCAACAGAAACACATGAAACTACGACAGACAGCTAAGCTAAACCGAAACAACACGTTTTAACTGCACATGTAACCCGCATTTTATCTGACTTTCGGTGTATGTGAATGATACGGGAAGAAGGTGTAACTTAACTCTGCTGTAAAACCATGCGAGCTAGCCTTACATTAGATAAACCTGCATTAGCTTGTCACCTAGCAAGCTAACTAGCCGCCGCGCTAACTACGGCTAGGTGCGGATTCACATTTCAAACAGGTCTAGAAGCACAACGAGAAATGTTCAGGCCCTGTAGCTGAAACAGTTCAAAACGACAAAAACACAGGACTCACGGGAAGACTGTTCAGAGACCGGATTCCTCTCATGACTCCAGACTCTCCTTCAGCCGGTACAGAAAGACAGATATGGCGGCGGGTTGACGTCTCTCCCACAATCCACTGCGCCGTGCAGCCGAGCAAAGATGATTTAGGAGACCAAGATGAGGAGTCTCAGCCGCTTCCGCGGGTTTATACTGCATTTCATTCACAGAGAACATTTTGGAGACCCTTCTCTCATAATTATGACTTTCATGTGTCACAGTTATGGCTTAATAACTACAATATTATGTAATTTTACAGGACAAATGGACAAACAATCTTTCCTTTAAGGCCTTGGTTAAAAATGTCTGTGGGGGTAAGGGTGTTTGCAAAATCAGACAATTAAAAGAAATACACAAACAAATCAAATTAAGAAACTACAACAACAACAACTACAACTACTACTACTGATGATAATAATAATAATAATAATAAACAGAGCTATAAATAAAAAAATCAGAAATGGGCTAAAGACCAATTAGAATACTGCTACAAATTAACAAATTCCAAATGTCAAATAGAGCTGCATACCAATTAACCAATCAAAACTGAGCTGAAAACAAACTAACCAATCAGAATAGAGCTACAAATTAACCAATCAGAATACAGCTACAAACCAACGTGGCCACCAATATCTGATAAATGAGTGTTTGCACAATATTTGAAGAAATTCCCTCCCAATGTTTCTAAGCTATCACATTCACGAGAATGGGATGAAGGAATTACTGACCTGAAAACATATGCCTCTTATAACTAAGAACTTATTTTGGGGGGAGGGAATTGAACACACAAACACACAAATTGGTAGTCTACAAAAACTTTTTACCTTTAAAGTACTAAAGGACTTTTCTGGAGTGTATTTGTTTTTAGACTATTCTTTGAAATAGAAAAAAAAACATACACCATCATTCACAGTAAAGAATTAAACATCTTTATTAGAACCCAACTGCATTTAAAGTCACTAAAATGCATGATGCACACAACATTACAAAAATATACTTAACATGTTACAGGTAGTAAAGACAATCATTCAAAACTTGCAAAGTTTAATTACAAAAACACTGCTCACACATAGACAATCTTTTTCACAGGCGATCTTGAAAATATTCACAACTCAATTCTTTGGCCCATAGAGCATCTTTTGATAAAGTGAGATGTTAACTATTTTTTTTTAAACAAACATTCTCACAGATAGTCACACCCCAATAAATACATCACATAATAATGATACAAAAATACACTATGGTGGATGGGAAAATCTTCACAGATTAGAGGTGCTCTGACATAAAAACAATAAACATGTTCACATCGTACAGAAGGTGAGTTCAGACTGCTGACTGAGTCATGTGTCATCAACGTTTCCTTTGTCTCTACACCAAAGGAGGGACCCAAGAGAGTGAGAGTCTTTCCGCAAGTCGTCAGTGATTTAAAAAAAAACAAAAAAACAAACCCGACTACTTTTTGCCAACAGTAACAGCTCAAACAGCGCTGTGGCAAATCCAGGCATCACTTCTCAGCTCGCTGGTCTCCACAGCTCTGAGCTTAGTGGTGCGGTGTCCCTGAAGAGGGTGCGGATAATAACAGGAAAGATTCCTCCATGATGTCCTGCTTCAGTTGTCATTTGGCGTCCCAGGACAGCTGATCATGTGGGCGTCCTTCCTCAGCTGGAGAGACACACAGCTGAGCCAGCTGCGACTGGTGGGCATCTCCCCGACAATCTCCCAGGTGTCTGTCTCGTCACAGAACCTCTCGATAGTGTCGTGATATCTGCATGTAAAACGATCTGCATTAAACTCAACAGCAATTCGAACAGACCTTTTCCCTAAGAAGAAAGGCTGTAAGTATGTTTGTTTTTAATCTACAGGAACTAAATCAGGTGTGGTCATTCCTTTTTGCAATTTCACTGCATCTGAACGTTTCATGAAGATTAGATAATGTCACACACGATTAATTGTTTATTCTTTGTATTTACTTACCACTTAGTAATATCACATGAGAGGCAGTGCTGTTTTACGGAATATCAACATGGCTGTGATTTAGTCCTGGGTGTGGAGCTGCAGGTAGCACAACCTCAAGTGTGATATTACTTTTATACAACAGTTCTATAAGTGCAATTTAATGGCTGACAGTAATAATCTACAATAGATTATAATTTGTTTGTTTATTTAATTATTTATTTCGCTCCTACACAACAAAAGATCCACAACAGGAGTGGACTGTTGCCAAGCAACACAAACATTTTCCAGCACACTAGCTTGCTGGCTACACTGTGTAGTACATGTTACTACAGGCCATCTACTTTGCATCATGTACATTTATCAGTATGTTTCCATTAATTGTTCCACCAGTGGAATAAGTGCCTCTTGTCCAGTCAAATTTCTTGGTTGAAAATAACTGTTGTCTAATGTTGCATGACTGTGATGTTTGAATGGGTGCAAAAGAGGAAATGGTGGATGATGGAGAAACCATGTAAACAGAAAACTAAGTGTTTTATGTATGGTTCACAATTTCTGCTTCATTAGGCTACGTAACTGCACTGAATCAAATATCCGATAAAGGTTTGTTTCCCCTGTTTACTCAGCTTGTTTTCTCAAGAACAACCTTCCCTTTGTCTTACTCTTTTGTTTGTATTATCACATTCACACACACTTGTTCTCTTTGTCTAGTTGGTGAATCAACTGCATATCACTTTCTGTTTAAAGTATAAAAACATTAAAAGAAATGTCAATCCCTCGCCTAATATTGATAAGTGATTACCTTCTGTGTGAATGAAGCTGTACACAATCTGTGGCAGACAGAAGATTTTACCAATCAGTGACATTAATGTTTGCAAACTCTGCCCAAATAGTTCATTGTGAAATACTCGCTGTGAAGCAGTAAATGTAGACCCTGGTACTCATTTTTGAAATGCAGCTAAAATTTAGATGACCATTATGTGTACAAGCAACTTTTCTGAATAACCCCCTCACCTGTCCCAGCCTTCTTCTCCTCCCAGGACATAGATCTTTCCATCCACCACGGCAGCACCGGGCCGGTAGCGTCGCTCTTTCATGGGCGCGCACATGGTCCATTGGTTGGTCTTGGGATTGTAACACTCCACCTTATCTGTGTTCTCCGTCGAGGCATGCCATCCGCCTGGAAGAAGGAATGAGAGATTCAGCAACAGAGAAGACTGCGGCTGTTGATTGGTGAGCACTGTGATTCAGGAAGAGGCTGAAAAGTGTGATACCTATAACATAAATCTTTCCTTTGAGTGTACAGGCTGCAGAACCGGAGCGAGCGATCTGCATCGGAGCAACCTCTGTCCATACTGCCGTTTTAGGGTTGTACACCTGGGCGAGGTCTGTGCCATCTCCATCCTCTAGGACTGCACCACCTACCAGGAAACAGAGAGACACATGGATACACAAAACAAATGAAAAATAAATGAATAAAATACAACCTGAAGAATAACCTGCATGTATACGACCTGCGTTTCATACCAGTAACATAGAGCAGTCCGTCCAGGGCCACCACAGCAGGACTTGTGACGGCCATCTTTACAGACTCTGTGAACTGCCAGGAGTTGGTGTGGGGGTTGTAGCACTCCACCGAGTCCAGACGAGACCGTCCCTCCCACCCTCCCACTGCATACACAAACCCGTCCAGCATCACCAGGCCTGAGAGAGAGAGTTGAGTGAGGGAAAATCCACTAATGAGTCACCAATGATGCCAAAGTTTTACATAAACATGAAAGACATTTTACTTTAGAGCTTCTAAATGTACTTGTCACCTGCGTGAACTCAATAAAACATGACATTGCTTTAAGTCATCATCTCTAATTCTGTTGTTGTTTCACTGTTTTCTGTCCAGTTTGAGGAAAAGTTCCTGATACTGACTAAATGTTCCAGGAACCTTCCGAGTTTGTCGACCGCAATGTTGATCAGGAATAGTAGTAGTTGTGTCACCACATCCCAACAAGAACGACTAAAACAAACACAGCAACAGTGACCACAAATTTCTACTGAATCTGAATCAGCCAGGACAACCCGCGCTTTAACACTGAATAATGGTGGAGAATGCTTGTTGGCCAAACAAAGACTTCCAGGCCCTCATTAGTATTTAGGCAGAGGAGGCCATTCAGAGGGAGCTGGAGTTTTTTTCCCCCCTCAGTGTGTAGCAGGAACTAGGACACTTCACAGCCAAACACTTCAGCAAAGGATGCTTGTGCTGTCGATTCAGTGCCACTTCTTTTTTCTGCTCCAGAAAACGAAAGGGAAACTCCACCACTCAGATGCATTTAAGTCTATTTACAGAACAGAGGGGAGAACTACTGCTCAGTGAAAAAAGGTCGTATAAAGTCTTTTGTGCCTCCAGATGTGGCTGGGCAAAGTCGATCCTTTTGCCATATGTAAGTTTTCTCTGCCACCGAATGTGTTTTATCGTTGTGAACTTGCTGGGATGGGGTGGTGGTGCTGGTGGTGGTGCTGGTGGTGATAATGGTCGCTCGCCAAGAGCTTCAGCCATCATTGTGTTCCCAAGACAAGAGTTTAAAGTACACCCTCTGATCAGTGCTACTTCTTCATCCTCTCATGCTGAACTCAAGGCAGACTGGACACTACACTGACACACTATCACGAGGTGAGAGACAGAACATGCTAACTTCAGTAGAAGAAGAAAGAAGTGATAGAAATAGACAAACAAAAACAAGAGTTAACATGGCTGTTGTTTTTTACCACTGGAGACAGGCCTTAGCGAGTAAATGAAGTTTGATGCTGAACTTCGAGACTGGAAAGTAAACAGCTGTTAATGCTTAGCTTTAGCACCTTTACGCAATGTCACCTGAGTCAGTGTCAGCTGGGGCTGAAGACTACAAACATCTGCAACCACAAATGGGGAGTTCAAAGCTAAAATAACTGTAAACGTAAAATGCTCCTGTAAGACTGAGTTGTGGGAAAAGAAAGGACTCATTTTTTAACATGCAATCAAGTATAGTAAATGAGCAAACGGTGGAAATCACTGAAAGATGATGTGAGGTACTTTGTGGTGATGTAAGTATTTTGGTGCATGATAAAGAAGGGCCTGGTGTAGCTGTTCTATTACTGTAACAGCTGACTAAATGTATGGCGTGATATACTGTACTTCATCAAATGTCATAATGCAGCAGCCTCACCTAACTCTGATCGAGCTACATTCATGGGGGCCATCTCCATCCAGGAGTCAAAGCAGGGGTCATAGCGCCACATCTCCCTGCTGGCTGAGCCGTCAGGAAACTCCCCTCCTGCTAAATACAGGGTGGAGTCTACACAGAGACAGAGAGGAGGAGGAGGAGGAGGAGGAGTGGGAGCGGAGGGACAGAAACATGTCACTTGTCATGTGCACTACATCTAAGCTTCGTTACTCGTTTGAGAGGAGGCACAATATGGAGTCAGTTATGAGTGAGTTTTCATCGAAGAAGAAACTGACGGCGGCTCCTCACCTGACACGACCAGCCCATGTTTGCTCACAGCGAAGGGCAGGCAGGCCAGGTTCTTCCACTGATTCGTCACAGGGTCGAAGCTCTCGACGCTGCGCAGCACCACTTTGTCGTCCTCTCCGCCGACTGTCACTATCACTTCAGCTGTCCCTGTTGCCATGGCAACAGGGGGAGAGGAACAGAGAGGAGTGAGCCGAGGCATTCCCCTGTAGGATACAATGTAGTGGTGTGTCGGGCTGCAGCTAATGATTACTTTGATTGTCTTTTATTTTATCTGCCGACTCTTTTCTCTATTGATTGATTGATTGATTTGGTTTGGTAAATAAAACTTGTCTCACAACAAGTTTTAAAAAAATGCTCATGAGTCCAGAATCCAATCATATGTGTTTTAATATCATAAATTCAAAATTTCACATTAAAGAAGCTGTGAACCACTGACCTGTCATTTTTACTAATCAAAATAATAACAATAAAAATGACTGATTTATTAACTGACTAAGCACCTAGAGTGTAGGGGGCAGAAACCAGGTGTGTGAGCTGTCTAACAACCTGTTTAATAACTGAAAATGAGCCAATAAAAGTCTAAGTTTAATGTATGTGAGACACAAAGATACAAAAGAGAAAAAAAAAAAAATCAATTAAAGCACAAAAGGAAAACACACTAAATTGAAAGAGATGGACACAGCCTCTACCCATAATGAAAATATTTGTTACATTGGCTCTCAGTCGTTCTGAATGTACACGTGTGAGAGTGTTTACCGGTGGATCTGCGAGGCCTCGCTCTGGGGCAGTAGAGCTCTCCACGGCGGTCCTTGAGCAGCAGGTAGTCCTTGGCCTCGGAGATGAGCCTCTGGCAGCCCTGGTTCTCCTTCACCACATCCAGAGACTCGATCACATCGTGGAGGTAGTAGGGGCTGATCAGAGGCAGGCGGATATGCTCGAGGACCTTGGAGAAACACATAAGAGGAGAGGAATCTCATTAACTTAGACAGCTCATCTTAGTTGCCACTGTGTGTCTAATGTAATGTAACTTTTATCTGACAGGTGAATTTGAGACTCATGGTCCACCTTGGTAGCACCATGGATGGATTACTGAATGGTCCGACCAAACATAGGGGTGCTGAAGGAGCGCAGGGGGGCCCCTGAGCAGGTGACTGTTTAAGCCAAAAGTACAGATGTCCCAATAGGATTTTTACAGTCTGGATCTTTATGTAATATAGTATCTGCTGAGAGAGTGTAATCTAATATTTATTTCTACTACAGTTTTGCTAATTTTTCCTGATACTGCTACACAGCACATACCAGTGGGCCATGCACTTCTGAGGGATATGCTTGGGATTACCGTCGCCCCAAACACTCAACAAAGACATGTTCAGTGCTACTGCAATCTCCGCTACAATACATCCACAACAAAACGTGCATCTTCATACGACAAATCTATGTCTCCAGCGAGCTTAACTATAGCACCTGAGCTTGTGTAAACGCAAGTGAATCTGACCTTTTCAAAGCTCTGTTTGCGAGTGGGGCATTTATTCAACCACAACATGGCGGCCTCAAACACCACCTCCTCTTTGGGCACATTGAGTTGGTCATTGGCAATGATTTCTGTCAGCTTGTCCACACACAGAGACAGGAACTCCTCCTGGGGGGAAAAAAAAATGGTGGAATTAGAGCATGATTCATTTAATTTTGTGCAATTTACTCGGCCTGCTTTCTAAACTCACACTATCCATAGAAGTTAATCACTCATAGGCCTTGGTTCGAGTGCTGACAGGCAGGTAGATTATCTCTGTTAAACCCCCTGTCACACATGAAACCCACAACACTGCCAGGCTCAATTATCCTGGTCAGGTGCTGGTGGCTAGTTTGTACACAGTGTTTCTGAAATAACTTCCCTTCATTTCACCCAGAAAAAACACTGTTTGATTGAATTGACGTTACATTCTTACACATGTTCACTCCGACATCTAATGCCTCCGCTGACACCGAGCAGCTCCTCTGGCCCATCAGGGATAAGCAGTCCTCAGCAAAGAGTGAAGACGAAGACTTAAAACTGTGTCTGTTCTCGGATTGCTGTGTGGGCCATATGATAACTAGGTGCTTTTTTGAGTTTTTACTATTGTTGTGGAGTCTTGGTCTTTGAATCAGGTGAGGTGACCTACATTTACTATAAACGCCGCAGAAAACCTTCATGTCGTTGTGAAAAATTTACCCCATTTTTTTTAGATATTTAATGAAGTAGTGTAACCACAAACAGACATTCCCATCTGGTTAGTTTTTCTAAACACTTGTTTATCAGTTGACTTGGCAGAAAATACTTTATCACAATATAAATTGTATCACAATACAAAATTAACTACACCCTGATTGAAAATTTCATCCACCTATAGTTGGGAGTCTATCTGACATTGCACTTGGTTACTGCTGCAAACATGTCAGACTACAGGAGTCAACACTACAGTGATAATATAATATGGCTCCGTCAGCCTCTCACCTGCTGATAAACGCTGCTGAAGTGCTCAAGGATGTAGTCCATGCTGCGTTTCTCCAGCATCTTACAAGAATGGGCCTCGGCAAAGCAGTGAATCCCCACACAGTTCATCTCGTCCATCTGACGCTCCATGAAACGACAGCAGGCCTCTCTAACAGCCATCACGTCCAGCAGGTTGGCTGCTGCCAGCAGGGCCTGGGAACAAATTCAGTGCTAGTTCGGCACACATGCCGTTTCAGAAGGAAAGAGAGAAGGTAAGAGTGGACACCTTACCTGCACATTTGCTTTTGAGATGTAGACCTCTGATGTGTAGGCGTAGCTCACCAGCATGCCAATCATCTGAGGTTCAACTCCATTGATGGCAACGCGCTCCTGTTTGGACTCTATCAGGTCAGTGGAGAACATTGCCTGAGGAGACACACAATTCACATGATAAACGTGAACTTGTGCTTGCCACTGACAGGGGTGTGAGGAAGGCTGTGTCTACCTGGAAGTAAGAGCTGAAAGAGGCCAGCACAATGCGATGACAGGGGAACTCCTGCCCCCCACAGCACAGCGTCACATCACAGAAGGCGTTGTTGAGCCGCAGGCTGTTCAGGCCCTGCAGGACAGTGCCGGGGTGCCTGGTCTCCACAAACAGGTAGTCCTCCTGCACCGGGAAGGTGACGTTCATAGCGGGGGGAGACGGCAGGCTGGCGTTCACGGCAATGATTTCAGCCATGTCTCGCTCTGCTATGCAAACCTGGGAGTCAAAACAAGAGAGACTGAGGGCACTTCGGCGTCTGACTTTCACACCGGACAACGATTTGATTTCCAGCCGGTCATCTGAGTCTCGGTAAATTAGCTCTAATGCGAGAATTAAATTAGCAGAAGTCGCAGGTGAAGCAACAAGGCGAAGAGAGTGGCAGCCTGAGATTGTCTGTCAGCTAATGAGGCTTAGCACACGGAGCGGCCGGGCGGCGCAAACGAGCTGATATCCACCGAGTCAAACTAAGGAGTCGTTTCAGGAGGACACATACAAAGTACGGACAGCTGTGTCGGTGAAACACATTACCTGTTAGACATGGTCGTGACAGCTACAGTGCAGACGCACTCTCCCACATAGACCCCGTCAGGCGTCAGACAGTAATACCCAGCGGCTGCCACCGGAAGCCCCTCCCACTCACGCAGCTCAAGTCAAGATAGTTCGCCCCCTCGCAATTCCTGCTTCGTTCAAGCGGCCGGCAATAACGAACGGTAACACAAATAATACACACAGTGGTCACATAAAAAAGTATGTAATGAGTATACCATCTTTTTAAAACACCAAGAAATATGGTTTTAAACTTACAATCACAGACATGTTTTTTTGGGGGGGGGCAAAAATAAAATCAAAAGTGATTGTTTGCAAAATATTACGCTGAGATAAGAAAAAAAAATATTTTTGTCTTGAAACTCAAATCTCTTATCAAGGTTGAATTACCATCCAGGCAAAAATATTTGGAAACAATTGGAAACATTTTTTAAATCATTAAATATACAGTATATATACAACCCTATTTCCGTAAAAGTTGGGACACTGTAAAATGTAAATAAAGACATGACCCAATGGTGTGAAAGTCATGTAAACCCACATTTAATTGAAAATAGAACAAAGACAACATACCAAATGTTGAAACTGAGAATTTTTTATTGTTTAATGAAAAATATGTGCTCAACTTGAATTTGATGCAAACAACGTGTTTCAAAAAAGTTGGGACAGGGGCAACAAAAGACTGGAAAAGTAGTGTAATGCTAAAAAAAGAAAAAAAACAAAACACCTGGTTTAATATCTCACAACTGATTAGGTTAACTGGCAACAGGTCAGTGGATGATTAGGTATAAAAAGAGCCTCCCAGAGAGGCAGAGTCTCTGCAGTGAAGATGGGGAGAGGTTCACCACTCTGTGAAAGACTGCCCAGCGCAACAATTTAAGAATAATGATCCTCAACCTAATGAGTGAGAGTGTATTTTATCTCCTCCTCAAAATAGTAGACTTATTGTAAATGGTAAATTCTCATCACGCCTCCCACCTAAGCTTCATTACTAACTTTATTGTCTTACTTTGAACTTTTTTTTCTCATCCTTGTCACCTTTTCACATTCTTATTTTTTGGTACAAGGTCACATTAACTGACGTCCATTTTTGGGATTAAAAATTCTGATAAACCCATCCATATGTGCCTAACCGTACTGCCCTCTCGTGAACCAGAGTCATCATCACTTCTCTTTTCTGTCCTGCACCGGTTGCCTTTCTCATCATCATCTCCACCCACAAAGTAAACACTTGCACACATGGCGGTGGCTGGATTCATGCACTCTGGTGGAGATTGGTGCCCCCAGACATTTGACAGGGGAAGCAGAAGCATGCATTTTAATTCACATCATATATATTGCTTATTTACACATCCAGCAGACATACACCAACATTCATGTCTCCGAAGAAACCCCCCTGATCTCTACCTGCTTTTTGTTCACCAACTAATTGTTGACCTTGTCTGCATTTTGGTTCTGGGCTGGCAGTATTCAGCAGGTTTGTCTGAAAACAGCTTCATGGAGTGTTTTTCCTTTGTTTTTCCCTTAGGCTCTAAAGTTCATTTCTGAAAAAAAAGAGCACCAACTGTAATCCAGCTTAATACATTTTTCTAACTGAATCCAGAATAAGATCCAAATCTGGTTAAAATGATTGTACATGTGCACACTGTGCATGTGTTGTCAAAGTGAGGAATTTAGTTCTTTACTTTCTTGTTTCTCACCTTTATTGGGTTCAGTTCTTTCAGCTTCTATACTTCACAAAAATGTTGTACCTTGTGCAGACCAACGTTTTGTCCCTAAATGGAAGCTGAATCCCCACAATGTAACTGTGTGAGCATACCTACTCTATGTCCCCACAATATGATGAATGCAAGTGAGCACACACAGACATATTTGAGTCACAGAATGTTACCTTGGAGGCATTATTGTCTACAGATTTTATTTATTGGACAATTAGGTTGTTAAAAGTCAAAAATAATAATAAAAAATACAACAGCACAACCAAATCAGACCACTAACCCTGTTATCTCATCAATGGAGAGAAACAGTCACCAATTCTCTTTGAAAACACCTCTTGTTTTTGTCTACGCAATGACATTGGTGATAATAATAAAGTGTCTGGCCATGCGTCCATTGTTTTTTATTTTGTTTTAAATAATACTAATTTTCTTCTGTTTTTGAACCAGACTTCAAGAAGGTATCAATGATACTGTGGATCCAGACTCTCCTGTTTTGCTGTTTGTAATTGGTTATAACATGGATAATAGTGTATTAACAGTAGAGACAGAGTAGTGAATCATTGTTGTTTTATAGAGAAAATCAAATAACTATCTCTCTTTACAGAAGATACAGACTGATTTTAGGTTTCACACAGGATTAAAAATCATATTCATGTTTTATTGGCTCACAAGCAGCTGTCCTTCATGATGCCTGGACTCTCCAGTGCGTTCTTTCTGCGAGCGGCAGCTTCCAGGATCTTTTTCCTGGGTCCTAGCTGGATGCGAATGCCCTTCAGGTCTTCATCAGAGCAAAGCATGAGCGCCTCCAAGTCCAGGTGCTCTCTGTTGAATGCGAGGGCAAACTGCGTCAAGGATATGGCAGACAAGAACGCATCCAAAGGAGAGGTTTCCTCATCTTCATCATCATCCAGACCCAGATCTTCCTGATCCCAGGGCAGATCAGCATCACCTGCCCCCTCAAAGCCATCTGCATCTTCCTCTGCCTCAAACAACTCGTTCTGAATGAGGTAGCCAAGATTTTCATTGTTCCCACTAGGCATCTCCTCTGACTCTAGCCCCATCTTCTTCATGAAAATCAGACCTCCAAGACCAGGACGGTTGAAGATGGACTGTTTTACTTGGCCTGGTTCTTCATTGTCGTCATCATCTTCAAAGCCTCCCATTCCCTCTTCGTCTAACATGTTTTCATCCTGCTCATTGAAGACATCCAGAAACTCTGGCTTCTCAGATGCTCCGTTCTCCTGCTTGAGGAAAATAACATTCCCATCTCCTCCTGATCTCTGCAGTGTGCCTTTATCTTTTTTCCCAAGCTTCTTCTGAAGGGTGCCTTTAAACCTGGCTGTAAGAGAGCCAGATTTATCAGCAGCAATAAGCTGGGAGAACTGCTCATTGACGCTGCTCATGGTGCCAGCATTTGAGAGTGATGATGCCATGCTGGCCTCCGAAACGGACCCAGTATTGCTTCCTCCACGGTGCATTTTATCCATCTTGCTCTGGTGTTTCTTCTTCACCTTCTCACAGAGCTTCACACGTTTCTCCGCTTCTTTCATGGCTTCCTTCTTTAGATTGGCGACCTTCTTGGGGTTTTGGTTGGTCTGCTGTGAGGCAGCAGTGTCTAGAAAGCGCACACAGTCCATGTGGTCACGAGAAGCAGCAACGTCCATGGCTGTGTGGAATTCATTGTCCAGTGCAAAAAGGTTGGCACCAAAGTTGACCAGAAAGCTGATGATTTTCTGGTGGCCATTGGCTGCTGCATGGTGCAACGGTGTGTTTCCCCAGATGTCACTCCTGTTGGGGTCTCCTCTGTATGACACAAAAGCAAATTTTGATTTAAAGTCATAACCTCCAACTTTTTCATTGTTGGTTATTACTGTCTATGACCTGTTGATTCAACCTCTAGTAAAGCCCTAATACGTTTCTGAACATCAGTTACAATTGCAGGACTTTAACAAATGATATATTAAGTGTTAAGTCGTGAGCTTTGAAGGTGCTGGTAGTTGGATTTTGTTACCTTCAGACAAAGCCAGGCTGACTGTTTCCCCCTTATGCTAAGTAATATGTACAGGGGTGTGGTATCAATCTTGTCATCTAATTCTTAGCAAGAAGATGAATACTTTCCCGAAATGTCAAACCATTCTCTTAAATATGAGTCAGGAATTAAAGTCTTAAAAAGTCTTAAAGTCTTTGTAAAGTATAAAGTCTTTCATATACCCAAAATACTTCTACTTAAACATATAACAATATAATACTAAACATTTTTGAAGATAATTGGTAAACTATTAAGATTGAAAGTCCTCGGGCGCTGTGCCTCATTGTCACAGCCATAAAAGTCCTGATTGCTGTAATACTGCAATACCTTGTCATAAATCCCAGCTCAAGCTGGTAATGACTAAAGCGGAAATGCTTCAGTTAATTCTGGCCACGTAGGCGAGACCTGTGCTATGCCCTACTAAATATCTTCCAAACATTTTTTCTCAACCTCATTTTTCAGTAAGAATGTTGTTCTAGGTCTTAGCCTGTCTTTTGTTTTATTGAAAGAGGGATGGAGGTGGGGGTGGTGGTGGTAGAAACAGGGCTCTTTTGTTTCACAGGATGGCTTTGGTTGATTAAACATTTGGCTCAGCTCATGGGAGAGACTAGTTCAAAGGAAAGAATTAAGTTTTACTTTAGTTTAATTTTAGGGCTAATGCATTAAATATTACATTAGAAGTTTGTCTTAATATTTGTATTTACATAAGTGCAACAATGTAACTAAACTATCTGACATCAACATATTTCAAGAAATGACAGGAAATGAAAGTAGTAATAATGAAAAAATAACTTGCTATGGCCGCAGGTCAATTGAAAGCTATATGTGATGAAACACAGGTGAGAGAGAGGAGTGTATAATGCTTACTCTCTGCTGCATATGAGCTGAAGAGCATCGACATGTCCATGGAAAGCAGCCAGTAAGGTGGGAGTCATGCCATCTTCATCTGCAGTGTTCAGGTCCTTCCTTGTGGCCTCCTTCAAGAGGTCCAAGTAGCCGTCGATCGCTGCTTTGTGGTACCTGGTCATCTTCTAAAAGAACAGAAGAGGTCCCAACAAATCCACTCTGGTCGGATGCGCAGACTGAAGCGACCGCAGACCCGAGCAAACAGACTGATGACTGGGCGTCAACATGTCAGCAGCCCAGAGCCATAAAACAAAAGCAAAGTCCAGTTCACTGCTGTCAGCTAAAGCATTTCTTCAAAAAAAAAAACATTACTGCTCAAGCTAATTCTTTTTTTTTTTCTAGAATTCTGACTTTATTTTTTATTTTTTTATTTTTTATTTTTAGAATTCATCTCAATCAATCAATTAATCTCAGTTGAATCAAATTTATTAGACTAATTCTTCTAAAAAAAAAAAAAAAAGGTGATTAATAATAATTAATAATAATAATAGATGATTTCTATTATTTTCACTCTTTTGTTTAATACTGCTCCCCTCCCCTCCGGTAGGCGGTTGTAATGCGTCTTTGTGGCTGGTTAAACACCAACAGACGAAGAAGAAGAACAAGCCGAAGAATCGACAGCAGAAGAAGAGTTCATCCGCTCTCATCCACCAATGAATGGAGACTGGGAGGAAACATAGCCGGATAGTTTTCCCTCTGCACTGCTTTCTCTTTCTGGCCACCTTCTGGCTTGTAAACACCATGGGGTTATAGCCGTGAGCGTTTACTTCGCTCCCTCAACGATTTCCGCAGCTAGAAAAACCGGAACGACCGCTGTCTCCCCCCGGCTCGCTCCGCGGTTACTTCCCGGCGTTTAGTGCGTGTGCTCCGCCCGGGAGAGGCTGCAGAGATGTCGGACAACGGCGGCCCGGCTGTCGGCCTTCTGTCTTACGAGACGCTTGTTCACGCTGTGGCAGGTGCAATGGTGAGTGGGGATGAAATGCAATAAGAGAAGATGTCACAACTTCGTGAGGATCTGCGTGGCTGTGGCCGCTCCTTGGGTAGCTTGGTGTTTGCAGTGTTGGTGGTGTCGAGGAAGGTGATAATGGGGAGTTACTGAGCCTTCACATTACACTAACATTACAAAGCTTTGTCTTTTTTTTTTTTATCAGGGGAGTGTGACAGCTATGACCGTCTTCTTTCCCTTGGACACGGCCAAAAGCAGACTGCAGGGTGAGTTGGAAGTCTTATCATCTCGGACAGAGGTTACCTGATAGCAGCAACCCTAAACAAGGCTGAATCAGTTCAGCGTGAAGCTTTACTCCATTAGGGAGTAGCTGTAACTGCAGTCCAAAGATGTAAAGGAGTAGTCCATTCATTTATTATTGCACTCTCAAAAAGATGAGACCAAGATGTCCTCACTTTTAGTTTAGTCTTTATGAGTCCTACACATAAATACACAAGGACAAACCTATCTACACAGGCCTGTGTCTTTATATATCTAATAATTGGGTAATTGGCAATGGTTTTTGATAATCGATTACTCATTTTGATTAGATTTAAGAAAGAAAAAAAAATCAAAATTCTTTGAGTTTAGATTTTCAAAATTGAATATTTTCTGGTTTTCTCAGTCCTCTATGGTAGCAAACTAAATATCTTTGGGTTTTGGACTGTTGGTTGCACAATTTGAAGATGTCACCGTAGGCTGTGGGAAATCAGGACAAATAGTTTTCATAATTTTTTGACATTTTATTGACCAAGGGCTCATCATTAATTGAGGAAATAATAGACAGATTAATAGATGATAAATAGTAAATGTTAATTGCAGCCCTGATGTTGCTTGATATTTCTGTTGTCTTCTTTTTATTGTGACATTCCGCTCTCAAAAGGACATATATCCCACTTTCTTGGGACCCTCCCTGCCTTGTAAACACCCACGTGCTTCAGACTCCATAAACCTTCCTGTGCCACAGAAAACATTATAGAGCAGTTGAGGCTGAGTGGTGTTCCTCATGACCAGTAAACTGATTTTGGTGGAGTGATCCTTTAACATTCGAACAACTTGTTCACTGACTTACACCACGTTTTTTTTATTTTTCAGTGGATGAGAAGCGAAAATCTAACTCCACCCCCATCATCTTGGCTGAAATTGCAAAGGAAGAGGGCTTGTAAGTATAGTTGTGTGTCATGCTTGGTGGTGCTTATTTTGTTTTTATTATCCAGTCAACTTGGTTTGATTTGTACAATTGAGTGCACAATTGCAGCAGACATTTATGATGTGTAAAATCTAAACTAGATCTGAAACGGTCAGTTTACTACCTAAATGATCAACAGCAAATTAATTGGCAACAATTTTGTTAATTGATTAATTATTTAAAGTCATTTTTAAGCAAAGATTCTCTGTTTCCAGCTTTTCTTCTTCCAGAGATGTGTGTTTTCTGACATAATTATAGACCAAGGGATTAGTCAATAAGACATTTAGCAGATTCATCAATAATGAAAATAATTGGTTGCAGCCCGAATTTCCAGCTCCCTCATGTTCAGGCCGATGATGTGGCCACAAAACCAACACTCACTATTCGAGTGGCTCTCCACCTCTTCTCCCAGTCTGTCTCTGTACAGAGGCTGGTTTCCAGTCATCTCCAGCCTCTGCTGCTCCAACTTCGTCTACTTCTACACCTTCAACACACTGAAGAAGCTGATGGCATCTGGTCCGGGCAAGTCCAGACCTGGCAAAGACCTGCTCATGGGGATTGTAGCAGGTAAATGCAAACAGAGTAAAAATAATATTCATTAATGACTTGGTGGAAACCATAAAGTACTAAGGGTGTTGACTGAAGGAATTAAAGTTGTCCTGTGGAGACAAACAAGTATGTTCACATTCAGTGTTACTCACAAAAACTCGGTGTGTGTATCTGTAAGGCCTAAGAAAAGTTAAATGCATTTCCTTCCTTGTATCACATTCCCAAAGCTGCTTTTTAAACCTTTTTTGAAATTGCATTGCTTATGTTGAGGCTGCAACTAACAATAATTTCTACTGGCGATTAATTTGGCAATTATTTTTTCATTTGACTGATAAATCGATCTGATAAATACTCTTCAAGGAAGGTACCTTTAAGAACAATTTAAAAAAAATTTTTTTAAAAAAGCTAATGATCTGTTGTTTATGCAGGGGTGGTGAATGTGGTCTTGACCACTCCCATGTGGGTGGTCAACACTCGACTGAAGCTGCAGGGAGCAAAGTTCAGAAACGAAGACCTCCGGCAGACCCGGTACAGGGGCATATTTGGTGTGTGATGTTTACAATGTATCTGCATTATAGTTCAGCAGCTCATGATTGTTTTTGTTACTGTGCAGTTGTAAAACCCTGCTGTGTTTGGGCTTCCCCCCTCAGATGCTTTCTCACATATCATAGCCAATGAGGGAGTGGGGACTCTGTGGAACGGCACTCTGCCCTCTCTCATCCTTGTCGCCAACCCGGCTGTACAGTTCATGTTTTATGAGGCCATGAAGAGGAAGGCAGGCAAGGGAGGGAAGAAGGTGAGAGGACACAAAAGAGAGCTGTCATTGTGTTGAATACTATGTTACTACAGCGAATATATTATCTCTTTTTTTTTTTAAGAAGTATGAACTAACAACAAATTCTGAAATAGATCATTTTTACTTGTTGAATACAAACATACTCCTCCCTGAGAAGAGATACAAATGCTTAATATCCCAGCAGGGATGAAAGTCATGTTTTTTAGTTTTCATTTCTTTTCAGAGTGTCTGAGACAATATTTAACTGAATTATGGCTCCTAGTCATGTTTATATTCCCATATCCTCTGGCTTCATTGACAATTATTAATTGCAGAAGACAGATAATCATGTGTCTATCTACATAATAGTGACCTTTTAAATTTATTTTCCATTTTTTAGTGTAAAACCAATTTTGTTTTGTTGGCGTTGGCAAAAATGAATTAGACCAACAAACAGCGGCTGCTGAAACGTTCATTCTGCTGACATTATGTTGTGCAGTTCAAGCCTGAAATTGGAACACTGTTTCTATGACCAGGGAGGATCCCATTTGAAGTGCTGGTTTGTGTAAAATGCATCATTTTGCCCCATGATGACCCATTTCATGTTTCGATATCATATTTTCTGGGCAACTTGCATCAATCAAATAGTGATAGTCTACTTTAACAATTCTCTTTGTCTCCTACCACAGATATCCTCAGCAGAGATCTTTCTCATTGGAGCCATTGCAAAGGCCATTGCTACCACTGCGACGTATCCTCTTCAGACTGTCCAGGCCATCCTGAGGGTAAATACTATCTCATATCAAAGTTCACGTTTTGGTTGTTTACTTTTCTACGAGGTCTCAAACAGTAGCCACTGTTAAAGGATATGGCTGCTGATATTCCGTATTTTTCTCATTGTCAAGCAAGTCTCATACAACAATGTATTGATTCAGCCAAAGCCTGATTGTCTTACTCCTCTGAGCCACAGACCCCTGTTTTTAAAGATTTACATCTTCAGTAGGAACCAGTGTGTTTGGGGCCATTATCATTATGTTTTGGTCTTCTCATGGGATTTCTTGATAATAACAAAATTTTAGAATAGTTTTCCAAATTAATTTTAACATTATAATGTATGTTTTAACATGTGTAGAAAACATTTATCGGAAGAGAAGAAATAAAGTATTTTTATCAGTGCTTAGAGTTAAATGGAAATGCTTTGGCTATACGTACAAATATAGAATATGGGTTTATAAAAATGAAACCCTAATAAAGCTTTCTGTAATCACACTATGTATTTTAGAACCTGCCGTTAGTTGAACAGAAATGTTTCACGATCTCATGACAATATCAGTTCTTTAACAGGACAAATCTCAGTGAAATATGATAACCTGCTGTGTTTTCTCATCAGTTCGGTCAGTACAAAGGTGATGGCAAGGATAGTGTGATTGGAGGCCTTGCAAACATTTTCTCCCTGCTCATGGACAGAATCAAGTGAGTACAGCTCCAAATATAACCGTAGACGCATTTCAATGTCACTGTGAGAAACCAGTAAAGATATAATAATAGATTGGTCATTAATATACGTTTGCTCTCTTCATTACAGGAGAAACGGTGTTCTTGGTTTGTACAAAGGCCTTGAGGCCAAGCTGCTACAGACAGTACTGACAGCTGCCCTCATGTTTGTTGTGTACGAAAAGATCACTGCAGCTACCTTCCGAGTGATGGGTCTGAACAAGAAACTGAAGCAGTGAACACACAACTACTTCAATACATTAGAGCATTAATACATTTGTTGTGGGTAGGTTTTATTAATGCCAGTCAGTCACATAAAATGTAATAAGAGATGGGATTGACGCCTTTAGGGGCGCGGATTCTCACAGGCGCCCAAAACATGGAGTGGTTGGTGTAATACTTAATGATACCTTCTCTTTTTTTAACCTTTAACTCATGCAAACTGACCATGTCTATCAGTGAACAGTGAATCTCTCTTGACAAGGTGAAAAAATGAGTGGCACCTAAATAATTAATATGTGCCACTAAAAAGTTATGAAAATGCATTTATCCCAGTTTGGCCTGATGTGGATGAATGCACAGCTGGAGTGGTGCCAGTCTTAACATAATGGACCTTTTGGAGGCAAAATGAATCTGAACATCCTTTCATTTGCACAAAAAAGACCAATGTCACTTCATCACTTTTCAGGTTCACTCGCCTACAATTTAAATTATATTTCACCATGAAATTAAAAAAAAAAAAAAAAAAAAAAATGTCAGCTGACATTTTAAAACTAGTTAGGGAAAAACATGGCAATTTTGTAAAGGAAATGTTTGACATTTGGGGAAATTGCTTATTTGCTTGCTGAGAGTTAGAAGAAAAGATTGACACTACTCTCTCACCACTAAATATAAAGCCACCACCAGGTCTGGATTACCAGCCAGACAAAGCTGACAACTACTGTGAGGCCGTGGACACCAAAAGGCCCTAGAAGCCCCAGGTTTACTGCATATTGTTAGAAATTTGCTCCACCAAAGCAACTCTGATGGGTCCTCAGTCTGTCATGTTGTAGGGTCACTGTGTCAAAATCTAGTTTTAAGACCCTTATTATTTTAGTTTATATTATGGTCGTTTGTTGTTTTATCAAATTGCTTCTATACTTTTGTGTGTCAGGCCATAACACACAGAAAACCTTGGGCAAGGTTGTATTTTTCCATCACACTCAAAGTACTGTAAAGCTGCAACCAACAATTGTTTTCATTATCAATACATCTTACAGTTATTCTCTTCAATAACTGATTGATTGCTCAGTGCGTAAAATGTTGGAAAATAGTGGGAAAATGCACATTATCATTCCCTGAAGTTCACATATTCAAACACAAATATGTTGAGTTTACTATGATGGAAAACTATGATGCTAACAAACATTTACATGCGAGTAGCTGGTAGTACATTTTTAATATTTTTGCTCAAAAAAATGATCAAAAAATCCAATTAATGTTCTGAATGTCTAATTGATTAATCAACTAATCATTTAAGCGAGAAGAAATTCCTGGAGGAAATGGTGAGACTGCAGTGGGAGTGGGAGTCAGAAGGGCCTACGTTTTTTTGCCCTGGGGCGCTCTAGGAGGTTAATTTAGGCATGGATACCATCAGTAGCTGGCTAACTTAGCTTAGCACAAAGGATGGGAACACGGGGAAAGTGTAAAAACTCAGCTGATTGCCTGGCAAGTGTATCTTGGCAGGGATCAGTTGCCATGGAAACCAGCAGAGACTCTAGGAATTTACGGGTTGGGACCGAGAAATAGTCAGTTACAAAACATAACCCCATAAAGCAGTGAATTGTTGTTTCTAAACCAGTGTCTGGATTGATGAGCTTTACAGGTGTTCATGGTGGCTTTTCTTTCACCCTTGGACAGAGCTAGGGCAGATTCATTCAGTCCCGGAAAGAAAATGAATAAGCATATTTCACAGAATGTCAAACTTTTTCTGTAACATCAGGGGTTTGCTGCAAATGATGAGACCAGTAAGGTACCTACTCATGTGTTACCTTGTTTTAAGCCACTGGACCATTCCTCACGCACTCCGTCTTGTGTTTATCTCTGAGATTGATCTTCCAACAAGGAGATGCACAAGATGTCATTATCACAAGTAAATGAGCAGTAATAACAGAGATGGTGAAAGGGCAGCGCTCTCGCTCATATTTCTAGATTCGTTTGTAAAATCTTCACCTACTTTTTTTGGCTTAGAAAGGTATTGATTTTTAAAAAATTATAATATATTAAGATGAATTTATTACGAACAGGAATGAGTACTCAACATGTAAAGGTTACATGTGTGAAAAGACTGCAGTAAGTGCCTCTATATTATATCACAAAGAAACTGTACTATGAACTGATGCAAGTGCTGTGATTTACACAAACCATGATGCACTGAGTTATCCAGCCACAGTCTTCATGATATTTTTGGGTCAGTGCGAACACTTTGTGTCTTCCATTATTTATCAGTGTCCTGTTGGTAGTCAGAGTTTGCAGTAATTTAGACTATTTGTTTGTCACAGTGCTCTTTCTGTAAGTTGATGAATGGACGTTTCTGCAACCGCAGTCGATTCATTGTTGTCGTCGTTGATGTTGTTGGTCGTTCAAACTGTTAACATGCAAGTTTTAATCATTACAAGAGGTTTTGTCCTCAACACTGCTTTGTAACTTAATTTTTTAGGAGATCAGCCTTTTTGCCTGTTCATTGTATACTGAGTGCCAGTGGTGTAGTTCGCTAGTTGCAGTTGTATAAGATACTATCAATTTACCAAAAACTAGAAACGGCACATTCATCAGATTTGAGCTCGTAAATGTGCCACTTTCTTTTATTACGTTAGCTCAGTTGTGACATGAACCGGTTTCAGACCTTTCTGCTGACTCATGCACCTACTGTCAGGAAATATGGCATATATCTCAATCGACTGTATATCTGCTATGAGATGAACTATGATGCATAATCTTCCTTTTTTAATTCATAATATCAAATAGTGTTGTTAAAGTTAGAAAATTATATTTTTTTTGTCAGAGGTGCACTTTAATCACACTGTAAATCTTAAATGAGTCATCAAAGGTGTTCATGAAACGCAGCCAAATCTGAGGATAGCAGTTGTGAAAAAGCAGAAAGCTCTGAACAAAAGTCAGGTGAGACAGAATGACATGAGCTTTACTTAATAGTGAAGGAGTCCAAATCTGGTGAAAGTGTCGCTGTTACTTGAAAAACCAGCAAAGCCAGTGACACATTTGAGCAACTGTTCCTAGACTACACCACGGATATTAATTGCTGTCGTCTTCTTAATTATTTTCAGTGTTTTTCCAGTGGCATCTTGTTTTCTATCTCAAAATGGACCTCATGTCACTGCAATGTTTTGTCTTAACAGTTTACATGAAAATACTCTGTAACTGCTGATGTAATACTTGAAGTCATCTTCATTTATTTACAGCACAATTTTTAAAAATATATTCTTTTCTAATTATGTTTAAATTAAAATACCACTGTTTTGGGGGTTTAAATACTTGTAATAACAGGAGAATAATAAAGTTGGAGAGACAATATTGACACCATACTGTAAATATTATTTGATTTAACATACACACAAGCCACATAAAAAAATGGCGGTTTGGTTAAATGGCTCAGTTTCTAATGAGCAAATGATAAAAGTCCCTCCAGAGGATCATGGAGTAGTGTTCGGTGACACTGTGCAAGTTACACAAGTAAAGTTAGCCTGAAATCAAATGCCATGATGATGGTAAAGAACCCTCCATTGGAGGTCACATACAGTATATCAACAGTGCTGGTTGACCAGATGTAAATCAGGACTGATGGTTTGAGTTTTGACTACTGGTCATCTCCTGGATATACCAGTGTGGCAGGAATGAATAGTGGGAGTCCCTGTGGATGGAGAAGGTCACATCTCTGTGGGGCTCCCAGGAGAACAGGTACACCACACTGGAAGGGAAACAATTCATTAACTAAGGAATTGCTAACATCGCATGAATACGCTATTAACAAGTGACTATTAACTGAAGAAGTCAAACAGTGTTGTCTGTATCTTTGTAACTTACCTGGGATTGTCTTCAGTAGCCACACGCTTCACAAAGGACAAGAAATCACAGCAAAAGTTCATACAGACTGTTGGCTTCCAGCAGTTGTATTCACTCTGTTCAGAGAGAAGACAGAAGGAGTATGAATATTTTGTGCCAATCCTGTGATCTTAAGTTTTTTTGTCAATTTGTTTAGCCAATATACTGTATTAGACTACAAGTCTACAAGTACAGCTACAGTTTTGTGAGACTCTAAGCTCATTGGTACTCTGAGATAATTGCAAATACATATTTTAGAGTTTTACCATAGTAGCATTTGCTAAGGCGGTGCCAGAGGAAAGGTTAGGAAACCACAAAAGTGAGTAGGATTCATTATCAGGGCACAAAAAAATTTCATGGCAATGCAATATTTGTCAGCATATTTCAGTGTGGACCAAAAAGCGACAGATCAAAAATAGAATCACTTCCTTTTCTCTATGCTTGGATTAGTTTTTCAAACAACTGCACTGTACCTTGATGAGATGTGAAATCTTTGAGATGTGAAAGGTCTCCACAGAAACAACCACTCCCTCATGATCCCGGAAACCTGCTACAACACGAGGGACTCCAGGAAGGAAAGACTGGGCCCACCATTTCAGCAGTTTGAACCTAGGCACCACAATGATGAGAAAAATTAGGTTTAAAACAGTTGAGTGTAGGTAACTCAAAATTCCAACAAATAACATCCCAGGTGTCATCGTCCACCTGTGGAGGTTGCTGCGCTGTTTTGGGGTGCAGATCTCTGCAGAGGTCTTCAGCTCGACGTAGCAGGCAGGAGGAGCTGGAGCGTTGGGATCTTTATCCCGACAGTCCACCTCTCCCGAGAACAGAAGTTTGTGATCTGCAAGCCGAGTCTGCACCACAGTGCAGAAGGCCTCATTAGTGTTGACCACTCCACTCGGGTCAGGTAAACTGTGGGTGTCATCTACAGGGATGGATAAAGGTGAAATGTTAGCTATCATTTAAGCATCTGCTTAAATGCATTTCTAATTTTGACTAGCCATGCCGAAAGCGAGACGGTAAAGCTATAAATTAGCATCCCATAATTTGCCTGTTGAAGTGTCATAGCCGAGCTGGTGTAAGGAAGTGTAAGCAAGGAGACAATAATTATTCTCTATGCTATAAACTAACATACCTGCACATGTGTATTGCTCAAACTTGTACCCCCAGTACATCATCTCTTCATGCCTCGCAGTGCGGTTGTCTCGGTCCCTGCGAGCAGCTTCTGTTTCTACTTCACTGACGTAAAGCGTGCCTCCAAACTTGGTGACCGCCAGCAACCAGCCCTCCCGTGTCTCATAGGGAGTGGTCAGCAGCTTGGTCAGATGACCCCGCCATGTCACAAAGTCGGCATCTAAAACACTGGGAAGAGCAGCAGGTGATCAGAGAATACATGACAACACAGTCGTGGTTATGAGACTATAGATCATAAGTTAGTATCTGACTGTCTGTACACTTACCGTGATGAGGCCGTGGTCACCCTTGAGTCAAGCTTTGATCTGTTGGCTACGATCCAGCGCAGGATGTGGTCCAGCTTCTCCAACACGCTGTCATCTCTCTTTACAAAGCGGTCCTTGTATCCATCCCTCAGGTCAAAATTTGGATTTCTGTCAGGTTCCACGTAGTATCTCATCTGCCTGCTGTCATTGAAAAATCTACGCTCATTGTCAAGGGAAAAACATCCTACTTCGACCGGCTGTTTGTACAAAGGAAAGTCTCTTTCATAAAGCTCTCTTCTGGTGCTTAAACCCCGAGAGCTGAGTGGGTTTTGCCAGGGAGTTGACCCAGACTGATACTGGTGGTGGTAGTTTGGTCTGGAGCGTTTCATCTCACATTGATCTCTTCCCCCGTCATCTCTTTCTCTTCTGTGTGCTGACTGGTAACTATGGCACCGGGATTTGGGATTGTGGGATCTGTGGTTCTCCATTGCAACCTAATGGGGATAAGAGCAATGAAACAAACTGATGAAGCTGCTGATTATTCAGATGTTCTTGATTGTCTTGTCACTTGTCACTATTTATACAACACCTAAATTCATTTCAAGTGCATTTTATTAATTATTGTGTGGCCCAGTATACTTGTAGACACTATTTGTGCACCATCTATATATTTTATTTTCGTTGTTTTGTTTTATATATTTATTTTTTTGGCTTCATAATATGAATAGTAGAGTCTCATGGATTCTTTAAGGATACTAATCTAGTTTATTATGAATATGTTATTGTGCTCCCTTTTGCTGCTGTTTTCCAGCATAGGATGAATAAGGTTAAACCAATCTCCCCGTGATCTACACACACAATACAAGACAACGGTCTATTGTGTGGATGTGAATGTACATGTGTTCATAACGTAAAGATGTATATTTTTGTATTGTATGAGCTGCCCACACTGTGTAAACATGCATGCATGAATTTTGTATGTGAATGAAGGTTTCCAAAAAAATTAAAAAAAAAAAAAAAAAAAAATGTTTTCAGAACTAAATCACTGGTAAACAAATGAAAACTTACCCTCTTCAACATACACAACAGAAGCAGCTAAGCTAACGGCAAGTTTCTCTGCATGCCAAGTCAGTCACGATAATAAACAGGACCTCTTGTAAAAAAAAAAAACGACCATGATATCTTGCAGCAACTTTTCCGATGAGCACAAAACAAGTGACAGTGAGCTAGAGGAAGATTACATGAAGCGTGTTTGTTTTACTAGCTAACTAGCATCGTAGGCTAGCACCAACATAAACCCTGCTTCCGTATGCAGTTGGCCATCCCGTCCGCCCGGTGGGAGCCGAGACACTTCCTGCTTCGAGGAGAGGACTCTGAGGGCTGCTCGTTGGATCTAACGCTTGTGTGGAGTTGAAATTGGACCAGAGAGATGTCAATAGTCATATTAGTGATATTAGTAGCTATCAGCTAACTCGTTTGACTGAGGTATCTGATCAGGTATCTGCTCGTTTGTTCCGTGTGCAGGCAAAGAGGTGTTAACTTAGCAGTTAGCTGTTAGCTTGGCTAACAAGAAAGACAATGAGTGAGAGGTAACCGGTGGGTCCTGCCACATTGTGTATCCTCTCAAACTGTGTTTCTCGAGTCAGTATGAGAATCTGGGCTATAATTTCTACCAGATATGTAAATTAGCGGGTTTATTACAGCCATGAGTCTTAATTGTCCTGTTGTTCACAGATTCGTTAAAAAAATTAACTTGAAGTTGACCGTTTTATTTATTTACTTTTTAATGTTGTTATGTTTCTGTTCCATTCAGCAAAAGATGCCAGGGCAGGAGATGTTATGTGTCATATAACTATTTGTCCTCCTATCTGAGATGACATGGGTTCTCTGGCTTTGAGTTTGCCGTGTTGCTGTGAAATGAGCAGCTGTTTTGAGTGAACAGCTGATTCATCCTGCAGGTCCTGATTTCTCTGATTTCTCTGCCATCACTTCCCCTCCAGGCATGAACAGGAAACGGGCTTTGATTTCAGACACTTTCAAAGTGAAGAAACGAAGGAACGGCACACAGAAGTTTGGTGCTGAAAATGATGGAGACGGTAGGTGTGGCTGCCAAAGAGGTGACTGCAATTTTATATCTCACTTAAGGATTACATCCTTAATTCACTCACCACCTACATCTTCACCTCAAAGGTCCAACTGACATCAGATCCACCCTGGAGTACCTCATGACGCTGTTCCCCAGAAAGCTCTTCAATGACGCCTTACCTCAAATCGTACTTAAGCACCAGCTCTACAGCATACATAATGACAAGACTTTGGTGGACAAGGAGGTGGTAAGATGTGCGCTTTCGTGTCAGAAAGGGCAAATGTCTGTCTATATGTGAAAATTCAACACCACTGACATCCTTGTGGTTCGCAGAATAAACTTCGGGAACAAGCAGAACTGCTCATGTTCCAGCTCGGGTTTCATGCAGAAGCTTTCGGGCTGATTTTCGCTTCAGACTACAAGGCCAAAGTGCTGGCAGGAGAGGAGGGCAAAGTGACACGAGCCACAGTGGAGAAGTTCCTGGAGAGAGTGTTGACTTCCTCTTGCACAGATCTGAGCTTCAGCAAAGACAAAATGCTCAGGGAGTTCCTCTTTACAGACTCGGAAATAACGTATGAAAGATCCTCTGTTTCTTTTTCTTTATTTGTCAAATATTGTTGCAAAAGTGTTTATTTAACAATTACTCATCATTTGAGAAATTTAACACACACCTTTTAAACAAGATTTTTGTGAAGCATGTTACAATGCTGAGATTTATTCAAACATTTGAAATCGATTTAAAATTCTAGTGGTGACAATAACAATAACAAGTCTGTTAAGCTGAACATTTGGGAAATGGGTTTAAAGTTCTGCACAAGACAATGTATCCACAACTTTGCACTCAGTTTAAAGTTGATATCAGGGTTTTAAAGGAAGTTAAAGTTATTTTATGTGTCTCATGTGCCAAGAGCCTTTTTTGGTTTTACTGTTAAGAGTGTGAGAATACTTACATCTGAAACGTCAGACTTGTCTTAGCCATTTTCAAAGATCAGCACATGCTTTATTTTCTCACCACCCAGGCAACTAGTGAAGTCAGGGGTCCTGACTGTGAGGGACGCAGGAAGCTGGTGGCTTTCCATTCCCAACTCTGGCAAATTCACCAAGTACTTTATAAAGGGTGGGTGTCTGAGAAAGTGTCAACAAAACTATACTGTAACGATGTCACATGTTTCGTTCTAATTTTTACCAGATTTTCGACAGTGCCTTTCTAATTGGAGGACTGTTTGTTTCTGACCATCTTACCGCTTTCCCTGCTAGGTCGTAAAGCTGTGCTCAGCATGGTGAAGAAGTCCAAATATAGTGAAGTCTTAAAGGCAGAGCTTGAGGAGCGGCGGACAAACTCACAAGTGAAATTTCCCATGAAATACCACATCCATGACATTGTTGGTGCAGACCTGGTAGAGAGGTAATATTTGTTTGTATATTGCCCTTGGATGCTTGTGATTCTGAAAAGTGCTGAGTTTCAATTTGAGGTTTTCCAGTAGGTCAGAGTTAACCCATCTGTCACATGAAAAGCACAGGTACTTCATGCAGCTGCTCTGATTTATGATCCTCTCGGTTCAATAATTGAAGGGTTTTTCTGTTACATGCTTGGACAACCCACAGGCTAGGTGCTGGCTCTCAGTTTTAAAATGCATTCTTGTGGTTATTGTTGAAACCTTCAAAAGCATGCCAGATCAATCCCCTTACACAGAAAATGATTTACAAGTAAAACACAGCTACAGTTAAAACTTCTTAAATCAGCAATTTTTAACTTGCATTTACCAGTGAATAGACCAATTTGACATATCACCTGTGCTTGGTTCTTGGGGAATACTACACTATTACACCTTAATTTACTGAATAAACTTTGTTTTTTTTTCTAGCATACCTACAACTTCAGGGACATTGTTACGATTTGTTGATTCCTGAAGCACTGCGACAAGACTGACATCAGTTTGAATGAAACCAATGAGGATCTGGAAAATGCGTAAGATGAAAATAGTATTTGTATGAGGACTGTGAATTAATCAAGATTTCAGATTTAGATTCTGTGCCAAAAGAAATGAAAAAACCTTGTGGGTTTATGAATTGTCAATTACGTTGACAGGACCTTGTCAGATTTTGATTTATCTTATAATAAAAATGATTTGAAATGTTTCTTTCCCTCCTGAGTGTTATGATATATGTGCACACCATGAAACCACTTACCATTGCTGTCTGTAACCGGTGCTGCCAGGTGTGACTGACAAACAGTAGCACAGCCTCAAACCTGTCCAACTTTAATAAAATAGCTAAACTTTTATTTCAGATAACAGATGGTATTTGTTTATCCTGAATGTATATGTGTATATTTATATATATATATATCTCATCTCACTGTGTTTACTACTGAAGTGGTAGTGAGTGGTAGCTGTACCACTAACTACTGCTGTACTGCATTATATGAAAGTATGCAAACATTACAAAAGCCTAAATATATTGTTGTACAGTTCAGCAACACTGCAAACTACATCAGTAATTAACATATTTAAATAAATACCCCTTTGACAGTGTCAATCAAAACAGAAGATTATAAACATAGTAAAGTTAGAATTTATAGCCGAGCAGTTGGATTGGAGTCCATAAGGTGTGTACCTGTAAGTTTATATGGGTCTATAGACCTCGTTAGATACTGTGGCTATTATTAGCCTTAAAATGGACCTCTATCGTCTGAAGTCTCTAAGTCTAGTGACAAATGCGCTAAGTTGACAACACTGCAGGCTGTATACAACCCGCTAACAGAAACTGCACCAAGTCGTTTTGAAAGAGAAATAGCCAATAGGGAAACTCCTGACTCAGTAATGTGGCACTCAGCTGACCAATGGAGGAATTATAATGACTCAACTCTTATCAGTCAGTCAGCCAGTCATTGACCTTCGCAATTATAGGGCTGTCTACTCTGAAATCACCACACTCACTTTTAGCATCTACATTTTCCAGTATGGTCTGAGTGAAGCATTAGCTGTAATTCAGTGTATTTTACTTTTGTGTTGCAGTTTTGCATCCAGGGAAAACCAAGGTTGCGTTGCCCAGCGAAGAGACAGAATAGAGTCGGTTTTCCTGGAATTTATTGGCTTTTTCAAAAAGTGACAATAGCTTTTATCCATAAAACTAAAGAGTCACAACATTGGCTTGAATTAAAGCACAGCTTGATGTCGGAATACAATACAGATGAGCAACATGTACTTAACCCCTGATCTAGTAGTTCAAATACATTTTGTAAATAGGCAAAAAATATAACTGTAGCAATTCTAATCTTAAGTTTTCAGTATATGTTGCACATACATGCTATCAGCATTAATTACAAAAAGCTAGGCTTGTAGGGAGATTAAGGTAGCGTTAACTGTAGAGGTAATAAACAAAGGATATTCATAGTGTTAGTTTAACAATACAGTGAGTGAAGTGTAACTTCTGTGAAGAAAGATACAAAATAGTCAATCACATGATTATAACAAAAATGAGTACACTGTATACTACACCATAACCGACAGTAGCTTTGTTACTGTTATTAGCAGGCATAAATGCTCTTCTTAGTGACATTGCTTAGCCAGTAGTGATGCTATTAAAAATCAAATGTGCTGCACAAAAGGTTTCTGATAAATGCCCACAGAGCATTAAAGGTGCTCTTGATCCCCGCCACCAAAACACCTAAACAGTTCTAATCCAATATCTAATTAAGTTTTCAGCTTTGCACTCTTGGGCAGCTATACAGTTGAGACATTTCTAGGGAAACATTGCAAAGAGGAAAGAAAAATACCATAAACTTGACAGGTACAATTGGAGCCAAACACATAAAATACTGGATCATTTTGATTTTTCAGGGATTAATAATAGCACTGTTGGTGTCAGCAGACCTTTTCCCAGTCTGAATTTTTCAGTACGTCGCAGGCATCATTCGATCCATGAAAATGAATTAACGTGAATCGTGCTAGGGCTGAAAACTATCTGAGGTGAAGAGATTATGGTACACTAACAGTAATTTGAGGCAAAAGAACTTCACAGATGGTTACTTTAAGTTCTTTGTTGACAGCGCAATGACACGCGACTGCCCTTTGCAAGGTGAAACTGAAATTAATAATATGCCATCGGTCATGGAGCTGAACAAACAGCAGCACACAACAGCAAATTGTCAGCTGTATTTGGAAGGTTTAAAGGTTTGAGACAATAGAACAAAGGTTTTGTTTTCGGCTAAAATACAGTATGTGTGCAGAATGTATTTGGCAATATTTCTTCCACTCAAAACGAACAACCAAGACTGTAAACAAAAAAGGTGGACAACCAGTGGAAGAACAAATTGAAAACATTCCACGGTCCATTTTTACAAAACATCCAATCCATTTCAGAAGGCCTCAAGAATTTCATAATTTCATAGTCTCGTCTATACAGTATATGTTGTTAGGAAAGAACTAGGGTCTATAATCATCCAACCCTTTCTCCTAAATCTGACCCTATGTCAAATTTTTCATGGAAATGGTTGGTATAACTGCTGTAGCTACACTTATGGAAGGAAAGAAACTGAAGTACATTGTTTTTGTGTGTATACTGGTGTTTTTCTCCTGTGTCTTTTAGCCACCCTCACCACTCATGTTCCCCTGTAACCGGTTCAAGTGGAGGAAGTCTTAGAGGAGAGTGCACTTCTTCCCCTTCTTCTTGACAGGTGGAGGGCAGAGGACGGCCCGGATGGCCTCGTCAAACACAGTTTTAAGGCCACGTTGAGTCAGAGCTGAGCACTCAAGGTACTTGACGGAACCTGAGGGAAAAGTACAGAGAAAGTCTCTGGTTTAATGTTTTTTATATTTGTTTTCTTAAAAACTTTGAGCAAAAAGCACCAGAGAAAATTGATTTAAGTTAATATGTGTTGTTACCAATCTCTTTGGCCATTGCCAATCCTTGGGGATAGGTAATCGGAGAGAGTTTCTTCTCCTTCAGCTTCTCCATAGTGTCCTTGTCATCTCTCAGATCCAACTTGGTGCCCACCAAGATGATGGGAGTGTTGGGACAATGGTGTCTCACCTCAGGGTACCACTGTGCAGAGAACACAACACTGAGAAGTTAGTGTAACTTTTCAAACCTTTGTATTATTTTGAACACAAGACCATTGTATTAAACTTAGCTACACACACACACTAATACCAAGCAAGTGAATGGAACACAAGCATAGAGTTGGTAAGGAGCAAAGAGTACATTTAAACCATTAGCTGATTTTTTGGCCACTTGGCCGCAGCACAACAAGCTGAAAACAAAACTCACTGACACACAGTATTACCAGCTTTTAAGTTGATCTGGTAAAACGGTTAAACAGTTGCACATCCAGCAGATATAAAGCAACATCATCATTCATTTGGAGTTGTTTTTCTGGCCAGCTGGCAAAAGTAAATCCAACATTCACTCTCTTTTACCTCCATTTTTTTTTTTACCAACTCCTGTGGAAGATATCTGTCTCTTTAGCTGTGAGATGCTCCCCTATGTTCAACAGCTAGTTGTTAACGGTATGTCTGGTGATTGGTGCTGAGCAGGTCATATACGGTGGGTTAATTAGAGGCTTTTCAGGCTCTTTTCTCAAAAGAACTACCTGCTGCAGTCATAGACAATGCTATGAGAGTGGCAAACATTAAAGTTGTGGCCCAGAAAACCAAAAACAGCAGTCGCATTTTAATTTCCTTTGGGTACTCTTGACTGCTGTTTTTATAAAAGTAGTGATTATAGCTGCTTTAAGGCTGCACACCAGAACATTGTGCACAGTCAAGGTTTGAAATTGTTTCAGCTTGTTATTGTGAAAATGTCATTGAGTCACATGGTCCCAGTAACACAAAGTAAGTTTAGCTTTAGCCTGGCTCTCTTTGAGTTACCTGGCTTCACAAAGCTTAACGTTGGTGATGCTGGATAACTGGTGTCAAAGGAGCTGGCTACCAGCTGGCTCTGTTAACGCTGTATTTTAAAAAAAAATCCCAGCTATAAGCAAGAGATACTGCTGATTCTACTAGAGACATTTAATAACTGCATTATAAAGGGATGAAAAAAAACTCTCAAAGTAAATTGTTAGAAATAAGTGTATGGACTATTATATATGCCTTGTCAGTGTTTACTACATATTCTAGTCTAGAGTGGAAAATAGAAAGATTTCTGCCCTTTTTCACTATTATCTCATAATAACAAAACAATTCAGAGTGCAGTTCTTTCTGCTGCCATAGCTAGAGACAAAAACTACAGATCAGCTCACTGGGAACTGAAACTGGTCAGCTGAATCTTACCAAAATGTTTATTTATAATTTATTGGGAGCTAATGGGCAGTGTGCAGATACTGCTCAGCTGGCAACTCTTCATGCACAGTCATCATCTCATTGACTCTATAAAAGGTTTCATATACACAACGTTGTTTCATGTCATGCTGAGCTGCAGTGATGGATAACTCAGTCCGGAAACATCCCTACATAAAAACAGCACAATCAGCTGCTTCAGTGTTGCTTAAGTTACCGGTAAGACAATGAAATCCTGGAGGGCCAGTAACAGATTCATGTGTTTAAAGATTAACTAGACGCCAAAACGCTGCACAACAGTTACTAATACTCACAGACAGGATTTTACAACTCTGGAAAGTCAGGGCGGAAACTACTTTATCTTTCGTTGCGGCGATTACAAGGTAAACAGCCGAAATACAGTTTTCCCGTTACAAAGTAATCCACCAAAAATGTGCACTTGCATGTGTTTGATTGCGCACAGCAGGGCTTTGCAAGATGACAACACACTGCATTTCAGCAAGAGTCGCACCTGGTTCAACCTTTTTGCTGGACAGGTCATGATTTGCCAGAGCCCCCTATGTTGACAAACCTGCTGTGTTAAAGAACTGGGCCCATTCAAATGAATGAGAGGGCTATGCTTTTTCATGCAGGCCCCAAGTCTGTCTGACTCAACCTAAGAAGGTTAATGCTGGCTATTCTGAACCAGTCACTGTCGGGAATAAAAACAATGCAACTAAAGTACAGCTGGGAGTGTCATCTAGTGTGGTCAACTTTCTTTCTGAAGTTAAAAGCCCTGTTTTAAACCTAGTGTGGACAAATGGGTAACATTTGCTGACTGCAGTATTTCATTTCAATCCCTTGTGCTAAAAAACAATCACCTCTGTGATAGCAGATGTCCAAGCTATAGTAATGCTAAATTAATGTTTTTAACTGGAATGGTTCTATTAGATGGCACTGGCATCAACCAACCAGACCAGTGCCACCCACAAAATCTGATCAATAATGCAGTAGACAAATGTAAATGTGTTTTTTTAGGTGTTTCATCACACACCAACAGACACATAAGCACAATAAAGACATTAATTAAGTAACATTGCAGATTTCTGCTTAGACATGAACAAAAACACTCAGATGATTCAATTGCAAAAAAAATCATTCATTTTTCAGCAGAAATCAGGGTGAAAATACATCTTTACAAATCTGATTCATCCCTTGAGGAGGGCTATAGGCTAAAATTACCTCTGATCTCTCTTATCATGCCATGTAGTAAAACTGGTCCATGTAGTGACCTTTACAACCTCCACTCTATCCCATACAGGCACTGCATCAACTCACCTTGGCACGGACGTTTTCAAACGAGGCAGGACTCACAAGTGAAAAGCAGATGAGAAACACATCCTGAAAGTAAAAGAAAACAATGCAATCAGACCCCATAACAATCATTTCCTGCAGAGAAAAGCAGTAAAAAAAATGTCCTGTGTTCATGTCGGACAAAGGTGTGGTGTTTTCTTTCCCTCTAACGTCCTTATTCATTCTAAGCACACAGACTTTCCAAATGGATTATATAAGAGCACGACCAGCATTAAAATGTACTTCAAGGCAAATACCACATGTAAAGAATGATGATAAGTGAAATATAATACAGCATTGTTAAACTTTTTCTTTTAATTGTACCGTCTGTGGGTAGGAAAGTGGGCGGAGTCTGTCATAATCTTCTTGTCCTGCTGTATCCCAAAGGCCCAGGTTCACCGGCTTCCCGTCCACCATAACATTGGCAGAGTAGTTGTCAAACCTGATAGAAGTGATGATGTGAGAATAAAATGAATCATCACCTATTAAATCTGACTGCCAAACACAAAATCATGTTTGTTAACTGCCTGCCGAGCCAGTCCATGCTGACGTATCAGACAGATACAGGTCCACAGAGTTTCCAAAACTGGTCTAGAATCAGATACAGGGTAGGTTTTCCTTTTATCTTCCTACAACATTCATTTCCTTGAATCTTAGGTGCAGCCCACAGCAGCAATTATAACCTCTTCTGCAGGCAAACATGGTTTTATCTCAAAAAAGCAACTGAAAAGTAAGATGCCACCTTTATTATGCTGCAACTGTACAGGAAACAAGGGTGGAGACAAATGGTGGGCTGTTAGTGTTGATCGACTCCTAGTCTGACATAAATAAATAAGTCAGTCATACTGGGCTGCAGTCTCAGATACTCACACTGTGGGGATGTATTCTCCAGGAAAGGCATTGGTGGTGTAGCTGATGAGCAGGCAGGTCTTACCCACAGCTCTGGAGGAGAGAAGGAGAGGGAAAATGACTAGTTAAGTGTTTATGATTCCACCTCAAATGGACAGGGGTGCAAAAAGCCATTCAAGATATGTATTAATATAGTTTCCTCTTTTGTGCGACAGCCTGAGCTGACATAGTCAGACTTCTTGTTTTGTCCAATCTATGATCCAAAACCTGAAGATCCAAGTCCAAAACACTAGGAAACCAGCAAATACTAACATTTGCAAATCTGCAGACAGTGAACTTTTGACAGTTTTACTTGTAAACTGGCTTTTACTATTGATCAAATCTAAGAATTTCCATATTTTCTGACAACCTGCTAATCAATTAATCAAGCAATTGTTTCAACTCTAATCAAGCCTGAAAATCAAAAATAGACACTGTTACATGAACCCTGGTCTTTCCTTTAGGAGAACAGACTTACATGGTGTAGACTGAATTTTGGTATTTGCAAGATATGCATATAATATCACTAGAGAAGGGATATTTATCAAATATGAAACTTAAGTGTTGTAACATTTAGTATGAATCCAATCTACTCAAGGGTTCCCCTTCGTCAAAATCGAAAATAATACACTAACTGGGCCCATCAATGACTCTGCTGCTGCGGTATCCACCACACCCTGACATATAAGTTATGAGTGTTTTGACCTCCCACATATTGTTACACACCAGACAGACAGTCTTAATTCATTTTTTTAATTCTATATCAACCTTAAGCTGTTGCAGACAAAGCCTTCACAGTTTCTTTTAACTTACAAGAAGCTGAAAATGCGCAACATGTGTAACATAGCAGTGCATCACACGGCAGCTCACACCAATGAAATGATGGATATAAACCAGAGATTTAACTCTTCATATTTCTTAGTTGCTAAACAACTATTGTCAAACGTAAATTTAGAGGGGCTTAGAGGTATAGGTGAACTGCCCACTGAGGTCTGACTCACCCAAGTGTGAGGAAAACAATGTAACCAGGATAACTTCAGTGAAAGATTAGCCAACCATTTGCATACTAGCTATTTTGTGATGGAATGATTAGCTACATCAGATAACCTGTATGAGATGAATGGCTAATTATGGGTAAATTATATTATCCACGTAACATAAACACGCAAAGTTAAAGCTTGGTGGCTAACTTTACCCGTCTGGGAAAAATCTGGAGCAAAAGGCTTTAACGTTAGCTAGTCTGATGACAATGGTTTAAGCTAATGTCACACTTGGTCATTTTGAGTTTAAATAGCGAATAGGAGGCCTAAAGTCATAGCCAAGTCGATTAAGTTAACTTACCCGTCTCCGACAACGACACACTTTATGGCCTGCATTGCGCCGCAGCTAGAGGAATGCTAAGTTAGCCCGGGGAGCCAGCTAACGTTAGCTCGCACGTCTCGTTTCCTTTGTCCGGGATTGCTCGCTGGTGAAACGTCCGAACAACGTCTCCTTAACGGCTTTTGGTTTCACGGCGGAGCTCCTGGGATGTGGAAGAGCTTGCGGGGAAACTTACAGTAACTTATCGGGCACTTTAACACAAGTTTACTCAGAAATTCCCTCTCGACATTCCCATGCTTTCGTGGGCTGATCGGGAAGCTGTGAAGCAAAACAGCGGCCACCACCCCTGAGGAAAAAAAAATGAAGCTAGACGCCGCCGCCGCCACCACCACCCACCAGATGCTGCATCCGGTGCACCGGGGTTGATACGCCCACTGAAACGTCCTGGAAACAGGCAGCTGGCGACCCACCGGTTTCTCTCAATTCAGAGAATGTGTGAGGAGAAGATGTATCGGGAGGCAAGAGGCTTAAAACGAGAATTTAGAAAATGAATAATGGAAACTAAAGAGCAGGACGGAGTAGTTAGGGTGTGACACGGAGTGCGGAACTGACGTCAGCTCAACAAGTCTTCTTGATTACTACGGATTTTGAGAGTTGAGAAATTATTCCCTGAACTCTGCCTTACGGGCAGTGACCCGTTCTCTATCAATAATCAGATGCTTTAAAGGATAGTTAAGTCTGATCATATTCTATACTAAAAATGCATTGTACCTACAAATACGTGCGTGGAGGTATATACATCAGTGTAATGTAATATAAAGTAACTAATTACATTACAATATTTATTCTAGCACTCTTACACTCCCACACACCCCTGTGGTATTTGTATCCCTGTTTATAGTCTAAGTTTGATTTGTACATAAATATTTATGTTTTTAAACTGACACAAAATGTGGCTAATTGGTGATAAATATTGTGTTAGTAATCACTTAATCTGTTTTTATGATAACATACAGACACATCCAAGGGTCATGTATCATAACCAAACTGACCCTGCCAATTAACCTGTTCGATGGTTGAGAGAAAATTAATCTACCACAGTTTTGATTGTCAATTATCAAACATAGTGCCAAAGATTCACTGGTTCCAGCTTTTCAAATACTGTGATTCGCTACTGTTCTGCGTTTTGGACTGACATTTGAACACGTTTCCTCGGACTTAAGTTTTCAAAAATAATTGACAGATTGTAAGATAATTAAAATAATTATTAGTAGCAACCTTAAAGGACATAAGATGGACAAAGGCTTTAATTTCTTTGTTCAGTTTTTGTTTTATTAGACACTACTGACAAGAAGTATTTGAATATGCCACCATGATTAAAAAATGATAATAATAAAACAAGAGGGCTATTTAAAAAGAGTTTAATGCAATATACCCAGACAACCTATTACTTTATTATAAATATTTTTTTTTCCTAACTAATATTTACTGATCATTTTATATCCCTAGTTCGTTTTCTTTCAGATCTATGAGCAGTACATATCTGTATGTTTTTTAGTTAGTCTACCTGAGAGTCTAAACTCGGGGCATAAAGGACCCTATAGAGTCTTCCAACATCCGTGTGTCACACCGTCATCAGTCCCCCCGGTGACCAGAACAGGGATCGGTGGAGGAGCTGTCGGGGTGGAGCAGCTCTGCCAACACAACCGACCCGTGCAAAAACAAAAATGGAGCTCGGAGTCAGACAGCGATAGAAATATGAGCTGTCATACATCAGTCACTTTCCTCGCCTGCTTTCCGCATTAGCTGACTGAGTCTCCGGAGATACCGCCGAGGCAGACTTCGCCTTTATGGCGGGTCTGACTTATTTAGTGCTCCGGTTTTCGGGCTCCGCTGGTCGGTCTTACGGAGTATTTTCCAAAGGCTTGACGAGGACTTTGTTGATATTTTTTGATCTCGCATGGCGACTGCGAATCAGATTTCCCTATATCTACCTCGTCGCCTCGATGATGTTTAATGTCAGATTACAGGTAATTCATTCAAATTAACTCTCGTTTAGTAAAAGGCACAAGCTGTAGTTCAATTTCCAGTTTACCAGCTGGTTAATGTCAATAAGCCAACACCTGATGGGAAAGGCCCTTTAATTCTGAGTTAGGTTGGTTGGCTGTGGAGGTTGAACCAACGAGATGTTTTGTTTCAAATAACTGTCACCTGCAGATAGATAGCAGATGCATTTTAACTAGTTTATTAGGTACACCTACCTTAAACTCATGCTGTCATATACAACAGGCTTCATCCACCTCCATGAAGGTTATAGTGTTCAGTTTTTTATAGTGTTGGTTCTGCTTTATGTTCACCTTGGCGGCTTAACTTTGTGGTGCTGTGAAGATGACTGACACAACATGGTCTGACTAAATATACAGCTCTCTATATAACACAATAAAAGCTACAACTAACTTCCTTAGTGGCCTTTAAAATATCAGAAAATTGTTAAAGAAATATGTCCATTATAGCTCCACCAGTCCTGGACTTATGAGGCAAATAGCTATATTGATATTTGTTTAAATATTTGTTTAATTTCGTTTTTTGCTTAAAAAAATTGCTGTTTTTTTCCTAATGAACACTCGCACATATCAGAAAGCAATCTTGATACACATCCCTTCAATTTTTTTTATTCTATTTGCTTTTCTAAAATTTATTTATTTATTTATTTATTTATTTATTTATTTATTTATTTATTTATTTATTTATTTTTAAATGACCAAGACATGTACTGAGTGGGATATTTTACAATCAACTTGTCAGTGCTCTCTCTCTGGTGGACAGATTGTGTAATGGTGACAGTTTTCATTTACCTTAATTTATGTGACTTGTTATTTATTGGCCCATATACGAACCCATACCAATATATTTCCAACAAGCTAATATCAGCCTATTCAGCCTATATATTGGCCTATATGTCTAGCTCTAATTTTCATCACAGGACTCAATTCATTATCATAGAAAAGAACTAAAGTAGAAAATCCTCACATTCACTGGGACTAGCACATTTTTTGCATTTTTCTATAAAAAAAAAAAAAAAAAGATCTTAAAAGTTTTGATTATTAGCTATTCAACTGACACTTGAATGGATTTTTTATGACTAAGTGATAATTAAATGGTAGTGAAACTTATTTCAACAACTGACACTTCAACTGATTTTTACCATGCAATTTAATAATTACATACCAACTGATGCTTTCATAATTTACAGGGCTTCCACTGAAATTTCATTTGCTTATATTGTTTACAATTTAACTGATTATTATAAATGTAGCCAATTAATTAGATGTTGATCCTATAATTGAGCAAGTGATTAGTGGTTTCAGCTCTAAATGCATTTGCTAATAAACTGGTAGCCGTGCAGTGTATGCTGCTGACATAAAGTTTGAGATAAGTGTCCCGTTAACATTTTCATTCATGTCTTCATTTGCGATTTGCCAAGACGGATAGGTGTCCTCCAGTTTGTATGTAGTGTGTTGCCTGACAGCCTCCTTGTCTCTTCACAGGTACACATTGAAATCCACTGATCAATCTTCAATGCCTGCATTTGGACTCCAAACAATAAACTGCGAGCACTGTCATGTTTCAGTCCTCTAAAGAAAACTGGCTGGTGCTGCACAGCAATGCGTGGAGAGGAAATTCAGACTGCAGACTGGTATAACAATGCGACAGTGTGACACAACTGATTGTTGTGGTCAGCCCTTGTCACACGAGCCGAGTGCCTTTGCAGGGGAAGGACAGCAGTGATGTCTGCAAAAACAAGCTGAGGTGAGCGGTGATATGTGAGGGCGGAGGAAAAAGATGCACCTTTTTAAGTCGCCACCTGAGAGTCGGGAGCCGCTCGTCCTGCCTGTGAAGACTGTGGTGGACGAAGGGTGGATTTTGACACTGCCGTTTCTCTGGATATCGAGGACTGCGGCGTGGATTTGAACATGAAAACGGATGACTGTTGCTGTGGAACTTTGTAGCTTCTCTTTATCGTCTGACATGTATGTTTATTAGGCGTCAGTGTAAACATCTCACAGAATAAACTGGAACCGTCTCACTTTAATTTAAAAAGTAAATATCTCCACCGCATGACACAAACAAGCATGTTTTTTGCCCTCTTTGGTTCGGACACTTTATTTGAGGTTGGGGTTAGCTGTATAAGCGGTACGTGGTCTTTGAGCAGTGGTTTGTTATAGGATAACACGACAGCTGCCACAACTGTTCTGCTGGGAATTTACAGTCTGTCAGTAAGTGCAGTCTCAAAGGGAATCGCTGCATGTCTTCTCTGTCTGTACACACAGATTGTCATACTCACTGTTGTGTTTCTGTGTATCAGTGGCACTTGAAAGGTGACATTCGTGAAAAATGTTACCTTCAAAACTATTTTTGTAGCTGCATTTGTCCCTAGTGCTTATTTCTGTGATGATGTGTATTCAGGGTTTTCAAGTCAGAGAATTGAGGATAGGGATGATTGAATTTGAAAAGGAATAAATTAATGAAATCACTATTCTCAGCCTTTTTTTTTGTAATTCTTCATTAAATTGGCAAAGTGTCAGTTTAAAAAAAAAAAAAAAAAAATCTTTTTATTATCATTCCCGTTACAAATGGATGCCATTTTCCATTACATACTGTATCTTCAAACAACATATAGACAGCAAAATGTGGAAATTCCCACAGATTCAGAAAACAGCATGGTGCCACAGATGTTGAAGGGCCGGAGCTCCTGCAGGAAAAAGAGCTGACTCTTGCGGCTCAATACAGGCCCTTCCTGTTCAGGGCTGGAGAATTTCTGTAAGTGGCAGGTCTTCTTGTCGTGCCTGATGCCATTTTTAAAATGGAACTACTATGGAAATATGAATAAACATATGCTGTAGTACTTTCCAATTTAGCTATACTTTTTTGCACATTATTTTTTTTTCAACACAAGCTTGAATTCATTTTATAAGCCTCAAATATTGCTCCAATGTTTCAGCAAAAGTAAATATAAACAAAGTGTCCCTTATATGGTGTTTAAGCTCTCACTCTCTTACTCCATTAAATTCTGGTACTTTGCCAGCCACATTCACAAATGCTGGATAAAACCACTGAACCACAGTTTTGGTCATTTTGAGAAACAGTAAAATATAAAATTCATCAGTCAGCGCGTGGACATGGACTGAAGCATTTCACTTTGGCCACTGGGCAAGCCTGACTGAATATTAGATGAATCCACCCAAACAGTGAGAGACTGCAGAAGATTTAAAATGCGTACACAAAAACAGATCCGCACAGGTTTTCACCCAAGGTCTCACTACCAAGCTGTGATTGGACAGTTGATTTTTTTTTTTTCATTATGACATGTACGATGCGTCTACACCCCTAAAAAGAAGAAGCTCCCTAGCACCTTTTCATAAAGACTAATGACAGTGCTTTGCTTTTAGCAACAGTAGATTTACACTGCTCTGTGCTGAGCAACACTGAAATGCAATTAACCGCTTCAGTTTGTTTTTTGTGTCGTGATTTGATTTTAATTCAGTCAAATACAAAAGATGCATAATTTTCCTTTTCACATATTTTCCTTTTACTTGACCCAGTCAATGCTTTATTTCTTATGCTGTGAGCATTAATGTGCGGCAGTACCAGATCTGTCCACACGGGGGAAGCAGCCTATCACGGTACTGGAGAACCTTTCTTATCTGTAGGAAACACATCATGAGCTGTCAGCCTCTTTGAAAGGGTTCTGGACGACATAGGGGAGACTTATGCAGGTAATGAAGAAGTAAAGGAACAAGAACTATCTGTCACCACGCCAGAATTTCTACTCCTGCTCAACTAATTCTGCTGTTTCATTTGTCATGATTTATAATATCAGTTTTACTCTAACACAGTGGTTTATTGTTTAAGGTAACTTTTACAAAATGTGTACTTCTGAAGAGAAAACATACATTTAGCCTGTGCTAATGTGTTAATGTATTTGCATCCTCTTTCTCTGATCTGCATCAATTAAAAAAATCCTCGTTGATCCACTCCTGTGTTATAGAGTGTGAATACTATAATGAATGAACCATAGCCAGCAGACCCATTCAGCACTTCCCTTGAACGTGCACTTCTTTTAAGCAGATTTACAAAAGGTTGACTCCCTCGCTCAGCGCAAAATGTCCCCAGCAAACTTATCCTAACCAGTCACTCTGATGCCAGTCTGCAGTGTGAAACCATTAGGGGTTGCCACGGCAACTGTGTTTCTCCATGTGATAGACAAACCCTCCTGCCCGCCCCCCTTTTCTGGAAAAAGAGGATTTATTTCTCAGGGATTTGCCAGAGGAGAATATTTTAATAAGGTTATCATAGAGGACTGGCAGAGAGCGGGAGAGAGATCTATAGATGAAAAGATAAGTCGGGTTATCTTTACCCTGTTTTTGCCAACCACCATTTGTACCCTCAGAAAAAAAAAAAGGTTGTGGAGTAAAGATTATAGAGTTTTAGCCTTTGGCATCTGCAGCAGCTCACATGTGTTTTATTTGACTGACTGTGGAAGAGTGATAATACTGCAAATGGAAATGGCAGCGATTCAGTCAAAGCTGCAGTGCAGTATATTTGATGTACAACCTACGTCCATGCACATTATTCATAAACCCTTAATTTATCTGTGTTGGATCTTTAGATTTGTTGTCTTTTGATTTTGAATTTCAGTATTTGACTTACCTTTGTCCATGTTTAATTTCAGACTTGTACGATGTGTCATCTTTTTTTTTTTGCCACTGTGCATGCACAGATGAGCTCTTGTTTGTTTAATGTTGTCTTTTATGCTCCATGTAAGCTGAGAGCTGCTGCCTCTCCTTCAGCAGATGAGTCTGGTGGTCTGCTCTCCCAAGCCTGCATAAGTACTGTCAAACAAAACTTTACAAACCTCCTAAACTCAATAGTAAAAGATCTTTTACTATCAATTTGAGGAGATTTCTAAATTACGTTGGAAACATGGAGTATATCCCTGAGTTTCTGGGTCAATATGATGCCAAACACATGCACACACAAAATAAACAGCTACACAACAGTGACACATTGGATAAAATATTAAATTCTAGTCAGAAAGTCTATTTATTTTGGCCGTTCAAACTTTGATTTTCATCTGTTCTTTTTTTGTGCATTTATCCACATCATATATTATAACCTTTAGATCATGACTCTGTTGCACTTACATTTAAAAAAATCTAAACTGTTTATGTGTCTGCCTTCAACCTTGTGCTTGACAATGAATGTGGTAGGTTGAAAATCAGCCCCTGCTCAGAACAAACCTGCTTTACTTAAAATCTGAATCAAGACACCTAAATGAAAAACAAGAACAAACCGAACGCTCCAAGTGCGTCAAATCGGAACTGTTTATTCACTTAACAACCAGGACATTTATAAAAGACACACATTAATACACCACATCCCAGCATGGAGAATGGATTACTGATGCAAAATGTAATCAAACATTAATCCACTGTCTGTAAACCCTCAGTTTGAGGTTTTAGTGGAAGTGCTTTGGAGACCATTACTTTGTATAACGTCCTCTTTGTGGTTATTTAAATAGATGTAAGTTACACCTTCAATTTACATGCTGTTGACCGTGGACAAGAGGCATATGCAAAACGTTAAAAAGGATCAGATCAGGTGCTGAGACGAGCTCAGAGCTGACCTCGAAACTGAATCAAAGGGGTGGGGGAGGAGAAGAGCAGGAAACCAAACGGAGAGAGTGAGGGAAGTGTGGAGGAGGAATATTTGTTGTGTTATATTTGAGAAAGACCATATGTACCTATTTTAATGGGTGTCAATGTGAATTTTTTTTCTCTTTTCATGTTGTGAACTTTTTGTAATTTTGTTCACTCCTGCATTTGTTTGTCGGAAAATTGCACTTTAATTTTGTACATGACAGCAAAAATCAGTAAAAACAATAGTTCCATTTGACTTATTTGCTTTAAATCCTCTAGTACTAGAAAAACAAAAAACAAAAAACTCTGTGCAACAAGTTCTGTGCTGGAATACGGCAAAAAGAATAAATATTACAATTGATTTTGCATTATTTCCCTCCTAGCAGCATCAGTATATTAAGTACAGTAATACATAAAATTTTTCTGTGTAAACTGTCAGCTGCATTTGACTTAACAGCTTATTTTTTAGATGTTATACAGAGGGGTATTAAAGGATCATAATTCAGCTATTGATGCCTCATGCTTTTATCTCATGTTATTGTAACACCCCCCTGTTGCACTCCTCTGTGTGCTGTTACACAGCATCCTGATCACATAATCGCTCAAGTGATAATCACTGAAATGACTTCTTGGGTAGCTCATGAGCTCAGCTTCATCTAGTTTGTTGTTTCATTTCATATCTGAGAGATGGTGAAGGTTTTTGTAAAGATTCAGAATGAACTATATGCTCAGCGGTGATACTGTTAGGAAGAATAACCTTTACGGCTGGTTATGTAACCACAGCAGGTCTAGGAGGATTGTACTTTAGATGTAGGGACACACACACACACACACACACAGCTTTACGTTCAAGTTCTCAGGCATACACTGCTGTCTTTGTGCTCAGCACACAGACTCCAAATAAAGACTCTACTCATATGTGTCCTTGGATCCAGAAAACCAGCTCAACTTTGCCCTTCGATCAGATGGTGGCAGGAAAGAAGTGGTCGAGATGCAGAGATGGATATTAAACCAAAGTGAGGGAAGGAGGAAATCCTGTCACACTCTGCTTCCTGTGACCTTTGTCACACACGCACACGCACACATGCCATCCCCCAAAGGTTGACCTCCACAACAGGAAGGAGGTGTGAAACCCTGTCACATCCACTGGTTTAGGACAGTCTAGTTCAGGGTTTGAGGTATAAATACATTAGAGAAAGATTAGAGCAGCATCAGTGGAAAAAAAAAATCACCTCCAAGTCAGCATTAGTTTCCTTTATCTAAATAATATCCCTTACAAAAAGGAAGTATTTCTGTGTTAAGTCCATTGTGTCAGCTGAGGCTGATGGTTGATGTCATTAGTTTTGCAGTATTTAGTCACAAACCAAAGTGTTGAACCTGATGATGGCTCTAGAGGAAAAGCCAAGGGCTCAAACACATAAGAATTTATCATCTGGGAGCTATGATTGTGTGTACAAATATTCATGGCAATCCATCCAGTAGTTGCTACAATATCTGAGTGTGGATCGATGTAGTGCTCACGTCCCAATCAGCAAAATACCACTCACACACGGGAGTTAAAATCAGAGTATTCATATGGTGACATTCACTGTGGCATTGCTTTAAATACAGGAATGTCTGTTTGATATTCACAGAGAAGAGAGGGATTCAGATACTTAAAGGGGGTTTATACGATGTAATACTTCATTGTGTTATGAAGGGAGTGATTTTTTTTGGGAGGTGGAGGTAGAGTAACAGAGGTTAAGGATGTGAGGGGGTTGCTTATCTGTATAACCAATTATGAGTTTTGGGGGGGGGGGGGGGGGGGGGCATCAGCCTTTTGAAAAGGAGGAGGTGATTGCCCCCTGGGCATTACTGTGGTGACTGGAGCATATGAAGTGGTGTGACTGCCCAATCAGGTCACATGAAGTCGGTCAGGAGTACCACAGACGTTTCCCATGATGGTCGGCCTAATCTGCCAGACGTGCGGCTCCCTGGGGGTACGCACCCTCAGCAGCGCAACAGACAGAGAGTCAGACAGCCTGAAAACCCTGCACAGCATGTTCACTTCCAGCCTGGACATTTGCTTTGTGATGACTTTAAGGTCTTTGTTCTGTGGTCTGGAAGTGATAGACTCATTGCAATGTCCATTTAGTCTAACACACTCTAAAAATGATTGAGTCAAATTGATAATGTATTGATTTTAAAGCGCTAAAACCTGCATCTGGATGCTCACATTCGCTCTCATCACTGAGGATATCTGGGCCACACTCAGAGGTTTCTCTTATGACTCATAAACACATTAGCATGACATTTATGTGGAATAGAGCATAGTGTGTGTGTGTGTGTGTGTGTGTGTGTGTGTGTGTGTGTGTGTGTGTGTGTCTGTGTGCCAGAGAAACTCAGGAATCTAATTGCTTTTAATGGAACTTACTCTGACTTTCAGTGAGGATGCTCTGCTTGACCAGGTCCAGCACTGACAGAAATGGACAGTAACACTGCATTTGTCTAACCATGTCTGGAAAGCTATCACCAACAGAATGCATATGACCTATTTTTTACACTCGTAGCACAGGGAATATTCAAATCAGGGTTTGCTCTGTGTGCTAACTACTTTGCATCAATCCACCGAGTATGTAAATCCTCATAACTGGTGGGACTGGAAGTAAAAAAGACTCTTCCTGGGTCCATAGGCTTCACCTAGACTCCCCCTCACTCAACACTCTATGTTCCTGTTTTCTTCCTCCTGGTTACCACCAGATTGAAACTTAGGACCAAGAAATCAAACTAACACATTTTCACTCTCACTGAGGACTTTTTCCTCTGTTTTTCCCACTCAACTAAGTGGGAATATCTGGGAATTGCTTTTCCTTTAAAACACATGGTTAGGCAGTCATAGTATATGCTTCATGCCACAGTGCAGAGAAAACAAACACTGTCTGGATGCATGTGCCCAAACATCCCACCTGATATAATCACATCTACCGGCCCCACCACCTCAGGCCAGTGCGAACACCAAGGTGTAACTTCAGGGTCTTGCTGTTGGTCTCCATTTTCTCTTTCTCTTGTTATTCGGCACCAGACTGCGCCAGACTGGATTACACTGGATCGAGGAGGTTCACTGGATTGTGTAATCCTTTTGGCCCTGCTGATGCGAACTTGCAGAAAAGGACTCTTCCGAGTCTGTGCACGCCCTGTGTCATTATTTTTCCAGTAGATGAAAAAGCTAATTTCTGGAGAGGAGGACACAGTACAGTATATCATATCTGTGTATCAAGTCGTGAAAGTGAAACTGACAATTTACATTTTAAGTGATGATATATCAGTCAAGCCCAGTTTGAGTATACCTGAACAAGGAGGTAAATAATTTGCTTTTTCATCTACTTGAACAGAACAAATATTTGTGTTATGTCTGGAGGATGTCACTTTGTTTAGCAGAAAGGACTGAGAGTGAAACATTTGCCCAAAAGAGACACCTAAGAATAAACAAATGAATGAATACATTAAAACATCTGTTCATGCTTGACCACTGGAGTAATGCACACAGGAAGTGAGACCCCCTCCTTCTGTGCGGAGGCAGGAATGCTATAATTGAAACCACGTGTGTTGTAGAAACAAGCTCTGCAAAGCTCTCTCTCTCTCTCTCTCTCTCTGTATATGTGTGTGTGTGTATTCTCTGTTCCACTATTTCCTAACCTGGTGGTTCTCTCAGCTTGTATAACAGTCTCCAGAAGTCCTTACAGTCTTTTCTGAAATGAGTCTTCTATATTTTGGATTGTTTGCTTGTTGGATCACTACAGAGTACTATATGTTGATACAACATGTTACTTCACAGCACTTTGTGCAGCTGTGTTGTTCACTTAGGTTATTGCAATAGATTATTATTAGCTTATTATTGCTGCTCTTGTGCACAGCTCTCACCACAAATCTTTCTATCTGTCCTTGTCCTTAGAATGTGTTGCATGCTTAATGCTGTCCCTGTTCTTTATCTATCTTCATCTTTCTGCTATTTTTTTATTCAAGCCGGCTACATTTCAGAGCAAAATGCTTTTCACCAGGACAAATTTATTACACAGCTACATGGTTACTAGTTACTTTGATCATTTTATAAAACAATCCACATTAATGTACATTAAACTACCTTCGAGAACATGAAGTATTTCAAATGATCTCCACCTCCATTAAAACATAAAAATATAGCTTACAGTGTATTAATAATTATAATAATCTACTGAATACACATTAATGAATGTAATCATTTAACACTGTGGAAGGTGTCATTTTGCTTAATGAGTACTTTTACTATTAATTATAATAATTTTCTAATAATATTACTGTAGTTTTACTTTCAAATTTGAATGGAGAGATTTCACTTGTAACAATATTTTCACATTATGGTATTGATCACCATTTTATGGTTTTAATTTAGTAAAAGTATAGTTGTATTAGCATCAAAATAGCAAAGGTAAAAGTATTTGTTATGCAGATTGTATGATGTAATATTTGATTATAAATATTGATGCATCCGTGTGTAGGGATCCCTTTAATGTTGCAGATGGTAAAGGCAAAGGTAATTTTATTACTTTATATACTGCAAGATAGGTTTATCTATAATAATGCATCATAATCTATTTGATAGCTGTATTTTGTTTTAATTCATCGGAATCTGGAAACCTGTAACTACAGTTGTCTAATGTAGCGGACTTAAAAGTACAATATTTGAGGAGTAGAAGTATAAAGTAACATCAAATGAATATGCATGTAATATGCAGGTGTACAAATACTTCAAAACTGCACTAAGTACAGTACTTAGAAATGTATGCACTAGAATATGTCGTTTATTTTGGTATTTTCCAGCAAGGAAATTAAATACAACTAAAACCAACCAACAGTACTGAGTTCCTGAAGGGTACAGCCAGCAAAATGAAACTATGTCCAATAATCATTATAGGTGACATATATATTATTTATTGGGTATTATGTCAGGTTTGCCTGGAGTGACGTGAGGGCCGGGCGGTGATGAAAGCTGACGCGCAGCACGGGCTGTGGATGGGATTAACAACCGGTGTCAATTTCAACGAAGGTATGACAAAGACTTCCTGTTTCTAGTACCAAAATAAAAGGAACAGCTTTCATGAGCAATGTGTGCACGCCTTTGAGTGAGCGCGACTCTTTTATTTTGAAAACAAAATGACCTTACATCCGGAGCACTTCTGGACCGTGTCTTCGACAATTTGACGAAGCCATGTCAACTACTCTCCCGGTGCGAGTGGAGTGAAGGCATATTTAGAGGGATAGCGATAACACGGCGGGCCACTGTGGGCAGGAAGACACCGCCGCTGCCGCTGCCGCTGCCGCCGCCGCTGCCGCCACCGCCGCTGCCGCCACCGCCGCTGCCGCCGCCGCCGCAGAGACACACCGCTCTCTGACTGACTGACAGGACCCGGAGCGCTGCCTGGCGACTGCGAGGCGTAAATGGCCACAACATTTCCTAAAAAAGAAGACGATGCCCGTTAGACAACCTGTGTGCCAAATGCGTCCTGGAAATTAGGCTGACGCGCATTTGCCGTAAACAAGACGTTTTTCGCACAACGGAAGTTTCTGTGACCGATTTTCGGGAGATCTCGATTTATAGGCTGCAGACATGGACGAGGACAACCAAGGTATGAATCGGTCAATGCAATTCACACCGCTGATTTGTAGCTATTAGGAGACATGTGCCTCTGTAGCCTGCTGCCTGAGTATTTTATCGGTGTAATAGTGATGATGATGATGATGATGATGACGATAATGCTATCTATAGAGACTTTGGCCTCTAATTTCAGTCATTTTAGACTTGGCATGGAGTTTGTTTTATGCTAAACCACTGATCTAATCTGCCCTCAAACACCATCCTGTATCTCCCACATCAGCATTTTCTGGTACTGACATAAAGTTACCTTCTAAAAGACCCCCCCCCCCCACATCCCCTTTAATCAATGTTGTATTGTGATGGTATCAAGAGCTGTTGAATGACTTATGTGCTGCGTTTGTTTAAGGTTGACAGATCGACCTACATTGGGGATGGTTATAATGGATAAACACGCATGAGGTGTCACTAGCGCTGCAGCCAGGAGACTGTGTTTGTGTTTACCTGAGCCGTCGTCAGCTGGAGGCTGGTGTCGCTCCGGCCCAGCAGGTCCTCTCATGGTCAGCCAAGCGTAGCCATGAGACACGGATTCATTGATTGACTCATGGCAACGGCGTGAGTCAATCAATGACAATGTGTTGTCAGGGACGTTTCACTACAAATCGAGGCTGCGGACCACATCCACCTGTAGACAGCCACAGAGGCAGATTTAGAAACTTATGAATGGAGAGGTCAGACTTGACCACAGTTTTAAAGAAGAATGGCACATTTTTTAAAAATTAGTAAAAAAAAAAAAAAAAAAAAACAACAACTCAGATTTAAAGATTTAAAGCCCTAGTTCTTGGCAGTATTGAGGTGTATTTTAATAGTTACATTCAGCGTAATAAAAAATGCAGAGCAACTTTAAATATTACAGTATGAAAATACATCAACATATAGCTGCTGTCCCTCACCACTCCTATGTGGGAGCCAGACATCCAGACTGAAAGGGACACAAATTTATATGCCTTTAGTTTCACTTTGGGATTCTTTTGTGTCTCTTTCTAGTCATTTTGTGTGTCTCTGTGATCCTGTTTCGGCTGTGTGTGATTGCTCTGACTTTCTTTTGTGTGTCTTTGTGGTTGTTTGAATCTCCAGCAAGAAATGGTAACTTCATACAGCGTGTCTGGTCCAACAGCCCTGAGCTTGTACCCTGTATCAGCAAATTCTACAAATTATTGCACTGTTAATTATCGCACAAGCACCACAAGCTTAAACTTTGTCAAGATTTAACTCAGCAGGTGAGAAACCATCACCGCTGCTGTCTCACCTCTGTAAGCCAGTGGTACTGAGTTCCACATGATAACTCCACACAGGGCTGCAGGATGTGACTATTGGCTGGAGTATTGCATGCAGGCATAAAGCTGTCATTGTCCTGTGTGCGCAGTCGGCCTGGTCTCCAGCGGTGGCACACGTCAGCACAGCCCCACAGACAGACATATGGTGCTGTGATGCCAACCAGGGATAGCAGACAACAGCCGGGAGCATTTAAACATGCACGCTTTGACTCACATACATTCATGGCTGCACGCTGATGCAGTGACACTCAAATTAAACCTCTCCTTTTCCCCTGATGGCACAGTTTGCAGTGAAGATAGACTGACCTGATCATGACCTAGAATGATGTGTGTGCATGTTAGTAGGTGTGAGCGTGCGTGTGATTTATGACACAGTCTGTCTTGTCATCTGGAATAAATAGTGTCCTGGATGCTGCAGGAAAGAACAGCTGCAGGACTCCTTTTTTTAATTTTGTTTTATGTTCTGAATATCATCTTCAAAGTACTACTTCTTATTAGAACAACTTACACACACACACACACAAGCAGAGTTGGTTGATCCAGGGGTAGCAAAACAAAGCAGGGGATGAGTGATTGTGCCGGTTGGGATTACAGGCGTGGATCTAGTCAGCGTGTAGCAGACAGGTGGCAGGTTGGTTCAATATCTGACGGTAATTTGTCACAAAGGTACACACACACACACACAAACACACAAACACACACTTTGGCAAACCGCAAATGGAGTGAGAGGGAGGATAGGACAGAAAGTGGTGGACAGAATGAAATACTGAGTTGTCAGGGGGAGCACAGACGGCGAGAAAGGCGTGAATGTGTGACCACAAAGAGTGAGAGCGAGACACAGACGTAGTAGCAGCAATGGTGCGATGTCTGAGAGGGAATGAGAGACTGAGACAGGAGATGTGTGTGTGTGTGTGTGTGTGGAGGGGATAAGGTGGGGGTGGGATGATGTGCTGGAGATAAGTTGGAAAATGGCCAGAGAGGTATGGAGCTCTGCCAGTGAAAGACACAGAGGGAGAGTGGCACCGGACTAAATATTCTTACTAAATCAATTCTCCAGTGTATGGAGAGAGTTTCACTCAGTAAAATTCCTTCTGTTCTGTCATAATTAACTCACTGAACAGCGAGTGGTCTCCACACAGACATTCACAGTCTCCAGAGGAAGAAGCCAAGCGAATTTTGTGATCACTGAACTTTTCCTGAGGTTGGTTTTTAGCAAAATGTCCCCAAAACTATGGGATGGATTGTGACAAAATTTGGCACAGACATTCATATCTCCCTCAGGGTTAATTATAATAACTTTGATGATGTTCCATCTAGCGTCACCATCATGTCAAATTTGTCCTTTGGTTTATGGCCTGCACGCTAATGACGCTCACATCAGCCTGAGCTGCACTGTGTGTTAGGTGCTAATTAGCGAACATTAACATGCAAACAGGTTTAACTGTGATGGTGAATATGGTATCATGGCTGCTAAACATCAGCATGCTAGCATTGTCACTGCGACCATGTTAGCATGCTGACATTAGCATTTAGCCCAAAACGCCGCTGTGTTGAAACGCAGCCTCATTGAGCGTGACAGTAGCATCTTTGTCTTGTTTCATTTAGAAAAATCTTCTCCGTGTTGGAAAAAAAGAGACTTAACGTAGTATTAGTTTAACTTTAACTTTAACTTTTAATTTTCCATTATCTATTGTTGCATTTTTTTTCCCAACTCAATTACTTTTCTGCAGCTTCATCCATCCAAGAACGTAGGGACTCGTCTTTGCACATGTAGCCTGACTGATACGAGGCTTAGAGAAAACGGGTCCATAGTAATCCATCTGACACGCATGACAGTCAACAATACAATGCCTTCTGCCACAATACTCGCTCAGCGGACAATGGGCCAACAAGAGCCCACAAAGCTTTGCTACAGTGAAGGCTGTCTGACTGCGCAGACTGAGTGTAGCTTACTGTAACACATTCTTGTTCTGCATGACTGACTCTGGCACTCCATCAGATATACACCTACAGTATCTCTGATTCCCCTGCTTCGGTGCAGAGCGTTGTGAGTTGGTGTTGTGTACACTGTGTTTAATGGAGACTACATGAGTGATGCCCATATGGTATGAATCAGAGCATTTATGCTGGACACCAGCTTCACAACACGCCTTGTGACGGCTGACGGGTTTGGCTACAGACCGCTCTATTTACACACTGTGAAAACCAGCCATCTAAACTTGGCAGTTCAGCGTGTGAGAGTGTGTGGCAGCGTGTGGTCTGTGGGGTTATGGCACGCTGCAGCCCAACTCAGGCGAGGAGGGACGCACACGATGCATTGGCCTCTGAGATCTCAGAGCCATTCATGTGCCGGCCACAGGACAGCGGCAACAGCTTCCTGCTCAGCTCAGGATCTGTGTTTTTGTCTTTGGAGTAGATTTGCAGCTGCTTTCTTTTCCCCACAGCCCACACGCTGTCAAGTGGCTAAGAGAGGAGCGTCATGGAGCGTAGGAACAAGTCATGCTTTAATAGTACACACCTCTTAGTGGTATCCAAACTGAATACCTTGCATTTCTTCGTATGTACTGAACATATCAACAGAAAGTTGTGGCTCTTAGGAAACTGGTAGGTGTTTACTTCAAGCATGAGGAGGCTCGGGCAGGCATCAAGGGTCTGTATGCAGCATGTGTGACGGTGAAGAACCTGAGGGGCTTGCAGGATGTCAGGGGCCAGCAGAGGGATGGGGCGAACTCTACAGTGTTATGTACTGTATAAGTTACCTCCACTCTGATGTATAATTCATAGGACGCTGGCAATAATAAGGTTGTAGAATAACCCAGTGTATAGGCTGCTCTCTGGTGTGGACATTAGCCTTTGTGTTAATTTCTTACAGTTTTTTTGTGTATTGTGTTTCCACTGGCCTCGTGTGCAGCTGTGAATGATGCACTAGTTCAGTTCTGCATGGACCTAAAACTGAGAATTGAACCTGGCTGTCACAGCATCTTTCAAACCTGGCTCGACTGAACCTGCTGACAAATCTGACTCCTGAACCTGACCCGAGAGCCATGTTTTTGCCTTATTTTATATGTTATCAACAGTAAGTGAAAAAATCCAACAATATCAGTTGGATCTCTTTGGGTTTTTAACTGTTGGTTCAAGAAAAACGCAAAATGAAGATGTCATCTTTGGCTGTGTGAAACTGTGATTTTTTAAAAACTCTTTTCTTACTTTTGGTGGTTTGAACTAACTTAACTGATTATTAGGTAAATAAATAAATAACCTGCTTGACTAATTTTTTATTACAATTGTTTTCATTGGTACATTTTCAGGGTTGAATACATGTACTACTGCTTAAAGCAAAGTTTATTTATTAATGGACCATTCAGACTCAAGGCAATTCAAAGTGCTTTTCAGAGGAACAGAAATACATTAAAAATAAGACATTAACAAAATATTAAAATTGCATTTAAAATAAAATAAAAACAGAAACAAAAGAAAAGCAAGCAAATAAATAGTTTTTAAAAAGTAATAGCTCCACAGTGTTATGCACAGAACTCCCTGTAAAACCACAACTCATCAATTTTCACGTGATTCCAGCATTGTAAGATAATGTTGTGTTATAGGAAACATCTCTCAGACTCATTCACTGCCAGCAGTGTGACTCATCTCTGTTAAAGAGTGCGTCTTTTCTCTGTTGTGACTGCTCTGGGCTCTCACTGCTCTCGCACGCTGGCGGTCATACACAAGCAGTCCATCTCACCACGGCTCAGTAACTGTTTGAGAGGTCAATGCGGAGATAGAGAAGACTTATGGCTTTTGCATGTGCTCTGACATTACTGTTTAGGCTGAAGTCTGTGTGCGTGTGTCATCTTTTGACAAACAGGTCAGTGAACACAGAGGGCCCTTGTTGAGTTTGGCCCCCCAGAATATCAGATAGCACATTAACTCATGACATCCCCTCGGTGGTTTAAGTTGGATTTAACACTCCTTACGCCTGAGTGACCCATATGGAAGTCAACTTTCTGGATTTGAATTGCTTCCGTACATGATCTACTTGCATCAATAAGAGCTAAGTTTCAAGTGAACATGAGTCATGTGTGCCAATCCTCTTGGACCTCCACTATGTTTTTTCTGCCTTAAAAAAATATGGGTCTGAAGTAGTTTTATAAGTGGCTGTGACGCTGATGGCAAGACTTAATTTTTGTCTGGAGCAGAAGAGGAAAAACACACATGCGGGGGCTTTTCAAGAAAGTATCCAGTTTCCTCTTCATCTAACAGACAGCGCTGTGCAGGTCTACTGCTCAGCAGAGTCACAGATTGGGATCTGTCTTTGTGGCATTAAGACCATCAAGGGGCTCGTGGAGGGGAGACGTGAGGCAAATCGAGCTATTTTTCTCCTCTTTGGAAGCAAAAATCAGAGCATGCCAAAGGTCCCAGGAGTCTGGAGCCATGTGCTGAAGTGAATTTCAGGCAAAGAACGTCCTGCTCCACTTGGGCCTTTGTGGGAGTCTGGGTACATGGCTTCCATTTAAGTGTGTGTGTGTGTGTGTGTGTGTGTGTGTGTGTGTGGGGGGGGGGGGGGGGGGGGGGGGGGGGGGTTCAGGTCTGTCGGAAAGGGAAAAGAAGGCCAAGCAGAATGGCCAGGAAAAGGGAGGGTTGGAACAATTATGTAAGCTCACAAAGATTGTTTAACCTGCTGAAGATGCAGGAAAAAGGTGTATCCCCCTCTGACTGCCAGAAACATCCACTGCTTCACACTATGAAAACAACAAACTCTCCAATGGACCGTAGTTTTACATGCAACTCTGATATTTAACACACACACGTACAGATTAAAGTTTTATTCAGCAGATGATGCAAATGTCTTGGAGAAAAGTTCACCCGTCTAATTATCACTCTGCAAATCCCCATCTGTTTTTTGTTTTTTTTTAGTTTTCTGAATTCGCAAGATGTAAGTAAAATGATGTGATGATTAATGCTTTCCAACCTATTTTGCACCAACCTATGCTAGAGATTGAACTTAGTCCTTTTCTTTAGATATTCATTTCATTGGGTTTTCAGATCTTAATGCAGCCACACATGACGGTAGCAGAAATATGACATACAGCACAACACAACATATTTTCAGAAATGCATTGTGTATACTAGAGCTGCAACAGTTATGTGGATCGATTAGTCAATCAAGTCAAAATAAACAAATAGTCAACATGGAAAATAATCTGCAACTATTTCAATGAGTAAGTACATTTTCAAACAAAAATGGCCAAAATTTGATGGTTCCAGTCCAACTAGTTTTGTGTTCCTGGGTGTTGCATGCATGCAGTGGGTACCAGTAGGTCATAAAAAATCTATCTAACTTCAATCTACCTTTCACTTTTTATGTCTCCCTCTTGCTTCGGTGATAATGGCACCACATGTCTTCAGTTTCAAATTAAAAGCCCTCTGCAGATTCGTATAATTGTAACTTCATGACATTACAGCCGCTGCACAATGTTCATAGGGGAAACTCTGCTCTTTTCCTTGACGACCGGCTTGACACCAATTTCAAGCGAGCAACAAGCAAAATTGCAGTCAGGTATCTTCCTTGTAGCCTCCTACATCACATCACAGTTGTGTGGAGTGGTATATCCCATAGTGACTTTTCAGGTTACATTTTCATTGTTGTAAGGCTTTAGTTTTAGTAATTGACCTTCCTAGTGTCTTACTAAGGACAAGTTCGCGAAGCACACAAGTTAAACCTCAGAGGCTGTGAGTAATATATTCCTCATAGTTGTAAAGGGGTATTAAAGAAAAACATAAGAAAAATGCTTATTATTTACAAAAATGAAAGAAAATCAATGAATAGATAAGAAACAGCTGTCACAGTGTCACAAGCACATGACAACATAAATGTGACAACCCCCCCACGCCAAAGAAGTCAAATATCCAACCTACACTGGCAACTCAGAGTCAGCTTAGATTTTTTAAAATTTTTTTTTATCCTGATTCAGATCTGATTCAGGCCTACAAAACTTTTTATCTAGTGCACTTTTGTATTCAGCTCTGTAGTCCACTCCAGTGTGTGCCTGCGTAGAGCATGTGTGCAGCCCCCAGCCCTCTCGTCTCCCCCCCTGGGGCTCAGGGCACTGCCACTCCAATGCCAACCCAGCTTTTAAAGAGGGATTTGTAACACTCAGTGACTCACTTAGGGGTCAATGTGTCAGTAAACTGCTACAGCACGTTCTCAGTCTTTGCCTCAGCCCATCATCTCACTCCCTTTTCTCTGTTAGATGCTGCTGCATCATGCAAAATTTATTCTTCTTTCATAGAGACAGAGGATGAGCTGTGACTGCGGTGCTGGTGCTGAGAGGAAGGCTGAGGTAGTTGCAGTCGCGTAGCCCCCCCCCACGTTCCTCATCATCGGCTCCATGCTATCCAGAATGGCAGAAGTGCTCTGTTTGTCACTGAGAAATGCTACAAAGTGCACAGCAGGATGACCACATGACACACAAACTCTTGAACAACCTGTCATTGTGTGTACACATGTGTATGTGTGTGTGTATGTGCTTGTGACGGTGTGTTTGCACTGTAAGTTGGTTTGTATATGTCTAGGAGAGAGAGATGGAGATGAAGACATGCAGCAGTGGCACAGATTTGAAGAGAGACTGATAGGGAGGCGGATGCGGCAGTCGCACACTGTGTAGAGTCAGATGCTTAAAGTAGGTTAGTGGTGCAAGGCTCAGCCCAGCTGTGCATACCTCATGCTTCTCTACTTCCACTCTTTCGCTTGTGGAGGCGTGTGTGTGTATATAAATGTGCGTTGATGTGCACACGTGACTGTGAGTGTATGTATCTCTTTATATGGTGTGCATGCAGACTCACACAGAGGATTAGTGTGGGCTGCAAACCCCCTTCATGCGTAGACAAATGGAGGAGATCAAGTGGGGAGGGATATGGATGGCAGTTACTAGATTATAGGTCAGGGGCTTAGGCCGCTTGCTGTCACATCCCCACTGAAGTGCTGGACAACACACATACACAAACACACACACATACAGTATATACTGTATAAACAGGATTCAACCATGACAAAAAAGGCAGCCCTGGAAAAAAGGAGAAAAAGAACGGAAAAAGAGAGATGCCTTCCCTTGTGTTTTCTATTCCTGACACAGTCTGTCATGTGATTTGTAGTATAGTGTGTCACCAGGATTTTCTGCTCCTCACTCCTCATTTTTAGATTCTTTTCCTTTGCCCTGACCCTTGAATTGTTCAATTGTTTTCAGAGATGTATTCAGGATGGTTATTGTTGCTTTAGTGTGGGCTGTGAAATATAAAATGAATGGCCTCGACAGAGCAGGTCAGGGCGACAGGATCCAGGATAGACCACAAGGGCATCAATAACTGTGTCATTCTACAGGCGCAATGGTGGCTCAGTGCATGGCTATACTTGAGGTGCTTTCCCCCACCCCATACTGTTATAAACACACACACACACACACACACACACACACACACACATGCGCACACACTTTCTCTCCCTGTCCACATCCTCACACCCACAACCTAAAACTCATGGTGCATCAATGTCAGTGCTCCCACAGATGATGATCGGGTATGATTGATAATCCACCGTGTCTTTGACTGGGTCATGACCACTGTAACACACACACACACACACATACACACACACACACACACACACACACACACACAAATGGCTCTGAGGGTTTATCAGAAGGTGAGTGATTTACAGCGGCTCTCGGACACAAGTTCCTTCACACATAGTATTTAATCTCTTAGCTGACCTCTGTCATGTTGGATGTCTGTCATCATCAGCTACCTACATGCATCACAGCTAACCTTAAAAAAAGCTATTTTTATATTTTTGTTATTATCTCTTGATAATGTAATGTAATGTGGCCAGAGGAACATGATGCAAATGCTCTGTCATAAATCTCCTCATAAATGGACTCAGTCAATACCTAAACTGAAGCAATAATGAGTAATTATTGTTTTTCCCCCAGGGAAATGTCAGTCAGTTACATTAAAAACATCAGCAGCTCTCAACTTCTGCAGCTCCCAGGAGATCTGTGGTCGTCATACATCCCTGCAAGCTGTCAGAAGGCCATACATGTGCTTAGTTTCATGGTAAAACACTGGATTTCCAGCTCTCTTGACTGGTGTCTTCTTGGAGGAGGAAACCAACCTGCTAGTTTTCAGTTAGATTATTCTTGATATTCATATGTGTGACGCGGAAAACATTTACATCTACAATTTTCAGGCAATTGTATGTGAAGAGGAAGTGCAGTCCAGCCACATCGTGTCTGCCCAGTCGCTATTTTCATATCTGTTTCACACCAGATTTTCCTCTTGCATGACTCCTGTTCGCTGGCTGTGAGCATAAGTGAAGAATTTCATTTAATTCATAATAAAATAATGAGTAGGCCTACTACCCACTTAAAATCCTCCTGGCAAAGATGCATTTTTACATTTTTATCTTGCATGCATTCATAATGAAGTCACCCTAGTAGCTAAAAGTGAAGGGCAGTGTTGTCTTTGTAGTTTGGTGGTATCTATCTCTAGACCTACCATAACAGATTTTTTGGCCGGGTTGGGGGAGTAGAAACAAGTTGTGAACACAACTTGACATATCATCACCTTTTAAGTTGATATGCCAAACTTTTTAGCAAACAGTTGCTTATTTACACATTCATCAGATGTGGAGCAACATTATTGTTCATTTGGAGTCAGGTTTCTGGTCCATTATTCCCTCTCTTTTAGCTCTGTTTTTGGTATCTACCAACTCCTGTGGGGAATATTTGGCTTTTCAGCTGCTAAATGCTTCACTATGTTCATCAGCTAGATAGTATGTGTATCTGTTTGCTGTTGGGTGCTGAGCAGGTAACTCAGGAGCCGAAAGGAGCTGCATACTCAGGTGATACATTTCTGTTGGTTCATCAATACGAATGACTCCTTTTATGCTGTCACATTGTTCAAAAATATTGATCATAGCACTTCAAGGTGGATAGACATTGCAGTATGTGACTGATTTTTGACCCATGCCAAATTGATCTTGAGCGGGTTAAAACAAATTCTAAAATAATTGGGTATTGACTCAGTATTGATGCAGCGTCATTCATATTTCCATGGGGAAGGTTAATCAACTCTGAGCTGTTCATTTAGCTATATTCAAATGAATCAACCGTGTTACCTAAAAATTGTGTATATACTGCCAATTTGCATAAAAGAAACGTATTTTAAAAGAAACATCATGCTGTCCTCATTCATTTTTTTTCATCATTCCAATGATTAAATGTTTTAAATTAATCTGTCCTCAAAGTCAGTACTACATATGTACTAAATATAGATATACGTAAGCATGATTAACATTTTTTATGGTTTTGTTTTGGCATCTCAAAGCAAAGATTGTGGTCTTGGATATTAAAAAAGTCAGCAGTGACACAAGACAGGACATGTTTGCCTTCATATTACAGGAAAATCATGAGCTTTCCAAAGACAAATTGTGCACATAATCAACACAACTATTCCATTTCATCCGAAACATATTAGGCAAAACCATTAAGTAGAATATAAATAAAATTTTTAGTTCATTCATGGATGAATGAATTTGACTTTAAATGTGATGCTAAGGCCAAATGGGCTGCGTTGCGTAATCAAGGTTATCCTAGCTGATTTTAACTGACTTTCATGTACTTCTGTATGAAAAACAGGAATCTGTTGCAGATGATGCAAGAGCCAGAACTCATGTTTACTTCTAATAAACTAGTGAGATTTAAGATAAGAGGCTAAAGAAAGGGCTCCTGTGTGCAGACACTCATAATCTGGAAAACCCCTTTACACAGAACCTGGGAAAGAGTGGTGGTCTGACCTGAACCACCCACATATTTTGTGTAATAAAGAAATCCTGGCTCAGGTTTTAAGTCTGTCATGAACTCTTTTTCCCTATCTCCTCCTCCTCATCCGCCTCTTCTCCTTCCTGCTGTCTTGGAACAACAAAAGTAGAAGTGGAGCCCTACTTGGCCGCTGGAGCGTCTCCTCATTGTCCTGCCTCCTTCTCTGTCTCTCTGTCTATCATGTATTTCTGCACTACTCTTTTCCAGATTTAAGGCCTGAGCCCAATATAAACAGCCTGTGCTGCAGCCTCCTCTTTAGTGTTTGTCTTTCAGTCACGTGCAAGTTCTGCTTGTCTGCTCAGACCCTCCAGATCAGACCGTGGGCTGAAGAGACACTACTATTTCCGGAGTAAAAGAAGACGGTAGTGGCTCTGCTAAAAGTTTCTGGAGGCCTGCCATGTACTACAAACTACACAACTTCACAGCTGAGTAGACTGGTTTACTCCCAACCAGATGTATTTTTTAACTTAGGGCTGCAGTTCAAAAGGCATGCGGTTAATATGGGTCTATGTAATATAAAAAAGCAATTTGAAGAAGTGAACACAATTATAAAGCTTTGTTTTTGAACCTTTTTGGTTTGTGACCCTTAGAAAAAATCCATTGCCTCCTTATGACTTGTCACAGTTTGCATACGTGAACTGTTTATCCAAAGAGGTTTTACACACCTGTCCTTTATTTCACAAGAAAAAAGCAAAGATTATTGAAACTTGACTTAAGCTGCATCTCAAATCCTTACTACAAATTAATTCTATATAATATGTGCTATATAGTGCTGTATATTTACTAAATATAAACATACTTAACCACTTTATACTGACAGGAAAATGATGTCATCCAATCAAGGATGTCAGTCAAACTGTGACTTTGCAAATTCAAACTTACACTTCACAAACAAATAACCTTTTTTGGTTTTCTAATATGTTTCCTGGACTTTTCCACCACCACCAACAATTTATAATGACTTTAGTCCAGCTGTAAGTAGCTTCTCCCTTTCCTTTGTGCATTGCACTGTGGGGAAAAAAGTGTGCATAAACGGTAAACTTAAATATCAGCAATATTTTGTATGGATTCTGCTTGGTTTGTGTATGCTTTACTTCTTCCCTTTTTCACTGTGAACACACCGTTTGGTTTTGAGACACGCCATAAGAGTCTAAATGCTAACAGCAGCATGCTGATATAGTCACAATAACAGTGCTAACATGTGGATGTTTAGATGATGTTGACGTTTTTTATCATTTTACCATTCTAACATTTACATAACATTTACTAATTACCAGTAAACACAAGATATGGCTAAGGATGATGGGAATGTCATTAGTTTTGCAGGTATTCAGTCATAAATCAAAGCCACAGAGAAATTGAAATTGTGATCTGATTCTGTCGCTTAAGGAAAAGTAAGCACATCACCGAAGTTATTACAGTTCATCCTCAAGGAGACATGGATGTGTGTACCAAATATTCAGGGCAATCTATTAAAAAGTTGTTAAGATATTTCAGTTGGGACAAAAGTGATGGTCCATCAATAGAGCTACGCTACCATTGTAGCCAAAAATAAGACCAATGCTGTGTAGAAGAAATGTATTTTTTTCTTCCTCTGTATATTACTAATCATCTCCCCTGAGATTTATCTCACAGAGTGACTCCCAACTTCCAGTTTGGGAACCAAGTTTTATTGTGATTTTCTCAGACTCACTATCCACTATTAGGTTTCTAAGAGGAATTTCATAGGGTTGTAAACTGTGTTATCCAGTATTATCAGGCAGTCCAGTGATTAGTTGTGCATGCTGTGACATTGTGTGGAGACTGCTGATATTAGCATTGCTGTTATGTCAACAGATATGACTGTACGCCCAGCAACATAAAATTCTTCAGGGTTTAGTAAGGCCACACACATGCAGACTTCTTGAATTTTGAGTGGGTGTTATTGTGTAACAGTTGAATCCTTGGTCAATTAAGAAAGGTCTTGTCTAGACAGAGTCCGAGATTATAAAGAACATTACGTGCAACAACACTGAGAGGCAAAACAAAGCTTTACCATCACTATCATCCTACAGATCACATGGGCTAAATGGCAGTCTGTCAAGATCATCATCTTCCTTTCAAATTTCATTGTTCTCTGTTTGGGAAAAAAAAAGTCTGAGCAGGATGGAGACTGTGCAATAAGATAAGGAAAGGTCTCAGTTTTTGCAGTCGACAGATGGCAGACAGACAGATGGTCGGATCATTTATCAGTCGCAAAACATGTGAAACTGTGTAAGAAATCAGTTTCAGAGAAAAATTCATTTACAAGGAATAATCAGTATTTTGTTGTACTGGAAATAACACGTGAGGTGAGCTCAACAAACATAATGAAAGGCCATCTCCACTCAGAGTCATGCTTGTAACTGAGCAAAAAAAAACAAACCAAAAAACAAGGGATCCTGCTGCCAAAACCACTCAACTAATTTGTCTGACATATTACATATGATGGCCCAAAAATAAACCAATCAGAGGCTGTGTTTCAAATCCAGAGGGAAGAGGAAATGTTTCTTTAAGAGTGAAATTTGGCAAACACAGTACTTGTTCATGAATTAGAGACTGTGACTAGTGGGTTCTGTGAGGAGACTGTCTTGCTTCAAGGGATTGTGTTGTAGAGACTTTGAACCTTTGAAGATTCAAACGGCCGTGTTTGATGTAACCTCTGATTTTTGTTGTAATTTTCATAAAGGGGACGCTGTGCATGTCTCTTCTGAGATGAGAGCTAACAACAAGTGACTGCGGCAGACTTGGAAGATGTTCAGTAATTTCTTTGAGGTGAACAAACAGTTGAAAGAGGGTAATTTATTTGCATTTGACAGGGCCTTCTGGGACACAGGCTGATAAAAGTTTACATAGTCTAAAAAAAATACTCAAATACAAACATGAAAACTTCAAGTATTTTAACACATTCATCAAGATGAAGGTATTTCTTTTTCATGTATCGGATGACAACAGCATGGTTTCACATCAGATGTGTTTACAAAGCTGAAAGACTTTTCAGGACGGACCAGTTTTACACCTTCCTTCAAAGACACGTACGAAGTTGTTGTCTACATCTCCAGCTTATGCCTAAACTTTTAAGCTTCTATTGTTGTTTTTAGCAACACCAGCAACATGGCTCAAGGCAATTCTACTGGCTTTGGTGATTCTGTGCTGTTCCACTTATCCTGTGAAATATCTCAGCCTCTACTGGATGGATCTGCAATTTATCCTAACGACTTCAATGACTTTACCTTTGGTGTCACCACGAGATTTACACTTGCGGTTTATCAGGAAAATTTATCCTCAACTGCAGGATAGATTTCTTAAACTCCTAAATTGATCAGTACAGCATTGTCAGTGTGAGTATGCTAACATCATGATGTTTAGATGTGATGTTTGTTCTTTGTGCAGCCTCAGAGAGCTGCTAGCTGGCCCGTAGACTCTCAGACTTGTTTTACTGATCTTTGTTTCCCTCTAATCACCATTTTTCATTGATAGTGGAGCAAACAAGCTCAACTGAGCTTTGTAAAAGCAAAGCAGAAAAGCATCCAAGAGTTTAATTTTGGAGTGATCTGAAATGTTTGCTTTGGCTGGAAGTGGTCTTGACAAAATAAATTTGTTTTTTTTTTTATGAAGGTTTGAAATCAGTATGATTAAAGTCGGTATGACGAGGCAAATAAGAGACCACCCAAATCTTGTGTAGTCTTTAAAGATAGTGACCATTATAAATAATCGGGTTTTGGCCCAACTACTTCTTTGCATTAGAGCAGAAACAGCAACATCTCTAACTTGTACTCCACATATGTAGTTTGATGTAATTTATTAGAGGATATCCCTGAGTTACTACTTTAATTAGAAGGGCACTTAGAGAGCACAAACCTCCACCAAAGCCAATGTTAAACATACACCTTCAGGAAAAAAAAATGCAAATTTATAGTAAATCATCTGGATCTACCCCAAAATTTAAGGGGTTCTTCCCTGGCCCACACCATATCCCTCCAACAAGTTTAGTGCAAATCAGTTCAGCAGTTTTAGTGTAATTCTGCTGACAAATAAAGAGGCATGGGTGAAAACCTCTTTGGTGGAGGTAATAAAGACTGTAAAAGGACACATTCATAGATGCAAATCTAATGTTTGCAATATTGAGGAAGAAACCACAGATGGTTTTTTTTTTGTAAAAGTGACTTGAGCGAAGTGGACAATAACATAAGCTTTATGGACTTGAGTAGCTGCTACTCCAGCCTCATAAAAGTTGTAGCTGATGCTCTTAAGGTGAGTGGACTGTTTTTAAAATGAGTGCGCTCTGCTACACCGTCAGCGCTGCTGATCTGATGTGAAATACAGGCCAAAACCCCATCATCACTGTAGCACATATCCGCATGGTGTCTCGAAGCCAAGATGTGCCTTTTGATAGTCTTTTGATTCCTTAATTAGGAGGGTTAGTGTTTGAGTTAAGTGTTCTCCAGGTGAAATGTGGAAAGTAGATGATGTCTCTGTGAAAGACAGCTAGCTGAAGCAGAGGAGCAGAGCGTCATTGTTAGAAGAAAATGGAGAGAATGGAACAAAAAGAAACAATGAGACCAGAGGAAGAGCATAGAGAGCTGGTTGGACTAGACTGGGCGGTTGCAGTAGGAGGAATGTGGGCTATTTCCATACCTCTACTGTCATCTGTCAAGAGGTAGGAACTGTTAAAGAGGCTGTGTGTGTGTGTGTGTGCGTGTGTGTGTGTGTGCGTGTTGCTGTGTATCTTTGTATGCTTGAGAGCCGTGAGTAGGAGTAACACTGTGGGGAAAAACAATTACTACACACCTACCAGCCACAATTGCACCTTACATGAGCGGGATACAGGCTGATAAAAACACTGTGACTGTGAAGCTGTTACAGCAGGCAGCTACAGCACTGACACTTACAGCACGGACTATCATAAGGACACAATACGGACACCTCTGCCAGTGGCATGTCAGTCATCATGGGAACTGGAGAGAGGAAAAGGAAATGTGGTATGTATTTTATTCAGGAAATGGGGTCTATTTTATGAAAGGATTGTGTTGGATCGGATGTAGGTGTCTTATTTTTACCTACAGTACATCACGGTGTTGTCTGGACAGGGTTTATACAATGAGGTGAATGTAAAAATGAGACCTTTAGGGCTTTATTTGTCAGTTTGTAACTGACTCTGACACACTTATGTGGTTTCTTGCATCACTCTTAACTCAGCTGGGTTGCACATATTTGCAGCAGCCTCACCACAATGTAGTGTTGGCTGTGTTGTGAACTTGCATGAGTGCTCCCTAATCAGCCTGTGTATGGGAATGGCCTCAACCTGTTTATGTGGTTGCCATTGTTACAGGAAGACCAGCCCTGCAGTACTAATCACAGCAGATATTCCCCTCCATTGTCCCACTACAAGCCTGGTGAACGTCAGGCTGTGTTTCACTGGCTCTGTTTTGCTGAAGTTTTTAGCAAGTAGTAAAGAAATGTGCTTGACTTTCATTCAATTGGTCAATAGTTAAAATGGTAACTGGTGGTTTTTTTGCAAGTTTAAGCTAAAAGTTTTCTTGCCAAGATTAACATAAAAGGTACACTACAAGTTTTTAGATGCATTCGTTTAGACTCATTGTATTTGATAATGTTGATTTGACCGCATTTCTGTGTGGTATAAATATTGATTTGTCAAAGTTGTATCACTGTGGTTTAATACCAGATATCCCATGTTGTAGTGTTTGCCTGCTGTTTTGTTTTTTCTGGTTTTCAGATGGCATTGTATGAGTTAAACCTGATTTTAAAGCCAAATTGGTTGTTTGCAACTATTTTTAGAATCGGCAGTGTCTCAATTCATCTCCATCCATACTTACATTTCTTATTTTGAGTGCATAAATGTGTTCACACTCACAATTCTGGCAACTCGCTGCACACTGTAAGTACTCGGATGGCGTACTCATGACAGCAAAAAAGTTGAGTGTGAGACCTTGGACACATCTCGCCCTCAATAGTCGCTAAGTATTTTGTGAAAATCATGGCCAAGGAAACTGCAGCTGTTCCAGTGGTTGCAACGGTGAACAATGGACCATACCAATTTAAGTTGTACATTTCTATACAAAGTCTTTTACCACTATACTGTTGTCAGTTAGAAGCCAGCAGTATATTTATTGAGTTAATTAAGCAGTCTATGATGATTTGGTATCAGGCCTTGTTCAGACAACACTTCCCAGTCTGATGGGTTTCATGCAGTATCTCGTGCTAGTTCCAAGCTGACTGTTCAGTAAACATCACCCAATAAAATAGGGAAATCAGTATGCAAGTCCATCTTCTTTGCTGCCCTTGGTGCCAAGGATACTGGAAGGGCGTGACTATCAAGGGCGTTTAATCATTTAACTTTGTGATCTGCCTATAAAGGCCACTCAGTCTCATGAATCAGATCCCAATCTGCCCTGAATCGCCACAAGCATCAGACAGTTAACTGTGTCAGGACTGAGGTCTTCCTGACCAGATGCCCATACTAATTCGAATGATGAACAGGACACTGATGTATTATTCAAAGCCTTGAGTAGTTTTCGACTATCAGTTGGTCGGATATATGTGTAAGTGCAGCTCAAGCAGCAACTCTAGCTTTAATTAATATTACCAAATATGAAATATTTGTTGGTGTCAGTACAGCACACATGTGAGCGATACTTACACATACAGCCTACTATGCTTTTTTTTTTTTTTTTTTACAGTAACCCAGGCAAGGATCACTGGCTTCAACAAAGAACTTCATTGTGATTATATAAGTGTATCACTGGTATTAATAATGTGCTTGTGATCTTCGTTTCCCTTTTTATGACCCCTATGACTGTCTAGAGCAGGGCAAGTCATAAGTTACATTTATAAAGTCATGAGATTTTACAGTTAATGATGAATAATGATACTGACTGTGACCACATCTGACAATACTGTTGGGGTCATTGGGGTCATACTATAAGATGAAGAGTGATTTGATGAAGTTCCTCTAGTTTGTGAAAATGTGTCACATTTCAGATGCACGTTTTAATAGGGAAGAAAGAAAATTAATATCATATAATTGGCATTTTTTCCATCACATCCAAGATGTGGTCAGATCTCTGGAATCTGATGTGGCACAAGTAGTTTCCCACACAAAAGCATGGTACATTAACAGAAGTTGTTTATCTTAATAGTGTTTTGTAGGTGGCTGTTCCCTCCTCTTCCATTCCCTCCTTGAAATATTAAAAACTGATGCCCTTGCCGATTTGCCAAAAATAGGTCTTGTTTTGCAGGCACATCAGCAATAACCCTGGCAACAAATGTCCTGCATTTCCTGTGGCTGCTTCACAATAAAAGTCACTCTTTGGTTAATTAGTTAAACACGTCTTTGAATGAGTGTCTTTGAATGCATCACCAGTGAGAGCTTTCAAGTTGGCATTCACAGCTGGACTCAAATGCAGCAATTAAGGATAAAAAATTTTAAGACGGTCACCAAAGTGCGTTGTTACATAAACTCGGTCAGTGTCTTACTCAGTTCAATGGGCCACACTTGGATGACAAACTCTCTCTCAGAATACACTCAATAAATGCTGCCATGTTCTTGCTGCCTTAGTGGCAAATTGATCCTGTTGGACTTGGTTCATGGCCTCTGTGACCTGGTCCCTGACCCCCGAAGATGGTGTTGACCCGACTTGTTACAGTTCTCCAGGAGTGGAGAGCTAAAATTGATTGTGTGATTTGAAAGAGGAAGGCATAAACTCATCGGCCTCTTTGGAAAAAGTGTCTGTCTGAGAAAAGTCCATGCATGCTTGAAGACCAATGGGGGAAAAGGCTGTTATGATGATGTATTGATTATAACTGCAGCCTCCTAAGTCATCATATGAAAAGGTTGAGTGATTTTGCATTGGTAATTTCTGTGGCTGTGCCTGGGGTTAAGCTTGTCATGTTTGTAAATAACCTAATATGGATTTTTTTTTCAGGAAGGTTGCTCTCTATGATAATACACATAAACATACTCTCACAGATTCCTAGACTATCATGCATAATGCATCAGAAGTCCAGTCTCGGCTGTACGGTAGTAGTTGCCCTCACAATGATATCAGATTACTCTGCGTTTTCCACATTGCTACAAAACATACACAGTGGGGGAATTGTTACCCAAAACAGATTTTGTCTGCTCAGACAATTTATCCCATTCTCCGGTCCAGTCGAGCTTTCTCAGCCAGAGTAGGAGGGATGGAGAAGTGTTTTGCGCATTACAGACGTAGGTTGCCTGCAGGGTCTCTTTGCTCCACAATTACTGCTTTATGAGGCTGCTTAACTGAAGCCAAGAAAAGAGAGCAACAGCGGCAGAGAGTGTGAAGATGTCTGGTGGGCTGGTATCTGCTCCTACATCACTCTTGAGTCTTTTCCTTTCTTTGCTATTTGGCATTGAGTTCATCCCTTTGTGTCCTTGTTTCTCTGACACACTCTTTCAAACTTTTTTTTCCTTTTTATCCTCTTCAACTTCACAGACCCTTCACCAAGGGTCCATTATTACAAACTCATGCAGTGATAACAGCAAGACATTTTTTTCAAACATAATTTTTTTGGATAGGACAGTATAAAGGTTGACAGGAAACAAGGGAAGAAAGAGTGGGCTATGACGCACAACACAGGAGACGTGCTCCCGAACCATTAAGGGGCCAGTATGCTCCATCTGAAGTGCCTGTCCCATGGTTGGATGGCTTCAGAGAACCCCTCCCCAATACTTTTCTCATGTCAAAATGGGGGGCTCCTGTGTCTGACACTTTCTGTAACTTTCCAAAAACCACAAGCCGACAATGATGCCTGCATCCCACCAGCTCCCGTGTTTCATTTGTTGCCCCAGTGTGGCCCTTTCTTGAGAGTTTGTTTTGTCACCTACAGTTTCCAAGGTTCAACATAAACCTTTAAATTATTTTTTGCATCTTTCCCCAGAATTATAATGTATGTTTCTAGAAATTAATTACATACAAATCCAAAGTAGGAAAAGATGATTAAATCTTTCCAAATGTAATGTCCAGTTTCACTGTGAAGCCGATGACACACAGTTCTACCAGTGGCCAGTCCAACAAATCTGCGGTCATTGCACTTGGTCCCCCTGCAAAAAGAACTCAAATCATGGAAAATCTAGGTCAGCTAACATCCTATGTTAAGTCCGCAGGCAAAAATCTTGGTTTAATCTTTGATCAGGACCTGTGTTTTGAACCCAAGGTAAAGGAGGTTGTGCAGTCATATTTTTATCATTTCAGAAATATAGCCACTGTTGAGTCTTTAATTTCAGCCACAGATCTGGAGAAACTCATCAATGCTTTTATTTCCCTCCACCTTGACTACTGTAACTCCCTGTATACCTGTCTCAGTCAGAAATCAGTTCACCACCTTCAGTCGTTCAAAATGCTGCAGTGAAATGTGTTCATATAATGGCCGCCCAATTAATTTAAGGATTGATTTAAAATTATTTTAATTACTTTTAAGGCCAGACTTGGGCTTGCCCCTCCCTATAATTTCTGAGCTTTTGTTCCCCTATAAGCCAGGAAGCGGTGTGAGATCATCTGTTAATGCATTGCTGACCATTTCAAGGTCTAGGTTTAAAACTGAAAGGGACAGGGCCCTTGCTGTCAGGGCCCTTAAACTTTGGAACAAGCTGCCAGAGGTGATCAGACTCACAGTCAGCCATTCATTTTATGTCATTTCCTAAGACACATTTTATATAATAAGAATTTTTTTTTATTGTGTGATGTCTATTAAATTTCATTTATATTTTACTTTGATTTGTTTGTATGTTTTATATTGACTGTTGTGAAGCACATCAAGTACAAATCAAGTCTTATAAAGTCTTATATAAATATATATATATAAAGTTATTTTAAAAAGTCATTCTAAGCTCCATATATTTAGATATATTTCATATATACTCCTTTCTCTGTGTTTTTATTTCTTCTTTTGTTTAGTCTTGCAGAAGTTTGTTGCTCATCTCTCTCTCACACAGTTAAAAAAAACATCTACACCCATCTGGATCCCTGCTCTTTTGACTGGCTGCTTGTCTGTGATAACATGAGCTCTGTGCCCTCAGAATGTAATAACCTAATGGTCCATGGTGCCTCTGTCACTTTGTCTTACAGAGCAAGACGGGGGACAGGGATTGATTCAGAGTGTGTGTGAGAGAGATACAGCAGATAGATAAAGAGGAGAGGAAATAACTTTACTTTTCTGTTTCCGTTATTTACAGTCAGGGAGAGAAAAAAAAAAAAGTCTGAATTGCAAAGCTGCTTAGTGGTACGATTCAGTTGGGGGATTTGAATCTGCTCTCACCCCCACTTCAAGCACTGGGGTGGAGGCGGACAAAGAGAGAGATAGAGGGGGAGTGTGTTCATGTGTATGTGTGTGAGAGAGCGCGTAGGAGAAGCACAATCTGGTATAGCTCCATGTGAAAATGACCTACTTCCTGTCAGCTTGCTCTCAAATGGATTGCCGTTTTCTGATGTGTGGAGGAAAGAGGGGGAGGTCCTCTGAGGGGTCTGGGGGAGAGCTTGACGTGGCATGGGTAAATGAAGGATAAGTAGGTGGCTCTGGGGACCCTCAGTGTAGAATAAAATAAATGTCATGTGTGTGAAGTGTAAATTCAGTATGCACACAGTGTATACACATGCTGTGTATACCGTGTACTCACCTGTGCATACAGTGTCTGTCAGCTCATGCAGTAAAACATGCATGCTGCGTGATGTGCAGCTCTCTCTCTGCAGTGTTAATTACCCCAAATGAGGCCTCGACAAGAGTGGAGTATCAGAAAGCCAATATTTGAGGGGGCTGGCCTCGCCAGATGCTCAGTGGTCTCTCTGTGTGTGTTTATGTGTCAAACACACAGGATGTTCTTTATGGAAGTCATCTGTTTTCAAGAGGGAAGTTTTTGTGGTTTTAATTTGGTTTGAGGGAAAATTCTCATGAGAATCTTCTTCCTCATATGTGGCTTTTGTGTTCTAACACCTGCTGTATGTTCTGTGCACATTACGCTGTATACACTCAGTGGCCACTTTATCAGGTACACCTGCACAATTTAATGCAATTCAGTACAGCTGTTCTGCCGTAAAATCTATTGTCATAAAGTTGTTCATTCACTTGCAAACAGTCCAATATAATGTAGTCCAGTACAACACTAGCTACAAATATGATATTAATAATGGATATATAATTATATATAATATAATAATAAATGAATACATTTCCATCAATGTCACTGAAAAGTGAATGTTATGGGCCATGTAAAGATAGGTGTTAAGGCAGTGCTGATGTATTGCACTTTTCTATTACTTCGCTGATAAACTACACAAGACATAAAACAAACTGAAAACAAATAAAGACAGAAGATAAAAATCCCTCCTTATCTGACATAAAGGAAAGGAGTCATTTATAGTGATGAACACAGAATTATCGCCTCAATTGCACCTCCCCTCAGCTTTATGGAGCTTAGCTGTCTCATTCGTAAATTTTCTGTTTTGGTTTACTTTCACCCCTCTTGGTGTTGAAAACAGCCACATAAACTCATTGAACACTACCTGCTCACTATCAAACACCAGACAGACACAGTCTAGCTGGTGAACATAATGGAGTATTTAGCAGCTAAAAAGCCAGATTTCCCTCAGGAGTTGGTAGAGGCCAAAACAGAACTAAAAGAGAGTGAATCCATTTGCCAGGTTGTCCCCAAGATGTCAATAAAAAACATAGAACTTTCACTTCTTCCACAACTTCAGTCTAAATTTCATAATTTTCTGCCTTTGCCCTGTGTTTTTCTGGCATCCTTTTTATTTTGTAAGCATGGACATTCAACTATATCCTCCCCAGTGGTGTGTACGCTGCCTTGTTTGACAGGTCAAATCAGATATGCACAGCTTGTAGAATGAAAGGCCACAAATATGGCCCTTCTCTTTGTAATGCACTGTATTTAATCCTAGGTTTCAAAATGAAATGGCACTTCTGTCTGTCAGTCTATTAATTTAGGTCATGAATAATGTCTTTAGGTTGGATTCATTAAACAGGTATGCACTGTCAAGCTTAATCCCTGTGACTCTGACTGGCTGGTCGGAAGGTGAATTAATTTAATCCATCCTCACAACCCTGCCCCTCTTTCTCTTTCTCTCTCTCTCGCTCTCTCACACATGCTCTTTCATTTTGCCTTCTCTCTGTATTTTCCAGTACCTGAGGACCTGTCTTTGGAGGAAAGAGATGAGCTGTCGAACATACGACGCAGGAAAAAAGAGCTTCTGGATGATATTGAAGTGAGTGCGATCCATGAATTATGTTTTATTTGTTTCAGTGGTGGAAAGTTATGGTAAAAAGGGCTGGTCAGTATTATCAAATTGTTCTAAATTAGTTATTCTGGGCAAACTGTCAATCAATATAAGTTAATAAAGATTTTGCATGTTTTTTGCAAGACTCATTTGTTGTAATACTGAACAATTACATATTTGCATTGGACATTAGCTTGATTAATGTATTTGATTTGTGATTTCTTTTGCAAAAACCTGCCATATTATAATATGTCCAAATGACTCCCATCAGAGTCTTCCTGTTGCCTCCCAACTGTCTACCGTCTAATGAAGGCAGAAATGGCCATGAGGACAATCCTATTGTATTGATGTTAACAGCCCTACTGTAACTGGAATCATCAGGATGCTCTTTTCTATTAAATGTTATGTAACCATCAAATTAGACAGTAGTTATTTGTTACTTCAGAGGTGCAGCTGTATCCATGCTGTCCTCCCCTGTCTGTCTTTTTATTAGCAGTTATAAAACACAATTTTAAGTATATGGAATAAATGACTGACTCGTCTATCTGTTTTTCTCTCTGCAGCGGCTGAAGTTTGAGATCGCAGAGGTAATGACTGAGATCGAGCAGCTAACCTGTGTGGGGGAGAGGTGAGCTTCTTCAGGTTTCACATGTTTCACGTGTGTTGCATGTCTTTTTCTGGAAATAGCTAAATTGTTCAATGTTTTTGCTTATGTCATTCATCATTTAGTTTGTAAAGTGCTGCAAAATAAAATACTTAATGCTGTTTTGCAGACCACATGGTGACATGACTTAAATAATGAATGAAATATCTGATTTTGTGTTGATTAATTTTCTGTCAATTGACGGATCAATGAAGTGACTAACTGTTTCAGGTCTAGTTCATTCTTTATTTTTCCTCCTCAGACGCACAGTTGCTTCTGCCGTGAGCCTCACACCTGTTATTGTGCGTGTACGTTTGTGTGTGCGTGTGTTAATCCTCTTTTGTTTGAGGAGTGACGCGGGACAGCCCCTCGACTAAACATTAGCCAAACAGTCTGTATTCAGAGGCTTTCATTCGATTGGTTGATGAGGTGGAGTGAGGCCTGTGCTGTGTGTCAGGGTGTGTGTGTGTGTGTGTGTGTGTGTGTGTGTGTGTGTGTTTGTCTCAGGTGCAGCTGGCAAAGGGGCTTGGGCTATTTTGGGCATACAGGAAACATTGGGAGCATGCACAGACATACAAAGCTGGAGATTTCTCTGTGGGTTGCATACAAAATGAGTTTTGAAGAATAACATTGAAGTGGGAAATATTCCTCCAATGGCTGTAGGTTTGGTTAGAATGAAGGGAGTAATGCGGCACACTTGATACAAAATCACATGCAATTATGTTTAAGGTGTTTTTACAGATTAATTCCACTGTACACTCATTACAGAGTAATAAATAAACAAAGTCCTGCCACATCCTGGACGAACCCATCACAAACTGACCCACTGAACAAACACAGCAGCCTGGGGATAACACCACACCCTTAACTGTCATATGATGGATGTTCCTGTGTTTTGTTTTGTTTTTTTTACTGCAGCAAAACCACGCAAAGAAACAAACAGATTGCCATGGGGAGGAAAAAGTTCAACATGGACCCTAAAAAGGTCAGGCCAAAACTGTTGCTGTTGAGTTATGCTGTTATAATTTGATTGGGCTTCTTGAATGAAAATTTTAAATATCTCCCAGCCATTCATCAGGGCAATTAAAACAGACAAAACTAGGTAACTGAAGTGAAAGTGTGTACTCTTTTTTTTTAAACAGGGGATCCAGTTTCTTTTGGAGAATGATCTTCTCCAGAACACCCCAGAGGACATTGCACAGTTCCTCTACAAAGGCGAGGGGCTCAACAAAACAGTCATTGGGGACTACTTAGGAGAACGGTGAGCTCTCCAGTTTTCCCTCTGTTTTCCTTTCACCTTTCTCTTTCCTCTGCGCATCTCTGTCAGATCTGCAATGAATGTGCTCAGACGTGGGAATAAAGCCTCAGGAAATTGGTGGTCTGGATTTATGGAGCAGAGCAGCGATAGGAGACAGTTTCAGTGAAATAACTGAGCGGACATGTGGTTCTTATCGAAAGAAAATCAAGGGGGATGGTACTATTAAAACAACAGGGATTTAATGCTGCCTGGCTTGGCCAACACAGTGACTGTCTGTCACAAACTGGTGCTATGACATGGCCACAGGATTTTAGTCTCCAACTTGACCCCCAAAACATGTGAATCTGTCACTCTACCCTGCAGCGTATTTCCAGATGATTTCAGATCAGTGTCTGTTTTCATTTCGAAAGAGTGTCAGTAAAAAAAAAAAAAACGTGTGACATGTGTCCCTCCTCTCCTTCAGGGATGACTTTAACATCAAGGTCCTCCAGGCATTTGTGGAGCTTCATGAGTTTGCAGACCTCAACCTTGTACAAGCCTTAAGGTGAGTTAAAAACCAAAAACAGCACTGTGCTTAAAAAAACGGCCAGGGGCCGAAGGTGTGGTTGTGTTCCTACAGGTCCTGGTGAGAAGATGTAACACTATCCAGACCGTCCGGTTTGAGTAGAGTAAGCAGAGTTTAAATGCTTATCAGTTATCATAACACAGCTCTGGAAAGTTGTCTTGGCTTCAGTAGTTGTCTGTCTTGACAGTTGCAAGGTAAAGAGTAGAGTAACACTTACCCATGATATTACAGAGTAATCTACCAGAAATTGGCTTGATTTACACATATTTGATTGGCTAACACACTGAGCTGATGGATGACATTGCATTGTGCTGCGTCAAAAATCGATCCAAGTTAAACTCTTTGCAGCAACTCTCTGTATAGACATAAATCAGAGGCTGCATTTTTTTTCATGCAATGCTAACATCAGTCTGAATACAGTTTAGGCCGGAATTTTTGCCTCCCCTAAGATACATGTAAACATCTCTGAGTCTACACTGAGAAGGGTGTTATGGGCAACCACAGGTTACCGAGACTCGTAGAAGAGGACACAGAGGAGGAAGAGGCACACCTAAATCTTAACAATGTGACAAGCAAATCTGCTTGTTAGCTGAGTGTTTTATCTTACTCTCATCTGAAATGGAAAAGAAAAAACTTATTAAAAAAGTTATAAGTTATGCAAAATATCCGTACAAGTATAAAAGAAACAGCCCTGCAAACATCCTAGAACTATACTTGCCCGATGAGTATGTTCCAGCATTTACTCATATCTATGCTGTTTTGTTCTGAGGAGTATCCTGTTAAAGGTAAAATGTTCTTGTTGATGTTAGCACAAATAAACTGCTCAGTGGTGTTTTTTTAATGTTCATAATGTCTAAAAACTCTCTAAGTAAGCTGTCTTCATTTATTCCATTGGAGGCATTTGGTAGGGTTTGTAAGTTACACTGAATATCCATATACTGTTATATACATTTTCATCAGTATTTCACAACATGTCATTATATTTTTTTTCTCTCTTCCTGCTGTTGCAGGCAATTTCTGTGGAGCTTCAGACTTCCTGGCGAAGCCCAGAAGATTGATCGTATGATGGAGGCGTTTGCCTCCAGGTACTGCCAATGCAATCCTGGCGTCTTCCAGTCCACAGGTACTACACAAACACACACACTACACACACACTTAAGCAGATTTATGAGTCAGACTGAGCCAGACAGTCCAGGACAGAAGACATGGGCCAGCCAGACCACCTCAGCCTCAGATCAATGCTTCTGACTGTCTGTCTTCCTTCATTAGACAGCTAGAGATGTACAAATCTTTAGCATGTGGCCGCAGCTCTGGAGAATATGATCACTGTCTGACTACATAGATATCCACTTTCAGAGAATGTGTTTGAGGTTTATTCTCGTATTCTCAGTCGGAACTTGACTGGACCGTCATTCTGTTTTCCGCTGTAGTTTGCAGCTTGCCCACTAATCACACTGTAATCAGTATTCGTGTCTCCAGCCGTGATAATGAAATTGATCACCGGTCAATAGTTGTTAGTGCTGTCTTGGGCAGTCTCACGTTGTCTGCTGCTCCTGTGTGAACTGAGGGAGCTTTGAGGACACAGGTGACAGCTCAGGTCATGAATATTGATGTGGTGCAGTGGAGACACACCCAGACTTAGTTATTGGTCATCTCTCAGAACTGGTCCGCTCAGGGCCGTAAATTACAGCGCAGGGGATGTTGACTGGGGCAGTTAGTGTGTGGATGGATGAGGTGGAGGATGGTTCCCAGGAGTTATGATACAGAGTCACGGTAGTGCTGGATCATGGACGTGTGTGTGTGTGTGTGTCTGTGTGTGTTTATGACTGCAGGAACACTCTGACTTCAGTGCAACATGGCCTCGGAGTGTGACGTGTGTGTGTTCCAGAAAATGGGGCTTTTTGTTGATTAAATTCTGTTTTTTATTAGACAGAGTCCTAAATTTGGTTGTAGGAAAATCTATTGATGGATTGCTATCAAATTAATCACAAAGCAGTGCTGCTGTTATATCAATACCATTATAATGAATGAGTTGAATACCCACCATACATGGCCTATGTTATATCCTTTCACATTTTGGATTTAGTTTGGATTTGAGGAAGAGATCTTAGAATCTTGGTATTATTTTAACAATGATTCATATGTCACTAGGAGATCAATAGTTTTAATCATCTCCTGACAAATCCGTAACCCCCAAGCAAGTAAGAAAATGTCTTTACACACACACACAGATACAGGCCTGTGCTGTATTTTACGTTTCCCAGTTACACTCTTTGTAATCACCTCTACAGACACCTGCTATGTCCTATCATTTGCCATCATTATGCTGAACACCAGCCTGCACAATCCCAACGTCAGAGACAAGCCCCCCGTGGAGCGCTTCATCTCCATGAACAGAGGGATCAATGAGGGGGGAGACCTCCCAGAGGAGCTACTCAGGGTGAGAGCTCTGACTTTATTAGTTTGTTATGTTTGACCAATGTGTCCATTGTAGTCCTGGTTTGAAGCACTGTGTTAGTAAAACATATGTAAATGCAACTTTGACAATTAAAAGTCTAAAGTACGGCTGTTTTTATGATTTAGCACGCAACTATAGGAAGTTTTTCCACTGTGCAGAGGACCTGACTTTGACTCACTAATTAAGTCATTGCAGCTCAGCAGAATGAGATTTGATACTGATGCTAATGATCTTTCATGATCTCTCAAAGAAGAAGCAAAAATCTACCCACATCCTGTAGGCTGACAAAGTGCCCTTGGCTTCATTTAAAAAAAAAAAAAAAAAAATGAAAACAACACCTTATTAAAGACTCTCCCAGCTCCTGGAGTTGTTGAGGTATGAATCATTGTCTGTCACTTTCCGACACAGAAATAGAATCTGTCACTGTCGTGTTTAATGCACCGTTAATCTGAAGACTGGGTTGAATGTTTGGAGATGAAGGGAGTTGTGTTAATGCGAACCAATTTCTTTTCTGTTCAACAATGTTTCCCAACTTTTCTCCCTCTTTCTGCAGAATCTATACGACAGCATCAAGAGCGAACCCTTTAAGATCCCAGAGGATGATGGGAATGACCTGACGCACACGTTCTTCAACCCAGACAGAGAAGGCTGGCTGCTCAAATTAGGTTAGTGTGCATCCCTGCACATTCCCCTGCTGAGGGAATGCAAAAAATCCTGGATGACTTTATTTGGTTGCTCTTGCGTTTTTTTCTCTCTACAACTGTGGCTTTATTCTCACAGTGGAGCGAGAACTTAAATGGCAGGAGGGAGGTTGAGCAACACGGTCACTCATGTTCTCTCACACACATGGTTCTATTTTATAAGTCTCAAAAAACTGTAAAACTTAAGTACATCCTGCAAAAGATAAGTAGCTCTAGATAAAGGATGAAGGGACATGTGTTTAAGGCCTGGCACTAGCAAACAATTTGAATTCATTGTCTGTAGTATGTGCAAGGTACACACATTCTCACTACATGATCTTAAATACGATATTTGTTTATTAATTATTGCATAACCAATTCTGGATTTTTGTGGCCGATATTCACATATGAGAGTTTTTAAAAAATCACATAACATAAATAAACAGACTGAGATAGATACTGAGCAAGACATTTAACAGTTGAAAAGTAAACTTGTCTGTCCTCTGGTTGGCAAACTATGTAACAACATGGCAACCATGTTTCTAAAATTCCTCAAACATATGTTTGGCATTTCTGTAAAGCCAGAGTGAGAAACAGTGTGTGTGTGGTTTTGTGCGTATGCATTGTTTACACATCTGGCCCCAGACTTGTGAAAACCATTAGACTGTATTGTAATGTAGTTTGGGAAGGAACACACACCTTAATCATTTCATCTGTACGTGTTGGTGTGTGTGGGCATGTGTGTGTGCCAGGGATCTGTTGTGTATGCTTTCCCAATGACGTAATACAGTTATTGGTCTTTTTCTACTCCATTCTGCCACATGTTTCTGTTTGTTTACATGTGTTTTTGATTTGGACCTCGCTCCACCGCTCCGCAGTTCACACCACATAAAACACGTTTTTTCCTGCTGCTCCAGCAGTCCTCACATACCAAGGCAGTATCTTCTCACCTTTTTAAGTTCTTTTAATTATTTACTTTGCAGTTTTAGGTTGATTTATAACTGAATATAAAACTGTGTAGTATACTGGATATTGTTTGTCAAAGGTTAAAGATCAAACTCACAGTAGGTGATTAGGTTTATTACTACGTTTACACACACACACACACACACACACAGTTGTGCACACACCTGGCTTTGACCTGCACATTCCTCAAACTCTGTGTAACGTCTCTGTAGTCTCATCAAACTCTGTGAGTACGAATGCAAATAGCCCCATTGTGGCTCACAGACCTAACATGATTACATTTTAGTACGGTTCCTCCCCGGAGCCATTTCCCGCACCAGTTCTCACTATAATATTTCTAATTTGACTCTCTAAAAATAAACCCTGGAGGATGTGAAGACATAAATGCCTTTTTTAGCATATCTCTCTCTATGTTGAGCGGAAATTTGGCCACACTAATTCAATAGCCAGAGTCTATTGAAATATAAGGAAACTCAGAGCTTTTGTAATTATGTGTGGCCCATATAATCTGATGTGAGGCACCACAAAAACAGGAAGGAAATGCTGCAGTAAAAAATATTGTGACCTTAAGGGATGCTTAATATAGAGAGGAACTAATCAGGAGTGTTAGGTCAAAGCACACACACACAAACACATATTTGAGAAATCATCAGAAATTGCTTGTACATGCTTATGTGCACATCTTCATGCCTGGACTCTGCAAGTGTGTGCTTATGCTTGTATATGCATTTAAGTGTGCCTTTCTCATAGCCTTTATGCACACACCATACACGCGTCTCCCACCAGGAGAGCTTCCTCAGTGTCCGCGCTTCACATCTCTGAAGCAAGTGGTGTTTTCCTTCAACACGAGGCTCTGCAGTCACTGCCAGAGGCTGAATTCTGCTTCAAACCAACGTGTTGGACATTTGCGCTCGTGCTGCCTTTGCTTTTTTTGGATGTAGTTTGCACAAGTTAACACGTGAGGTGGTGAACTTGCTCTGGGGTTTGGAGTGTGTGTGTGTGTGTGTGTGTGTGTGTGTGTGTGTGTGCGCATGTGTTTCTTCAGGGGTGCTTTTGGTGCCACGTTAGGTTCATATCAAGAGCTCTTTGCTCCCTTCTCCTGGGAGCCAATGAGGTTTTATCCTGTTGCCTTTAAAAATGAATGGGCACAGTCAGTAATAATTTATCAGCTGTATGAGTCATCATTTAACTAAGCTCAAAGTTAGGGGGGTGGTGGGTGGGGGGTTGGGTGGGGGGTTGGGGTGGGGGTGGGAGGGGGTGGGGGGTGGGGGGGGTGTCATGGTGATTTTAATCACATACTCAGTTTGCTTCAGTTTTCTTCTAACTGGCTCATCTGCATTTTTCCAGAATGTCAAAATAAATTTCTCTTTATCACATTTAAACATTACATCTGCATTTTTCCAGAATGTCAAAATAAATTTCTCTTTATCACATTTAAACATTACATTTAAAGCCCTACACCACACTGGGAGCAATAGAGCGCATTAAACCAAACATGAGGTACAGCCGGACAATAAATAATCTGATGAAATGATCAGATAAAAACACTCAAAGTTCAGAACATGTATTCAGAAATAGTTTATACATTTTTGCTTTTGACTAAATTGCATTACATTTTTTTTAAATCAGAAAAACAATCCAGAACATCTCATGTAGGTTTTTAGAGGAAACTCATAGGGAGAAAAAATATCATAAAATCCTGACAACAAAAGAAACATCAACGCAGTCTAAAGATGCTGATCAGAAAATTCTCAGGAGCTACAAAGCACTAACATACAGCCAGGCTGTATCAGAACAGTATATTCTCATTGACTTTACATGTAGCACTGAAAACCAGAATGACTGTTATAAACTTCAAATCGGACAAACACACTAATCAACCTTTCAATGGCATGTACTTCATTTAACTTTAGGTATTTATGGATGTGTTTAATTGTCACATGGTGGTATCATGTGGTTGATGACAAGCAGCCTTTCTTACTTAGGAAATTGAATTACAGCAGTCAACTGACAAATGTCTAGAATCAATAATGTAAAATGCATGCATGGTCTTTTTCCACTGAGTCATTTCTCCGAAGAAAGGAGTCCTGACTTTGCAGCAAATATTCATATGATATCACTATATAATATTATTATAATTCACATGAGACTAAGAACGCACAGAGGATGTGGGTCAGCGTCATTAATGAGTGTCATATCCCTGCTGTTTTTCCTGATGGGAGACAGTCAGTCTGTCACTGTGGTCTTTGTGTCACTTCCTTTCTCCTCTTTCTCTTCCTGTCAGGGGGCCGAGTGAAAACCTGGAAGAGAAGGTGGTTCATTCTGACAGACAACTGCCTCTACTACTTCGAATATACAACAGTGAGTCTCACACCAAGATGATTGATGGGATTGTAACAAATAACAAATACAAAATACAAACACAAAACAAAATGATGATGTTGATTTTTTTTTTTAATGGTTTTATGTACTTTTTTATTTTCACTTTCCAAAATGAAATGCACATTGCTAACATTTACTTTTTAACTTTGAGTGATTTTAAAGGTACACATTGGTCCTCTTATATATGAAAAGTTGAATTTATCTGTAATAAAATGCTCCCTTGCACACTTCAGTGCACTCAGGGGTTTTGCAGCTACAGCCTGACTTGGACTGGTATGGCCAGTAGCATGTGGTGGCTGATGTTAGCAAACGTTAGATAGATAACTGACTGTGTAACTGACATCACTGAGTCAGTACACTAATGTTTGACAATGTTAGCCCACTTGGCTGATTTTCTTTCCTTTTTCAGAACTTGCTTTTAAAATGTCACAGTTAGATATTTTAATAGTTAAATCACAAAAGTAAAACAGGTCAGTTAAATCAATAGTTTATCATCCTCGAGGAGGAAACATTTTTCCACAATAGGTCAATGACACAGGCAATTAAGACATATATGCAGACTTATATGAAATTTACTTAGCTTACTAAAGGTGTCTTGCTTTATAGTCTTTATTTGTCCCCACATTGGCACATTTGGGAGGTTATCAAATCTTGCCTTTCACCTTAAGAAGACCAGGGTCAGATCCAAATATTCATGAAGCTTATTTGTTTCTAAATGACTGTGAGTGCCCACGTGTGTGCTTATGTTTGTCCATCTGTACCTCTTACTGTAAGACTTGAGATTATTTGTGCGTCCTTGTCAATTTTTATCAGTGCCTCTCTGTCCCTGCTAGCTGCTACATCAGCACTGTCCTCTCTCTACCCTGGTATTATCCTTGAGGACACTATCATTATGTCCTGTCCTCTGGTCTGACTGCTCCACACACACATTATCTACTCTGTTAACAGGGGAGGGAGGGGGGAGGACCAAGGTTGATTTCCATGCTAGCAAAACATGTCACAATGGATTTCATCCTCACATCCCTCTCGTTCCTTTTCTTTCTGTATGTTTCTTCCCTTCTCAGCTTCATCTTATGTAATTCTTTAATGCACTGCACTTCTTCTCTTCTCACTTCTTTCCTCACCCTTTCCTCTTCTTGCCAGTTTCTCTGCTTTTGCTATTTTATTGTATATTCTTTCTTGCTCGCTTGCTTTTTCACTTCCTTATCAATCGCGCTCTTCTTGTTTAGTTGTTTTTCATCTTCTCATGTTTCTTGTTGTCATCCCTCTGCCCTTCAGGACAAGGAGCCTCGTGGGATCATCCCGCTGGAGAATCTCAGCATCAGAGAGGTGGAGGAGCCTAGGAAACCTGTGAGTGTTGCTTCATTCTTAGATCACATGTCAAGTATCTCTTTTCCCTTCAGTTAATGTGTTTATTACATCTTCCCTAATTATGTTGTCCAATTATCTGACAGCTGCACGTCATTGATGCCCTGTTCTTTGTCCCTTCTCTAGAACTGCTTTGAGCTCTACAACCCCAATCACAAGGGCCAGGTGATCAAAGCCTGCAAGACAGAGGCAGATGGCCGTGTTGTTGAGGGGAACCACGTGGTGTACAGGATATCAGCTCCCACGCCGGAGGAGAAGGAAGAGTGGATTAAATCCATCAAGTAAGACTCCTTTCAATAATAAAGGCACATAACTCCCCCTGAGACTTTATACTAAACTAAGCTAACTGGCTGCATGCTGTAGCCTCACATTTACCACACAGACATGAGAGTGGTGTCAATAATTTCTTCTAAATCTCAGCAAGAAAGCAAATAAACATGTGCTCCTTCAGGGTTATAGTCCAAGGGCCAGCACCTTAAGTTTGACATTGCCTGAATCCTAGCAATCTGGTGAGTGCTCAGATGTCTGTGATGTTCCTAGTTGTCGTAGTGCTAAGAAAAACATGAAAATTGTGCCAAAAAAAGTATGTCGTTGAGCTCCGCCACAGGTAAGACAGACTACGACTGTTTTGAATAATAGTCTAGAATGTACGCTTTAAGATTACCAAACATAGTGTAGTAAAACCTTTTAGGACTAGTTACATTTTTGGGAAGATTGATACCATTCTTGTCCCTTTATGCTAATGCTAAGTTTGAAGCTAGAGCAAGCAGCCAGCTAACTGAGCTTGACATTATAACTGGAAAATCTGCACTTCAGTTTTTTGTGTGACAAGCAAATAAGACATATGGTAGTGTGTTAATTAGAGAGCAATAGATATGCTAATGGACAGATTTTGTTGCCTTTGGACAGCTAGATGTTTCCCCTCATCGCCAGTCTGCGTGCTAAGGGAGGTTATCTGGTTGTAGCTTCACATTTACCGTACACTCAATGAGAGTGGTATCAATCTTCTCATCTAATTCTTGGCACGAAAGTAAATAAACGTTTTTTTCCCAAAATGTCCAACTAAACCCTTAAAGGTCCTTAAATTAAGTCTAAATGAGAATATGCACCACTGTGTAAATTTTGCCACCTTGAGTGGTACCAAAGTCTTGTCCAGCCAGTGGACTGTAAGAACAAGGTTGAAGAAAAGACCCATAAAATATCTATACCAAAACTTAAATCTATAATGAGGATGTCACAATTTTTAATTAGTAAAACAGACAAAAATGTGTGTTCTATCAGATACCATACATAACTCTCACAGTAATAATAACCTTGCTGTTAGTGACCTAAATGCTGGATGCTCTGTATTCGGCAGAAGATGGTGCAATGTCAAAGACAGTTGGCTCAGCAGAACAGTGCACTTGTATACTGTAATATAGTGCGGTGCCCCCCTCCTCCTCCCCCTCCTCCATTCTCTCAAAGAATATTCACTTGGGAGATGATGTGGGATTAGTCATTGCTTATAGCACCCCAGGGGTGAGCCAGTAAACCCAGCAAACCTATCCAAGAGAGGCAGCTCCAAAGTGGGATGATGCATTCGCAGCTACAGAGGCTAACAAACCGCAGCTTGCGTTTCACCAGAGGGGTCCAAGAGGACTTGGGGTCTGGAGAGATAAAAGGCTTTTTATGGAAATGATGATTTTCCCCCTCTTCTAAAGGAGATGTGATCAGAGAAGAACCACTCTATCTGCTTATCTTGAGTCAGAAACACACAGACCCAGATGAGTCAATGGTGAACATGTGTTGTTCACTTTGCTTAAGGAGAAGAGTTTGCATTTCTATATTTTCAGCTCCATTAAATATATTAGGTTTTTACATATTTCAATGACAGAAATGGGGGAATGTTGTATCATATTAGTCATGGCAGCCTTGCCAGGTTTCGATCACTCTACACTGGAGTTTTTGTTTCATGAAATTGGGTTGTTGAAAATGACAATAAGCAGAATGAAAGAGGGGGATAGTCATCGTATACAGACTCATTCTTCAGCTCGTGCCGTTGTAAAGGGAATCAGAGATATCCGCAGTGGGGGGTTGAGCCTCTTCTTGCTTTGCGCTGGTGCTAACAGGATTTAGCAGCCGTGAAACTGGGCTCCTCAGTAGAGCCCAAATGGCTTCCTGAGTCACTCGCTCTCATTGTACGCTGGCTTTCGAACGTTCTAAGAGAAACTGGAGCAGGAGAACACAGAAGAGTCAATAATCTTGAGCGCCATTGTTCGCACTACTTTAGACCTATAAACCTGCAGAATAACGGGAGGGAGAGTGTGTGATTGTGTGTTTTACTGTGTATTTGGCAGAGTTCTAGAGGAGGGAATCAGCAAGAGGTTCCAGCAAACCGGAGTATCAAGAAAAAAACTTGGGGGCGGGGGGGTGGGGGGGGTCCTCTTCAGAAACCATGGAAACCAAACTAGGTCATTGCACAAACTTTTTTTCTTTTTTTTGATCTAGTTAAGGCAGGGGTTCATATAAATGTGCCTACATTTCCATATCAAAGATGCTGGAGACCCTTCTCTCATGTGGCATTATTATTTATTTAATTGCTGTCCTTTGATTGGCTTCTTCTCCAGGGCCAGCATTAGCAGAGACCCCTTCTACGACATGCTGGCCACCAGGAAGAGACGCATCGCTAACAAGAAGTGAAGAAGGACAATCTTCTCAACCCCCAGCCTCCCCATCCCTCTCTCCTCCAGTTCATGAACACATAAACCACATCCTACAAAACTGGTTCACAAAGTGACCCTCAGAAAAGACTTCAACCCCAAAGACAAGCCTCAGTCTCCCTCCTAGACTGTCTACAAGTCTGTGCACTTGTTGCGGAGACATTATACGTTACTGAGCGGACAGAAGAGCTCCAGGAAACTCAGATATGTGGACTTGATTCTGGCATGGAGCAGCACATGAACAACCACCCAATCAGTCTGTTTCTCCTCCATCTCATACACACCCCCTACCTCCCCCTCTCATGGTCATAACATGTTTCTAGCTCTCCCTAAAGCACAACTGCCATGTTTCAGGTGCACATGTATGCATGTGGGTTATTATAGACCAATATGTTTGTGTTTGTGTGTGTCTGTGTGTATGCAGCAGTGTGCATGCTATCAGTGCACACAGCTTCTGCAGTGTGGGTGCATAAGTGATAGAAGTGTTCCTTCCACTGTGCTTTATGAAAAAGTTGTTGTAATTCAAAATCAGAGTTCAGATGTGTGGTCAGCTAAATGGGGCATGTTTGTCAAAATGTGAGGGTGAACAGAAACATCTGGGGAAGGAGGGAGGGAGGAAGAAACAAGACGGACACAGAGGAGAAGTGTTTGAGAGGTGGTGGATGAATCAGTGCAGTATAACCTCACCTGAACCATGTTATCATCTCACTCTGGTGCTGAATTCTTCTCTCCAGGTGCCATGGCTGAAGCCCTGCTCAGAGTAACCTCAGAAAACAGTGCTGGCTTACATTTAGGTTCCTAAAAAAGCATTACAGTCTTGAGTCAGCTGGGCTGATTTCATTTATTTGTGTGGAGCAGAGCATTTTGAAATGTGCATACTTTTTTATTTTAGTTAGGTAGTAAAAGAGCTTTTGCTGAGGCTTGAGATTAAACTTTTTTGGACTTAATGTTGTAATCCTTAAGATTTCGGCCCTGGTTGATTTGGCTACACCCGTGTTTACAGGGGTTAATACTACAGCAAACACCTGGTGAACAGCTACTTTGTCAGAAATACAACAGAGGAGCAACTGGTTTATCTGTTTACAGTGCAGCCAAACAAACTCACAATTTAACAGACAAGTCCGATCTGATTTCACGCTGCACAAGGCTCGAATACTATTCTACACAACAGCAGTAGTAGCTGGAGTGGGTTGCCTTGCTGAGAAGTTCCCTGCAGCTCTTCATAACAGCTCACTGTGGCTGATGCTTCTAGTTTCACTACACCGATGCAAAAATGAAAAATGACCAAACAAAAACCAAACAAAAAATGCTGAAAACGACCACTGTCAGCACTGATCTCTCACAAATACATTACATCCTTTGGCTGTGTCACATAAAAGCCTTGTGTTTTGCCAGCTCAATGCTTTTAATGTGAAGCAGCAGCAGCAGGAGATGTTGGATTTATATTGGCAGTAACTTAATAGAGCTATGAGATTAAATTAAAAACAGTAAAGTTACAGTCACATTGCATTTAAAAAAAAAAATTCTTGCAGATAATGAATAAATATTGATCAGAGATCACAAACTATAAACTGTGTATGAGAGCAATGTTGACTGATAGACTGATCTGACAGGTTTGATTTCACGAAAATCTTAAGGATTATAACTTTAGAAACACCTTCATTTCAGAGTCTTTTCAGTCTAATGGGCAAGTTTTATTTATGGCTGTGCAACGGCCTATAGGGTACCAGTCCAATTAAGCTTTTTTTTTCTTCTTGTCTATGGCCTATGTCAGTGAAGGTCGATGTATTGTTGTGATCTTGTTTGCATTTGGTTTGTAATCCTAAAGATACTTGCTTGCTTTTGTGTTACTCTTTAAGGAACAATATAATAACCATCTATCATTTTGTATTTATTTTAATTTGTGAAATGGTTTAGTACTACCTGTAAATGTTAAACAATGTATGCTTAAGTTATGTATGTATATATAATGTATAGGTTTCTGGTCTCTTTGTTGTAGTATGCACACTCTGTGTAATATTGCTTGAGCCGACAGGCAGAAATTTGCATCAGCTGAAGTTTGGGGTCTTCTTTACAAAAGCCTTAAACATAATCATAAGTAAATATATAATAATGATATGCTAATAATATTGAGAATATTGGTCAATAATTGTGATGATGCTGTTAAAAAGCCATGATTGACGCGTGAGACAGATGGTTGTATTTATGATGATGATGATGATGATAAAGATTACAGTGAAAATTATGTTTGAATTTAATAATTATTATTCTAGTGAAGTAATATTAGTGATGATGATGATGATGATGATAATGATGATAATAATATCATTGATGATGATGTCAAAATCTATAAACAGTAGTTTTCTATGTGATTGTAAAATAAAATGAAAGCCTTGTGGTCAGGGCAGAATATTATCTTCTACTGCCCTGTGTGGGCTTACAGTTACATTAACTTTTATATTCTCTGTAAAAGCTATTGGTCACGTTGTACATTACGTGTATCTACATAAAGTATACATAAAGCTTAAAACAGTTGTATCTTGCATTCATTATTGATGCTGGTCTCTACATAGTTGCATAAGTAATTAGCTATCATTAATGAATTATAGAGATTCTGTTGCAGGCTTTTTGAACATATACTGTATATCATGTTTTCCTTTATCATACAGAGACCTGGTGTATAAGTCTACCTGGTTGAATACTTGTGAAGTGAAGTAGAACAGAAAATGAAAAGGTAGAAGGTAAAAGATCTTGGGTTCCTAAGAGGAATCTAAGTGGGAGAGAAGATGTGAAGCAGAGTGACTGAGGAGAGATCACCCTCTACTGGCTGTCTCTGCAAGTCAGAAGGTCAGTAATAATGATACTGATATATGAAGCATTCATGTAAGTAATGTAAAGTAAATGAATTACAATACAGTTTATGCAGCAGAACACTTTTGTTCTGCAAAAGATTTAATCAAAACATTGAAGTCGTGTCAAAAAGGAAATCAGCGAGTGCCACACTACCACCAAAGTGAAATGTGCTCTTGTCCTTGTTTTGGCCAACACAGAGGCATTGTTTCAAACTAACAGAAGACACTGCAAACTACATCCTCCAAAATGATGATGACATTGAATCACCTTCTCTTTCAAACAGTTTGAACAAAAACTGATCAGTATAATCTTCATGAGGATTCATTGCAGGACTGTGTATTAGACAGCACTGGTTTTAGCACTGGTTTTTAAGCTTCCCTTAAAAACTGGCAACTGAGTGTAAATATTATCTAGTGAAACCACATGTGCTCCCCAGCCAACTGAGTGTGATCTGTTAAAACTCAAAGCAAGGCAACATAGCTTTTATTCATTCATTTGCATTTGCTATTAACAGCTCATTTGTTTAAAATACGAAAGAGCTGATATATCATCGTACAGTAATGACAAAGACTGTAGAACTATAGTGGAAAGACTGTGTCTAGCAATATGTGATTTGATCTACCTCACAGCTGTTACTGTTACAATACATGAGGAGGTTTAGGCTTTACGCAGCACTCCCTCATCTATCTCTGCTGTGATGTCCTTACAGGCAGCATGTTGTTTGCCCTCTGTGGCCAAACCTACACATTTACTATAGCACATTTTCTCCTCACGCCTCACATTCACTTGAAAAAGAAACTGAAAACTGAGAACGAATATGTTACTTAATTGTACTTAAATTTTTTTTTTTCTGATAATACCAGATTATTCAAATGTATTTAATACATTTGAGGATGTAGGCTACACAATGAGCATGTTGACAGATACATTTGAGATTAATACAGTTTATTAGAAAAGCAGTGTAATCCATCACATTTATCAACAAGACTAACTCAGTGCATCACTGAATCAATTGATTATATTTAAATGTACACATACATTTGAAGTACAATTGTGTCAACTTGGTATGAAAAGTGAAAATAATAAATAAATTAATTAATTAATTAATTAAAAAACTACAGATTTATTTTTTTGTTCAAAGTTTGTGGCAAAACTGAGAAAAACTTTTAACTGTGACTTGTGAAAATGAAATGTCACTTTCAAACAGATCAAATACTGCCTCCCAGTGGGTAAATGTAGCATCACAGTTGTAAAATCAATGTAAAATCTAAACAAAAAAATCTACAATTTGATGGCAGACTTTGAAGAAGACTTTGAAGAGAGGCTGCTCCCTATTATCTTCTGGTGATAGCTGACAAGGTGGCAGCATGACTGAATCTTACAACCACAGTTGAATGTGACATTGTAAACAAACAGTCTCCATGGTTTGTACTTTTATTTTCACGCGTTACAAGTCTTTGTTCTATGGTGTTTCGCAATGTGAGAACAGGGATGGGTTTATCTAGTTGAAAGGTTTTGGTTTCAGGTTGATTTTCGTAGAGATTAATCAATCTGAAATTTCAGGGCAGATAATGATTACTATTTATCTATTTGTTGTGACTAATATAATAACCAATAATATGAATTAAATTAAAAATAAAAACACAACATGCTAAAAAGTAGATAATATTTTAAATTGTACTTTCATTTAAAGGTTCTTTAAATGACATTGAACAAGATTTTAAACAACAATTTTCTCTGTAAAGATATAGTGGAGTACAGTGTCCTGAGCATAGAACTAAGTCACATGGGCTAATGATTGTGGAAACATGTTTTTTGTTGGCTCTGGTGTATGTGTGGTAATTTTATTCAGTTGTGCCTCTTGTGTGTTTAGTGGCCGCTTTCACTGGGCTCTATAACACCTTGCTGACTAAGAACATGAAGGGAGGAGGGAGGGAGGGGGGTGAGGTGGGGTGGCCTGACGGAGGCCCGAGGTGTGGCTGACAAAGCATTTGTTTCGGTCTGAGATGCTGGTGGTCCAGTGCAACAAACAGTGGCAGCGACAATCGTTTACAGAACCTTAAATTATGGCACTACAGTGATTTGTTTTGCAGATGCAGATGATTACTGTATGGCCCATTGTGATGACAAAATTGTGTACTAATACACATGGAAAACAAAGTGACCATTGGGTCATGTCCAGAAAAGTGAATATGTAATGGCTACCAATATATTACACATCCCTACATTTTTCCAGTGTGCATCAATACTGCCATGGTTGAGTGCCTGACCAAACTGTCCTAAAGCATCAGGAACATTTATTTATTTATTTATTGCAAAATGAGGAAGCAAAGATATTCACAAAAACTATGAGGCACTGGAGGGTAAAATGTACAGATAGAATTAAACCAAAATGTAAAACATTTTTCCGCTTTCAGATAAAGTTAAAAGAAAATCTAGTGTGTGCTTTCTGGAAAAACAGTTTTCGGATTTTATCTTTTTCAGACCCTCTCAGGAAGAATAACACCATAACCTTGTGTAGATTTTTTTTCTAAAACCTTTGACAGTTCCTCTGACTATAGAAGCTATAGGCTCTACCACAATTACAAACTCAGAATAAGCATCTTTGACCCTTTTAAAAAACAACAACAAGCTCATAAGGACATATTTCCAAGTCCTTACGCCACAGAACTGCAGCTATTTTCCTCCCTGAAAAACAAACTCACAATTTATATCTAAGTTGTATCTTTTTTTGGAAAGAAAACTGTCCTCATCTGGCCTTTTGACCCTATGTGATCTTCCATGACCCTTTAGCCACCTTTAGGTGGTCTCTGATGTGATGGCTGACCCCTCAACAGGGTGAAGAGGACACCTGATCATAGTCAGGGCATTTGAGGAGAGCAGGGTAGCTGGCACTCATTTGCAGCGAAGCTTCACTGGAGATGTCTGAGGGACTTCGTCCACGTGACCAGGCCTCTGGGTGAAGGAACTGGCCTGAGTGGTCAGAGCAGTTGCTGAGACGAGGGCGGTAGAAACTGGGGTGGCGAGGCTGGTAGATTTCCTCTGCTGTGTAGCGCTTCATGAACAAGTAGACGGACATGACACCCGCACTCTGCAATGAAGAAGGACCCGAGAGATTTAAATCAAGCTCAAGGATAAGCTCATCAATGCTTTCATGTAGAAAGAAAATAATCTCTGGTTCTTACTGTGTTCAGTCAGTTACTCTGGTTGTACAACATCACAGCAAATTCACCTCACAATATAATTTTATAAAAACAACACTGCATTTGATTATTTCTGCCTTTGTTGGTTACTTTGAAAGTATTCACTGGAAGTTTTAGTATGTGATCATTTCTGTATTTTAATGTTGTTAATGATCTGTTGCAGTTCCTCTCTGTGACCACATGAGGGCAGTGCATACTTGTGACGCTAAATATAGTCCTGTAAACTCCATCAAATGTCAAAGCAGATAATACCAAGCTTACACTTCTGGAAAACCTTAAATATAAAAAAGTATAATAAATTGCCTTTTCTAAATACTCTGTCCATCTCCAGCTAAATCTCGATCAAAATTTAAATCAAGGTGGACAAAACATTCAAAAAGGTAAGCTATATCCAAAATCCACACCAGTCGCTAATAAGCAGGTTTTGAGTTATGTAGCGTGTTCACACATAGAGTGACAAAACTGTTAATATATATACTAAAACTCCCTTGATTTTTGAGTGCAGTGTTGCATATTGTTGCATAAAGGAAATAGCGGAGCTGCTCACGGTGGAAAAAATATCAAATTAGTTGAGGATGAAGTTTAATTAGCGGTGGCTTTCTAAAGTTAATTAAAGTGTGGTGCCCCACTTATTGTGCCTTTTCCTGTCAGTTGAAAACAGTTAAGTTGATCTCTTGTATGCTAAGTTCAAAACAGTATATCATAAATATTAGAGTGATAGAGTCTGTTTATTATTATAGTTTATAGTAAGTTTTAGTTATGAAAGATGTTGAGTGAAATATTTTCTGCTGAACTGAACAGTTGTCATTTGTGTTGATGGTCTGTTGCTCACCTCAGTGAGTAGGAAGGAGATCGCAGCGAAGGCAAAGGACCACCCGTACTTATAGGTAAAATAGGCCTCACTGCTTTTAGTCCTGTTCAGCATTTCGTCATTTATACTGGAAATATAGAGCACCAGACCCACCACAAGAGCTAGACCTGAGACCCAGAGAGAAGAGAAAAAAAAATCTGCGTTTGACCAAAAGAGGAGCAGATGAAAAGACAAAAACATGACAAGAGATAAGAACAGGAGGATGATCAGCATACCTGAGAGGATAAAGAAGATTCCAGAGACAAAGGCCAGGATGGTGCGGTGTGGCCGAACATGCCCGATGTTGCTGAGGACAAAACCGATGAACATGAAGAAAAGGCTGACCAGAGGGAACGGAGTAGCTGAGCGGATCATCTCTGAGGAGGAGGAGACAGTGGAGAATGAAAGTTTTTCTCCTCTCATTTTTTATGATTTAAATCCTTTCATTGAGGTGAGGTGTTCACATAAGCCCTAGATGGAGTTCTTACCTCACCTGCACATCCATATCATAAAAAAACTATATAAAATGTGAATAACACAAAATAAAATCTAAGCAAAGCTGCTTTTGAAAAAAAATATATAGAAAAAATGTCAGCAGGAGAAGCAATGTGATATTTCAGGTCATAAATCATGTCAACATATTAAAATTACTATGTATAATTCACAAAAAGGCGAAAAGATAAGGATGTTGATGCTCATAGACAGATGAGCTTTGCTGTATTTAATCTCAAATAGAAATTAAGTCATGTTTCGTTGATTTTCCCTAATTAAAGTGAAGCTGTTTCAATTTGTCATTTGTCAAGTTTAATAGAAAAGTATTTAACTCTGTCTAAACCAGATCTGTTGAAGAAGGTCAAACAGGGACTCTTGAAATAACGATGAAATGTAGACACTTGATCATCATCTGTGGATTAATCCTTCAGTACGGCTTTGACATGAAGGTGAATTGTTTGTGAAGAGGCAATAAGTATTCTGAGGAGGAGCAGGGTAGAGACACGAGGGCCCAGATGACTCAGACTTCTCTGTCTGGATACACTCAGATTTCTGAACACTGCCTTATTGGAAAACGAGAAGATTTTGGATAAAAATACCTCAGCTGTTTATGTGAACTACCTCAAGGGGCATCTTGAGTTATTAAGCCTGAGGTTGCTGTTGGAGGTTTCTGATGTTGTTACTCACTGAGCACGTTCACTGTGGACTCTGACGTCAACTGGACATTCATGGGCATGATATACTCAATGGTAAAGCACCGACCAGACTCATCACCTGAAGTGAGAATCAGAGACAGAGACAAATTTAGAGACAAGCTGAAGAAAATATTACATGAAGGATGAGTCGTGCAGCTTCTCTTTTTATCTCTGTCCTCAGAGTAAAATACTTCCTTCCATATTATCTGAGAAATACTGAACATTAATTCACCCGTAAAAAAATACACACAGTTTATATCCCTATGACCCTATAAATTTAACAGCTTAGTAAAACAGGTGTTGGACTCAAATGCATGACTCACAGACAAAACTGTTAAAGTAAGAGCAAAGATTTCTGTTTTGTCTTTCAAATGGGCTGAAACAGGCACACAAGAAGTCCAAAAGAGGCATTCAATGGTCATTAAAGGGCAGACCGGAACAAGAGAACAGAAAAAGGTGAAGAATAAAAAGTGGATCACAATAGATGAACCAGCAGGTCACAGTGGCTAAAGGTCAGGTATATATACTGAGGAGCAGATGAGGGACTTGAGAGCAGATGTGGAGGTCAGATAGTGGTAAAAGGTGGGAACATAGTGAGGACTACTGCAAGACAGACATGGACAAGACATATTACAAGACATATAATAGTGACTCGCAGACTGACAAAAGTGACCAAAAAAACAAAAAACAAAAAACAAAAAAAAAAACTCATCTATTATTTGCTGTTTGTGAACATGCTAGCCATCTAGATAGCAAAAACTCAAGACTGTCATGTCAACAAAACAAAGTAAAGAAACACTTTTATTTACATTTAAGGTTCACTGCTTTGGGAAATATGCTTATTCACTTTTTTGCTGACAGTTAGATGAGAGACTGATACCACTTGCATGTAACCTAAATTTTAACATGTTTCATGTAATGTAATGTTTTGTCTATTTGAAATTAGCCTGGCTGCACAGACATATTGGATTTCCTTTGTGATGCCCTCTCCCCTTATATTTAGTCATCAAACATTTTTTTTAACAGTAAGTGTGAGTTACATCACATCCTGCAAATAAAGCTACACAACTGTTATTATCACTTCAGCATCACACAGACACACTGTCACGTACAGACACCAGCTGGCGTCATCCACCAGCTAACTGTTGCACGATGACATGACATCTGTCTCTGAAGACTTGTAGCTGCAAGTTTTTGTGCATGTCTTTGTGTGTGTGTGTGTGTGTGTGTGTGTGTGTGTGTGTGTGCACTTGTGTGGATGAGTGTAAGTGTGTGTAAAATTATACTGCAGGACTGATTGTGCTGCAACAGAGACAAAATACAGACACGTCTTCTGTCTCTCTGTTGCTCTTTCTCTCACTCCACCTCTTGTATGCCATACTTACAATCTCTCTCTCTCTCTCTCTCTCTCTCACACACACACACACACACACACACTGATGAAGTAATTGTGAATGCCATTCTGTGTGAATGTCGTGAATGTCAAATCTGGCTGATACAGTGTGATATGTCAGTGTGACAGCATCAGCTCCATGCAGCTGCCACATTTAGATGCTGCACAGTATAAATGAACTTCTTTGAATAGGACTATTCTACTTTAAAATTTAATGCCACTGTCTGTGCCACAATCCTGATTTACACACGATTACATGATTAGCTGAGCACAGAGAAGTCAATCCCAAATCTTGGAATATTTTGGAACCACACAACCTCGGTGTTGTCACTAACCAGCCATAAAGCAGACTCTCCAGAGGCCCGAGTGCAGCGAGGTCTTGATGTCAGTGCTCTGGTTCAGAGGCATAATGACACCTTCTTCCAGGTACAGCCAGTAGTCGGTGCTGACTGCCACTCCCAGCAGCCCCAGGCCACTGATTGCGAAGACGCTGCTCAGCAATGTCAGGGCCTTCCTGCTGCATGAGCTCATGGTGACAGCGGGGTGAGCTTCCAGCAATCAAAAGTAAATAAAAGTCCCAGGAACAGTCTGGAGGAAAAAAAGGGAAAGAGGTGGAATTACTGGTAAAGATTTTGAGAAATTTGGACATGGAGACCCAACAGAGTTAAATAAACACATACTGAAGACATTACAAAATAAATAATTATATGAATAAATACAAACAAAAATGCATAACATTACCATGAAATTGTGAAGTAATATCACTACATGACATAACTGTTTATTCGTTATGACGGTTCATTACGGATTTTTATGTTATCCTGCACCTTTTCACAATAACATACTGGTCATTTACTTAATTCCAGTGGTTTTAATTTTTCATAAATAAAAACAACATTTTTTACAGTGACTGTTTTTATTCCATAATGTCACCAATGTCTTTACAGTATCTTTTAGTCATGAAAACAAGGGCAGAGCCAGATAGCTGTTGTTGTACTTTGAATGAACAGAAAGCATAACTGGCTCGCTCCTGTTTGTCTTGATTGACAGACAAAGATTGTGATCAAAACTGTTTTTAAAATTTTTTTTATTTAAAGAATAGAGAAATTCAATTCAATTTTTAAAAAATGGAAAAAAAAACATGAAAATAAAATAAAAATAGACTGTTATTGTGATAATAAAGAGCATGAAAGAACCTTTCATAAACATGAGTTTCGTGCCAAGAGTTAATGAGTTGAATCAATGTCTGTACACTAAATATATGAAGATGCATACAGCTAGACTGGAAACAGCGGGGAAACAGCCTGGCTCTGTCTAAAAGCAACAGAATCTGCCTTCTAGCACCTCTCACAGACAAATTAACCTCTAACCACAGATTAACATATTGTACTCCATTTGTTTAAACCATACAAAAAAGGTGAGTTTTAGAGACACCTAAAGAATGATTTTGTCATCAATTGGACTAGGCTAAGCTAACCCGCTACTGCTTATAACTGCAGAGTGGTGTCAATTCTCTCATCCAGCTCATGGCAAGAAGAGAAATAGCATATTTCCCAAAATGTTGAACCATTCCTTTAAAGGTGTAATGGATTATTTCACAATTTTAAGGCAATATGTCATATTTTTTGATTATTTATTTCCGGGTAACATGTATGAAGACAAAAGAAGTCATGCTCTGTGTGACTTTCTGGAAGCAGAGGTGTCATCTTCCTGCTTGATTTATAACAGATGTTCCTTGTGGAATATCTAACATGGGTTTATAGAGTTACAGTTATACAATATGTAACACCTCTGCACTGCATTTCACTAAGAATCCGCCACCTTGTCGAGCCTCTGTTCTGCCTTTTTTAGACCCTTTATTGGCAATATTCAGCTCGTACCACAGAAAGTCTCTGGGTTGTTGAGATTCCTTATGTAAACATAACCCCAACACTGTCAGAGGAAACTCTCAGGACCTTGAAGGTGTGTTTGTGTGTGTGCAGGTGCTGTGTGAGCTCCCCTGAGGAAAAGGGAAAGGAGGAAAGGTAGGTGGGTGAGAGGATGATAGACAGAGAGGATGATGAGGCAGTGAGCTTCATCTCCTTCTCATGTCCACATAATATGTCAGAGTGCTTTCTGAGATTTAGGAAGTCAGATCTACTCGTCATGATGAGCAGCTTATGAAATGTCAGGGCAGCTGTCTAACTGGAGGAATCAATAATGTCTATGTTTGGTTGTCTCGCAGCTGAATCCAATCCAAATCTAACTTTGTTTGACTCCATCACAACATGATCTTCATGTCTTATTTTCAGCTTCAGTCTTTGACATGTAAATTTATTTTCGTATTTTTAATCTTTGACCTTCTCTAAAATGAATGTTTTTATAGTCACAACAAATTTTAATTCAGTCCATGCTACTGCAAAATCTGTCCAACCTGCTATGAAAAGAATAATGAAGTTTGAGTCAATAATAAGCCCATTTGAGCCTCCAGACTAAGAGGCATTAAACAAGTTCCAGCGCACCTGAATACAAATGCTCACATTATTTGAAATCCAAGACTGGGTTTTGACATTTTACATCCATGAATCCAACAGCCTTGGAAAAGGCTGAACCTTCATAAAAGTATTTGTAAGTCAGAGTGTGAATTTGGTAGGCTGATCACAAAGTAAAACATCATCTGCAGCAACAAGGTAATGATCTAGCTCCTGTTCAGGACACGTGAATGATGTATGGACTGTCCAGGAGAGGCTCGGTGGTACCTAATGATCTGCTCATTTTGCAAGAGCTGAAGTATAATTAATTGGGGTTACTTCTAGTTCTGTTTTATCATGGGTTGAACCTGTTTACTACAACTGTGCACCTTAAAACTGACATATTTTGCTCCACCAGCAGGGCCAGATGAAATCTTTCTCTGTTGGCATTTCAAAAACTTGAATTTAACCTGCTTAGAGACATTGGCAGTGCTAAGGGGGTAAAATATTGCTCACATAAACGCTCAGATTGCCCCTGATCCACAAAGGTCACCTCTCTCACTTTGAGGTGGTTCATATGTCCGAGTCATATTAAAACTTGCACTTTGTTTTTTTATTCAGTTCCTTTTTTTGTTGTCAGTCATTGTCAGCAGTGTTAATTTTTTTTTGTTAATGCCAGTAGAGAGCAAGATGGATTGAAACTGGGAGCCTTGAGATTACATGGTCCTCATCTTTATCCTCTAGGCCACCAGGACATCCCCCAACACTATCATTTTGAGTAGAAATAAAGCAATGCCCTTAGGAAATTCATCTAAAATCTGCTTTACTATACGCTACAGATGAAAAAAGGCAACTGGACATTGAAAATAATGTGATGGTTTCATGTAGCTCTGGAAATATTCAATGTGCAGATGGCTGCACCTCTCTTTGAAACCGTCATCAATTGATTGATCAAGTAGTCCTTGATGTAGAAACCCAGAAAACACGGATGTTCAGATAAAAAGACAAACTGTTCTACAACACTACTATAAATATAGGTAGTTTAAGTCATAAACTGTTATGACTTAGTGACTTAGTGTTGTCTCATACAAATCACCGCAACAGATCACTGTGACAATCGCAAACCTGATCATTGGTCATTTTTTTTCTCATCGATAATCTTATTTCACTGTCAGTGGGGCTGAAACATAATTCCCAACATTAGTCATGCAGCATTGTCTACATAGTTCCCTTCCTCGTCCAATGCAGTTTTTTTTTTCCGAAGGCAACTTGTGACCGCCATTGACAAGTGGTTTTCACAATGGCACGTCAATGTCTGTCCTAAATGACCCCTGTGATGTGTACAGTGTGTCTTTGTGACTGTATCATATCTGGTGGCATTTTACAGTCGCCTGCTAAAGAGAGGAACTCTCAACAAGCATCATACTGATCAGTGAGTATGTGAAACACATCGCCATGAAAGTCAATCTAAATAGAAACAGGACTGGCAAGGAAAAGGAAAATAACGTCATTCAAACACTTCATTTTAAAATAGCGACCATGACTCCACTGCATGTTTTGTCTCACCTGTTTAATGTGTCCTGTCTCAGCTCGCTGAGTTTCCCGCACTTGCAGCAACGATTTCCTGCAGCGATCGGGAAAAAAAAAAAAATCTTTGTCACGTAAGAGTAGATTTGAAGATAAATTAACTGGTGCTCCGTCGATCTGGTCACAAATTCCTTCAGAAAACTGCCAAGAGAAGCCCAAGCATGCGGCGACGCGTCAGAGCAACTCTGCAGCTGAAGAAACAGAGTCAGACGCCCGGCGCGGCTCTGCTGCTGAATGCAAATACAGGGCGAGAAGGGGAGGGCAGGAGGTGGGGGGGGGGGGGGGGGGGGGGGGGGGGCACTTGTTCCTCTGTCTTTGTAAGGAACAGTTTGAGTTATAGGGCCGCACCAAACCCCGTGTCACCGTTATTGGCCTTTCCTCTTGCGGACACATGAGGTGGCGATAAATCCCCCTTTCAGTACCACGGATAGCGCCACTCAGCCAGGCGTGCCAGAACAGTCCTCAAGTCCAATGTGCTGCGTAATACAAGTATTTACATAGCTTATATAGCTTCTATATATATATATATATGTGTGTGTGTGTGTGTGTGTGTGTGTGTGTGTGTGTGTACTACTACTACTACTATACTACTACTACTACTACTACTGCTACTAATAATTACTATTATTAGGCATTGTGATGGTTGAGGTCAGGAAATCATTACGTTTGTCCTAACAAAGATAGAAATACAGAAAAAGAAAAGGTAAGGATTGCTTCTTCTAGAAGAAGGGTTTTTCTTGCTCACTGGAGGGCGATGTCGAAACTTTTAAATCAATAATCATTTGCACATCATTGTTCCTGATTTCTCCAGTTAGAGTTAAAAGGTTTTCTGGATTTTTTCCTTCTCCACTTGAGAGTAGTGTAGAAAAACTTTATGTTTCCACACCAGCAATTGCCATGGCTGAGGGCATGATGTTTTCAGTTTTTCCATCCATCAATACATGCGTCTCAATGTACAGCCACCTCTCCCATTTTCTTAAATGTGTTAACTCATGAACATCTTGCAGGAATTTGTTGAAATTTTCACCTAAAGGGTTTTCTGGACTTTTTCCTTACATCAAGACACAATATCTCAGTAATGCTTTGATGGAACTTGGCACAAATGTTCATTTGGACTTTAGGATGAACTCATTATATTTTGGAGGTCAAAGGTCAAAGGTCAAGGTTGTGTTGACCTCACAAAACATAGTTTTGTCACAAATGTCCATGGAACTCATTTGAGGGAGGTGTCGAAAAAAGATTCTTTGTAATGTTTTCACCTTGTAAATCTGTGCATGTGTGATTAGGGTAAAATGTAGTCCTGGAGACACCTACTGTAGCAGGAACTACCACAAAGGCTGTTTTGTGTGTCTGCCTGTCTGTGAGGAGATGTTGTCAATGCGATAACATCATAACCGTTCAAGATGCAGTCACAAAATGTTGCTACTATATAGCAGACTTTAAAGTAAAGGCCGGATTCATTGACTGATATGGTCCAACCAACCCATAATTACTGAGAAATTAGTAATATTGAAGCAATGTCCACCGGGCACTCATCAAGTTGGAACATAAACATGTTGTCAACCATTGCAGCTGGTGGGACTGGATCACAAGATGGTCTCAAAAATGTCCACTTGGACTCAAGGATGAACTGATTAGATTTTGGCGGTCAAAGATCAAGGTCATGGTAACCTCACAAAATGTTGTTTTGGCCTTGTGAACGTAATATCTCTGTAACGCCTTGAGGGAACTTCAAATTTGGTAAGAGATAGTAACTTGGACTCGAGGCTGACGTTTTCATCACTGTAAAGACACTGCTACGGATTGGAACAGGGCCCCTCCTGTGTGTTTCTTCCCAAGGATTGCTCCAATCTAACTTAAAAGCTTTTCTTCATGTTTTTTCCCTTGTTTCATTTTGTAAATATTTCATCACCACTTGTGTTGTCATTACTGTCAAGACACCATCACGGCTTTGAAGAAGGCCCCTCCTGTGTAGTTCTTTCCAAGTATTTCTCCAGTCCGACCTAAAAGATTTTCTGAAAAAGCTTCTTCTATTGTTTTCACTTTGTAATTCTGTGTGTTTGGTTCAACCGATGATTACTGAGTACTCATGTTACACTGAAGCAATGACTACTGAGCACTCATCATAGAATATAGACTCGGGGCCCCTGGACTCAAGAACAAACTGATTAGGTTTTGGTGGCTTAAGGTCAAAGGTCACGATAACCTCATAAAACATGTTTTTGGCCTTGTGAACTTGATATCTCAGGAATGCCTTAAAGAAATCAAATTTGGCACAAATGTCCACTTGAACTCAAGGATGAACTGATTAATGTTTGGTGGTCAAAGGTCAAGGTCAGTGTGACCTCACCTCCTTACCACTGTGGCCAAGTGCTTGCTATAGGGGAATGTTGGGTCTCTGTAATAATTTTATAAAGATCATCGACTTGCTCGATATGATTCTGTTATGATTCAGCGGTATATGAATACAATTAATTCTAATTCTTAATTAATTAATTGTATTGTTGTAGTTGGTCAAGGTGCAGCTGGATTATCTACTTTAAAAAGAGTAGGCTAGTTTAGTCCAGTGGTGCACAATTTAGAGATCAGACACCCTACTTAGGGTAACAAGAAAAATCTGTAAAAAGTGACAAATTATTATTATTGTCTGATCATTTAGAAAGCAACACATTTGGGCTGAACTACAGTGACTTCGGACTGTACACTTTTCCCCAAATTAAAACAGAGCTGACAAATATTTTTCATACTTTATTTATACACAGTATCTGTCATAGCACAATGAACAGAGGACCGAGAAGAATTGGGTTAACAAAAGCAGGGGCAGTGGAAGGAAACACATACAAACATCCCTGTGGCTCTAATGCAGCCTTTAGTGGTACTGTACCCTGACTGGCCTAACACTTGATTATCTCCGTCATGGGTCCAAAGGTTTTCTTAAATCTCTGTTTTTTTTTCTTTTTTTGTTTTTTAAATCTCTCCTCTGATACAGATTCTCAATGTGAGACATTTAAACGTTCAGTTTTTGTAACTTTCAAAGCTTTAAAATAAATCCCATTTTGGTCCCAATGTGACAGCTGCAGTCTATATAATAAATAAATAATTCAGGGGCTAAGAGCTGTGGTACAGTAGATAGCCTTTCTAAATTTGGCAGTTTAAAAAAATGTCACTGTTGTAGCTTTGTGTACCGCAGTAGTAGCCTCTCAAAGAGAAAAAAAACAAACAAAAAAAAAAAACACTGCTGGACATACGTAACTGGAAACAAAAAGACTCAGTTTGGCACCATGACACAAAAAGCCAACATAAATATTTCACACATTTTTGTTTAAAATTCAGCTTTTTAGCCAAACAGGTTGGGCTACATGACAGCAAGTGGGAGGGGATGATGAGCAGAAAAGCAAACGATGCTCGTTGGACTGGTTTGTCTCACTCTGTGCAACAAGGTGGGGAAACTCCATGCTCCACATCGGGGATCTCTGTATCATGCAAGGGTCTTTCTCATGCTTAGATCAGGCCTCACCTCAGGCATGCACACAATATATAAAGAAAAGACATGTTTCTGAAATCCTACCATTAACTTGGTTTTGAATTCAGTTTGTTACAGAGGGAGTCGGCCCTGAGACGACCAAGGCAAAAGGGCATTCAACTGTTTCACGCACAGTAGGTGCTGCATATTCTCTATATGACACTGAGTAGTAGAAAACAATGGATAAATAGTGGAAATACATATAACAAGGTTTGCTGATACCAAAGCTACCAAAGATTCAGCCAAACAGTATATATCTCTTCTTAGGGGTACTCTAAACATAGAAATGTTCAAACCGTCTACAGTAATAAAAGCACATTCAGTTCATAGTAGAAAATCGGCAGGTAACTTCTCTTTTTGAAACATCTCTTTTGAAACATATTTACAGAAAAAAGAAAAAAGAAAAAAGAAAAGAACATACAATAGGACATAAAAGTTGAGTTAAGCAGAACATAAAACAGGAACAAAACCTTTTAACAATTACAAACTTCTTCCGAATACGACTCTTCAAAACATACAACAATTATATATCAACATAGTTTATATCATAGTACTAAACTTTACAATGATACCAGACATGTACTGCATCCTAGAGTCTACTGCTCATACAGAGTCAGAAAATAAGCATGCAACAGAGATCTGCTTTGTGCGTATGGAAATAACATCTTTATACTTTAAGATAGTGTCTCTTTAATCCACAGTTTTCTGACCATGTATCCTGCATCCACCCACCGTAGGCAACATCCACTGCAGTGAAAAGGTCTAGACAGATTGTAACTGTAAGCAGAATGTGCTTCTGTTTCTCTATGTTGAGTTGGATACAGTGTAGTTCCAGGTTCTACAAAACGACAGATAGAAACGGTCCCTGCGTAGGGGTTTTATGGTGTTAACACTGTTGGGAAGGCCAGGGGGGGGAAACATTACAAGGACTTCAAGAACTGCAATAGAAATGTTTTCTTCCACTTCTACTTTGGCACTCATGTAACAGTATACTACCTCTTTCTTTGAGTATATAAATATAATATACACATATAGCAGTTCAGAAGTAGATAAAGCCAGGACAGAGCAGAAAAAAAATTCCGTTCTTGTCGTGCATTGCAGCTTGTTGCGTAGTAAAATGGTGAACATAAGTGGGATGAGAATACCTAATGAGAGAGTAACTAATACTGAGACACATTCATACACGAGAAAAAGGCTGCAGGTCTGGAGAAACACAGATTCAGAATTAAGAATGTATTATGAGATGTTTGGGGAAAGTATCAGTGCCATGTACTTTTTCGCACACTTCAGATTGTACTTAACATCATTTTAACACTTAGCTCTTCTCTCCTCAGTCATTTCTGTACACATATATCGCTAACAAGTAGACAGAACACTTCAGAGGATGATATGAGTCTGTTCACAGAGGGGATGTTTGTTGGAGTTTGGAAGGGTTCTGTAATCAGTGACAGTCCATACTTTTTCCCTTTCTGCACCCTCCTCATACAACGCTGTGCAGGGACGGATGGATGAACTGAGGGTTGATGTAGGAGAAGCCAGCAAACTCGCTCTGGTCGATGTTGGCGATGACCAGCTGGTCGGGCGGGGTCAGCACAGGCTGGGTACGCGTGAAAAACTTGTCAAAATTTTCTGCTCCTTTGCCGCACTGAAAGAGAGTAAAAAACTTTTAGATGTGGAAAGGACTGATCATTATTTTGATCTTTCAGCTTTAAAAGATTGCAAAAAGAAGTTTGGTTAATGCTAACAGGATTGTAGACTCATGATTAAAAGTATTTTCCTCATGAGTCTTTTATTAGAAAGCTTCCTAACAATCCCAGAGGGAAGGTGGTGCAGGAAAATGTCGAAGTCCTATGTGTAGCTGGGTAGATATTATAATTAGATTAGAAGCTAACCCTAAGGATCCACAGTGGAGGTCATCAGCATCAGTGTGCAGCTTCACTCGGGGCTGTCATGTGTCTAAGGCAGCTGAATATGTATATATATGTATATGGATATTGCTGTGCATCAGCACAGTCACGACACTTTTACAGGCAAATGAGACAAATTCAAATGAGTAATACACAACAAAAAACAAATCTGTCGTTAACATTAGATTTCAGCAACTGCTGCTTGCGACACATTTTCCCAGGAGACATATCATGTCAGGCATTTTCATTTGCACTGTAGCTTTACAGGAGCCAAGCCATAAAGCCTCAGATGGATCGTTTGTTTGCGAGCACCCTTCAGACCAATTAATGACGCAGTGTATGAGCTCACAACCGTGATACACCACACAAAACCCCCTGAATGGATGGATCCACTTTTAGCGAATGTTTTCCTCCCCCCTCTGTAAGTGGAGACACATACATCCGCTGTTTAACCCTACATTTATTGTGGCCCTTGTGTGGAAGTACAGGGGACTCTGCTCTTATAGAGCTATTTTTAATCCTCTGTGGCTGCGCTTTAGTTGCTTCGGGCGCTGTGGGCAGCGAGAGAATGAGGATGCGGGAGTCTACAAACAGAAAAGGAGTGTTTGTGGTGACAGGAGGAGGTTTAGGTGTTGGGGGGGATGTACAGATGTCAGTGGCAGCAGGGTGGGTGGCTGCATCTGGGATCCAGCCTTATGTTCTTCTGGATGCATATAAACCATTACACTGGGTAAAGTTGAATGGGAACACAGACGTACAATATGCACCCATCTATATACCCTTAAAGACTCTCTGAGGAAGTCTCTGAATTGTTCAACAGTGATTCATTCAAGAATGACAAAGATTGCCTTCTATGCATTGGTGTTTTCTATTTTTAGCATCACACCCTGAATGCTGGAAGGCAGAAAAAAACTTAACAGGAGCGTGAGAGAAATAAAACACACTATTGGATGTTTTATTTTTATTTATTTCATTTTCTAATACTGTTGTGTCCATTTGTTTCTATTATCATCCATCATCTCTTTGCACCGGAAATATTTATGTGTGTTATGTATTTTATGAACTGCACATAAACCTGAATGAAGGTTTTGAAGGTCTTGGTTTAGCTAGAGACAGTGTATTAATACTGAGAAGGTTGATCTATTGAATAAATGGTAATGTATTGCACCTTGCCCATTTATCTTCTTCTTCTTGTTGCTAGGGTTGACATGAACACATTGCTGCCACTGACTGCTACATACAAAAAAGCTTAAAGAATAAAAAGCAGCAATGGATGAAAGGACTTAAAAGTATGTGTGGACAGCCTGAATTCTTGAAAAGAACATCAATGCCAGACTTAGTGGAAAGTAATTCCATGAAGTAACACAAATTGCAACAGGTATTATTATGATGAACAGCGAAAGATTGGGATATAGAAGATACTTGACTATGATGCCATTAACTTTGTTTCCTTTTCTCTCCCGTAGTTTGTGCTTCTCCTCTCTCTCCCTCTCTCTGTCCTCATTCTGCAGGTATCTCTGCCTCGGGAGCAGCAGGATCCAGATCCACCACTACTCATCTTTACTATTAACCACTGTTACCTGTCATCATTATTATTGATAACACCATTACCTACACAGCGAGGTCTCTCTCTCTCTCTCTCTCTCTTCTCTCCCCTCTCCTCCCCCTCCCCCTCTTTCTATCTTCTCCTAAACCCAACCGGTCGAGGCAGACGGCCGCCCACCCTGAGCCCGGTTCTGTTGGAGGTTTCTTCCTGTTAAAAGGGAGTTTTTCCTCCCCCCTGTTGCCAAGCGCTTGCTCGTTGTGGGAACTGTTGGGTTTTTCTCTGTAACAAAGTAAGGTCTTGACCTTACCCTGTAAAGTGCCTTGAGATAATGTATATTATGATTTGGCGCTATACAAATAAAATTGAATTGAATTGAATTGAATGATCTGGCAACCCTCAATTTCAAACTATTACACATCGCTGACCAGTTACAGCCTGACAGTAGCAGTAGTGGAGTTGGTGATGAGCGGTGGTGCACCTGAGATGTTAAGTATTTACAGTTTGAAGGCTTCAAACACAATAAGACTGTGTTCATCATACTGAGTTGAGCAATATGACAACACAGTATATCTTGTAAAGAGATATAAATGTGTTTAACATCAGAGACAAACCGTTTAAATCTCTCCTTTAAACACGTTTGGTTGTATTTGACCATTGCAGGCAATGCTGCAAATCAATGAACAGGATGTTGGACTTTTTTTTTTTCTAATAATTACTGCATTAATCTAATAAAATGCATTAAGTAAGTACAGTAATTCCTGTATGAATATTTTATATGTAAATACTTTCACAACTGCTCTTCCATACATGATAGAGTACGACTAACTGGTCAATTTGATGTTCTTATTTGATTTTGGAAGCTCAGCTGCACATACACAGATTGACAACAATCATATAAGCACATGTACAATACATAGCATCACTCACCACTTTGGGTTTAAATGGCGGCTGGATCTCTTTGTTGGCCAGGCGATCCCAGTCGATGCGTCTGAAGAAGGCCTGCTCTCTGATGTCCCTCTCCCCCTCTGGGCCACAGCCAAGACGCTTTGATGGGTGTTTGGTCATCAGCTGGTGACAGAGGATGACAGATTAGAAGATGTGACAGAGGCACTTTGGTGCCTGAGGGACAAGAAAAGGTAAAAATAGTGAGGGAAGAAAGAGTGAGAAGCTACGTTATCTTTATAGCAAGCAAATATATCAATTATCCACTTTTTAATTTTTGCTTCTTGCCTTCGTTATATTACTATATTACATTATCACATCAGCAACATTATGCAGAGCCAGACTGACACTCAAACTGTTTTCACTCAACCAGCTTTAAAATAGTCACAGGAAATTGCGCTGCCTTTTCTTAGCTCTTTTTTTTTTTTTTTTTTCTTTTTGATTCAGCAGCCACTTTTAATTTCAACCATGAATCATTTTTTGCAAATGAGATGTGAAGCTAAGAATGAGGAGGGGTCAAGACAATCTCCTCTGTCACCAGCTCTGAGGCGGCGTATGTTATTAAAAGACTTGATCAGAATGGGCCTGAATCTTAATTGAATCTTCCCTGGCGTGTAAATCGACTCTGAAAAAACTCATTTCCTAGCTGGTAAATAATCATGATCATGGCAACCATGATGCTGCTTCAGTGTGATGATGTCAGTAAATGGCCAGTTGTGAGGAGATCAGGTGGTTTCTAAATAAAGGACAATTTCTGAAAGCCATGCAAATCTGTGACTCCACTGTGCCAACTGTTTTAAGGGAAAAATAATCACAAAATGATTTACTGCTGGAGAGTGATGAAACTAATCTTTTGTGTCACACTTACAAAAAACTAAAAAGTAAAAAAACAGAACAACCATACTGCCTGTTCATTAAGCATTCTCCAAGTGAGAACCTGCTGAGTGTTAATATTTATGGCTGAATATTTTTCCAAAAGGTTTCAGATTACAGCAGCACTCCACTAATTTCATGTATCTCTTTACTCACAGCTGCAACCAAAGTATTATGTCCACTATTGATGATTGTGTTCAGATTAATTATAAAGTTTGAGAAAATAACCTGTGAAGTCATACTGATATCACCATCATATGACAGAAACTGTGAGCAAAGAGTATGAAAGACATGGGCATTTACCAGGCTAAGGAAAGACGCTTACAAGATCCATTATAGGAACTTTAGGATCCAGTGTTTTTTGAGTTTGACCCACCATTGGAAAAAAAAGTCAAGATATCTGCTGCTTTCATTTTGACCAGTTATTTTTTAGTCATATTAGTAGCGTGACTCTAGGAATGGCAATGACAATCTGTTGGTACAGACTGAAATATTCCAACAACTATTGGATAGATTGCCATTAGATTCTGTATATTAATTCATGTTCCTCAAAGGATGCGTCGGTGTGGGAGCTTTCCTTACGACATTGACATGAAATTTCAGTTTGGATGGATGATTATATGAATTGCCATGAAATTTGGTGCAGAAATTCATGTCCCCCTCAGGATGAACAGTAGTAACTTAACACTATCATGTTTAACCCCACTATCATCATCAGGTCAACTTTTTATTTTCAAATACTTTGGTTTATGACAAATCACCTGAAAAACTTAAGACATTCCCAATAGTTTCAGCTGTACTTTCTGTTTAGCACCAGTTACCAGATAATAGCATGCTAACATGATAAATATTATACCTGTTTACTATCAGTATGTAAGCACTGTTAGCACTGTCATCATGGGCATGTTGCCATGCTAGTGTTAGCATTTAGTTCAAAGCATCTTGTTTTGTCTCTCTCTCATGAATCCCTAAACTTTGTTGAGGCATAATACTAAATCAATGGAGTGCCTCTTTGATTTACAACAGCTCAGGCAATCATTTGCTGTATGAAAATCAACTGTATCAAAGTATGAAAGTCAATAATTGCCAAATTCCCTGTTATGGTTTTTACAAACTGCATGTTTCCAGCTTTAATTACTTAATTTCCTTTATTATTCAACTTAATTACTTTAATGAACAACAATAACTGCATGGCATCTAATGGCAATGCTTTTCAGTTGCTGACACCTCACTCTTGAATGTCAAAGCTTTTCAGAACAGGACCTCTCTGTTATAATACCGGGCATCAATAACTTAACAAAAATAAAAATTATGAAATGATTGCTGGATTAAGTGAGAGTCAATCTGTGCCGTTTGGTTTTAATTCTATACCAGCATTTAAATGAAAGCAATGGTATGGTATGCTTTGTAAAATACTGTATGGCCCGTTAAACATTACTCACTCCCTTGCAGATGGACACAGCTTCTTTTGACATGGACTTGGGGTAGGACACATTGTGCTCCATGATGGACTGGAAGAGCTCATCCTCATCTTCTCCATCAAACGGCGGCTGAGAAGGGCAAACACATTCACAGAGTTGTGAAAAATGACTGCACCCTATCAAAGATATTTCAGTTAGTCAAAACATTGTTTCTCTAGATATTACACTTGCAGGTCTATGTGCTATTACAATGTTCACTGTCTTATTAGTGAAAAATATGCAACAAATCCTGTTAAATTTAAAAATCTGTAAGTATGTCAATTAAGATACATTTTTGTTGTGTTTTTTTTTTTTTTTGGTCCCGAGGCCTCGTGTTGTCCACAGTCTATAACCTCTGACGCTGGCCTGTATCAAGTGTCAAGTGTCTGACAATGTCACAATAACAGTTCATAGTTGAGGTGGTAAATGCCACAATGCTTTACTGTAATGAATAAACCATGACATTTATTTCCTCTCTCCTTTAATCTTAAACTGGGACAAAACCTGCAAACTACTCAAAACCAAACTCTCTCTATTGTTTTTATAAATTTGGTGGGGAAAAATAATCAACCATTTTTTGGCATTTTATATAATATAGAGCTCTTAATAGTCATTTCTGATAGAGATAGCCTTTGTAGCCTACTGCACTTCATGATATGTCTAGATATTATTATCATTATCATTTATTAGTTAAAATGAACCCATGAATCATTCAGTCCCTAAAATTTAAGAAAATATGAAGATGGACCTTTGGTCTTCTAAATCTCTTTTCCTTCATCAAATGGCCACGGCTCATGGTGCAGTAAAAGTGAACATATTACCTGTCCTGCCAGCATCTCATACAGAAGAACTCCATAAGCCCACCAGTCGACCGATTTCCCATAGGGCTGATATGCTATAATCTGACAGAGACAAAAAAGTTAAAAGGTTAAAAAGTTGGAAGGATCATACACACAGTACCAAATTTCTATATGTAGAAAGTGTAATTATTAACAACTTCAGTGGTAAAAGATGGCTTCATCTCAGCTGTCTCCGTCCCATCAATATTGTTTGATTACAGGCAGGTAAAGAGGAATCTAAACCCTAACAAAATCAACCACCATTAAATACAGTCAGCTATTTTGAGCTGCCATAACAAAGGAGCCTTCTCCTACCATCTAATTTGCCACCCTACACCTCCCTCCCACACACAGTCTACACACAGACACACACACATACACAATAATAACCAAGCAAGCAAGTAACTAAAGCACAGCTGCACTTGCCCTCAACAGAGACAGAAATGCAGCAATTTTTACAGTTCACAAAGTTACAATTTGTGGTTTACTTTCATAAAAACAACTACACCCACATCCACACATGATCTACAAGTGCTTATGATTTTTGTTGTCTACTTAATCAGAAAACACTACTATGGGTTTCCATCCTCTTAAAGGCTACGTCTTTGGATGAAAAGTAAAAATTTATTGGCCATAAATGGAAGATGTAAAGAGGTGTCAGAAAGGCAAAGAGATGGCTCATGGGGTCATTATAAAGCCATTAATATCTGTCAGGAAAAAAAGAGTAGTCGTGATTATTTCTGTATTACTGCCATGTAGGATAGAAAGACTGGGCAGTCCTGAGAACAACGAGAGATGAAGTTTCCTGTGAGAAAGCAGGAGTGAGGACTTTCCTCACCTCCCACTTGTGAGATACCGAGCTCCCTCACAAGGCAGTGCAGACAAATGTGAGTGGACAGATATACATAGTAATACATATTTACATATTACCAAACATATAAATATATCATTACCATTACTCAGTGGATCATCTCTTTACCCTGTCTACTAACAAGTCATTTTTGATCTGTCAGTGTTCTCTGACTTTACAGCTGATTGTCATTTCCTGTGATTTCTTAACTGAATACAGTACTGAATACAGATTGTTGTGGATAGGAACATCAGTGAAACGTCTAAAATGTAAATACAAACACTTTCAGTCTATTGGGATTTGACAGCATCAAAGGCAAATATGGCATGTTGTTTATATTTAATTAAAAGTGTGACATTTTGTTAATTCACCAGGAAAATGTTTGCTTTTTAATTTTCTGTTAAGCTTAGGGCGATTCAATGTTTTGTTCAAGGGTATAGAATAGGTAGTTTCTCACATCCCTGCAACCCAATATAATGTACAACATCAATATCCAGGTGGGTGACAAAAACTGTTCCTTGGCATGATGAGGAAAGATTGTTGTTGGTTCTTTAATTCTCTAACACTAACGCTGACTTTTGCTACTTCAATCCAGGTGGATATTGAAAAATATCTTTCAGGACTCGTCCTGCAGGTATTAGAAACCTAAGAAAACACACATGAGAAAGTTGAAAAGTGTGACCAGAGTGATTAAGCTATCTAATTAATTAGTTTCGTATACATCCAGGCTTCAACCAGTGCTGTTGTGGCAGCTGAGGCAAGAGGAGAGGGTCTGGAGGGAATAGCAGCTAATGAAGAGAGATGTTGCAGAGGAGGGGGACAGCAGCCAACATGCTGCTGTGGGACAGCTAGCTAGGGCAGACGCAACAGGTGAGACTGACAGCAGACACAGAGAGAGCACTGTATACATTATTTACTTGTCACAAAGTACTTGGCAACCTGTCTGTGTTGCCATTTGACCTTGATGGTGGCGCGGTGCTGAAGTGAGTGTGGATGAAGGGCCCAGTTTGGAAAATGTTGTCCTCCTGTTAATTCCTAATGTCCAGCCTGAGATAGGGGCAGTAGTTTTTCCGAAAATGATCTAATATCATTTATTCAATATTTACGTTTTTAGTGGCCTCCAAACACCATTTCCCATAAGAACTAGATGTTTGCAGAGGAGGTGAGTCCATGAGTGAGTTGAGAGGTCACAGTTAGTTCCAACATGTAATAACAGAAGGGACAGAGAAGACTGAATTATGTACAAGTATTTAGAGCATAGAAAGCTGCAAGTCCCAGGCAAAAAGTTAGCATCCTCGCTAGTTAACTGTTGACGCTAAACAAGGAAAAGGAATTGTGGTTATACTAGATTTTAGAGCTAGTTGGTCTATGATATAATAGTCTAGCATAATAAAGAAAATGCTTCAATCAGACTTATGTCATTCCACTATAAGTCTGTTTGGTTGTCTAACTCAGGCTAGTTGTTCATATTTTTAACATCACTAATCACTACCACTACTAGGTAATTAGCCAAGCATGCTAATGATTGCTAACTGATCCCTTGGCTTTTGGGGAGTAGCACTTATTGTAATCTTGGCCCTGTTTTGTCATGACAGATATCTCACCTCTGGAGCGATGTAGTCTGGAGTGCCACAGAAGGTGCGTGTGGTCATGCCTTCATACATGTTCTCCTTACACATGCCAAAGTCAGCTATCTTGATGTGGCCATCGGAGTCCAGCATCACGTTGTCGAGCTTCAGATCCCTGCAGCCAAGAAGAGCTGTGAGCATTTATGTACATGCATTTTTCTGTTTGGATTTGTGACTGACTTTGATACGTTTTGTGTATTGTTGTCCAGAATAAAGAGAAAGACCTGAAATCCAGCCACCATGACACCACTGCCACCTCTCTGTGCAGTTTATCTGCTCACAGCATACATCATTCACTTGTTACAAACCTCATTTTCTTGGCCTGAAATAAGTTTTCCCTCATCCTGCTTTCTTTGTGCTTTTTTGCCCTTATAATTCAGCCTGTGTTTCAGCCTGTGTTTCATGTCTCAGTTCTCCATTTTCTTCCCCTCACTCACCACCTCTGACAGTTATATATGTCTCAAAGTAGAGTCAGGAAACACAAGGCTGGTGGGATGTGAAGAGGAATGTGAGTGCTTAGCTGAAGCAGCTGAAAAGCAGCAGGGTGACCTTAGTCTCTGTCAAGCACTTCCTTGTGTCCTTTCTATTTTTGCATTTTGCATTTTTGCATTTTGCATCATTGGTATGGATTTAATACTTGCCTCCTTCGTAAGTGTATCCAAGCTCTGCAGTTTAAATACATTTTTAAATCGCTTTCTCTCACTCAATGTTCTCCCTCTGGACCTGGTTACTTCTCCTCTCCTCTCTTCATTTCTAATTCTTTATGTCTGTCTGTTTCTTCCTGATGCTCTCCTAATGTGTAATTTTATTTTTGTTAAAATGGATTAAATAAAATTGGTATCGAAAAAAGTATCACTAAGTATCGAAGTCACAGTATCAGTTTAAGTATCACATTTTTTTTAAGAATACCCAGCCCTAGCTCTGCATTCCTTCAACTTCACCTTTAATGCTTTCCTTGTACGCTGCCTCACTACTGTTTCCTATAGATTTTCTTTTTCTTTTCCGTCTCAGTCCTCAATGACTCACAGTCTGTTCCTTAGATTTTCAATGTGCAGTCAATCTTATGTTTCACTCTCTGCTCTTACCTCATGTGGTACTCCACCATTTCTATCTATGACTGATAAACAGGAATCAATCAATCAATCAATCTATCTATCTATCTATCTATCTATCTATCTATCTATCTATCTATCTATCTATCTATCTATCTATCTATCTATCAAGCTGTATGCTGATACATTCTTCTCTGCAGTTATGCAGTTTTACAATGTAATCAAACATGTACATCTTAAAAGTCTTAAAAATCTTTGAGGTGAATGTGATGCTTCATTAATGTAAAACAGACTTCCCTCTGATTCACCCACCTGTAGATAATTCCCTTTCGGTGCAAGAAAAACAAACCTACAGCAATCTCTGCAGCATAAAACCTGCAAAAAACAGAAAACGTAAACACATCTTCACAAAAGAAATGTGTCACTTGAGTGATTTTTCTACTGAATAGACGAAGAAAGCAATACATAAGCATTCCTTACACAAACCTTAAATATTAAATATTAATAAATGTGTGCATTTCATAAATGCATGCAGGACATCTTCATGGTCCTTAAAACATACTGTATGTCTGTGTATGAACTGTAGTGTTCTTACACTGCCTGTGGCTCCTTGAACTTGCCCATACGCTGAATATGATACATGAGGTCTCCTCCAGTAATGTACTCCATCACAAAGTACAGCCGATCCTATAAAAAAAGAGGTTAATGTTACAAGGGCAGCACTATATAGATGAATGAATGATCCTCAGGGGAAAGAAAAGAATGTAACTATAATATTCAGACATGATTTTGACTAGTAGTCTACAGCTGTGTATCTTACAATAAGACATGGTCCACTTTCAGATATATTAAAATGCTGAACATGGCCTATTCTTTCAGTATAGTAGCTTGTACAGGTTGTATACCTCTATTTTATTATCTAGGAAGCTTTGATCAGTAAATGTAGTTTTTATCAAAGGCTCCTTGAATCACCCTGTCTACGCACAGAGTTGACGTCATACTGGAGACTTCGTATTCAAGGGTGGTCTCAGCTCAGTAACAGTTTTCTCTGCAGGGGCGCTAGCAAACGAGTGTGAATAAATGTAAGTAGGAGAGTGAAAGGCACATGTAATGATAGACAGACACACAAGGACATATACACTGGTTTGAAATGCCATGGAATGAATAGATGGCTATTGAAAGAAAGATGAGGGAACATAATGGCACCCTCTAAATCAAATAAAATGACTTTTTTTGTGTGTCTTTATAGTTTGGCAGCAGTGTAAGATTGAGCTCTTTACACACCACAGTCTGGAAGCAGGAGTGGAGCTGGGTGAGAAAAGGTGGTTTGTCTCTCTGGGCCAAGACCCTCTTCTCCACCATCGTACATTCAACATCGTCATCCTGGATCACCACGTCTTTCTTGAGGATCTTGATAGCGTACAGTTCTTCTGTTGACTTCATCTCTGCCAGCATTACCTACAGTCAAACAGAGACACCACAGGTCAAAGGTCAAAATTAATCACAAAGATTCTGAATTTAATACGCCAGACAAATGCTGGCGTGACAGAACTACTAGATATATCAGCATTACAGTCATTACTGTCCTGTTACATTATGTTTGTCAGTGGCTCCCACCTTGCCGAAGCTGCCCTTCCCCAGCAGGGCCAGGAAGTTGAAGTCACTGAGTCGGACCCGGTCCATGTTACCTGAAGGCAGGCTGAACCGCCGGTGATCTGACGGCGTGATCACTTTCTTACCGTGGCCCAGTTTGGCTTTCTGTGATGTACAACACACACATGAAGTAAAAATGGCATTAAAATAAAGAGTAGATTTAAGATTTTAATTTGTCTTCTCCTGTGGGTTTCTCACAGGATATTATGGATGTAGTTTGATAGTTTAGCATTCACAAAAAAGCAAATCCCGAAAACATGGAGAAATTCTCAGGGGCAGTAATGAGTTGTTTGGACAATTCTGTTCTGTGCCTTTACAGTTTGATGCCTCCTTCCATAGGACTTGAATGTGGCACTTAGTCAGTCGTCATGCTGCTAAGAGCTGGTCTGGAGTCAGAAACTGATAATGTAATGACCACAAAAGTGTTTTTAAAATGTAATAAAAATATCTCTCTAAATGGGTTGAAAATGCAAACACGTGTCAATTACATAAAATCATGAAGTGCAACATATAATATATTCATAATTAGAAATAACAATAAAAAACAGTATCGCATAATCATGTACCCATTTTGATTGACCCAATTATACTATTATGGTATATAAATATTATGAATTGACACTACTATTACATTTTCAGTCCCATTCAAGATATTTTTTATTGTGTTTTGCATGCTGGCCATTACATTCTAATACATAATGATAAATTCTGTAATTGTTTAGCAGTTATTACATTATCATTTCCTACAAGGTGTCACGATTGACACACCAACATCCCTTACCATCACAGACAACTGCTTAGCTGCATATAGTAGACATAGCAATCTAGCTTCTCCACTGACATGCCACTTGTTATATTCAGACATCCTCACTGACATTCAGCAAGATCTCACTTGCTGGTGCGCTTTGGAGAAATTGTGAGGAGGTGGGCGGTCAGCAGGGGGGTGCCAGTGTTGTAAGGATCCCTGTTGTTACAATGACTGGCCTGCCAAGTGTCTTTGAACAAAAAGGGCAATTAGGACCCTGCCAGCTCCCTTCATGGCCCCAACGGTTGTGTGTTTCTGTCAGCTAGAGCGGAGAAAACAGGCGACTGGTGGGGCATAGACAGGCTGTTGCCAGGCCAACCATTTCTCTAACCTTGGCTGGCAATATACTCTATTTTATTAACTGTCACATATTTATTTGACTCAGGTTAAGTGTCTCAATGCGTACACATTGACAGCAGGCTAACATTAACATTAACTAGTTACAGAGAAAATATTATTGGGTCTATATGCTACCAAATACACTATTTAATTGCCATTAATTAATTTCAGTTGTAGCTCTCAGACACACAGAATGTGAGTGTCACAACAGGGAATATAAGTGCCTTACAGTTTAACATGCCTATTTCTAAAAGCATTATTTCATAATAATAGAAATATAATACAGTTAATAAATAGATTCACACACTTTATCATCACAAAAAGCAGTAATGGGGTTACAAATGTTATCATTTGTATCATCAGTTATTCATTTCACATCCTTGTGTCTTAAGTCTGGGTTTCATCATTATGTGTGATGGCAAAACTTGTGGTTCCTGACCCATCCAGCGAAGGAGTCTCACAACAAGTCAATGAGAAGACCCAAAAGATGGAAAAAAAGGAAAAAAATAACTTTTCCCTTTTTCCTGGCTTTTTTCTTTTTTCTTGTAAAATTCTGGATATTTTAACCTCATCATGCCAATACAAATTCTTCAAATGACAAAAATCCAGAAAGGAAAATTACTTTTTTGGTTTTATTCTTCATAACTCATGTTCACATTGCTACATTTGGTGACAGGTGATACAAGTCAAAACGGTTGGGAACCCCTGACATCAAAACCTACCTAGACATTGCTGGAGGGATGTTCAACCAGGGACAGAAACAGTCTGGTTTATGTCTACCTAAGCTTATAGTGTGGTTGTGTCGAGAGCTGTTTAGGGTAGATATTTTGGTGCATGTCAACACTACCTATGTCAAAGTTTATATATCTAGACACGATATGTTATTATATCACTGTCATTGCGTTTCTCATGCAGCTAGGTTTTGTCAGCAGGAAATATCGGAATAATGTGTTGCTCCTGTGCGTAGTGTGATTACTGCAGCTTGCAACAGTTCAATCACCTTTCACTTTTGCACTGCAGGGACATATAGTGGTCATTTTCAACAGACACTTAGACAAACTTTACATGTCTAACATGGACCAAACCTACAAAAAAATGAGAAAACTTCACATCATACAAACAGTTCACAAAACCACCTCTACCTGCTTCGACACAAAGAAAACTTGGGATATTTATGTCAGAGTGGCCACACAGAGTTGTACTCAAACACATTCAGTACAGCCACACACCAGTCCCATAGTAAATACAACACTGCCACTGTGTGGACAGATTTGGCATGCACACAAAGATCCTGTGTGTGAATTCAAACATACAGTTACTGAGAAGTAGCGGGTCCATGCTTCATGTCCTAACAGCCTTCTATAGTCCAGATACAACTAGTAGAAGGCGGGCTGTGGGCCACACTGTCAGCCAATGAGAAGCAGGTGGGAAGCTCTCTTGGCCAATGACAGAGTTTGACACAACCTGTGGCGGAGGCCTGAGTGGTTGACAAATTTACTAACAACGATGCTGTGTGTAAGATAGGGAGTACATATCTTAAAGCTTATACGTACACCACTTTCATTTAAATTTTCTATGCATATTAGAAACCTTAGCTGCAAATGTCAGATTTTTAAAATAAATTATTTAATTGTTCCATTCTATCAAAGTTATATATAGTCCCTTAAATTGTATGTTTAAATGTGTTTTACTGTATGTGTGTGATTAACATGTGAAAGACTGAGACAGAGGTCAAGATAAAGTTAGTGTGTGAGTGTGTGAGAGGAGTTAGAGGAGAAAAAAGCACATTACTGTAATTTAGTATGTCTAGAAGAAGGAGCAAATTGGGCTGGTTCAACTATATGCTGTTGTGTTGAGCCTTTGTTAGTAAATCAGATTGATTTGTGGAAGCCCAAGAGAGATCCACAAACAATCCTAATATAGTAAGTAAAGTGAGTGTGATGCAAGCTGGGGGTGAAAGAAACGGAGACGGAGCAGGCAGAGAGCTACCTTGAGATAGTGGATATTTAACTGGCAGGCCTAGAAGAAAGAAGAAACTCACTCATTAGTGTGGTCAAAAGGTTAGCTGCTGCTGTATGCATGTGTGTGTCAGGCCATAAAAAATATGACAAACTATAACAAACATGGAGAAATTATGAATCAACTACAATGAATCACAGGCATGACCAGAAAACTGATTAAATCCTTTTCTGTCACATCTGGCTGCATCTCTGCATCTCACACTAGTTTCCACGGCAACCGAACACTTTTGTGAAGACAGCAGCCTCAGAGGAAAGTCAAGGTCAGCGTTGTACAGTATGACGGGAAACAGAAAATTAAAAACAATAAGACTCAGCGTCTTGAGGACTGCTGTGAGCAGATGACATTTACACACAGTATTAAAACACCTGTGTCCACTCATGGACCTGGGCTTTAATAAAACTGCCTTCTTTTTTCTTTACTTAAATCCCAAACATTTTTCACACTTGTTACTGGATGATATAGCAACTACTTTCTACCTGTGTGCTATTAGTACGGGAATGAAGATGTTGTGAGTTTTATTTTAAGTGTAGGTGCTCCAGGGTGTTGCAGTAATAGAAGCCATATAGACAGAAACCTGCAGTAAACAGACCCGCCACCAGAGAGTGAGCGTTAGTTGCATTAAACGTTTTCTTTGACATGATTAAAGGACCATACCAGCGTTTTTGTTTTCATTAATTTTCCTACAAATAAACAGCATGCAGTGATTCAAAACTTGCTGAAGATGGACTTCATCACATACACATCATGTTTGCTTTTGATTTAGTAAAAGTTGAATTATTTTTGCCCATCACAAGCTGTTTAAATCAAAATGCAACTTTTTTTTTTATTGTAAACTAATTCCTTGTAAAGACAAAAACAAAGTGTCCATTGGTCTGTCTCTTAAAACCTTCAGACTTCAGTGTCCATGTTCATCATAATGAAGAAGCAGGTGAACCAGTGCTACACTGTGGCTCATGTAGGTGTTTTTAATAGCTTTTGGACAACAATGGAGCTCTATGGCACAGAGGAATAAGCATTTTCAGGCTTTGGATACACTGACAACCACAGTTAGTGCAATAACTTCGCTGATGATTTAGACTTTTTCAATATATGTGTTAATGATAATAAGAAAAAGAGGAAACTTTGCCAGCTCACATTGTCAGTGTAGTAATTGCAGACACGTGCTGTGCTGGAAATAGACACTGAAGTCCAATGAGGCCAAGGAATTACAGTAAGAGCCTTAAATCTGTTCTGTTGACATCCATAAAACCCCCTGACATCCATAAAACCCCCTGTTGGGCTTCATTTAGTTCTCCTTCTGTGACGCTTCCCAAATATATGAGTTGAATTATGTCCCATTCTAAACAGTAATGCAGAATTTATATGTAAGGTCATCTTCATCTACTTATAACTATGCAATGAAAACGTTAAAATGTCCTGTGACCTCACATTGTAAGCAATGTATTTGAATGTAACCAGAGAGCAGAGGTAACGAGGCAGTTTTTGCAGTAGAGCCTTATAAATAAACAACATACAATGCTGGTCCCTGCTATTTGTTAAGGAGGACCATCCCAACATTTATATTAGCTGCAATGGAGAGTGAGAAAAGTGTCCCCTGTGATGACACACAGAGCCCTGCGATACACAGAGTTAAGAGGCCTCGGGATGTTGACAGAAGCATGCACATCATCACCATAATAAACCAGAGTCACTAAGTATTAATAATATTCAGCTGTTTCAATTTTATGACCACGGAGGGTTTGGGCATGAACAGTAGGCTGTATACTCTTTTGTGACCTGGAGAATAGCATACATTTAGTTTTAGCAGAATTTCAAAAAAGCTATATAATAGTGTAATGAACATTACAGTTTGAGGTGGCAGAGATTTGAAAATTGTTTATGTATATATTAAATAAAAGGGGATCAAGAATGGACCATTGTGGAACACCTGTACTAACCCTAAGGGGACTTTGAACCATTAGAGATTACAGGGTTCTATCTGAGAGATAGTCATGAAACCATTTAATGGACTGTTTATCTGTGCAATGACCCAGATAAACCTGACTGTAATATGTTATTTGACTCAAGAAACAGTCTCAGTTGAGAATTTACTAGGGACTCCAGGATTTTTGCTCCACAGGAATATTTTGAGATTGGATTATTTAAATTGCTAGGGTCACCATCTCTATGTGATGGGATAACTGTGCAGACTTCCAGATTATTGGATTTTACCTGATGTACAGTAGGTGATAAATTAAAAATGTAAGCTAGAGGCGCTGCAATTAGATCAGTGCTGAGGCAAAGGAGGGATGGATCTAAATTATCGTCACTCTTAGATTTGTTACGGTTTAAATCAACTAGTTAACTATAAACTTCACCATGGCTTACAGATCTAAAGAAAATGTATTGATAGAGTGACTGAAAGCCTCAAATATATTTGATTTGAGTGTGATTATTCGATTTTCAAAGCAAATTTTAGGAGGGAGAGATGCAGGGGAATCATTTTTCAAGTATTTGATTGTTTTCCAAAACTCAGATGCATTTCCAGAGGTATTTGCTAGTGAGGATAAGTAGAAGTCAGATTTGGCTTTTCTAATAAGTCTGAGACAGTTATTTTGTTGGTGTCTGAAATTTTGCCAGTCTGTCAGATGATTGGTGGCTTCCAAACGGCATCTCTGTCAGCAAGAGCTTTGAAAATGTTTGGGGAGAACCAAGGATTAGAGCGGTGTTTTATTCTGAAATTTTAAGTTGAAGCATGATTTTAAGTACACCGTTAAAAATTGTGCAAAAACAATGAAAAGCTATGTCAGGGTCAGAAATGTTTTCAATTTGTTCAGTTGTTGTTGGTGCTGTCCATGTTCTACTTTTTGCTACTTTTCATTAAACTGTGATCTTTTGCCGTATATGAAATGTTCCTTAAAAAACAAGAGCATTCACTGTAATGCCAGGAGAAAGTGATCTCCCTCTCTGGCGCACAGGGTGAAAAGCAAAAGCGGGAACAGGATGGGGTTACCATGGTGACAGGCGAGAGGAACACATTTTGTTGATGTGAGTGTGCACAATAGATGTGTGTAAATGTGTGACAAAGACAGTCTACTTATGCTTTTATTCAGTGTCTCAAATTCATAATCTGACTCAAGCCCTGTGACTGCTCCTCACCTCAAACTTCTGTCGGAGCTCCAGGTTGACGTCGTCCACCTCGGGGATGGGAACGTTGTAGTACTCTCCCTCCTCCTGGTTCAGCAACTTGTACCTGAGAGAGACAAAATGGTGAATGTTTAACTTCCACCATAGGGCTGTAAATAAATGTATTTCCATGCCTTTCTTCTTCTGTCCACCCACACACCCATAAATCTTTGTTTTTTTGCACCACTTCAATCATAAGTAGCTGCTGATTCCCCTTTTCTGAGTGTTTGGAGGTCTGCTCTCTGTCAGCAATGCCAACTTGACTCTACTTCCTCTCTAATGTACACATCCTCTGGCCACTTGTCTAATGACCTGCGATATACAGTACAATACACAGATCAAAACACACATAGACGCATTGCGGTGATTTCTGAGCTGCCCGTGCCAGGCGTTTTTACGCTCAGGTATTTCCTGGAGTTTCCAATTGTACAGCAGTTGATCAGGCTCAGTTTAGGCTAGATTGCGGCAGGAATGCTAACACGGTCCATGGAAGAGTGACTGTAACATCTCTATGAGTGTGTGTTTGTCAGGATGAGACGAAGCAGACGGAGAGATGGGGAAGTGACGCCAGCAGGTGCTCTTTGTCAGAGTGGATGGAGCTGGCTTCAGCCACCAGTCTTCACAGCTGTTTTCGACATGATGGTCACAATCGCTGGCGTCAGTGAAGTATCAAGTTAAGAAGTTGTCAGACTGCTTTGAGAAATTACATGAAAGAAAAACAGCCTTCTTCCTTGTATTCAAAATAAAGGAGTTGAATCACATTGCTCTCCTCTAATAGACCGTCGTTTACTTCCTGTAATTCCATTCCTTACTGTAAAAGTAATGTGCAAGTTTAAAGAGGCACCTGCTGAAAGAATTTAAACCTTTAAGGACCTTTACACAAATGTAAAGAGACACCATTACTGAAATTTATGTATAATATGATAACAAGTGTTTCAACTGCATGTTCCACAGGTTAGATATGAACCTGGAATGACTGAGTTTAATTTCACTGCTGTCAGAACAACTGTGGAACAATTTACAACAATGCAAACCACAGTACTTATTTTTATTATTATTTCATTTTAAGATCTGCTTTGTATTATGTTCTTTTAGCTATTATACCCTGCTACTTGTCTGCTGTATATTATTGTTCTTCAGTATCCTGTGTTATTTTTTACTTGTACTAAGGTCTCAGTGGGACTTGATTAAATAAAGGTTATATAACCAGTAAGAGCAGGGCTGAGATCAACAGGGCTGATTTATATATTACCAGAATATTACTGTAAAAGAAGGTTTGTTTTCATAAAAACTGGCCATCATTTTCAGCAGTGCTGGTCATGACATGGCCACAATGCTTAATTTTACTATTTTACATGTAAAACATGACATACTAAGCTGTTTAAATGTAACATGTAATGTAATTGTGATTTCTTGGTAGGGTGGATGTGACAGCCGTGTCACACCAGTGCAAGTTTAGCAGAATCGGAAGCTTGCAGTAAAAACTCTTCTCAGCTGTTGGGATGAATGAACATCAGTGGGACTCAGAGTCAACTGACCATCCACACGTGGGAGCTTTGATGAGCTCGGAAACTCCAAATGACATGGAGCCCATGAAGTCATTCCTGGTGGTCCGGTCCCAGTCCCACACCTCAATGGACAGACGGCGGTCCTTGTCTGATGCTTTCAGCTTACTGAGCACACACACACACACACACACACACACACACACACACACACACACACACACACACACACACACACACACACACATATACACAAAGAGGGGGTAAAAGTAATAGCGTGTGATGACAGAGACTGCAAGAATCAAACGCTTTCCTCATTTATTTTATAAGGTTTTACTGTATTCTCTTTGAAATTTGTTAAATATAAAAACAGTCTAAAATTATTATTGTTACCGGAGTTACACACACACATACACACACAGGCACAACAGTAGACATGAACACACACACAGACTTGACTTGACTCACAAGGTGAAGGACTCGTTCCAGCAGGGGTTGAGAGATGAACGGATGGTCCTGGTCTTCTGTTTGGTCTCATTCTTTGGGTCTGGGATGAGCTTGAGTTTAACATATGGGTCTGATAAACCATTTGGATCCATCGGAATCAGGTTCCTGGCTTCACCCACTAAAAGAAGGTTGAAAGACAAAGAAAATATCAACATATGTGTGCTTGAGTCCTTAGCCACATTCAGAGACTCAGTGACTCCACACTGACTCAGGGGTTGAAAGGGACAGAGATGGAAGAGTGTTGAGTCATAGTAAGTCACTCCAAGGGCAAACAGCAAACATCTTCTGTGCCTCTCTGTACTACACATGTGGACTTACAATCCACACAAGTTTTATATCTGCAATTAGATTTTTTTTGACCATACTGGCAAAAAATGAATGTCTGATGAGTCTAGTGGGAACTAAAATGTAAGATGTACGTCAGATCATCAGCGGTATGGTTGGGTATCAAGTGTTGGTGAAATTTGTCATCTTGTTTACTTATTCTTTAAACAGAAATCTATTGATTTATTGATTTCATTTGTTGAATGAAAAAAGGGAAAATGTGTTTTTTCATGTTTTTCAAAAGTATAGTTTTGGTGTTACGCCTAAACTTACAATGTTATTGTATCAGGTAGTAGTATCTCAAAATTTGAAATAAAATCCAGCTTTTGTCAGCAGTAATTGACATTTGTATGGTGATTTGCTGTGAAACATACAGGAACACCTGTATGATCATTTCATACAAAAAACAGTAAACCAAAAAACAGATACAGTGACAAGGAAGCTACTAGATAGATAGATAGATAGATAGATAGATAGATAGATAGATAGATAGATAGATAGATAGATAGATAGATAGATAGATAGATAGAATAGTGTTTCTGTCCTCAGTTACTCAGCTAATGGCTCAACAAATCAGCCAGCACATATGCTGATAACAGGTGCTGTGAAGCAAAACATACTGTCAAAATTCACTTGAAGTTGACAGTGTGAAACAACACTAACAGGATTGTAACACTGGTGGGTGTTAGGGCGCAGGCACATGTAAAATCAACAAAAACAAGAAAACCTAAAAAGAGTAACTCGCCTGAAAGTGTCTCACACAGTGTATTGTAAATCAAGAAAATAAGACAGGTGGTGATCTGTGAAGGGAGTGAATAGATCTCTTGTAGTAAACTCTCTCGTGGTTAGGCAGTAGGTGAGCAGATAATGTGAGGGAGGCGTGACATTTCCCTGTGTCATAACTGACAAATGAAAAAAAAAAAAAAAAAAAAGCCTGTAACATAGCAACAGGAGTAGGGGGACAGGGTGGCGTGAGCATGCAACCTTCACCATGGTGACAACATCTACTGTAAGTGGCCAATGGGCCGACTCTACAACTGCCCCACTTAGCAACATCATGTGAACACAAACAAATGGCAGCTATATAACAGTCACATACAGCATGAATTAAACGTTACATAATGACCAAAGGATTCCTCACTGTCAAAAAAAAGAAAGAAAGAAAATAAGACAGAAAGACAGATGTAAACAACCAACAAAACTATAAAAGAGGGATAGCAGAAACAGGATCACACCGATCCTGTAAAACTGTGTTTAGCAGCTCCAGCTCTCCCACTCTGCATATTTAAATGTAATCAGACACAGTGCAGGAGGGAAAAGCTGCAGAGCTGAATGTTTCAGAGAGTCAGTGTGAACTTTCACACAAGGACACATTTGCTGGGATTCTTCATTAAAACAGCACTAATGTATTTTAGATCTGACACATAAATATTCACGGGCTGAATATAAAGCCTGCACTGCCACTGCAGCTCATTTAGTTGTTTTCATCCCTGCACGTGACAGTACGATTTGTAAGGCAATAAGCTTTAAAGGCAATGGGAGTTCCAATTTAAGAAAAAAACTCAGCATAAAGACATAAAATAACGATGAAACAGAGTCAACAGTCAATCAAGTCAAAATTAATACAGCAACTATATTGATAATTGAAGTCAATTTAAAGCAAAATATGCCCAAATTCCACAATCCATGATTGCCTGTACTGGATCATCTATTTTGAGTGTCTTTTTAGGATGTGCGTTCCTTGAACAAAATAAAAAACAGCTTCTTCTGAAGGGAGATGGATAAGCCCTAAATCTTTCTCTTCATCACTGTGTGCAGAAAGAAGCAACAAGAAGAAGAAAAGCGAATGATGGAAATCATATCAGTATTATGATTTTAATTTAATTCAAGTTTAATGATCGTAATAATCTGTCAAGAACTTGTCAGAAGGAAAACAATATAACTGTTTATTACAGTCATAACATGTTAAAAAAGGACAATAAGGTTAATCGCTGAATATCACAGGAATATTATATAATATATAATATAATATGTATAATATATAATAACTTTTCACAGGTCACATTTTATTTTTCACAATGTTCCAGATTCATGCACTAGAGGGCAATGTAGGTCTCTCATTCAGATTTGCATATCTGACAAAAAAGCAGCCAGAGTCAGAAGCTTTTACCTTGTTCATGAATGTGTTGCTTCAACCTCATAGTTCACTTCTTATCCAATACAAATTCTCAGCTAATCACTCCTGTCTTTATGCCTCTCTCTTTCTGTCTCACGCTCTCCCACAAGCCCCCCCACACACACAAGCATGCACGCACATACACACAGATACTGTTACACACAATATGAGGTATGAGCAGCAGAAGGAAAATCTCAGCATCCCACGTTCTCATCTAAATCCTCCCCTCTGCTGGCTGTGGCGGCGTTCTAGGCATCAGTCACTTCCATGGCAACGCTGGCACCAAACAACGCCAAAGAAACTTCAAGAAGCCTGAAAACACACTAATGAGGTGACACAAACACACACACACACACAGATAAACAAACACATGTATAGATACAGACGACAATGAATAGTAATGTATGACACCGAAGTGTGTGCCAAGATACACACAGTAAATTTATATGTGCACAAGTACTCTCCCTCTCTCACACGTCCATATATACATACACACACGTACACACAGTGAAACATCACCATCAGCAGTAATCAAGGACCATCTCTGCTGTCTGTTGTTGCTTAGATACAACAAGAGCTGCTTGCTTCTGTGTCCTCCCCTCTCTTCGCTCCTTATGAGGTAGTTACCAATAAAATTAGTGTGAAATTGCTTGTGTGTGTTTTGCCTTTATCACTTGTTTGCTGTAAAGCCGAGGTGATATAGACAGAAAATGCAGATGCACGTTATGTTTCTGTTAACTTGACTAGAGGCTGTGTTTACGCTATGCACACATGAAAAGGCAAAGCTACCACTGTGAATCCACTCTGCTTCTGTCTTGCAAGCATCCTGCACGTGAAGTGAAATGTTATGGTTTTTTCTACAAGTATCAACAATAACACAAAAATAAAGTGTAATAGCACTTCACTGACATTTTTACAGCCTGGATCTTCTGTAGTTTAGAGATAATGAATGACCAAGTTAAAGTTATTTCTTCTGAAAAACAGTTACTTATTGTCTTATAGCTCAGATAATATATTCCCTTAATGCTTCTAGAAAATGTGAATACAGCATCAGTTTTAAATAGCTTCTCTCCAGCAGCAAGTCTGGACTTTGAGCCTGCAACAAATATTCTGTTAATAATGTCCCATGATTACTAAATGTACCGTGAAACAGACAAAGGACATGAACCACACACAGAAATATCCATGCCACCTTCATCTCCTGTATCTGAACTGAATGCCTGCTTAATAAAAGTATGCCACAGCTAAAAATGACATATCATTTGGATACCGGGGCGGGGGCTGTGGTGGGCAGACAGTGTAATCTCCCGAAAAGGCTTTGAAATTCAAATGTGTTGTTGCATAACAATGCCATGTGCAACCAATGAATGCCTGATAATCTGGGGGGAAAGCTGCACGGCCAAACGAGAGCTGGATGGATCCCTGCTGTGTGGTGTCAGGGATCTGAATGCAGACGTCACAGATACAATGGAGGGAGCGGGGGAACCAAAATGAACCTAAAATTTCTATTTCTGGTTGTGGGTCATTTAAAGAAAGTGTAATTAGGAAATTCAACAGAAATGATACTCCTCAGTGAGACGTGATGGCGCTTTGGGTTTTTGTAACACCCTGTCCACACTGCGCTGTGGCAAAATTCAATGAGCACTTCCTCTTTTTTTTTTACAGTGAGACAGGGTTTAAGTGAATTATTTAAAGGCTTGAAGCAGAAGAAGATAAGATAATAAGATAAGTTGTATTCTACAAAAACATGTATGAATTATTTGTCACTGCAGTCATCACATGCACAATAGTGTGATAAATATCATTACAGTAATATGGGTTTTTTGCAATGTCTGCTAAATTGGTAAATTGCCTGTCAGTCGAAACTTATATATATATATATATATATATATATATATATATATAATTAATTTGTGAATTTCATAGTGTCGAACTAGACCTAGTGCTGGTAGCTGGGACATTGGGAGAGATCCAGAGTGCAACCTTAGAGGACAGTGGAGTCTTTCTTTGTAAGTATCTCTACAGTAGATGGACAATTTTGAAAAGACATCAGATGACCATGAAACAACTCTTTCAGGTGCCATATGAAAGAAACTGTGACAAAGTGAAAAAGCTGCTGTGACGTACAGGTGTGCATTACACCTGGTATATTGTATAGTGTTATGCCTTTTTCTTCGTTATGGTCTGTATATACTTAGTGAAGTTGTGGAAAAGAACACAGAACATTTTTACTCTGCTATAACTGTGTGATTCTACAGTGAAACTGATTTGATATTTTGTTTATTATGCATTATAGAGTACAACAGAGCTGGAAGTGACATCCAACAAATGCCACTTAACACTTAACATGCCTTAAAATGCTTTTTTCTGCTTACAACTACACAATCTCATAACATTTTTTGACATTTGTACACATTTTTGTTAGATTTGAATAAATGAATGGTTTATACTTTAACTCCTCGTGTCACCTCCCATTATTTGTCATGGTTTTTGAGTCAGTCATGATAGTGTTATAGTGTGTTATCAACAGTTATCAACTGTACATATATTGAAAGTAAATGCTAAAGAAAGATTAATATGAAGTGTTACTCATTAAAAAAAGAGACAAAACATTTTCACGATTTGTTATCATGTTTTCTTTCAGACACAGCCACAGACAAACACATGGTCCAATTAGAAACAAACACTTATAGCAACCTTATATTTGTGAAAAGCCTCTTAGTATAAAAAGTCTAATATCAGATATTAGGCCTTTGTTTGTACCACAGGCCTGATGGTGCTATGAGTTGTGTCAGTGGAGGGAGAAAAAAATGCGTTCTTGTTCAACTGTGCTTTAAACCTGAGGCGAGCATGTCAGCAGTAGGAAATCTCACCACTGTGTGCTCACTTTGGCCCCATCCTCATATGCCCTGTGTGCATGTAGACAGGTCATGGAGGGACGTTTGCATGTTTGCCTTTCCTTAAAACTCCACAATAAACGTCTGCTCATGCCCATGAGTTATTTCTGTCACTTTTGCTCGAAGAGATGGTGATCAGAGAGAGGAGTCAGAGAGGGATGAAGGAGGTAATCAGTGGGAAAAAAGAAAGAAAGCATGGGGTAAAAGGGAGGAAAAGAACGAGCAGGATAAACAATCCAAACAAGGCAGAGGAAGAGCAAAAGAGACAGAGGCTGCTGAGGGGAAAAAGAAGGGAATGAGACATTAGAGCCAGAAGGGAAAAAAGGACAAGTCACTCAACTGAGCAACGATTTCAGCTGGTTGAAAAAGAGGAGATGAAAAAAAAAAAAACAGGACAAACGCTGATTTCTTATTGAGGAAGAAAATAAGGGAAGACAAAACATGTGAGCGTGGAGAGGAGCTCAGCAGGTATAGAGAGAAAATGGATGACAAGGAAGGGGAAGACACACTGAGATCTCGAAAGATCAGGTAGGAGAAGATAACAGGAAATGTCAATATTGGAAGAAGGGATGTTGAGGATGTAGAGAGAGAGAGAGAGAGAGAGAGAGAGAGAAAGAGAGAGAGCCTGGGAGATGTGTCTGTTTTCTTGGCTGGAAAGATTTAATCAAGTTCACATTGGTGCGGTGAACCACAAAGGCCCGCCACTTGTCTGTGGGAGCCAGAGGGGAGCCGGAGAACAAGCTGAAGCTTCACTGTTCAGACCGCTGCCATTAGAGAAGAGAAAAAAATAAAACAAAATAAAAAACACAAAACAAACCACAGCAGAACATACACTTCCTCTACCCTCTCTCCCTCATGTATTGTTCTCAGTATTGATCTTTGTCTTCTTTTCTCTGTCAATCACAGTCCATGCTTTGTCTCAATGGTTCCATCATTTTCATTTTTTCTCCTTCTTTTCTGCCCTTTTTAATTTTATCTCAATCCTTGGAATTTAATGAACAGCATTTATTCATATTTCATGATTTTTTCCAACAGACAAAAAAAGAAAAAAGACAATTACATGGTACATTAACTCTCTGTCTCTCTTTGCACCTATGACAAAGACCAATGGATCAAATGTAATGTGAGTAGGTGATGAACCAACAGATAATTACCACAAACTCTGTACTTCCCCCTCAGCTCTGCAGAGGGTTTTAGCGTCTTTCAGCTTATTGTTTTGGTTATCTGGCCCGCAGTGTCACTGTTTTGGTTCAGTCTCCCTGCTCTCACAGGGCAGCTGTTTTAGCAGCTCTCACAGAACAAAAGCGCACTACCTGCTCAGCACTAAACGACAACCAGACAGAGTTAGCAAAGAGCTGGTGAACACTGGAGCAGTTCAAGGGCCAGATGAAGACCAAAACAGAACTGAAAGAAGAACATTTGTCAGGTGGCCAGAGTCAAATTGAATACTAGTGTTGCTTTGTGACAACTGGATATGCAAAGATGCAACTGTTTGTCTTAACAACTATATACAACTACATAATTAACACATCGTCCATCACTATGGCAGCTATATCAGCTACTTTCAGCACATACAAAAGCAAAATCTCTCAAAGTACTTTCAGTGCAGAAGGATCATACAAGGTGTAGGATCTCCATCTGAGGCTTAGCTAACCTGATCATATGTTCTCTGTGGATTAGAGTGGGTCACCCAGTGGTTGCTGAAACTGCTACCACAGCTATTTCATCAACATTGCAGAGGGCCCACAGAATTAGACTTAAATGACCCTTACATTCATAGTGTTTGTATTATTAATATGCTCACAAGAATCAATGGGATTATGTGTACAATGCAAAAAATAAAAAAAATATGCTAAGTTCTTCTTTACCCAGTGAGTGAGGGAATAGGTTGATGTGGAGTTGGCAGTTTGATCCCTGCATCCTTCTGCCCACATGTTGAAGTGTCCTTGAGCGAGACACAAACACCCCAAAGTGCTCCTGATGGTCAGGGCAGCACTGTTAGATGAGAGGCTACACAAATGCAGCCATTTACCATTTACATAAAGATTGGTAGATCATCAGATAACAACTGAAAACAGATTCATCATTTGAGGCATTCGTCAAGAAAAAAAGCCAAATAGTTGTTGACTCTCAGATGTGAGCATTTGCTGCTCTTCTCTGTTTTATGTCATTTTAAATTGCACGTGTTCAAGGTCTGACAAAACGAGCAATTTGAAGATGTCCCCCTGAGCTCTGGGAAATCACAATGAAAAGTTATCAACAGAATAAAACATGCAACATACTAAATAACTGAAACATATAAATAGTCACATGTTTTGCAGCTCTGATACACAGCCGTATGATGAAGGGAAAATAGACACAGAAGTCCAGAGTCTGTATTTTTCTGAAATATCAGGCATCACATATGCCAGTGGCAGGTGCTGCAGATCATACTGCTGTAGGTTTCTTGAAGCTGACACAATGTGAGGCGGCAGCAACAATTTCATAAACACTGGAACACTGGTGGGTGTTCTGGTGTGTGTACGCATCAAATCAAGGACAACACGGGGGCGGGGTGGTGGGGAGGGGGACACATCAATTTAACATGGCAACAGCCGTCTCTCCCACTCTGTCTACGAATATGAGCCAGTTCAGTTTCAGCTCAGTCCGACTGAGGTAACTATGTCGACTGAGACCGCTGGTGTCACCACTGTCACTGTCGCCTCATGTGCGTGGTCTCCACCGTCAACATCACACAGTATACAGATGCAAACAAGGACATTAAACAGAATATGTAACTGTCTGTGTTTTGCAGTAGTTCAGACCGTGTTCAGTGGTAAAGCAAACCAAAGAGCTCGGTGTTCTGTACAGCAGACCGAAGGATAATAAACTGAAGCAATGCAAGCAGAGAGAACAAATGATTTAGGTCTACTGTGAATACACCTCACTTCCATCAAGAAGACCAAAAACAAATAAATAGACATTTTTATGAAGCAATATATTTCCAAGTGAATCACATCTGCCTCTCTTGCTGTAGCTGCAGGTTATTCCTGGTTGATCCCCACTGAGTTAGAAACACTTTATTGGCCTCAGCAATCATATTCCTTGACCAGCACTGTGTGTGTGTGTGTGCGTGTGTGTGTGTTTGAGAGAGACAGAAAGAGAGGTTGTGGAAGTGACCCAGCAGTCATTTTTCTCCCTGCCAAAGGGGTTTTAACACCAGAGAGTTCTCCACTCCAGGTGCTGTTCTTGATTGACAGGATAATTTGAAGGTGTTGAAAACACACACACACACACACACATACATACACACACACACACACACACACACTCAGGTAATGAGGGTCCGGGTGTCATTTTTGTGTTGACGCACAAACATATCATAAAATTTTTTAAATTGTCAGTATTTTTTTTTGATCTCTTGTTCAGCAGTCACAGTGTGATTTAAATGCTTTTATGTTTTTAAATGATTTTAAATGTTATTTAAAATTTCTCCTTCTCTGAAATCATCTGATAATTACAAAACTAAACTTCCTAAAGTCCTCAATTCGCTACATTCGCTTCTTTTCATCATTCATTGCCCTTCTGTGACAGTAAACATAGAAACAGGAAACTATGGATGTTGTGGTTATATTGTATGCGCCTTAACCATTAGGACACTAAGGCGTCTCCAGATTTTCCTCTTTTTAAAATGTCTCTCTTTTTTTAATTGTTCTTCCATTTTCTCCCACATTGCAATGCTTCATTCAACTCGGTCTCCTAGAAATTATGTTTCTATACAACTGAAATGAAATGGTGGTACAGTATCCACTTGTGGTATCTACAGCATTATTAAAGTTTTTATGGTTCTGTGTAGATACCCACAGCACCTGGTTAAGGTTAGGGAAAGATTGTGGTAGAAAAAGTACACAGTGACTTCAGACACATGTTTATTTACATTGAATAAAAAGCTCTTTTCATAACCTTAACCAAAAGGCTTTTGGTGCCTACAGCTAACCACAGACAGGATTCTGGGTGTGAATCCTGGTCTCTGGTGTGACAGTCATTCACTTTATACAGTCACAATCCACACCAACCACTCTGTGGCGACTCCACTGCCATTAATAAATATAGCCAACAATTATGTTGTATTTGCTGTTGCAGTTTAACTGCATAGAAATAGACTTCCTAGGAGACATGATTATGTACATGTACTAAGTAAGTAAGAGAACCAGATATCATCCCATTAACTCCAGAGGCTGTTTCCAGGTTGTGTCCTATGAAAACGCTTTTAAGGCTTCCTCAGACTTCCTCAGTGTTTTGGCTCATAGAGCATGGACACTAGAGTACTAGAGGCACCCCACACACATGAATAGCACAAAAATAGTATACAAATTTTGCTCTTTGAAACTGTTGAATTTTTATTGGGCCAAATAGATAAAGATTTGATAACACAGTGAGTCATTTCCAATTGTTTGTGATGCATATGAGCATTTCTTCATTGTTTCACGGCTGTTCCTTTTGTAATGACTGTATACAGGCAAAATCCTTTTTGGGCCAGTGGACCTCACATGACTTGCAATGTTAACACAGCTGTAGACAGACATATGTTACACCCCCATGACACATTGTGTTGTCAGCCACTTCTTCTGACTTGCTCATATAGATCTTCACAGAGAGAGAACTGTTTACAATGGTGAAATTCTGTACTTACATAGAGCTTTGATTTACTCATACTGCTTATAAAATATACATTGCTACAGAGTAAACTACCCAGCCACAAATAAAGTAGTTCAATTGAGCTCAACCCTCAACCCAAAACCTGTACTCACACATAAATGCCCCCCCCCCAAAAAAAATACCCATCTTCATTGTTCCCGAGTGAAAAAGTGAGAGACCACATGTGGCGAATGTCTAGCTACAGGCAGAATAAACACATTTTTTTCTGAATAGTTCATTAACACAAGTCTAAGTCATTCATAGAAGCCCCAAATTACAAAGCTGAAAAAGCCCAGAGGACTCTTTGAATGCTCTGAAAATTAACCGCTCAATGTCACATCAGGGAACCACTTGCTCACGTCACTCTGAAGCTGAGCAGCCTCAAGCACAACATGCAGCCACAGCGATACACACTGATTAAGTTTCAAACCAACCTGTGACGTGTAGCCTGTCCCCGCTGACCTCGATCTTGAGGAAGAGACGACCCCGACGCTCTGTGTGGTCCGTCCCACACAGGCTTGGCACGTTGACCACACACTGCTTGTGTACGTTCATGTCGCAGGCTAGAAAGAGACAGAAAACAGAGGGGAACATACAGAGTGTTCTGTAGAGGACACATGTGTTACTTTGAAATGCCTCATGTGAACAGTGAAAGTACCTCTTTCCTTATTGCATACACATTTGATTGGGAATCATGCATATAAAGACAGGTTTTTCTGGATTTGCTGAGGTTTGTGCACTTTTACGGGGACAATTTTCTGCCTCTGAGGAAAAAGACTCGATGTGGTGTGGCATGGGGGAACATGAAGTGACAGTTGGTCTCAATGACAACAGACACAGTGAGTGAACAACAAAATAAAGGGAGCTGTGTTAGTTAACAAATAGATGAATAAAGGATAAATTAAATGACTGAATACAGATTCTCAGAAAGACAACTTTATAATATCAATGAACTGCTAAATTTGGAGTAGATTTCTTTTTATATCCTACATGATTCTGAAGTAAAATCTATGGAGGTTTAACTGCAACTGTTTGCATTGTTAGCCATATTAGTGGCAGGGCCTCACAGACCACAACACCAGTCACAATGGTTCATCACTTCTTTCCAGACCAAACTATCCCAACAACTATGGGATGGATTGTTATTAACTTAAATCCCTCCGACTTTTCAATTATCACCAGCATAACGTTCACATATGTGGTTTTGAGTGAAAACCACATAGAATCAACAACTGCTGGATGGACTGTCATGAAATTTGGTACACACGCTCATGTTCCCATCAGGATGAGTAGGACTGAGCTTTCTGGGTTCAGTGATGTTTTCCTTTTTTAACCAAAAGCAGATGCATGCTGGGGAAGAGACCTAATGTGGCAAAAGATTTATTCTAGAAAATATCCTGATTCAGTACAGAAATTTTAGGTGGGTAAAAGCTTTGATCAGAAAAGCTGCTGCTTTTCTCAAAGGTGCTGTCTGGCACTTAAACATGAATAAGTAATCACAGCATTAACTTAGAGATGCTATAATCACTGCAAGCAGATCAGATCACCATCCAGAGGACCAGCAGCCTCCACTGTGTCCCACTGGGCTGGATATTGTAGAAAGTGAACTGAATTATGGTACAAAAAAGGGAAAGTGTTGTTCTTTCAGCACATGTGGAGCAACACAGCATGGATGTTAGAGGAGGCAGTGAAAAGATAATGGGAGAGTTTCTAGGTTCTCCTCAGTAAAGATCCTCAGGAAAGCAAGAATGGTCATGAGAAATGTCGCTAGCCTTTAATTTTAAATTTTCTTTGATTTATTTTGCTTGTGACTCTTTCTTGTACTTGCACATACACACGCTCACACATTCACACACGCACACACAAAGCCAAACAGATGAGGGACCAGAGGGGAGAGTGAACATTTGTTCTTCTTTTCCCACTCGTTTCCTCCTCTGTCCCTTACTGCCCTCTAACTTTCTCTCAAACCTCTTCTGCCCTTGCTCCCCTCTGTATTTTCTGTCCTCTTCCAGCCATTCATCTCTCCTGCTCTCTCCCCACTTCCTCCCCCCACACTGCAGGCTTGTCGGGCTGACATGCTGGGAGGAGACAAGGAGAGACGCGAGATGGGGAAGCAGCTCGTAATAGCGATGGCCTCCCCGCATCAATTTGTTCTGGTGTGCTCCCATTACCATCTGTGATGAGGCCGCCACCAGAGACCCACAGATGGATAGACAGAGTAAGAGGAGGAGAGAGGGAGGGAGGGTGATGGATGGAGAGGAGAGGGAGAGAGGACAAAGGAGGTACAGCGAGGGACAAAACAGCAGAGAGACATGAGGGAAAAATGTTAAGGAAATAAAAAAGGATGATGTAGAGTAGAAGGGAAAGAGGAGGAAGGGTGGGCAAAGGGAAAATAATGGATGTGGCAAAGAGGGAAGAAAGAGGAAAGGGTGGGAGGAAAAGGAGAATTAATATGAGGAAAATGCAGTGCAGGCTGGGGTCATACATGCAAAGAAAGAAGGGAAGAGTTGAGCAGTGTGGGTGGAAAGAATGGGAGCACAGAGAAGACTCGGCAGGTCAGGACAGTGAATTCTGCCTGTGCCTCAGATGTGGCTGAGTGTAGTACAGTATCAGTCTATTCCCATCTGTTCTCATTAGGACCGGGTATGGGACAGAAACCAGCACAGCATATTTGACACAGGTGCACGCATGCACACACGCACACATATTCACACAGATTGGGTGTGTACTCACTGTCACATTTCATCCCTTGGTGAATTAGCCCGTACAGCAGCGAACCGCAGTGGTCACAGAAGGTGGGACTGCCGTACGAGTGGATCTTGAACTTGTGCTTGCTTCTGGGGTCCTGGGCAATGAAGAGAGACAGGAGGAAAACACATTGAAATATCAAGAAACTGATGGCATTTGAATGATTTTGAAATTCAAATAAAAACAAAAAAGACAATATTTACAGGATTGAAGGCAGACGTGCTTGTCAAATGGGCAGACAGCTTTATACCCTTTATGGGTTAAGTATATCATTCTCCTAGAGAAAGTTTTTTAAAGTGTACAACATATCCTCAAAGCTTGTATTGTGTAGAATAGCTTGTCTTTTCTAAAGCAAGACAAGAAGTCCTCCCTTTTTCCCCCACAATACACTTCATAAAAAGACTGCGCACCGAGTTGCTTCTAACAGGCAAAAATGAAGTAAGGTCACAAAGCCCTCAGGGTGAAGACTCAGAAGGTATAATTTGGGGTTAAGAGGAAGCTCATTTGGTTCAACTGTTACTTTACAAAAACAGTTGATTGGTATAAGAGTCTTTGAAACATTTCTGTTGAAGGAAACATAAATGGACTTTGTTACAACATCTGTAATGTCTCCCTCAGTGTTTAATGGAATAAATGATTTCAAAGGGGCTCCATATCTGACTTTTTGCCTCATTAAGACAAAAAAAAGGATGCGATTTCCATGTACGGCAGCACAGAGTTTTATCTGCATGATTTGCAAAGAAAGAAAGAAAGAAAGAAAGATCCAGATGGAAAGGATATGTCAGGTCATTATCAGTGTGTGGGAACGTGTAGAGTTCAAGTGTTGCTTGCTTGGTGTCAGTTCTCTCCATCTTGTCATCCTGGAAGCCTTCCCAGCATCCTCCCTGTTTCCGTCTTCAAACATTGTTAAGCCACAGTTGCACACCGTCCAGTGATCCTGCAGTGCCAGGAGCTAGCGTAACTGAGCAACTGTTTATCTTGGCCAGAACACCTGGCTCTGAGGCTGAGTAGAAATCGAGCTAATGAGCAATTGAGGGGTGGGTGCTCTGATAGGTTTGCAAGAAAACAGGCAGGACAGTAGAAACTATTCTAAAAAGTCTTCAGCATGGTTGGAGCAGTTGTAGTGGGATCTGTTATTCTGCATGGCCAAGTTTCTCCTGTTGGAAATCGATTCGCATATTTTCCAGTCAGTATTGTGATAGCTGAGGTTAGCTAATTTCTACAATCACCACAAAACAAACATAGTTCTAATTAAGGCCCTGCAAATGAGTGTGGATAAACCCCCACCAGCGTCGCCTCCATCACGCTGAAATGTGTCAGAATGGCTGCATGTGTAATTATACAGGCCACTGACTAAGTGGGCCCACATCATTGAAAAGTGCCCTTTTTCCACAAACACAAACGCTAAATCAAGCAAGCAACACGATGAAAGAAGGAGAGTGTGAACGAGATGCCAGCAGAAGTGGAGGGAAAGTCTGTGTATGACAGAGGACGGAGGGGGAGGAGGTGTGATTGGCAGGGGAAGCAGTCAGTGGCGTGAGGGTCCCGGAAAAGTCTAATTAGCATGTTCTCCTTTTAGTAGGCTCGCCTATGTTTGCTCCTCTCCTCCAGCCTTTCCTGGAGGCTTTTCTTGAGAAAAAAAACAAAAAAACAAAAAAACAATGGCATCGTGCCCCTTGTGTCCTGACTGAGTCTTCTCCCCCTGGGTCTCCCTCTTTCTGCAACCCACAACCCAAACTTTTATATTGTGGAAACATAGAGTTTATTTTAAAAGAGGCTTGCTCAGTAAACAACAGACACCAGGGACATGGACAGCAACAGATCAGAGAGCATCCCCCTACTCTCCATTTCTTTCTCTTTCTTTGACTTTATCAGCCCCTCCCCCCCAAGTCTCTGGACAGCAAACCCCGGATGCTTCTTACTTTTATGGCGAGCTTTCTCTTCTCTCTCTCTCTCGTCTTCCTTCTTTTATATGTTTTCTCTCTTTTGCCCCATGTCATTGTCTCTTTGTCTGTAGTCTCATTAAAATGAAAGGGTTTCCAGTGTTCAACTTAGTACAGCCCGATGCAAGGAAAAGGAAGGATGTGAAGACTTAATCTGCTCATCTCACTCAGCCTCTACATTTGTGTGTGTGTGTGTGTTTGTGTGTGTGCATGGTTGCATGCATGCATTAATTCCACCCTTTAGGCCATCTTAAAGCCTTGCGTTGGTGCGGAAACCCAGAAAAGCACAGATGCCCGTTACAACCAAAACAGAAACAATTGCTCAGATACACACAAATAAGTCCATTGTCCCACCCCCTCACCTCCTCTGACCCAAACTGATCTGTCTCTCTCCTTGCTCTCAAAGCACAACAGCAAAACAAAGCACATCCTCTAAAATGATAATACAGGTGAACCAGTGAATATGCCACGACTAACTGCAGGGTTGTTGTATTGGATGCTATTACTAATGGTGGTGTTACAAATACAGTAACACACTAAAAAACACAATATAGGTTATAAACCATGATAGGTAAGCTTCTTGCTAACAGCAGCAGAAGAACAAGTTTGACCACTCCCCTGCACGCTAAAGGCAACAAGTAGAGCTCTTGCCTTTCTTTGTGTTGTTTCTGTATCAAATATAATAATATGCATCATATCACATGTGCAAACACTTGAAGAGGCAGTGCAGTTGGCAGCTTTCATTGTGGCCCACGCTGCCACATGAAAATGTTTGATCAAGTGAACACAGTTGTAGATGTTTTTGATTTCTTCCAGCAGAGTCAGAGGGTCCTCACTGCCTGGTGCCAATAATGAAGCCTGGATGTCCTTTAGAAACACACTATTTGAAGCTGAAAAAGCTCAAATATTTTATTAAGAATGACTGAGACACTTGACATTGAAATTAATTGTTCACAAAAGTCTCCTCACACTGACTTCACACTTATACCAGGGGCCCTTTGGACCCCTGGGCCTTTCTGTAAGTGCATAAGAGCTCAGTGATCCATCCAAGGGTGAAAAGAATGGCAGCTGAGAGAAGACTGAAGGAAACTCATCCTTGCTTTTGTCTTGCCAGTTCACTCAGATGCACATGCAAACATGCACACACACAAAAACACCACAGAGCTTTCCCTTCAGGTTTATCTCAGGTAATCACACACACACACAGTCAAGGAGTTTAGTTCTTCAGCTGAAGCACTGGTAAATACATGTAAAAATTGTTAGTTGTTGCAAAATACATTAACTATGACAAAGTGGAGCGTGGCACATCTAAAAAATGAATTTACAATCAGTTTAATAAGTCAACATTTCAGTCTGTATCCATCAAACATCCACTCAGACATTTAAATATTGGACATCATGCAGTGCTGGGCGAAGACGCTGGCGGACAAACTGTTGACACAAACAGACAGAGCCGCTGAGGCGAAACCGGGAGGGAAGTTGTTTGCAGTGAGGCGAGATGAAACTGCTGCAGAATTCCTCAGAGCGTAACAAGAGCCACATCAAGCAGACGAAGAGGAAGAAGTCGATGATGAGAGCAGAGTGACAATGAGTCAAACACGGGTCTTGCTAATTATAGTCAGGCATTGACAGGCACAATGCCACTGGAGGTAACAATATCTAATTACTAATTGGATATTATTGCCATAAAAAGAGAAGGGCAGAGCAAAGAGGCTGATGATTCATGGACGGGGTTAATTGGTTAACAGGCAACCCTTCATAACTGCTTCATGTAAATTGGGTTGATGGCTACAAAGTGTAATGTGTAGTGTAATTTCCTCTTATGATGTTTCATAAGCAAAGGCTTTTTTCAGTCTGTGATCTTCATCCTTATTTGATTTGATATGATTATGATGAGAGGCATCCCGCCCACTGAAGTGTCCCTAAGCTGCACACTGCTTCTCTCCAGGGCTGTTGGGAAAGGAAAAAGAGAGGAAAATTTGTCTTCAGGGTTCAGTGAAATGCCACTTTAATATGGAATCACACACAGTGCCGGAGTTTTCTTGTAAACAGACTAAAGTTCAGTGTTTTTCACCAAAACACATTGTGTGAGTCCCTGAGGTTGAACAGACACGCTGAATGTTTTTTCATTCCTCCTGAAACATTTGCAAAGTCAGTTTTTGGAATGTTTAAAATCACGCATTGTTTACATCCATGTTTGCACGTTTCCAGTTTTCTCCTTCACTGACTCTAATGGCATATTGCAATGCTTCTTTATGTTATCGCCACCAGTTGTCAAACGGCAGAATTGGCAGCAGGACTGTGCATCAGATCACTGCAGAAAACACAATCATAAGAGGGACCCACTCACAGAAACACTGATCCATACCGTTACTAGTGGTCAAAAACTCTACAGGGTACCTTTAATTTATATAGCTGACATGACAATATAATAGCATATGGTTGATCAGAGTGGCAGAGAATTCAGACACAACATCTGCTCACAGTTTACCAGGACAAAAACCAGCATGTCAAAAAACTTTTTGCCATCTCCTGCCAAGTTTGACTGTGATGTACTGAGAAAAATGACACGATTAATTGAGTGCCAAAATTGTTGCAGATTTATTTTCTTTTGATCGACTAATCAATTAATTGTTGCAGCTCATTAGAGCTACAGGTCACTAAAGAATAAAGTTTAACCACGGGTCATGATAAACTGCTACCACAGACGACCTATGGGCTTGTTCTTACAGGACATTCTCCCGTTTTTCCTTGGCAGATGACATGCCTTGGTTATTTGTCTCTACTTCACACTCATGCTGAGGCGGAGCTGCCCTCCGGAGCATTTAGTGTCTTGCTCAAGAACACTTTGAACGTGACGATTGAGCCATCCCCTGTAATTAATGGTTGACCTGCTCTACACCACACCTGAGCCTCAGCTGCCTCTGACTGAAGGCGGAAAGAGTTTTCAATTTGATGTAATTGTGCAGCATGAAAAATGTCATCTTGGATTTGAACATTTTACTCATTGTTAGTATGGTATATGATTCAATATACAAACTGGAAGCTGCTGTACAGTATAAAAATGTCTTTTAATTAACTTTGAAGCCACTTAAAGAAGAATTTAACAGAAGTATTGTTACATGGTCACAGAAAAGATATGTCTGGTGTCTGACGGAGACACTTTTGAGCATCTAAACAGGTCGAAAGTTCAGCAGAGAAAAACTTGACCTTAGCGTCGGGTCTGATATCAACACTCAGCACAGTTGTAGTGGTGCTACTGGGAAGAGCAGGACAAAACTTTTATTACAGAATTTATGAATTTAGAGATCCCTAATCCTCACTGTGATAATTCAGAATGAACATACAAACAGTCAGGATGACTTAAGTGATTTGATGCAGTGAAGATCCATGAGGGATTTTTCTATTTGTTGTTTTGCCAGATAGTTTGTGTAGCTATTTATGCATTACACAAGCACACACTGAGAAATAGCTAAATGGTCCCCAAACATCACTGTGAGGGATTAAATCTTTCAAAAACACCAGCAAACAAAGAACAAAAACACTGAAACTACAATTAAATTAAAAGACCAGAATCATACCGTGAGTGTGTCTGCGTGCATGTGTGTGTGCTGGGATGAGGTGCTTGGGGGAGAAAGTGAACAACTGTACAGTTGCTATGGTGATAATGGGTTAGAGAAAATTCAGTGACAGATAGAGAGTTTGCAGAGAGAAAGCAATCAGCGAAGGAGGAAAACATGTAGAGAGCAAATCACCCTGTGGCTTGATAAAATTAAGCATGTGCACATTTCTGCAGGCATGTGCATGAAAGTAGTGTAGTGCACTACAACTACGAAGAGAGTCCAGATAGAAGAAGATGAAGAGCATGCAGCAATCCAGACAAATGATGAAATGTTCGCTCTCCTCAAGGCTGAAGTTCAGCTGCTCGGCTGAAACAGAGAAGACCATGCAGGGATGTTTTCAGCTGAGGGGATTCTCAGTTCTTCTCTCCTGGTAGCGTGACCCCGAAACAACTAGCGTCAGGCTAGTACAAACACACACTGCCCCGCAGCCTTGACTTAACTGGCAACAGTCTGACCTGTAGTGGTGAAGGGCACACACTGCATACTGCACTCAGTAACGGCTTAAAAAGAGTGTGTCTGCATGTGTGTGAGGATCTGCCAGTGAGAGACAGACAGACGGAAAGGATATTTGTGTAGTGTTTACAAGCAACTGACTGGCTTAGAGAAATACACAAGGTGATTAAAAAAAAAGAAGGTGTAGAGATTTCGAAAAATAAAGTGACATAATTAAGCAGTGAAGAGAAAAATAAAGAAAAAATGGACGGCAACAGATCTAGAGACAAACAGAGTCACACGGACAGAACAGGACATGGGCTCAGCAGCGTGTGCGTGTCTGTGGGTGTGCGGGTGGGTGGCATCGCAGTAACACCAGATCTCCAGGCCAAGAGTTGACACTTTGCACAGTGGGCCAGCCAGCGACTGTGGGCCTCACTGAGCAGGCACGTGTCCACAATGTGGAGACAAACAACTGACACTTACACAATTACACAAAGGGAGAATGAAGTTACGGGATATTTGAGCAACAAGGTCCTAAAGCTGTGTGACTAACCCCTCTTGTCCACTGGGAGCATTTCAGAAATCTTCAAATAGTCTGTTCTTCAGCAGCAACATTTCCATTACACACATTTCCCTGTGTAGAGTCGTTTACAGAATTCCTCACTGATTAGCTGATTTTCTTCTTTATTAATATTACAAAATGTTGGAAAAGAGTGAAAAATGCCCATTTTAGTATGTTAGAATCCAGTTTTATCCAAACAACAGTCAAAAATCCAAAATATTTAATCTACTATCATATATGACAAAGAAATGCATCAAATGCTCTAAATCTGAGAGTCTACAATCAGAGAATAGTTGGCATTATTGGATTAAAACGACAATTAATTTTACGTTGATCAACTTATCTTATAAATTGACTTAGTGTTGCAGCTTTTAAGTTGTTTAACTGACATTTGGTCTTCTTTTAAAAAGAAATTGTAAACACTTTTGCAGCCTCTTTATGATCGATGTGTTAACACATATTTTGGGCTGTATCATACATTATTTGCTGTATTTTCTGTGTATATGAGCCACAGGAAACTCCTTACCTTCCTTCTCAAGCCTCACAGAGGTGAAATAACAGTTTGTAAAGCCAGCCAGTAAGAAAATAATTAAATCAATAAATATTGATCTTATGTCAATCTTGAAATGAATTTTATTACAGAGAATTTCATGTTTCAGAGATGCCAGCTGCTCCAGCAAGAAAATATCAGGCCTGTTTCACAAAAGATACTTTTCGAGCACTGCTTACACACAGATGTTACAGACGGTGGCAGTGTCATGTTTCTCAAATGCTGCAGTGCTCTCGCATGCTAATGTATGGATTACAAGCATGATGTATATATGAGCAGAAATGATCGTGATCATGTTCTCATGCTGGGTAAACAAGCCTCAGGCCCCAAACAATGACAGAGTAATAGTTCGAGCCATGAGTGAGACGCTCCGGAGGTTCATTTGAACTGTGTAGAATTATAGATAAGTGCTGCTTCACCATGTTTAAACAGAATTTTTAGTTTGTAGTCTTTAAAAGAATATTAGCCTAAGTCCACTGATGTCACCCAGACAAATTATAACTCATCTACAATCTCTCTCTCACACACACTCAGGCACACTCAAACACATACTCAAGTGAACACTGCGCTGTTCAAATACAGACCCTGACAGCCACCCGGGTGGAGATTGGCTTCACGCGATCAACTGTGTCACTCGTGGGAACTAATCTGTCTCCTGACACTGATAAAAACAACCGTGAAGCAATGACTCAGTAGAAGAGAAAAGAAGAGGGAGGACAGAGGTTGGAAGGAGCTGACATGAGATATACAGCAGACAGCAGAAAACAGCGGCAGACACAATGAGCATGAGGAATAGACTAAGAGAGACTAAGAGAGGGGGAAAAGCTGATGAAAGCAGAAAGCTGGGAACCACTACTGATTTAAGAACAGCACAACACCTGCTCTTCTGATACATCATCTCTTTTATCATCTCCCTGCTGATGTTTCACACCTCAGAGAAGACTTACAGGGACATCACTGTTTGTTGTCTTTAGGTTATCTGCATCTTCACATGATGGCTGTACAGGGAGAAACTGGCACCTGTATTGACTATCCATCACTGATTTAATTAGCGGGCTGACGGCTGACGCCTCTCTCTCTCTCTCTCTCTCTCTCTCTCTCTCTCCACCTGCAGCCTGTCAGTGTTTAATGGGCCATTGCCTTCAGACTATCCCACTGTAGCCTCATTTATGTACAAGACAGATTTATAGTCTGTAAATCAAGCGGCAAATACAAACAGGAAACTTTAAACACCCATCTCAAAGGAGAAGTCAAATGAAACAAGTGTTAGCCATGAGGTTGCTTCATGCACATTAAGACTGTATTTAAGCTGCCTGACGTTATATGAAGTGATGGTGTGTGTGTCTGCGTGTGTGAATGTTGGTCTGCCTCTGGCCTGTCTGTGTTTCTCTTGGCAGTAAATTCATGTCTTATATATCTGTCATTTGTTGTGTGCCTCCTCTGATTGTACGCCTCTCTAGTCTTGTTAGTGAATCTAACATCAAAAGGCATTAGGATATCAAATGCACCACTCACATACATGCAAACATGCACAACCACATGCACTCACACACACACACACACACACACACACACAAAAACAGGATCTGAATGAGCTTGTTAGTGAGAAATAGCACAGAGAGCAATGTCAGCAATCTCCAGGCGAGCTCATTGGATTAATGGATACAGTGATTTTTGATGATGAGATGTGTGCGATTATGGAGATGATGCTGTTCTGTATGTACCAGTTATCAGAGGAAGTACTTCTCTTGGGTATTTTAGAGAATGATTTGAGTTGTGATATGGCTTAAACTACACAATATTATGCAATAGTTGCAAACAAATAGAACCATCATAGAGAGAGGACATATATCAGTAGTGAAAGAAAAAAAATGAAAATGCTCTACTACATTACAAGTGAAAGTCCTGCATTCAAAACTGTATCTCAGTAAAAGTTTTGTGTGACTTAGATATTATTATACATTACTTTATTAGATTGTTACTACTGATGTATCGATGCTTAAGTAAAATTTTAATGTTGTGGCTTCCTCTAAGGAGTCACACAGCAAATCTGGGGCCTTCTGGTATGACTAATGGCACAGGAAAGATGCATAAACATTTTTTCATACTGTTGTAAAATCCTAGCTTATTTTGTGAAATGATGAATAATTGTACCTAATTTTGGTCTTCAACTATGGTGGCTCCTGAGAACCAAGCACATACAAGAGAGAAAGCACAAACATTAAGGGAAACACGTGCTGAATCGAGAAATGCAACAAATAAGAAAACACATGCAAGAAGGGAAAACACATGAAACAAGAAATGCTCTTAGATGCTAGAAAGACTTATTTCAAAGGCATTATTTGGAAATGGTTACTTTGTCACTAAAAAAATGAAAATCTGAACGGAATAAAGGGTTAGGGTTAGGGTTAAGGGTACTTAAAGTCTGATGGAGTAGCAAATCAATCCCATCACTCCCCCTAACAAAGCAGAGCACTTTCAGTGTAGAAATTCATGTTGCATGTGTTTTCTCATGTATTTAGTTACTTTCCACCACTAACACACACAGTGAAATCAAACCGAGCAGACACAGGTGTCGGGGTCCTTAATCCTTCCCTGCCGCGCTCTAATTAACAGTAGAGGAGAGATCCAGTGTTCAGATACATTCACAGTGCACCTCTGAACACCACACACCCTTTCATCACAACCCAACTTTCATCATCAAACGCAGCGTTTAATTAGACTGACTAGAATATGAGGCTTGCTTTTATATGCATGGGTGTGTGGATGTGTGTGGGCCTCTCTGTGACATGAGCTGCAGCTAAACCTTTGTTGTATTCACACAGAGGCCAAGCTGGGGGCTTTCAGCCTGCGAGAGTATCATCACTTCCTGGGTGCGCTGCCATCTGACTGGAGGTCTCTGTGACTGCAGTTGTCGGGCACCATTAGGAGACACCTGTGGTGATAGCTCCATCCCTGCTCAGTGGTAATTGAGCTGAACGGTTGTGAGAGAGACTGAGCTGTTCAGAGGATAGTTGACTTTGTCAAGAGGTAGTGGAGAATCCCACTTAGAGTAACAGGAATCCAGGCTTGGCTCTGTGCCCATACCGAGCCAACACAAATGGCTACATACAGAATGTAAATGCGGGCAACTACTGCTTTTACACATAGAGTAATGCATCACAAAGTGTGACTTCTTGTATCAGACCTGGGAGCTGATTGTTTATGCATTAAATTGCATAATGTGTGGTATTAAGAACGTCTTAAAAAGTCTTAGGTTTAACTTGGTGAACCCTGAACTAAATATAAATCTCAAAAGCTTTTCATGTGCTTTTCTCCCCCTAATAATCTAATGGGTTTTTAAATGTAATCTAGTGAAAAAGTAGGTGAGTTTTCTTAACCCATAAAACACATTTAATGGTTTGGATTATCTGAAATGAAAATATTGCCAAAATTGGAGGTATACGACTTTTATTCAATCCTATCTCACTGCGCGCTCCTTCAGTGATGGCAAAGACAAATGCCCTAATCCCCTCCCCACAGTACTTAGTATTTATGTGCAGTCTACCAGCCGGGCATATAAAAGTGCACCAAACCTGACTGGCCGCCAGTTATAGCTGCATCTGGTCTTATGCTGCACGTTCATGTGAACACCCGTGAAGTGGTCATTGTTGTGACACACTTCTCTCTTCAGCTGGATGATAAAACTTATAGAGTTCTGTACATTGGATGGGTAGGTGGGTATAATGCCTAAGGCAGCAATGGAGAGCCAAGGATACTCTTCCGACATGCAATTGTCTGATGTACATTGATCATATCGCCCACAGTACTTTAAAAATCTTGGTTTGCATAAAATCTGAGCACAATCAGCATCTGCAGGGCCAGGGACAGTGCCATGTTTCTGTCCGATGCATGCTGCATTGAGGGGAAAGCTCCTCAATTAGCTCAAACTGGCCTTGTCTATAAAGTAATATATTAATAATATTAATGCCCATTCATAATTTATTCTTTGAACATGGCATGCTGCCATTATTGCTTATCCTCCTTGTGTGATCAATATTCTTCCTGTTGCACGGTGTTCAGGTACCAATTACATAACTTGCCCACTGGCCCCACCATCTTTTTTCCTTTTTTTTTTTAAGACAAAAAACACATTTGGTTCATTTTCATGTATCAGCGGTAACACCCACATTAATCAAATAAAAAAACTCTAATTTGTAAAATACTAGTAATCAATACTTAGTCGGACGCTGCAATTATAAACTGAAAGAGTCTTCTACAAGTAGCAGCAGAGCAGAATTGCATCACAGAGTAGCCAAGTCTTATCACATGACAAGAGTTGACTGACAAAGTAATGGCAGGGGATTTGGCCTATTTGCCAATGTTTTGGATTTGAACCCAGTAACAAAATACCACTTGAAAGGTGAGGCAATGATGAGGCAATCTGAAAACCTTGTCAAATGAAGTTGGCAGCATCTGGAGGTTACACTTCTTATCTACAGATATTGAGCTAACACGTCTTTTCGTGTAAAATGTCTGGTGTAATACCTAATGGTGTGACAGTGTTGTCATGAGCTTATTACCCTGTGGGAACATTTCCACAACATGGCATTCTTACTGAGAAGACACTCTCTACTCATTGGACAGCAACAAAATGTTATTTATACAGTATATTATTTAATGACACGTCCTTTTTCCATTATATTAATACATTAAATTAATACATAATATGGGAGCTGTGGTGGAGAAATTCACTTGTAACCATAAGGTTAGAGTTCCATCCCTTGGCTGGCAGAATAAATACGGATAAGGAAAGTTAAAGAGCAGCCTCATATGGTGTCTTTGAGCCAGGCCCTTAACACCTTAACCCCCACCTGCTCCAGTGCTCTAGCTCTGACTCATCAGGTTAGAAAGTGGTTGTACTGGGCAGCTCCCAGGTGTGAAGAAGAGAACATTTGCTCGGAGTGAAATTCGTCTGATAAAATCTCATCTACAGGACTGAATCAGTTAAAGAAGAGATAAGTCTGTACATCTCAGCAGTACTACAAAGCATCAGTGTCACCGCTTTTTCTGTCTCATCAGACACTACAAAAATGTCCAATCAGGAAATATAAAAACACCACATTATGCATTAAAAGGAAAAAACAAGTAGACCTTTAGCAAGCAGGTAGAGTTAAAAATAATGAGGGAAGAAGCAGACAAGCTGAGAATAATTGCTGGCTAAAAACATCCATAAAGTGTTCTGTCTCACTTCCTGATTGCTTCCATCTCAGCTCAGCAGTGAAAAATTATACACACGGGTTAACTGTACTGGATTTTTACATGAGGCAGTTTTACAAGGACACAAGCCTTATACATAAAGCTATTACCATACTATCATAAAAGTTTAAGAAAAAAGGAAAAATACAAAAACTTTTCAAGTCATCTATCACCTGCCTTCCCACAGTGCTTTGCAGCAGTCCCAGTTTTACCCCCAGTTTCCCTGGTGTGATTATTAAAGCTTTGACTTGCAAGAGAACCAGACAACTGGCTGTTGAGATACCTGCACGTTGATCACTGCAACATTGCCACGGAAACCAAGGAGGACAGGCCCCAAGTGGTCATCTCTCTCTCTCTCTCTCTCTCTCTCTCTCTCTCTCTCTCTCTCTCTCTCTCTCTCTCTCTCTCTCTCTCTCTCTCTCTCTCTCTCTCTCTCTCTCTCTCTCTCTCTCTCTCTCTCTCTCTCTCTCACACACACACACACACACAAAACAAAACTATTTTTAACCAGAGCACAATATAAACACAAACACAAGGAGGTCTACATTCATAACTATAGTTAGACAGCTAGTAACTACAGTAGGCCAGTTAAAATTCAGAGGTACAGTTGGACAAACAAAGGTCTGGAACATCTATTATAATTATATGTTCTTTTCTCATTTCAAGGAAAATAAGGGCTGTAATAACTACATAATATCTACATAATAACTATATAGCAGAGAGATTCATTTTTGAAAGAGTCTTGCTGAGAGCATCAGCCATCATAATGTTTACAATACGAGAGAGTATAATACGCCCTCTGAGCAGCAACTCAGAGCAGCCAGGACGCTCCAATGACTCCATATCGAAAAATGAAGAGTGATGAAGAAGTGATAAAAGTAGCATCAAAACAAAAGGGTTTGATGATGAACTCACAACTTAACTGTGACTGTAACTGTAGCGCTCCTAAACTGTGAAGTAAACACCTGTTAATGCTAATGTGCTGATGCTAAAAACCTACACATAGCTCCTTTAAAGTAAAGTGTTGCCATCCTGAACACAGACCAGAGCTAAAGCTGTGACTTAAAAAAGAAAAAGAAAAGAAAAAAAAAAACCTAACTGTGCCTACACCATGAAACATCATTCAGTCACACAGGGTTTGATAATAATAATTTCTTTGATAAATCCCTCATCTTCTGTGTTGATGAGCACCAGGACTGCAGCTTTACGCTTGTGCTTACAGGATGTGTGATGTCAACAAGCAAACAAACCCAGGAAATTGCAGAATGCACATTCAGCCTATGGAGTACATAAGATGATAGATAGCTAAAGCCCATAGCAGCATGGGACGTAATTACACACATGGTAATCCTCAGTGGCCATCTGTGACAATAATGTGTTTGGAGGATGTAGCCCATTGGATATAATAATGTTTTATAGTGCATGTTATTTGACTGATGACATTTTGTGTAACCATTTCTGCCTTGAGCGTAGAAATAAGTATATAGTCACTACACTTACTATGCCAACATATATATGTTATTATTGTAAAATGTACAACGGCTACCAATTTTACCCAGCTATATATTTGTGCAGAAGAAGAGTAGTGTACACTGTAAATGGTATAATAGCGATAGCAAGAGTGAAGCTGTAAATAAAACTGAAATTCATCATTGATGTTCTGACTTGTGTATATTTTAATTGTGATTACTAAAATATAAGTAATATAAGTTTGATTTATTTTTCTGTTTGGGCAGCAGCCTCTACATTAGTGTTCTCAAGAGGGCATGCTGTTTGTTTCCAAATGAAGATGTCAGTACTTTAATTTGATTGGCGGAATTTCTGTGTAGGCACAGTTCCCATGTCTGTTTTAAGCACTCCCTGTGTTACCTTGACGTCATATGTTACACCATGTTGTGATTTAAATTACAAGGTACAAAGTGTTGCGGTTTTTCTAAGGTGTCTAATTCTAATACTGAGGGAAGAACACATTGTTAACAGGCTGTTCACACATATGGACTCACAGTCGGTGTCAACTGTGTCACTAACCAGATCGGGCAGTTTTCCGCCCAGTTACACCAATTTTTCTTGAACTGGGTGGATAAAAACTGGATTATAATTTGGGCTACTTTTTGTATCATTAGTGCTGTTTCCATATATGAGAAGTAAAGGAGGATTTCAAAGGGTAAGGGCTGTTTGGACAACAGTGGGAAGGTGGTTATTGTGGTCTGGCCCGTTTATCAACAGTTTTAGCAGAAGCACTGGCAATTAATGTAGGCTAATACCCCACGCACTTGATAGCTGCAATTTGTGTTAAAAATCAGAGTCAAAACTCCAATCAAATCTGAGCAAAGAGACATGTTACACATATTTTGACTTACATATTATCTCTGATGTCCACTGTGAATAAACCCATGAAACTGCTTAGAAATCTCAGACACTCCAGAACTTGCCAAAGAAGCATCAAGTGTTTTCTTCAGTTTAGTTGTCAGTACATGACTGCAAACAGCAACTGCTAATAGAGTTCCCAAAAGTCAAATGTTGTTACGAGACAAATGTCTTCAATTGTGAATGGTACATAACCAACTCTGTGTGGGAGTTTTGCCCCCATAGTTGAAATCAGGGGAAAAAAGTCTTGTATCAGTGTTAGCAGGTTATACAGGACGATGATGTGCTCCAGTCACCGCATCACCGTTCAACACCAGCCCTCAAATGTCAGTCAACTGTTTGAATCGTAGGCACTGTTTCCGCAAATATGTCCAAAATCTGTTAGTAACACTAATGTAGTTGTAGGAAGCTAAGCTTTAGTATCACTGTGTTTTACATTTCCTTATACATAAAGTGAGCAGTATCCAAATTTCAGTTCGACTTTAAGGTGTGTGTGTGTGTGTGTCAACTAAATATGTAAACAGATGTTCTGGTGTCGCCTGTCCTTCTGCCGGATGCCTCTGTGTGTGTGCTCTGATGTCATGTGTCCTAAACCTTCTGACATTCAGCTGTGTGTGTGTGTGTGTATCTTGCGTGCACTAACGTGTGTGTGGATTATGTCAAATGCCCTGTAGCTGGCAAAGAAATCACTTTGGCCCCTGATGTTTCTGTCCAGCATCCAAACAACAGACGATTACCACTGTGCCACTTGATTGTTTGTGTGTATGTGTGTGTGAATGCAAACGTGTGTCCCTTACTATTTACGTCTCGGCAATTACATAAGCAACACAGCTGCTCTCTGTCTCTTTGTCTTTCCTCAGTACAAGTGCTGAACACACAGCTTTCCTCCTGCCACTGGCCCAAGCTACACCCAGTTTACACATTCACACCCCCTATCCATCCACAAACCCCTCTGCTCTCCTGTGGTACTTGCTGACCGAAAGCTTTCAGATCATCCAGGAGATACGCAGCATTAGGATGAAGCAAAAAGATCAACAGCTGGCCTGTCAGTGGGCTGCTAATCCATGAGGTGTTAGTGATATGGGAACATCCTCGTATGGCTTATCCATACGTACTGTACTCTCATGATTAGACAGAGAGAAATATCACTGATGATGAGATGAGATGTGTGGGTCTAAGACAAGATGAACCTCGATCCTAAGGCTGTAAAAATTACTAGAGATAAACGTGTATTGCTTCAGTGTGGCAATACCAAAGCTGTAATTGTAGTTTTAATCCTTCTGCATCAAGTGCGTCTGTTCATGTACATGTGGACTGGTCAGCCATTGAAGTACTAAATGTGCAATTTGCATACATGTGAGGACAACCAAAGTAAAGATGGAAAAGCAGGAATCTTAGTAAAATACATAAACCTTTTTTAGAAAGAAAAAAGTAGTGATAAGCAAAATTTAAAAAAATATTGGAGGGGAAATTCCTCTGGTGGAGGAAATGTTTTGATTATTGTCTGTCATTTGGATCTACTGTGCTTTGTTTAGATGATGACAAATGAGTACAAGGTCTGTGCTGTTGGAGGTTTCTTCCTGTTAAAAGGGAGTCCCCCCCCCGCCATCGCCAAGTGCTTGCTCTTTGTGGGAACTGTTGGGTTTTTTTCTATAATAAAGTAAGGCCTCGACCTTACCCTGTGAAGTGCCTTGAGATGATGTATGTTATGATTTGGCAACGTACAAATAAAACTGAACTGAATTGAAATTTAATTAAAAAAGAAAGGAAAAAAAAAAAACAAGCAGAAGAAAATTGAAATAATTAGTGAGTGAAACTAGTATTTCTGATGAATAGAGAGCAACAGAGTGAGTATGGCACCATTCAGTTGTTGTATTGATGGAATTAATGCTGGTGAAATAATTAATTGAGTATAATACATTATACTGAATTTACAGTGTATTTACTTGTAAATATTTGCCTTTATTTGAGCATTGATGATACTAAACACCTGTCTATGGTAAAAATGACATGTATGAAATCTGCTTACTTTATCGAAAGATGAATTCTTGCAATGACAATGAAAATCATTATTATAATTATAATCACAATATAATCTACAGTCAAACCATTTTGCCATGATGCTGCTGCCTGACTCTGCCCTGACTCTTTATCCCCAGCAGGCTTAATGTATATTATACCTCATATATAGGCTACTATCATAATGGACCATGCGGTACATATGTTTTTTTCCTTTGTCCATGCAAATAGCCAGAGGAAATTCCCATTAATGATATGGACTCAGTCCCATTTGGCTGGAAAGCCCTGGAATGAGATACATGAGGTGATAACCCACCATGACATTTAGATGATAAAAGATAATGAGGACATAAGAATACACATCCTCACACATGACACGCGACACATGATATGACACAAATGTTCGACAACGCAGTCCTCTTGTGAATAAATGATTACTTCACACTTTAGTTTTAATATGCTGCGGCTGAACTGATCATTTGATGAGGCAGGGACATCCGTGGTGGTGTGTCCAAGACATTTAGAGAATATTCGAGGTTTGGGGGTTTGGCCTGAACTATTCTTGTCAGGCTGGGCGTCTCAGACAGGGCTGACTAATGATCTGATGGGCTTGGCCACGGCAGGAGGGATCAGTGACAGCTTAATGAGGCCACAAGGCTTCTGTGCTTACCGAGACAGAGGGACAGGGGGGAGGTTGGTGAGAGGAGAAAGGAATGTAAAAATGAGCAGAAAAGGAAAACCAGACAAGAATAGAGAAAATAGCAAACAGACAAAGCAAAGGACGGAACAAAAATAAAGAGATAAATGAGAACGTAAGGAGCATGCAGTTAAAATTAATGGATGGTGTAAGGTGTCCCACTGATGTCCTCCCACTCCTGACATGCCTCCGATTCACTGTGTGCATTGTATGTGTGTGTGCGTGTGTGTGTGTGGAGCATCCCCAACCACTCGGTGCGCTTAATTATCAAAAAGTGACAACTCAAGCGGCAGGTTTTTTTTTTTTTGCCTCCTGTTTATCCTCCACCTCCTCTTCCTGTGTTGGTGTGAGATGAGTCATCCGCAGTAACAGTTAGGAAGGGCCGTCCCTCTTGTCGTCGCTACTGGAGATGGGAGCACTACAGGGCGCGAGGCAGTTAGGCCTGCATCAGCACGTTCGCACCAAGTGACAGTCTGATGAAGTCGGCAACCAACAGAACAAAAGGGAACTTGATTCAAAGATGAAGCAAATGTGAGAGTTTTGGGGTTTTTTTTGTTTTTTTTTTTAGTTCAGTTCCTTGAAAGTCACATTTGTTTTTATGTTGCCACCAAACATCTTCTATAAAGTTTTGGTTCCCAACCTGAGGGTTGGGACTCTCCACAAAGATTGAGATTTTTAAGCTTTTTCTTTTTCCTTTTTTTTTTTGTAATATCTGGATATTTTTAGGCTTCAGTCTAAAAAGGAAGAAGAAAAAAATCACTTTTGGTTTGAACTGCTCATAATTTTAGTCCGCACTGTTGCCATAACCTGTGATTTTGGGTCACAGGTAATTATTGCCAAGTCATTGCTAGTTTTGATTTACAAGATTTCCTTACTTCCATTTTTTTGCCTTCACAGTAAATATAGGAAATCAACTCCCAAGAACTTTGAATAGAAAATCAAACCAAAAAGGCAACATATTTTGCCTTTTGGTTTGTCGGTATTGGTTTGTTTGTAAGCTTTTCAGCTGTGCTGGCTCGAGGGACAGCAATGTCAATTGATCTACCACTCTGGTCCACCCTGAAATATCTCAGCAACTATTTGATGGATTACCACTAAACATGCTACACTCATCTATGTGTATTTGTGCAATACTTTGGTTTATGAGCACATACCTGCAAAACCTATTAAATTCCTCATTCCTCAGCCTCAGCTGTACTGTGTTTAGTGCAGATTTGCAAATTGCCAGCATTGTAATACACCATGATGGTGAACATGGTAAACATTATAACTGCTAGCATGGTGACATTAGCATTTATCTGCAGACTCTTAATCCTGTTTTTCATCATTTAATCACATTTGTTAAACTTATTTCCTGCTGTGAATGTTTGGTTTGTGATGGCTTTTCTTATTTCACTGAAACTGTGTGATTTTAAATTCCTTACTGCTTTTATTATTTTTTTGTGTGGACCATGGGGAGACAAGCAGCCAATTTATGGAAGGTAATGGGGATTCAAATAAGGAATAAAGAAATAAAATGATAATATGACAATAAACGATTGCTATACTTTTTTAAGCCAAGGTTACCTTAAAGTGAATTAATCAAGGCGATTCGGTAGGTTTGTAGATAATGACAAAGATACAGATAGCCAACCTTGATCTTTGCTGCATGATAAAAAAATAAAATAAAGAACTGTTTCTTTTGCTCTTACATACTAAAGCTCTGCAGTCCGATCTTCCTGCTGGATAAATGACTATCCGGTTTGTTTTAAAATAATCAGAAGACATAGGGAAAAAGAGATGTGCCTGGACCTGTACTATCTTCTTCGAGTGTTCCCCTATCCATTCGCACATTTTGTAGCACAGCAGATGCTGCACAGCCACTAATTTTCTGTAGAGGGAAAAGGACCAGTGCAGGTCATGTAAATGTGGTCGACTTAGTTATTACTTTCTCTAAAATGGTGCAAGTCAGTGACTGCATATGGGAGATGTGTCACTGCGCACTACCTGAGACTACAAAGTAGGACGCCGATTGTAGCTGTTCTCAGGGGAGACAGTCTTGAGTCATACATCCCCAACTCCCAAATATCCTCCGGCAAAATACTGAAGGTGCACACACAGGAGAGCCACGGCACACGCACATTCACTGCTTACAAAAATGGACACACACACATACCACTAACTACCAAAATTCACCCAGGGGACTCAGTCACAGGCCTTGAGACATTAAATTTTTTTGAAATAGACCATTACGTCATCCTCAAGTGCTTCATGAACCAGTGAGTGAGGACAGGGGGAGAGAAAGGGTGAGGGGGGAAGACAGGAGGGGAGGAGAGACCTGTGAGGTGCCATCCCCAGTGGAGCAGCACTAACTGAGGTGGCTTTGTTAGAGAGACACAGGCAGACAGAGACCTCAGCATGGCATCTCACCCCCTGGCGCCTCATGAAGACAATTGATTGCAGTGTTTCGGCTGTAGATTCACCTGAGGAACTGGTGACTGTTTGATAGAGATTTTCCTCATAGGGAAAAATACAGCATCAGCCATTTGTCCAAACACTCAAACCACCTATGTTTACATGTACACCTCTTGTGGGAGTATAAATCATGATATTTGTGGGCACACTGGGAGGAGTTGGTCAAGGTGAATGATGCATCAATGAGTAAACGCCTTATTCAGTAAACAAGTCAACAGGTTGTGACTCACTTTCACAGGAGAAAAGCTGGTATGTGACGCCTCATAGCTAGTTTTGAATATCATCATTCACATGGGAAAGGAACGTGTATTTTTGGAGTGAGATGCAGCAAAAACCTGCCACATCCCTTCCTCCACCTCCTCCCACCTCCCCAACTCTCCTGTGGTCCCTCCCCGGTGGTGACATTAAACACTGAGCTGCCGCTGCCTCCAGTCTGAGGAATAGGTCACCTCCCTGGCTGCTGTCTGGCCGCAAACACACACTGTTTACCAGCCTGTCTGCAATTACACACACGGACTCACTAATGCAGGTGTAGGCATGAGTAGATACAGGGCTCATACACACACTTACACACGTATATGCATGTACACACACACACACACACCTGGTGTACTGCAGGTTTATGAATTATTCATAAAACTCTCATCTGATAAATTCAATTGCATGGTTTGATTATCCTGAAGTGGTAAATAACACTACATTTATGAATTGGCCTTAGTCAAGCTTTTATTAGCCTTAAAAGTATTTCAGATTGAGCTTTTATTTTTTATGTTGCACTGTAAATCTTTCTTTTACTCGATTACAGACAAACACATTGTCAGGCCTGAGCCAACACATGTTATCACGCACATGTTTCCACCACTATCTGGAGTTAACACATGCACTGAACGTGGTTTCTTGCCATGAGCAGGTGGTGGTGATGATAGTCGCTTGCCAAGAGCTTCATCCTTCATTGCTTTTACAAGACAATCAGTTAGAATGCCCCCTCTGATCAGCTCTACATCTTCATCCTCTCATGCTGAACTGAGGGCAGAGTGGCTGCTACGGTAGCTCACTATCGCAAAGTAGTATTACTTAGGTGGGACGGGGTCAGGGCTAGCTGCTTAGCATGCTAACTTCAGCAGGAGAAAAGAAGTGATAAAAATAGGGGCAAAACAAGAGTTAAAATTGCTGTTGCTTTCCACAACTGGAGACAGCTCTTGGAGAGTAAAGGAATGTTTGAAGCTGAACCTGCAATGTTTCTGCTGCTGATTAAACAGCTGTTAATTACAGTCAGTAAGAACTGATAAATTGTTCATAAATGAAATATGGATCAATTTATGCAACTTTGATAGTTGATAACAACTCAGATGAGAGTGGTGTGAACCAAAACAATAAGCTGAAGGATGCTAAAAAGTCCCATTGAGTTGAGGGGGACTGGAGAGCCAGGTGATAATTCTCTGTAGGTTTGTCACTACACGTGACCCATTTCACATTACACACGGTCATTTTCTTCACTGTTGTAATGTAAAGATATGGATTAAAGCTGCTCTTAGTGAGTAGGTATTTTATTTCTTGTGCTGGACAGAAATGTTCGATGGAAAGAGAAGCGCTCAGTGTGAACTAGATGAAAATGCAAACACTTCTATTTCCAGAGTCTTATTTGTTCCTGCTGACCAAACACACATACACACACTCACACACAGGCTCACAGGCTGGAGGCAGAGAGACATTAAGACAGGACACACCTCCACTGTATGAGTGTGTATGAGTGTGTATGTGTGTGTGTGTGTGTGTGTGTGTGTGCATGTGCGTGTTTGTTACACAGAGTTTTGAGAACTGCGTTTATGACAGCAAAGCAAGTCTTATGTCCCTGGTCAGTCTTTGTTGTTGCATTTGTGATGACTGAACGACAATGAAAGCAAACTGCAGGAGTTGCAGGAAAGAAGTGATGAACTTGAGGAAAATAGGAAGAATGAGGGCAAAGGGAAGGGAAGGAGGGGGGGAGTAATGATCATCATGACTCCAGTCATATCATTTTGCAGAATTTACAAAATGACAGATACCTGACCTACTGGTATGAGCTCGGTCTATTTTTGTTATTTGTAAATAAAACCAAAATACAGACTTAATCTTCTCCTTTATTACTGAGTCAGGCAACAAAATGAACCTTGATGTCAATTTTGGGTTTGTTAAATGCCAGAGAGCAACAGACAGAGCCATTGCAGTGGCATTTAAATGAGAAGTAAATACATAATAATACTAAATCCACCTCTGTTATCTATAATCTCCATGCACTCCAAGGGATTGTTATGCACATTAATCATCAACGACGAAACCCAATTTGCGCTTTATGAAATTATGCTCAGCAGTGAGGTGTTGTTCATGAGCAGCCATTAAGTTCTCAAATCAGGTTAGGCTCTGCGGTGCATTTCCTCATCTCAAACACTTCCCAACAGGCCCCTCCGATTCTTTCACCTGCTGAGGGTGCATGTTTTATGACTATTCATCTTTTACACTTCACCTCAGTGGGAAGCAGGATCTAGCACCGTCATTAGTCTGTCTGCACTAAATGAGCTTCCATTCATTCAGCAATTACATTCAGCGATGAGTGCTTGTGTCTGGAATGTTTAAAGAAAAAATAAACGTCTTAAATATGAAACGCAAAACTAAATATTCTATTGTTGGGCCATGGCCAGTTGGATAAGGATCACGCCATTCAACATCCATTCAGGTTGGTGGAAGGAGTGTCAACTGGCGAGGTTCCTGGATGTAATCATGATATATGGTGGTCTTATTACCGCACATAAAATAATCAATTATTCATTAAGAGAGTCCAAAGTTCAAACTGGTATGAGCCACTTAAAAAGTTGCCCAAAAGTGCAATCTGAAAAAATGGACCAAGCTCTTAAAGTAAACAAGAAGTTCAACTTAAAAGATATCAGACTAGTTTAGTGTGAGGAGTGCAATGGGCCGGCCCGGGAGAGGTAAACATGTCAGGGAGGCTAAACTCCTCAAGAGTCCACCTTTCTGAGCAGCTCCTCTCTTCAGTAACACTGCAGCAACAAGCACTGGCTCAGACTGACGTTTCTGGGGCAGCTATTTGTGTGTGTGTGTGTGTGTGTGTGTGTGTGTGTGTGTGTGTGTGTGCGTGTGTGTACCTGACTGAGAGATGTACCTCAAGACACAAACACATTAGGGATACACGATTTAGGCAATAGTTAACTTGAAAAGACATGTAACAAAGTGATCGTGATTATTACAATACTTGAGTAACAATACTTTCCCCACTGTATATATTTTAATAATGTTTCATGATAAACAAGATATAGGCTACATCCATCTATCTTACCCCTTTAAGGTTCCAGTTAGTGGTGGAAACAGGCTAAGCCAGGTGGCCTTCCCAAGCCACGTCTTCTACCTCTGTCAGGGGGATCCTAAGGTGTTCCCCAAGCAGATGGGGTGTGTCGTCCCTCCATCACGTTCTGGGTTTTTCCAAGGATCTACTTCAAGTTACACATGCCCAAATACCTCCATGGGGAGGCATCCGTGAGACACCATAAACAGATCCCCGAACCACCTCAACTGACTCCTTTTCAGCTCCTTTCTGTATCTGTGTGAGCACAGACACCCTGTGATCCACTGTCTCCTTTTTTACCCAAAAACTGTAAGCGAGGGTTGGCACATAGATTTACCAGAATATCAAAAGCTGGGACTGCACCCAGATTACTGCCAATGCTGCACAAATCTGCCTGTCAATTTCCTGCAAACCAGAAATTTACCAACTGACCTATCCAATATTACCTTTGACAGCAGTCCTCTGAAGAACAACAGCAAACAGTTGACCTCTAGAAACATGTTCCACCTCATCTTACTTTTGATCAATATGTAATATAATGAAATGTAATGCTTGACTAGTACATCTGAATTTAAAACATGAGCACCCAGCAGGTTTTAAACACAGATTTCTTACAGTTTTTGTTGTACTCATATGTCAAATAGGGAGGGACCAATCCCATCCACTGGATTAAACACAGGCTCTTCAGCACTGCCATCTAAGAATATGACATTTCTGCTATCCGATACATTACATGTACATCTGACACATTCATTTAGTCGCAGTCAGTCAGATTTCAGTGCCACAGCAATCACTGGCCTTACATAAAAATAATTGAGGGAGGATCATTTTACATTTTTGAAAGAGAGAGCACTGGGATTGAACTGGCACTCGGTATCAGCAGATAATCTTTCCCTGATAGTGGTGGCCCTGAGAGCTGAACACACTGCAGCTAAGAAAACACATGCAAATAGACAAAACATAAACAAATTCAGAAAACATTGCCATCAATTTGACAACACGTGCTGCAACGTAAGTGTTTTAGGGGACACAAAATAGTGATTAACCTGGCTTGGACACAAATGCATGGATATATTATAATAAATGTACACCCAAGGGCATTTGTTGTTCAGTGCTTTTAACTTTTAAGGTCACAAAGCACAAGAAACACTTCCGTTGTGTTGTGAGAATTTGTAGGACGTTCGTGTATTTGGTTGTGTTTGAGTATTTGTGATGTATGTGTTGATTGATTCAAATTGATGACTTTGATATTCACTGAGTTTGCTTGGGCCATCGTAGATTTGTGGTCACTGCCCAGTTCCATGATTGGGGACTGGTTATGATGGACAGTCTAACTAAACTAATCTAATAAAAAGACCTCCTTTTTGTATCAAAACATGATTAAAAACAAATGATTAACGTTAAGTTATGAATAGTGTCTTTGACTGATTCTGCACCACAGAAGAAGAAAGCCCAATGTATGACCAATGAATGTTCGGAAGGTCCAAATGCTCCTAAAAATGCGAGGAGAGAGAGCAGATGCAATTGGCAAAGAAAAGGGCAGGCCTCCCACACACACACACACACACACACACACACACACATACTTGTACTTCCATCTTTGTGAGGACACTCATTGACATAATGCATTCCCTAGCCCCTTACCCTAACCTTAACCATCACAACTGAGTGCCTAACCCTGACCCTGACCCTGACCCTAACCTTAACCTAAACCTAATTCTAACCATAACTCTAAAACTAAGTCTTAACCCTCAAAATGTGATTTGAAGGTGTCTCAAAAAGTGAGGACCGGCCAAAATGTCCTCACTTTCCCAAAATGTCCTCACTGTGTTAGTAAAATACTTTTTTTGGTCCTTGCTATGTAGCAAGTACAAGTACACACACACACACACACACACGGCCCAGCAGGAGGTAAACACACATGCAGAACTTGGAGAACACATCAACACTGTCAGCCACAGTGCAACTCACACGTGTACATGGACACAAATGTGATCATAGATTGTATTGATACATGATCATTATCATATTGTCTTTACAGTAACTGTCAGGGAGTGTGCATGTGTGTGTGTGTGTACATTTTAAGGCCACTCAGAAGCCACTTGGTCTCTTCATGCTAATCTCAGGCTAATTGCTGCATCTCCACTGTGCCCTGATTACCTTTTGACATGCACAACAAACTACAAACCACAGTTTTTTCCTGTTCTCTCTGCATCTGATGCATCTTCTTCCATTTTCTCCTCCATCCTCCCTGCAGGCAGAAAGCCCTCGAGCTCCCAGACCTCTCTCTTTGCTCTACTTTTCCTTCCTTTGGGTTCATGCAAGGGGAAGTGACAGTGTTGTACATTTTTCCTGTCTACTCTCTCATTTCCCACCTTTGCTCAACTTCCACGTGCTTCTTCTGACTTCACATTCCTCATCCCTTCCCTGAAGATTCTCCTCTGACCACCCTCTCTCTTCCCGTCCTCATTATCCACTACTCCTCCCATTTTTTATGCTTCTTTTAAAGTCCAGGACCTCAGGTGCAGCAGCTCTCTATTCTTTTCCCTTAAAGAAGATTCACTAAATTCCTCTTAATTTAATCAAACTTTGAAGGGAGCTCAAGACCTACACCTCATATTCCCAACCTGGCTCCTTGCTTGATGTCTCAATTTCTCTCCTTCACAGTCTCTATTCTTGCTCTTGTTGTCTTTTCCAACCTGTAAAGTCTTTTTCCACAAGACTTTCTCTTGTAGCCAGACTTCCTTCGACTCTGAAATGTCAGAATAAGCACGTTTCACCACACTTCGATTTCCCCTTATTAGAAGGAGAAAATGAATTCTCATCCACACATGAGCTACTCCTATTAATTAACATTTCATGAGGAAGTTGGACATAATTGGCATGCGGAGCATGCTGATAAGCAAGATGAATGGCTCTATCTGTACTGAAATAGTATCTGTTTATCTTCGAGATGATCAAGCCTTAATTACCCTCCATAACATAATGCGCTGGTCACACTAGGTTGGAAACACTGGGAGGCTAATAAGAGTGCTAACTGTGCTGAAGAACTCTTTCTCCATTAGTTCTTTGACTCTTTAACCTAAACAAGATTTGAACCCATGCGTACTGTGTGTAGTATACCAGCTGTGTGGGCTTAGAAAGGGCCTGTGGCTTTAATCATGGGAAAGTCCACTGATATTATGTTGCTTTCTACTTCGCTCATAATTTTTCATAACTCCTTCACTTTATTACCACTGGAACAGTCTGACCCAACTGTTATTCTGAAACTCTCTAGTAACTCTTCTCTATCTTCTTAATTGCTTCACACTCCTTTCTTCCTCCCGTGCTCCCTTTCCTCTCCAGGTCTTTGGGGTTTATTTAGGCACAAGGCTTCTGTCATTGTCGGCCTGTGAGTGGATTTTAATGAGCCGTGCAGCTAATAAGCAAACCGAATACCCACTCATCACGCATACTGTGGTGCACGCAGTAATATACATACAAGCACACAAGCGCACACACAATGGTATTACATAATCATTCTAATAAACATGTTATCTTCGGGAAAGCACACAGAGGAGGGTGTAGGAGACAGCTGGTGTTGTTTTATGCAGCTGTTAGGATCATATTTCCTGTTTTATCTGGCTGAACTTAAGAGAAACAGAGAAAAGTTACAGTGTGACTTCCGTAATCAAACAGTTTAGGGAAACGCTGCACTTAAAAATCTGCAATAATAATAATACATTCTTACTGTTTATTGAGGCACTGATTCCCCTCTATGATCATTTTGATGAATGTAGATTATGGTGCTGTTGAACTGTATTGTATTAGACAGAAAGGTATGTCTGTTATTTAGCCTACCCCCATTGATGTAAATGGGGTGGACAAAATAAAAGAAACACCTTTAAAATAATGCAATTCAACTGTACCACAAACTGCAGCCTCCAAATATACAGTTGAATCGACACCTGTTTCAACAAAAACTGAACATTATAACCTTTATGAAGGGAGGATGTACTGCAGGACTGTTATATTAGACTGCATTAGTTTCAGATGGGTGTACCTGAGCGTATCAGCCATCATAATACTGACTTTTTTCCTCAGTCCTAGTCTGAGGTGAGTATTATAAGCCAAGTCGACAACAAAAGGCCATCTGTGAAAAGAAAATTGCTGGTTTATTGGCCCACTGGCTCAGACCTTTTAAACTGTGCCCCACCCACTGCTGTGCAGGACCGGTGCAGTTATAACAGAGGCAGTCATATGAAGAAGTCCGTTGGTGGTGAGGCTACAGTGCAGATGTCCCACTGTGAGTGTGTTTTGGTAAGGTGGCCATTTTCAGACACAAGTAAAGCTGGATGATAGTTAATCATGGCAGAGAGCATGGAGGCAAGGAGAAGCAGACTGTGAGTGAGAGCCATCAGAGTGTTTTCCTTTTCTCTGCAGCACAGCCTGGGGACAGTCATGCAAACAGTCTTCTTCACACTCCAGCATTTAGACGTGCTGCATTTAGGCAACGTGTGATGTTTTCATTTGCACACCCCATCAACAACACTAAAAAGGGATCGTCTGACACTGAGTGTATTATATCTCCACGCACTCACACTAAAGCAAGGAGAGAGGTGGAAACATGGCAGGGATAACAATAACAAGATGTACTTACTGTAGAAGATGAGTTCAACATGTTTTCTGAGTAATTACATATGTGCAACACGGCATGGTATTCTTCCTATTGATGTGAAATTATCACACAAAAAGCCAGGCAGAGTTAAGAACCACAGACAACTTGTGAGTAAAGAACACACATTTCTGTTGTTTAAGGTTCGACCACTTTGTCACTGAGAGTCTTTAGTTTAATGTTTCCTGCCTTGGGGGCTGCAGGTGTATAGCCTAACAGCACGTACTCAAAAAGCCCCCAGCAAGCCCCCAAATTTAACTAACATACTAGCTTATATTACCAGGCATGGGACTAATAACTACAGATTGCAATTTGATATCTGTAATTAAATCAGCAGCTTAGCTCATATTTTCCAGCTGTTCAGACATCTGAGACATTCAGGCTTATTGATTTCTAATAACTAAAGCATGGGTTTTCATGCACTTCAAAACACATCACGTGTTAAGGATACAGGACGTCACACAAAGTAAAGTATATACAATACTGTAAAATTTAGTCAGATATGCCAATTATGACACTAAAAACATGAGGAATTAATAAATAGTGTAATTACATTTTTGTTTTTGTCTTTCTTCAGTCATAGTGATGGGAATCACTCAAACTCTTGTTGCACAACATCTCCAAATTCCATACAAGACACACAATACTTAAAATTTCTAACAAATAATTTAGAGTAAAATCTAAATTAAGGTTTTGTTAAATATTTATATTTCAGCAGCAGTGATTCCAATAGCAGTGAAGTAAAAAAAAAAAAAAGTATATGCACGTCTTTCCTCTCACTGAGAGCAATCTGTGTGAAATTACCAGAGGCTGCGTCAGTCTGGGACATCTGGTCTGCCTGAAGTAATGTTGCTTACTACTTAACAGTCAGACAGATTGTGATTTCTGACTGAAGAGCAGCCTTATGTCATGTGCGCAGTGTAGTGGTCTTACATAAGCATAACGTCTGTAATCTAAAGAGCAAATCTGTTCCTCTGGGTTAATGACACACAGACAGGTGTTCGTCTTCCTAACTGACCTCTCTGATTTACATATTGTATAGTTACTTCATCGCCTCTGGCTGCTCTTCATTTGCACTCTGTGTTGACGCGCTGAGGGAGGCTTGACTCTCTAAGCTGTAATCTGCTCTCTGTGCACTTCAGCATTAACATGTGGAGAGATTTGACATTGTGTAAGCTGCTGAAGCAGCCGTGTTACCGTGCTAGCTCTCCCAGCTGTTGCTGCAGGCTACAGCTGAGCTGCTGGGAGGGCTTTAGTCGCGAATGGCAGGCTAATGGTGCAAGACGCCACTGAAATGTGGACTATTGTATGCTAACCAGGCGAGGTTAATGCTACCAAGGCCCCTTGCTGAATCCAGGACATTTGTGCAGGAGGAAATCACTGATATTTAATTTACTGAGCTCGAAAGTGAAGTTTTTTAGCCAAGCAAAGAATGGACAACATTAAAATAAGATACATGACAATTTTAAATCGAAAAGAGAAATTAACATGCCCACAAATTCACTGATACCCAGTAACAGGACAGAGGCTGCGACCTTTGAGGGTAAAACACAAAGAAGCATTCAGCTGTCACAGCTGCCCACAGCGGGACAAGGAGAAGGAAGGAACAAGGAGATTTGTCATATTTCAGCTCACAAGCTGTAATTGCGTCAAACTGACGCAGAAACATGCAGAAGCTCAACTCTTTTCATCTGACTCATTGTGATGCTCTGACTCTGCCTTTCTATACAGGCTGACAGTTGGCAGATGACAGCTGACAGGTAATAAACCAGCCACCTTGTTTTTCTGCACAAGTAAGTGGAACATCAACATTATGAGTTCCTCTGAGGATTCAAGCATGCTTTCAGTGTTTGTGTGCACATAATCCTTTAATATATTTACTGTAAAGGTGCCTAAGAAAAAGCACTGGGGAAATGTTAGGCGGAATTAGTCAGAATTAAATTCAAAAAAATAGACTAAGCCAACAGTGGCAGCAAGTACAACATGAAACTATATGAGCTTCATGGATAATGTTTAGTTCACAGAGGCTCAGAGAGGAGTTTGAATCTGCACAGATAATTTGATGTACTGTCCAAGTAATAACAACTACTCCCAGTGCAGCAGCAAAGTGTTCTCCAACATAAAAAAGTCAATGTGAAATATCCCCTCAAAAACAAATGAAAAAATCTGCACATTGCATTTGTTATGTGAACAGAGCCATCAAATCACAGCTTGTAAAGTTGCTGCCCAGACTCTGAAAACACATAAACCAACGAGGCTTTATTCATCTGAGCATATTTATTGATATTCTGTTTGTAAATTCATTATGTAATTATCCAGGTTATGGTGAGAAATTATGTAGATGATTCAAAACGCACAGGGACTTTCAACCTGTTAAAAAGTGATATTTAATTAAAATGTTGTTACTGCTGAAAGATGAGACTCTGATGATCATGATGCAGGTTAAAGTGAGAAGAAAAACCTTTCTGTTAATCAGACCTGCAGTTAACACAGAAACAATCATCTTAACTAAATGGTGAATCAGAACACAAATAAAATCTAAACTTGGGGGTGACGTTACACCAGAGTTGAATCTGTTATTTGTGGTGGTATATAAGAGCGATGATGAGTTTTGATAAAGGGATATTTCAACCTAGTAACAGACTTCCGTGTAGAACGGTTTCTTGTATCCTCGCACAAGCCTCCTCCAGGCAGCTTCCTCTCTCCTCACTCCTCTGAACAGTCATAAGGCAGCTGAGGCATCCTTCATGATGGCAGACCGGAAAGATTTGCCGGCCACCCGAGGAGTAAGGAGACATGAAATAAGGTCACGAGAAGCACAGTTCTTGCACATTGTTGCACCATAACAGAAATGCACATACATGAGAAAAAGTTTGTCTTGGTCATTTCTAATGGAGTCTGAAAAATGAAAAAAAAAATGAGGACAAATGCTAAATTTGAATGAGATGGTGAAAAACAGAATGTAAAGTCTACAGAGAGAGATGTAGAGCAGAGTGAGGTGATGGGTGGTTTATAAAATAAAAGCTTCTCTGTCACTAACAACACATCACTGTTTTTGTTGGTATTAAATTTCTCCTGCTCCAGTCCTGATTCCAGTCATGTGCTTTCATCTTCTACGTGTCAACAACAACTGACCATGGTCTGATCAGTCATCAAGCCCAAATCACATTTACATATCATCAGTTCAACAGTTCTCAGCCTTCAGGTGCAGCACGGAGAAGCGTGTTATTTTGTCTCTGATGAATGCAGACAAACATTAAATCAACCTAAAATCAGCGCCGCTGTTAATGTCTCAGCGAAAATTACACGATTAACTTGCAGAGTTCTTGTACTGGATAGCATTCAGCTGCACAGGTAATTGTGATACTGTGTCAGACCTGTGTCAGACCTGTTATTCAGACCTGTCCTGGGCCTCTGGTGATCTCTGACAGATGACCTCAATTAGACACAGCTTTGTGAGTGTGGATTACAAATTCAAACGTTTCAGCATTTTTTTTTTTCACCTAGTATAGATAGATAGAAAACAGTAGTCCGACAAATCACTAATGTATTCAGTAATGATTTTAGTCTGTGTCATGAGCCACTGCTTTTGGCTGAGGTGTTGAACAGTCTGATGACAGTGATTTCCTGAACTGCTCAGTCCTGCAGCGCTGTGAGATGAAACGTTGGCTGCTGCTGTAGCTACTTCTCTGGCCTGCAAGGATGTTGTGGAGAGGGTGGTTGGTATTGTTCAAGATGGCTGCATCTTACAGCACGTGCGTCTCTCCACAACAGTCCTGAGTCTAGGCTCCTGCTTTTAACTACCTCGTCCAGTCTCCTTGTGTTCTTGTCTGACATGCTGCTGCCCCAGGAGATCGCAGCGTAGAAGAGGGCACTCTTCATCACTGACTGATAAACATGCAGCATTTCACTGCAGACACTTAAGTATTTATAAGTGTGCACCACGTCAATGGCCTTCCCTCGAATGTTGACTGGCTGAAGTGTGGGCCTAGACCTGCGAAAGTCAATGAACGTCTCCTTGGTCTTGGAGGTGTTCAGAAGGAGACAGTTCTCGTCACTCCATTCACTGAAGGTTACTGTACTCCCCGTACAGGAATCTGACAGTGGCCTTCCTGCCCATTCCTGATACACGACACAATAGCTGTGTCATCTGAGTATTTCTGGATGTAGCATATGCAAATAGGTCTGTGTATGTATAAAAAAATGTCATATCTAAGAAAAAACCTTTGTATTCTCAGTCTAGAGATAACAGTGTCGCCACTCAGTGATCTTTTTCATGCATGTCACTGCTTTCTTCCCTCTCCTTCTTTTCTCAGCAATATCCTCACTTTCAAAGGAGTCAGTGGCTAATGATGCCTCTCACTCTGCTCGTCGCACCGACAAAGCCAACAGTGTAGGTTTCAGCAGTCACAGTGTCAACAGGCCTGAGTGCTGATGACTGCTATAATGAGGAACAGACGGGTGGAGGGTGGCTTTACTAGTTTATGTAGATAAATGATGTCAGGGCAGAATTAATGGAAAATGTGAGCTATATACAATAGATTGAGAAGCTGAAGGTGTTAGTGCACGTCCAGCTGTGTACAGTATACAGGAGTGGTATTGATTAAAGAGTGACTTTATGCCAGGCTGAAAAGCAGCGTTGCACCTGTTCTGTTTCACCTCTCACCACGCCAATTAGTGATGTCACTGTGCACTGACTACCTATATCACTGCAGCAGGGTAAGACAATTAACCTCCAAAGCTCAGTAAGATGTTCAGCTGGCAATTACTTGTACTTAAAGTGTCCTGGGGCACTTCGGTGGCCAAGGTACCAACCATGATCTGCAAACACCCTGTTCACGTCTGACCATCTCTCCCTGCTCATTTCCTGTTAGCGCTTTACTGTCTCCCTTTCAATAAAGGAGCAAGTGTGGGGTTTTGGTTCATATTTGTCAAATGAATGGAAAATATTTGTCTTATTTTTATCTATAAGGACACATATATATATATATATATATATATATATATATATATATATAAAGAAAAACATATGATGATAATATTGGCTTTCTGAGGCACTTGGATTGCCTTGTGCCCCACCATAATCCCCATGACAAAAGAACATGTATACTCACAGTACTAGAAGTTTGTCATCAAGAAGGTTGATTAGTTAAAAGAAATCTCATAAATGTCCTAATTTATGCTGCGAGACACACCAAAATCTAAAATAATCTACTCCATATGAGGTACCTGCAGTGTAAATTTCTACAATGTGATGCTCCTCAGTTAGTGTACCTAACCTTTTCACCTCACATAGCAGTGGTTCAGTGGTCAAATCAGATATAAAAAAGATAAAAAGATTTAGATAAATAAATAAGTCTTGAAACAAAACTTTCAACACTGTACACAATACATGTCCACAACACACCAATTTCCTAATCCCACAAATATGTAAAGATGTCAGAAGTTCAGTAAAGGAAAGACACGTGACAAATCGAGCACATGCACCACATGAAAAAAAAAAAAAAAACCCATCTAAAATACATGAAACACATGCAAACGCTCTGCAGCAGTGTGTTGTTAATGAACAGGGCGAAAGACAGATGGTTGGAAAGAGGATTTACCAAGGAGAGTAACAGCAATATACCCATGTACAGCATAATCTCCCCATGTCACACCGACCAAATCTGTCACCGAAATGAAATAATATCACTAAAAAGAAAAAAAAAAAACTTTTTAAAGGGACTTGATCTGGTCAAAGATCTAGGCCTACAATGCTCATGTAAACTTGTTTGTGATCCCCATAGTGTTTCTCTATGGATGAATCACCTTCATTCACTGGTTCCAGAGAGATCCTTGACTGATAATACAGCACTATTTACCTCCCACGCCTCACAATGTGTTGAATGAGAAACAGAGAGAGAGAGGAGGGAGGGAGAGAGAGAGAGATAGAAAGCACTTATCACTCAAATGCTAATGTGAACATCTCTCTCTTTCTCTCTTCTCCATGTCGCTCTGTGAGTTGATCAAAGCATCTGCCGGACAGATGACGCCATTCACACACCAAGGCTGGCACAAGGGTCACTCTCAACCCACAGTGCAAAGGAGCAGAGGATGTGTGTGTGTGTGGATGTGTGTGAGCGTTTGAACGTATGTGTGTGTGTGTGTGTGAGCCCAAAGCCAGATTCAGAGAGTCATGACACCACACTGATTCAGAAGCTGAGGGGCAGAGATGGAGGAGTGTAGATGGAGTGATGGTGAGAGGGAGGGAGGGATAGGTGCTAGTGAGTCACTCACTCTGAGGCCGGACAGAAAACAGAACCAAATTTCAAGCGGAGATCTTAATGTGTTGGTGCATAAAAATCTCTGTCCCTGATAGGGTGTTTGCCCCAGAATTCAAAACATATAATCATATTAATAAATCATGGACGATACACCATGTAGCTGAGTCTAAAATACATTTGTAAAATAAACATTGGTCACAAGAGTACACTGGCAGTTAGTTCAAAACAGAATGTAATTCATGATTAAGGACTTATTTTAACAAACCTATGCCTCGTGCCTACGACTGCAACTACTAATCACTTTATTAACGCTTCGTTTTAAGTCCCACATTTTCCAATTTCTTAGAAAGGTTTCCACATAATTTCCTAAAAAGTTAATTAGGAACTTAGCGGTTAATCAGTAGGAATTTGTTTACAAAAGCGTAAACAATTTGGTGCTAATTATAAGGGAAATTGAGTTGTTAGTCTTTGTAGGAAACATTGATGAATATTGATATCTGTTTATGAACTGTTTTCCACTTACCTACGACATGATTACCAATTTTTTCCTAAAAACATGAATGTAAGGAGCAAGTACTTAATAACTATATCAACTAAAACATCCCTCTTCAGTACCAAACTACGTGGGCCATTCTTGGAAATATCCTTGTAATTAACGGCAAATACCAGGTAATTTTTAGGAAATTAAGGGGAAAGTTTCCAGAAAATTAGCTCGAAAATAAGGGATTGATAAAAGAAAGCTTTACCATGATTTTCATTATTTATTATTCTGATGATTATTTTCCTGATTAATCTTTTGGTATATAAAAAAAAAAAAAAAACTGCTGAAAATGTCCTGAACATGTCCTTGAGGTCAAGGTAACAAAGTATCTTGTTGTATCAGACCAATAATCCAAAAACTAATAATTCTTTATTTTACCATAAAGTAGGACACAAAAGCAGCAATTACCACAACTGCTAAACTGGAACCATGAAATACTTGGAATTTTTGTGTGAAGTATGACTGAACCAATTAATCGATTATCAAAATTGTTTTCAATGGTCTAACGGATTTATCAAGTAATAACTGCAGCTTTACTCAAGTCATTTAAAAGATAAATCCAGTGATATCTATCTACCAAACCTAACAATGAATTGATGAACTCTAGCCAAAGCCTGATACAGTTTTTTTTGCCTTAGATCTCAATTCTCAAAAAAAAATAAATAAAATAAAATAAAAAAAAATAAAAAATTTAATCATGCAAATGAGCCGCACAGTTGCCCTTGGTGACATGTTTCTTCATTATGATGAATGTGGGCACTGTATTTTATTTTGAGTCATTCCCACATGCACTGTCCCACTGCAATAAGGACTCACTGCAGCAACAAATACCTACTATTCACTCTTATCTGTGTAATATGAGCTAAAGAGTTCAGTGCTCAGCTGTTTTAGGAAATTACTGAGCTTTTTTTTTTTTTTATATATATTTGTGACCAGTTCTTACACATTCATATCTTTGGCAGGACTGCATATGCTTGAAGCTGGGAGACACAGGCAGGGTGCACTGTAAAAATGCTAACTTACATTCTTTGGCATAAATAAATATTCCAAACTGTTAAAACTTATAAACATAAATTATCTAAGTAAAAAATATAATTGTGACAACTAAGCCAGTCTCTTGCTTCATTAAAAGTGAGTCCTGATAACTTACTTATCTTTATCTTATTTATCTTTATTACAGAATGAGAAAATTCAGTTGCAGAGTTGCAGAACCATTAAGCTCTTACAATACATGTGTTGACTAAATGTCCAGCTGAAACTTCATTCATCTCATCATCTTCTTTCACTAATCTTAGGAAAGTTATGATGGATGAGTTTTGAGATGAGTTTTGTGATTCATCTTTATGTGTCTCAGATGAGTCATGGATTTATTAAGAATAAGAAAAATAGAGTAACTGCAGCCTTATCCTTTAAAACAACTAGCCTTTTAGCTGTCAGCTTTGAGATACTGTAATGATGCTACAGTCACTCTACATAACTGTAATGTGTTATGCTACAAGCACATATGATCCACATGGATGATTCTGATTAGCATGATGCAACACAGAAAAGTTGACGGTTTGGTTTTTGTTTTTGTTAAACTTAACTATACTGTATCTAAACTGTTATTGAGAAAGGTGTGAAAAACTGACAAGATTAAAGGGAAAAAAAAGAGCTGTTTGTGTGTGAGCTAGTCCTGTATCATCATTTGGAATTCAAAGAGGTCCATCCCCAAAGGGCTCCCTATTCACTCTGTGCCAAAGCCGGTCAGTAGATAATAGGCACAGAAATAGCCACACCATAATTCACAATGGGCACTTGAAGCCAGCAATGCAGGTGTGTGTGTGTGTGTGTGTGTGTGTGTGTGTGTGTTAGAGAGAGAGAGAGAGAGAGAGAGAGAGAGAAAGAGAGAGAGAGAAAAAAGAGGAAGAGAAAGACATAGAGAAATAGTTAGGCAGGAAGAAAGACAGATAGAGCTGTGAGAGCTGTGGAGAAGCATGGCTGAATAACAAGAGGGTAGCCCAGGAGTGATAAAGAAAATGAAGAATGGGTCTAGGGAAACGAGAGACAAGAATAATGAGTCTTTATAAAGACAGCAAGATGAAGAGAAGCCAATACAGAGCAATTGCTTTGGTAAAAGTTGATAAGACACCAGGAGTTAACAAAAAGTGCACTCTTGTTTGCAAAAGCTTCACTAAACTGCACTGACTTCCTATCGTTTAAAAATACCTTAAAAACATCTGATGTTATTTAATGAGGAGAAGCCGGAAATCACAGCGAGGAGTTGCAGAACAAACAGAGTATCATCACTTCAGTGTATCAGACAACGGAAACATTAAAAACAGATGATGTTCTTGCGAGAGTGAACATGAGAGAATAAGGGTGTGGGTGGGTGTCTGTGTCTTAATTGGCTCAGCAAGGGAACAGTCATTTGCAGGTTTTTCAGTCTGATGAAGCTGAAGTGCGAGAATGCATTGTCTTAATTGGCTTTTTGTGTTTGCAGTTGAACGGTGGAACTGCAAAGAGCGTTACTGATGTGAAAGTATGAGGGCTCATCCTCTGCACGTGTGCAGTTTTGTGACTGTTTTGCTGCGTTGTTGCATGTAACTAAACGGACATCAGAACATGCTGCAGCTGTGCTTAACCTCCGCCTTCTATCTAACCAAGGACAGACCTCATTCCTGACCAGAGGGAAGAGGAGACTGAGGTTCAACTGCTACAGCTGGGTCGCACATGCACCCCAAACATAGATACTATGCCCCTAGATCAGACTCCAACACTGATAAAACATCACCACCCTGCCCCGACAGCATAACATGGGTGTGGAGGTGAAGAGAGGAGGCTAATGAGGGCCAGTGTTATCACACCTGACGTGTGGATGCAAACAGCCGCTGATACAGCAGAGAGGTGCTTCATGTATGATATAGTGCTGATAGATGGGTGACTTTTACAGGCTGATACAGTAAAAACAAATATGGAAGAAAAATATGAAAGAAAATACAGTGACATATTGCATTACTTCCTCCAAGAGAGAACCTCCAAGTGTGATGTCTGTGCCAAATTCAAATCTAAAAACATTGATGGAACAACCAAACTCAACTGCTATGCGGCCTACAAGACCAGTCTCATTGAAATAAAGCAGAAGTGACATAGAAGTGGCCAGAGAAAAAGATCTGAATCTTATAAGCAACTGAATTCCTAACTGTGAAATTTAATCACCACTGCATAATTAATGCTGAAATAAATTCTTAATGGCACGGAAAAACTTTACTTTGAAGATCATCTGTCTAAATTTATGCAGTCTGAATCAGCCTCTTTGAAATATCCAGTAGTCAGTTTCCAATTGTGCAATTTAAAAAAACTTTATGTCACAGATTGTGTTGTCAGTGACCTTCAGGTATCCTGGATGTTCAGGATCAAATTTCATATCTTGAATTTTACTGTCTGAATCTAACAAAGCAAATTTGAGCTTCTTGACTATGAAGGAGTGAAACAGCTAAAATCAAAAATAAATAAATTATGTAATAATATTAATATAAATGAATATTAAATTATTAAATAAATATATATAATATAAATTAATATGCTATTAAATGCCCAAAAAAACAATATTAAAAATAAATACAGGCATTAAATAAAGAATAAAATGTGACCTAAACTGATATTTCTTCTATTGCTTCTGTATTTATTTACCTTTGTATTAATTCCCCTAATTCCCCCAGTAGTGCACATACACACATAGTGAGATGCTGTTTCCTGAACTTAATTTACACATGTTAAGAAGATCTGAAGATCTTGGCACAGAAGTGTATCCATCTTTCCCTACTCTGCTTTTCTGCTTTTAGCTCAGCCTTTTGGCTTTTTTTTTTTGTCCGGATGACATTTGAATGGTGTTTGCATTGATGGCAAAAAGCTCTGATTCTGCACCTTTTAACATTTTAAATTTTGTTTCTTATCAGCTGTCAGAAAGTCTGTGAAACTGAAATTGCTTCTAGTGGATAAATGCAGCTGTATGAGTTTGAGTCCTACTTTTTAAAACAATACTTTGCCCATTTAAGGATATTTTTCCACTACATTAAAATTAGCATCCCGTATTATGTCGTAACATATCATATATCACAAAATTATTGTTACTGTGTGTCATTGTGTGCTGATGGATGTACTCAATGGAGAGGTCAGGGATAAAGTATTAACTTACGTCTGTGTCAGGGCCCTTGTCGGCTCCGGGGCAGGAGAAGGTGACAAACTCATGGCAGCGTTTGTGAACCACAAAACAACACACTGAAAGAAGAAAGAGAAAGAGGAGAAGAGACTTTTACAGGAACAATTTATGACACATTGTGAACTGTTTGTCTCATTTTGTTCTTACATGTACATAAGCATGCACTCCATTCCACTTCAAGGAAAAGATACAAACACAAGACAGACGGGCACACAGAGAATTATATCCTTCTTCTGTCTAGTGACTTATGCAAGTTCTCCGACAAACAGAGAGTGTGTGTGTAAGTTACCATTAATCAATCTTAAAAATGAGTTTTTACAGGACTCACACAAGACTCACAAACAAATGCATACAGTCAAACAGACTCACATGCATGTGTGCACCCACACTCACACCCACACAAAAAATGTCACTATGTGATCTTGTGTTCTGCAACCGTCAGCTCTTTACAATCTGTTGAGCTGATGCCGATTGCGTCATTGTCTCCCACTGAATGGGGATCCGCCTCTACCACAGTGTCACTCGGCGTGACATGGCTGACATGACACCTGATGCTGCTCTCACGTCAGCGACACTGTGGCATTTGCATTTGGATGCTGCCACAGATTTGGAGGGAAAAGCAAAAGCGTGGACATCTGTGACAGCTAGAACACAAGCTGACTCTCTCTTTCTGACTCTCACTCTGCGCGCCCAACTGTATTTTTCCCTGCCATTATTTGAAATTTCTCATTCTTTCCTTTTTCTCGTTCTCACACAATCTGTCTGCTTCACTCATTGTCAAGCTGCCTGTTTGTTCATGTGCACTTTTGTGCTCTCTCACCACCGTGTTTGTGTGTTTTTTCTCTCTAACTCTGCCAGCGAAGTTGCAGTTGCCAGACAATCTGACGGTTAAACAAGAGAAATGAGTTTACTGAGAAGTCCAAGAAACAGCAGGGGTTTCAACTGTCCACTCAGAAGGCATAGATAGATAGATAGATAGATAGATAGATAGATAGATAGATAGATAGATAGATAGATAGATAGATAGATAGATAGATAGATAGATAGATAGATAGATAGATAGATAGATAGATAGATAGATAGATAGATAGATAGATACTAATAATGATTGTTTCCATCATCATAATCCTAATCCAGCCCTAATACTCATACAATGTGTATGTGTGTCAGAGTTGGATATTCCCTCGCCCCTGATGTAGTGCTATGGCAGGTTATGGTACAAATTCATCTCTTCCTCTAGGAAATGAGGCAGAGAGACAGGGGAGAAGGATAAAAAGCTCAGCAAAATCATAGCCCACAGTGATTTATCCTTGCTCTGGCATTGTTATCTGTGTCATTAGTTATTTTCATAATGTACAGTATGCAAAAACAGAGTCAGTCTATGCACAGGTGTAAAAGCAGATGGTGGGAAGTTCTAGGACTCATATCAGTAGGGAATTGTCGGCCATGCTAGCTGAAGGGCTCGGTGTTGATCTGTTGGTCAATCCACCTCTTTGGTCCAGACTGAAATATCTCAACATCTGTTACATTGATTTCAATTACTTTTATGCATTTATTTATATTCCTGCCCCCTGGAGGCCCCCTACAGACTTTTCCTCTAGCCTTGGTCTTGATGGATCATACATGGGAAATAAAATGGTCAGCGTCATCAGTTTTTCATTGACCGAGCACCTCTGGCTGTGTTTGCTGGTTGTGTTCCAATAGCATCAAAATTCTTTACATTACATTCTGGTAATGTTAGCTTCTCAGTCTTAGTCAATTAAAAAAAATGACAAACATCACCTGGTGCATGGGCAAATTACAGCTCAAGAGGCCCCTGGGCAGAGACATGACAGAAAGCCCCCCACCCCTCCTACACAGGAGCAAGACCCCCACACTGAAAGAGATGTTAAATGAGCGTAAACCACACAGCCATGTCGTTATCATTTGTGGTGGTTTGTGGGTCTCTTTGGGGTTATTTTGCAGATCAAGATGCTCGTACTACAGTCTCTCCCTCCATCCATCAGTGCTCCTCACACCCTCAGCCACACAACCACTTGTCCTCTGTTTAGTGCTGATCTCAGAGCAGTTTGAGTTTCTGTTGGTGTTGCAGTGTGGAGCTGAGCAGACTGACTTGACACTGATCTCAGTTCAGAGGTGAAGAAGGGCCGGCTGCTAATCTATGTATCGTGGAAGGGATAAATCTAGTTTTGGAGTGTGTGTGTGTGTGTGTGTGTGTGTGTGTGTGTGTGTGTGTGTGTGTATGATTGTGTCAGGCAAGCTTACCCAGACTTACACAAGACAGAGGCAGTGTTTTTCTGCGACTATAATCCTTACTCCTCCGACTTTCATGTGCATGCACACACACACACACACTGATACGCACATTAATCTAAAAGCTGTCTTAGGGAAGTAGGAGCCTGTACGCTGCAGTGGCTGAAACACAGAGGCACTCTGGGAGCTTGTGGGGCTTTACATGCACCCCACCAATCAGTAGGAAAGCTCTGAAAACACCTCATACACCTTCTATCTACACCTGCTCAGCACTGGCTGAATCAACAAAAATATAAGTTTCTTAGCTCTCTCGTATGATGAGAGAAAAAAAGCAGCAGAAACACAAACAACCTAGACGAGTACCTAATTAAGAGTTTTTCTGTGATTTTAATGCCACTGTAATAAATCTTTTGTATGACTTGGGATGTGACTGAGAAATTCAGTTGTCTCCAGATGGTTCAGTCCTCTCAGGGAGAGCTGTGTGAAGCGACAGGAGCAGAGGTGACACAGTGACATACTGTATTGTCAGGGATATTATGATTAATTACTATGGGCTTTGTTTCACCAGCTTAATTGCATAAGCACATAGTTAAGAGGCTTTGGCATTACAAAGCAGCTTACACAACACAAACGCTTTCTTGCAAGTATGTGTGCAGAAAGTGGAAAGTCCTCTATACACTACCTTTGTATGCATAATTTGAGACTTTCTATAGATGGACATTTTTGTAGCGTGTTTTCACACATACCGTTTGGTGGCATTACTACACCTCCCCATCCACATCCCACATCCCTATCTCTCTACCACTGATCCTTTAAAGTGTGGATTTAGCCCTGGCTAATCTGGTGAAATTGGGTGTCTATCGAGCCACTGTTAATAGAATTATGCTGTGTTGTTGGCCAGAAGAAAAGGCTTGCGGTGGAGATAAGGGAGAGGGGGCAGGACACCTGTAGCACCGCACCAACTCAATACCCTCCAGACACATTCAATTGATCCGGGCCCCTAGAGTGCATCTGAACACAAAGGGAACTGAGGCTTTGATCTGAGATCCACAGGAGGAAAAGAGGAAGTGTGCAAGGGAACAGATGAATAGGCAGAGAGAGAGGGAACAAATCCACAGGGGTCTAGGGTTCCTACGACTGTAAAGATGGATGTTTTTCCGAAGGGAGTCAGAAATGTCTTTATCTGCTCAAACCACTATTGTACTCTTACATTTACATCATTTTTAGTGCCAAAATATTGTTGAGGTGACAGCTTTGTTTGAAGGGAAATGACAGGATGACACAAATTGTCTGGAAATTACACACAAATTATTCATTGCACTTCTCTTCTTGCCATTATATAAACACAGACAAAGATTAGCTTCCTGCCAACCTGACTGCTGATCGTGTAAAATGCTCTGTTTCCCCCTTGTTATGGCTCTGTGGTCTCTCTGTAAATTGTCATTTCAAGCAAGAAAAATGAAGAGAAGGAGAGGAGAGGAGAGGAGAGGAGAGGAGAGGAGAGGAGAGGAGAGGAGAGGGGTATTGTCCTCTCTTGGTTATTTTTAGGCTAGATTCTGGCCAAGGCTGGAACAGTGTGTACTGAACCTCAACGTGGTGGAGAAGAAAAGGGAAGACATTTCCTCTACACCTGGCCAATGGACACTATAAATATACAGGCGGCGGTGGGCTGCTACACATGTCCATTTGCAAACACACTGACATATCACAGGCCAACGCGCAACGTGTGAGAGAACAGTGAATGATGAATGAAAAGCTATTCCTGTCCTGAGGCTGTGTGAGTGCTGAATGAGAGAAGTGGAAAAAGCTGAAAAATAACCATAGAGAGACTCAATGGAGCCAATGGGGAGAGCTGTAGCCTACATACAGCAGAGAGGTGCACTGCTGGCCTGTGTCAAGTTCTTGTCAAATTCTAATGGAGTTCAAAGGTCAAAGAGAAACTTCATCCATCTGTTGTTTTCCGTACAGATCATTTTCACTAGTCCTCCGCTCTCAAACTGAGACATACACAGTTTAATCTGGACATAAGGCAGCAAATAAGTCCAGGCTCTACTCCACATTTAATGCTGACCGTCTGAACAACCTTTAAGAAAATGGTTTACAAAGAGCTTGAAAGAGTATCTGTCCACACCGTCTGTGTCAGTGTCACCACAGAAGCAAAACAACATTTCATGCATGTTTCATAACTTTTCCAGAAATATCTAACTTCAGTAGTGTGACCTTTGAACTCTTGCCAATGCGGTGAATGACAGATATGAGATTCCCAGAGCCCCAGGTCTCGTGACCCATAACCACCAACTCTCTCTTGAGGCAGGTGGAGATGGACGGCCAGTGACCACAGATGGACTGACGCACTGACAGTGAAGACTCAGAGAGGCTCAGCGGTGGCCTTTCTACAGAATACGCCTGCAGATATTTTGTGATAGTTTAGTTTGTGTTCTCCTGATATTTCTCCTGTGTTTTTCTGTATGATATTTGAGGGAAATTTACTTTCATCTACAATATTTCCACAGGCTGTTAACACAGAGAACTTATAAGATCTCCATTATTCCCATCACAACCCAAATGGGCAATACGTTATAATGACATAGACAGTGGGACAGCACTGTACTCATAGTCTCAGTGGGTGCCTGTTTAATATTAGGTCACCTAATGGTGACAGTGGATTTTCAGTGAAGTTCCTTAATTTTTCAAGGATTTATTTCACTGGATTTGCAGAAAACAGACATTCCCATCTGGTTATTTTGGCCCATAAACAATTTCAAAATTCCATTTGCAAATTGTCATAACAGCATACAGATTGATATGACGATACATATACATACAACTATAAGAATCTATATATATAGTAAGTATAGCATCTTGTCTATTGTTCTTACGCATTTTAATTCTTTTAATCCTTGTTTTTATTTTATTTCACAGCATATTTTTTATGCATCCACACCCATCCAAAGTTCTGCCTAACATTTTGCCACTTTAAATGTATTTTTCCACAGTTGAAATGACTCCTGTATACTGTAAACAATCAGGACAGACAAATTTACCACACCTTCCTAAAAAGGTGGGCTATACTTTTATTGACTAATTCTAATTAGCTAGCATGTAATTTATTGTTTTCACTTGGCATCACACTACCCTTCAACTAGTTCTCTTTTTGGTAAAGGTGGCACAGAATTCGAAGCAAGGCAGGTCACCTTCAAATTCCCTATGCAGGAAAATCGCTGTCCATGTAACGGCAGATTGGTTCACAGTTACAAAGTGTAGCAGATTAAATTGCCTCAGTACATCACAATATCTGTCTTTGTCCTTTTTCCACCACCCTAGGGATATGCAGTATGTGTGATATATACCGCCAAACAGTGTTTTTCTGCAGAGGGAAACGTACAGAGCTAGAGCTACAACAAAGGCATGGACACTCAATTTCAATTATGCATGCTATAGGAACATAAAGGACAAATGCATACAGTACACAAATGCACAGAATTAACAGTGGATATGTGACCTTGAAAGCAACAAAAAGCTGTTCAAAAAGACCACTGATGGACTAAATAACATGACAAAAAAGAAAAGAGAAGAAGAGGTGGGAAGGGCAGAAAGAATAGAGCAAAGAAGAGACAAGATATGACGATGATGAGAACAGAAAAGAGCAGAATAATCTTCCACCTTGTGTCTCCTTAAGGGCAGCACACAAAATTAGTAAAACTTCCTAAGAATTCTGTTTGTGTCTGGCAATTATCTCCATCACCATAATAACCTGCTGTTTGAATATGCATGAGTGTGTGTGCGTACTTGATTGTTTATATATGTGCATATGTAAGGAATTATGCAATTTCTGCATGGTAGCAGAGAACACAGAGGAAAACACCTCAGGGGGAGATACAACACAATCAGGAGGCTACTCAGTTTTTAACAAAGCAAAACAAAACAATCATGGCAAACTCAACTGAACTACTGTGTGTTCATATACAGTTACAGAGCAGAAAACGCTGGTCGAGAGAAGGTGGAGGTCAAGGTGAATCTGGCTGTGTCAGATTGTATCATGGCACTCACCCCACCTCCTCGGCCTCTTCCCGCACAGCGCGGCAGGTCTGCAGGTGATGGTAGTTTTCACCTTGGCCTGAGATCTGTGATTATGCATGTATGGATTGCTTGTTACAGCAGACAAAGACAATAGTGACGACGTCCCCAGGGTTCATGATGTTTTTTGTTTTGTTTTTTTTTCCCCTTTTGTCTTTTTGCATATTTTGGTTTGTGAAAACACTGTAATACACATCAAAATTGTGCAAAATATGCTAACAGTGTGGCTCAGTGGATGATGATGTGGATCAGATGTTTCAGTATGAATCACTGTGGTTCAGACTGGTTCAGACTTAAAAGCTATTAAATTCACTCATTGTTTTCCAAACTTTCAGCTTCCTGTTTCTTAGCTGCCTTACATTTCTTACATCAAGTATGCAGATGAATGGGTATATACAGTATGCGTGTCAATCAGGCATGTCAATCATTGTCAGGTATGATGGACAGGCATACACACACAAAACATACACAAATGTACACAGTCAGTCTGCACTCACACAAATGCACACAAACTCTTTGCAGAGCTAATAGTGTTTGTATTAGGAAATGGCCACAGGGGGACTGGATCAATTATTCCAAACTACAGGTGGGAGTGTTTGGCTGCCAGACATCTCTGAGTCACACAGGGGAAATAGTGATACTGCCTCATGAATTAAATATGACTCTGAACAAAGACGCAGACAGACACACAAATGCACAGGTTTAAGCACATGCATACATATACAGTCGGTGAATACATGTTAATGCTTTTGAGTACACATTCTCGGTCATGTATGTATACACAAAGTCATATGCACATAAATGCACACAGATGCTCATTTTATCATCAGTTCAATAAACACATTCATACACTGCTTTTGATTTGTCTCTGTCAGGCAGGACACACACAGCAAGAAGTGCACATACGATGTACACTCACTACATCTGCTTGTCTTGTCTCCTCATTCTCTCAGTTACTCACTCAGACACACTCATAAACACACACAAACACACACACACACACACGCACACACACACGCACGCACACACACACGCACACACACACACACCGCACATCTAGTCAGTGATGTATCACCTGAAGTGGTCTGGCTCAGAGCCCCCTGTGTCTGTGTATCAGGTGTCACAGTGGTAGTAATGTAATGAGTCTGGCTAGCTGTGGTCCATACAGACAGGACCACATTATACTGTACAATAGACTAACTATCAACTTGCATACACGCTCAAACACTGGCAGTCGCCAGGAGTGATAGGTTTCTTTACTATGACTCTGGTTTCTTTGTGCACCGCCTACACACACAGAGAGCAGGCGGTCAGGAAAAAAGGCAAAAGGTCACGGCCAAGTCCCAGTGTAATTCCTGGGGACAGGCTGATACCACACATCAACATCAGAGCATCTTCCACTCCTGCGGCACTGCATGTCCTCGACTAATTTGTTTGGGACCAGTGAAGTCAAGGCTAAATTTGTCTCAGGACATTTTGAAACATAAATAACACGCTTCTTTTATTTTTTTTCTTCCTCATTTCACTCACTTTCCATAAATACTCTCACAGGTCTTGTTTTTCGTCTTTTCTCTGCCTTTTTTTCTCTGTCTGTCTTTCACTTACTCTCTCAAATACAGAAAGAAAGAAAGGCTATAAACAAATGTGACAGTGAGCCAAACTTCTATGGTAGAAAAAAAAAACCTTTTAGTATAAAAACGTGCTTTAATTAACACACAGTCATAACGCAGTGTAGTCCAAGGCACATTTTTAACACTATTCAGTGAGTAAACAAATATTACAAATGTTGCATAACACTATGGATTATATAAGATACAAACTACTGAGCTCTGTTCTCCACCACTGGCAGTAAATTATCTGCAGCAACAGGCAAACATACCACTGAAAGACCATAATGTCAGCTTCTGATATACCACTGATATAATATGGCAGGTTTGTATCATACAACAGTTCCCTTCAGCTGCAACTAAAATAATCGTTTAGGTCAGATTAAAGCCTTCATGTCATTCTGAACTTCAATATGAATATTACAACTGGTATCTGTTTGCACTGAAAATATCAAATATCCTCTGCTGATCAAATACTACCGCATCAGATCTGGTGCATGTATCAGATGTACAAACATGACTCCTGAATCAAATATGTTTTGCAAGTAGCAAAATGGCACAAGACTTCAGCTTTAATAACAACTACACCTAACAGATTCTTCCAGCTGTGCCTTGGTTGTGCTGCATGAATCATAGTGAATTTATGTATGAATCATATTTCTATCCCTGCGATGGGAGACTTGCGCGTCTAACTTGAGTCAGATGGACAAGCACAATGCCTAAATTAAGATGAATCATCGTAGCCTTTTGCGGGCATGAAACACCAGGTAGTAAATAGGAAATAACTACACTAACAAATTAATCTGACAGTATAATAGCTGATATATACACACACGGGTATTGTAGCTCATGGTTAAAGACAGAAGAGACATCTGAGGCACTGTTGATTTTCTGTTATGTGTCTGAGGTTGGTATGGTATAATATACAGTTAAAATCAGACAAAACAGCAGACTGATAATAACACACTGAGGAGAAGAACAGAGGAAGGGGGTGACAGGAAGGTAGGGAAAGGAAATGTACAAAAAGGGAAATTAAGTAAGGTGGGAAGGCGGCATGAAGGGAAATACATTTTGACTAATTGACTCCGAGTTTGTATAATCTGATTGTGAGTCAGTGGGCAGAGGACAGCACAGAGTAGTTGGACGGTTCCATCCTCTCATTTTGCTGAGCTGATGAGCTGATCCTGGGTCAGCTGGGGCCAGTTTACTGCACAGCAGCCAAGTATACAAGAGCAGACAGGGCAACTCTCAACATGAGGTCTGCTCTCTGCCACAACCACACACACACACACACACACACACACACACACACACACACACACACACACACACAGAGAGATAAGCATGCATTCATAAATGCACATACTGTATATCTACACACTCATTCAGATGCAAATGTACAGATGGGCATGCAGACACAGCCTCCTTGAAAATGCAGAAACCTGAAAACACATCTCTCTCTCTCTCTCACTCACTCACTCACTCACTCACTCACTGGCATGGCCGCTCATTCTCTGTCCCTCTCTTAAGCTGTCCAGAAATGTATTTTTGTAGCACGAAAACTGCAGAGCCCCAGAGAAACACAGTCATGCTGTATTGAGGTCAAGAGGCTTGAGCAAGAAAACCTGGCCATTGTAAGTAGTGAAGTAGTCAGTAAACTGTAGTGTTGCTTCAGCACCTTTACTGCTGATTAATGGTACTCGGCTGAGAAAGGGAGAATGACTCTTCTCATCACTAGGTATCTCGGTGCTTGGCTAATTGGCCTAGTTAATCCACGCGCCTGCATCCAAGCCTGTGTACAGCGATTAGTCAGCCTGTCGAGTGCATGGCACGTACCATTTGGAGCTGAATAAGGGAGAGACAAACGAAAGGCAGCATCTGTGGTGAAAAGGCATTCTGTGCTTTCTGCAAGATGGTTTCAATTAGCACCTGCTACCTCCCACGCCACCCATTCTTTCTTATTCTTTTATCTTTGTTTTTCTGTTCAGTTTCAAGAGCAATGATCTGGCGTTTTCAGCCCTGCTGATGAGAGGGCTTTAAGGACAGCAGTGTCAACCAGGCCATCACTCTTTACTGCTGCTAGAGGGGCTGCTAGAAGCATTTTTGTTTCCGTAGCCCTGCGTAGTAAAATGCATTCATACATACACATCTACAAAACTTTCAGTCTATATCAGTGATTGATGATGAGTTTCTTAACTAGTGAAGGGGGAAAAGTACGGAAGAGAAATAGAGAGAAAGAGCAACCTATACCTACAGTCTGATCAGCACTCCTGCTCTCTCTTGCACTAAATAACTCATGACCTTTTACTGAGCAGACAGGACTATACATGAGGGAAACTGGAAATGCATGAGAATGGCATTAAAACCTGACTTAAACCAACAGCAAGTTTCCTCTCTTAAAAACTGACCGAGCTGTATCGCTTTTGATTTGATGATATATGAATGTCCACATTTATAAGCTCATATATTCTGCCTTTTGTCTTCAATCATTTGATAGCTTTAAAGACCACTCCACTGTTCTAACCTTATAAAGGCTCTCAATAAAGACTGTCATTACAAAGCAAGGCTTACAAGACAACATTCACACTGACGTCAGTTCCAATATTAACATCCTAAAATATGAGCCTTACAGGGAAGCACAACATACATTCATCCATTATCTGGGGACCATGAATATCTGAAGGAAATGCGATGGAAATCCATGTAATAGTTGGTGAAGAGATTTCAACCTGAACCAAAATGGTGGACCAACTGTCTAACTGACTGGCAGACTGATATTGTTGTGTCCAAAATCACTAACTCATGCCCTAACTCCATACTCACCAGTTGGGAAGTTCTATATAGAGGACTATACAGTGATCTCTTCAGCAGAATAAAAAAACACTTTCGGACACTCGGATCATATTCTCCAAGCTGTTTTTGTTTCTTTCAGCATGAGCACAATGCATGATGGTACAAACTGCTTGCTTAGTGACAATAGGTTGTACACTATTTTTCACAATGCACTGTGGATACTATGAGTCCACTATATAGGGCATAATAATTCTCACATTTGGACAGCACACAGTGTATACTCGACTACATAGGCAGTAGTGAGTGATTTTGGACACAGTTATTGCCATCCCTGGAGCCATGCTGCTACCATGGCTAAAATGCAGAGAATTACTGTTAGCCTCAGTGACAAAGATTGAGATAACTGTATCAGCAGAAGTTTTACATCAAGGTTGCAGGCTCCAAGGACCTCATCAGTGCATACATGTCACTCAAAGCCTGGCATAATAAATGTACACTTCATAGAGAGAAGTCTGTGGATTGAGTTGGTTCTACTCCCAGTCAGTAATCACACAAAGGAGGTTTACCAAAACAGAGTATGAACTGAGACCAAAAAAAAAAAAAGACAATAAAAGCCTCTAGAGCCTGTAGGACAAGTGGTTTTGAGCCTCGCACCCTTCTCTTCATTTTAACTGCTCTCTACAGCGGGGTGATTTAGCTGGCCCATTGAATACATGTGTGGTTAACCTCACTTTCAGATACAATTACGCCCACCGCTCTCACTCCGCTGTCTGCCTCTGTGTTTCTTACCAGCTCTCTGCGGCTCCACATGAAGAGCTGCTCTTACAGATGGAGGCCTAATTTTTCACTCAACAGCTTCCACCGCCACACTGTTCCAGCGGGATCTGCTCTGTCCATGCAGCCGGCCGGGATCAAAGAGCTGTTGACATAGTCTGAACTGACTTGTCAAGGCTACCGTGACTGTCTGGCGTTCAGTTTGCATTACAGAGCCTGCAAGGGTGTCTCAGTGCTAATGTGCTTTTGTAATATCTGCTAGATGGAAACAGACTTCAGCGTGTGAAAGACATAGCAGCCTTTCACTAATGAATGTGTGTGTGTGTGTGTGTGTGTGTGTGTACAGTATGTGAGTAGGTGTGAGCAGTCCTGCTGTCTGTTGCCATGTGGGGTGTGGTTGATGTATGGCTTACTATTCCTGCTCTGCAGGGAGATGTATTGGTCCTTTTTCACCAGCAATAACTACTGCAGAATCTGTTAATACACAAAACATGTGCACATACATTGGCAAGACCACTTGTTTATGCAACATACTAACTAAAAGCATAAATTAACACCAAATTTAAGATACACCACCAGAGCTGAAAAAAATTGTTTGTTGAAAATTAATTGGCAACATCTCTGACATTCAATTAGTAATTTAAGTCATCTTTTAAACAAAATTCCTAATATGGATCTATCATTTCCTATGTGAATATTTTCTTAATCCTCTTCGATAGAAAATTGAATATTTTAGGATTTTGGTCTTAGTAGGCTCTTTTCCTATTTTTCCCCTTTTGTCTTAGACTTCTTAGGTTGAACGATTGAGAAAAAAGTGCCATCCCCATATAGATTATATATAACAGCATTTCCTTTAATCCTGTAACTTACTGATGAGGCTAGTGTGTTGTTTTTTCTTTTCTTTCTTTTGGCTCATCTTGCACAAATCTCATCTAATGACATCTCATTGTCCTTATTTCCTTGTACCTACTGGATGTTAACATACTAATTCACTAAACCAAAAACAAACATTGCATGTTTCAAACTTTATTTTTGCAGCAAGGAAGAGCATTCTTTGGATGACAGATGCATCAAATTATGCCTTAAGTGCACACCAGCTCCGGATATACATTTATTGCTATGACTGTTGTTACCTGGGTGCTGGCTTTGAATACAACCTTGCTTTCCTTCTGAAAATCTGTCTAGTGTTTAATACCTTGCACATGGAGACAGAATACATGCACAGTGTATAGATGGGTAAAATTAAGGTAAAAGGGAACTGATAACTCTTTAGATTAATATCAACAATACAACAACACAGTTTATGGCTGTAAAGTGAGCTTCACTTTTTCTTTTGGGAGGCAAGCAGTCCTCACAATCCTAATGACACATAATAACTGAGTGCTTTTCCCTCAGCATTAGCATTTCCTCCCTCTGGCTTGAATACTGAACTAGCAGGGAGATTTCTTGGGCAGTCCCTTTACCATTTTGCAAATTCATCATGTTTAATTTTCCTAGTTAAAAATGTGGTGCAGTCATTTGTGACTGGAAAAAAAAGTGATGTGTTACATTAATGTTTGAGGCAAATCTAAATAAATTAGAAATTAGTGTTGGGTTTTTTTTAATCATTAGTTATTGCCATGCTTTAATTCAACTGATAGCCAAGTTTTTCTGGCCATATTCCTGTTTTCATAAAGTCATTAAAATCCTCAGAATCTACACTGTTGCCACAATACTGGCTCTCAAACATAACAGTTGGTAAGAAATGAGGCAGCCCCCTCAAACCCACACACATTCTTCTTTTACTTAAGAACAGCGAAGATAACAGTATTCATAATTAAATCTTTTAATTCATTTAGTTATAAATACGCCTAATTGATAGATTCATGGCTACATGTCAGTCCAATCAAGCCGTTTCTCTTTTTATAGTGTACGATAATTTGGAGAGGCTATTTACATGAAAGACATAAGAGTTCTCCCATTCTCACACACAAACAACAGAGAGCACAGAATCTCAGAAAATCTTCTGCCTTGTAATTTCATGAGTGGCACCCTTGAGACGATAAACAGATCGCAGATCAAAAGGATCAAATTCCTTCCATTCTAAGACACAGATGCCAAAAACAACATGGTAGCATGGAAGCGCTGATTCTGTCCTGTGGTGCCTGTTGCTATATTTGCCCTGAGCAGAACAGGGAGGCTGGGAAAGACGAGGAGGAGACACAGTCGTGACACCTTCAATTAGAGACTCAGACCTGACAGCCTCCGTCTCCTGTCCTCCCTGCTCCCCTCTCATCTCTTCCCCCAGAAGAGACCATGAGGGCACAATACTGCAGAGGAGTCCCTGTGAATGTGTATTAGTATGCATGCATGTAAGAGAAACGTACAATAGCCGAAGGAGAGGTTTGTATGTGCATCGATGTGCTCAGGAAAGCGTCTGTGTCTGCAATAATTCCAGCTTTGAGGGGAGCTTTGAACAATATGTGAAAGAGAGGTCATACTCACCAGCAGATCACCTTTAAAGCAGCTTCTAGCACATTAACAGCCTATCAGTATATAGGCAGAAGATATCATGCATAACTATCACATGCATGTGTGTGTGTGTGTGTATGTGTGTGTAGTTCTGCCTCGAGCTTTCTCTGGACATATTATCAAGAGAGAGTCTTATTATCACAGTACATCATCAGCTTGCAGTTTTCCACGACATAAACTCATGTTTATTGCTGTCTGATGGGTATTTATGCACAGATATATAAAAACATAAATATGCAGTCTGGGTCTACATTCACAAAGCTTTTTATTTCACCACTAAGAGTATTCCTATGTCACACTAAAAGTTTCCTATCATCAAGCCATCCTATCCACAAAGCTGCTGAGACCAACTGATATTAAGGAAAAGAGAAAACTATGGCCCTGAACCCTCACAGACTTAACTGACATCACTGGGTAAGTGATTGAGTGCAAGGGACTGCAAAGGGTCAAAATGATATCAAGAGGAATGGGACAGCACTTTGTGACACATCAAGTTACTTTGATGAAGCCAAAACATGTTGCGTACAACTGTGGGTCTAGGAGTTTTGATTTTACATTGTCTACTCCTTCCTGTTGCTCCGTGTTTGTAAAGAAAATAGTAATGTTGGATCAGATCTGATTAAACTATATATATTCTTTTTCTTGTGAGGTTAACTTTAGGGTTTGTTCCTCTCATGCTTGTTTGTTAACCATTTTTCCTCTAGCTTTTTTTTTTTTTTCATTTTATGGCGGTTGTTTACTGTTTGTTTAATGCTACAGGGTATCCCCAGGTAACCATGGTAACCCCGTGTTTTACGTCAAAACACTATTGACTATGGGTAACTCCCTCAGGCAAAAGTCTGCAGAACAGCACAGAGGGCTCAAAATGTCTGCTAGAGCCCTCATGCACTTGATGATTTTACAGTGGGACAGTCCTATGAGAGCTCATGGACTTCATTACTACAGCTGATGTTATTTCTCAATATACATTGGGACAGCACTACAAAATAGCCAACTCACTATATAGTGGACTATATAGGCAGTAGTGAGTGATTCACCTGCTGTAATAAATTAAAAAAAACAGCAAGAGATAAACAAATAAAGGCCTAATTATGACATAATATTTAAATAGTAATAGATCAGGTGCTGTTTTAAAATCTAGTCCATGATGTTTGCCTAGACCCAGGAGAATTTCATTTTACAATAAAATCTCACTTCAGTTCACTTGTGAAGCTCAACTCAGCCTGCAGCCTCTGATTCATAAGGAATTCATTCTGTTAAGTTACCTTTTAAACACATATTTGAATGTATTTGAATTAAAGATTAATTTATTAAACTAGCTCTTTGGTTCAAATGGACAAGACAGATGAAAAGGAAGAACACATTTTGTTTGTAGATAACAGTGACCACACGTCCTTGGTTTGTCTGGGATTGTCTGGATTTCAAGCTGTGTGTCCCAACAAATATCTATCAAATACTAAAATGCGTTGATGTTTTCAACATTCATTATCAAATTGCCCCAGTTTTTACCACAATTAAAATTATTATTGGAATATTATACTTGTTTTCAGCACTTACAGAAACATTTATCATGTTCTGTCCCACTCATTTTTACCTAACCCAATATAAAAACACTGTTGCTAGCCTATGAATCATAGGCAAGCGTCACAGCCTATGATGCAGATGGCTCTTTCTGACAGAACCTGTCAGAAAGAGCCATCACACCTGTCACAGTTAGCGGTCACGCTGAAGAGACAGTCAGTCTTTCCTAAAGGGCTCAGAGGGCCTACAACACTTTCCTTTGTAGGGTACCTGGCAACCTGAAAATGTTACGTTTAAAATTTTGTGGTTAGGTTTAATTCAAAGTCCGTTATTAATAATCAGCATAAAAAGGCATAACATTAAAGTTTTACAAATTATATTTCAGTATAGCTAGGAGCCTTTCAACTTCAAACCCATTTCTGTCTCAGCTCCACTGTTTCACTACTACGATCTGCCCAGTGTTTACTGTAACCCTACATATAGGTACAAATTTGCATATTTTAATTTGTTTACAGCATGGAATCTGTTTCTGATGGTAAATATGCAGACAGATGGACAGTCAAGTAAAAAGGGAGCAAGGTGTGAGGATGACTAAGAGCCACTCTGCAGTCTCTTACTGGGTGACCCTCAAACTGTACAACACGCACACGCGCACACACACACACACACACACACACACACACACATACAAGCACACGCGTGCGCACTTACAGCACCACAGGAGCAGGAAGAGGGAGCACACGCTTCAGAAAACTGGCACACACATTTTCTAACCTTCTGCCTCTCTCTCACTCTCCCCGTCTCCCTGCATCTTTGTCCTTGCACAGAAATAGCAAAAATATTACTGAGGCTGGGAAAGTCCCATGTGTCTGTCTTAGCCACACACACACCCTGCATTTCCTCTGTTATCTGTTGTTTAGTTACATTTTAACTACACCTCTCTCATCTCTCTTTTCTCAGGATGATTTTAGTTTTTTTTTATACTACAGATTGAGTAGTTAGATGACACCTTTATCTATTGTGACTATAGTGAAAATATTAAAAAAGACAAAAGTTTATTAATCTGTTTGTTGATCGACAAAAAAAAAAAAGAAAATTAAGCAACAACTATCATTTTAGTGCATTTTTAAGCAAAAATGCCACATATTCAAATGATCGGCAGTTGCAGCCCTAAAAGACAACAGCGTCATGAACAAAGAAAACCGCTCTTGACAACTTCTGATTTCTACAGAGGTTTGTTTATGAAAATTCATTATGCTTTTTGGCTTTCCACATATTTGATGTTGAACAAATGTACCATGGTTTGTGCTAAAATAAAGTCGGCTCAATACTAAAGAATACGCATAATGACATTATACTGTGGTTATTGATTTTCATCCCAGAATGACCTTTTCCAGAATGGACGACGCTGATTATTGTGACCTTTTGTAAAAAGGTGAGTGTGCACATGAGATCATACAGAGGAGCAACAAATAAAAACTAGATTCCATCGTATCTTTTGCTTTCTGTCCTTGAACCCTAAAGCATACACTCCAGTCTCATACACACACAGACACACACATACAGGATAAGACACAGCCCCAGCGAGCTTGAAATCCCCCAGAGTGCACATTGTGCTCACCTTATGTGGGTCAAGACTGATATCTCTGACTTAAACCATTCCCGAAATAGCCGTGGGTGTAATCACCACTGAATTCATTAAGCACAGCTGGAGTGGTGAGACACGTAGAGGTGAGCACTCCTTCTCTAAATTCCCCTGAGAGGAGTCTTTCCATCCAAAATAGACAGCTAAGTGTGACACACTACACACACAAATACACACTTGCTTTAGTAATCCATTCACCTTGAGTTTGAGACTAAGTGACACTTAACATATTGTATGTTGCCATGGCACCAGATGGTTTAGATAGATAAGAGGTATAGACCAGTGATGGGGTTAAATGGCTGATGCTTGAATTCACATCTTGTCTGATGGTGTCCTTTATATAAGTCATTGGTGCACCATCTATTATGGATAAAGCTACAACATACTGCCATCTTTTGCTGAGATAAAGCGAAGGCTACTCCAGCTTCTCCCTAAAAGACCTTATTTCACAGTCTCCACTACAAGCTCGCACTGGGTCAGTCTGCACATGGGTCAAATAATCCAATATGAATGCAAAGGCAGATTGTTAGGCATGAGCATTAACCAATCTCTCCAAAAGATAAATTATGCAAAAACATGCCGACACCATACTGGGATGAAAAAGTCATTGTATAACACATGCTCTAACAGTGTGGTAGAAAGTTATCATTGGATTTGCAGCAACACTCAGAGTCAGCTGTTTATTGCATCTTGTCAGGAATCTCTTCTGTCTCTCCTCTTGGTGCCATTTTTAGAAACCACAAAGATTAAATCACAGTGCTGTGACTGCTCCTGTCATACTCCATTGTTGTTTATGCACACAGCAAAGAAAAATGTAGCCACAGATGTTTTTGAGGATAGTATCATGCACATCTTTCTCGTGTCTTCATCACTCTCTCCCCTCTGAGATTTCTCCCTCCGAGCCCTCTCCAACTACTCTTGCCTTTGTTTGTTAAAAGCAAGATTATGAGGGAACAGCATGTGTCATCTTATTACACTGCATTGTGTCTCAGCAAAAACACACATGCAGCTCCCTGACAATTAACTACCCACTCTCAGCTGAGTAATGCCGCAGAGCCTCCAAAAAGACCCCTTTTTAATGTCACCAGATGACATTGTGTTATGCAAGCAAAACATTTTGACATGATCTGCTGAGACAGTCTGTTAAAATGAAAATATTGCACTTGTGGCGGTCACTGCTGCACTGATAACGGGGGCAGAGTCTGTCGTGAATTGGATATGAAATGGTCTCCTCCCTGTTTTTGTGCTGGAGGGTGCAATCGCCAAGTGCTGTTGGTATGGCATTTCAGCACTTCATTCACATCCTGATTTATACTGTCTTATAAGATCACAAATGCTCCACCCAGACAGGCTCACAAACGCACTGTCACAGTTACTGTGGCCCATTTTATTTGTATAAATGGAAGCTGAGGAGGTGATGCCAAGCTCCCATGTTGAATCATCATTTAAGGATTATTTGGAAACAAGGGGTGTTTTGTGTTAGGGGTTTTTTAAAGGGAAGTGTTCGCCTGGGGTATAATAGTTGGCAGAGATTTGGCACATCACAGGCAGAGTGAGGGCCAAGCACTGTTACCATGGTAACCTTGGCACACCACGCTGGCATATCTGGCAAGAGTTTACAGTAGCTATTGAAGATGAGTAAGAATATACACACTTATGCTGTAAGTCCAAGTGATTTTGTGACATTTAAGGCAGAAGACGGAGCACAGGTTTGGTGTGTGAGAGTTACCCGGGTGAAGTCCTGAAAACTGGTCATTATGTTTAAACAGACACTGAGCAAGCTGCAAGGGATATTGTGGGGGTATATGCTTGTCTATGCTTAACGAGGCTAGGTCAAAACCTAATATACACAAAATCACCACACATATACAGTTAAAGTTTATGTGCTGTGATTTTGGCCATATTTACTCAGCTCATTCATGTCAGCATAGAGGGGTGTTCCTGCAGAGGAAAAAGCCAGACCTCGCACTCATAGGGCAGAACTGGTGACTCTGTTCTATGGAAGGTAGCTATGCAATAAATCTAGCATAAATTGCTAGATTTATTGCAAGGTGATTTTTTTTAAAGATCAGCAGAATTTACAAACCAACACCAATATTTGGAACAGCAAATCCCGTCAGCCGTGAAGGATGCATTCAGCCAGGTAGCTGTTAGTCTATTAGCATGACATTGTTAGCAGTTTTCAGTATTTTTGTAGCTTGTATCTGAATCTCAGCTCTTTCAAGTTTGGTCCCTTTGATCCTGTTCTTATTTTCATGAAACAAACTTTAGCTGGGTTTAGCCAGACTGTAGCCAGGGCTGTCCGCAGCCAACCAAGGCCACCCTCTGGTTCCACCACTGGCACTGATCCTCTCTCCTCCTCATCATCCTCTCTTCACAGTAAGGAGTTATAAATGAGAGCTCTTTTGTCTAGCACCCAGACTGTGGCAATCCCCTTATGGTGACACATAAGAAGGTCTTGTGTTGCTCTGTCTTTAGGGTTGCTAACTGGCACACAGATCTAAGTGCCTTTTAGGCACAGCCTGTTAAGGTTCTACAATTCAATTTGACAAGCCCCCAACGACAAAGAATAACGAAAGCCGATATGTCTTGACAGTGTGTGACTTTGGTGGCCTTTGAAGCACACAGACAGGACTGAGAAATTACTCAAACTGAATATAGACTCAGTATTTTAATCTATACTGTACACTACATACTGGAACTCCCGAGTGTAGTTTGTGTATTTGTTGATGATGGTATTATCTGCATGAAAGTCCAACAGAACAGTAAATTTTGAGAATACATTCTGTTGAAATAGCAATAAAACACACGATTACTAATAGATTTTGAGTGTAAATGATCTGGTAACATAAAACACATATCAAAACTGCCAAGAGGAGCTATAACCATGAAAACAAAATGGAAATGGCCCACTTTGTTGCTACAGTAATCTTGAGTGAGAAGTGGAGAGAAAGAGAGACAGAGAGGAGAGTAAAGGAGGAAGGGGGGGGGGGGGCACAGGGAGACCCAACACTCAATAGTAAAAAGAGGCATTTTGAACGTGCAGCAGAGACAAGCATCGACAGAATTACACATAATTATTCCAGCCAGCTAAGCCTCCACTCTTGGTGTAATTAATGCCATTCAGCCGGGAGAGGGTTTAAAAATACAGCATATTAAGGATTGTTTCAGTGACTCCTTCACATTCAACAAGTCTATTTTAATGAGTCCCAAGCTTCTTATACACTCAGCACTAAGCTTGATAACTTTCAAGAGATATTGGAAATAAGGTTTGAAGTGAAACTGAAAGGCCTCCTGTGGGATTTTGATGCCAGTCAAGTTAACTGAAAATTATGTTAGATATTTTCAGTCACCAGGTAGTTATCAGACCTTTGATGAGAAAACTCTCATATGTTTAACACTTACTGCATGTCATTCAAAATACATTCAAATATTTATTTGTTGAGAGCATGGTGTGATGCAGCATTTGACTCTGTTCCTCTTCCAGGTGGTGACCATTATGCTGGCCGTAAAATGTAATTTACTTTTGGATTAACATTGGAACTACCGTTGTAGTTCAAGGCGCGAAACTGCGAGTCAATTCTGTTCAGCATGACTTCTATTTTTACAGTTTCTTTCCTTCCACCGATGACTTTTTCAGTAATGAGAGAGTAAAGCTTATAATAAACAAGTTTCACTTTCTGACACATACAAGTGATTAAAAAAAATAAATAAATAAAATAAAATAAGACCTACGCTTTAACATTAATGATGTCTCAAACTCGTGGTATTTCCCACAAATGTGCCAGAGTGATTAGTCATGTACAGAGGAGCAACACTCACAATGAGGAGGAGATTAATGTATATAAATATATATATATGTGTGAGTGTGTGTGGTTATATATATATATATATATATATATATATATATATATATATATATATATATATATATATATATATATATATATATATATATACATATACATATATATATACATATATATATATACATATATATATACATACACACACACAGACACACACACACACTCCACTCTCTTCCTGCTCCACTGATCTCAGCGGCATCACTTGAGAGGAGCGGTGCTGTGTCTACCTTACTGTTGTGTAAGATGTTTATTGTTCGGGGCTCCCCATCAGGAGTTGCAAAGCTCTGGCTCTCATGTTCCAACACCCCCTCACCTCTGCTCCTTGATTGGTTAATGAGGTCCATTGCTCCATTCTGAGCAGAGGAAGTGATTGGCCCTACCCCTACGCTACCGCTAAGTCTCAGTGACGGCCTCGTTTGAGGCATGTGTCAGCCCTCGTCATGCTAACTGACACATACATGATGTCACCCACAGGGATAGCAAATGTCCCGGAGAGTGGTGGAGCAGCCGACACCCAACGCCTGCATCTGTGCACATGATAAAGATCATTATCACTTGAGGAGAGGTAAACAGTCACTGAGTTGGAAATGAGAGAAGACAAATTGGCTGCATTTCATATGCAAATATATTTCAAATGCAACAGACTAGGCAAGTTACACTTACAGAGATGTCGCCACGGAAAACGTTGGAAGAATCACAAACAACATGGAGATTATACACAACAATACAGCACAGTGAGCAGACTGTCCTGCTAAACAGCAAACATCCGCCCCTCTGAAATGTCCTCAAGCAAAATACTGATCTCTACGAAGAGAATATATACTTTGAGGATCAGCATATACAACTGTTTCTTTATACACTGTCAATGACTTTAAAATCAATTTGTCTATGTCCTTACCTCACTAAATTGTCAAGAATTTAAAGACACAAAGAAATACATTTGCCATGGAGGCCAGTATTCATCTACAGACAATGCATCGACAAGGTAAAAGGAGTGAAAGGGTTTGCATCACATTAATCTGCAGCTTTCTTTGGGTTTACAGAGCTTTATAGCAAGTTTCAGTGCACTCTTTAGCTGTCAATCCACAACTTTGCTGTTTTGGTTCACTCTCACCGCCCTTATAGCATCATTTTCGGCTGCGGTAGCTGGCTGTTTTTAGCAAAAAGCCCAACGGACACTACCTGCTTTGCACCAATGAACATAGTGGAGCATTTACACAACTGCAAATGAATGATAATGTTGCTCCATAACTGCTGGATGCATAAATAAGCAAATGTTTGCTGTAAGGTGATGATATGTCAGTACAGTCTACACAGCTTATTTCCACTGCTCCCAAGTGGCCAGAAAAAATCTGTTATTGCAGGTTTAAGTCAGTTGTAAACTAACTTCCGCGGCACCAGACAATCTGAGACATGACCACTCAGATGTAACTTGGCCACAGTTTATAATCAGTCATCAAGTAGACACAATATCCACCACTGTTTTCACTCTGCTGTCTTTCTTCTGCTTTGAGTAGTCACGCTGTTTGCTTTATCTCTGCCAAAACTGTGAAGCAAGAATCCAGACTGTGTAAAAGGCCTCATTGACTTCATCCTCTCTCTCACCCTAACACTTCCACCCATGCAACTGCAAATCCTCTTCTGTTTATTTAGTCTTGTGCTTATGTGTTCGCCTTTGCCTTCTTCTCTGCCTCTTTCCACCCCCTCTAGATTGTTGCATCTTCTCTCTTCTTCTTCTGCTTCCAACTGCCTCTCCCTCCATCTCTCACCTTTCTTTCTTGTGTCCAGACGTAGTGCTCTCTTCCCAACGATGGGTTCTCAACTCTCCAGATGGTACAGTCATTTATACAGTCATTATATATTCATACAGTCAATGAGATGATCTGACGTTTGGAGAGAAGTTCAGAGAGCAGACAACAACAGACTGTTTAACACTATGACATTCAGGCAGTAATAGTATTCCTGAGGAAATTAATCATTAATACATAAACTAAAAATATTTTTATACAATACAATATTTTATCATTCAAATCATATTTGTCCAAATTTCAACACGCAGCGCGATGACTATTGAATGCCTATCCATCTGTCTACTGTATCTAAATGCAACATAACAGCCTGTAATGTACGTCAGCATCATTTGATTTCAGTGAATTTCAATGGTTAAATGTTAACTTGATCTAATCACTCATGAGATTTCCTAACAAGAAAATTGGTTTATGGTCAGGTGCCCCCCAAATGAGTTCCATTAATGAATAATTCACATTTTTGCCATTTGAATTAAAAATGATGACGTCTATTAACCTAAAGGATTTTTTAAAATGCTGCTATTCTTTTGAAAAGTCTAATCATTTCATTCAATGGGGGGGCAAAGGATAGTTTCCATACATTTGTGATGTGCTTCTGCAGTAGTGGACACATCCCAAAGCAGAGCGAGGACAAAAAACTAAGAAGAGAAGAAATAAAGTAATTGCATGTATTTGTGATATTATATAAGCAGATACAGGTGATAGATTATAGCTATAGGTGATATATAGGTATCAGTGTTAGGGCTGCAACTAACAATTATTTTCATTATTCATTAATCTGCCAAATATTTTCTAAATTAATCGTTTAGTCTATAAAATGTCAGAAAATAGTGACATTTCCATTCAAGTTTCTCAGAGTCAAAGGTCTTAAGTGTCTTGTGTCTGACCAATAGTGTAAAATCCTAGGATATAGAAAGTATAATAGCACCAAAACCATTTTTGATATGGCTGCTTAAAAATGACTTAAACAATTAATTGATTGTCTTCAGGCTGTCGTCACCCTGCCATTTCCAGCATTCTTGCTCTTCATTTTATTCCTTAAAGTTTAGCAGATGTCCAATAAAATAAGTAAGTTTATTTCTTTTAAGTGTACATCTTCGACCAAACTAATGTGATCTCTTTAATTTTATAAGACCTTCGGATGGGGATTGCATTTGATTTCAAACCTTACGATGTTTAACACTGTGTACAGTACTTACTGGAGAAGTTAAATCTACACGATAGACCTTAATTTTATATTGTGCTACAAGTGTTGTTTCTTTCACAATACATTTCTGACTCACAAAAAAACAAGTCACAATAAAAGTGAGTGGGAATGGAAAAAATACAAGATGCACAGTGAGGGAGGGACAGAAGGGAGGAGTAGTGATGTCCAAGTTTAGTGTATGTGAAATGTGTGTATAGCATATAACTCAGCATGTCCATATGACAGGATGTATCACTGTTGCAGACTCTCCACAGTGGACCACGTCACAGCCAACAAGAGAACCAAGCACTTTTCTAAAATGTACATTAAATACACCAACCACTGTAGTTGAATAAAGAGGTTTTTAAATTATACGGAAGTGAGTCACAGTTCCTATGGTGACCAGAGCAAGTAGGTTACAGTAAATGTTCAACAATCCCTGGTTATTCAAGAAAACGCCAGTATCTGTGATGCAGCTGAACAGAAACATATTACATGTGATTTTGGTTAATAAGTGATTCTTTCATCTGCACTTCTGTAACATGCATCCTACATCCCTAACTAAGAGGAGCCAGACTTTAGGCTCAACAATAAAAAGGTAAACCAGGCAACACCCTGGGAACCGCAGTCCTCCACCCACGCAGAGAGACTTTAGTAATAAAGACATTTCTTCTGTCATGGCACTACTTTGGGCAGCACTCCACTGCTTGCAGTTGTGTGGTGGAGGTGGGTGATAACAGGAGAATAAAAAGAAGGGGGGGGGGGAAAGCAGCTATCTAGCTTTTCATTGCACAGCAAGAAGCTCTAGGCAGGCCTTAATCTGCCCACACTTACGAAACCATAAACTGATATCAACCATGGAAATGGATAAGGATGAATGATCACAGGAGTCACGCTTTATCACCTTTTTAATATCTCTTAAAAGCCAGCTGTTCTGCTGGTAAGCTGTACCTCACACATGAAACATTGTCACCTTTAATGGGGTAGATACATGTATATCATCATGTATATCAACGAGTCAATGTTTCAGAAGCAAAAGTATTTGACTTTACATTCCTGTCTCAGAGAAACATTTTTAAGACAATCAGCTCTTGAGAAGTATGCATGAAAAACAAGCTAAGTTTGCATTCACAGAAAGAAATGTATGCTTTCATCTTGAGTCTGATAAATATCTGAGTCTCTAAAGTCTCTCTGTGCTGTCTTACAGCCCCATTTAGTAACAAAACAAGTATCCCATGTCACCATAGTGCCATCAACAATTTCAAAAGCCATTATGAATCCATTCCATGAGTAAAAGAGAGAGGCCTTTACATCAGCCTCTGGAGATTATCCCACTATATGTTTCTCAAAGCAATGCATTCCTTATGCACACTCTACAGGAACAAGCCCTGTCTACAAGAACGCACATCTCTTAGCCCACTTCTATGATGCATATCAAAACTCCACTGACAAACAGTGCTGCAAGCAGACAGTTCAGTCCCTGCACACATATGTACACAACTGATCTGAAAATGAGGAATTTCAATGTAATCTAATCGCTTTTGCACACACATGCACATCACAGAATGACCACAACACATCCAGTCCTATTCCCATCTCCCATGATCTGAAAGAACTGTGACTTTGTGAATCTGGAGATAAAGCTTTGGCTAAAGCATATGAAAGGCAAACATGTCCATGTGGATGAAGGACACAGGGTAGACATTGTTCAAGCAAACACTTAATTAAAGCCACAGATCTTCTCACTGCAGCATTGCTCTGCAGAATGACACTCGCTGACATGAGAGGACACAGAAGTTAGTAACGTTGGTGCAAAGACACCAAGACAGGTAAGTGGGAACTTGATGCAGGTAATAAAGTGATTCATAATGGGTCCATTGCCCTTACTACAAACACTGTTACCAGGTTCACAACCTTTACCCACATTTGGATTGTTATGTAAATTGTCATACAGTGGAGTGATCATTTTTGTTAGCTCTGCAGTGCATCCCCCAAATTCCTCTATAAAAGTTGCCTCCCATGTGACATATTGATAAGGAGCATTGTACAAACCAAGATGCCACCATCTAAATGCATAGCAAATCTACATAGCAAGTCTACAGTGTGGGCCCTCCTGAAACAATATTTTATATTACGTTTTTTGTTTCCATTTTGTGTACATGTGCCATTCTGGCGATCTAACCTTTTTTTTAAACTTCTGTAGTCTCCATTAGAACGCTTTCTACTGTTTACATCTTTGTCTCTCTCTCTCTCTCTCTCTCTCTCTCTCCTTGCTCTTTCCTTTGACATTCTTCCCTTTAGCTGACACTGTATCAGATGTCTAGAGAGAAATGTTACACTGGCAAAGACGGTGGCAACATGATGTTGATTTCAGGGCATACAGTATGTGGCACCCTGGCTCCACATAGAGATTACAGTGAGGGAAAGCGTACTGCAGCCTTTTGACTTTTCAGATGTGTAATGTGCAAAATGCTGCGTCAAATCGAAGAAAGGAGCTCAGCGTTCCTTGGTACTTCAGTACAAACACACAGCATGTTTTACGTGAACAGCTTTCACACTGAAACAATGGGCGGTGTTGTCCAGCTGCCACACCTGTAAACGATTCTGCCACTAATTGCTCTGGGAGCAGCTGCTGCTGCTAATGGCCTTCGTTAAGTCAGACCGAGTGTGCCGATAGGAAAGAGACACAGAGGGATATAATAAGGCCAGAGGTTCCAGGCCAGTCAGTCTTGCCTCAAACCATAGCTTCTGGGGAGTACAGGGTGCAGCTTCTCAGCTAACGGCCATGGTTCTTGGATGCCTTTTTTGGTAAGTTTTTATTGATGCCATGGGTTTCTGGATGCATTTGTTCCAATGACCTTTAAAATAGAGACTTAAATGTTTGTCTCACTGGCCTCTCTTGCAGCGTGTCCTGGTTTTGTCTTCTGCTATTCGACGGCAGTGTTGGTTTACCAGCTATAAAGGGTAATGACTTTCTTCTTAATTACCACATTGAGCCTCATATCTACTGTTTTTATCTTAATTGTCAATTCTGCAGGGTATGGATATCCATACACAGCTGACTCGCGTAACATTGGCGATGATGGAGAAGATGACGTGTTGACCTCTCCAACCTTTGAGAGTAACTGGCTGACTTCAAATGGCCAACTGACTGACCACACAAGTTACAACAAGCCTTCAGTTGCGCAGCAGCCAGTCTCAGTCCCAGCTCAACAAAAGCTGCCTAACACACCTAGTGCTCCTCAGGTAGAGAGACTTGTTAATGGTGCGTCAAGAGACTGGGGCCTAGAAAACCTTGACAAGCCACTCACCTTTCCTTTAAGACCTAACTACCAGCCGAGTGCGCCAGAAAAGCTTCAGCCAGGCCCTATCCAACCTCAGTCCACATCATACTACTACCCTGCCCCATTTTACACCCCTCAGGCTGCAAAGTCTTCTAGTTTTGACTCTTGGCAGCCTGAATCAGTTAGCAGTGACCATGGTGTACCTAACTTCAACACTGGCTCCAGTGCCCATGGAGGTGACTCAAGTAACATGCCCCATCTTGTCTTTGAGGAAGTCTTTCAATATCCCTCTGAAAATTCAGAGCCGTCTGCTCCAAGTCATAGTGGCATCTCCAGTCCTGGAGGGTACAACCATGGTCATTACGTGAGTGAGTCCTTAACTGAAAATGCCCTAGAACCCCTATTCCCAAGCTACACAGCTAATGTGGGAACTCAGCCTGTTGTTGCACCTGGGTGGGGAAGCTCATCCCGTAGTTACCAGCCACATAATGAGAGGACCTCCCCACAGCTTTCACAAAAAGTCGCAAGCTACCAAAATGTGGTTTCCCAGAGAGTCAGTGAACCAATCCTTCCTCCTCCGCCTCCTACAAGCTACATTATCCAGAGCAGAAATGGCTACCAGCGAGGCAGGTATCTCCTCACTGACTCCAGCTATTCACCAGAATTTCCCCCTCCAATGCCTCTAAGCTCACCAAGCGTCAAAGGGCCTGCAATTAGTTATCCAGCTTCCCCTAAGGGTGTAAAGAACCCTCAAAGGTATGCCCATGACTCAACTTTAATCTCTAAATGCTTATTAACAAACATCCTTTCAAAGAAATTAAGCTTATAATCAATTTGTTTTCCAGAACCAAATGGTAACCAACATGGTTATTAATGTGTCCAAGTAACAGGTAAATGTTTCAATTATCTTAACTGTTTAAAATGAATCTTAATGTTTCAAAGTAACTGTCTTGAGATTTAACCCCTGCTGTCTTGCTTGCAGAATGATGTGCCCTCGGGAAGAGAATAAAATTTCAAATTTGAAGTATTTGCTGTGTATGCTCTTCAGCGTGCATTAACTTTTCATCCTCATTCAGTATCAGCACATGGAATCACTTGAAACCTAATTGTTAAGACTTAATGGAGGCTAAGAGAGAATTATACTAGAAAACTATGTATGACCAAGACAAAATGTAATGAACCAAGTGCATCTTCTGTTTTCAGCGTGAAGCATGGAGCAGAACAAGAGTGAGCTGGGCTTCTGTCCTTCACGTCAAACAAATGCTGTCGGTTTACACTAGTTCCAATTCTGCGCCATTATACACATGCAAGTGGTTTACCTTGGCATTGAAATCCTTGTTTTCCAAATCCCCTGCAAAAGAGAGGCACAAATGTTAACGCGTAGTTGCTTTGTTGTAAAATTGTCACTAACTTGCAAGTCTTGATGTTTCGTCTGTCTCGGTAAAATCTTTTCAGAACTACGGGTCTGAGCGCACAAGGAGCTCGTTAGAGCCATGGAAATGGGTTAAAAGCACAGTATCCGCAAACTCCATCACTTCTAGGTTATTAATGTGCTACATTTAACTTAAGCACAACCATTACAAAAGCAGTACATGGAAATACATCATTCATCAAAACAAAGTGAGCATGTCTGCATCAGCTGTCTGAACAGACAGGTGCTTACCATATGAAGTCTGTACAATGGCTGCAGAACGTCGGCTGCTTGAAAAACCTCGCAATAAATTTGTGGTTTTTCACTTCATGCACGTTTTTCTGCCGCAAAGCACCTTTGCGGGCAAATCGGTTCCCAACCCCGGCTGAGTCACTATAATGTAAAAGATGGTCAGCCATACTATGAAAAAACAAAAAAACGACAAAGCCACGACTTCGTGTTGTCCCGACCGATTTCTGCGAGGTTCTTGTCGCTTCACAGCTCTTGACAAGTGGTGCCCTTCGTGCTGGAGCGCTCCTGACAGTCCGCACGCCTCCCTTCTACCTGGACCTCAGCTGAGCGCTTCTTTTTCATTCACAGTGACGTCGCTGAAGGCTGCCTTCACGTACTGTAGGAATATTTCACTTCAGTTTCGGCGCACAATTAATGACAGATTGTCAGAAATTAATTTTAGATACCTAAATATATATTTGTTTCTGGTGACCTGTTCTACGGAAAAATAATTCTAACATTGATGTAAAGTGAAATAGAGGCCTTATCTGCATGCTACTAATGCATAGATATCCACCCAAGAGGCATGTGTCATGCTCAGCCCTACATGATGCAAAAAGGTGACAAGAGAAACCTTTCATTTATAACTATATGCTAAATTCACTTTCTGTAAGCATTTTTTTTTGTAAACAAATGTGCTTCCTAATGTTGACTTCTTTGACATAGGCCTATATCTATATGATCAGTGATTGTTTTCACTGTAGGCTACTATACATTTGTACATACTTGGACCTGGAACGTTTGAATGGATTTTAACTTCATAGGCCTGCCACAGTGTTTATTATTAGTGTGATCCAGTGGCTTTAATTCGTAAAAGTAGACTAATTTCACTGTAATGCTAATTTTGCTTTTAAAAATGACCAATTAAACCAGGAACACCGCATGTTTAAAAAAAAAAAAACATACGAGGAGCATTTGAAGGCGACATGTCCCTCCTTCCCTTGCTGACCGTCCCATAAACAGCCTCTGGTGTTGTGTGCCATCCTGTGGGCTTATAATACATTGCAAGTTTTGATCAAGCTGACAATCATGCCTCGGATCAGTAAAACTGGTTGGAATAAAGCAAAAACAAAGTCGTTTTTCGTTCCTGAATTAGATTCTCAATTGTGGCAACTATGTCAGATATTTCACTTTATTTTTCTATATTTCATATTCGAGCTGAGAATTTAAGTCTACTTTTAGTTTAACGGACAATTAAACACTTTAGAGGAACATAATGAAAGAACAAATTAAATCAATAGTCTAAGTGTATAGTATAAGAAAATACCTTGCCTTAAAACAAACTGGGAAGCAAAGATAGCTTGCAACTTGAACAACTGAACAGCACACAAAATAGCTTCAATGTAGGATTTACAGTGACTTCAGAAAGTATTCAGTCTTCTTCACTTTTGTACAATTTATTGTGGTGTACATTTATTTTAAATGGATAAAATTGCCATTTTTGCCCAATAATGCTCCACCTGGTTGGATGGGAAGCATCTTCGGTGCTCTCCAAATGTTGTATGGGGTTTAAGTCCCGAAGCCACTCCATAGACATGGCTGTCTGCTTTGGTTCATTGTTGAGCCAAAGGTCACCTGTTCAGTCTCAGGTTTGTGCTCAAGAGCAGGTTTTCCTCAAGGACCTCTCTGTATTTGGCTGCATTCATACTTCCCGCAGTTCTGACCCTCTGTCCCTGCTGCTGAGAACCTCCCCCACATCACAATGCTGCCACCATCCTGTGTCACTGTACAGATGGGATAATCTAGATGAGCAGATGTGATGAGCAGGGCCTGGTGTTTGCCAATTATAGAGTTTGCAGTTCTGTTTAAAGATTAACTTTATCTCATCAGAAGCATTTTCCTCATGATCTCAGAGTCCTTTAAATGTATGGCAAAGACCAAGCAGGCTGTCATTTGCCTTTTACTTACAATGGCTTTATATTGCCGCCCTACCATAAAGGCCTGGTTGAGATGGTCCTCCTTCCAGTAGGTTCCCTATCTCTGCAGAGGACTTCTAAAGCTCTGTCAGAGTGACTGTTGGGTTCAGAATCAGAATCAGAATCAGAATCAGAATCAGAATCAGTTTTATTGCCAAGTATGTTTTCACATACAAGGAATTTTTTCTGGTGATTGGTGCAATTGATCAGCAACAGTGGGGCTCTCTAGCCTTGTTGATGAGGCTAATAGCAGATGGGAAGAAGCTATTTTTGTGGCGAGAGGTTTTGGTCCTGAAGGACCGCAGCCTCCTGCCAGAGGGGAGTGTCTCAAAGAGTTTGTGTCCAGGGTGGGAGGAGTCAGCTACAATCTTCCCTGCACGCCTCAGAGCCCTTGAGGCGTACAGGTCCTGGAGGGACGGAAGATTGCAGCCAATCACCTTCTCAGCAGAGTGGATGATACGCTGCAGTCTGTTATTGTCCCTCTCCGTGGCAGCAGCGTACCAGATGGTGATGGAGGAGGTGAGGATGGACTCGATGATGGAGGTGTAGAAGTTCACCATCATAGTCCTTGGCAGGTTGAACTTCTTCAATTGCCTCAGGAAATACATCCTCTGCTGAGCTTTTTTGATGAGGGAGCTGATGTTTAGCTCCCATTTGAGATCCTGTGTGATGGTGGTTCCCAAGAAGCGAAAATGCTCCACGGTAGCCACGGGGGAGTCACACAGGGTGATGGGGGTGGGTGGGGCTGGGCTCTTCCTGAAGTCCACTATCATTTCCACTGTCTTCAGAGCGTTTAGCTCTAGGTTGTTCTGCCTGCACCAGGTCACCAGACGCTCAGTCTCCCACCTGTAGGCAGACTCATCGCCATCAGAGATGAGTCCAATGAGAGTGGTGTCGTCTGCAAACTTCAGGAGCTTGACAGACTGATGGCTGGAAGTGCAGGTGTTGGTGTACAGGGAGAAGAGCAGAGGAGAAAGAACGCAGCCTTGTGGGGATCCAGTGCTGATGGTCTGGGAGTCAGACACGTGCTTTCCTAGCTTCACGTGCTGCCTCCTGTCAGACAGGAAGTCGGTGATCCACCTGCAGGTGGAGTCAGGCACGCTCAGCTGGGAGAGCTTGTCCTGCAGCAGAGCCGGGATGATGGTGTTGAAGGCAGAGCTGAAGTCCACAAACAGGATCCTGGCATAGGTCCCTGAGGAGTCCAGGTGCTGGAGGATGAAGTGGAGAGCCATGTTGACGGCGTCGTCTACAGACCTGTTGGCTCTGTAGGCGAACTGCAGGGTGCAGGTTCTTGGTCATCTCCCTGAACAAGGCCCGTCTTGTTCAGTTACTCAGGTTGACCGGAAAGCCAACTCTAGGATGAGTCCTGGCAGTTCCAAACTTCATGTCACAATCATCCCTGAACTGCTGGGAATGTTCAAAGCTTTAGAAATGGGTTTCAACCCTTGCCCTGGTCTACGCCTTGCTTCAGTTTTCCTTGGACTTCTTGGCTTGGTTTTTATCCTTATTGAGTGTTAAATGTGGGACTCCAGTCAAGTTCTCAGGACATAGCCAATCAGGAATAATTAAAGCAAACAAGATGTACCTCACCACCACATTTTGCAGTGCCACAGCAAAGGGTCTGATTACTTTTGTAAATAAAAATCTTTTTTCTTTTTTTTTTTTAAATTAATTTTTAAATTGTATCTATATATTTTTTATTTACAGCACAATAAAGTGTGCAAAAAGAGAAGGGTCTGGTCTGAAGCCGCTGCATGTGGCGGAGGTAAAGGAAAAAAAAAGGATGTGCAGTTTCTATGGCAACAGGGAGACGCTGCGTCGCCGCGGAAAACGGATGTGGCGTAAAGCGAGGACGCCGAAGTGTTTGAACCGTTTTGAGCGGCGAAATCAGTGCTGAAGGTAAGACGCTTTTTAGTCCATACATTACATTTTCACCAACACTATGCATTTTAAAACACGCCATTAGTCTCTTCATGAAAGCCTGTAAGAGGCGGGTGTGAACCTCGAGCATTAGAGTGATGTGCTTTAGCTCGGCTAGCGTTAGTTGTAACATGTTTGCTAACATTTGCGCTAGTAGTCCTTTAAATGGTATCTAGCTAGTTAACACTGTGAGTTATAGTTATTAGATGGTTATTATGTTATATTATGCTAACATTACGTTGACACGATGCTACAGTGTTTCATATAACAAGGTCTTCACTTTGTTTTTAAACTGAGTAAGTCAGCTAGCGCACTCATAGCTAGCTAACGCAGGTAATGTTTGTCAACAAAGTAGTTAATTAATATATAATAAACCGTGATAACAATTTAGTAATTTTCCCAGGACACCATGAGCAAACCTGAGGACTCATGGGAGAGGCTGGACACTGAGTTCGACCATTTTCTACTGGACATGAAGCCATATGTCCTGAAACACCCCAACAAGACTGGTGAGATTTCAAACTTAACTGCAGGTTCTGTTTTGTGTTTTTTGTGCTGTTTCAAGAACATGTATGTGCTAAGTTAATCATCTATAACATCATTTCTCCTCTATCGTTCTCTTCCAACGTTCTCAGAGCGCCAGCAATGCGCCATATGGATAAAGAAGCTGTGTGACCCGGCCACTTGTGGTTCAGGTCTGATAGGTCGTAAGAACCGCAATATGTATGCCCGTTTGCTTCTTCACATGCTTAAAAGCGGGATCCTGGAGGGGCCTTTCACCAGCAAACCAGAGCCTGGCACCCTCAAGACACTACCTACCTACATGGTAAAAATGGCTGCTTTATCGTATCATAAATATAGCTGTACTGCCATGTAGTAGTGAGAACACTTTATGGTTTCAAAACACTGTTGCGCCCTAATGTGAAGTACAATGCACTTTAAACATGCTGTTTATTTAAAGAGCCATTTTTGAGGCAACATATCCAAAGACAGTTAGAAATAAATGGCTCGCATATACTGATACACTTTTCTAATCTAATCTGTCTATTTATTTTAATTTCTAGTCCATCTACTTTGATGAGCCACTGAGTGGGCGGTCTGTGCAGCATAGCAATGCAGGTCTACCTGACTGGGTGACAGGAGAACTGGGTGACTACACTGACAACAGTTTGATTGTCGGCCTGCTTCAGGACAAAACCAGTTCCACACCTATTGCATCTCATCACAGGTATAGTTTCACTGTACATCGTCTTGGTCGCAGGTATAGATTGAAAATTTCCCTAATTAAACATGGGAATGACAATTAGTTATCTGACTTTATTGTGTTCATAGATTTGCAAAGCACTGCATTTTAAGATTTTATTTTTTTGAGTGTGCTAAATAAAATGCAAAAGTTAATTTGAATTAGTTTTCTTTCCAAAACCACAAACAAGCATGAGGTAATGGTGATTTTTAAGGATCACAACTTCATAGATTTGATAATTATTATGCAGTGATGCATGATATACTTTTGCATGTATGAGCAAAAGACCAGTAGTAGCCAGATTTAAAGGTAGGACCCTTCATGGTGTGGATTCCACAAAATATAGGAAACATTACTATGAGACTCTGGTCCATGTTGACATGATTGCATCACATAATTTCTGCAGATTTGTCTTTTCCCATTCTAGGAGTTCTATTAGATTCATATCTGGTGACTGGGGAGGCCATTGAAATACAATGAATTCACTCTCATGTTCACCTGAAACCAGTTTCAGGTGGCTTTTGCTTTGGGACATTGGAGCAAATGCTAGAAGTAACCATTAGAAGATGGGTAGATAGGAGCCACAAAGGGATGCACAAGGTCAGCGACAACATTCAGATAGGCTGTGGCATTTAAGCAATGATTTATTGGTATTAAGGGGCCCAAAGACAACATTCCTGACACAATTGAAAAGGCAGTCTCTCCTCAGTTTTTATAGTGCTTCGATGCATGCTTCAGTCAAATGTCAAGACAACCTTGCCGTACTTGGTATGACTTTCTCTTGGCTTAAGACTCATTGTTCTTCTGTTATCGTTCATACATCAGCCATCTCAAATGTCCCCCTTAAACTCCTATAAACATATATCCTGTTTTGTGCAGGTATATATTTTCAACATTCTCAGAAGACATGTACACAGGAGCAGGGTTTCAACCCCCTCCAGGCTAATCTCCTTTAAATTGAGTTTCTTTGCATTTACTTTCACTAACTTAAACATTGTAATATCATGCGGGTTACCTGTGACACATCTGTTAGTACTAGTAAAAGCATGATTATAACAGGAATTTCCATTACAAATCAAATAAGGGCATTCTATTATGGTATCATGTTCCAGTACAGTCAGATTATTGAAAAGAGAGCTCTCCCTTCCTAGCTTGTGACTTAACTACTAAGACTGTCAAAAAAAACCTTTGCCCAGATATAGCAGATGCTGCATATAACACATAAGATATTTATCTAAGCATTCTATTTAAAAGTTTTTTTATCAGACTGAAAACATTGATCTTGTTTGTGAAGCTGGATACACACAGCTTTCGTGACTGATTGCCCATCGTATTTGCTCAGCAGCACTATCTGAAAAACTGAAGACATTGCCAAGTTCTTGCATCAGTCTTCATGAGCTGTCCATTCTGACTTTTCAAAGAGAAATACTTCAAAACAGCATGAGAGTATCAGGAACCTCTCATATTCTCTAGCCATCTTTCTGTTCCTCTTCTCTTTACACTTTCACAATTGTTGAACCTGAGGTCTAACCTCCACAGAGGAGAGGGGGAAGCAGAGAATAAAGTTAGATAGCTCATTAGCTTGCTCTCTGTTTCTTAAATTGCTTGGCTTCTTTTCTTGTACGAACATCAGCTGAATGCCTAAAATTTAAATATATGTATTTTGGATTTAGAATTGTTCTGCTTGATTAAAATAGCTTGACTGAAATCTCATGTACTACGCAGGTCTTTGGGCTTGTGCCTAAACATATAGACACACACGTGAGGTCTTTCAACGTGCCTCACTAAATCACCAGTCATCCTAGATTGCTTAGGGATATTTCCTTTGGCTACAGACAGTTCAGGAGTTTGACGAAGCGATGTTAGTAATGGCTCAGGGTTTTTCATTTCAATTAACAAGGAAAGGCAAATCAGAGCCCAGTGGCTTGATATGTGCATTAGCATAATAAAAAGAGAGCACTGTAAATGTAGTAAAAACAGCTTAATATCCACCAGGGCACCAGGTAAGAAAGAGTACAGACCCTTTGCAGCCATATTTAATTAAACTTTTACTGTCAGGGTTTGTAGGATATTTGATTCTTAGAGAATGTTCATTTGGGCTTGTCTTTAAATATTTGTCACAGTTATATCTGCGTTATCTAGCCTGACGCCTGCTAGTAGAACTTATTTTAATTCTGTATTTTAAATTTGCACATTGGCACCGACAAAAAAGACATACATTTAAAATGTCAGCATGCATACTTCATTGCTTGCTCTTCAAATGCGGAGGAAAGGGACATTATTATCTTATAATGAACAGTAGTAGCAGTGACATACAGTATTAGATGTTTATGGATGATGTTTATTTTAAAGAAATATGTTTTCATATTTTCTTTTTAATTTCTATGAGTGAGGTTTTGTTAAATCATAATTGACTTCTTTGTGTGACCAAAAAGCTCAGTTTGTTTGCGTAATAAATTCTATAGCTTATATTACAAGTAATTCAGAATAGGGTGGGTTCTATAAGCCACAACTCTTCCTTCTTGCTGCTATAGAGGGTGTGAATAGACGGTATTTTGGGGGGAGCAGACTGCTGAGTACCATAATGTCTGATTGGGATAAGACCATGAAAGACGCTCAGATCACAGGCTAACATCCTGATGGAGAAAATTATTCAGGCCAAGGGTCCTTTTATGTGTCTCTCTCATTTAGATAAGATTAAATAGAAGGAACTCGTCTGACTCCCTCCCTCTGATGTGGCAACGTTTGATCTCTGTCTCACTCACCATTAGTCAGGTGATGGGCAGGGCCTCTTTTAGCTTGTGAAGTTAGATCCCCTTCAAGTTTCACCATCTAAAGGCACTGTTGGTGTTGTAATATGTTTGTGTGTATTAACAGACACATCATCCAGCCTCATTAGTCAAAAATGCCCAGAATAAATTACCAGGCGTTCCACTACTGCTGTGCTATTACTAATTTGGCCACAAGATGGAGGCACTGCTTTGTCTATAGTTTTGCGCAAGGGGACTGCTGTGGGAAAGCAGATGCAGGTAGTGAGGGTCAAAGGATCATACAAAACAGCTCTGGTGATTAGTCTACATGTCCACTCAATCTTATTATGTCAGCTTGAGCTCAAAGAAGAGATAATGATAAAGACGTGAGAGGGAAAATGGCATATGCGGTTTGGTTTTGACATGTTAACTTGGTAACCCCTGCTAAAGTTTAGATGAAGAGCATGTAGTTTTGGCTTTATCTCTTTGTATGTGGCTCTACTCTCTTCAAAAACCTTTTCATAGACCTCTTATTCTGTTCTTGTTTTCCTCTTGTCTCTCTCAGACTTCTGCCTTCCATATGTGTGATTTTCACCCACATATGAAAACTTTTAACCGCCCCTTTCTACTCTCCCTCCTTTTTTTTCTCTGGGTAAGTGCGACAATAACATTGTCCTTGCAGTTGCAGGAGTCAGACGTTGATGTTGGTATAAACACCTCACGTCTCTCCCTTATAGGCCAGCATGTTTCCACTGATCTTCCAGCCTCCAGGTGCTGTTGGGTTATGTTTGAGGGTGTGCAGGGGCAGAGGGATGTTTGTGTCCCAAGGTCAGACTGCTTTCCTGAGAGTGCCCGAGGCTGAGACCTGGGCCCTCTGGCTATGCACCTGGAGGTCAGGCCTGGGTATGGATGTCAGGCTGCTTTAATCAGCCAAGCTGCAGCTTCTGAGGCTCTACATGGTGCTCTCATTTTCTTCTGTGTGTGTGTGCGCGCGTGTGTAGCTCTGGCTGGACTTGCCACTGCTTTGATCTCTGGGCCTCAGACTCCAGACACATCTGATTCAATTATCCTCATCCACCTGTTGACTTAGAGGCCCAAGATTGCAATGCTTGGCCCCCCTATCCAAGTTTCACAGCTGCATGTGTTTGTGCATGTGCATGCAGGTGTGTGTGTCTGTGTGCGCATGCATAGACCAGCCAGTATGTGAGAGGGGAATGAGTGAGTACGCATAAACTTAAGTAAGCTTAAGTCTGCAGGGTTTAATTTGAAACTTTCGATTATAGTTAATTATACATTAATGAAACAATGTTAAATTCCCAACAGTATTATTTCAACCAGTCTGTTCCTGTGATAGTTTTCTTATCTAATTAAGGACATCTCTCTCACAGAGTCATTGTATATATGCTTCAGCTGTTGAAAGACTTTGCTACCCTTGTAAGTGATGTAAAAACAAGTACATCAGAGCTTTGGTGGTGTTCACGTCAATTCATGCATTTATAACACATTATTTACAATACAGGACATGACACAGAGATTTCCACAATCGTGCATGTACAGAAGCACAGTGTAATTATACAGTGCTCCAGAACTCTGTGCAGCTTTAAGAGTGGATATTGTAATTCCTCAGGCCACTGCACTCTCTTAAGTGAATTAAACATGAACAAACCAACCAAAAAACCGGGCTCAATAAGAACCTGGCTTTCAGTGAAGTTCTCTTCCTGAGTATCTAAAACTCTGGTGCTCATGAAGATGAAGACAGTCCAGAGTGTCATTACCATATATTTTATGTCCTGTATAACTGTCCAGTCTTTTCCCCCCGAGTCTCTTTTACCACTATGTTATTAATCAAAATCCTATTTAGCAACCTTTTATACTTTATAACATGACAAAGATATTTTGTTGTCATATTTTGTCAATTTATTGTCATGCCTGGCAACAGCCAGGGATGGAGGCATTATGTTTTTAGGATGTCCGTCCATTCCATTCTTGTGAACATGATATCTCAGTAACACCTTGAGGGAATTTCTTCACATTTTTACAGACATTCACTTCGACTCAAGGATAACTGATTAGATTTTGCTAGTCAAAGGTCAAGGTAATGGTGACCCTAATGAAACATGTTTTGGCCATAATTCACAAATTCATACGCTAATTATGACACAATTTAACACAAATATCCAAATGGTCAAAGGTCAACATCACTGTGACATCATAATGTTCTGCAAAAACACTTGGCTATTATTTAATTTTGTAACTCAGGAAATGGAGATTGTGACCATATTTCCTGCAACTTGGCTGGTTGGCAGAGGCCTACAACTGCGAGGTGGTAATTCTTGTTATGTTATTGCAAGAAAAACAACAGAGTGATAAATAACATCAGGTTAGACAAAAAAACCCCTCCAAGATAGGGGCTAAGAGAAAAACCTCTTTTTTGAATAAAGAATAAAAATAACATTGGGATCCAAAAATCTAAGACCACTTTCCTATTCCCTTTTATGGGAAACAGTAACATGTTGTTTCACAGAATTTCAAGGACTGGGATAGATGATTGTTGTTAATAATTATTAAAAAGCAGTCATCACACACACACATGTTAACTGAAAGAGACACAAATATTAAGATGTCAGTAAGAAAACCATTTCAGTTCTCTAATGACCAATAATTCTCAAAGGCAAAGAAAGAAATTGGATACAAATATACAATCTGAATGTAATTTCTGTACCATCTTTTGCAGCAAATAAAGGTGATACCACAGTGCTCCATTGATAAGTCTTTTATCAAAATATTGGATGAATATTATTATCACTGTCCAGTTAAATATACCTAAAATAGCACCTAGAGCCATTGCAGTCAGCAGTCCTTTTGATACAATCATTAACCAGTTGCTGTGGTAGTAATAATTCAGTCAACAGAGTTGCAGTCTATATTAATGCTGTCTTGGTGTTGTATGTCTATACCCTAAGTTAGAGGATTTGAGGTAAATGACACAAATTACAAATATGATTCCTGTGGGTATGTGCTAATACAGAATCAGAAAAACTTTATTGATACTCACAGGGAAATTGCTTTGTTACAATTGCTCTACATGCAGTTAAGAAAGACAAAGTAAATAATTAAAAAAACAAACAAAAAAAAAAGTACTATAAAATGTAAAATGCTAATGTGCAAAAAGTAATGTGTGACATAGAATCACAGTATGGACAAAAATGCAAAAGTGGAAATCTGTTAAACACGTGAACAGTAATTTAACAGTTACTCAATTAACAGCAGTTTAACAGCAGAGTGCTGGTGGAGATGTGCAGAAGTAAGTGATTCACTGTAATGTAAATATACGTTGGCAGGAGTGGCGGTAGAATGTAGAAGTTCTAAAAAATGTTCATATTCAGCAGAAAGGGGAGGAATTGTATATCTGGATGGCCACAAGAAGGAAGAACCTCCTGTGGTGTTCAGTGGATCACTTAGTCATTCTGAGTCTCTGGCTGAATGTGCTTCTCTGGCTAACCAGAACACTGTGTGGAGGGTGGGAGACGTTGTCCATGAGGGAGATGAGTTTTGACATCATCCTTCTCTCTGTGATTACCTGCAGAGGGTCACACCCACAGGCATGATCCAGCCTTCTGAATTAGTTGGAGTCTGTTGGTGTCTGCCATCCTCAGGCCTCTGCTCCACTAGATTACACCATAGAAAATGGCCACCACACACTCTTGAAACATCCATACCATGGTGCTACAGACATTGAAGGACCAGAGCCTCCACAGGAAAAAGAGCCGACACTGGCCTTTCCTGTTGAGGGCTGCAGAGTTCCCAGTCCGGTCTAGTTTTCTCTTCAAGTGGACACCCACTCCACATCTCCACCATCTCTCCTCTAATGGAAAGAGGAGTACCAGAATCATGAATATCCTGAGGTCCAACACCAGCTCTTTGTTTTGTTGATGTTCAGGTCACATCAGTCCACAAAACCCTCAGAGTACCCTCTGGTACTCTGACACATCCTCCTCCCAATGCATCCAACAACTGCAGAGTCATCTGAAAATTTCTGTAGGTGGCATCTGAAGTCTGACATGTAAAGGATGAAGAAAAAATAGGCGAGAGAGTCCGCTGTGGAGCTCCAGTACTGCTTGCCACTGTGTCTGACTCGCAGTTCTGAAAGTGCACATGCTGAGGATGACTGGTAAGCTAATCCATGATCTAGGACACAAGAGGAGCATTAACTTGCATAGCAACCATTTTTTTTCCCCTGACGGGCAGGCTGAATGGTTGTTAAGGTGCTGGAGAAATCAAAGAACAGGATTCTGGGCGCATACCCTGTCCTGTCCAGGTGGATATAGGTACGGTGGAGCAGTTATACAAGGGCATTGTCCACGCTGATGTCTGCTTGGTAGGTGAACTGGAGGGGATCTGACGAAGGTTTGACCAATGGCCGGAGGAAATCCAGGACCAGTCTTTCAAAAGTCTTTATGATGTGCAAGGTCAATACTACTGGTCTTTTGTTGCTGGCGGCAGTGGGATGGGCCTTCTTCGCTTCAGGAACCAGGCAGGATGTCCAGCACATCACAGGGACCTTCTCCAGACATAAACTGAAGTGAAAGAGATGCAGGAGTATATCACAGCACAGCATACAGATATCCTCCAGTTTTACATTCAGCAGTCTTTCCAGAAACCTCACAGCAATAGTGCTTTCCTCCATGATGTGATAACACTGCCTGTGACAAATGAGGTTTAAAATTCTCAGTACCAGGAATGCTAAAAAAATTGGGATGGAAAAGAAAGCCCATAGGCTCCAAATTGAAAGTCTAAAACATTGCCATCTAGAGTGTAATGTGATGTCTTTATTGGATAACAGCAATTTTTTTCTTCATTGTTGTCCTACATCTCCTGTCCTCATCTACATCTTCATTTAATTAGCATTAGTAGGCCATTAGTGCCTTGTGTGCCTCCTGTTAATGAGAGTGTGAGCTTAGTAATGCCTTTACGCGTGTGTGCACAGGAGAAAAAGCGAAGTGAGAATGAGAAGTGTGTTTGTGCGCATGTGTGCCAGTGAATATGAGCAGTTTCCCTGTTAAGCTGCCTGTTTAAACCATGATGGACATGATGAGGGACAATGATTGAAGTGTATGATTATAAAAAGATTGAACAAGCCATAGACTGGTGCCATGTGGGTTGTGCATGGAAACAGACTGATGTATAGCTGAGACGTTTATTGTTCAGATGGGATGAAATGCAGACCACAAACCATGCAACCAATGCCAGATGTTGATCTGTGTAAATAGCAAGGCACTCTGCTGACGCAAGCACATTCATATGCAAACAGAGAGACAAGAGCAGACTCTAGAGACATGCGCACACACACACACACACACACACACACACACATATACTGTAGGTTAACCTCTCACACTTTTCTTTCTGTTTTTCTCTCACTTTATCTCTTCCAGGAGAAGGCTGTACGAGGAAAGGACTCCATCACGACCTACAGCCTCCAGTTCACTCAAACAATCACTCAGACATGAAGCCAGAAGGGTTAGTTCATCACTGTATTTCAAACTGTCAACCACACCTCTGGACTTCCCTGGCATAGTTGTTTTAAGATTCAGCAAGTAAGGTTTTTTAGATTTCTAGATTGCTGCAAGGTAACTGTGATGAAACATTGAAATATTAAGAGCAAACCTGCTGGTGCCAAAAAAAATAGTAGCCACAGTGTTTTGCTTTCTTCTTTAATGCATACCAATCTGGAAATTCCAGGTCTAATTTCCCTGTGAAGTTGGAGGAAATTCCCAGAACTCATAGAATGCTGGTTCAAGGTACAAAAATGAAACTAATGGCCGTGATAACAATACATTTGACAGTAACATAAACTCAGCTGCCAGTTTGTTAGATACACCTTGCTAAAAATAATGCAAACTAATACAACAGTCCTGCAAAACATCCTACTGCATTATACTAACCTTATTGATAGAAGTGGGGCGGACAAAATAATAGAAACACTTGTGCGTATAACCATAAAGTTGAGTCAACATTCAACTGTTTAGTCAAAACATTATAAAGATCACAACTATTTGTTTTCACTTATCAAAGTCTGAAATGTTTAAAGCCAATCAAAACTCTTTCAAATATAATAATATAGTTTTTTGGTTTTATTTATGTTTTGTTTGTTTTTTGATAATATTAAATGATGTGCATTAGTTAGTTATTAGTTACTTAATATTTGTAACTGAAGTGTAAAATTCAGTTCAAATGCTGCGAAATCCTGATTGGTGCATTGAAATATGCCCCACCCACTTCAATTCAGCAAGAAGAACACAGAAAAAACAGTACAAACAGAGCTTTGTCATGTAAAACAACCAAAATTGTTCTACCTCTGGCAGAAATTTGTTTGTTCTTGTAGGACCACATCTCTCATAGTCAGAAGCTGATTGAGAAATATGTTTGAATGTAATCATCATTCTCATCAAACCCTCATGAATCTATTCTCAGTGGCCACTTTCTTAGGTAATGCAGTCCAAAACAACAGCCCTACCATAACATCTATCTTTATGATACTCATAATGTTTGGTCTTTGGTGATATAGTCATAAACGTATTAACTGAATTATGTTTTAGCACTGATGCCATAGTTGGAGTTGTACTGGACTGCATTATATTAAGAGGTCCTCCTAATATTCTTACCTGTAAACACTTCTCAGAATAATGCAGTCTAGCACACCACACCTTTTAACTACGACCTCAATAATAAAGGTATAATTGAATTTATTTCCCACAATGTCACCAAAAACAGAGCACTGCTTTGTAAAGATAGATTATTTGGCAGGGCTGTCGTATTGGATTGCATTCGATTGTATAGGCATACCCAATAAAGTAGCCACTGAGTATATTTGTTCATGGTACAAGCCAATGTACAATTCACTGGCACTGCTAGTACATCTTTGACAGAAACCATTTGAGGCCATTCATACTTATCAGTGTTCAACAAAATGCATTGAATTCCTGGTGCGATAGAGAGACTGTGACATGCAGCTTTGAACAGCCAATGACCCGCATACTTAGAATTTCTAGATATTGAAATGAAATGTTTACCCTGTTTATTCTAGAGTGAGGCTCTGGGACCTTAATGCCTTTTTAATCAGAGGGAGTATTTAATCCACAGCTATTCCATTCAGCCATTTCTCTGTGTCAGTGCTGTTCCACTGAGGTACACCCAAGGTCCACACTCCACCAGATCCTAATCAAATTCAACAACATCTCTCCTTTCCCTATCACTCTCTCAACTTTATTAGATATTTCCCCTATTTCGACCTTGGTGCCCAACCTCGACGTGAGTAAACTGATCTTGTATCAACAGAACCCCTGGATGCTTTCGAATTATACTGTATAAAACAAATCCGGAGGCCCGTTGTAACAAAAGGCCAGGGAAAACAAGAATGACATGTGGTGTAGCTACGTATGCCCCTCTTGTGGAATTTACTGTGTGACGGAAATGATGTGGAACTGCCAAACATCTGGAGTGCTGTATGTGAAAGGGGAGGAGAGTGAGGGAGCGAAAGGGTAGAGAGATGGAGATAATCAGGGAGTAGAATGCTGTTTGTATGGAAGAACACATGTGGGTGTATTGTATATCTGTAAGCTTTTAAAGACCCTTGTTGTTGTTGTTGTTGCCAAGAGGAATTATATTGTGTCAAAATAATAACCTCCGCCACTTTTTGCTGATCTCTTCCTCAGGCGAAACTGCCATTCAAAGCGCTGTCAGAAATCCTTTAAATTTCCTCCTCTAATTTATATCACACCTCCTTTAACCTTTATTTTGTTTTTCTGTTTACACATTCATTCCCTCCCTTTTTCCTCCTCAGGTGGATGGGGGGCTGAAGGCAGATATGTCTCCTGATGACAGTGACCTGGAGGCTCGTCTCAACAGCTGGAACCTGGGGGTGAGTCCAGAGGCATGCCTTGAGCTCCTTGGTTACATACAGCTGTCAACATGCTGCAGCTCATCTATGACAGTGACAGTGATTCTGAATGCCTGAGCTCATGAGTAAATCTAAATCAGTAGTGCAGTGATGCCGAGTTTGCCATATTGCTTACACACTGCTGAGCAACGGATTCAAAATCCCTTTCACCTTTGTCCTCTTGAAACCACTTCCTTTATGCACCTCAGGGCTATTGTGGGACGTGAGGGTAGGATGAGTGGAAGAAGGGTTGTGTAAACTGAGCATTTGAAGATGTGTGCACCTCTCTTATCTTACGTCTGGAGTGCACCAAGCCAGGGCTTGATAAGCACTCTGCCCTCATATCTTTTATTCCCTTATTTATTCCCTATCTCCTCACCTGCATGACCCTGAGTCGCTCTTTTTCTTTTTTGTTCGCTTGTCACCTCTGTCATTTCTCTCACATTACTTGAATATGGATGTTTTTTACAGGACAGCCCCCTTTCTGTTTTTCCATCTCTTTCTCTGTTTCTCTCTGTTTTGCCATTCTGTCGTTTGCCCTCTCTTTCCATCCAGCTTTCTCTGACTCCCTCATCTTTGCTCTCCCTCTCTCTTTCAGTACTAGGGTAATCTGAGGTATCTATCAGCAGACGTGAAGCCATGCACTGCTCCGCTCTGCACTCCTCTGTGTTGAGAAGCTGATAAGATGCATTGCTTGGCAACGCTCCCCCAAGCCTGCATCTTTCAAATCAACAGATGTTCCTACAGACACACATATACACACACACACACAAACCCCCTTCAAGTTTACAGAAGTTTCATAGATGCACAGCTTCAAAGCATCCAGCTCCTATGAAATTTAAGCACAACCAAGCGTCACTCTCTCTAGCACATCTTTAGCTTTGCTTTAAATGTTCTGAAGCTGTCCATAATGGTTTGTTCATTTCACCTCTAATGTAATGAAGTCGGTGTAGTCAGCATGGTGGCCATACTGGACAGTAAACAACAGATGGCTTGAGATTCAGATAGGAGTTCCTTTTAAGCCTGAGTCAGCTTGACTGCCATTTGTTTCATCTTTCACTTAGTCTGTTGGAGTTACAGTACAGTTACGTGCCGCATACACTGACCTTCCTGTGAAGAAAAAAAAGCATGTGAACAAGAGAAAGTTGCATAAAAACTTGACCTATTTTTTCATACAATACAGAATTTAAGAGTAGTTCCTGCCACTTGGCCGTCCATTGTCTGTGGTTAGATGGGTGTGCTTACAGCTTGCTCAACACTAGTCCGAAACTAGGAAGCCATCAATCACTGTATGTTTGTTTGGTTGGAGAGCCTGGTCTTGTGATGTGGAGTGTCGTTCCCCTTCTGCGTCCATCCATCCATCCACGTCAGGTTCCAATGACACAGGATGCTGTGCCAGCTTTGAGGCTGTACAAACATTTGCTCACAGGACTGTGTGTGTGTGTGTGTGTGGGGGCACACAGCAAATGAACACACACACATAGAAGGGCATGGGCATACACGTGTGCAGCAAGCCCAAGTTTAGTATCACACTGCCAGCATTACACCACAGCATTTAGTCTACATGTCTTCCTTGCTCTGTGGGCTGTGCTCAATCAAATCTGATGACTGGCTGTCTGTGTCTGTGGGTATAAAAAGAAATCCCATTCTTGTTTTCAGACTAGGCACTAGTTTAGAAGGATATTGATTGATTCATCACTTGGTAAATATGGATTTTTTTTTTTTTTTTTTTGCCAGTGCCAAATTTAAGTATCAATTCATCACACAACATAGCACTCACTGATCTGTACTGACTGTACTGAGTAGTCTGTTCTTGTTTATGTGTCTTTCTGTGTGTGCATGTGACAATAAATCTGATTGTAGTCAAGCCGGATGTTTCCTTTTGTTGTTGAGCTTACAGTATGTCAGCTAATAAAATGTCTGACCTGTTTTTACCTGCATCAAGCAGACTTAGTCAGGAGGCAGACCTTCTTTCATCTGTCACTGGCTCACCCTGAAGCAACAGATTGTGACTAACTATTTTAGTCCCAAGCTCTGAGGTTCTTTCAGGTTCTGTTCTCTCATCTCCCATTCATTCTGGATTACCATCATATGATTTGTGCCACCTCACTGCTTTAAATTCTTTTTTTTTAACCAATGAATGAGTTCCACACTAACCATGCCGCCATCCTCATCTTTCTCTTTTTTTTCTCCTTCTTCATCCCCATGTTGAAGATATTAGCAACAGAACTGTTTACTGGGCGCCATTGCTGTCATCTCCAAAGGCAGTTATACTGCTTTGAAAGGCCGTGATCTTGGTGCTAGTTGGCAGCCCCTGCAGACAGCCCCAGTGCATAAGAGAGAAACGCTGTGTGATACTTGGTTCACAAGAAATTAATGGGGTCATAAACAAACGTCAAATAATGGAAGGAAAATAGCAGGTTGTCGACAGATTTTTTTGCAGTTTGGTCACAGTTAGTAAGCTGTATTGATGTAATGCTGTAGAGTCAGTTGGAACGTGACCCTTTTACTTTCAGGTGGTTTAGTGGCTTGCTCTCTTTTCCGTCTTTTGTTTTTCATATTATCAAAGAACATGCCAAGTCAATGTTTTGCAAGGATGTGTGCACATTTGTCTCCATCTGATGGTAAACGGACCGGTGATAGCTTACAGATTAGTGGTCCTAAGTGTTGACAAAAGGACCGTGTCAGGACAGCAAAAAGTGGCTGAGATCGGAAACAGAGCCGGCCACACACACACAATGCCTTGAAGTAGCCTCACGCACTCAGTCTTTCTAAACAGGCAAGAGCTGACGGAAGAGAATCAAGCCACAGTACCGGGCTTTTGATCTGCTCCCCGCATTGTTTATAACAAACTGTGGACGGAGGTTAGATTCTGGGAGTAGCAAGGCTTTGTTAGGAGAGGAAGAAGAGGAAGAGAGGTCTAAAGTTCTTCTGTTTACTCTTTCAGATTGAAAACCCCAGGTATTTGCGAGAGAAGCCCATTCGCTTGTCTCCGGTAAGTTCTGAGGGGGTTCCTTGTGGTTCACGTATTGTTACGTCGACAACAGTGTTGTCTTTTGAACTTTACAGTCACCCTGTCAACTAATCTCTTTCCCCTTTATCTCTGTAGATTTTCAAGTCAAGCTTTGGGAGGAACAGCACCTTGGCCAATGATCAGGGCCCACAGCTCGCACAGAACAAGGAGGTATGCACCAAAGAGTTCTTAGCAAACTCCATCTGTACCTGGAAGCTTCTTTGTGTGATAAATATCAGAATTCTTTTATAATTCTGATGCCATGTTTTTGCGTGACCAAAGGGAGTACATGATATTTAAGAGACGGCCCTTTATATTCATTCCTGTAAGGCTAGATCCCTGCTACTCACTAGTCAGTATGCACGGCATTTCTATAGAAGTAAATGTTGAACACATACAGAGGTTGAAGGTCCCTTGACTGTTTTATGGCATTAGACAACCCAACAGCAATGTCCATACAACCTTGTTCATAGTTTGTATTGTTGAGATGACCGAGGCAAGCGTTCCTCATAGAAGACAAAAATAATGCCAGCTCCTAGTGATGACAGTTTTTTCCTTATGTGGATTTAAGCTGAAAATCCCATTCTGAAAGCATGCTTTGAAGTCCCCTCTTCCCCTCCCCGCCTCTCCCGAACCACTGCTCACTCCCTCCACCATCCGCCTTCACTCGCACTGTTAAATATAAAACTGAGCATGACTTGGCTGTAATAGTCATGGCTTTTCATGTCTGCCTGGGGAAAGCGCTTCAGTCAGTCAGACCGGCTTCACTGGGAGAGGGCAGAGAATGGAGGTAGAAAGGACGAAACGAAAGGGAAAGGAAGAGACACATACAGACATGATAGACAAGAATGGTCTTTCTTATTGACCTGTCATAACAAAGCTCAGTTTGTCATTGCTGAAAGAGGATTCGCATGCGTGAACACACACTCCTGTACACATCCACCCAGTCGAGCGGTCTACCTGTGGGCTGATATTGAATGTAGCAACACCAATACGAAAACATTAAAGCAATGTCCCATGCTGTTTGATCCTGCCTTAGACTAGCTGACTGGCTCCATACAGCTGTGCGCAGTGGGAATATAAATTTATCACATCTCAGAAGACTATATCTCACCCTCTACACCAACTTTACTTTGATATGCACAGTTACCAGTTTATTAGGTACACCTGCACAATATTAACCTATACAATACAAAAGAGATTGGGTTAGAGGTTGCTGATTGAACCCTATGGTCATTGAAGCTGTGGTCAATGTATATTTATATTTTACTGCATTATCTTGATGGGTAATTCTAGTATTTTGTTGTCCTCTTTATGTATGTAGTATTTTTGATGGTGAGTATAACTCAAGCCTGACACTGGTATGAGTGAGTGTGTGTTTGATTTGTTTGTACTGTAGGTGGCCTTGAACCAGAGCAGGAATTTTTAGGAGGTAAGCTGTAGGAAACTGTACTGGCCTGTCATTTCCACTGAGGCCATGATGCTCTCAGAATGGGAACCAGTTCAGGAAAGTCACAGAAACTCTGGAAGGGACACATTGGGAAACGAGAGGAAATTGTGCAGAACTGGAGTTTTTTCTTTCCCATGGTGCTTAAATTTGTCATATTTGCCCATCTGTTGCACTTCTGCTATATTCTACCTTACCTTTTTATCACTTTTTTAACAAAATGGAAATAGCGCTTGAGGGAAAAGTGTATGTTGAAAAAGATACTGTGAGCATGTACCGAAAGACTATTGAAAAAATGCATCCACTACTTTGGTTTATGACCAAATACATCAAAACATTCAGCCTCAGCTGCACTCGGTGTACTTGTTTTCTGCACCTTTGTGTTAACACACTTAACTAAGAGGGTGAACACTGAACATTATACTTGCATGTCAGCATTGTTATCAAATGCATGTTAGCATTCCAGTGTTAGCATTCAAAGCATCACTGTGCTTAAGTTCAGCCTCACAGAGCTGCTCGCATGGCTCTAGACTCTTGCATGTTTTTCTGCCTTGTTATGCAGAGCCTTGTCTTGAACTCTGCTGCATTGTCCCAATGCACCTCTGATTCCCATTGTAAGGTTCTGGGAATTCCCTTTTGACTATACCCTCTGCCCTGGGAACCAGGGTAACCATAATAGGTCTGTGGTTTCTGACATGCTATTGAAAAGCCTGTTTCTTTTGAGTTTTTTTGATTTCTCATGCCCTCACTGATCATGTGTCTTGAGGCACCATTTGCAATTAAAGGAGTGTTAGATGGATTTCAGGAACTCTGAACCCCACAGCATACAGCTGTGACCAAACCATGTGAACACACAGTATTTCTCTGTAGGTTACTAAGTTACCAATCCCACTTTAACCATATCATGATCAATCGCCACATAAAGCTTTCCTATAGGCCTATGGAAGCCTTGTCCAACCCTGCCATTGCGTGGCTGTCTAGGCCCTGTCTGGGAAATCACGGTGACATCACTTCCCCTTTAATCCCCAAAACCAGTTGAAAATTTACTCAGGTTTAAAGCGTTCTACACGCCACATGTCATTAAGCTGGTGGCGGCTTAACGAACGTCTCAGCTTTCACACCAGGCTCATCCTCATGCTAAGCTACCAACTACATTGATAAGAATGCTGACTGCTCTTTTCCTATGGAACAATGAGTGGCAGCTGAGAAACTTCACCACAAGCTTCCATTGCTTTGAGTCACTTAGTTTATACAGTACGTTTGCTTATGGGTGAGTGGTGGAAAATGTCTCGAAGGAGCAGCAAAGTCCTGCTAATCCTTTAGTACACCCTAGCAGTGCTCAGCAATATGAGGGCTGGGTCTTTATTTGGAAATTCAATTAAATGGAGACTGATGAGTCAGGCTTAGCCATAGGCCTGAATCATGTGATTGCAGAAGATACTGACAGACTGATTAAAGCACTCCATCTTTCTTTTAGAGTTTGTGTGTGAGTTCAGACAACCCACTTGGTACTTGACCTGAGGGATTGTTGGCAGCAGGCACAGCATGGTAGATGAATGTTAGTGTCAAGCAGTCACACTCCAATGGCCACAAGCCCCTGACTGGGGATCAGACCCTTTGCTTTCTGATGCCATAATGATGCAGTCTCTCTAATTTGTGGATCCTTTGGGATGGAGTTTGAGCTCTCAGCCTGTGATTTAGAGGGCCATAGCCTGTCTTATCTGATCGCTTTTCAAAGCTAAAAAAGAGCAAGCATGTGAGCCTTAGTAGTTTAAAGGGGACCAGTTCTGTAGTTTGGCTTTCAAGATGGTGCTTTGGGCTGGGAGACACAAGGGACCAACAGTGTTCCATAATGATAAAGTTACTATTTCAAGCATTTCTGTCTTCTGTGCTTGATTCTTATGTTCTTGATGTAGTCATATTTAGCAATTTCAAGTAATAACCTTTTACTAACTCCTTGTTTAGAACTACCCTTGTCTGAAACTATGAGAATAAATTATTTCACATGTAAGAGATTCAATTTTAGCCAGAGTTTTTATGCAACCTTAATATCTGGACAGACCACAGTAATTAACTTCTTGTCAGAGTGTGGAAATGGCATCTTGCTGCTTCTCAGTAGATAGCAGAATGTTCCATACACAGCTATCCTAGAGCATCTGTGTTTACTGAGGATGAAAGACACATCAGGACATTGTACATCTCAGGCAAGACGAAGGAGATGCACAAACGCAACCTTGCTTTGTGGAGCCCAAACAGTTAGCAGACGATTTGTGAACACATCCCCCTGGGGGAAAAGGCCTTGACCCCACGCCTGTTTTGAGAGCAGAAAAAAGCAACTGTTTCCGTCTTCTCCTTGCATTCCTTCTCTCATACCCCCCTCCTCCTCCTTCCCTCCCTCCCACCCTCTCATCCTTTCAAGAGCGAAGTGTCAAAAAACATGGCATCTTACAGCGCTCGCTACAACTCTGAAGAAGAGAAGAGGGAAAAAAGCTGTACCACCCAGTTGGGCTGATTGAAGACATCTCAGAAGCCTTAGGTGTACGACATTCTTCCTCCTCCTTTCTTCACTGACGCCTTTATAAACAAGTTTCAAACGCCCCTGATCTAGTTTGACAAACTTTCTCCAAAGAACATTTGAAGAGAGGATGAGAAATGACACCCCCACATTTTTTTTTTTTTTTTTTTTTGGGTGCCGGCAGAATCAGGTCTCCACTTATACTCTTCTGCTTTTCAATCACTGCCATCTCTCTCTTTCTTTTGCTTTTTCCTTTCTACTCTGACAGGTCTCCTGTGGTCCCCTCGATTGCACAAGAAATGACAGTAAATCAAGAAAGAAGACAAAGAATAAAGAGACATAATACTTAACAAAGCTTTGTCAAGGATATAATGTATAAATGTAGCTCAAGTGCAGTAATGAGGAGAGGCATGTAGAAGGCAATTTAAGTGTTTCAGTTAAGAAACACGTGTTAAAATTTAAGCTTGAGGCTTCGAAGATTCCACCATTTAAGTCCCAAAGCATGGATACACTTTTTTTTACTCTAACATCCAGTAGGTTGTTGATGTCTTTATTGTATTGTATCAATATTAATATACTGTAATTAAATGATATTTTTATTTGGGCCATCATCGCAGTTTTTTAAAACTATACCAAGAGAAGGTTGAATGTGGTTTGACTGTGCCAAGTAAAGTGGGAATTTTCTACTTAATTGTTTTGATGACAAGAACAAACAAGAGCTAGCCTCGGGACATTGTTAACCACATGTTCATACACATAACTACACTTTCAAAGGAAGAACATTGTCACCGTGCTCCAGGGTTGATTAACGCACCAGAACAGACAGTGACTAAACATGAGTAGTGAAATCAAAGCAAATGACCAGTCATCTTTTTGTCAAAGGTTCCCTTTGTATTTCCATGTGTCGTGTGTTTGTGAGTGGAAACATCTTGTTGTGTGTAATTTGTAGCAAACTAACTAGAAAGAGCTGCTAGAAAAAGCTGAGGAAAACATATTATTTTAAGGAGCAAATATAATTTTTAATGAAAACGGCTAAAGAAGGGAAAATAAAACTAACAATTACAACAGTTTCTTCATACATTTTGTTTTTAGTATTATTGTCTCTCTACAGACAAATGCTGTTATGCAAAGGGAACGCCTTACAAGACCAGGCCATATTTATGAATAATATTGTAATGCCAAAGATGTGATAATTATTCTGCAATAATCACAAATGAGTAATGGCTCATTTTGTATTAAAAAAAACATAGATAATGAAAAATGGATAGTAATTTTCTTGGTCAATGACAGAAGTTGACGAATAGGTCATTAGTGGTTTATTTGACTAAGACCGGGAAGCCTTTTAGCTCAAGGAGATCTGTTCCAACATGCAACACTGAACTTTTGATCCTCTGAAAATACTGTGTTGAAATCAAAACAGCCACTCTCTCCCTGTTTAACTGCTATGTGTATGCACAAGTGTGCACACACAAACGCACTTTCACATTGTTCTTACTTTACACTGAATTAATGTTTTTATCGCTCGCACGCCACACGCACACACAGAGTTGGAACTTCTCAGCTTCACACTTGTTTTTGAAGCTCTGTGCATGGATAAATGTTTTTAAATGTTAATGGAGTTCATTTCATCATCAGCTGTGCAAGACAGCTCTAGTGTATCCTCTTTCATCTAGCTTTACATTACCTCTGTTATTCTGTCAGTCTATATGATGATGTGTTTTTTCCAAAGCATAAAAAAAAATAACAGATCTTAATGTTTAACTTACTAGAACGATATTTGTTGCTTTTTGCCATGTAATAAATAGTATTTCATCCCCTCAGAAATATTTTTTGCTTAAGAACTTAATTTCTTCTATGGGTATAAAAACGGAATCACTAGAGAGTTAAGTGGTTCGTAGTGTTACACATCTGACATTTGACGTTTTCTCCTTGTGTTTCCAGATTGAGATGAAGATCAAAGTACTGGAGTCCAAGCACCAGGAGGAGAAACTGAAGATGCAGCAGAGACACGATGCAGATGTTGAGAAAGTAAGAATCCAAACTGAAAGTAGATGGATACCGTGCCAGCACCAGCTACCATTGTGGATGGATATTTCACTACCATTGTGTGATTTCTGGCTGTAGTTTGTAGAGTAAGCGAATAGGTATATGTTGTTGTTACGTGTCAGCAATTTCAAAATTTCTAATGATAGCAGGTCCCTTTTAAAACACTGACTTGTGTGACATTATCAGTCACACTATGATTAATTTAGCTAGTTGAAATTGGAAAAAAAATTATATTGAGAAATTACACATAAAAGAAGTGTCAAAGAATTTCTTCTAGGGCAACTGGACAAGCAGGTCTGTTAACTTGAATGTTCATGAAAACTAGTTAACCTATGTTACAGTGCCCATAATTGACTCTTGATTCCATTTGGTTGCTAATGAAAAGGAAAGGAACGAGTCTGTCCTCTCCTCATCACCCCATCCCGCAAGTAATCATCTCTTCAAAGCGCTTTGTCAGGTGGTGAAAATAGCAGTAAAGCTGGTTTATTTCACACTAGGTGCCCATCAGTTAGGCTGCAGATCAAGCACCTGGGATCTGTCATGTCCTCGGTATGACTTTCCTTTGCTGCCATAGCAGCCTTTAATAAAACAGAAAAAACATTCCAATTTTCTTTCCACTTTAAGATGCCCATGGCTTCATTGTGTTTGACAAGCGACAGGATGACAGCTAGCTCTCTCTCCCCCCTCTCTCTTTAATTACATACAGATTGCAAGTTATGTCCAATTTAATTTCCTCAGAATTTTACCCAGTATTCCCTCTAATGGCTTCAAAGGGGAGTGATTCTGGGGTGCACTCTAACGAGCCTGATGGAAGGTGGGCAAGCTAAGATATTGTTTTAATTAGTCTCCTTATGAATAATGTATAGGCTGCTGAAAGGCTACTGGTCATTGTCCCCCTGCTTGAAATGGAGAGGGTAATGAGAGAACAGACCAGAGTGTTGTATGCTAATGGTTGTGGCTTAGTTGTGTGTGTAGTTGTTAAACATTTAATAACCTCAGGTGAAGAAGCACATCTTAAAAGTAGAGTATGCAATTCTAGAGAAAAACTGTTCATATTTTAACTCAACAGCAAAACACATATGCCCCTCCTTTCAGTGCTCCTTCAGAAGCTCTGTCCGCCAAATTCATGGGCACGCGTTGCCAAGGCAACGCACAATGGTGGACTGTATAGCACTAATAAGCCATGGAAGCTGAAGCGGTATGATATAAATCGTCATCAAACAAAAACTAGAGAGTTATTTGTTTTTAGTTTGCTTTTACAAAACTATAGCAACAGAGGAGTGGACTGTAGGTTTGTAGCTAAGCTAACAAGCAAGCTAACATTACCTGTCATAGCATTTAGAATTATGCATCCGACTAAATAAATCCACTGTCCGAGCAAACTTATATTTTTAGGTCTCTGTAGCTACAGTGACTAGCACAAAGCTAACATGCAGAGAGGATGAGACAGTTTCTCATTGCATTACACCAGCTGTAGATAGCGATACTCACAACTCCCCTGCAACTATAGTAACATCACACCAGCAACATATCTTGGCAAACTAGAAAGTAAGCTGAATGTCTGTGGCAAGTAATTTGATGTTACCAGACACACAAATGTGACACTGGTACCAGCTTCCTAACAAATAATGATCTGTTGGCTCTAGTAAACATATTAAAACTAATGTTAAAGTTAAAACTAATGAACCACTTTGTTTATTTCCCCTTTACAGAGCCAGGACTGTGTAAGAACACCAGATTTTTTTCAGAATGGACCGCTAGCAGACTGTGATGAGATATTCACTGAATTTGACAAAAGGTGTACTGGATTAGAATCGCATAGTCCACCTTTAATGTTAATTTTCTTAACATGCAAATAATCCGAGATTACCAGCAGACCATAGGGCACACCGTGAAACACTGGAGGGTCACCTTTTATTATATTTTATAGTTTGTTTTAACTGTATTTTGTTTGTTTTGAAATTTCTTTCTGTTTCTCTGCATGTACAGAAAATATACTCGTGTTCAAGCTACAGATTTTGTTTTCTTTTGTAGGTTTTCTTCTCCAGTCCTCTTTCCTCTATAAATGATGGTATTGGTTAAAGCCGTAGACTGCCAGGCTGGATTCCCCCTGTATTAGGATGGCTCATAAAAGCCTAAAATGGGCAGTCTAAAAGCTGTCATTTCCCAGCCGCCTAGTGCACTATCCTTGGGCCTGACACTGTGTCATTGCCTTGCTTGGTGGACCCCTAAAAAGACAACAATCTCTCTGGGCGGTGAAATGGAAAAAATTGGGTATCCCTAAATGTTCTGTGAACTTTGCTCCAGCCTCCTTTCATCTCCCCCATCCCATTCACACAGAGGATGACAGACTCGGCAACTAAGTGCACTTCGGTAGACCAAAATACTAGAGAGATAAAGTCTTACAGGCTTTGGGACAGTTCTTGACAGAGAAATAGCCACTCTTACTTTCTGCCATTTCAACCAGAAAATCATAGCATTATCTGTTGTTGGACTAGTTGCTTTATCCTGTCTAGTCAATTGGATGGGAAATATCAATCAGTTATGCCTAAAGATAGGTTTAGATTAACATTTTAAGTAGATGATTTAATTCCACTTTGAGAGTAGTATTTGGTCAGGTGACACTAGTCCAGTGTTATACATGAATCTTACCTATCCAGTGCACGAAAGCCCATATTGTAGTGTAATTTTACTAGAAACTGTGTCATGAATTTGTTTAGAACCTGTTAGAAATTGTGCTTTCTGGCAGACTGGGCAGTAGACACACCCTCAGACCAATTGCATAATATTCAAATACATTATGCAGGTGAGCCAAGACACCTTATTCTGCAACATGGAGAGTGCTTAGACTGTCTTTTTACACTGGAGCTTCAATTCTCTATGGTCTAATTTAACTAATTACACACAGATGGCAGCAATAGCAGATGCAGTCGCCTCATCACACCTCAGCACAGGTGGTTCACTCAGTCATCATTTCACTCAGTTAGCCGTAATCTCTTTAGGATTAGCTATGCATAAGGAAGATGAAGTCTTGTCAGGTCATACTGTGAATTATGCATACAAAATGCTCCATGTCCTTATAAATCACCCAACCTTTAATTTTTGATTATATTTGTTTGAGATAAACTAGCATACATAATTAAGGAGTTAAATTTAAAGATTTTGTGTTTTGTGTTCATAATTGAGAGTAAAGGACTGTTTTGTTACACAAGTCCACAAACATATCTGATGTAAACAAACCTTTATTGTCAGAAGAAAGCATTGTTAACATTGTTGTTCTTTTTTAATTGTCCTGACACTCAATCAAAAGCTGCCCAGCGGAGTGTAAACAAATGTTTACATTCTGTTTATCTTCAGTATTTCTCACCAAAACATATTGAGTGTCCCTGAGCATAAACAAATGTGTTGAATATTTTTTTTCCTCCTGAAAACATCTGCAGAGATCATTTTTCTCAAAATCCTGCAATGTTTACATTTATGTTTACTTGCTAGTAGACTTCTTCTCTGCCTTGTTGGTGCATTGCTGCAATTGGTTGAAAGTCTAAGTCAGCGTACCAACTGTTCACAAACTTTGCATCTAAAACTTGTCAATTGATATCTTTAGGTTGATACTTTTGACAGGTACAGGTGAAATTAAAAAGCTTCAACAGTGAAATTTTAATGAGAACCATCATAATGTATGCATGCCATTTTCTCAGTTGTAAAAAAAAAAGCTTTTTTCTCCAGTATGTGTTTAAAAACTAACCCTCTCCCTCTTTAGATTCTGGACCGAAAGAATGGTGAGATTGAGGAGATGAAGAACATGTACCGGGCCAAGCAGAAGGAATTGGAGGAGATGATCCGTAAGCTGGAGAAGAAAGGTGAGAGGTCACAAGACTGCAGGGTTAACTGGGAGGATGTTTATACTAGTGTCTCTGAACACTCAGAGTAAAAAGCCCAAAAAGATGCAATTCCGCAAGAGACTGCACTGGTGTAGATTGACGTTCTCCAGCTGTTCTGCTCAATCCAAACTTTATTCACATAATGTGTGCCTTTTTCTTCATGCTTAATTTCCTCTTCCCTGTTGCTCTCCTACTCCTCTTCTCTCTACTCTTTCATCTGTCTCAAAACACATGCGATGAGAAACATATAAACTTGGCAAAGAGAAGTGCTACTGGCCATATGATAGAAGTAATATCTTTATTGACATTGATTTACTGACAGCACTACAGTGAGCATGAGTATATGTCTGTCTGTGTGTGTCTACCTGTGTACATACCCTGAGGCAGGGCCAGACTGCTCTATGTGTATTTGTGTGTGTGCACTCCCACAGTTCAAAGTGTGCTGCGGGAATCCCAGGTCATCTGCGAGAGCAAAGAAAAGCAAATTGCGGAGCTGAAGAAGATGTCGGATCAGAGCACCGACTCCCTGAAAAACGAGTGGGAGAAGAGGGTATGAGGAAGTTGAAGGGCTTAGATTTTCTGCAGCCCTGAGCCAGAGGAAGACTGTTTGATAGCATGAGACCAGCAGATTTGACTGCAAGCAGCCAGGCTTGTGTTGCATTTAGTGTGGGGTTTTTTAGTGCTGAAAAATTAATACTCTCTGTCCTGGGTAAATTGTGTTTTCACTACTGGCTCTAGCTTATTGAGCTGTTAGGGTTCAATAAGATCCTAATGAAATTTCCACTCATCTCTTCAGGGTCACTTAGCATGAGATGAGCAACCTTGCGGAACAGTTTTTCTCAGATGTAATAATAAAAGTTATTCCCCTTAAATAGGCAATATGTTACATGTCTAAAGAAATTAAATTAACTGATATGTATTTATCCTCTGGCCTTCCAGCTGCATGCTGCTGTGACAAAGATGGAGCAGGAGAAGTTTGAATTGCAGAAGAAACACACAGAGAACATCCAGGAGCTCCTGGAGGACACCAACCTTAGACTGGCCAAGATGGAGGCTGAGTACAATGCTCGGTCACAGGCAACCGTGAGTACCGGAAAAGGCGTGTGTGTGTGTCCGTGTTTGTTCATGTTCAGTGGTGGAACATTAGTGAGTATGTTTACTCAAGTATTGTAGTGGGTAAGGGCTGTTTTTCATGTGTGTGACGGCATCTAGCTGTAATGGTTCTTAATTTTAACTTTACTCAGACTTCATGTGACATGATTTGACTTTAGTTTTTTATGTTCATGTTTATTTAATCTGTGGCCCTCACTTTATACTAAAAGGAGTGCAGCTCAAGTTTTCAGACACTTCATGTGGGCAGATTATTTTCTGTACCCAAAACCAGACTTTCACTGGAACAAACAGGATTCTGGGTGACAAGACGGCTGTATTTTTGTATAAAACTCTCACCATGTTAAGCTCTAAGTGTATACATCTGTCATATCTCTAATTTTAAAATAGTGACCCGCACCGTTTCATGGCTCAGATAAAAGGAGACATCCTGTAACCTCTGGGCGAGAATGGCTCTCATATCTTATATCTGTCATCTTTATAAAGGTCTTTGATCCAAGTGTGTATTAAATCTTACTCATGGCGGTGGTTGTGCTTGAAGATGTATGTGCACACATGCATACACGCACCTTCCAAAGCCACTTTTTCTGTTTGTTTGATGTCATATGAAAAGGCTTTGGTTTTAAGTGGGACCATGCACATTTCGTTAGTGGGGATCATCAACACCAGAGGCCAGTTGAATGCACTGTTTCATAAATAGTATTGTTATCAGTATCAGCATTCATGGGCTGTCATATGCATCACACATACACACATATTGCTCCTGGCCTTAATCTGTCAGCAGGCCCACATTTAAAAGGCATCAAACACTGGACAGTGCAGGCCCGGTGGTAAGGCCCCTCTTAATAATTAAAAACAGACAAGGCCCCAGAGAATGAAAAGAGCCCTCTGTCGTTTTAAATTAGCTGCTGTCCTGCTTTGAGTTTGGGCTGACCAAACACACACACCTAGGATAGGATGTTCAAAGTGGACAGTATCTCAGGTGAGTTATTTTAGCACTCATGTTGCATGGTTGCTGTCTCAAAGCTTAATTCTTTAGAGTCAGGGTTTTCTTGTGTCTTTTTGTGTCTTGCTCTGTTGACTTGTTATTTATAGGAGTATAGAAATGTCAAGATATCAGTCAGACCTCAGTGTATCCAGTGTGCATACATTTTGTGTAGAATATGCAGTCCTACGTAGTTTTGACCTAGTAGCTTTGAGCATGTGGTTTGTACAGTAAATGATGCTTATCTGTTTTAGGCCTCTACTACTCCTCTACTCTCTATGGGGTGGTGGGGGTGGGGGAGGGTGTAGATGCTAATAAAAGTTCATTCCCAGGACACAATGTGAAAAGTTCACTCTGTTTACAGTTAATGCATGCAAGCCAAGACAAACCCAGATTGATGATTCATGCTTGTTCTAATACAGCACACTGAGTCTGGTTTAATAACAGTGAAATGAAGAATGTTCATCTTCCCATCGCTACCTGGTTGGATTTCTATCAAGCGCAGATCAAAGATCTCACAAGGGGCTTACAGACATGTCAGTTGGTGTTATTTTTGGACGTTACCTATGTAGAGGGCAGAACAGATCGAATGACTGAGTAGGTGTTTTAAAATAATACAAGCCGGTATCTGCCTCGGTATTGCACCAGGCAAATTTCTTGACTGTAATCCATGCATGTCCATATCCAAACGACTGATAATGAAAATGTTATTAATATTGTGTTGTGGTTAAACAAGCAATAGTAGCAATATCCCTTTCATATGTACTGTTGATATTCGGCTGATTTTGTTATCTTTTGTTCCAAGAAATTTGTCACATTACTGTAATAATTATACCTGAATAGTTAATAATACTTAAATTACCTTAAGCCTGCAATGTCTCATACAGATACATAATCATACAGTCCTGTACAGTGTTATCAGCTTTAGAAAACAATACCTGTGCATCATCAGTCATGGTCATGCAGAAACAGGGTTAAACAGTTTGACACCTTTTCCTCAAGTCTATTCTGTTTCCATTTATTGTGCTTATGCGAAACTTTTTCCTTTACTTACTGCCTTTCATCTAACACTAGTGTTTGAAACACAACATACATGTATACACACAGCCTGAGAAGCCTCAGGAGATGAGTGATGCAGGCTGTCCTTCAGTTGCTGGCCCTAGTTCTGACACTTAAACTGTAAAATGTCATCATTCACTCTGTATGATTTTTTTTTTTTTTTTCACAGCTTTTTTTTTGTTTTTCATCTTCAAAGACCTTATCACTTCAAAATCTTTGAAGGGGAACAAAGCTATTAATGTGGTGTATGTAGTTTGCACTTCACACCTAGTAATTCTCCTTTCAAAATACCTAATTATGGTACATAATTTGCTCCCACTGAGTGTGTCCAGGTGTACCCCAGTCCAGCTTCAGCATGGAGAGGTGCTTCTTCTCATCTCCTGCCAGAAAGCTAAGTGTCAGCACGCGTCCTAGCACAACACAGGCCCCTTGTTCCTTTTCTCAGTGCCCCACACTGCTAACACAAAGACAAAAAGTTCTCTCACCAGCCTTGCTGGGCGCAGCTCTCACACTTTTTCAAACACACCGCTCCCTCCTCTCCCATCATTCCACCTTCTGTCATCGCCAGACTCTGTCATCATCTAGATCTACTAGCACGCTCCATCTTTAATCAGCACCCCGTCATCGCCTCTGTCAGCCTGCCCACACTGCATTCCATAATGTCATGTGCACACACGCACATGCACACACATACACACAGACAGACATACTGGAGGACAATATGCAGAGAGGGGACATTTAATCAACACAGTGCTGGAAGAAGCTGTCTGCATCAGTTGGACTTTGATTATTTTCTTTACTGAAAATCTGAAACCTGACTGTGCTTTTGACATTTATTATTCAGTAACAATACTGAAGTAATGCTTCTCTAAGCCTGGCAGTAAAGAAATATATTGGTGTATGGCAGAGTAATATCATTTCAGTCTTACCACATATGAAGAGTTCTTTCAGGTTTTTGAAAAATAAGTTCATAGGTTTGAAGTATTTAGTGGAGTTTTCTTGCCCATCCATGAACTGTACTAACACAAAAATACCACAAAAATATCTCAAATTATTCTTCTTAAATGAAATCTTCGTCATGTTCTACCTCAAAATATTTGCATAGCTGATGTTTTTGGAAACCTTTTTTTTTTTTTTCCCTTGGCTTTTATTGCCACATTTCTGCCTTGTAGAGGACATTAGCACTCTCAATATTTGGAATTGTGTGAAGCAAAACTTAAACATCCTCTTTCATTTAATAAACATGTCCAGACTTTAAGGTTTGCAACACTTAAACAACATATTGGTCAGCTTTAACACACACAGGGCTAGCTAACGACTGATGAGATGTTTGAATATTGTAAAAAAAATGTCCATAAAACATGAAGTATGCAGGCTGAAGTTGCTTGTCTAACAGGACTAATAAAGATTAAAATATGTTAAAAAGAAAAAAAAAAGAAAAAAGGATCCTTTCTAAAGTGGTTCTTAAGCCCGTATTGCCAAGATGACTAGAAGAACGATACAGACAGAAATGTCTTCACTTGCTCTTTCACTGTGTGGGTTTCTGCTGGTTTGACCTTTGGTACAGTTTTAGTTTTGATGAATTACAGATCTTTGTGGAATATCAGTACAAAACAGTTTATTTTAAGCTATACCCCAGTTTTAGACTTGATCATAAGTATAAAATATAACTTAAGCAGTATCTGTAGTTTATAAGAAATAATGTTTAACTTAGGACATTTTACAAAATCAGTTTAGATGATTATTACATAGCATATAAGAATAAAGTCAGAGGGGCCATTACCTACATTATTAGCCACATCCTTCCATATTAACTGCCAGGTGTCTGTGTCTGACTTCACTATGGGAACACGCAGTCCTCCAACCAATGACACTTTCTCAGGCTAGTGCCCTCCGTGGTTCAACCTGTTTGGTTTATTGGTTTCTGTGTATCTGTGTGATCCAGGAGCAAACGGTTGGTGAGCTGGAGCTGCGGGTGAAACAGCAGTCAGTGGAGGTGGAAAAGGGCAATGCACTGCGTCAGAAGGTGACACAGGAGAAAGCCCAGTTGGAGATCCACATTGCATCCATCAGTGCTGAACTTCAGGAGGCCAATAGACGGTCGGGAGCTGTTTGACATGTGAAATAGAGATAAAAGTGTGAAGAAATCTAGAGTAGTGTAGAGGATACAAATGCTCTTACCTATATTTAACGTATTTATCTCTTTATTTTAACTTGGCTGTTACATGTGTTCAAATAACATGTGTCTATTGGGGTGAAGGTAATGCAGTGGGAAGGTGAAGTGATTATTTAACTGTGAAATTAGGCCAGGAACAGGTTATCCATCCTACCACACAGTCTGAACCAGGCTCTTAACTGTCCACAGGACCATGATCCTGCAGAAGGAGAAGGAGCAGCAGAAAGGGCAGTACGAGCAGAGCATGCAGAAGCTCCAAGCCAAACATGAAACTGACATGAGCCACTTACATCAGGAACATGCTCTGTCTGCTGCTAAGGTCCACATAACCACAACACCTCCCTGCCAGCCTGATAAATCTACTGCTGACTGATGCAAAGTACAAAACCTTTTGCCAAATTTAGCTTTTTTTTCTCTCTGTTTCCCTGTCCAGGCCTCTGAGGTAATAGAAGACTTTGAGAAAAGTGTAGCTCAGCTCAAACAGCAGCTGCAGGACAGTGAACATCGAAGACACCAACAACTCAGGGTATGCTTTGGGTGGTGGAACTGTGAGCATATTTTAATGTGCATGTGTGTGCACACTATGGCATTTGCATGTGTAACTCATCACAAACAGCATGCATCTTTTCTGTTGTGATTGTAATAATAGATTAGAAAGATTAGAATGGGAGTCTTTTACACAATGCGTTGTTTATGTACAAATGTGTCACAGTTTCACTCATTCAATATTATCTCACTTGCTCTTCCTTTCAGGATCAAGAGATAAAGTTTCAGCAAGAAAAAGATGAACTGCAGATCAACTATGAGAAAAAGGTAGAGTGTAACTCGCTCCTTCACTGAGCTCCACAGCCTCTGTCGTTGCATTAAAACAGCCCTGGACAAAGTGATTACGGTCAAGGAGAGATCAAAGCATGGAGTCACATGTTCTTTTTGGTTCTCTTTACTTTTAGATTTTACGTCTGGTCTCATAAAATCAGAAGCATGATTAATGGCATTAGACTAGACAAAGAAATTAAGGAGGATGGAAACTTTATAATTTCGCGTTAGTTATCAAGCGAAGAAAGTAGAGAATGGGAGTTGTGAGGAAAACTAGATAAACTTGTAGAGTCACTCAGCAAAAGTGGACATTTAAAGGGGACATTTTTCTGTCTGACGCATGCACTGTCAATGTTCCCGGGTCTGCACTTAATTGCACCCAGTTCTTTACTTTTGAGGGACCCTCTTCAAAGCCATAGTGCATAGTCATAAACCACTGACTACAGAGACCATTGTTAATGATCTGAGCTGAACCAGACCAGGCCAGACTTCTTGGGTGAAGATCAGATTTAAAGACCGTACTGCACCTGGGTCATCTTGAAAGTGCCACAGTTACCATGTGTGTGTTGGTGGCAGGGTGGCATACCCAGAGACGGGCCCCTCTGATTGATACACCTGCAAGAGCTTAACAGGCCTCAGTATTTCAGGGTCAGGGAGAATTTAAATTAAGCTTCTCTAAAAGAAAGTTTGGTTTTGATGTCTTTGTGTTTCCCTTAAACAGTCTGTTTTTTATTCTGTCCTTGTAATCAACCTGCATATTTTTAAACCTTACTTTTTTCTTTTTTTTCTACAAGGTGACATGAGATGAAAACAATGAAAGAGAGAGAAGTCAGTTGTTCATTTTCCTTTTTGTTTCCTCTGGAAAGATTCCTCCTTCCATTCCTTGGGAGTGTTAAATGAGATACATGAAGGAGGTCAGAGTATGGTACCTGGACATGAGAAGGGTCCAAAGAGGGAGAGGTCCTCTGTGCAGGCACATAGGCTCAGATGGTACTTTTGATGGGGTGATAGAGAGAACAGGCGAGACCAGATGCAAAAGGTCACAGACAGGAGAGTTTTGTTGAGTGATGTTTGATGCTGCCTGCTCTTGCACTCACTTACACCTCTCTCGTTCTCTCTCCCTCTTTTACTCTCTCCGTCTCTCTCTCAGGTTTTAGCAATCAAAAGTGAGGCGGAGAAAGAGAAATCGGAGGCTAAGAGGAAGATGGCCAAACTAGAAGATGCACTCAGGTACAGTGAGAAAGGCTGAGCCAAAAGTGGTATTTGTTGCATAAATTCAAGTGTTGAAATTAAAGCTTTAGAAATTGTCAATGCTGAATCTGAATTAGCATAATATTTTTATTTAGTGCTACACTGTTAATTACAACAGACTGTTTTTAGACTGAATTTAGAGACTGAAAACAGGTGGCCAAACTAGGTCTGATGCTACAGCTGTACATTTATAAACATCTCCTCCTTGATATTATCTTTGGCATGAAACATTTCAGCAGTCAGTGCTTTTGCTTTCACCAACAACTTTCTGATGGCCAAACCATTATCGTGTGTTTTCGATGGGACAGATGCAGTTCACAGTTGACCACTGCATTTTGGACACACCACCCAAAGTTAGGGTTCATAGCCAAAGTCTAAATACAAATATCTTCACCCATAAAAATTCTGAGTTCTCTCAGAATTTACACATTAATCAAATTAATGAGTCTGACCTATGAGTCCTATTGATAGAACAGACCAGAAGAACAGACAGGGCGACTTTCAGGCATGATGTGTGTGAGTGTTAGCATGCAAATGGAATTCTGCACAAACTCGATCATAATCTAATAATATCATCAAAACACGAACACAGTGATGGTGCCCGGGGTTGTTTGACAGGAATGTGGACAAATTTTTTACTTTATTAGTGTTTGTACTGAAATTTACCCCCTTTGGTCATGAAATTTCCAACATATATATCATTTTAGTGAAGCATGATATTTACTTTAAAATTATTAGTATCACACATTTTAGCCTTGACTTGGTGGCTTCAAACTGTATTAGAGAGTTGTTTATGTCTACTGACTTAAGTCTTTGATCATAAGAGCAGTGTGTATGAATTCTGATTTAAGGTGGAGTTTGGCTTTAACAAGCCAACCCTTGCACACTCTCTTTGATCTTTTTTTATAACTCTGAGTAGCACTGTTAGAGTTGAGAGCCTGGAAACTGTGATGAGAAGTCTTACAGATCAGAGCTTCACATGTAAGAGGCATTTGCGTTGTCTTGAAGAAAACTACCAAACCTAATTCCACTATATAAATCAAACAGTCCATATAATAATATACAGATACTAATAATACTACTAGCCTTCAACCAGCCTGTGTCATTCTTATTGTGAGACATGATGAATGTTGTACAGTATAAATTGAATATTTAATAATTACAAGTTATAATAGAGGTATACAAGAATGTTATAGTAGTAGTATAGTAATGTTATACATTTGGTAAGATGATTTAAAATGCTCCACTAATCGACATATTTAAATGAACAACTCATCAAATAACTATGTAAAGGGATTGCTCTTACTGATGGACCCTCAGACCATTATAACCCAACTCTGCAGTTCCCCTCAGCTCTACAGATCTTTTTAGGGCCTTCCACCACTTTGTTTTGGTTGTGGCTCACAGCTTTACTATTTTAGTTCAGTCCCACTGCTCACATCAGCCCCTTCTCCAGCCCTGCAGACAGGTTTTTGTCAGCAAAAAACCTCAATAAATGCACTACATACTGCTGGTGACTGGGAGACAGTTAGTGGCTGACTGGAGAGTATAGTGGAGCATTCATCAGCCTAAGAGTCAGTTAGGTGGCCAGGAACATGACTACATTTGAATGTTAATATTGCTTTGTGTCCTCTAGATGTGTAAATAAGCAATGGTGTGTTCCGTTGTCCTGCAGTGCCCAAAAAATCTTTTCAGCCCTATTTCACTTGCTTTAACAGAAAAGACGCATGTATAACCAATAACAGTAATATTGTTCAGTTCCATCAAGTGTCCCAGTAAGTCACTGTGGTGAGGTGACATGCACATTACTCGGACCCCAAGTATGGCTCACTTAAATGGAAGGCAGCCATCACATGACTAATAACACCTGTACTTCTCCAGCTTAACATGTAAAAATGTAAGCTGTGAAAAAAATCTATTTTATGCTACTAAATGCTTTTAAAGCTCTGATTGAATTATTACAGGAATATTATACAGGGAAATAAAATGATTAACAAAGTAATAATAATAGTTAGAATAATTCAGATAATAATAATTATGCCACTTCTGCCTGCTAGTCAGACTTGTGAACCCATCTTTTGCAGTTTGGATAGTTATTAGCGCTCTCACCCTTTAGCCCTATCACTACTCCAGTAGTACGCATATATACTCTTCTGACAGCGTAGACTTCTGCCGACTCCAGCCAATCAGCCAACAGACCAGTCAGCCAGTCAGTTCATTCCACTGGGTAATTAATCCCATACAGAACCGCATTACTTGGTCACAAGCATATTAGTTTCCCTGGTCAAAGTAGAGTATGTTCTGCACAATTGAACACATTCTACAACCTCATCTCCAGTTCCAGGCATACATGGCTGAGGCTTGTCACAGTGCCATCACCCGCCTTGAGAGATTTTCAACTGTTTGTCACAATATAATAGCAACTCAGGCGCAGTGGATTGAAAAGAATTGAGCATGGCTGTATTCGGGTTTTTTTTTTTGTGTCCTCATGAATTGCCTGAGGTGCTTTGTATCTTTAGTGGCCTCTGAAAAGGAGGATAAATCTTTTTTTGTGTAGCTGTAGAACATGGTCACCATTACTGTGCCGTTTGTGTTTCGCTCAATATGAAACAACATGAAAACAAATTTTGCAGTTTTATGGTGTTTCAGCGTAAAGATCGCGAAGGGACATTGATAGTTGTGCCTGCTTATTGTATGTGGTCGTCATTGTCAGCCCAGCAGCAGAGGACAAGCTTAAACACAGCAGACAGCACACCATCCATTTGTGCATAAATTATCCTTGTTGTTAGTATCAGTAACGAGCCAGTCGTTTAGTGCTAAACACTGAGAAACAGCAAGTGGCCCATTGGGCTCTTAGCTAATTAAGTGCTCAGGCTACACACACACACACACATGCACACTCTCACCAAGCAGTCTGTCTGCTACCTGCCTGCTGCCGTGGCAACATTGACGGCCTTTAAAGGCGATCCAGGAGAACTTCAAAGTCAAAGCAAGACCGCATGCAGGACTGTGTGTGTGTGTGTGTGTGTGTGTGTGTGTGTGTGTGTGTGTGTGTGTGCGTGTGGAGATGAGAGGATAGGTGATAACATTAGACAAGTAGAACTGCTTTACATGTCTTCCATGAGCTAGATACAGTGTGCTATGTGCACTTAGTTATGATATATATTTTGTGTGTAATGTTGATGCATACAATTTACTGTTAAAAGTTTATCAATATAGACCTATTAATAACAATTTATATATATTATATTTTCTATTTCATCTGTGTAAGAGTGGAACAACAACTGATGATGAATGTGTTGAAAATTCTTCTTATTGTTGTTTATATATAGCATATAGAGCCCTTCCACACCCATTTCTTTCCATGGTTTACACCCACTATTTCTTTCCAGTATTAAAAAAAAATCACCCTGTCCTGCCATGCAAATAAGCATTGCTGCGTCAATTTCAGTTCCACGTCTGTGTTACTATAGCAACAACAACAGAAAGCACTACAAAGCTGTGCAGAGAACAAGTTTCTCTCTTCTTCTTTCATCCCATCATGCCTCAGATCATTACAGGGCATTAGCATAGAGATTGAGAGATGCACTACAGAGGAGGAAAAAAAGATGGAGGGAGCTCATCTGGGGAACAGCTTGTCTGCTTTTGCAACAATGACCTCCAAAATCACAATTTAAAAACATCAGAAAAACATCTGAATGGTTAAAGTAGAGGAAAAGAAAAACAGACAGTCTATTTCTAGATTACTGTATTTCTCTCTCTCCATGAAGAGGCTGTCATGTTTTTTTTTCCACGCTGTCCTCCATACCATTCCATTCCTCCTTCCTGCTGCTTGGCACCCAGCTGGCTTTATCAAAACCATGTGCCAGCTAAGGTGTGGAGCAGGGTTGTAGAAACTCTTACTGTGTCTCAGCAGTAACTTCTTCTCAGTTTGATCATTTACAGTCTGGAGGGGCAGAAGTAGCGTCCACTGTAGGCAGCTGGAGAGAAAGTGTGCTGTGGCTGCACACTGACTGTGTGAGTGTCATGACATCCATGACAACATTAGTGAGCGCCTGTCCAAACCAGCGCGCACACTAATGTTGTCATGGATGGGATGTGACATGCTGTGTAGAATTTACACCAACTCTTGCACTTTCTTAGTAATACAGGGCATCCTTGATTTAAAGTTTCTTGCTGTACTCTTGTTTTTCCACGTTTTTTTGTGTTCACATCAGTCTTTTCTCACATCACACCATCAAGCAAGGTCTTGTTTTTAAGACCTTGAGAAGTGAAATAAGTGATTTTTGGCAAAGAATTAACTGTGTCTCTGTAACTCTGTCTCTTTGTGTCTGTGTCATTGGTTGTCCTTTTTTTTGTGTTTGTGCATACATGCCCACATGCTTGTGCATGTGATAGAACCCCTCTACTCTTAAAGGTATAGGATGCATCCAATATATTCTTACATGTTACTTCATGCATACCCTATATCTGTGTGTGTCTTTGAAGTGGTCTTATCTTTCTCAGCATTCCTCTCCCATGACAGAGAGGATGGAGGGAAGCAGGGGTGGTGGTCCAGAGAGGGACCAGAGGTAGCTGAGCAGAGGCTACACAGCCTGCAACCCCAGTTAGTATTGAGGTGCAGGAGCAGGTGGAGGTATGGATCCTGAATATTGAAAAGCTTCACCAGGGCTCAATATTTACTCCCATGGCAACTGCACTGGAAAGGGAGGATGGAGACGGGTTAAGCGCCAGTTCAATACCACAGACCTAACAAAAGGATAATTGTAAAGAGCTCTTTAACTGGGTCCTAGTCAGGATTCTCTGAGTTAAATGACAGTTACAATCTCAGATGCTCTTGCTTTATCATAATCAGTGAATTAAATACTGATTATGATAAAGCACACATTTGCAGGCATAAGAATAAATATAGTTAAAAGCTAGCCTAAAACTAGGCAAGAAATTAAAAAAAAATCAACAAGAAAAGCCATTTGTTTTAGTTTTGAGGTTCAAAGTTCACAGGGGTGTAGTTTCCAAGCTTACCAGCTTGTATTATTGCGGTTATGTCTAACGCTGTAGAGCTACAGTTTCTTTTCTCTTTTTGAGTAATTAAATGGATAGATAATGAAACAGATAATCAGTTTCTGCTCTGAAAAATATAATAGTGATTCTGGCATTTAGTTTTACATATATCATTTGTCATATCAGATCACTGCAGTATCTCATATCACTTAATATTTGTCCCTGATTGATATTTTTACATTTTCATGTCATGCTGTAATGATGTTAAATATCTTGCCATGCCTACATGATTGTCACACATAACTAAATTTGACATTTTCACAGTCAGCTAGCTTACTTACAAATATTCACTGACAGTATGAATTTATACCAAAGCAGGCTTAGTTAGTTCATGCTCTGAAACAACTCAATCTGGATAGATTGTCTTAAGGGCTTTCACTGTTTCATTAAAAACCTTCCAGCTCCATTTTCCATTGTATAATGTTTGGGATATGTAAATACAGTATGTTTACTTTGGGGACTTGTGCGTAGTTGATTTAGCATATTATGCTTTTGTCTGCATAATTCATGAAGCCAAATAGCATCTAAATGCACAGCAAAGGCAAGAAAACTAGTTTCAAACCATGTCATGAGTGTGTTCTCTTCTTCTCTTCTCTTTTCTTCTCTTCTCTTCTCTTCTCTTCTCTTCTCTTCTCTCCTCTCCTCTTCGCTCCTCTCCTCTCCTCTCCTCTCCTCTGAACTGAACCCACATTGTTGCCTGAAGATTTAAGAGTTGGTTGAGTTGTATTTACAAAAAGAATAGATAACATCCATATTTCAACATATCAGAACTATACTGAAGCTGCAAAGAGTTGTGTAGAAATATTAAATAACTCTTTAATTTTTCCTGGGTGAAGCTAACTGAACTCTAGAGCCATTTGACACAGACATGTATTGTGTCTTTTTGTTCTGTCCCACCCACATGTTTATCCACCCACATAGTGGTACTGTCAGCCTGGGCTGCACCAGATTCCTCTTTATCTCCTTAGGGTGTTTAGTTGGCTTTGAGGTAAGACACACTAACTACTGCGAGGGGAAGTCACTCGTTTTATCCCCAGTGTTGATGGGAGTGCATAAGCTTCATATGAGGAATTTTATAAAGATTAATTGAAATGTCATCAGTCATGTCCACCAACGTCTGAGGAAGGCACAAGCCTTTTTCCCCATTGCAGTGTCCACTGATCTGTGGCTAACACTATGCTTGAACTCCCACTGAAACTAAATCTTTAGGGCAGGTATAAATGCTTAAATAAACAAGACAACACACAGGGAGGAGCATGATTGTAAAGGTCAAGCTGAATTTAAGAATCCACAACTGTGTAATCCTAACTTGTTTTTAAGGAAGCGGGTAGCAATGCTAGCTGAAGATGAAACTGTTCCCTGCAAGAACCTAGATGACTGTTGTGTACTAATTGAGCTTTCCGTGAAGGATACTTATAATGCAGTTGCCTTCTTTATGACTATGTGGCCATTTTGTTTCTTATCTTGTTGTGAAATGCTGTTTATAAACAGGCCACATTTGTAGGCAGTTTTAAAGCCATCAAGCTCAATAATTCTGTTTTCTACTCTTCTCTTTTCAGCTCTTTCTCTCTCTGTCTTTAATATTTTCTTGCCCTTGTGCTGTGTCTCTTTTGTGTTCACTTATTTGTGGTCTGTCTCTTATTCTGTGTCTCTGTCTTTTTTCTCTCCCTTTCTCTTTCTCTGGGGATGCGGATGAAAACCAAGCCTGTTTTATTTTTTCTTCAGAGGGCGCTGAATATTTCAGTTTTGCATTTTCTCTCTTTTTATGTGCTCTCTCTTTTTTCCAGGCCCCTTTGATGTGTCTGTGGATTCGTTATCATTCCGTTTGGATGAGCTCACAGACGCAGATGCACGGGCACTCGCATGCACTTGCACACACACACTGCATGTGCACACACTCTCACTCTCTGTCTTTATACAAGAGACCAGAGGCATCCACATGCAAGCGTGTGTTCTAGTCTGTTTTGTCAGTCTTTTCCATGCGCTGCTCCACCCACATCACTGCCCATACAATTCTTAAATACACTGCTTACATGAAAAGAATATTTGCATAAAACAATTAGAGTTGCTTCTGTGTGTGTTTGCTGTGTGTTCTTGTATTAACTGTATGTGAATGTTTACATACAGTAGTTCCTTGTCTCGGTTTATTCAGCATGTGGTGCACACTCGCACACAGGAAGCACGTGGCATTGTGTGGTCAGGATAGTCCGGAAAACGCCGGCATCCCTGCAGCCCTCCTGTCTGCCAGGCGGCTGGATGGCGGAAGCTCCTTCACCCTCTCTAACACACACACTCTTCTCTCCTTGCCTCCCCCTCTTCCTCTCCTTTAAACAGCCATTGAGGGATGAGAGAACTTCCTCTTTAGAGAAGGCACATCTTTAATTTGAGCCTCCTCTCCTTCCACTTTTCTGACCAGAGATCCATTTAAAGCCAACCGGCCGCCCTGGCGCTGGCACCCCTCTCCTTCCTTTCCCTCTCTGTTTCTCCCTGCCAGGCCTCCCTGACTCTTTTTCTCTGTCCTCTCATCTCACCCTCATCGCTCTGTTATTGATGGTGACACGCTGTCTACCGCTCTAGTGACCACACGCATTCAGACACACACACTCAGACACACTAACACACACACACACACACAGTTATTCTCCCAGAAATCGATGAAGGGGTCATGTGTTTACCTGCTTTCTTCAGCTTTACAGCATAATATGTTTCAATCTGTCACATGCTTGAAATTTAGCGGCAGTAAATCTTTCAGTGTATCCTTAGAGGTATAGGCCCAGCAGCCAGCTTCAACTTAGTCATAGTGCATTCTTTGAGTAGAGTTGTCAGTCACACACACAGTTTGGGACTGTGGCTCATGAACAAAGGCCCATATACTTGCACGTGCGTACTCCCGTACAGACACACACACGTTCCGTCGTCTCTCAAGCGAGACACACACCCAATTCATTTCTGCTCTGCCTTGGAAGTTTAAAAAAACTTGCTATTTCTGTGACATCCTCTTTTCCATCTTCCTCTCTCTTTCCTCTTTCTGTCTTTTTCCATCTTAGCCTCTGCACATATCCTTTGTGTCTGTCTGAGCCCGGAAGGCAGTCATGCAACCAGACTGATTAATAATTACAGAGTACACAAAATTGGGAGAGGGAAAAAAAAAACAATTTCTTTGTCGTTTGATGTCGGACATGAGAAAGACCAAAATTACAAAGAGACAGAACACTATAAAGACGAGAGAAAGCTTGCACATTCCTTTTTCAGTCCTCAGCTTCTGTTCTTTGCTTTTTTTATTGCCTCCTTTTGCTGTTTTTATCTCCTCTGTCTTTCTTTGTTTCTGTTTTTTCATTCAATGTTCTATCCTTATAAACACTTAAAGTTGCTGCTTTGACTATGGGAAGTGATTAATCATTCAACAAAAATGTGAACTTTGTGTGTGTGCAGGCACTATAACTATATTTTTCTGTTTTTTTTTCCTAAGATGTGTTTCTGTAGGCAAACACGCACAGTCTTGACAGCACTCCTGCTTTGTCAAATACATATAAATGTGTGGTAAAAAGCGTCTTAGTCCTGCCCCTCCTCCCGTTGTGTGCCTGCTGTAAATTACAAGTAGTTGTACTTCTAATTGGTTTAAAGTCTCACCCACCGGCCAAAAATTCCTTCGTCCTCCTGTTTGTCTGTCCACAGGGAATAATTATCCATACACTGAGTATTATTTACAAGGGAGCAAGAGAAAAGCACACTGACACACAGTCACACATACACACAGTACTGTACATACCACACACTGTAAAAACACAGCCAGTTATATTATCTTCCCAGCGTTATTGTCTTTGTCCATTAATCAGGAGAAGGCTCTTGGATTTCAATAGTTGCTGCAGTGAACTCGAAGCGACATAGCAGTTGTGCCTTTTCTTAAAAATTGCTGCATGTTGTGTTTAAGTTTAGAATTGAACCGTTGCTCATTCAGTGTGAACTTACTTGAAAATTTCATCAGTACATGCTCTCCTGTTTTCAGTGAGGTGCATCCCTAACATTATTACAATGTATTATACATGAATGACAGGAAGAGGGGTGCCAAAGTTCATTTTATTCATCTTATTTTAATGGAATTTTGTGTAATTGTGTGATTAAGTATAATAGAAAACAGCCCTAACAGAGTCAAAAAACGTGCGTTTTTCATCCAACTATCCAATCTTCTTTAAATTATCATCTAAGTTCTCGAATGAAGCTTCCAGTGAGGCATTTTGTAATAATTTTTAAGTATTTATCACAAAACGTGTTGTGTTTAAGTTATTAAAATTTGGTTGGGTTCTAAATGAATTCATTCTGTGCTCATGGAGAGAACTTACAAATGTTTATTTTAAAAAACATGGCAGTGTCATTTTTGCTTATTTATCCAGACTACATTCATGGACACATACTATAAATATCATAACAGCATTCAGTCCAATAAACAAATCACATTTTGGTAGATAATTGTGACATGAGTTCAGCTGAAATAGTCATTTTTGCATTTCACTTTCACTGGGAAAAAAAAATCTAAATGATAATGTGATTTTTGTAAGTCTTGTACCAAACAAACATGTTCCCTTATGTCTGGAGAATATGATTTGTAGGCTGGGGGCATCTCTGTAGCACAGAGCTTCATTTATGGTTGTATATGGTTGTGCCACCTTTTACCTTTGTCAAAAAAAAGTTGCAGCTCCTGCGATTTGGATATTGCACTTGGCCATATTGCGATTTTGATAATATTTCAATTAATTGTACAGCCCTAAGTCAGTGTGACCACAAATTTCATTAAAATACAGTTAGTTACCAAAGTTATTTCTTTTTCAGGGGCCTCTACGATGTTATAAGTATATTGTATGTTAAAAGACTTAAGTAATGTTCTATGTAATGATGTACGTATATGAAGTATATATGATTTAGAAATTGATTTGATTGACGATTAGGTTTTATAACAGTAATATTATCCAGATTTTAGTTTGTAGTTCAGCAACAAGTTCTCTTGAAGAAAGGTCAGGCAGTGGGTTCAGGACTTCTGTTAATTCTAACACTCCAAATCCGGAATGAATATCATATGACAAACACTTGGAGCTGATAAAACATGTGAGCACATGCTGACAGGATTGTTTATAGTCAAGTCTGTGTCCAAGTCAGCAACAAATCCTGTCTGTTATTAATCGTGACTACAGTTTGCTTGTCACAATTATGAGCTTAAAAGAGCATCATAGCAAGCTAATCTATGATACAATCTATCAGACTTTTATTTGTATTTATTTCTCATCTTAAAATCGTGTTTAAAAAATGATTCAGTTGACCCTTAAATCAAACACTTGACTCCTTTCGTGCATTCCAGGGTTTTTTCATATTTCTATTTCTTTAATTTAGTTTTTACATATTTTTCCTTTTGTGTCTTTTATTTATTTTCCTGATTCACACATATGTAAATCTGCCCTGTGAAATTAAGTGTCAGGCATTACTATGTGATCACTGTCTGACTACACATTGCAACATGTAAACTCTCAGGTGGTTTACAAAAATTACACCTTTGTACCCTTCCTTTACTTCTAGCTCCCTCGCTCTTTCTGTACTCTATCCATCCACCTCATGACACACACTCCTGTCCCCACACACCCTCTGTGGGTTGGGCTTGACTGCAGCTTGGTATTGCTGTATATGATGTTGTGGCTGGGCCTCCTAGTTGGGCTCTGACAGCTCTCAGCATGAGGCCATCCTTCTCAGTATGCCTGTCAATCCTCTCCACTTTGTGACCTGACATTTGCCAGGAGTAGCAGCAGTATACCTGCATACACACAAAGTTGATAGTGAGTGAAGTGAGTTGATGGATACTGAAGAACTACATGCCAAAAATGACTTACCTGCATTCTCTACACTATATAATGAATCTAAAGTGAAAGATAATAAATGGTCGTATAAAGTCTGTAAAGATGCCATTCAACGTGTGAAAAGGTTGTCTTTTTGTTGGGTGCGGTAGATTGTGCTGGTTGATATCAAGAGATAGCACCAGATTAATAACCAAGTCTCATACTGTGTGTGCCGAAACAACAGGCGGTTTCTTTTTGACATACACTCCTACATCCATCTTTTATTTTCTCTCTTATTTTTCTTCCTTCTTGAAATCACTCTATAACCGCTGTTTTGAAAAGTTCTATAAAAATAAAGTTCACTTATTTACTTTTTAACAAAGTATTTCTGGCTTCCTGGTCTGCAATTGCTTTTCTATGGCTCCATATATTCATGTGTGTGCATGTGTGTGCATGTGTGTGCGTGTGTGTGTGTGTGTGTGTGTTTGGTTGGTTTGAAGGGAGATGGAGAGCCAGTTGGACAGAGCCAGGGAGAGCCAAAGGCAGCAGATCCAGCAGGCAGATATGGCACTGGAGCAGTTCAAGAAACAGGTGGAGCTCAGCTCTGAGAAGACCTATGCTGACATGAAACTCCAGGTCTGACACACACACATACACATACACACAGTACATGCATAAAAGCATAAAAAGCATGACACATTGAATGTACAGTGCAAGTTGTTAACACTATCCATACACGCCTGTTTTCTGTTATATGTATACATTCTTCCTGTTTCCTGTTGTGTGCCATATTTAGATGCATTTGCAAATACACACATACACACTTCAACCCAAACCCCCTTCCATATTTGCTTTACCGCAAAGGGAGTAAGCTGTTTGACAGGCAGTAACCAAGACAATGCAGACACACACACACACACACACACACACACACACATATTTTGTAGTTGCATAGACACAGCTTGACCACAGATGCAATAGGGCGCCATGCTGGCTGTACTTGAATTCCTCTGTATGTTGTTCTCTCTCTGTGTTGCACTGCCTCACTCCTGCTGTCTAATGATTTGCGCCATTAGGCCGATCTACACCCTACCATGGGTCCCTCTCTTCTCTGGCACCTTTTACTGAAAAATCTATATGTAAGCGCCAAGAACAAAATCAGCCCTAGGCCATTTTCACTCATGTAGTCATTCCAAATGAATGAAATGATTTATAATCCTACTCATTAAGCAGGTGCATTCATTTCTCCGCTATTACACATTGACCTCACTTCCTTTCAGTGGGCATGATGTGCCCTCGTGGGCTGGTCAGGTTTCAATGCAGAACAGGTCACACGCATTAAGCAACTAGCCTAATTAGTACATCAGGCCAGCCTCAGGATCAGCCTTCCACACTGCGTAGGCTGCTGCTTATTGGGAGAGTTCGCCAATCAATACACATTCAGCTGTAAACTTCTGAAGCTGTCTTACAAGTCAGTTTGGCTATAGGCATTTTTGTAAAGCATTTTATGGGTATACTGTGTTTCTGTGCTGTATTGGCATTCAGCACTGAGTGTGGTCCTGAATGTTTTACAGGGATGCATATCAGGGAGATTAGCAAGTTTTAGTCGCTGATTAGTGAAGTTTTTCAGCTAATCAGTATGTTGTTGGCACATGTAGTGTAAGAAAATGAGAGTTTTGTGTGGGAGTCAAATTTATGCTTGGATGTTTGTGGGCACACAGAGCATCCTTTATACCCCCAGACCAATTTTTGAAATGTTTGTTGTGTTGATAAAAGATAAGTTTGACTATTTGCCTTTGACCTCTATAGTATGACCTATAAAACTGTCATGTCCTTTGCCATTCAACTGAAAAAACACTGTTGATGGCTGTAGAGACCTGGAGTCAAGCACAGTTTGCCATTTCAAAAAAAAAAAAAAAAAAAATCTATAAGCTCAGTAGCTAAAAGGTGGCTGACAACATACTGCACCTTGCGAACATTCAGAGGATGCTTACTTTGGTTTGTAGCCACTATGATGAACACATTTTCATTTTTGTACTGGCAGACAGTCAAACTTGGTTTACTTCTTGGTTGCTCCTGCCTCTTGAATGCTTTCAAAACTTGGGCAGTAAGTGATAAATTCTTTCTTCAGTGCTTGGAAAATATCTGTATTACTATATTTTTCCTTTTCTTCCTCCTACTCTTTTTTCCTGTTCTCATCCTTCCATACTTTTGCTCGCTCCTTCTTTCCCCATTGAGCCCCTGGCATCCCAATCTCCAATCTGACTTTATCCTCAGCCCACATCAAAGCCACTGGAGAGGGGAGCAGTCTCTTCTGCATCCCTGTCATCCTCTCTCCCTCTTTCTTTCTCCCCTACTTCTCTCCACCCTGCTTGTGCATCACTCCATCACGTTCTCCTGCTAAGGCTTTAATGTTACAGAAAGTACTTCAAAAGAAGCTTTTACTCTATTTTTTTCATCCTTCCATCTTTCTTTTCATCATTTTCTTCCTCCCTCTGTCTGCAGATGATGTTATATCTAAATGGATTATCTGTATCACTCCCTTCCTCTGTCTATCTTTCACTCATTTTAAAATCAGCATCCCACTTTTAGACCGCTCTTAAAGGAAAGAGTCTGCCCTATTTTGGTTTGAAAAAAATAGAAGCACCATACGGAATCAAATCTCTGTTGCATGCATAGTTCAAAGGAGGCTTCAGCATTTTAAATGGATTAATCAAAACACATTTTGCATTTCCTGAGTATTACACACAGCATAGCCTAGATACATAGACGTTTCAGTAATTTACATGTTCAATTGTTGTTGATTATCGTCACCTGAACTGAAAATATGAAAGTGGTGGGGTGCAAAAGAAGTTGAGTTAAATAGCAGAAATACTGTCAAATCCCCTTTTTTTTCTAGAAAAACAACACATCCACAGAGATCCAGAAACTTCGTATTTCTAACTGTGCCTCTTTTACTTGCAGTTATTTTCTTGCACCTGTAAATATGTGAATGACTGTGAACTACTGGTATTACATATTTAATGTTAAAATTAGTATTAAACTTTGATGTATAGGTTAATATATTGATGTGCTGTTACCATGATATCATTACAGCAAGATCACACACATAATGTGTTGACCATATTTATATATTCTTAGTAGCAGTTCATTAATTTCAATTAAGAGAAAAATGTTAGAGCAGCATCCCCTGCTGCAGATGGATGGTGTTATTTTGCACATTCCGCGTGCATTAGATTTATTGTACTGAACCTTCACCCATCAACTAAAACTAATGTTGAAATATGAGATTTTAAGTAGATTTCAAAGTTCAGTTTGCAGCAACATAACTGTATTACAGATTATAAACCTAGCCTAAATGTTTTACATCTTTTTTTCTTCTTCTTTCATGGCTTCAGATGGAGAAGGTAGAGGAGGACCTGATCCGCTCCAAGTCCCTCAGAGAAAACCAGGCTAAAGAGTTCTCGCAGCAACTTGATGCACTCAGACAGAAATATGAACAGCAGGTCTGTATGAGTCTGTAACTTTATGTCCATCTGTCTACAGCATGCTTATCTACCTGTATCTGCATGTGTAAATATTTTTCTCGCTTCTGTGCTACTGATGTATCCAGGGGCAAGAATTCTCCTCTTGCTTCCATCATCATCATCACATTATTATCTTTTCTCTATTATCAGTGAACACTTGGCCCGTTGGAGCCAAGGGGACTGACATCTATTTGGAATAGTCTTGTTATTCCTCCCCATCTGTTCTGCCTGATTAATTTCTCATGATAAGGGACACACTTTAGATTAAGCTTAGATTGCAGCTCAATAAATATCTTAAACATTGCCAATTGAAAACTAATGCAATCTGCATAGCAGACGCACAGTCGTCTTATCATCCCATCTCTGTCACTCTTCTTCGATTAGGAGTCTAGAAACCATTTTCACAACTCATTGAAATCTAGCTTGCTGATAGGAAAACCATCGGATTCAATTAAACCACAGAAATGGATATTATCAGAGGCAGCCAGAGTCATTGTAGGAGGCACGGAGCGTAATCTATATTTCATTTTAACCTCATTGGCCTGTTAGTAGGATTTTATCTTTTGCTATATACTTTAACAGTGTGATTGAATACTTTAGCCATAAAGGGTGAGTAATTTAATTAAATCTGATCTTGTCCTTGGACAGTGACATTAGTTTTATCTTCAGTATCCCTTTTATGTTTCACTGTAATTGATATAAGATACAAAATTAAGTTCGTCCTGAATTAAGTTCAAAATGGCTTCACCAACTTTTTGTGATTAATAAATGTGAGTGCAACACCAAGCAAAATAAACAGGATTGTCAGTTGAGGTAAGAGTAATCATGCATTTCTGCATAATTATATTGCACAATGTGATAAAGGATATATGCCTTCATATATGCCTGGTAGCTATGACGCTATGAAATAATAAATAATTCTTAAATCCTTTAATTCTTCCTTTAAGTGACATAAAACAATAAGTTGCATCTCTTCATGTTCATATAATGCAGTATGTCTATGTGGTACCACATAAGTCTTGAGTGTATAGGACTAACTGGTGTGTCATCTCTATTTCCCATCTGTATCCACAGCATGATTGATTTCCAAGCAATAAACTAGCACTCAGCCTGTCTGTTAATAAGCATGCTAACACTCCTTTCCAGGCCAGATGGAGTTTACACTGCGTGTAATTTGCTGTAGATTGTGGTAAGTGGAGGCTATAAGACAAGTGTTATTTCCATGAAATGCTGGAGAAACAGTTCTCTGTTACTGATTTGCTCCATGATTGAACAGTTGATTGCAATTATGACATTTATACGATAGAAAGAAATGACTTAAATGGGATGTATGATGGATTATATTGAGATTTTTTAAAAGAATATCCAAAAACAAATCTGAAGAGCTGGAAAATAAGAGAGTTCCACTTCTTGCTACAAGAGTACATTCTCATAGGAATCAGACCATGTTGGTTAAACCATTAAACAGATTACATTTATATCCAATTTTCATCCCTATGTAATGGTCCAGTAACTGAGATTTATCAGTGCTTTGTGTGCCAACAATAGTAAATTGTTCGAAGGAATCACACTTCTTCCTTTTATGTGCAAAACTGGTAGGCGATCAAAGCTTTGCAGAAAATATTCAAGTGATGATTATCATCTGCTGCTACACAGAGTGGGGGTGCAGTTGACAGTTGGAGACAACTACACAGGGTTAGCAGCACATCAGGAAGCTTTTGTCTTAAAGATTAAAAACATATAAAGACGAAGGGCCTGTCTTTGTGATGGAACTGATATGATTGGTGGTGACATTAGCTACACAGGAAGAAGGGCAGACAAAGGAAGAGTAAATGTTTCATATTGTGTGTACACTCTATTTACTGTGTTTTTGCTCACAGACAACTTGTGTGATCAAAAGTACTTTATAAGCGACTTTCCACCAATGCAAACCTAGGTGCTAGTTCTGTGCTGGTGCTTGTGCGGGTTTGGAGTTGGTTCCCTTTAAGAACTGTTTTGCTTTTTCATGGGCTAGAGAGCCACCAAGGATCCACGTCATTATGTCACTGTATTGGGTCCACTTTCCCAACAATGCTAGCACCAAGCACAAAAACAACAAAGGTGGACTACATTGTCTCCTTACAAGTGTTGCTCCTGGCTTTATGAGCCTACATTAGCATCCAAACATTTAGATCCTGATTTTGAACATTTCCAGATTCTTAAAAATGTCGATCACAAACTTTTAGTTAGTCTTGTTGGACACGATAATCTCACCCACAGCCCCTGACGTGAATAGTTCTAGACCAGCAAAGTGTTGGTGCTGCTCTTGAACCACTTTTCCTGGCTGGGAGTTCAGTATGTGTGGACCCGTTCTTCCATTCTTGCATGTATGTGTGCATTATGCCTCCACTCCAAAGAGACTGGTGTCACAAGATTACAGGGGTCAAATTTGTCCATTCAGATGCTCACAAAAGAACATTCCCTGAAGGGCAGTTTCAATGAGACTTTAAAAAGGGAGCTATGTATGAAGGAGTTGTTTTCCAGCTGACCCCCATGGCAGCTGGACGTCATGGTGACTTGACAGAGCTCTGCTTCTTGACGTTGGTGTGACGTAGTGAGGTCAAATAGCTGGTTCGGAGTCATGACCTTGAGAGTTAAGGAAAATGCTCAGCAGCCTCACTCTTCAGATGTTAGGTTGGGACAATAAATAATAAAGGAGTTAAGAAGATACATATGCAAGTATACATGCTATACACACAGAAAAAACATGCACTTATATCCATAGTCAGCGCCGCTTACTGGCCATCTTGAGTTCAAACCCTACAGTGAGGAACAAGGGGTTTGTCTCTCTTCCATCTCCCTCCCCTCTCAAACTTACCCCAGCCTCCCCTGCTGAGACCAGACAGGGCTTCTGTTCTACTCTCCTCTACACCCTCCTCTTTCCTCCTCCTTCCCAAACATTTCAGATTTCCCCCCTGGGGTTGGAAGAAGCCTGTTACCTCACTGTCCTGTCTCACACACATGCACACACACACAACCATGTCAGCCTAGGCTGACAGGAGTCATGCTGTGCAGGAACACCCAACCCACTCTGTATCTGTGGCACCAAGCTGTGCTGTAACCGACTCAGTCTTCCCTCACGCCGGTGCCACGCCGGTCCCTTTAAGAACCGGAGCACCCAGCATCCTCCACTGCACGCTGGCGCTACGTGATGTCACAACCAGGCTCCTTGCTGGGTCTGCTCTCTGTCATCTCCTCTCCGTCTTTTTGTTATGCTGTTTTTTTCACAACGGATCTATCTTTCCATTTCTTCATCCTCGTTGCACCTCAGATTCCCTCTTTCCTTCAAAATCCCCTTGGCCCAAGACTCTAAACAGAAGCGAACAGTAAACCAGGATCTCCTTTCTCAGTTTCTGTTACCGCATGTCCTGCTGTCCTGCTGGGGAGTTCTTGAAGCAATCTGTCAGCTGTAACTCTGACTGTATGAATCTGATTATCCCTGTGGGACAACGTATTCTGGCTGTGGATCTGATTTGTGTCTGTCATGTCCTTAAATGGAAAATGAAGGTGGTACAAATTGTCTGTCCATGGAATATACCATAAACAACATCAGCGTTGCCAATGGTGACATGTTGAAGATGTTTCCCACATTCTGCATAGTATTTGACTAATGGAGCTTTGTGGTGTTCTATTATGTACTGGAAAATGGCATGTGTATGAGGTATCCAGAGGGTGCACTGTATGTGTTGCACTGTATGTGCCATGCCACTAACTGAGCCACAGAGATAAAATACATTTGTATCCGGCTATAAATCTTTCAATTACCCTTTTAAAGGGCATTTAGCAAAGCTCTCCCAAAAGCTGAAGGGGAAATTCTTGGATGCCAAAATGAAGAGTCTATTGTGGCCTTCCTCTTAGTGCTGGGGTTGGAATCTGGCATCCTGTAGATAGCCCCTCATTCATCACCTGCTCTGAATAGCACGCAACGTCTGAAGATGGGGCCGTGGATAGAACAGGCACCAGGCGTAGAGGCTGTGGATCTCCGCTTCTCTGGCAGGCCAGGTAGGGTGCCGTCAAGCACAATGTGCATGGGATTAGCTTCAAAGCAGGGAAGCGAATGGGCCCCAGGCCCCTGCTGTCCTCTCATGGCTCTGGCTGGGGCTGCACGGCGGGATGGTGTGGGGGTCACTGGTCCCCCCGCCATGGGGGAGTGGGAACAGAACAGGGTCTGGGAAAGGCTTGGGGCTTCGAGCTTCGCTGGCAAGGCTCACCTCTCAGCAGGTGACTCCACTCACAGCTATACAGGGATACAGGCTTGCTTCAGCTGATATGATGATTAAGCCCTGAAAAATTGGGGCTTTGCGTCCTATTAAAGATGCTTTATTTTCCCCTACTGTATTGTTTGTAATTGGCTGTAACTCCCGTGAGACTGAAGTCTTCAGTATGTTTATACCATAGCTAACCCTTCTTGTTGTGTGCACTGGTCCTTGCTAGAGTCCGACTTCGCATATCCTTCATTAGCAGCATAAACTCCAATGATAGCTGCCTGGCAATTCCTGCTTGAGCATAATCCCATTAATTGTGAAAACATGAAAACTGATATTGATGAATGAGTGGATTTTAAACTGGTTAAATGAATCCTGAGAGTATAACTACAATTAAAAAGAGTATCAAAAATCTTTTAGCAACTTATCAGTTCTTCTCAAAGTTTCTTCTGTCCTCACCTCCCACTCCATTTTTTTTCTGATTTGGGTTTTTAATGATCATCATAGTCATCGCCTAAGCCGATTTTCGCATGCTGTCAGGCGCATAGCATGGGGCATTGGATGGTTACTGCAGCCAGATGGCTAACCCCTGCCAGCTTGCATGCATAGCCCAAACTAGCTGCTCTTTTATATGCCGATCGCAGAATAGGGCGAGGGAGACAGAAGAGAGAGGAGTGGGACATTAGGGGCCACTCTGTACAATTGGCAGGAGAGGTGGGAGGGCGGGGGAGCAAGCCAGATGTAAACATATCACATCATATCGTCCTCTGACAATGTGAGGAAGCGGAGAAACTTTTCTTGCTTTTTTTCCCACCTTCCTACCAGTTTCACCAAATTGGTTGGGCACATGGATGTTCTGGGTGGAGTGAAGGGGTAGAAGGAATAGGACGAAGAAAGGATGGATGGATAGGTGGATGGACAAGTTGTCATGACGACAGGGTTGCGCTGAGTGTGTGTTGGCTGATGAAGTCTCCCTTTGCCTGCTTGTCCAATCAGATGGCTGAGCAGCGCATGCAGCACGAGCAGGAGAGGACGCGGCTACAGCAGCAGCACAGCACGGAAAAGGACAGCCTGGTCCAGGAGCGCCAGCGGGAGGTGAGCAGCCTGGAGAGGCAGGCCAGGGCCGCTTTGCAACAGCACCAACAGCACACCCAGGAGTGGAGGAAGCGCGATGCCCAGGTAGGGGGTCTCCACTGATCCACGTTTACACACACACACATGCTGACCCATCGCTCTCCCGTGGACAACCATTTTGTATTTTGCCCATTGACGTTTCCCTGGTGTTTCAAAAACACTTTTACTTGAAGCTAGATAGATATTGATATAGGATAGCAATCCTTTTAAAGATTGCTGTATATTTGGTACGAGCTTACATAAGAATTTACTTATTGCTATTTGAATAAAAATAATTATTGTTTGGGTTACAACAATGGGGCACTTAAGTAAAAGTAAAAGAAAATGAATAAACAAAACAACTTCTAATGTTTTGGTTTTTTTTTTTTACGTTTTCACAATAATTTTTTATCGTAGCAGAGTTTCGTGTTGAAGTGTAAAGACGTGACATTCGTAAACCACAGGTAGCCCGATGAAGGAGAAGAAATTTGTTCCGTTGAACGCCAAGCTTTTATTCTAAAACCTTTGGTTGAATTTCTCTTTTATTTTCGGCTGTACGGTTGTGGAACAGTGTCAAGCGCCCTGCGCTTCCTCCGAAGTGTATCTCTGCATGGCTTTCTCCTCTCACCGCAGGTATCCATCTCCCTCCGGAAAACGGTGGTTATTCCCTTATTACAGCATGGACGGCCACAATGAGTGCATGACATTTGGGTCTATATTAATGGACATCCCTAACACTGAGAATTCTGTTTCCATTTAGCCAAATCAGCAGCAGGTCTTCAGCTCATACCCCTCACTCTGTCTTCGCCTCTCTCCAGCCTGGGCTAGCTTGGAGCTCTGTGGGAAACCATTTGACAAACCAGCCCCCAACTGGGGATGTATTTGACTTCAGGGTCTCTGACTAAATGGACATTGTCAGCATGCAGAAAATGTTGTTTATTGGAGATGGGGATTCAGACAGATGTATGTAATATCTGTGGACAAAATGTGCTAAATCCAGATGTGGGCACAGACGGTTGCAAACGACAAATAAATGGCAAAGAAATCAAACTTAATGTAAACTAATTTATATTTAATTTCATGTCATCACTCAGTACAATCAACTTCTTGGGGCATTTAAGAGATAATTTACAGTTACCACTAATAACAACAAATGAATGTTTTTTTTTTTGTAAGAGGTGTTCTACACTATAATGGAGATGAAAGCCTATTTTTCTTGTAAAATGCTACAATATTTGAAGACTTAACAGACTCGCCAACTTGTCTAATTGTTATCATTTTGACTTGCGTGTCTAATTCTTTGCTGATGTTTACATTTTAGTTGTTAACAGTGAAAATAAATGGGATTAACATTGAAAATGACCCCTTCTCGTTAGCTCAAATGTCAAAATATTCTGTTACATACTTAGGAAATTATTTTATGGACTCTTCTTATACAACCACACCAGTATACTACCACACTGGTTGGCTTGCATCACAGTAGCTTAAAATGCTTTTAAAATGCTAGAAACTGTATTACATGAGGGGAAAAATGCTGTTTTTTTCCTTTTCATTCCCTCTCTCATGTTCCCTTTTCTAATATTTTTGGGAAATGTCTTTCACAGCATCGATGGCACTCGCTGTTATGTTATTTGGTTTTCTGGAGATGCCATCACAACGGGACATTTCTGCTGATAACATGCCGTCCTAGTCTTGTCAAAATGAAGTGTAGTTTGACAAATCTCAGGATCTCAGGAGGCGACAGAAAACAAACTTCCCCAGTACTCATCTCATATTCTCAATCCCTGTTTGCTCGTGCAGCATTTTGAGCAGCGATCAGACGCCTGCCTAATGTCAGATGTTAAAGCAACAGAAGTCAAGATTTTTACTCAGGCCTTCGAAAGATGGAAGACAGGATTGTGAGGTTTCTGAAACTGTTGGGGATGTGAGTTGGTTTGACTTCCTGTGTGGAGCACTGTTCCATGGATGTGCTGTTAAAATGACAAGAAGCTGACACACCACCAGCAGATATGTATTAAAGATGAGCTTTTTTACATTGAGCAAAGCCACTTATTATTAAACACTTTTGCATTACCAAGGTTGTTTACCCCCTGAGAGCTCTGTATCTGTCAAACTGATGCTAACCCACAGCTAATCCTTCACTGGAAACACATAAAACTGTGCTGTGAAAGTGGTGAAAATATTAATTGAACCAGCATTTGGATGATGCATGTAGAAAGCATAGGCCACTCCTTTTCCAGCACATGCTACAGCTTTTTTTCTTCTTTCATTTCTCTTGTGCTTCTGGGAATCACAGGACTTTTGCCAGCCCATCAAACAATGGGCAAAACACTTCCACCACACGAGTCACATAGACAATGATATTATCATCAAGTGACATGTCAGTAACAGGCAACCCAAATGCCTGCTGTGCGATTGAACCCGGGCCTCATTATGTCTGCCTCTTTCCTTCGCACACTTTCTCTCAGTCTTCCTGGAATCAGTGGAGGTACAATTGCAGAAAGTTGGCTAAAGGAACAGCAAATGTCAGCCACACACTCACGGGATGAGTAATACCAACTCATCCCCTTGATGTGGTGGGACAGTAATAAACGGCATTCCTGACTCTTGCCTTGTGTTTGAGAAGGAGAGCCAATGAGTTGTTGTAGCAACTGTAGGGAAGAGCTATAAAAAACTTACACATGGACATACTGTCCTGATCCCACTAAAGTTTTTTATCTAAGAAACTCTGACTTCGCCCACTGTGTAGCCCTATACATGATAAATTATAAAGGTTATGTGACCCTTCTGGGGCTTCCTTTGTTTCCAGGATGATTACATTCACACTTTAAGTTATATTTCTTGTCCTTTGCTGATTGAGCCTTATATGTTACACATTATGAAACCTCTAATGAATTAAATTAACCTGCTGGGTTCAAGGCCTGGTGTGTAGTTGGCTTCCCACTGACTCAGGGGATTAACTCACAATTTCCCAGCCCTGTGGGCCTGAATCTATACTACTGTTTCTAGAAATACCAGGGTGTGAAAGGAAGCTTTCAGTTGGCTGTCTGTCTAAGATGATAAAATGTCTTGCTGGTGAAATATGTTTGCCCGCAGCCATCTCTGTGTTGTTCTGTTAGCTGATCAATGCCCCCCAGAGGACGGAGGAGTTTCATGGACTGTTTTGGAGATCCATCATGAGTATACCTTCTAACACGCCCAAATCCTGGTGTAGTGACCTTTCTTTTTTACCTCCCCTCTAGAAATATTGTGGAGAAAAATGAACGGTGTGTGCACATCTACCCACGGACTGTAAAAATGTTTAACATGGAAAAACATAAAAAAACTATATTTTACTGAAGTCACACTAGACAAGAAAGTTTCCGCTTCAATTGGCTGTCATTATTTCATGTCCATATGATGAAACAGTTGAATATATTTCACTTTCACTTAATTTACTCCATTTTGTATCTGTGATGCTTTTCAGTTGTTAAACATTCGTAAGAGTTTCACTTCAGAAACTAGGGCCAGCATTATAATTTAATTTGAAGCCATGTTTTTTTTTTTTTTTTCAAACAACAGAATTTGTTAGTTCTGTGCAAAACCCATCATTCATATTTTTTCCACCAGCTCCTCCTTGAAACTCATTTTATGGGTATTATTTTCCCGAATAATTATGTATTTTTCTAAAGGAACGTACACACCATCTGGACTTCAAACAGCATGGGCGAGTCTTGTGAGGTCTTTCTTCTGGGCCATGATGGACTAAATAATGATGCTGTCAATTTTTCAAAGCATTTCAATCCTAAGTACGTGATTAAGATGAGTCAAATGAAGAGGGTGATGACAGAATAAGTCAAAGCTAAGAGGATGTCTGATGAAGAGAACAAGGCAGACAGCTAGACTAGTGCGGACATTGATTGTCTCAGTGCATGTGTGTATTGTCATTTACCAAATGATTGGTCCCTGAGATCTGCTTTTGTCAAGTGAGTCTTGTCTTGTTAGTCAGTGATCTCCGGTAGATGATGAGTATCCCACTGAGCTGGCATGTCACTATGATTCTATAAATGATTTCATCACATCGTCCCATATACATCTGAGTATTTATGTTAGAACTCAGCTGATTTTATTTAGTTATTTATTTATTTATTTTCATTCAGGACAATTGATCATGGGTGAAGTCATCAGTGACTGATGTACTGTGATGTGTTGAGTGTTACAGTATACTCTCATTCAAACCATGAAGCCATTTAGTATGTGCATATATCACATCTTGGATTTCAGCCAGAATAATTTTTATCTCAGTAATGCTTACGTATAGTAATATATTTAATTTACTAATGTAATTATTTTTGTTTTGAGGAAGAAAATGTCTCTCTCATTCATATCACACAATATCAGTGCACTGTACACATAAAATATTGTATGTACATAATGTGCTTTAATATTCACTTACATGCTGTGTCGCAGCTTATTCCCCTCTTTCTACACACACTTATATATTATTTATTTATTTATTTATTTATTTAACCAGTATCACTGGAAGTTTTACTTTCATGATGACAATTGTGTCAGTCAGGTGAACTGTCAAATGTTCCGATTCGTTTCTATGTTTATGCAAGTAAGAAAAGTATGGTTAGGGTTACCAGAGGGCTACGTATATTAAACACTGAAGGTTTAGGCACTGTTTAGTAAATAATGACAGTGAAGAAAAATGTGTTAGAGGAATAGTCCTTTTGGGAAATATGCTTAATCACTTTCTTGTCAAGAGTAAAATGAAAAGACAGATGCTACTCACATGTCTATGCATTAACAATGGACCTGGAGGCAGGTGTTTAATTTTGCTTTGCTTGAACATTGAAAGCATGAGGAATCTGTTGGCCTGGCCCTGTCCAGAGCTCAAAACTATTCCTACCAGCTCCTCTGAAGATCACTAATAAGGAGAATATCATTTGTTTAATCGACAAAAAAAAGATAAGTGAATAAATAAATGTATGGAAATGACTAATAATTAATGAGAGGAGTATCAGGCTGCTAATTTCTTGCCCTAAATGTTTCTGCTAATGTTGAAGATATACATACATCATTGACCATTTCTCAAATCAAATTAATCTAAGATAAGGAAACAGACCTCTCAAACAGACACTCCAAAGTTATTAATTATGTGAACACTATCAAAACAAACGGTAATTGATTATCTTCACTCAAAGAGGGCATACATATCATAGATGGGTGTAGAGGAGTGGCGTCTGTGCTGTGGTTGTAATCAAACAAAGTTAGAACACCTCCAGTTTTATTATCACCACATCCTAGCTGTTCAGTCCAAAGAGGATGTTGTCAAAACAACTGTTACAATATATACATGGCAAGAACAGTAACATGTTTGTCAAAATGTTATCAGGAAAAATGATAGAGCACCTTGGAGTTATCGATGAAGAGCAGTTACTTCTGGTGTTTGTAACTTCTGTCTCATACAATATTGAAAAATGTCTTGATAAGAATATCTGCAGTGTAGTTTTTTTACATCTGCACTTGACTTTGTCATTTCCTCTTGACTGAATGTATATGGTCCATTAGCCAGTGTCCCATCCTTCTCCACTCTTCTGCTCTTCTGTTCTGCTCATCTTTTGCCTTCTTAGCTGACACAGTGTGACCCAATATATTTTATTTGACACTCTCCTATTGTCACCAAGAGCTGCTTCTTCACAAAGCTCCATATCAGCATGCTTACATGTGGCCTATTGAAATGCCTGTGCTCACTTACGTCCAAATGAAACATGCTCTTTAGTTTCTGAAGTATCATTACCAATGGCTTTGTTCTGGAAGATTATGTTCTAACTTATTAAAAGATTTTTTGGAAGACAGATCATCCACATGTGTTAAAGAGAGAATTATACATTAAAGACTCTTGAGGGCTCAGATCTAATATCTGTTTGCCCTTGAAGGCACAAGTGGAGTGGTGAGACTGGTAATGTTGAGAGATGGCAGTGGGACATAGAGATAGAGGATTGCGTGTGTTTGTTTTTTACCTCTTTCTCTCTGAATATGCTACATGCCACTGTATGTGTGTGACAGCTCGTGCATGTGTGGCTGTTTGTCTGTGTATGAATGTGTGTGCACAAGCGACTCTGTCTGTGTGTGCCAGTGTAGGAGGGAGTATAACACAGAGCCACAGCATCTGCCTGTTTTTGTGACACTCCTTTGAAGTCTCTTTGATTCTCCCCAGTGCCCGCTAAAAAAGACTTTAGACACTTTCTGTCTGATTGCCTTAACATGGTGTTGTCCTGGGATGCCCAGGCTTTCGAGGAGAGGGAGGGGCGAGTGGTGGCAGGAGGCAGAGCACACAGTGCAAACCAAAGAGAGAAAGAAAGTAAACCAAGGAGAGTGATGAGGATGTGCAATAGCTGGGGAATACGTGCAATCTAGGTAGGAAAGTGTGAAACACTGCAACTGCAATGCATCTTTTAAAGCCATTTACACTTGTAAACTGTGGGGAATTATCATATTGAACTGATATATGAAATACTCTTGGTGCTCTTTATAGACTATTTTTAGAAAAGGGAACTTGTGATGTCCTACTGCAACATGGATGGCCCATGTCCTATCATAAATGAAAATACAGTGTGTCCTGAATCTTGTGTTTTAAAATGATGTCCATTAAGAAAGGAACGCTTTGAATCTTGAGGCCCTCTCCTCATTTCCAATCTTCATTATACCGGCTAAGTGATGCAGTTTTGACAGAACACCAAGCTTATCGTTTCCTTTTGACATTTTCCAACCTCCTCAGATGTAACTTCATTGCACGTGCCAGGCCAGTCTCACTTCTGGTGTTTCGGAGACTGTGGGTTTGTACTTATTAGTATTCCTGCTATGTAATGTTGACTTTCACTGGCACCACTATTAAAGAGCTCTTCTGGGCAAATTCAAAGCTGAGCAGTTGAAAAAGAGAGGTCAAGAGAGAGGAGTCAGACCATCGCAGCAGCCCCCACACATCCACACACAGGAAAACAGAAACATTTAAGCATGTTTGTGAAACTTTCCTACGCTTTGTTAAACTGAAGAGGCACTCCTTCACACTTAGATACTGTGTCTCAATCTCTCTGCAACAGTGTATCTCTTTACTCAAATTTCCATACATATCAATATACAGTGTGTTGACATTTCATAACATCTCTCATTGTGGTATCATTATGCAGTGTTGATGTATAGTAGTTGATGGCATGTGAGGATGTAATCTGTAGATATTTTCTACAGGACACAGAATCTGTTCTGTTTTCTCTTTGCATATATTTCTCAGAGAACTTGTCTCAGCCTGTGATCCAACCAGACCATTGAAAAAGGATTTGTTAGTACCAGAAACGGAAATGTATGAGTACAGTAGGAATATGGGTTTATGTTCTGAAGTTATTTTCACTGGTACATTAAATAAACACATTTGGGCATAAAGCCATTTGGAGGGATACACAATAAACAAAAACAGATCTGAAATACTGTTCACTTCAGCTTAAATGATGAAAATGGACCATCAGAAAATAGACATCATCATACAATACATCTAAGTGTAACACAAGCACATTTCTGTGTACCATTAAACACTCATCTCACTTTTCTCTGTTCTGTCAATGGGAAGGCTTGAAATCTTGACCCACATCTTGGAGCCACAAGATATCTGCAGGACATTAGATTAGTTAATAGCACTTACCTAAATCCACTATGCATCGCTGTATCTGTCTCTTTCCAGACAATTTCAGATTTGGAAGCCCAGTTGTCAAGTCTATGTGAGGAACTCCAGGGGGCCCACACTCAGCATAAGCAACAGCTGGCAGAGCTGGCATTGCTCCGGGAGGAGGAAAAGCAAAGGGCGTTCCTGGACAAGGAGGCATCCCTGGCTGGACTCCGCTCTGAAATGGAACGCATCCGCAGCAACCTTGAGAGGAGCCACCAGCAGGAGAAGGACACTGCTCTGGAAAAGGTGGGTTAACAGTGGGATGGGGGGTGACATATAGTCAGTTTCCAATAGGGTACCGTCTGTATAAATTACATTACATCACTCTCTTTTGCCTGTCTGGGTGAGTACCTGTTTCAAATAAGGTCACATGAAAAGTGACACCTTCACTGATTCACTAGCAGAAACAACCATAAAGAGAGAAGCACATTCATGCCTAAAATAACCAGTAAATACTGAATTAGGGAGGAAAAGAACGGTCATGGTAGAGTGGTTGTTTTAACTCCTGCTTACAGGAGAAGCTGTTGGAATTGTGCAAGAAAACTGGGGTCAAGAAAGAGATGTAGCTATCTTAGTCAGGTTTTTTACGACAGATGTCATTGTTTTCTTTTGTTATTTAAGCAATATTCTTGTTTCCACAATCAAGTTTTTTCTTTAAATATTTTGTATGTTTTGCTTACCTCCTCACTGTTATTCTGTCGTCCCCTGTTTGTCTCTTTCTCACAAAGACATTTGTCAGAGAGCTTGTGAACAGTGTTGCTGGCATCAAGATATTGTTTTTCTCTGTTTTGTTTTTGTTTTGTTTTTTTATCAGTGTTGACAGTGAAAATAGATTGTGTTTGTGTATCAGTGTGTGTGAGACAGAGACTAGTTATATAATGCTTTTATCCAAAACCTTTCAGCCAACACACAGACACACACACACACACACTCACTCCCACACCGATGGCAGCTAGCTACCATGCAAGGCACTGGCCTGACCATCAGGAGCAAATAGAGTTTAGTGTCTTACTAAAGCACACTTAGACATGTGGACAGGAGGAGCCCAGGATCAAACTGCCACCTGTGATTAGTGACGACCCTCTCTACCTGCTGCGCCACAGCTGCCACCAGGGGAGGAAGGCTTGCCTGGGTTCACCACTGTAGCGAAGCACTGCTGCCATGTCATACCAGTACAGATCAGTGCATCTTAATGTTCATGCAGCGCCTCAGTCTTTTTGAGATACTCTGTCCTAAGCATCAAATAAAACCTAGTATATTAACAGTACAGCATTTTTCGACATCCCAGATCCTATAACAGAAAGTTGAATAAGGTAATGTACACTACATGTACTTTTGTAAAGATACTTTTGTAGAAATAACGATTTTTGGTTAATCATCGGATATATTGTTTTGAAATTTACACTAGTTATGGGATTGGATTTGAGGGTCAGTCAGAGAGGAGAACCAAGAACATTTCAGTAGAGCCCTTATTCAGCTTTTCCTTTTACTATCTTGGTGAACCAGGAAGTACTTCAATTAGAACTTCTGAGGTCCCCTCTTTCTTTCTTTCTTTCTTTTTCCCCTCGCCACTACGGAAACTGGACCCACAGCTGGGAAATCACCCATAATCTTGTGCTGGTCTAGCAGGAAGCTGACCTAAGGTGGTGTTGATCAGAACCTAATCCCTCGGCAGGGCCCATCAAAGAGAGCATTTTTCATTAGACACCATCCCGCGCCAGCTGCTCAGCATTAGCCCCGGAATGCAGGGACCTCCAAAGCACCCAAGCGGCCATTTTGGCTCCATATGGCACACAGAACCAGAGGTACTGAGGGGAGAGAGATCCAAGGAAAAGAGTGTGCTTATTACAGGGTAATCCTCATTTGAAGAAATCACGCTATTTCCTATCTGTCCCTTTTTGGATATGAAGACTGTTTTGCAGCTAAAAGTTATTTTATCTTTTTGGCACACTTTAGTTCTCTCTTCCCTCTTTTTTGTACATAGTAAAAAAAAATGACCCACAGTTGTCAGGGAATCTGGAGTGGATTCAAAGCAGTGTGGCTGAATGTTGAACTTAGACTGATAAGACTATCAGCAATGTGCTAGTTTCACTTTTTCATGAAAGAGATTAATGATTTCTCTGTCCTTTTTTGTCAGCTGAAAGTGCATGCTTCTAAAAAAAACTCACCAAAGGTTGAACGTCTTACTTTTCCCCTTTTTTCTACTTTCAAATCTGACTCCAAGTTTGACTTCGGAGTGGGTAGGGAAAAGTTTCACTACTTCATTGCGCTCAGTTTTTTTCTTTTTTCCACATGGGATTGAAGTCAGCCAGGCCTCAGATCCATATTGACTCATTCGCCCTGTTTTGTAAGCTGAAAAATTCTCATTCTTTTGATGCAGACAGAAATGCTGTCCTCTGCAGTCCACCATACTCTTGGAAGCAGAGCCTGGGCCGGCCAGCTTTTCCTTTTTTTGAACATATCTCCCAGATCCTGGAAAAAAGGCCAGAGAAATCCATTAAATCCATGAATGGATTCTCATCAAAGACGCATGCGTTTAAGGGAGAGACAGAGGGAGAGAGAAGGATACAGGGGGATGGGAGGATGTTTTGGGAGTAGACAGTCGGAGCTGTTGGAATGAAATAATGAGAAACAGAATATCAGAGGAGATAAGATCAGACGTTAAGATAGTTCCATACATTTGAGCTTCACCAAGAAGAAGGGAGGAGAGAAGGAAAAGGGATGGAGTTGAGGAGAAGGTGTCTGTGTGTGTGTGTGTGTGTGTGTGTGTGTGTGTGTGTGTGTGTGTGTGTGTGTGTGTGTGTGTGTGTGTGTGTGTGTGTGTGTGTGTGTGTGTGTTGGGGGGGGGGGGGGGGTGCTATTGAAGTTTGTCTTTGTAAGTGTGTGTGTGTGTGTGTGTTCATGGGTGAGAATGAACGCACACAACCCCAGACCTCCCAATCTCTGTGCTCCACTGAGGGGCCTGTGAAGCTGCCTCTGTGTCTGATAAAGACGCCTCATCTCTGGGCTACAGTTAGCATGAATCCTGCCTCTCACCCACACCACCTTATCTAACTTTCTTATTCTCCTCCATCCCCCACTGTCCATCTGTCTTTCCCCACGTCCTCCCCTCTACCTTCAAGTTCTGGCAAAGCCCAGAACATTAGGGCTTTCTATAAAGAGCTGGCCTTACCAGAAATCAGGGCTAGGCTTTGAGGAAGTGTGGGAACACACACACACACACACACACACACACACACACACACACACACACACACACACACACACACACACATACATACTTGTACTTCTGTCTTTGTGAGGACTCTCATTGACATAATGCATTCCCTAGCCCCTTACCCTAACCTTAACCATCACAACTGAGAGCCTAACCCTAACCCTGACCCTAACCTTAACCTAAACCTAATTCTAACCATAACTCTAAAACCAAGTCTTAACCCTCAACATGTGATTTGAAGGTGTCTCAAAAAGTGAGGACCGGCCAAAATGTCCTCACTTTCCCAAAATGTCCTCACTCTGTTAGTAAAATACTTTTTTTGGTCCTTGCTATGTAGCAAGTACAAGTACACACACACACGCACACACACACACACACACTTGTGTATGCTCACTAGCATATTAAACACAGGTCATTGGCTCTACTTATATGAGCTTAAAGTTTGGTTAGTGGAGAAAAGGTCTTTGTGTTGAACCTCTTCACCTCACATCTTACTCCCTCCCTGCTTGTCAATACTAGAGATCTGAGCTCATGTGCAACAAAAGATCAGGAGGTCTGAATAACGTCTGGAACCTTGAATTCATATTTACTCTTAGTCTGGAGAGCACGGCTCTTTGAACTGCTAGGGGAGATTAGAAGTGCAAATTTTGTCTGATATGTTGGTGTGGTCCCAGGTGTTTGTGTATGAGAGAGAGAGCACATACTTATATGTACTTGGTATGTTTGCATATTGCACATGTACTGCATCCACTATGAAATATGCTTGTGCATAAAAAGTGCATATATCACGAAAAGCACACAGCAACATTGGACAAGACGATGCCCACACTTTCTGATGACTCCGCAGGCATGTAGTAAAAAAGGTATGTGTGTGTGTGTGTGTGTGTGTGTGTGTGTGCGTGTGTGTGTGTGTGTGTGTGTGTGTGTGTGTTTCACTTCGGATCAAAGGGACAGGGCATTTCATCAAACACTAACCAAGTGTGACACGACCACCTGGAGGCAAACATCAGCCAATGAGAAATCAGTATTTTGGCATGCAGTAGCCAATCGCTGCTCCCTGTGCCACAGCACCGGTGTCCCCCTAGCCATGCCCCATGTGACTACCGAGACATGAAAGCCACGACAGTGCTCACTCTTTCTCTGACAAACACACACATGCCAAGCATTAGAAAGCTGATGTTTGCAGGCCTCTGTCTTGTACTTTTACTCTTTTTTCCAAGGGTATTTCTTTTTTGCTTCAAGGAGGTAGTCATCTGAATACCTAAGAGGTTTTCGTCTAAAAGTTAGGTTGGCTCAGACAGTGAATGAGATTATGTCCCCTGGATGGAGCCGGAGCTTTCCTTTGTGTGTCTCCACTCATTATGACATGACACTGTAGCTGTTAAAGGGCTTTCAGCTGTTAAAGGTGCTGTAGGTGCTGATGTTCTTTGGCATCATTGGCTGCAAACTGTTTCTGTTAAGAATAGAATTTAATAACAAAATGTGATGGACTTGGTTCATGCATTTTCATGACTTTGAATTGACTAGTTTCCTGCCAACACATCTGATCAAATGTGTTTTTGGGTAAAATCAACTTGTTGGGGATTATTTGGTGAGAATCGCCGCTCTTCTGTAGATCTAATATCTTGAATCCAAACATTCTCTTTGCATCTTGAATTAGTGTAAATGGTTTGCAGTTCATTCATGGTGTCACACTATGTCTTAAGTGATCATTTTTTAAAAGTCTGTCTCCCTGATCACATTTGATTTGATCTGTAAGAAAAAAAAACAAGTTTTTATTCTTTTTAAGTGTCCATCATGGGTTGCTTAAAATAAAAAAAACTTGTTTGTGAGTTTGTTAAGCTACTGGAGAAGAAGACTGCAGCTGCTATTTGTTACCTCAGCTCGGGTACAGACTTCAAAACCTCATTTAAGTTGTTTGGCACAAGAAAATCTTCTGTATATAACTTTTGTTTGTTGTGCTATGTACAGAGCTGACTAGGCAGCCTTTTAATGTGGCTAGAGAGGCATCTATTTTCACACTATTATATGTGTGGACATGGATAATAGTGACATAATAGTGACATAGTCACCATGTTTAAATGTGGTTTTAATGTATTCTTGTTGCATTCACATAAATATTTAGGCTTTGCACTTGTGACAGACCACCCAAAGCATTTTAGTGCAAAACATGCACAGCTGACTCTAAATTTTCACAGAAGTTACAACTCCAACACATTACCAATCATGGTTGCTTTGTGCTTCTTACCTCTTCAGAAGTTTGTGGGAGGTCTTTACCTGTGTTCGCTTATTTATCAGTTTTCATTAAGACAAGGAGAATGTCCACAAGGTATGATAAGGTCAATAAAATTATTATGAAAATTATTATGAAAATTAGGAAAAGAATAGGTTTTGTCTTCTTAAAGCTACAGTGAAATTTTAATATTGTGCATGTGTGTGTATATATATATATATATATATATATATATATATATATATATATATATATATATATATATATATATATATATATATATAATATTTTAATAGAGAAACCAGGGAGATCTGGCAGTTGATACAGTTTTCTAGTACATCCATTAACAGGTTTATTCAATGAATGTCCGTATCAATCCATTTACACCAGCTTTGATCCCGACCCTCTGAGACATGTACTGTCAGACTCTGTGAGTGCACTGTTCTCCCCTTCAGCCAGAAGATGGTGGTACGAGGTTGTTGTCATTGTTGTTGTCATAGCCACATCTTGTTCTTCTCCCTTGCCCCCTGTCACTGCTGACTTATTAGGTTGGTCCTCTGCCATTTGGAGATACACCAAATCACATTATTCAGTCGGTCATGGATTAGATGAGGAGGAGAAAAACACAGGCTGAGGGATGATCAAAGAGGGATCGCATTCACCTCACACTGACAGACTAACTGGGAGACAAAGAGATGGGGTAGGCAGAGCGAAGAATCTGATTTAAGGGCAGAAAGACGTAAACTTTAGGATATTCAATGCAGGGCATTCAGATTATTGGATCTCTGTGTCATAATTTGGATTTTAGTTGGATGTTTACAACATAGCAGCTGCACAAACACACATTAAAGCATTTTTATGTGCTAGTGATTGTGTTTTTGTGTTTGTGTATGAACATATGTTGTGTGCTGGTGTGTGTGTGCGCATGCCCAAACCTATGTGAGCGCCTCGTTTCCTCAGTGCACCATCAGGCCCGGCGGCATAGAGAGAGAGTGAGTGAGTCACCCAGCACATGAAAGAGTCAAAGTAAAAGATCTGCCGTCCCAAAAAAACATCACACGGCTCCCTTGCTCACTTTTTGAAGTCATCCAAGAGGAGGGAGGGAAGCGACACACTTTCTCAATCGCATTAGAACATGGCGTCAGGCAGCTCCCATCTTGTTGCACGCTATAGATTACACTTTGGTTTGAAGTAGAGTTTTAAGTGGGACACCATGATATTGGGCTCTGTTTTGGGGTTAAGTTCCTAATTCAACTCAAAATCATCCTGCATCTGAACATCAGGCAGATTTATTGATCAAAGGAGGGATGGAGGCATGAATAGACAGGAAGTGAGGTTTACCTAGCCTGAAAACAGCCAAAGATGACAGATTTTTGTCACAGGTCAATCAAATGACCAATTGAAAAAAAAAGTTATATCTCTTAGTAAAATTGTTTCTGTCATAGTCATCTTAAGTTAAGACCTTTGCGTGTAAACTAGTTCACATAAATCTGTGCACAGAAAGCACAACTGAGTCACTTTTACTGTGGTTTTAAAGAATGTCCACCCGCTTATGTTAAAGTAATCTGTGATTCTACAAGCAACTCCATCCATTAAGCATGTGTCACAAACTTTTTTCCTAGATTTTATGATGTGGGTTAAATGTTAAACCTACTCACACAGATCGTAATGGATGTAATTGGTTTTCTGATACCAAGAACTGGCTGGTTGAGTGTGTAATCACTGAATACTTGTTATGTTGTGTGTGCGTGTCTGTGTGTTTGATGTATGTTTATCTGTATATGACTGTCTGTGTGTGCCCATGATACATTATTTCTGTACTGTGTGTGATGCAGCACTGACAGTGAGCAGCGGGGATGAAGAGAATCACTACTGACAGGCAGTGATGGCAAACTGTGAAATGGAAATAAAGCCTCTTGTCATTACAGCACCAACTCTCTCTTGCACACACAGATACACGGGCGAGCACAGCAAGACAGCAATGATTACAGACAAACGAGCAAATAACATCTCCCCGCTCTCCCTCGCTGGCAGATTGAACTCAAATTGTTATGAGAGACATGCGTGGTGAACAGAGAATCATTTTGAATGCTTACAAATACTGCTGCCACTAAAACTGAAGGCTTTGGTGGAGCAATGGGGGAAAGCTTCTCTTTGAAATCTTTTTTTTTTTTGTTTTTGAGAAATGAACCCCACAAATCAGCTCCCCAGAGTGCAATGTACAACATGTTGTGTGCAGGGTGAAACTACTGAACACCATTAAAAGAACTAGTGCAGTGCCCGTTCAAAATGTGCCTGACAGTAGGAGCTAATTGCTTGGCCTGCGTTAATCCAGCTTTTAACTTTTTTGAGAGCATCAGCCAAACAACTTTACAATCGACATTGCACTTCCTTGCATCCTGAGCAATACGCTTTGTGTGTGTAGTCAGTCGGTGTCATTTCATACTGCTGGAGTTGGTTGCTCTGCTCTTAGAGTGTCTGGGTGACGGAGTAGAAAGTACCGTCGCAGTGGAGTTCCGCCTTCCCTTGTAGTGTAGTTCCACCGTCACGTCAAGTAGCGTGGAAAAGCAAGGATGGAAGCTTTATTGAGAACCGCTCATCCAAAGAACTGTTGACACCGCACGTGCTTGGGTCCTCAGCAATACACCCCAGCAGAGTTTGAAGTTATATAAATAAGTGGTTATCAAGAAAATCAAAATACAGACAGACGCAGATTTCCTCCATTTATAGTTTTATAGCCCTTTTAGGACGATGGTGAAAACCATAATTGCTCTTTAGCAATGTGAGTTGATTGGAAATATATAGGAAAATTGCCATATGGAGGCAATATCCTGTCCAGGATTGTAGACTTCAGTGAACAGATTCTGAAAATACTTCTTTTATTTTTAAATACTGCTGGAAACAGACACACTGGCTTTACCACACACACAGAAGTTATCATGGGTTGGCAGCATTTCTCTACCGAGAAATGTTTACTTTGGTTTCTTCCTCCTTTAGCAGCAATACAATGGTCCATTCAAAACAATGGGACTGCACACCTTGAGCAAATTTCACTTCCAAATAGCCATAGATCAAACTCTGGATGTGTGTTGGCCTCCATGTGTCCTGTTTGTCCATTATCTGTGTTTGAATAAGTGTGACTTGTGTGCATATCTTTACTTTAGTCTTTAAGTGTGCGCGTGCACGTGTGTGTGTTTGGCCTGATTCCCACTGCAGATTATTAATTAAATTCTGGTAAGCGGTGCATGCCTTGCCTTCAGATCCACTTCCACTCTTTTTAACACACACACATACATACACATGTACACAAACCCGTACACACACACACACACACACACACTTCAAAGCAGCTGCTCTCCACACCACTAGGATTAAGAGGCGATTGAAGAGCCTGATACAGCCTCAAAGTGCCTTCAGCACAAAAATGCCTTTGGCAGGGTACAGGTAGTCTCTTTGAAAGTGGTTAGACACACATACGCACAGACACACGTGTGGCTGGGCTTTTAATTTATCTCTAATTTTCCCTTTGTATTTGTCAGTCCTGTTGGGCTGTTTTTCCTCGTATGCACTATCCACATCTTCATCTATTTCCAGCCATTTTTAATGTGTGTTTAGATGGCTGAGCTGTATAATGTATGATGTTGTATAATGCTTCCTGGTAAATTCCCCTGAGTGACTGTCGGTAAAAGGAATAGGCTAGTAGCAAGCTCTTTATGTTTTTATGAAACATCTGAGCATGTTTGCATGTCAATACGGCCATATGTTTCCATGAATACACTCACATGTGAACTCACCATTAAATACAGTAGATAGAGGCACACACGCTTCATTACCCCACAGTCAACTGCAGAGATGATGCTGATATTTCACTTTTATTTTCACTACGGAGCTATATCCCTTTAATTTTAAAATATGGATTGCAAAGATAATGACATCAAATGAAAGAAGTATGGTGCCCCTGATGGTGACATGTTTTTTGGTATTCTTTCATTTTTCTTAGAAAATTAGCCTGCTGACAAATTATCAGTGGATGAGAGGCAGCAGTATAGTTAAAAATTCCAAACACTAACTATCCCAATTCATTTAAGCTGTAGCCAAGATGGAGCACTCCTGCAGCAGTAAAGGGAGACAACAAATGTGTCAGGTGTACGGAAAAAACATCGAAGGCCTCCATTTATGCCCCTCTCCCACACACAGTTCTTTCTCTTGCCTTTTCTACACCCTTCTTTGTCTCCCCCTCTCTCATCAGCTGCTATAGAGCCCCTAGGGACAAGCGGGCCGCCACTCAAAGAGTCCTGGCGCAGGAAGACAGGCCCGTATCCTTGGTGATGGCTCTGTGTTTCCGTGGTGACAGGTGTGTCCGCTCAGAGCGGACGGCAGTGTTTGTCAGGAAGTGTTTGGATGGGGTGCAGAGTCCAAACGAAGCTCAGGTGTTGATGGCTGCGAGGGGTGCATTCATTGAAACAGTGTTTGTTAGTGAGTTGTCGGTCTGTCAGTGGCTGTCAGGACAAGGCAGTCGAGTGTGTGTGTGTGTGTGTGTGTGTGTGTGTGTGTGTGTGTGTGTGTGTTTGATTGTGAGTGTGTGTGTATGTGTCTCACGTGTCTGTGAGCTTTTACGTAGAAATCAGGTTTGCTGCATTTTAAAATAATTTTCAAAAGAAATGTCAGCATGTATAGTTATTTTTACTTTTATTTTATTTCCTATGTGAACAGGAAGTTTTCAAGAATCACTATACTTTATAGTTTCTTAAAGAGGTAAGATAAGATACAACTTCTCTAACACCTGATTAGGTTATCGATAGAGCGTAACTGGCATACAGTGATGCAAAATAGAAGAGCAATGTACAGTAAATACATATATTGCAACTAAGCAACTGGAAGTCAGAGAAATGTAACAAACAAGATTTATGAATGACGATAACTCTAGATTTCTGCATTATGTGAGCATTCAAAGTAATACCAGACAAATCTGAACAATATACTGATTTACTGTATACTTTCAGACTAGGTTATAAAACTTTAGTTGATCCACATCTCCTGAAAAGACTTGACTGCCTTTCAGATAATGACCTACTGTATATCCCTCATTAATTTGAGACTTAGTCTTTGTACAGCACTTGTATAGACCTTGTCACCATGCATACAGGCAGTCATTGACATCCCCATCGAATTCCAGCACTTCACACCTAATTATCTCACTCCACCGTTCAGCCTCTCATTGTAACTCTGGCATCACAACACAGCTAGCTGAAAGGAGACAGATCTTGTGTTAGACACTTGCAGTCTTTGCTTCCAGCTGGCTAGCTTCCCATAGAGAAACAACGGAGAACAAAGAGACGAGCGGCGCTCAATAAACTCCTAACAACAATTTCCATTCAGTCCTATTCTGTCTCCACTGCGTTGTCTCTCCCAGCTTCTCCTGATCACCTCTCTTTTTTTTTCTCCCAATAGCTAATTGGCAGCAAAGTTTTAATTCCCCCCCTGCCCCCCTTCTTGTTAAGTGATGAATTGTTGGCAGGGGATCAAAGAGAAGTGGTGCCCACTGTGCACCATGCCCGTCACTACCTGCTGGCACACATTAGCATTGGGACTGGCGCTGTGCCAAGGGGCCACAGGCCTGCGCCATAGGGACACACTGCCAAGAGGCAGAGGTCAACATGAGTGTGTGTGTGTGTGTGTGTGTGTGTGTGTGTGTGTGTGTGTGTGTGTGTGTGTGTGTGTGTGTGTGTGTGTGTGTGTGTGTGTGTTTGTGTGTAAGTTAGGTTGGGTGGGTGGTGTGTCTCTGTGCATTTTCTAACAGAGGATTTCACAACTCTCTTGGTGTGTCTCTATCCGTCTGTCTGCATATCTCTCTCTCACACTCTCCTCTCGCTTCTCGTTGCAGACCAACAGCAGGTTGAAGCAGATTGAGAAGGAGTACAGTCAGAAGCTCACCAAGTCTGCCCAGGTAATCAGTTTTCTCTTCTACCTTTTTTCCTCTCTTTCATTTTATATTCCTCTTTTTCCTCTGAACAGTTGGACAAATGTACTCATGGGAGAGGTGAGGAAGCACACATGAAAACACGCACACACACTTTCTCGAACACCTAGCAAGCTACCCTGCCCTTTACCCTTAAACAGATATGCACAAACACACAAGTGCACAAGAAGGTGCACACACACACATCCCATATCTGGCATGAGGTTTGTGCAAAGTTCAGACAAATAAATCCACACATAAAACACAGAAGACTTTGTCTAGCTTTACTCTGTATTTTTCTTATACTCTCTGTCTATAGATGACTGCTTGAAAAACTTGACTGTGTAGCCTGAAAAGAATTGTGTCATGGCAGTTTTAAATGCTTCATAATTCCTGTCTGTATTTGCCCTGAAAGATGTTGCCCATAGTGAACAAGAAGGAGGGTAAATACTTGACTTACATTCATAAGAAGGCCAGAAATACGACTCCAAATTACTGCTAATGCTGCTCAGTCTCTCCTGAAAATATAGAAGATATTAGGCAACTGTTTGTTAACATTGAGTTAATATATCAATGTTGTGTTTACAGCATCTTCAGCTGCCCCAACTGGCCAAATATCAATTAATGCTTCTTAAAAATCCACACATTGCTTGATCTACCTAGTACCCTGCACTTTATAGTGCCCACTTGTACTGCATTAGCTTGGGCTTGGGATGCTATATACTGTATATTAAAGATGACGCATCCAGATTTATGCTTTTGCACCGATCAGTTCAGCATCAATATATTAGAAGTGATTTGACTGTAGAATTTAGCCCACTGATTGTCATGGCATCACTGCAAACTGGATAAATGTATTGTGTAGGTTGTGCCGTGTTTTGCATCTAATATCAGTGACAGAAAGCCATAAGGGGAAGGTTTGCACAGGGAAATCTTTATATATATATATGTATATATATTGCAAAATTAAAATTTGTCTAGCTCTTCAAAAGGAGAAGTTAACTTAGCCTTTTGTTAGCCTTCTCCATGCTGTCTTTACTACCAGCAATCACTGCCATCATAGATAACATGTAGGAGAGCACAAGCAGCCCAGCTCTATGTGATCCCTGTAGTCCCCATAGCCCTGATGTGTTCTGCAGTTCTTTGATGGGAGATACTGAGCCTGCACAAGTAGCCCGTGCAACATCTTGAAGAAGTGTAAATTGACCTTAAAAGACACCTTATTATATTTCTCACACTTGCAGTTACATTTTGCCTACTGTCCATTCACTTCCAATAGTATTCTCCTTCGCTTTCTCTCTCCTGCCTTTAATACTTCTATCTGTCATATCATCACCTGGCCACACTTAAGAAACCTTTCTAATCAAGGGCATATGTTTAACATTACTACTTGTCTTCTCAGTTCTTCTTGATCCCATTTAAAACAGAGATAATTCTACTCTCCAACCAGGGAATATAACTTTTTAAGACAAACTGTCATTCAGCAAAATGTCTCAGAAAGTTCATGCAGCATTTACCTCACTGGTTTAAAAGATTCAAAACACCCTAAGTAGTGTTTACATTATAAAGAAAAGAGTTGTCTTCTTGATTATGTAGCAGGCTAAAATATCACGCTCATTTGGCCGTAATTGCACCTTGTTACCCAAAGAGGAGATTCAAAGAGGGGGTTTTGTTGTTTTTCTTTCTTTCTTCTCCTCTTTAAATCCCCCCATTTTGGGCTGGCTGGCAAAGGCACAGAGTTGAAAGCGGGGTTGACAAGCAGATGTTGTGAGAAAACGGTAGCTTATTAGGTTACACAATGCTCGACTTCAAAAGAAGTCGGATGCTGTGCGAAAGTTCAGCTATGTTTGCCCGCTTTGGCAGTGCGGTACGCCACCACATACACAGCAACAAGTGATAAATCCTCCTCATCCTGTTTTAGGGACACAAAGCTGGCATGGGTTCAACAAACAACACTCTCTGACATTAAAGAAACATCTCTGTGCGCAGAATTCAACACCTTTGTTGAAGTGTGTTGTTATACAGAAGGTTATGTTAAAGGTGTGGGTTTTTGTGCACATATATTAATATGCTTGATTAATGCAGGCTATTTGTCGTGGGCTTGGGCGGCTTTGTTTTAAAAGGTAAAGGTGGAACGGAGGGGTTTATGTTACCTACCCCTTGGGGCAACTCAGTCAAATGTAAACAAGAGGCCCTTGAACCTCAAAGGCTAACCCCAGTTGTTAACCCCTCAGTGTCTGACAGGGGGCATCGCTCTTGAGTTCAGCTGCATGGCTAATAGCCCAATTAAAAACATACCACGCCATACATTATCCTGAGGGACTGGAGACGCACCACATAAGGGTATATGTTTATGTGCATGCACACACACAATCCCTCTCTTGCACATTACCTCTTTGCTTTTGTCTCCCTTTCACTGCCTCTCTGACACACACGCGCACACACACACACACATATACAGGCTCTCCTAATTAGTGTCTCTCCAATATAACATTTGGTGTTAAGCGTGTAGCTGTGAGTGGTCCTCCTGGGTGACCTGTGAACTAAACAGGGCTGCTCTCTTCCCCCACTTAATGATGAGGCTACAGTGGGTGGTAGCTGTGGTACTGGTGGGAGATCATTACTTTATCCTGACCGTCCACCGTGGGAGTAGGTAGGAGGTGGAGAGAACTTACCATGGGAGGCACAGTGCAAGAGAATTACCATGTTCTGGAAAAAAAGGTTGAAGTTCACTCTATATGCTAATATATCTCGTTTATTTCAGCACAATACTGGTTGTTAACTTCCACAAACAGTGTTCAAATGTGACCTTTTTGGCATGTATTAACCAAATAGGATCTGTTACAGTATTTATTCCTTTTGATGCATTCTCACTTCATAAAAAATACTTAAAAACAGTAATGCATCTCCTTCACTGTTTATACTTCAGATTATTATGTTTATTTTACTTTTATAATAACAGTAGATGAAAGGGTCTCATGTAATGTGAAAGGGGGTCAAACAATGAGGAACTCGCTTTGTTTTGGTTTTACGGCTTGCAACTTAATTTTTTGGTTCAGTCTCACCGCTCTCATCAGTGTTTCCAGACATATCGGACATCTGTTTTAAGGAAAAAAAAGCTCTATAATTCCACTGCACGCTACCTTCCCAACACCAAACACAGACAAAGTTAGCGACTAGCTGGTTAACATAGTTTGCCATTTAGCTGCTAAAGAAGTGTAAACAGGCAACCGTTTGCTGACACTAAAACAACTGGTTAAGGTGATAATATGTTAGCATGTTTACATCTTGCTGTGCTGCCCCCAAGTGGCCAAAAAATGGTTAATGGTTGCAGTAAAATAAAAGTTTGTTTGCCCATCATTATTCACATAAGCTATAGCTTATGGTCATCACTATCAGCAAACCATACAGTAATTTAACCTGTTTCTTACCCACAATAAGAGCTTTTTGGTAGGGCTGTGACTAACTACTATTTCATCAATTAATCTGCACATTAGTTTCTCAATTAAATTAGTGAAAAATTGCTTGAAATGAATGAAATTAATTGTTGCATCTTAATTTTCTTACAGTTTACAAAATGATTTAGTTACAAATTATTTCAGCTCCAGTGTTGTGGTGTATGGCCCTCTTTGGAGTGCTGGAGTGCTATGCATACTGATGGAAAAACAAAACAAAACTTGTCTAAAGAATAAGCATTTTTCTGTCATTTACAGTTTTATTTTCACCTCACTATTTAAATGACTGAAAAAGATCAGAGGTTTTGAACCAGGTTTCCCTAATTCATCATCACAAGTTTGTTTACTTCTGTGGCCTTAGTTATTCACCTTTCTGTTTACAAACAGGTGAATAAACACCAGGCCTGCTCATTTCTCTCCCTTCTTTTACCTCAGGTTCATGGAGAGGTAAGCCTGCCTTTAGCCCTAAACAGAGATGCTCGCAGGCTGGGAAAAATAGACATGTCTCACCAGACCAATTACAGACTTAAAAAGCCATGGCTGGCTATCAGAGAAAAAGGTGCTGTGGTGTATATATACAGGAATAACAAGACAGACAGCTGAGTTGGGTAGTTTAGAGTGCTGCCACCGCCCCGTGGCTGAAGACCAGCAGATGCAGGGAATCCATATTGCAAAATAATTATTACACCCAGAAATGATGTTCCCATAATAACGTGCCATTTGTTGCTTTCATGTGGCTTTCCCACTGACAAAATAAGCCTAATCTTCCTCTCATCTCTCTCTCTCTCTCTCTCTCTCTCTCTCTCTCTCTCTCTCTCTCTCTCTCTCTCTCTCTCTCTCTCTCTCTCTCTCTCTCTCTCTCTCTCTCTCTCTCTCTGTGGTCGACCTGCACCACCCTAACTCCCATACTCCCACACAATGTGCAGATTCCAGCAGAGCTAGTCCTCCAGAGTTCGAACACAGTAAACAATTATCTCTCTAGCCCAAAGCTAGCAGCAGCATGCCCCCCCCCCCCCCCCCCCCTTCTGTCTCTTTCTATTTCCCCATCTCTCCTTTCCTCTCCCTCTCTCTTTTACTGTCTCTCATCTTTCCTCAGCCTTTCCCTGACAGTGGCTTAAATAGAATGTTAATTTTGACTGGAGGATTTCAAAGCTGAGGCAGTTCCTTTTCATCTTGGTGTGCACCGCAAGTTCACCAACACAAAGTCACTCTGCTCTTCAAAAAGGAAGTTGTTTTTTCCTTCCTGTCTATTTTTTTTTGCCTCTCTCTTCTCTTTCTCTGCTTTCTCTGTCTTCTGTCTCATTTCAAAAAAGACATGAGACTCTGGGAAAAGCAGTATTTTAAGGAGGTTGTTACTGCCACCCAAATCCATGACAAATATGAAATGCACTTCCAAGTGAGACCAGTGAAATGAAGCAAATCAACATTGTTTAGTGAACATTTTGTGTCTGGCACGAGGTTTTCTCTCCACTTTGATTGTTTTACTGCATCACTTGTTTCAGATTTAAGCACAGAAAAAGTACATATAAGTATAAAGTTCTATATGCACTGAAAAAAATGTTCCCAAGAGCAGAGAGGGCATTTGTTTTTATTTATTCAGTGACCAGTCGGTATAACACTGTGTGGTACATCCAGAGATGGACAGAGTACTCGACCCCAGTACTTGAGTAAGAGTACAAATACTACCGGTCAAAATTTACTCCGTTACAAGTAAAAGTAGCTCAGTCTAAATGTTACTCAAGTAAGAGTAAAAAAGTACTTCCTTTTAAAGGTACTTAAGTATCCAAAAGTACATGCTTTTAAATTTACTTTAAGTAAAAGTAAGAGTAAGAGTAAGAGTAAACTTCTTATTTTTCACATCAATGAATTACTATAATTTTTTTCTAAATGAATTTAAGGACCTTTTAACTCTTGTTTCTGAGAATTAACTCTTTGAAACCACCTGCACTGATGTGCTTGCTTTTAGAACCACAAAGTTATATAAAGCCTGCAGAAACACCTATAAAAACAAATAAAATGAATGGGATCGTAAGAGGACAGCAGATGTTGCAGATGCAGTGTTTATTAACAATCATTAAAATTGTAACCAAATGAACCTGCACCGTCCAACTAACTCTCTATCATTTAGCTAAGTTGGGAACTGGAACCCCCTCAAAGACCAATGTTGTCCCCAGACCACTGGTTGAGAACCACTGCTTTACAAAAAATTACATCTCTGCTTTCAATAACTCAATGTTGAAGTCACTTGACTTTCCAGGAAGGACATGTACCAGTACAATATAGGAGCACAACAAACTCTGTCTCCCCATGTCTGTCTTGTCTGTCTCCGTGCCTGTCTCCCAATGTCCGTCACCCCATGTCTGTCTTGTCTCCCCATGTCTGTCTTGTCTGTCTCCGTGCCTGTCTCCCAATGTCTGTCTCCCCATGTCTGTCTTGTCTTGTCTCTTGTCTCTATTATCCGCTTTTACGTAGATCCCAGTGGAGAGCGTGCACTGTGATAGGTTTCATTCTTTGACAAACACAGCTTGTGTCCAATAGTATTTTAGAATAAAAAAAAAAATTTCCAAAAAGAGCAGACCTGAAAGTAACGAGTACTTTTCAGCCTTCCTAGAAATTTACTCGAGTAAAAGTAAAAATATTTGTCTTGGAAATGTATTCAAGTAAGAGTAATAAGTACCAAAGAAATCTAATACTCAAGTAAAGTACAAATCCTCTGGATATGTACTTAAGTACAGTACTCAAGTAAATTTACTCCGTTACTGTCCACCACTGGGTACATCAGCCACTTGTGCTGATTGACTGTCACACTTTTACACGCATGGGTATCAGGTAAAATTAAGAATTGAAATCAACCATTCATTTTCTTCTCACCCATAGCTAATTGCTGAGCTACAGACGTCTGTATGTGACTCAAAGGAGGAGGCTGTGCGTCTGCAGCAGGCAATGGAGAGGCAGTTGGAGGAGGCCAATGCTCGATGGGATGAAGAGAGGAGGACAATAACTCACCACGCTGATCAGGCCAACAAGGTCAGTGTTGGACACTTAAGAGATGAGTCACTTAGTCACACTGAATGATTGCATCTACTAACATTGATGATATGAGAAACTGAATTACTATGCTACATTCGTTCCATTTTTTATGAATTAAGTAAGTATGTAGTATGTTTGCAAAATACACATAGCATGGAGTGTTTAACTAAACTTACTACGTTTGGAGTCCAGAGCAATATTACTGCATTATCAGTGTTTGCTGCAGCATATTACAGCAGAGTCGACTTTGTTGGGAAAAGCTCCGAAGTAGAGGCAAATGACTCAATCTGGTGAGACGGGAATAAAAACTTTTTTTTAATATTGAATAAATTTCTGGAGAAGTGTATCGAGAGGTCTGTATCAAGTTGAAGTTACCTTAAAATTAGATTTGCAACTGTCTTATCTGTTACTCTTATCTTCCTGTCCTCCTTATCTCCTAGCCGTCTTATATGCTTCCTGTCCTTTATCATTGGTCCCTGCAGTGGTCATCCACTTGGGATGGGGGGTCAGTAAACTACATCCTGAAAACGCCTTGTCTGGATTTGACTTTTATAGAGTAGACACAGGTCGCTTTTCTTTTGTTAAAGCATGGCCACAGTTTGTATGCATGTGCTCTGTCATTTTATGGCTAGCTGCAAACTCCATAGTGTCTTTAAGTGGCTTTTGTGCTCTGTGTCTAGCTGAACCTTATAAATCTGTCTGCTGCATCCCATTTATTAAGTCAGAACCTCTCTATATCATTACTGTCATTCTGTTTTACAGTTGAAATTTACGATCAGGCTCCTTTTTTAGCATTAACTTTACTTTTCACTTATATTTATTTCTTTTAACCTGTCTTAATTGAGCTGCATCTGTAGAGCAATAATAGTCAATACAGTTTAGAGATTAGACATTAAAAATGTCTTGTGGTGAAAGATTCCCATGTGTGATTTGTGCAGCTGCTTAATAGTTGAGACACTTGATTAGTAAAAGTGGTCAATCATTTATTTCCCTGATCTTTACCCTGATCTTCATCCTCTTTTGTGCAGATTTGTCTTTTGGAATTACAGGATCTTTTAATCTGCCTTCTGCCCTGGCAACCACACTGGGACACAGTGGCAGTTGATTGGGCGTGGCTCACTAAATAAAGAGTTGTTGTGTCTGGGATCAGCACGTTTCCAAACTCAACCTTGTCTGTTTGTGGTTGCAGCTGCCTTATATAGTAAGGAGGTAGGTCTTTAAGCCTCCCTTTAGATCTCCTCTCCCTCCAGGCCCTGGTAGCCCAAGCCCCCCTCACTCAGACCTGAGTTTTCTCCTAAAAGTAGGCAGTTTGCTCTGAAATGGCTATCCTGAGCCATATCCTCTGTAGCTACCAGTACATGATTAACCGTAAAGGCTGATGGTGCCTCTGTGGTCTAAATCTGTCCAGGTTCCTCACCGTCTTTCTGACCCAGGCAGGGTTTATAGTAAACTCAAGATCTTTTCAGAATAGCTGTCTCACCTATTCATAAACTGACACATTCACTCTATGTTCAGATTATGATCAACAAAGCTTCATGGAGTCATTTTCAGTGCACACATTCAAAAAGCACTGCAGAAGATGAGCTGCTGACTTTCTTATGCTCAAGTGGCACAATGGTCAACAAAAAGAGCAGTTACCTATTCACAGTCAGTGCTTGCTGTCTAAATGTAGGACAAAATTAACACAAGCTTTACTGGTGATGATGCTGTTACATACATTAAAATACAAATTGCACAATAATTCATCCCTACTTCATTCAAATGTCCATGCAATGTTTGCCACTGTGTTATGATGTTCCGTGGGGCTCTGGATTATTTAAGGGAGACTCTGTGACACTGTTGCCAGCTACACTTGTTCATATTGTTGCTTTGTTGCTTGTAATGCAACTGAATGCAACTGTACCATGACACACACACACACACACACACACACACACGTTGTCTCCCTTGTTGTAGACTGTGATACAAGACACAGGCCTTGGCATATGTGTTGGGAGCAGACAAAAGCTTTCTGTTTCCATTATCTGTGTCCTCATTATTATGATCCCCGCTGTATTAACCACCCGCTAATGAGACTCCAATTAATGGTTGAATTGCTTATTAAAGGCCAGACATGAGGGGAAGAAGAGAATCAGTGGGGGAGAAGAAGGTAAGATTGGCCAAACAGTAAATAAAGAGACAGAAAATAAAGGAATAAAATAGAGTTGGTGTAAACTTGAAAGAAAAGGGAGAGGAGGCGGGTGAGATGGTAAACAAGGAAGGGAAGAAAGGGAGAGGCAAAGAAAGGTTGGAGGAAGTGTGAGGATTGAGACAGCAAACAGACGGACAAGGGAAGAAAGGGGGAGTGAGAAAAAGGAACGAAAGAAATGGCAGAGAGCTGTCAGTGGGCCATCAGAGAGAGTGTGTCGCCTGCTGACATTGTTTCCATGCTGCTCACTTCAAAGGGCTCGGATTATGAAGAGAGCGAGGGGCTTCAGACAATGGGAGGGGAAGAAAATAACATCAAAGTTAGCCGCGCATTTGAATTGGGATAATCCCAAAACAGTTGTTCTGAATGCATGCTGCACCAGATCAGATGTCCCTTTTTTTCCTTGCCAGCTCTGTTCCGCCGTTTCTAGCCTGAATTTAGCTCCCTCTGTGGCTCTACTGTATTTGTGACTTCTTAAATGTCGGTGTTAACTGCACAGACCTTTGTATCTTGTAAACCCCCTTTTTTTAAGAACAACCATAGTACAGTTAAGTATGCTCATTATCTGGGGTTTTTTGTATAAGTGACTTTTAGGTGGAGGAGTATTTTTGTGTGGTTTGTGCGTGGGAGCATAGTGTGTGTGTGTGTATGTGTGTGTCTGTGTGTGTGTGTTTAGGCATGAGTACTTGAGTGTGTGCCTGCTTGGCCTGTGTTGTCACAGACAGGGACACTGGCTTTGCATTGGTGCTGCTCTACTCTGCAGAAAAGTGCACAGGCTGGTTACCGCACAACCCTGGTCCAGATTAATGAGACTAGTGGGGCACCATGCAGCCTCGTTGTTTTGACCCTCTGATGTGAACTTAAAGCTCCATTAGGGATTTTCACACTGAAACAAATTCTTGCATGTAATATGAATTCTCTCCTAGTACTGCTGAAATCAAACTCTGCAGCATTTACCCACTTTAAGCTCATTGCTTTGGTACATTGGACAATAAATAAAAAAGAATCTGAGGTTTTGTAAATTCCCCTTCAATGTTTCAGCTTACTTCCTGCCTCCATTTCCTATCAATGATCTCACATATGGACTTGTGGTTAAAGTAGTTAGTGGGTCACTACTTCTGATCATATTATATCGTGTATATATTTATTTAATGCACTGGAACCCACCCGGTGTCAAAGGACTGTGGAAGGTGAAAGCAAGATGCAAGTGTCACATTTGCTTTCATCTGTTCAGTCTATTCATATCAGGTAAGGGGAATGGGAACCAATATAGAGGACGCCAGTGTAGCACATTGGGACATAGCCAACATTTGGGTTAGAGGAGTATTCACTTCCTGATGTCATCTGTTTCCCTACATGTGGTATCTTAGTGAAGTGTCTCTATTTGTGGATGAATTTTCTTTCTTTGATGAGACACAAGGGTTTGAGGTAAATGTGAAGTTTAATAGTGAAGTTGTTGGGATTACTTGAGTGCATGATGTGTGTTTATGTGGCCATGTGCACAGGTAGTGTGTTTCTTTGTGTGTGTATGTGTGTGTGTGTGTATGAATATGTGTATGTGTGTGTGTGTGTGTGTGTGTGTGTGTGTGTGTTTGTGTGCGCGTGCATGTGAATGTGCAAGGCCGTATGAATAAGTGTGCGTGTGCACTTGCCTGAAATGTGCAGCTGCCAAATCTGACAGACCTCAAGCCCACATTAGTCTGCCAAGAGAAAGGTACAAAGACACACACACCCACACTCACACACACACTGTGTCTTCTCTGTCTCTCACACCCTCTCTCTCCAACTCTGTATCTTCGAACTCTTTCTGTCTCAAACTCTGTCTGTCTCCACACACATACACAAGCACACATGCTCACCTCGCCCTGCCAAAAGGGAGAGGTGGCTGGTGAATAAACAATGGCACTCCGCCCACAGTGTCACCCGCCTGGGCTTTGATCAGCATCGCTGTTCCTGCTCCCCACAGCAGTGCTTCCTGTCTTTCTGCCTGCCGAATGTTGCCACGCGCGTATACTTGTACATGCACACACACACACACACACACACACACACACACACACACCTTTAACATATTGTTCATGTCTCATTCTTACACATGGGCCTTTCTCTACTCTATCTCTCTCTCTGTTTTCTCCTCACTAAGTATTTATCTGTGTCTTTCTGTCCCTCAAACTCGCACACAAACATAGCTTTGAGTTAGTGCCCTTGTTTCTACAACTTTCAATAGTGTTGCTTTCTGTAACATACACCCACACACACCCTGTGTTTTCACATACACATGCACACAGAGCCAGACAGAGGTACACACCTTTGATCCGGGCCTATCCTGCAGTAACTGCTAGTGCTAGCCAAAGAGAAGGACTGTTGTGGTGTCCTGCGGGTGAAGTGACAGCAGACACAGTACATAATGCAACAGTGACCATTGTCTCACTCTGTTTGAGGATGAGAGTGAATGCATGAGGTGCACTGTTCTTTGAACACTAGACAATGTGGAGTGTACATTTCTTTGTCAAATTTAAATGGAGTCCATGTGATCCTGGCGCTTTGCTTTTATGCATGCATAACAGTAACGAGGGACAAGTTTCCTCTGCACACAGCCACAGCCACGCAAACACGCACACCTTCAGCGAGACTAGTTGTAGCAGCTGCAGTTTGTCTGTAGTTCTGTAGATATATATGCATTAGTTTCTGAGGGGGTTGAAAGGATGACTTTGCCTGTGGGAAGGAATGGCAGCAGTGGATCAAGAACAGGTGTGCTGGATACCCTCTGTTGCAGAGGCAAAGAGCTGCCTCAATCGTTGTGTGTATGTGTGTGCACATTTGTCTACTTGTTCGTGTGTCTGTGCACATCCTTCAAGCCATGTCTATTTTCTTTATGTCAACCTTGAACTACGCTTTGTTTACCAAAGTTTGTTAAGCCATCTGTGTTTCTGTCACTTTCTTCTTAACCTGTGTACAATTTTCCTGTTTTTTATTTAAAGCTGTATTAGGAAATGTTTCCAATATTAACACTGAATCAAATGGCTCTTTGGAATATGTGTATTACTGCCAATCTCACTGAGTCAACAGCTCAGTCTGTAGCTCTGTGCAGACAGTTTTATGCCTTTAGACGAATCTTTGGTTTGCCTGTCCAATAAACCAAAACAGCACCTTTGCATATAAAGTTATGGGCTACTGCTTCCAGCTCACATATGCTGATTGTACTACATGCTATCTAGTGCGAAATGGTGGACAGACGAAGCAAAAACGACCAGCGAAGACATCAAACATTAGCAAGTCAAAGAGATTTACTTACAATATTTAACTCAGGCATTGACCGAATAATTGACTTTTATAAATGATGAGAGGAGAGTTATAGCAAAAATGTAAACCATTTTGTACAATCCAGGGCACAGACCTGCCCCTTGTATGGCTGTCAGTAAGGCTACACTGCAACTTCAAGTTCAGGCCTGTTTTCTGCTTTATATTAGCAATGGTGTCAACTAGAAATATGACATTTTAGATCCGTGTGAAGGCATGGATCCCTTTCCCTCTCTGTCACTCTGTGATTCTCTTTATGTGTCTGTGTAAGTACCCATATGCCTTCATGTCCATGTAAATGCTTGTGTGCGCGTGCATCTCTTTGTGTGTGCATTGTGTTGGCTGATTGATGACTTTTCCGGCTGTGGGTAGATTCCCGGCAGTGTTTGATCCACATATCAGAGGAGGTGGAAGTAGGAGAGAGATAACATTCCAGGATGCTATGAGGGAACGTGGGAAGTAGAACAGCTCATAGAGGACATACTCCACTCAAGGACAACAAACGGAAATTACTCATTAAACCACAGGCCTAATACTAAGTACAAAGAAACCATTATGGTCTAATGTCTTGTAATGAATCTCATGTATAGTTAGAGATGTGTGTTCACTCAGGGGACAGAAATACTAAATTACACAATTTCACAGAAACAACCCTGACATACAATTGTCTTATCAAGTTGTTATGGCTGAGGTGTAAGGTTCCTATATTTCAATACTGAGATTAATAAGAGCAGTGACTCAACCATCTAGTTTATGTAAAGTAAAGTAAAACCAATGCAATGAGTGTAAACAGGTCAAATCTGCATTGAGCTGTAGAGTTGGGTAATAATTGTCAACATGTTCAGCACTACATTTGGCTCTTTCACAGTCACACAGTGATAAATTATTATGTTAATATCTGCAATATAACTTAATACCGCAACCTCTTTTTGATTAGTGTTTATGTAAATTACGCTGTAACACAGTGGTCAGCAGTCAAGAGGATGGACAACTGACTTGAGCTAATTTGGTAAAATAATCTCAGTTAAATGTGTGTAGACGCATATTGTTGCTTGCTCCTATCTGTTGCAATTTGTGTGAATATTTTTCTGAATATTCGATCCTGAGTGAGAACAGTGATCTATGTTTTTTAACACTTTGTCAAGAGTTTTGAGGCTGCAATTGTATTTGTAACTTTTGCTAAACTTAACATCAATTGAATGATATACTATTTGATAAACAGAATATATGTATGTAAGCCCCCACACAAACACACGCACTAGGCATATGGTGCATATTACAGAGTTGTTTCCTATTCTCTTTCTACTGTAGCTCACAGCAGCTGAAAGCGACAGAGACGGAAAGATAGAGAACAGTGTGTTCCCCCTGTGGGCATAGCTCGGTTGCAACATGTCTTCATTACCGCAGCAATTGTCTTACTATTTTCATCAGTGCTAGGAAAGGTGCCTCCATAACTGTGCCGTCATATGTGCACGTTGCAATAGACGAGATAATGTTCTGTTTGCCATTCAGAAGAGGTACACTACTGCTGCCATCGCAGTATCTTCCCATTTCAGTTCAGAATAAACTCTGGGAAAAGTGCTGAAAAGCATCAAAGTGCTGAAAGCAAGTCGGTTCATACCAATATCAATGATATCTTTCAGAGGGGCTGTCCTGGTTGACTTGCTAAAGCATGTCTCTTTATTCCTACACACAGACAGACAGACAGCAAAGCAAAAGCAAAAGTTTCTCTTCTCTAACACCTCAGGAGGGAGACCTCCCTCCTCCTCCTCCTCCTCCTCCTCCTCCTCCTACAGCTTCTCTTACACTCACTTCTTTACCTTTCCCACAATCTTTTGATAAAAGTGCAGATAAAAGAGAGTCTGTGCTCATCTCTCTGGCCATCCATCTCTCCTTGAGGTTAGCACCTCCTTTATTATTTACTATTAGATCAGTAGACGTACATACACACTATGCCTTTTTCTACTAAAGCTAGTGTGTGTGTGGGCGCAGTCCACATACTATGTCTTTGCTTATGCATGTCTGTGTGCTTCGTGCCCCTTGTGTATGTATCTGTTCTTACCCTTTTTCTTGTCTGTGTGTGTGTGTGTGTGTGTGTGTGTGTGTGTGTGTGTGTGTGTGTGTGTGTGTGTGTGTGTGTGTGTGTGTGTGTGTGTGTCCTTGGCTGGAGGCGGTGCAGTGTGAGGTTTTTGCTGCTGTCTGAAGTCGTCCAGCCTCAGTGTCATTAGAGGATCTCTTTAATCCAGACTTTGGGAGAAACTTCTGACAGCACGCTGCAAATAGAAGGCCCTGCCGCACATGAAGAGCAGCTCGGCTCCTAACAAAACACCAAGTTTAAAGAGGCCCCTGGCCTTTTTTCCTCCTCCCACTATTCCCTCTCTTCTTTCTTCTTTGCTTTTTTTCCTGCCCTCTGTTGCTTTTACTTCACCCTAGGGAAACATGCTTGCCTTATCTGAGCAGGAGGACCACCCAGGAAAGATGACTCAGGCATTGGTGTGTCTGTGTGCCTGTGTGTGTATATGTTTGTCTGCATACAATACTGGAATTGCACACTCATTTAACTGAGTGTAACACTCACATTTTTAGAACTTTTGCTGTTAATATTAATGCATGCCTATACCTGCATGGATTGCTCTGAGCGCTGTGTTTGTTGGTGCTTGTGTGCGCGTGTGCCTTGCTAATCCTTTGAGCCAAACTTTGGAATGAAAGGCAGAGGCACGTTGCTGATGGAGAGGTGAGAGGGGCCTTGAAGCGCCTGACTGTGGGACTGTGCAACAGAGGTACATCGCTGCCCTATCTCTTCACTCCGGCCACATGTTTTTCTTCATGTCCCTCTCCTCCTACTCAGTATCTCGCTGTTACTCATTCTCACCTTTCTGAACTTTCCCTTCTTCATTTCTCTGTTTGTGATATTGTCACATTTCTGTCTTATCTTCCCAGGCCTTGGGCTTTGCATTTTGTTTACTTTTTTCTCCTTCATGCACCTTTCTCTTTCATCCTCCACCCTCCACATCCCCTCCCTCCATCTGTCCCTAAGGAAATCTGATTTCCCCCTCTTCCTGGCTGGTTCACAATGATCCCAGTCTGCATGGCTGATAAAGACCATATCACCCTGAGCATCTGGAGACACTTTAGCTGAATCCTCTATACACAGGCATTCATGCACCTTTGCACATTCAATACTATAGAAACAACCAGCATTTTGTGTGTTCTTGACTTCTTAGACTTAGAAAAGGGCTCCAGAACTTGACAGTGACTTGTTTGTACATATATTCACCCATAAATAATTTGAGAAATTATTTATGGGTGAATATAGTTATTATTAGTCAGAGAAATGAGATTAATGTGAAAAGTCATTAATGTTTAAGATGTTTGCCCTCAGGGAAATTCAGGTAATGGTTTTCATACTGCATCAGGAGGGCTGTGCAGGTGTAAACAGGTGTCTGCATATTGTTTTGCTCTCTTTATATTTTTTTAATTAATATCCTCATCTATCAGATTTAGAGCAATATCTGTTGCTGTGCGCTGAAGCCCTAAATACTGTGTATGCCAGACAGCAATAATGACTAAATATTTCCATGGTCTTTCTGACTCACAAAGAGCTTTTATTCATCAGCAAAATCATCCCATATATTTCTATTAATGAAGTGACAAGTGCTGAACTTTTACCCTCAGAGTTGTTTTGAGCACATCAGATACAGAACCCACATGAAAGAGAAGAACACGTCACCAGTGAGTCCCGCTAGTCTGCCTTACTTCCCAGAAGACCTGGTCCAGAAATGCTGTGTCACAATGCAGTGAATCAGAAGTGGCTTTAGCAAGTCAGATTTGGTTTGTCTCTCATCTTCTTCATTAGCTGCCTAAAAGGATAGATGTGGGGTCAGGGTTACAGTAAGTAACTACTGGAAATACCTACTAGAGCCACTAGAATCTACTGGCATTCAACAAGAAAAATATACTTTGTCATACAGTAGTATAATGTTTGTGTTTGATTAAAATCAAGTGCTCAGTTGTTTTTATTTATATTACCCAAAACCAGAAACTTGTCTCAGAAGGCTTCACAGTTTGTACAACACATTCTATGGCTCTGTCTATTGTTAGACTTTTGATTCAGACAAAGAAAAACTCCAAAAGAAAAAGGGGAAAAACCTCACACTCACACATCTTGACCACTACAATCTGAAAATGGTGTCAGCTCCACTAAAAGTGCTTTTCTAGTGTCGTTGAGCCTTTGATTCACCAATAAACAAAATGAAATGATGAAATCGAAGGCAAGAGGTTGCACTGGATGGATATGTGGACTGTAATGGGATCGTGACTGCCTAAGAAATAGCCTGATTAATAGGATCAGCACGCTGGAGACCAGTTGCCTTTCATGCTGCAGAGCTGAAACTGACCTCACCATGCTCTAAAATCATGAGTCTAGTAATATGTGTTGATTGAGAAATCCATCAGTGGAGTTCTGGTGTGGGTTCATACTGTGTTGCAATCTACACCACAAATTATTTATTATTAACTATTTAAAATGATTACATGTCAAAATATGATGATATGGGCTTTCCAATAATTCCAACTATTGTGACAACTACTGTATCTAATGATCTCACCGACAACAAAGAGTTCAACTGTTTTTGCCCATTCTGTCCTTTTTAGTCCTGGCCCTGAAGCCTAACAGTGTGTGTGTGTGTGTGTGTGTGTGTGTGTGTGTGTGTGTGTGTGTGTGTGTGTGTGTGTGTGTGTGTGTGTGTGTGTGTGTGTGTGTGTGTGTGATTTATGTCAGTGGGGTGGGTTGTAGATCAGGTGGTCATGTCTATCACCTTGACTGAGTTTCCTTCAACCCTGAGAATCAACAAGGCAACACCTGGCCTGCTCAGTCAACTCCACTGGGGAGCAACACTGATGAGATTGATGCTAACCAGTGCCCCTCACACTTGTTATTAGTGGATGTGTGTGTGTGTGTAAGTGTAAAAGCATGTCTGTGGTTTTATGATAAGGTGTGTGTGTGTGTGTGTCTACTTTTGTAGAAGCACACTTGCAAGTGTGCACATATCACTCTGCTTTTCATGCAGACTAATCAAAAACGAAGTGTCCACATGTGCACGCAAAACATCTGGTTCTGTGTCACATGCAGGAACTGCGCCTTTCTTTCCACTGCTATCACTTACAGGCAGAAAGGGAAAAACTGCCCTACACACACACACACACACACACACACACATGCATACAGTGCATTTTCTTTCTTTCTTTTTTCCTTTTTCTTTCAATCTTTTCTTCTTTCTTGCCTCAATCTAAGAAAGCAAAACAGATTAAATTCTTTATTGGCTCCCTGGGGGGAAATTTGATCAACTCAGGTAGTGGACCTCATATGAGAGGGGTCCTTATCCACTAAATGATACGGTATATCTCTCTTATTGCCATCAAAGAACTAATGATCCTTAAAGGAATGCAGCTTTACAAAAGCCTAGAAAGTTTGCTAATTCCCTGAAGTCACTCTTTTTGTGTGTCCTTGTCCAAAATTGAGTTTGGGCTTAATGAGGGAGGCTTCCTAGTAATTACTGTCGTGACTTTATTATTAGCCTTTTAACATGTGAGAACTAATCACAGGCTGCATCTCTCCTCACTATCCCTCTGCCCTCCCTTCTGTCTACCTTTCTGTGTCTCGAATATTTTCTCATCTCTCTTGTTTTCTCACTTGCACTCTTTGGATCAGTCTCTCATTCAGAGTCATCCTGTTCCTTTTCTGCACAAATAAAACTATAGATTAGTGTATAACACTTTGCGTCAGTTACACATTACACCACACCGATCCTGTTGCTTTTCTTTTTCTGTCAGTCAGCCGACAACACTGTCTGTCTCTCCCTTCCCCCAGGCTCTGCAGGAAAAGGTGGAAAGTCTACAGAGGCAGCTGCACTGCTCAGAGAAGAAACTGCTTAGCAAAGAGCTTGAGACTGAAGAGAAGGTAATATATCACTCTTTTTTTCTCCATCTCTCACTATCTCTTTTTCATGCTTGTCAGGTATCTACAAGAGAGGCAGGCAATCTCTTACTCAAACTCATTTGCTCCTCACCATTAGCATTGCATCATGTTTGCTGCTCAACATGAGGATTTTCAACCCACTGCCCTCAGCCTTTTCATCACACTTCTTTTTGCTTCGTGCCACCACATAACATCTATATGATTATAACATGTATAATCATGCCAACCTTTTTAGGATTCTTGACTCCTTTAACTGAGCCTTTCAACACCCATCTCTGCTCCCCCATCACCTGATGTCCCTAGCCCCTCACCCCGCAGTTGCCATCCTTACTAGACCCTCCAGGGGGCCACAAAAGACAAACAAAATTGATTCTTCCTCTCCTTCCCTGCCCTCCCCTCATCACTCTTCCATCTTTCATTCTCCTGTTCAGAGCCAGAGATATGCCCCCTCGCACATTTCCCAAATTCCTTGAGATTTGGCTTCAAGAGCCAGCGCCTAGGGCCAGGAATGCCACCACCGCCTGTGTTCAGAGGGAAGCCTCTGTATGCACACACACTCCCCATGGCTCTCCAGAATGCCTTGTAATCAGCCTCTGTTTTGACCTTGACACACACAGAGAAGAAAGCACTAATGACTACACTCACACAGGAGGCTCTTCTTTGTACCCTGGTATGTACACCAAAGGCATTCATTCTCTTGTGTCCCCTCTGATCCGCCTACTGACCCTTGTACACACTTCACACACTCGTCACACACCTCAGTGTCTGGTGGTCATAAATCTGTAGGAAGGGGTCAGTGGTTTTTAGGAGCTGTTGGTCACTGACCCTGTCCAAGAGGCACTGCACATTGTTTCCTGTGACTTAGGAAGAGCTGCGCTATAACATCAGAGCATTTTGTCTGGATGAGGATTTGAATTACTCTTTTTTGGCTTTGCATTTATATATTTTTATTGCATTATTCACTCTGTTTAAGCCATAATGAATTGATTTATTGTTGAAACGGTCTTCCAAAGATTGGTAAAATCCCTTGATATGATAAACACTTTTGCAGAGCAGTATAGCAAGTTGCAAATGCAAGGAATGTTTGAAGAAATGTGTCTGCTCGCTAGTATTTTGTTCTCAAGGTGAAGAGTAAATCTTTTTATCCCTATTTGTCTAAAAGTCAAAGTTCCTTCACAACCACTATGGCAGATTATTTTCATATGTTATCACCTCCTCTAATGTTTAAGCAAGTGACACAAAGTATGAAAAAAGTCAGTATTTATCAAGATCATTTTCAGCATCTTGCACATTACTTCAGATACTCTGTCTGTCTGTGTTAGTAGTGAAAGATGTTATAATACAGATTACGACGCCATGAAATATTCTTACCACTAGATGATGTTGATTCAGTGACTCATGTTCGCTGTCTACTTTGAAGATGTGAACACAAAACAACACAATTGTAATTTAATGTTTTTAAGTTTCATGACGTTCTGTTTAAACGCAGCAAGAATGCAAACATAATTTCTGTTAATGGTATTTTCATTTATTATTTATGCTTTTATGAAGCACATTACAACACTTAAAACCACCAATACTCGTTGTGCATTGAGCTGCTTTCTGGTATAAAATCAGCAACATTATGATTTAAACCAGGCAAGATGTTGAAACAAAGGATGGGTAAATAAGACTGAGAATCTGACTAAGCATTTGGTACCAATTTTAGGTAGTTCTTGATTCTCTGACACAAACACATTTCACTAATTTATCACAGATTGTGTTGCTGTGACAAAGCTGGCAGTGAAGACACAAGCAGGAAGTGAGCCATGGTAGAATAAGAATTAAGGAATCTCAGCTCATCAGCCGACTCGATGCTAAACTCAGTGCCTGAACAGACAGGACAACTGACGCAGGATCAGGAGTGATGAGATCTGAAGCACATGGTGAAATTAAGAGCTTTTTAATTAGATGCAGCAACTAATGTTTCGACATAGAGCGTGACTTGATCAGAGTTAAGAAGAGGCAGTGGCAGTGTATACGGTTAAATTGCCTGCACCCATCTAATAGCTGTCTCTCATAGGACGGACAGGTTCTGGGCATTACCTTTGTCTTGCCATTACCAATGCACATATAAATATGCATCATAAAAACATCATGCTAATCATCAAACCTAGCACAAGACAACATAGAAACAAGACAGTTTGTGTCTTTCAAACATCATAGAAAACAACATCTTGCTAATGCTCTTTAGTCTTCAATAATCAGTCATCAAAACTTCTCAGTGGGTAGATAAGTCCTGAGTGTAAAGGTGTGCAATGAGGTCCGATTGATGCTTTTTTTTCTTGGCTACCAGAAATCACTGCTTTTTTTTGGTGATGGTTGATTGTTGTTTTGGTAATACCTCAATGTAAAGATGTTTTTTTTTTTTTATCTGTTGATGTTGTTTTAGTGTTCCCAACATCGTCCTCATCCTGTCATTGCACCCTTTCACATTGTACCTGTCCCTTACATGAGACCAGTGGGTATACAGTGTCTTCCTCAGAGCTAAACATGTGTGTGAATGGTTCTCATTTCTTCTCCCTGTGTGGGGAGAGACTGTCTGAATCATATATTTAGCCTGCTCTCACCCAAGGTCAGGTGTGTGTTTGAGTGTGCATGGTATCAATGGGAAAACAGGCCTTACTGTATGTTTTTGATTGGTTTGAGTGACTGTGTTAGTATAGGCCTACATCACGTGCATCTGCATTGCTGGGTGCATACCAATGCGTGTGTGCATTGTTTCTAGTTTATGATAATAAACTTGAGGGCCTCCACTCTCAGTCCTCTCACACTGATACTACGCAAGCTTATCTGTCGAGACGTGTCTTTGTAATCTGAGCCCTCTCATGCTAAAGCAGCCTTTCTGCCCAGACTTTTACAGATGTTGCTTGCCTTACACTAGCAGGGCCCTCACAGGCTCCCCCACTCTAAAATGGCGGATCAGCAGCTCACTGTGTGGTACAGTTCTCCTTGAAGAAAGGAGCAGAACGTTGCAGAGTACAGCTCTTTGTATAAATACATAATGATACAGTGGGCATAGTGATGTATCCTCCTGTAACATGGGAGTAAAATAAAAAATAAATAATTTCTGAAGCTGTTTTCAGTATTGATGCAGACATAAAAATGCAGAGGAGCTGAACTTAAGTTCTGTAAGCTCAGTCATTTTCCTGTGTGCTGTTTTTGTTGAGGCACATTACATCAGCAGCTTCCAATCCATCTTATAGTTCTAACAACTTCACAAAGATCTGTAGCCTCTTCTAATCTCCTCCTGCCTTTTTTCCTTTTTCTCTTTCCTTTTTTTGAAGCGGTTTCTTTTTTCCCCTCTTGCAGCAAAGCGTTTTTGAATTCAAATTGCTCCTTGGTGAACTCTCTGAGTGCCAAGTCAATGGATGTGGAGGTGCAAACTTTGTGAGTGGCGTCATTTTTGATGTACCCCCTTGTTCCTGACAAGGTTTTTGTCACTTTGGAACAAGGGGGTATATCAAAAATGTCTTTCCAGCAGCTACTCATTCCCCAACCCCACAACCCGTCCCACGCAAGCCTGTACACACACACCCCAACTTCATTAGCATACATCAAGCTTCCCAACGATGTGACAAACTTCATTTGAACGTTGAAAGTGTTGAGGGCTTGTTCCTTTCTGCTGGCAGCTGTCAAAAACCACGCCATGTGACAGTACCAAACGCAAGGGAAAGTCAAAACCACAATCTAAAGACTATATATAGATGAAATGTTGTCATTTTAAGATGACTGGGAGGGGAAAACGACTGCCGCTGCTTGCAGTCTTCAAAACTAGAGAATCACGCTTCATCAGGAACAAACAAAATCTCATTTTAAAAAGAGCTGTGGAGATGAAATCTGATTTTTCTCCAGAAAGTCAAAGTCCCCTTTCATTGCTTTGGGAAATAGTGGCACACTTTTCTTCTCTGTGTTTCCCCTCTCTTTTCTTTCCTGCTCATTCTCATCTGGAGTCCGTCAATGACCAAAACCTCATGCAAGGTTTGATCAATAGTGTTGTTCAATGACACCCAACATCTGTGCTAATAGTGAGCAGGCTTTTTTTTCAGGTTCCATCACATGCCTCCTGCCACCTGTCAGAAAAACAAACATGCCTTTGCTGTAAAAAGATGTTGAAAGAAAAGAAAAATATGTATTTGCATGGAGAAAAATAGAGATCTAAGAGGAGGGACCTTGGAAGAGGCGAGAGGATGCAAAGCTGAAGGAACAATGTCTCTCAGGGAACGAGGCAGACATCTTTGGGGAGTTTGTGAGTTGCTCCTGTTTTGAATTCTAACACCACTGAGAGAAATGGTGAAGTCAGAAATTTGAATTGGTACTTTACCTGTCCTTGTCTGCTTTTTTCTGTGTCTGTGAGGCTAGGATACGTTTCCACAATAGAGGTGTTGTTACAAAGAAAGGCTGCTGCTTCCACCCACACACATTGCATAGTAAACTATGGCTAAGCTTTCATTAGACATGCAGTGGAAAGATGTGATTGCAAACTCTTTGACTACTTTGCAGCAAGAGCACAATCGGTATCAAGTTAACGTAGATATACAGTATATATTTATATTTATGTATATGCAGTATGTGTATATGTGATCCCTGTCAGTCTCACTGCAGCAGCCAGACCATCCATTCAGTGCAGTTATCCATGAAGATGCTAGATACACAACATTATTATATCATATAATATATTATCTCTAGTTTGGGTTTCCCTCACTCATTGTTATTAAAGCATGGCTTGTCCAGTTTGATCAGCCTTACGATTGTATGTACACTATCCACTTGTCCCTATCCACTCGTCCCTGTTGCTCTCCTTGAGTCCCGGTGAATACCCCGTTGTAGCTTGCCCATTCTAATGTATGGGAAGAAAAATGGAGACAGCATTTGCCACAAAGGAGCTTGTAATTTAGACAGAGCGGATCTCTCATTGCTGCGGTGACTGCACCATACATGAACCAAGAATGCAAAACTAAGGAGCTTGGCTTTTGAAGAGTCTAAGACTTATATTCAGAGTGGTTGGTAAGGGATGTGTTTATTCAACCATTGTTTATTGCTTTGGTCTGAGGTAGTGGAGTGTGTTTTGTCTTGGCTAGCCATTCTGTTATGACTACAGAAGCTACTATAGATAGAGATAGACATTTCGAAAATCTGCAGTCCCGTAGCTTCAGCTCATTTTTTAACTCCTGGACATTCAAATTAAAGCTTCTGAAAACCCTTTTTCTTGCCACTTGTTTGAAAAAGTCACTCTCAAATTATCCTTGACTTCATTCTCACACTGCGAGAAAAAGACATATTTCTGTAAACTGATGGACTCTCGGCCCAATGTTATTGGCCTGACGCTTTAAAGTGAGTAGGGCAGAAGGAGCCTGAAAAATTGGCAAAGTTGTGGCAGACTAATCTACTGCACACTGTGCCGAGACAAAGTGAGCTGCTTCATGTTGGGATCATTTATACTGGGGTTTGCTTTGAAGTGCCTTCCAATCCCTTTCATTGTGCCCGGGAAGATTAATTAGCCAAAGCCAGAACAATCAGTTAAATCCACAACAGGAAAATTATTTTAGGAAAACCTATCTTTTTCCCTCCCCCTCACTCCATTCACGGTCCCTTCACTTGAAAGACCGGACTGATGAGAGGTGGGGAGTGTGGGGATGTTCTTAATGTTCTTCGGACTTTGGCTCTGTCAAAGACATTATGGTCGGTTAAAATACTCAGACTCTCCCCTGGTTACACCTTGAAATATGTGGGTGAAAACTGTTGCTTTTCACAGCGCCCGTTTATTCCTCTAGGTCTGTTAAACTATTCATCAAGCTCAGAATTAATTGATTCAGCAACTCTTTTCAAAATGCTGTAAATGCTTTTACAATACTGTAAAAGCTCTGTGTTTGTGCATGTGTGTGTGTCTGTCTGTATGTGTGTGTGTGTGCATCCATTCATGTGTGTTTGTGGGTGAAAGAGGGGGGGCTGCGCTAACCAAACCCTTTTCAACTTCTATAATCAGACTCTGGTTTAGTGGAGTGTAATTTAGCCCCAGACAGACTTCCTCCAGTCCTCCCCAGTGGAGCTAGCAAGCTAGCTCACTATTGAGCTGCCACTGCGTTTGATGTGTTCTGCCCTCAACCATGGCCCTGTCCTCTTCTAAACCCAGCTGTGTCGAGCCCATAAATGCATTGTGTCAGATCTGGTTGTAGTCATTTGCAGCCAGTAGGGGGTGTTGCACAGAGCAAGTCGCTGGACTGTGGACCCCCTGTGGAGATGTGAAGGAGCTGTGAAGAATGAGGGAATACTCTGAGCCATGAATAAAGAGGGGATACCCACTGTCTGTGTGCGAGTGTGTGTGCCTACTCTAAGGGAGCTGTTCATTTGGTCACCATGTCTGGAAGTGTGTACATGCAAGTGTGTATGTGAATGGGAAGCAGAAACACTTATTCAGTAATGTTATAACAGATTACTGTTATAACAATAATAATAATTAATTGGTTAATATTATTAATTTCCTTGAAAATGATAATTTCTCATATTGTTGAACCCTTAAATTGAGTCCTCGGTAAAAGCAAAATTTATTTTTAATCCAAAGAGACAAACAAATTTTATAAATACAGAAACATGTCAGGTCTGTGTAGGTGATTGTATACGTGTATGGAAAATACAAATATTAAAAATAATACAAATGTATAAATTTGATGTATGATTTTAATTTATGAATTTTATTTGGTTAGTTGTTCTTTTAAGTCAACTGACGCTGTTTTGTTGTCCTCCCTCTGTGTTCTCAGGTGACTGTGGTGTGTCAGGAGTATGAGGAAAAGATCAAAGGTTTGATGCCAGCTGAACTCCGACAGGAACTGGAGGACACCATCACCTCTCTGAAAGCTCAGGTGACAACCTGCTGTACAAACATTTACAAAATATCAGGTTCAAGTGCTGTGACAGGTTGCACTTCTCCTACAGAAGTATAGATGAGTAAGACACTGAATCCCCGACGGCCCTAGAAAGGCCGCTTTGTAACAAATCCTGGACTCTGACCTGGCAGCCAAGCAGAAATTGAAAATGAATTGAAAACAGGAATTTTATAACAACACCCCATAACACTGGATAGTGTAGATCGAGCAGATTGTCAGAGTTAGAGTTTGTCTTGTCAAGCACGAAGATTCGTTTCAGTTTTGTTATTCTGTTCCTCACTCGTTCCTGACTATTTAAAAATTGCCTTTCAGTTTCCTCTGCTATCAACCAAACTGGCAGAAACATAACCCAAGTGCTCTGTATGAGTATCCATGTCAGAGTTAATTGCTTGGATGATATTTAAGACATCTTTGGTATTGGTTTTGATGTAGCACTTGATCATACACATTGCTCTCGCTTCTCGCCAATCCTCTTTTTAATCCTTAATCTCGCTATAGCCCCTTTCACACAGACATCCTGCTATACTGCCATTAAGAAGACCCTTCATTATGCCACCTTTGCTCGTTTACACTTAACAAAACATAGCCGGCATATTTCCACCCTCATGTGTGATTTTTAGATAGCACCCTGGCGTTCAGGAGTCAGAGGTGTGACGTGTAACACATCAGCATCCCGTCCCGCCATGCTGGCGCTTCCTTTTGCACAGACGTCGATTCGACTACGACTACCTCCACTGCCATCAAACTGGTGGAGCAACAATGCCCCCCCCCCTCCCCCAATTCCATGTTCACACCAATTATCCAGAACAGTGAGGCAGAATAAAGGTGCAAAATTCCCACCTTGAACTGGCTGTGCAAAAGGGGCTCTTGTCTCTCAATCAGATCACACAGTCATCCCTTTCGTAACCACATGCATATTGCCATTTTGTTCCTATGAGTCGTGTCTCTTACTTCATTTGACACTGAATTGGAATAAAGGGCTTTCATTCTCTCTGCATTTACATTGTAAACAAAAAGCGAGTTTTCTGTAGTGGTGATAAGATCTAGCAGTACAAGATTTTGTAAAATGGGCTCATCATAAACCCCTGCCTTGTTCAAATAGGTCTACCAAGATCCCGTTTCAGTGCACAGACCACAGCTCTGTGATTGAATATGTTTATAAGACATGATTCGTGACCAGAGCAGTCTCTCCTCTCACTGACAACGTCTTGGGTTTTGCACATTCAAATGCATTATTTTTACATAGGCGAAAAAAGGTGGGAGAGTTTTTGTGTCTCTGGAGGCATCCGACCACATTTCGGTGGGGTTTTGCATATACTTCACCACTGTGAAGTGCCAGATGAAATGCTAGAACTTTCCTGAGGTCTCCCCCACAGAAAGGAATGTACCCTCGGCTCCAGTACGGTAGTCCCAGAACAATACAGATTCTTTTGGAGCCGTGATTATTCTGCCAGGCTCTAGATGCCGTGTAAATGTAGATGGGGTTTATTTTCACTTCGGCCAAAGACACTTCATAAATAAACTCTTGCTTTGTAGCCAAACAAAAGAATGGTGCGGCCTCGTCTCGCAGCGTCCTAACCTCAACTAACCTGGCTCATAATCTTCCCTCTGTCCCTATGCGCCTTAACCTCTCTGCCCTGATCTCCTGACCCCCAACCCCTGTTGTCCTGACCCCTGGACCCAACAACCAAGTCTTTCTTCCACCTTCCTCTACTTAGCTAACCCCCTCCACCCAAAAAACACAACTGACCTAAAGCCATCATTCCTTCTCCACTTCCCAGTTCTGTATTCTGATGCACTGGTTTCCTACTTCCCTCATACTGATTACGCAAGTAGTCAGAGTGAGTATATTTTGAAGATTACTCTGTGCCAAATTTTGCATTGTGTGTCTGTGTTGCAGGTTAACTTCCTTCAGAAGAGAGTGTCTTTGCTACAGGAAGACCTGGATGCCTGCCGCAGCAGGAGGTTAGCATGATTGTTGAGATTGCATTGAAACATGTGTGCGTACGTGCCTGTACATAGTTCATGTGGAGGTTTGTACTTCTGTACAGTGTTTGTATGTGTATACCTCAATGCCATGTCAGTATACCTCTGACAGTGTATACAGTGAATACATGAGTATGAACATCCAGCATTACTAATGGGCTTAGGGTACGCTCTGCGTGTTACGCACTTTTTATGGTGCAGCTACATCAATGAAGTCTGACTATGACAGCTTCCAGTCCTGACAGCTTTGATTTGCCTCCTATCCATCACACTGTAACAGCCATTTATGTCTTTATGAGAAGCATCTATACATACGCAGTGATAAGAGGCTTAATCAAACGATTCTGCCGCTCACATTTCTGCAAACATCTCTCAGGACTGCCAGTCACACACATCACAGTAAATAACCAGTTATTTCACTGTACTCTACCTCACAACTTAAAGTGCAGAGATGCTGAGAATCTCAAAGGAACAGTCAATCAGAAAGAGTTGGTTTAAATTTAAGCCATGTTTTCATGATGACTTTCTTTAGAATCACAATCTGCACAGAATCTGCACAAGTATTATTATGTTGTTTTAATGGTTTAACACTGGAATAACCCAACTTTGTCTATACAGGTAACCATGGGAGAACCACTGCTTGACCCTAGGCTAGGAAATGAAAGATAAGACACCCAATCAGATGTGAGCATGATTGACTATATTTTACACATCTAACATGCCACTGGACCAATCATCTTTCAGTGTGGTGTGCTGTTGCCTCTCATGGTTTTAATACATGAGCTGTTTATTTATTGTCACATTTGTGTTGTTTTGCTTTGTCTTGATGGAAAAGTAATATTTTTATGTTCTCAACTCCTTACATTGGTCACTTTCATAGTTTTTCATTTCATTAGCTTGATATTGTTATCAATATTTAATAGATATTATATCAATTGCCATATCCACACCAAAATGGATTATTTTAATAAAAGGCTTTGCATCATCTTTTGTTGTCATGCTATTTTTTTTTTTATCATTTTGAGCATGTTTTCATCTTCCTCAAATATCTTATAATTAATCCCTTAATTAGGGGAAGTCATGCTGTTGCCCTTGTTGTGATATGACCACAATATGCATGTTAACCAAGATTAGCTGTGTAACTCAACACTAAAGTCAAAGACCTTGAATGCCCCTCTCCCCAATCACTATTTAGCATCGCCTTTCTGCTCAAGCCCCCATTTGAACTGTAAATAGTAGTTGGGGGTTTGTGGTTGGTTCAGATAAAGAGAGCTGCGAGTAGATTGTTTGAACCTCCGGCCAAACACTACAGTCCTTGGGCCTGCTGTTTCTGCCTCTGCCACCACTTTGTGTTTTACCAACGGCTCCACTCAAACCCAAACTGAATCAATCAGACACTGGAGTTCATGAAATGGCTTCTGCACACTTGGCTGTTCATTAGGAACACCTAGGTGAAAGCAATGCAGTCTAATACAATAGTCCTGCAATAAAAACCTCCCTGCATGAAGGTTATAATGTCCGCTTTTGTTGAAACTATGCAAAAGAGGTGTTGATTCAACTGTGTGATCATTTTAGTGGTGCTGTTGAACATCTTTGCATTATGTTGCCAGATGTTCCAATTATTTTGTCCACCCCATTCAAACAAATAAGGGAAGGCTAGAAAACAGACATATAGTACCTCTTTGTGTAATGCATTACAGGTCAACCGCACCATAAACTGCAGCCTCAAAAATTATCACACAGTTGAATCAGCACCTCTTTAACACAGTTTCAACAAAAACTGAACATTGAAACATTCCTGAATGAGGATGTATTACAGGACTAATTTATTGCATTAGTTTAAGCTAGGTGTACCTAATAAATTGACAAGTGAGTGTATCGCTAAGGTTCCTCCAATGTCTCCAGAGTGTGGAGGTTTTATGATGATAATAACATTTGGTGGACCAAGAATGGGCTTTATAATGAGCCCCCATCCACTGGTATTTGTGAGTCTCTGGTAGGTGAGGAATGCATGGACTTGAATACTGATCATTTCAGAAGACTCCAGTTTTTTCCTAGAAAACACTTTGGGGCTGTTATTAAATTCCAAAATCAGATTTGATTTCAAAGAAGTCCCCACACACATTTGCACTGGAATTGCTTTTTTACACCCGCAGTTCACGCACTTCCATGTGTTCCCATTGTCCGTGACCTGTTTTGCCGTCTCCATCGAAACACTATACCCCTCTCTGTATTTATTTGATGTGCTGATTCTGCTGCTCAGGCAGCAGAAGAAGAAACAAAAAAAAGAGAGACGAAAGGAGAGAGGACTGTCAGACCGACATCTGAGAAACAGGAATTTAGTCTTTCAGCACAAAGCCTTTGTAAAGTCTGTTGTTTCTGGCAGAAGTGCACAGAGGATTCATAACAATTGCAACATAGGATCATGCGTGTATTTTTTTGCATGTGCTGTATGTGTGATCACATTCTTGTGTCATCATGGCCTCAGTGTGCTTCAAACAAATTAGAACATACACCAAAAGTCTTTAAACCTTTTCTGAGTGGCTCACAGTTGAAGGTGGGGCAAAAAGCTATCATAGCGTCCTCAGAACTACATCCCACCGCCTCCCTGACTGGTCTCAAACAGGTCTGTGTCTATTGCATGTCTTAGTCTTGACCCATTGAATTGTACAAACGGGGCTAGTGGTATTGTTTTACTGTTTCAAGCGTTCAGTTATACTTTAAAACCATCCACAGGAGCAGATGGACATGTCAGGAAACAACAGCAGATGTCTCGATAATCAGCAGGATCCAGGTCTGAAAGTAAACTGTCTGTGAAAAAGCCAGTAATGTAAAGACAATGTACAAAATAACAGAGAAATAAACCTTCCCTGGTCTAAAAGTTCAATACCCAAAGCTTTGGATATTGATGTGTTGATGTTGTATCTTACAGGTTAGGCCTACTTGAGCAATCAGCTGGCACACCTGGTATAGATCAGCTATTGTTTCCTGACACATCTACCTGCTCTCGATATTGTCTTTACAATTATGCCTCTGTCCTTTTTGATTTTGCGGAGAACCTCTGCCTTTTACTTTACTAAACATCAGTGGATCTCTGGGTTAAATGGGGACATTGGCATGAACTCTTGGACAGTCCCTCCTTGAAGGTATTAATTGTGTTGTACACGAAAAGTGACGCAAGTAGCTGTGTGAATAATGACAAAGCAGAGCTTAAGGAAGGAGTTTAAACCCTGCCTACTCCCACACCCCCACACTGACCAATCGCTGTGTAAGGTAGTGATTTACATGGTTAACAGATTGTCTGTTTTTGAACGTTACAAAAAGCCACATCTCACCCAATTCTGCTCTTGGAAAAGGTTTCAGATGCTGTTTGATGATCTGTTAAGCCCCTGGTTTAAAGCATAATGAGGACCACCAACACATGTCTGATGTCAGAATTAGGCTACGTCAGCTACGTCCAACAATTTTTGTCGTTTTCTGAAACAGGCAATCTGAACAATCATGCCTACCTTACGCAGTGATTGAACTGGTGTGTGGAGATGGGAAAGTTGGCATCACAGGAACTTCTCTCTCAAGCTTTTCTATTTCCATTCTTCACACAACTGCTGTCAGGTGCCATATGTAACAAACTTTTGCAACACCATGAATGCCTTCATGGACAGGCCCCTTGAAATGTGTGCTGTTGTTCCCATTTGTACGATTCATCGCGTCCCACCCTCTCTCTGTGACAGCAGGCTTTTTGCCTCACCAAGTATGGCCATTTGAAACAACTATGAACACTTAAGCCCTCAGGGTCAGACGACACGTCCTATCAAGTAATTAGTTTCACGCATGCCCCACCCAATTCCACTGCCGGGAAGGAACTTTCTGACACTGTTAGATGATCCAACAAGCACTTTGTTTGAAGCTCACCAAATCCTTAAGACTAGCTTTACATGGAGCTGCTGATACTGGAGAACTAAAGTTAACTCAGTCCTGCATAGCTGGTCTGTGTTTTACTCATTTACACCCAAGAGTGCTCCAGCCATAACCTCTCCTTTAATCTGTGTTTTTACTCTGACATAGTTTCACTCTAATTGATTGTCTACCACCAAAATAACCTCCATAATTGTGCTTGTGTAAATACAAGCCATGAATGTCATTTCCACACGGCCGACATGGCCTCATTAAGGATCAAAGCCTTTGCTTCCTCTCAGTTATCTCCACATCAGACAGTGGACTGTTGTGTGACAACAGTAAAGGGCAGCTCCTGAGGTTTCCACTCATCCACCATATTCTCACTTCGCACTAGTCCTCGAGGCTGGTGTGTGGCACTTGTTCATGTGAAACTTGGGTGATTTGAATGCGTTGGCTTTAGATGCGGATTGTAATGTCTCTTTGTCTAATGAGTAGTTTCCATAACTTGACTGCACAAATGTCCATTAAAAATCCAATGCACACAAGATAAAAACTGCTGCATGACACTGAATCAGAACTGTAGAGCCGCTGCGGAGAGGGTTTCTCTTTTTGACCTCAAGTAGGCCAGGTTTTGAGTTTGAGTATTTTATTCCTGTGGAACATCGGTGACATTTTATGACGACATGAATTCAAAAACCTGGAGTGGTTTCTTATGAACTGCACAATAGGGTGATTCAAGGTCCTCCACTGCCTCTTACAAGACTTACATGACGTTTGCTGTGTGTGTGCGCATGCGCCTCACTCTGAGCACTTATGACAGGCCTCAGGGATTGACTGTACATCAGCATGTGATTGACACAGTCATTGTACATGTGTGTTTGCGTGTGCGTGAGTTGTGTGTCACTGAATCTTTTTATAGAGCCGTATTCTGAGTCAGACCCTAGGAGGCCTGTGTTTGGCTGCTGTACGCTGCTTGCATAAATAAACCTGTTTATCGCCAACACTTCTCACACACATACACACAAACACAACGCGTTTCACTTAGGCTATTTATTCTATCTTCCATCATGTTTTCTGCCTCCTCTGTCTTTGTCTCTCTCCTCGCTTGTATCATTCTCTCTTTGTTGATGTGGTATTTATGGCAATGATTTTTCCTTTTTTCCCGGCCCTGTCACTCAAACGCAACAGGAGCTATGAAAAGGATATGCAGCTATGTGATTTGAGAACAAGTAGGTTAGAGGCTATACAGCCTGAGTGAAGAAGGCACAGCAGGTTGTGTTTGTGTGATTGTGGCATGAATCTGCCATCTGTGCTGATAGTGTGGGTTGAGAAGAGGGACAGAAGACCATGCAGTCAAGACAGTGTGGGAGGTTGCCCTATGTCTCTGTCTGGGTATCTCTGTCTCCCACTTTCTTTTTATCTCTCACAGCCTCTTTCCTTATTTTACACAAATCCTTGCACCTAAAGTGATAACAGGTGAGTAGAAGATGCCCACATCTGCACCAATGCAGGTGAAGTTGAAAATGCATCTTTCCTCTCCTTACTGGCCTTCAATCTGTGCCACTGTTTTCAAAACTTTCAAAAACCACTCCATCGAGTGAATCATTTAAAAATGTATTACTTCGGAAAAGGTTATGACATGGTGAAATGTGTTCAAACTGAACCTGAAGCAAATTTTGGCCTTGCATTTTTCCACACAAATTTTCCTTTTCTCACTTACATTCATGAAATGCAGTCATTTGGGATAATTATTACTCAACTCTAATGAGTTGGTCTCTCTGCACCAAGAGCAAATTTGCATCTGTTGATGTCCATGGATGTCCACTGTGGATGTTTGAATTGGCGATTTTTGCAGTTTTGCTATCTCTATCTCTGTTTCAAAACCTCCTCCACGTTGCCACACATGCAAATGTGGTGGAGAATTTTAAATCCCCTTTGTTGAATTATTTCTTGCCTGAAACAGTCAAACCTTTCATATTTACTCTAAAAACTTAAAAAACTTCTTAAAAACTCAACATATGCAATTTGTTTTTGATTGTAGAGTGTAAACTCCACAGGTCAAATTCCCAGAAATATTACTGAGGGCTTGATCCGTGTGTCCTCACTGGTAGATACGGCCCTCACATGGTGACATCCAGTATGTCACATGATCTAAAGGGTCTCATTGTCAGGAGACAAAAGCAAACAACACTGAGGATGCTGTAAAGCTGCTGGCTCAAGTGGCCCGATTGGCACTTGTACAAAAGTGAGATTTGTATTTTTACTGCTCAATGCCCAGCATTACTACATCTTCAGACTTGGTGGACATGGTGCTTGTCTGGATGTGATGAACATTATTGAAAATCTTGTCAAGCGAGACAGTGTTTGAGCCGCCTGCCCTCATCGCAGCATGCCTCTGTTGCCACAGCACTCAACCCGTCGATACGTCACACCCCTCTAATGGAGGAACAGGAAACGGGGGAAGAGATAAAAATCTGGCATCTGTTGAAGGGACAAGCAAGTTAATCACTTTACCAGTCTGGGAACCCTGCTCTCCTGAGTCGGGAGAGAAGGAAGATGGGGTTAAAATGATGGATTTAAGGATGAGTGAGGGAGTCTATAGTTCAGGTTAAGACTGACTCAGAGACGGATAGCTGTCCTGTCAAGCATGGCAGAACAGTGGCGTCCGGCCTGTGAAGTGTCTGCATGGTGCTTCAGTGCGAGCGGCAGAGGAAATGAAAGTCATTACTGTCAGTGTGGAGTGAGCTTCATGGCCCAAACGGGATTAGACAGTGCATCCGACATTGTTTCTATACATTGGTAGACTTAAAAGTCAAGCGCAAAATGGGATTAAAACGAGGGAAAAAAACCAATAAATAACCTTCAACAACCTCCCTCTCTCTTTTTGCCGCTCTTTATTTCTTCTCTGCCTTCCTTCGCTACCAATTTCCTTCCTATTTCATGTCTCATTCTTTCTTCGTACTCTTTTCTCTTTTACCTGTCTCGCTCCCTGTTCTGCTCTCTCTAACACATCTCTCTCTCCCTTCTTCCATCTTTCACACACTCATCCCCATCATCAAAATGCACAGGTAGGCGCTGACTCCCACTCGCACTTTACGTTCTCTGTTTTGCAAAAAAAAAAACCCATCCTTCTGGGGCCAATTGGCGCTTGAAATCCAACTTCATTCCCCTCAAACTGAACCCTTTCAAAAACAAACCCCCCACCACTTGCACTCTTTTTTTTTTCTCCCCTTCCTCTTTCAAAACAGCCCCATAACAAACTGGCAAATTGTTGCCCTTCCTTAACTTTTAAGGGTATTATGCACCATGTCCAACTTCAAAGCCTGTCTTAACTCCACACTTTAATTGTATCTTCCCCAGCTCTCTGCGTGCCATTTGATTCTGCTGACAACAGCACTTCTCTCTCCGTTTTCCTCCATCTTCCTCCTCCTCCTCCATCCATTTCTTCCACTCTCTGGTCCTCACTTGTGTTGTGTGTTGACCCCCTGCACCCCCACCAACACACACAGCTCCTCTCATCAGATCCTTGCTCCCTTCAGAGGCCATTGTCCCCCTGTTGTCACCTACTTTGAAGAGGTAGCCTCCATTTCCTCTCTTGGCAGTCGGTTGTTGCCCGGGGTGTGTACACACCAAACAAACTTGAAACAGTAACCCCCTGTCCTACATTGGCTGTCTCCTGCTCTCTTTATCTGCTCTCTCTCTCTCTCTCTCTCTCTCTCTCTCTCTCTCTGTCTGTGTGAGCTGACTTCCTCCTCATGGCCCTGGTTGATAATTGCCATAAGCTTCCCTCTTGGTTTCATTTTCCATTGTCCTCCCCCAAATTCTTGGCTCTGGCTTGAGATAAAGGGATGAGTACTTCAAAGGGGTCTGCAAAGAGTTTAACCCCAAGCCGAAAGGAACAGCACACAATACTGTAATTGAGAGCAGTTAGTGATCACAGAGCTGCAGCACGGAGAGGACAGCACCGGTAGACACTCGCACACACACGCACGCACACTCTGAGTGTTTATGACTGCAACGGAGGTGGCCAGTTGCATTTACGACAGGCCAAGGTTGCTCAGGAGACCATATAACCAAGTTGTAAAAACCTCTCTAGTCCTCTTAAGGTTTTAAATTGGAGGTGTTTTCATCAAATATGTCTTTAGATACCAAAAAAAAATAGCTTTGTGTATGTTTTGCACATCCAAAAAAAAGAAGAAACTGTCAACATTAAAGAATTGATTGACCCACAGGTGATTTATACGTGCCAATCCTTCACCATTTATAGTGCTCTTTGTAGTCAGAATGAATTTGACCTGTCCTTGTAATAATATCTTCCTAAACAGAAAGATGGTTACATCCCATAACCCCCCCCCCCCCCCCCCCCCCCCCCCCGAAGCCTTCTTTCAAGGATCTTTTTATAGGGCCAGGAGCCAAGGACACCCCTTGTCTCTGGTCAGTCACAGACCTGGGGTCAGCTCCTGAGGGGCAGCAGGGAAGACTTGACCTATGGGGACCTCCCATGAACCATAAAGGGGGTTGACAAGGCAGGACATGACGGCCCAACTGGCCTCTGGTACTGGCAGGGGGTCCACACCATTGCCATGGTGATGGCTTCCACCCTGGTGTGTTTACTGTCAGAGTTCAGCCTGGGCCCTCCAAAGTTAACAAAGGCTGACATTGTCTGGGCAGCTCTCAGTATATTATCCAGACGACCTGTGTGCCTACAGAAAGACTCAGACTGTGTAGATGAGCTTTTATGAGATAAGAAATTGGGTTCGTGGAGACTTGTTTTAACTCTTGAGTCATTAGTGTCTCACATCTGGCATGGTTCCAGATGTCAGATATACTGTATCTCAGTGGTTCCCAAGCTTTTTTGTCAGACATGCCCACACAGCCCTGTGTAATACTCCCTCATTGACACCATTGTTTTAGCCATTTATCCGTTACTTTTTGCCGACTGTTTCAACCACTCTGGTCACTTACTCTGTAGTTTTCACACACCCTCAACCAACTCAACTAACTCAAGTTTAGTTTAGCTATTTCACAATCTCTCCACATAACCCCAAGCAATTACAGAAGTACCCACCTGGGGAACAGCTGATCAATGCTGCTCATCTTTTGCTGGGACAGTAAATTTGATGTGGACACATCAGGGATGTTTCTGGGCAGGATGTGAGGGCGATAAAGTGGCCTTTGAGTGATGAGTAATCCCTTAGTCATCATGGCCTCTTCAAGAGCAATTTCCTCTTTTATTAACCTTGATGGGAAGCGAGACATCAAGGGAGAAAGTTTCACAGCACCTTTAGCAAACAGGCTGATCAAAGTGTTTGCCGTCTTTGTACAGTACTTTTTGAATTCATGTCCACTGAGACAATAAGGACACACAGACACCCACTGTCTGTCTTTCAAGAATATAGCCAGTCATCTTGTATCAAAGAGTCCCCTGTGGTGGCTCATTTGAACACTAAAGACCTATCCAAAACACTATCGACTCTGTTCTATAAACACTAGTAGCATCGCTGACTGTAGCCATTCCAGTATGTGGGAACTGTAGTGTCCTATATGTCCACTGCTCTCTGTGTCTAAACAGTTCCTCTCAGTCAGACCAGTGAATGGGATGTATATTGAGCATGTGAGCTGTCTATGGGCTTTTCACTCCTTTTCGTGTTATCTCATGCTTCAGTGAAGGAGTATTCACAGAGCACAGAGCTGTACAGTAAGAGCTGCAGAGGGGAGTAATTCTTCTGTCGCTTAAATGATATGATAACACCCTTCACGGAATTTATCCTCAGAGAGCATATGTTTTAATCTGGTGTGTATGCATGTGCCGTCATTGCCACTGGTAGGAGCTGTGGAGTGATAACACCGCTATGATTTGATTTCCTATTGCAACATGCTGTGTCTAAATGAGGACTGAGGATGGATATAGTAACTATCCATTATTTGAGAAGCATGTTTTCAAGCCTGATGTAGAAACTTTTTTGCAAGGCTTTGAATCCTGCAGCAGGGACACCGACCCGTAGCTCCGTCCTCTCCAAAGAGTGCATTTATGAGATTAAAACCATAGTTTCGTTTTATTGTCTTCTTCTGATGTCGCCAAAAATTCACATGAGGATATAAACATGCTATTTGATACACGTCGGTGCATGCATTGTGCATCATCGGGACTCTCGGTGGGTTAGTCTCAAAAACTATGCGGGTCTTGAAAGGAAAAGATTCCTGCGTCTTTAAAGTTTATGTAGCAACAGAGGGATTGTAGCGATAATGCTATTAGGGCGGCAGATCAGTTACTTCTGACGCTCCAAAGCCTCGGGGAGTTGGCTCAAGATTGCCTGTCTTTGATAAGGTCCTCACGACGTAGCTGCAACTTCGTGAGCTGGGAAAAGATTTGGTTAATACGTGGCAAAAAACTAAACAACAAAAAAAAAAAAACAAAAAACACGCAGGTCAGGAAATAAACAGAACAGCCTTCAAAACATCTCTCATCCAGAGTGGCTGCAACGTATCCGGGAATCTCCGCCACTTATTTTTCTTTTTTTTTTTTTTTTTTTTTTTTTTTTTTCCGGAGGCGCCAGGCTGCAATTGTTTTTTATGCAGCTGTCGGGACCCGGCAGTCGGTTCCTCACTTTGAAGTGCGCTGCTCCAGCCTCTCAGTTCAGTTGGTGTTGGAGTCGCCTACAGGAGAGACCTACCGTGCGGCATGGCAGCCTGAAACCGTGGGGAGGAGAAAGGGAGGAGGGAGAAAAGCGCTATTTTTTTTTTTTTTTTTTTCCCTCTCGAGTGCATTTTTCTCTCCGTAAACCGACTCAAACCTGAACGGACTGTATGTGGACGCGTTGTGGAGACGAGTGTTGTGGATTATACGCGTTTTTCTTGGTGGATAAAGCAAACAACAACAACAACAACAACAAAAAAAACAGGAGTTTAATTTGAGGAGAGAACTCGTGGATCGATGGTAAGTTTCAAGAGTGTGTGCCTCCTCAAACTGGCCCCCATTGGAGTTCCCTTTGATGTGCTGCCGACTCGCCTTTGAAGTCATGTTCTGGGGGAAACGAGCCGCTTTTGCTGCGTTTAAAGACCGAAAAACGCGTCGTGTCCTTTCTGTATCATTAACTTCATTTTTCGTTTGGCACGTCGTTTGATTTCATAGTTAAAGTAGGAGTTTTTGGAGGAAGTGCTGGTTTCTTTTTGTGGAATTCCTTCCCCATAAGATCTGAGACTTGGTGTACACATGGGATTGGACGTTTTTTTTTTTTTTTTATTTATTTGTTTTTTTCGCCTTAAATGTAACGTTAAAGAAAGTTTAAAAGACTTCAGGCTATGTGAGAGGTTAAACTTGAGCGGGGCTGTAATGTACACAGTATCATGCGATGTGATTTTGAATAGTTACTTTTTCCAGAAGTGGCCCCGGGTATTGGTTTAGGGAGATTTTGAGCTGTCGCTGTGTCTGGAGCGGTGTTTTTTTTTTTCTACGAGCATATCTCTGACAAGTTTAACAGTGGAGCAGTGTAACTCAGTGTCAGTGATACGAAGTGACATCTGCTTTGCTGCACATCAGCCGCCGACACGTTATAACACTGATGCTTTGCGGCGAAGCAGCGATCATCTGCGAAAAAACTGCTCATGATCTCTCCGGTAGTGGAGCAGCAGGTAACTGGGTGTTTGAAGCCCTGCGAGCAGCAGCAGCAGCAGCAGCCAGTTCACTCCATTAACTATTTTGGTCACGTTTTTTCTGATCTCTTCGAGTTTGTCCCACATCGGTGTCCTACAGGTAGGCTGCTCTCGGGCAGGCTGAGTGTGGTGTTCAGTCGGTTGTGATGAGATGTAGAGACGCAGAAGTGAGTGCTCGGATATGGACACACACACACACACACACACACACACAGACATGTGTTTGCATTCTGCAGCAGGCAAAGCCAGGCTCTAACCCTGACATCAGCCGTGATGGATCCGGAAGCGTTCATAAAGCCGTGTCCGTGCGTAATGCTCTGGCATTCTGACGGATAAATGACTTATTGATGCCGCTCGCTTCGCAGCCGCGCTTGACATACATGTGATCGCCACTTCTCGTGTTGTCGGCAAAAGAAGACGATGTCAAATTCAGGGAGGGCATCGTTCAGGTGGTTTTCTGCTCGGCGGTGCGTGTGCGAAATCACTGTTGAATTCTTGTTAATTTGCGTCCCAGCCAATCGCGCCTCGGTAGAAATCACATTCCACATTGAGATTTGAAGGACTGCTGTTTATGTAATGCTGCTGCAGCGTTTTCTCAGATTCCTCTTTTTTTTCCTGTGAACTAGCCTGCCTTTTTCTGTAAAAGTCAGTGAGGGAATGAAAAGACTCTCACTGCGTCTCTGCCCCTTTGAAGTTGGGGCGGATCTGCTTTTGATTAGATCGATACTTTGTGTTTCAGAGAGAAGACGGGCAGCCAGAGAGAAGCTCCCCCGCTGACATAAGAGAGTGAGGAGATTACAGTAGAAGCTCAGAGGAGGCGAACAACACACGGGCTCTCTCCTGCTGCCTTCAGAACCATGAGCCGGGCGCTTATGGACCATATCGCCAGTAGTTTTCGAGAAGATGCTCCTCGACCCCCGGTGCCTGGGGAGGAGGGCGAGGCGCCCTGCTACCCCGGCAAACTCGCAATGATGAAACCCTTGGAGCCCCCCAAATCGGTTCTGCTCGGCTCTGCGGGTTCCTCGGCGAGGAGGAACGAGGATGGTCTTGGGGAGCCAGAGGGGAGTGCCTCCCCGGATTCGCCGCTTTCCCGGTGGACAAAGTCTTTGCACTCTCTCCTCGGGGACCAGGACGGTGCTCTTCTTTTTAGGACATTCCTGGAGCGGGAGAAATGTGTCGATACTTTAGACTTTTGGTTCGCCTGCAATGGCTTCAGGCAAATGGACCTCAAGGATACCAAAACGCAGAGAGTCGCCAAAGCAATTTACAAGCGCTACATTGAAAACAACAGCATTGTTGCCAAACAGCTCAAGCCCGCGACTAAAACCTTCATACGGGATAATATCAAGAAGCAACACATAGACTCTGCGATGTTCGACCAGGCACAGACCGAGATCCAAACCAACATGGAGGAGAACGCGTACCAGATGTTTCTGACCTCTGACATCTACCTGGAGTACGTGAGGACTGGGGGAGAAAACCCGAATCACGTCAACTCGAACGGGTTGGGCGACCTGAAAGTTGTGTGTGGATACCTGCCCACCCTGAACGAAGAGGAGGAGTGGAGTTGTGATTTCAAAGCCAAAGCGCTGGTTGGACTGTCAGCGAAGGCGAACAGGGCCCCCGTGTCCATGAGGGCGGTGGAGGTGATGGAGAGGGGATACAGGTATGGCTGCAGCACCTTTAAACCATATGTAGCTTCACAACCAGAATCCATGCCGCGCATACATATAGCCTATATAATCTGTACAATAGGCTTTAGGAAATATCCTCATGCGTAGAAGTGGCAAAGCACATTTTTATCCACTTAACTCCAGGGTTCCTGTGAAGTTTGTAGAAAACTGTTTCACTCCCTCGCTGTCTCTGGCCCCTCTCACCATCTCCAGCAGCAGCAGCAGCAGCAGCAGCAGCCCTCTGCTGGCGCTGGCCTGGATTTCCGGGGCTTTGAAATAGTTCCGCAGAATGAGGGATCGTCTTCCACGGGAAAAGTTCACAGAGCACGGCTGGCTCTGGCCCCAGCCAGCAAATAATAGATGATGACATTGCTATGTTATGCCTCCTCCCGTATCACCACGCTGTCCTCAAGCCTTTGGCAGAGATGTTCATCTATAGCAGATCTATAGATGGCGTTTTGGAATAGATGTTTCTATAGCTTCCCATCAGTAAGAGCAAAATCAAAGTTCAGATTGATAATGCACACTATACAAATATAAGTTATCTTGGAGGGTTTTATAAGTCTATGAAATATAAGTAATCATAAATACCCAGTTCCAAAATGCTGTAGGTGGCTTTTCAGAGACTATCTACTGTAGCTAATGCAGCACTAAATCACAAACTTCCCCACGATCTTAACTTTTCTAACGGGCATGACAAGCCACGAAAGCTGACCGCTGCCTTCTTTGGACAGCGTGGATTTACAGTTTGTGTGTTGGTAGGGATAGTGGAGGATCCAAGACTTTGTGTTAGTGTGATGCTTGTTGGCCAGACTGGTAGAAGAGCCCGCTTTTGACGCAGAGCCCTGGTGCCTTTTCTCTCCCCTCCCATTGTCATCCTACAGATTTAAAACATGTGGATCTCATTTCTCTCCTTTCCGCTTCCCTCTCCTCACCTCTTCTCATCTCAGGTTCTCTTCTCAAAAAAAACAAAAAAAACTAAAACAAAACAAATCCTGAATGGCAGCAGCTACAGTACAAAATCAACCCCCCCCACCACCACACACACACACACACACACACACACACACACACACACACACACACACACACACACACAACCTCCTCCCCACCCCAACCCTTTCACTCTCTTCTTCCCTCTCTTCTTGTTTGCGTCAATTCTCCTCTGATTCTCCTCCTTTACTGCTTTCCCCCGCCTTCTCCACTTTTATCTTCCTTCCTTTTGAAAACTCAGGGATGGGGACGACGAGGCATGCTTTTGGAGCGAAAGTGAGGGGAAAGAGAGCGGAAAGGAAGGACGGGGGGGGGGGGGGTCATCTCATGAAAGAAAGGGAGGGAGGAGAAAGTATAAATGAGGGGGTGAGAGAGAGGCAGGGAGGGAAGAATGCAAGGCCAGCTGTGTTAAATACCTGACTCTTTGCAAGCCCCTCTGAAGGTCAGCCGGGATCTGGGGGCCTACTGCTTTAGTCATGCTGAGTCTCTCCCTCCTGATGAAGACCCCCCCTCTTTTTTTCTCTCCCCTTTCTTTCCTTCTCTGACACACTCTCGTGCTTCCGTTCTATACTTTTTTTCCTCTTTTGCTTACTCCCCTTTTTTCTCCCCCTCCTGTACCATGGCAAGAATGCATACACAGCAGGAGATGTATGCTGAGGAAAGAGTGAGCGTCAATGAGAGGAATGGAAAGAGAGAAATTGTGGGCTATTTAAGTAGAAAGAAATGGGGCATAAGGAGAAAACCAAGGTTTTCCCAGTGCAGATGAACTTGTATTTTAGAGGAGGAAGTTTCCTGACCCCAGACTAGCCAGTCATATTCATTCATTACAGGGTGTAGTTGTTACTGGTAGAAGACAAGGTCACACACGCTCACACACACTCCCTCATTCAATCACTTCTTCTCTTAGTGTCATTGTACAACCTATCTTCATCTTAAATCCTCAACATCAGTGAGATACACACAACTCACTCCTCAGGAAGTAGAAACTAAATGTCACCCACCTGTTGAATGCTGTTTCATAGTCCTGCATTAGTATTAATCTGATCCATGCTTGTGTAACCTCCCCAGATCATACAAGAGAGGAGACTCGGTCAACCCCTGCCATATGGGCTCTTTTGCCCCCGTCAGCAGCACCAATGACAGCGAGGTGTCTAGTGACGCTTTGACCGACGATGCCATGTCTGTGACTGACAGCAGTGTGTAAGTGGATATTAACCGAATATACACATGTGTTTTGTGTGAGTGTGAGTGAGTGAGTGAGAGAGAGAGAGAGAGAGAGAGAGAGAGAGAGAGAGAGAGAGAGAGAGAGAGAGAGAGAGAGAGAAAAGATGACGTTACGTCTTGCTTCAGCCGGTTGTTGGGAGTCATAGGAAGATTCCTTTTCAATAGTGGAAATGTAGTGAATTGTGCCCCCTTGAAAACACTTTCAGACACTAGAGCAGCCAGGAAATGGCATAAGTCAATGCCAAGCCTCACCCTTGTATTCTAAAATAATATTCTGTGCCCTCTGAGTGCCCTTCTCATTACTTTGATTAACTGAAATTAATAATTTAGTCTATTAAATGACAGACAATAGTGTAAAATGTTCATCACAACTTCAGAGAGCCCATGCAAACCTAATTTGTGAGCAAGAATCCAAAACCCAAAGATGTTCAGTTTACAATGAAACAGAGAAAAGCAGCAAATATTCACATTCTAAACACCTGAAATGAGAAAAATGCTTGGTATTTTGTTTGCTAAATGATGAGTGGTCATTTATTTAAGTCATTGTCAATGAAGTGCCTATAGATTGACTCATTTTTTTTCAGCAATGGAATAGTGCTTAATGTCATGTTCCACCTTTAGTTTGTGCTCATCTGTGTACATGCCTAGGTCCTCATTTCTCTAAAGGATAACTTGGTCTAATCACGTGTTTCTCAAGTGACAAGGTACTATGAAGTCATTGCGTGGTGCACGGCTCAAGGCCAGGAGTGCTCAGGTCAGGCAGTTGTGAACAAAAAGCAGATGAATCTTGAGAACAAGTTCTTCTTTACTGCATCTCACATGGGAGGCATCAAGGCCTACATGGATGATGTCAGTGAAACAGCAAGCTAAAGATGACCTGTGAAAGATACTTAAAGGCAGAGACACTGATGTTACACTGTGTTGGAACCAGTGGGCTTGGCTGCACCTGAATATGGTAGCTATAAAGAGTTTTTTACAACAGGGAGCCCTCTGCTCTGGCATATCTCTAGACAGCCCAGCTTCAAAGCGGCCGAGGCCAATATAGTCCTATTGTGCTGTACTTTGACCCAGTGCAATATCTGCCTCTCTTTAGGTCAGTTAAACGGACCCATAAACATTTGAATCTCATTTACAGATACGCACACACACACACTCGGATAAAGAAAAGAATAGAAAAGGGGGGAAAAAAAGCAACGGGGGAGGAGGCAGTTGGGTGGGAAGAGAAAGACAGTGGTGGAGGGGGGATTTTTGCTTATATCTTATTTATGGATTTGCTTGGACGCTGGGGAATGCAGCTGCGCAGACTTCAAACATTACCTTATCTTACAAACCAGCCTTTTGATGTGCGGAGATCAGAGGCTGGCTGCGGCAGCGCTTGCCAAATGAAGATTGGAGGGGGTGGGAGGGTGGTGGTGGTGGTGGTGGTGGGGGGGGGGGGGGTGCTTATGCGCATGACTGTGGCATTTCAAAGCAAAAGTGGAAAAGTGCTCCTCAGTTAGGCTAGGTCACCAGGAAACTGCTGTTTAGCATGGGAGAAAAGACACTGTTTTACACTGTCAAGTGCTTCAGTTTGAAGCTTGAGCTTTGCTGTTTGTTGTTTGATTTCATTTTTCAGCCAGTCAGCCGTTGAGTCCCTCCGATAGATTTAACCAGGTTAGCTGCACCCTTGGGTCCTGTCCTGCAGTAACTCTTTGAATAAGTATAATGAGTAGCTAATGCTAACGGTGTCCTCAGCTCAACATAAAAGTCGGTAGGGGAATGCTAATGCTGACACTACTTGTGGCCAGTAGAGCAGAGTGCACTGACTGCATTGTGTGTGTTTTTGTGTGTATGTGTGGTGTTGAAAGGAACCGGCCAGCAGGGTGCCCAGTGCTGTGCTGAAGCCGGGGCTGAAAATGAGTGTCATTTCTAGGGCAAACAAAACCTCCTACCACCTCACTCAGAAACACGTAACCCGATCTGCTCTGACACACATACACGGCCGGAAATGCTGGCATGATTTACCTCTGAGTGTCGTCTTTGTTCTCAGATTAAGCCTGAAAGATGAAAAACAAAATGGATAAGAGAATTAATAAATTAGATTTCTTCTTGCTTGAACTGTTTTTGATCTGCCCAATTGGCTAACAAGCTTCTTCCCGAATGACTGTTTGGTCTTTAATGATGTATTTGATTGGGTAATTGACCTTTGTGATCTGTCTGTACCCCCCCAGAGATGGCATCCCTCCGTATAAACTGGGCTCCAAGAAACAGCTACAGAGAGAGATGCAACGCAACATGAGAATGAACAGCCAAGTGTCTCTGCCTGCTTTCCCTGTAAGTACACAAACACGCACACATAACCACAGACGCTCAGAAGTCTTTTTGAACCTGGGTCCCACAGTCTAATTTCCATACCACCCTCTGTTCCGGGTCTCTCTTGGTTCTATGAATAGTTCCGCACAAACTGTATTCTGCATTCTCAATTCAACAACACCAGCAAAGATCTGAAGAGTAACGTCAAAGACCCAGCCTCCCCCACACACTCACACACACATACGCGTGCGCGCACACACACACACACAAGTAAACGCACATACAAACACAAGCCCCCTTGCTACCTTTGGTGTCACCTACACCCCCATTAGGGTTCCTTGAAGTCTGCGGGAAACGGGGAGGTCTCTAAGCTGTTTATCGCCACAGCGCTCGGAACACACCAGGGTTTTCCTCCCCTACTGATGCTGTAAATATGGAGAATAGGGAGAGATGAGGAAGATCTCTGCCGCTTTATCCCGAGGGCTCTGAAATCAGCCAAGTTCCCCAACAAAAACACAAAGATACTCAGACACATTCACACGCACATATGCGCACACGCAGTGCTTTGATCCAAGGATGAATGGAGCAAACGCACAGGGAAGTGACAACTTCCAACAGAGCTGGCCCCCTTTTTTTTTTTTTTTTTTTTTTTTTTTCCACAGCACCCCCCTACACACACACACACACACACACACACACTCACTCTCTCTCTCTCTCTCTCTCTCTCAGCCAGCCCCCTCCCCTAAAAGTGAGGGATCTAAGGGAAGAGTTTGAGCGTGTCATGTGAGGTCTCAGTGGGTCAAAGGGGAGTTGGTAGCTTAGGGCTTAATAGACGCTAATTTCAGTTTGAAAGAAGGATAGTTAAAGGTCTAGAACAGAGGCAGGGGAACATTTTGCACAAGTATTAGTAACAGAAGTAGTTTGTTAAAATAAACCTGATGTAACCCCCTTTTTTTGACATTATAAGACATGCAGCAAGTGTAACTTGTATCAGGAAAAGATTCTCAGATTGGTTTTCGCCAGTCTTTTCCCGCTGTCCCCTTTTTTGCTTTATTTTTGCTTTTATTCTTGTTTTTGTTTCCCTTCTGATTTTTGGCGATGGCTGCCATTCCCATGGTGCACCAGCCTCAGGCTCCATCAGACGGCTCCTCTTTTTCTCAGTCTTTTCTCCCCTTCATCCCCACTACAAAGGGATGGGAGAAACAAAAAAGAGGAAGAAAAATCAAGAAAGCCCTAGTGCAAAAATGCAAATAATTTAAGATGTGAGCACACACACACGCACACACATTCTCATACTGTCACTATACTGTACCTCAAAGGTGCCCAGTGTGTGACAAGATGGGGAGGGGGATAAATTACCTCAACCTTTCTGATCTCACATCCTTTTTGGCACCTTTATCTCTCCCCTCCAATCCTTCCCTCTCTTCATTTTCTCTTTCTCTCCCCTCCTGTGAGCACACATCTCTGCATCTCAACTTCTCCCATTTTTTTAATCCCTCATCCTCTCCTCCCTGTAGTTCTCTTCCACCCCCTGTCGATATGTGGCTTTTATTCCTGGATGTAAAGCCACTGCTTCCCATCTATCTATCCCTCCATCCCTCCCTCCACCACCCTATTCTCCCCCTACTGAGTGTTTGATATTTGACGAGGAAGTCTTTGAAGTGAGCTGACTTTAAAGAGGCCTGCTGACGATGACAGAGGGAACCAGCGGAGGCCTAGCCCAGCGTGACCATACACCAGGCCTGCCACCCCTTTAAACAACCCCATAGCCCTGGGAGCCTATGATAGTGTCCTGATCAGTGCCACCAGTGGTGGGGCAGGCGCTGGTGGAGAACAATGCATAAATGTAGATAGATGAGGCGAGAGGAGTCTTGGGAGTAGAAGTTTGGGAGGTCTGAGGCTTCGTCATGGAGGGATGACAGGGATGATACAACAGCTAATGTATGTTTTTCTCCCCAAAGCGTACTCGCTGTCCTCCCAAGGAGATGGTCCCAATGGAGCCGGCAGAATTTGCAGCCAAGCTCATCTCCCGCCTGGAGAGCCTGAAGAGAGAGCAGGACACCATTAGCTCTCTGGAAGAGAGGCTGCAGCAGATTCAGGAGGTGTGTGAGAGAGAATGGTGCTTACTGGAAAAGTGAATAGTTAATTTTTGTTTTTTGGTTTTTTTTTTCTCAGTCGTTGACTTTGTATGCCTTGTTTTTTACCAGGAGGAGGAAAGAGAAGATACAGAGATCATGGGAAGTGCTCCCCAGCTTTCCCCCCACCCCTTGACCCTCCTCTCTGGCTCCTCTGATGAGGACCCCCAGGCCATCCTGGATGAACACCTCTCTCGTGTCCTGAAGACCCCCGGCTGCCAGTCACCCGCTGTTATCCGGCATTCACCTCGCTCCAGCTCCCCAGAGCACAGCCCCTTCACCCGGGCAGGCTTTGGAATCAAGGCCCTGGTGAGGACTGGGCCCTCCACTTCTTCTGTCTCTAGTCCTGACCAAGGGGTGTTCACTCTGGCCTTGGGCCCCAGCAGGACCCTCGTAAGCAGGCAGAGCACGAAACACATCCACCATCACTACATCCACCATCATGCCAGTCCCAAGACTAAAGAGCAGATTGAAAGGGAGGCAGCCCTCAGGGTACACGGCCTGTGCTCTAGCAGCGGGGAGTGCCAGCCCTGCCAGCCTTACCAGCGCAGCCGCAGCCTTGGTAGAGAGACATGTGGGGCTATTTCTACAGACAGCAGTTTGGGGTCAGTTCCAAGCACTTTGCATCTGTTTTTGGTTTTTTTTCCCTTCCTGTTTTCTCATGTTGATTGCATAAAAATAAACAATGCTAATTCTCACCCTTTCTTCCTCTCAGGCGTTCCAGCTCTCTATCCAGGCGCGTGTGTCGTTCAGGGGCTGAGGATGGAGTAGCAGAAAGGTGTATGGAGGACTGTGGGCCATTACAACTGCCCAGTGACAAAACAGACCCCACCCAAAATGTGCTGCAGTGGATCCTGGAAAGTAAACAGCGGGGCAGGCACAAGTCTCACAGGTGAGCAGTGAGCTTTGGTGTTTGCATGAGTTTGAGTCTAAAATGTGCCAATTTACGTCTCACTATTGCGTGTTGTTTATGCATATGTCTTTTTGCCCTCGCAGTACCCAGAGCACCAAGAAATCCTTTGGAGGCTCCTCAGCCCAGACACACACATGGGGTGGTGGAGGAAGCTGTGGCCACCTACGTAGCCACCAGCCAGCCCAGCCATTCATCCAAGACCCTGCCATGCCTCCCTTGCCCCCTCCCAACACTTTGGCCCAGCTGGAGGAGGCCTGCCGTAGACTGGAGGAGGTCTCCACCAAGACCACCAAGCAAAGGTACACAGGGAGTAGCTGTTGAATATTGTGCTTGGCCTTTTTTTTTCTTATTCCCAGATTTGATGTCTCACATTATCAGTTGTTATTATTGATCATAGCATTTAAGTTTCTGTTACATCTCTTCCCAGGCATGCAATGTCCAGTCTCCAGCGAGAGAAGAGCCACCTAGTGCCTGTCCAGGGTGGGGGGTCCGTCCCCCTTTCTCTAGCCAATCCCAGCCCTGCTGGCCTCCTCACAACCAGCCCCGGTCTCCAATCAGAAGAGTACGATGCCTCTAGCGTCCTGCCTTCCCTCTCCTCTCCTCCTTTCTGCTTCTCCTCCTCCTCCTCCTCCTCCTCCCAGCCATAGCCTCCACCTTGCAGTGTACTTCCACCCTTTTAACTCTTCCTTCTTGTCACCTGCACTGCTCACTAGACATGTAGGAAGACAGGCAAATAGTCGTGCAAACCCACATATAACACATGTGTACGCCCACATACAGTCACTCAAAAGCCAAGGTGACCCCACCCCCCCCTTTGCAAAGCTTATTTTAAGCTTTGTACACACAGGCCTGGCTCTGCCTCTGTGTTTGCATGAATCTTGTGTGTTTGTGCTGTGTGTGGGGAGTGTGTAGTCATTGCACCACCTGACTGAGACATCCCTTTCATATATATGTATCATTTTTATTGGCTGTCCTTCAGTGAGCTGGCAGTCAGCTGGGGCGAGCAGAGCCTAGCAAAGAGAGAGCTCCTCTGAAGTGGGCCTACAAAGCCTTGGACATAGCTGAAGGGGAATTGTTAATACTGTGCCCCTTCTCCATGCGCACACAACACACACACACACACTTGCTGATGGCACTGGGTCACTCACTCACTAGTGTTATTCTTCAGTCAGGCTGCTGTTACTGTGCTTCTAGTCTAGCACTGTCTTCTGCACTCCATAGCTGCAAGCTGTCCCTTAGAAGCTCTGCTGTCTTTCTGATTTCTCTTTTTTATGTGGAGTGTCATGAGGGTGTCCACTCCTTCTCACACACCCTTTCTGTCCCCCTTTGTCTAATTTCAGGATGAAGGAGTGTAAGAAGGGTTTAGGAAGCCACGGGGTGTGCAGCGGAGAGACGGTGGTGACATATTTCTTCTGTGGTGAGGAGATCCCCTACCGGAGGACCATGAAGAGCCACACTCTCACCCTGGGCCACTTCAAGGAGCAGCTCCGCAAGAAGGGCAACTACAGGTGTGTAGAGGGAAATTTGAATACTATCAATTGTTGATTAAAGTTTTACACAAGTGATTTTAGTGACGACATGTGAACTTTTCCCATTGCGCTTCAGGGATACTGTGATTGCCGGCAGTAAAATGATATCAGTTCAGTGGCCTTGAAGAATGAATTTGTTGAAGTTGAGCGTGGGCTTTCGGTGTATTCAACACACACTGACTCACAGCCTGTGTACAGGTCACAGTCTGAGGCTGAAGGTTTAGAAAGGGCTAGCTTAATCATTTTCCAAAATGGCAATTACACAGGCAAGGAGTAATCCCCAGTATCTTCAGTGGCATAGGAACAGTATGGCTGATTTTGCAATCCATGATCATCAGTGTCACCTCATCATAACACGATGACATTTTGAACAATCCAAAAGACACAACCTGAAGCGAGAGTGTCTGAGGCTACGCTGTCCAGAGATAGATTTTTATCTGTGAATGTTGGTTAGTGTGACCTTGAAGACCTTAAATATTATATTTTATCTTCACTTTGATTGTGCGTCATACATGTGTGCGTGGAGCGTTGTTATCAGTGTTTGTTTCAGTGTGTGTGTGTGTATGTGCAGACAGTTTCAGGCCTCTGTGGTTTGTGTGCACGTGTGTTGAGGGGGGTGCAACGAAAAGGAAAGGACAAGAAGGAGGGAGGGAGGGAGGGTGGTGTGGGGGTTAGTGGGAGAGTTTGAACTGCAGCGTTTTGGGTCCCATCTGGTATTGATTTCCATGCTAAGGCACACTTAATACACATGGCTTTGAAGCCCCGGCCCCTTTCATTTCAACCAACAAAGACTCACACAAATGGCCAGCGTGCAAATTCTTCACTGATGCTATCAGGGCCTCTTTTTTTCTGCTCTGTGTGTGTGTGTACATGTGTGCATGCATGAATGTGCTTGCGACGAACACGCACAATGTTTACACATGTTGTAATCATTTTATGGATATTTTTGAAAGGCAGATTGTTAAATGCCAGATCCGCTTGTTTGCCGTACTACAGGGCCCTGACTGAGGCCGCACCACTTCAGTGTGTATTTGCAGAGAGAGATTTCACTTTGATTGCTCCTTTCCAGTGGGCATTAAAGGGAAAAGATCAAACACTTATTGCTTAGACTGCCATGGTCTCCAGGATAAGCACGAGTTGAGTATTGTGTTAATAATTACAGGTATCAAACTATGATTTCTAGGTGAAAAAAAAAAAGCGAAGGAACCCCAAGAAACTTCCTCCTGTCCAGATGTGTGCAGCGTGACGAGCACTTAGCTCTGCGAATTCTTCACATCTGTCTGTTTGTCCCACCACCACCACCCCCCCACCCGCCCCTCTTCTTTTCTCTCTGGCTCGCTGTCTCAGTTCCCGTGTCATACCATCCACATTTTTTGGAAAGCGAGCTGCGCGGCGCTTTAATAGCAGCCAGAGAATGTGTGGAGTTGGGTCATTTCAACATGGCAGCGGTTCAACAAAGAACAGTACTGCTGGGTCCTGCCAGACGATATTGGTGCCAGATGTCAGTGCAAACGGAGAGAAGGGGAGAAGGGGGGGAAAAAACAGATCTAGCCACATAAAACATGTTCCAGTGGAAATTCAGGCTCTCTCTGTCTCTGTCTGTCTCTCTCAGCAAAAAAAGATCATGGCTCTTTGAAGATTTTTTTTTTTTTAAGAGTAGGAAGGCTCAACTTTTTTCTTTTTTTTTCTTTTTTTCTTCCTCCACTAGATAGGAGAGGAGGATACAATTATCAGGCGTGTCCTGTGCTCTTTCATGTCATCTTATTTATCCACTTAGTCTTATTTACTCTCGTTATTCTGGTCAGAGAGACCTCTTGTATTCCGTTTAGTTGAAGCCTTCCTGTATTTCAGATGGAGCTGCTTTTTATTAGTGACCACCCTCATGCTGGCTGGAACACATGCAGTCACAGGCACCTTTTGCAATGATGGTTTTTAAGAGTATAGCTCTTGTTTTATAAGTATTGCATGTTCGGCTTTGTCAGCCTCCCATCTCGTTAAAGACAAAATGCTCACAAACACACACACAAACATTCCAATCACCCCACACATGGAGCAAATCGAGGCATTTTTCCATTACATAGTTAATGAGTGAATTCTGAGACCCCCCCCCCCCCCCCCCCCCCAACATACCCACCCCTGCTGGTTCCTCTTCCTCTAAAATGAGGATTTTTGGGGGGGTTGCATCATTAATGGCCCAGTGAAGTCATGGCTGACGAGAAGCCCCTCCTTAGGTTCTTTTCTGTTTCTTCCGCACACAGAAAGTTGTCAGTCGGCTGCCCTTCCTATAGCTCTCAGTGAGAGCTCACAGCTATCAACAGGGGTAAGGAAGGACACGGTGTTCTACCGGCTCTGTCTCCTCCTCCTCTACGTCGCCTCTGTTCTTTCCTTTGTCTATGTAATCACGAAATGAGGACGAGGAGCGAGTGAAAGCCCGTGCTTATGTGTCTTCTAACGTGCGCTCGAGCGGGTGTGTAGGAGTCGGGGGATAATGACAGGCAGACTTGCAGGCACCCTAAATTTCAGCCTTTGTCAAAGGACCCCTTCATTTGCACACGGGCCTAATTGGCCCCGGTTAGCCAGGGCAAAACTCACAACAGCATGATGGAGGAAAAAGGAAAGGGAGAAGTGAAAGAGGAAGGGATGAAGAGAGCGAGCCTCTTATTTTAGACCAAGGCCGTTCAGCAGCAGGTTCCACTCCACCCTGAGAAGCCGGTCTATAGGCTCAGCAGGCGTGGTTGATCGGATACTTGGTGGCTTTTTGTGGATGGTGGAAATGAAGCTTATAATATAGTTTGAATCATACTTGTTGCATGTGTATGAAAAAGGCAGGCTTTCGGTATTAACTCTGTCATGTCTCTCTGTTGCAGGTACTATTTCAAGAAAGCCAGTGATGAGTTTGAGTGTGGTGCAGTGTTTGAGGAAGTGTCAGACGATGGCTCCTTGCTGCCCACCTACGAGGGCAAGATCCTGGGCAAGGTGGAGAGGATGGAGTGAGACCATGCTGCCCATGTTGTGGAATAAACTCCTACGAACACTTCACACCTCTATGGATGTACTCCTTCATATGCTCACACAACACACAAACACACAGAGCGTGTGTCTTTTAAGCTAAGACTGTAGGACTGGAGATGTTGCTGAAGGGACATTGTTGAGGACTGGATGAAATATGGAGAAAAAGAAGAAAAAGGAAGGAGGACAAGTTGGCGCTAATGCAGGACTATCATGTTGAACAGCCTGCCTTGAAATGAAGAAAATAATTGACTGTGTTGCTGGACTGAAACATCTCCATGTTTCCAGAAGAGAAAACTCTAGAGACTCTAGGTGAATGACCACTTGTCAAAGAAATGGGGCAGTGGGTTTAAATTTGAGACTGACACCCTACCTGACCCTGCCTGTGCCAGCGTCTGCCCATGGGCTAGCACATCGCTAATATGTATATGCAGATATACATGTACATTGCATTGTATTGTGATGCTCGTATTGTTGTGTAAAGATTTCTATTGCTATTTATTGGAGATATCCCTGCCCCACCCTTATTATTCTTCCATGGACAAGCTGCTTAAACTTGGAGAACCTTCTCCAATTTCCACAACCCTGATTTTTTTTTTTTTTTTTTTTTCCCCTCCCTTTTGAGCATCAGTTCTCAAGCAAAGGAAATGGTTTTGTTCATTTTCGGCCCCTTATATTGAACTGTAAACTTCAAAAATACCTCTGGAAAAACTCCACTCCTGTTCCTGGAGACTGAGTGGGACATCTCTGATCTCTTGGCTGGAGAGCTTACTGCTGAAGCTTTGAGAATGGCTCTCTGTCACTTAAAGTTTGATGATATATTTACTACTACAGTGCTATTTGTGGCTGTGTCCCCCATCCACTCTGAAGGGCCCTGAGTGTACAATGAAAATGCTATTAATGTTTAATTCTCAACTCTGGGTCTCTGCCCAGCTAGCCTTGATCTGTCGCGTCTTAGTGCCTTTGTTTCAGTGGCGCAGGCATCGCACAAATAGCCTACGTATTTGCTAAGAGGAAACTGCCCTCAACAGGTCCTCGAGTCCCCAAAATGTGTTTACACCAATAGTAATATTTACCAACAAAAAGCTCTATGATGTGCTCCCCAACGTGCTTACTTATGTGTATGTGTGACTGAGATGCTTTTGATTCGGATCACTTGGTGTGTATTTGAAGCCTGCACTATGAGCTGCAGGTGATAATGATGGTGGTGATATACACTATGTCCATAGTGTTTTAATTGAGTACAGAAGCTGTGCCTACATGGATTCTTACCATGTTTTACCCAGTTTTCAGGGTCCTATTACTCCCTTGGTTTTTCAAGGGGCCTTATGTTGAAAAGATATTTTTATGCCTTTTAGTATCTGTTTCATCATGTTTATGTTTTATAATATTTTTCATGGCTTCCTTGGCTCCACTTGTAAACTGTAAATTATGCGTTCTATAGAGCTCAGTTGAAAAGATGCCTCGGTACTTTAATTATTGTAATTATGAAGAGATGTAGCCTTTATTAAAATGTTCTATTTTTCAAATTAGCAAATGGCTTCCCATGTGTTTGTATGTGTAGCTTGTGATTGGGTGTTCTATGGGTTTTTCTGAGCTCTAATTGGAATGCTGTGTGTGTCTGTGTGTGTGTGTGTGTGTGTCTGTGTGTGTAACAAACTTCTCTACACACACCCCGCTGTGGAGAGTGCAACTCATTGGATCCAGTGAGAAATCTCTGCCAGATTTGCATCCATTATCAGCTCTTAATTTCCAACAGGGAGTAAATTAAAACATGCAGCATTAATTTGGCCACCGGAGCCTCTGTGTGTTAGTGTAAGGAGGAGAGAGGGAGAGTATCTAAGCATGTGTTAATGAGACATTTGGCAAATAGGCACCATAAGTACATTTCACCCAGCTATTTACATGGTAAACCGTTTGGCGTCCTGTGACAATTTATGATCCCTGTGTGTGAGTGTGATGTAGTCTTTTGCTCAGAGCCAATCAGGGTCCCAGTGAGTGGATGAAAACAGAGTGCTGCATGAATGAAAGTTACAGGTATAAACCATCAGGGAGTCTGAGAAGTTAAACGCTTTAAGATTCAATTCTGTCTTTGAAGGATAGGTTCACAATTTTTCAAGACCTAAAAGCAAAAGTCAGATCTAAAAGCAATAGTCAGGTAACCATCTAAATGGTGTATGGAACAAGTGTTTTTTTTTTCTTTTCTGTAAGAATTCCTCCTGTCGATACTGGCCATTAAAAGGCCCCCTCCTGATGTGTTTTCAGTGTACGTGACGGGGGGGGGGGGCTCCTCCTCCTCCTCCTGTGTGAATACTGCATGTATCCAAAGGTTTAACTTAATTTGAAGCTTTTAACATTCAAGTTAGACAAAACAAATGGGAATCTTCCAAAGTTACAGACCAGAGGCAACAAACTGCCAAAACATGCAGTCATTTCTAGATGAGGGGCTTTTGGGAGGTCCATATGAGTAACTGATCATTTACAGTCTTTGCCAGAAATTCAAACATCTAACCTTTCAAGGATAAGGATTTTTATTCACAACAAATTCCAGGAGAAGCCCAAAATCAACAGTGCTTTAATCCATCCCACAGTACTTTCCAACGTCTCCACCCCGTTTGTTGTTCTCAGCGCCAAACTGAGCATGAACTGTAAATCTCTTAAAATAGGTCACAAATACAGAGTTACTTTTTCACAAAATGAACAGTAACTATATTAAACACCTGTTCACCGTAGTTTGTGGCAAATGTTACACAAAATGGGAGTAAATAGTGCGTTTGTTGGGGACTATTTTCAGCTGCAGATCAACAGACATTTGGTGTTCTAGTTAGTAGCAGTGGTATGGCTCAATGATGTGTTATTAACAGCGGAGGTCTATGACACACTCCCCCTATGACACAACAGAGACAATACTTGTAAAAGGGATCAGCTCCTTTTTAGTTTTGGTCTTTGACAGATGTAAAGAAAGTCATCCAGGATCATAGCTACCTTACATAATTTAATTTAAATATGTAATAGCTTATGGCTTCGCACACATGCACACTGATATCTTTACACACATTTTGCACACCATGCTCCTCTGCCACCGGCTCTCCCTTTTAAGTTTCATTGGCTAAGAGTGTTTCTAATGCTGCCTTTCATATTGAAAGGGCATCATGATATTGTTAAAATACCATTTTCAGTCCTTTCATCAGCAAAGGTCAGTGCATACACTTGAAGGCCATCCTTTGGACTCTTTAGAACTAAGAGGCTCACACTCAGCGGCGCTCCACTGTCAGAAAGCCTTGTGAACCGATCTTTGTATGGAGGGCTATTTTAGATGGGGTCATCTTTTTGAAGAGTGCACTGGGTTTTGGTGGACTCTACACTGCTATTCAAACATGTGGGTGCTTTTTAAAAGTAGGTGGGTGTGAAGAATTAGGGGCATCTGAAGGTTGCTAGAAAGCGCTTTGACAAAGAGGTGTTTACTTATGTATATTTGTATGACTTCAGTCTTTTTGATAAGATTACTGCACATAGCTGGTTCTGTTTTGTGTTTAGAAGGTGCAGTGTAGAATATCATCACTGACTCTCCTAGCACTTAGCAGAAGCAGTACATGTAGAGGAAAACGGCAAGTCAGTCCTGGCCTGGTTCCAGACCTCTGAATCACCACCCAGCTCTTTATTTTTTTGTTTTTGTTTTTTTTTTTGTAAAAAAGAGAAGTAAAGATTTCTCAACAAAAAGCTGCTTAACTGAAAACAGACTTTAAAAGCTTTTCCCAGGGCTTTTAAGCATCTCACTGTCGTTACCAGAGCCCTCAGTTTGCTCAGTTCTCACTGACACCTGTTATCATGTGACTGAAGTTACATACTCTTGATATAGATTAAGCTGTTTTGGGAGCCATGGACAAAAAAAATTGCTGTTTGCCTCCAAGTTCCCATCAAGTATAGCGCTCACCTCACAGTGTCTTATTTTATGCACAGAGATCCTCAAACCAACCAACCTGTACTGGAATAAAAATAACTACCAGATAACTAACTTCAATAATTTATCTTGGGGTCACTCTACAACATTTCATAATTATGTAGACCCCAGTTGATATTGTCTTTGAGTGGCGCTAATTCTCAACAAATTTGCAGGTAATAAAATTACTGATCGACACACAGCAAACCTGGGGCTTTTGATGCTCCTGGCAGTCTGGGACCACGCAGCAGTTTCTCACATTGTTCACTGATGTGATGAGAAACGAGTCAACTTCACGACAGCTGAGCTCCATTCGCTGAGAAAAAACCATAGGATATAAGATTGAAAGTGCCAGAAAAAGCAAGCAAATTCAACTTGAGTTGAGATTGACTTTCACACTTTCAGCCTGATTTTCATTTTAAGTCAGTACCCTGACCTCAAGATAATAACTCAGTGTTTTGTAGCTTTATGTCACATCCATTGTTGGGAGGCATTCATCTTATATGGTGAGTACTGACAGCTGTATGGGCCACTGACTGTTCCACACTTTGAGAACCAGCTGTGGACTGTAATGAATTGGCACAACTTTGTGCCAATCTGCCACCTCATCCCCCTCATGTCCACATTTCTGCCTGCTATTGTTTCCCGCGGTGATATCCCAAGTCTGCTACCTGTTCCGCCCACATGAAGCGAGATCAAAGGCTCTGACTGTGAACAACGGCACACAGGAACCTAAACAGGAAGTGGAACCAGGATCACACAGATGTGCTTTGATTGGTGGAGGCAAGGCTTTGACGTCTGTGTGCAGTCATTTTCCAAAATGGGTTGTTATGGTACAAAAGACACTGACCTTGACCCCGTTCAAAGAAAATCCATTACAAAGCAATGGCGATGCCTTTTTTCGTTAGGTACAAACAGTCTGGAATATTGATAAGGATTTTATCACAAACACACAAAAGGGACATGGCAGCATGAATGAATACACAATGTATGTGTATGTAGGTGAACGTAGAGTCTAAAACATCAAATCCGAGCATGGTTGAGCGTGGTGGCCCTGGGGAAAAAAAAATTCTGCTTACTGTTATCATTACCACGAACCTCAGCCTCATTTAAATACACTTAAATCATTCCACCATAGACGGATATGAGAGGGTGAGACCCCCAATTTTGGGTCTTGAACCCCTTCATTTGGAACCTGGATCAGCCATGCGAGTTGTTCCACACAGGCATCGACCCAGACAGCCATGGGACTGTGGTCAACCAGGGGGCCTCGTCTGGATCCTGGCCAGGCGCCACTGCGGTAGCTGATCCCTTTACCATGTGACCGGTCACATGACTTTACATTGCCTGATACTCCACTCTAACCAATGACAAGCTCCCATGCCTTTGGTCTCTACCAATGTCAAATTTGCTGACATGTTTAGATGATAGCTGCTTGGCCAAGGAGAACCAGAACCTATCCATCAAAAAGGAATTAGCAGGGCTATTATTGAAGCTCACAGACTGTTCAGTTTTACTGAAGTGAAGCGTGGAACACAGGCATCCTAGATTTGCATTATAGATGAGTGAGGTAATACAGAATAAAATGAGAGAAGATACGCCTGGAACAATACATAAGATCACTCCTGTTTTTAGGAGACAAGCGCCTGGTAACTTAATGACCAACATATGTGACCAAAACGTTTGAAGGCTGAAACAAATCTTCAAAAGTAGGCTTTTTTCCAACAGTACTGACAGAAAAAAGGCATTATATTTCTCTCCCTAATCACATGGCAAGAATCTGAAGAGATTATATATCTCACAAATGCTTTGGGAAATGAAGAAGACAGAGGTTTGACGATGAGGGCCAGAAACCCAATCTGCCACCAGTGCAGCGCAGCAGTATCAGATGCTGTGCTGCTAAAAGGGCACTGAGGACGTGAGGTATGATAGCTGGCCGGGCCACACCGGGGGATTCAGTGTGCATCCTCTCTGCAGCTGTAGGAAAAGCATCTTTTGTAAAGAGAGTAAGCGCCATTGTCCTCCTTTGGTGTTTATGTTTGTCTTAAATTTCACCTAGTGCACGGCACAGCCCCACCAAGCCACAGGATAGGCATTGTTCTGGGCCCGTGCAGGAATGGTAGCCTGCAGTCACCTTCTCTCTGACTGTCGCCATTGTCCCACCACCAACCCCCCAAACTTCTTTGTTTTATGCTCCCCACCACAGACAGCTCAGATTGTTGCCTGATGTTGCTTCCTTTCGTCCCATTGTTTCCACGTCTTCTCTCATGTATGACTCCTCTCCTCCTTGTAGGTCGATGTGTGTGTCGATTGGCTGAGTGGTTGGAGGAGATGGGAGCGTGGGGTTGGGGGTTGGAGGAGGGTTAGGGTACACAGAGTGCATGTGAAGTTTTATGGCTAACCACATGTGTTTTTGAATCTTTGAGCTTCCACGTTTTTTCCCAGGGTGAGGGGTTGGGGAGAGTCTGTAGCATGAGGATGGGGCGGAGAGAGGGAAGTCGAGAGAGAGAATTAAAGAACCAGGACTCGAACATGTGGTTCTTGTTTGGAGCGCTGCATGCAGAGATGGTGGGTCTGACTTCTCTTTGCTCCAACCTGCATCTACAATCTAAACATCCCACTGATTATTAAACAATATGGATGCTCTCATGCCCCCTCAATGTGAACCAGAAACAGATAAACACAGCGGGATCACAACAAATCAGCCACACATTTCTCTTTCATTTCAAATCAGAGTCAAAAGTCGAGCTTTTTCATTCTGAAGGACACACATTCTCATAAGACAAATCTGTCAAATCATTTTCCTCTGTAATAGTCTATATCTCAGATGTCCTAGATCAGGTTTCTTGTTGGTTTTAACTGTGTGGGAGCACATTAGCGTGATGCCTCTGGGCTCTGTGAATTCACTATGGTATGTAGTAAAGTTAGACTGTGAACCACGTGAACACCAAACCACAGCCCGCCTTCAGTCTGTTAGAAACAAGCAACACCCACATAACTCCAAAGCCCTCTGGGTAATGAGCTGTTTTACAAGTGCACACACCCCCAAAACTCTAAGAGGCCACAATACAAGGGCAATGATTTGATGTAATAGAATGTAGCAAAATTGCCCATTACAAAAAATACATCAAAAAGCATTTTATCAGGAGAGATTACCCCAGTAATATTTTTATAATATATTTTACTTTATTTTATGGGCTCATAATTTCTTCATAATTTCCTAGGAAGTTAGCTGGAAAGAATTATGTAATTTGGTGCTGATTATAGGGAGAATTTAACCACTGGTTACTTTGTACTCTTCCAATTAATTTACTCTAATATTCAATAGTTAGGGTAACCTATGGAGTCTTTTTGCATGTCAGGTCAACTGAACATGCAAAAATGTGACATTTGTCAAGTTTCCAATAGTTACTGAAAAGTTCTCCCTATAATTAGAAGCAGATTATTCTTTCCAGGAACCTTGTTGGGAAATTATGAGGGAATTACAAACACATAAAACAAAGCACCAATTGTTGCTATAGGTTACCATGATATCCACAGTGACTATGTTCCTCTTTGCTGCATTTTTTATTTAATATATCATCTTTAACAGTGGCTCTTGAACAATTACTTGAGGCAGTTATGAGTTATTGCCCAACATTTTATATTCGCTACGGGATAGTTTCATATTTAGGATTATTTCCCTGCTAAAAGTTCAAGGAAGAATATATTGGAGGTGATGATGTGGAGGAGGAAAAATTATTTATATATGTGATGAAAAACCTTACATCAAGGTCTGCTTGCTAGCTTTTTCCAAAGCTTTCAACCACATCTCACAGTCTGACAAATGGATACTGTACTGTTTACTCAGTTGTCCCACCACCTGCTATTGCACCAGCATTCCATACTTGGTGCTGGAAAGCTCTGGAAAAAATTAGTAAGAGGACCTTTAAGTTTCTTTTGTCAAACTAATGTTTTCAGTATAAAAAAAAGTCAATCAGCTAAAGTAGTGTGACTGTGCTCCACAGGGAAAATAAAAAGCAATGAAACATTGAAGAATATAACAACAAAATATAAAAAGTAAATAATTTAAACCCTTAAAATTAAGGATCACAATTGTTGAAGTCTCAGATAGTCAAAATATCCTCCTACTTAAATCTAGCTGAGGGATTTTAGAATCTGTATTCTTGATACGAAACACAGAGTAAGACTGGAGAGGTACAATTCTGCCAATTTCCTCATGAACCTTGAAGCTGTAGAAACCATAAGAACAAACTTGTCTTAATCCTCCAATCCAAGGATTAGACTACAGATGCAAAAGATCCCTGATGGGAGGCCTTAAAAAGATGGAGGATGGTGAAGACTGTAGTCAAAATCATTACTTGATTACCACATGGCCACATCATTGAAGCTTATTTGGCTTTCATAATGTTACAGTCCAGTGTCCTCCTGGACTCCCCCTGAATGATGTCATCTCTCCGTCCTCGGCCTTTACCTCGTCAGAAGGAAAAAAGAAAAGGAGGAAGGAGAGAGAAAGAGCCAGGGAGGGAGGTGTACTGCGAGCTGGGGTCCTCACTCTGGGAAAGGAATGGACCTGGCTTCACATCACACACATCCTGCATCAGCATACGTGTGAGCATGCATGTGAGTACATTTGCTTGCAAGGGAGTGAGTATTCTTGTGCGTGACTGGGAGAGCGCACAAAGAGAGGAGAATCGTTTCAAAGCAGAGAATTAGAAAGGATAACAGGGAACGTGTGAGAAGGCAGGGGGGAAAAAAATCAAGGAGAGAGTGTGAGTCAGAAAAAAATTGCGATGAAAGAAGTCATGAGGAGTGTGACTGAGGATGAAGGCTCCACAGGTGCAGAAGAGGAGAAGCGAAGGCGGGTAATCGATTAAATTTGGATGCGTACAGAAAACTGAGACGTACAAAAACCTTGGGTGTCTGGTGGACAAAACTTTTCAGGGGCAAAGAGGGCAGGGGGAGTCATCAGAAGTTGGAATGAGGCAGGGGAGGGAGGAGAAGGCTGTGATCCAGATGAAAAGCAAAAAATGCCAAATGTGGAAAAAGAGCTGCGGTGCTTGCTCGTCCCTGGCTGGGCGTGGGTCAGAGCCGGAGTAAACAAACCCACAGCTTAGCAGCGCGTTTGATCTGTTCAACTGTGAAACAGTGAGTGGAGTAAACAGAAAAATTAGCCTGGGTCAGCTACAGAGGAGGGCTGTGTGTGTGTGTGTGTGTGTGTGTGGTTGTGTGTGCTGTGCATGGGGTGGGTAGATACACACCAAAGCAAGTTAGCTGTTCCAACCCAAAAGCAAACAGAAGGGGGTTCTCACCATCGTCTATGATGACCACGTCTCAGCACCTCAAACTCAGCCTGTCATCACTTATTTTGAGTTTCGATGAAACATGGCGCCTTCCAACAAAGTGGGCTTCTGAATTTAAGAGGGATGTTATTCTACCAGGGGAATGAGCCCATTCCTGTAAATAAATGATATATGCTGCTTCTACCCTGTGTTTATGGGGACTGTCCTCCTGCATATTTCAACTAAAGAAAAAATGTTTTAAAAAGTTACGCTGTGCCTAAAAGCAGCAGTATGCTTAAACTAAAGTGTGAGTCAGATGGTTGACGAGATTCTGAGACCCTGTCCCTTATGTGCGCTGGAGGGCCTGTGCAGAACACTTTTTGTAAATTTCCAAATCTGACAAGGATGCACACTGGTTGCAGCAACTAGCCACATGTGAGGAGGTAGGAAATTGGGCAGGGTTTGAAACTCTCTCTCAAGTTTTTTTCAATCATGACTGCTCTTGATACTTTTCATGCATACATGAATGCATACAAAGGGTCCAAAAGTTTGCTTCCCCTCATACAATTCATTGCAGCTCACCCCTCCACCCTTTGGAAAAGTTATAAACATTTTTGACTTCAGACGTGGTTGCACATCACGTCATATAAATTAGTCTGTATTGGGCATTACCCAGCCTTTAGATGTGGTCTCATCTCCTACCAACAGTTGATTTTGGCTGTTTTAAGCATGAAAATTTGATTGTTTCATACAGATTTTGAGCATCATTCAGATCAGGAAGAGCCACAGTGAAAAAGCCTGGTGACATAGTGACTACTTGCTAGATAGCTCGTTCAATAACGACTGAATTGGATGAATTTGTATTGTCTACTCACTCATGAATGACTGTGGTCCATGCTGAGGTGGAGCAGTTACCACTCCGGTAGGGTTATTTAAAATTAGATGGAGCGACACAGCTAATACGATGGCCTCTTCTGCTGTGGACTCCTTGTCTTTCCATCCCCTTCAAGCTCAGCACCATCATGACAAATCACAATTGTTCAGAAAAGCCGAATTCTTCGGACAGACTGACTTTGCCTCTGCAAGCAAATCCACTGATCATGGCAATTCCATCGAAATTAACTGATTTTGTTTCAAAATGTTGCTGGTAAACACTGGTGCAGCTGAGACTTTATTTGCCTTAAGTTAAAAAAAAAATGTATAAGGTTTTCATACAGTTTTTGTCATACAAGGTTTTTATGATTGCAACTTGTCAGAATGATGACACAAACGGTGAAGAGGAGGAATCCTTCATTAAAATAACACACAGTTTGTTATACATTCTGTGGGGATAATGTCTTGTGATGCTTTGGTATCATTATCATTTCCTCAATAATTTAAACATGTGATGCCCTCAAGATAAAAGCTGATGTGCAAAATCTGTCAAAGGCACAACGCTCCGTTTATCAGCCAGCTGACATTGAACATCAGACACACGGCGTTACTTTGGTGGACCCTGGCTACCTTTGAACACTCGTTACTTGGCTGAAAAAGAAGCACGTCAGGCGGAAGAATCTTAACGACACGCCTTTGCCTGTTTTTCCAGCCTTGAAGAAGTTAAAATTAGTCTTTTAAAAGGCAGAATTCAAAGCTGGGAGCATGAAAAGGGGAGGCAGAATGAAATGTCGGCACTGCAGTGTTAAAAGGGAGATGGGAGATGAGAGATCCTAGTGTCTGACTTTGGTGTGACTTCAAAAGGCTGTGTTTAAAGCGGCAGGCCTTAATGCTGGCCTGATAGCAGAACTGTCATGTCTGTGTGACCTCCCACAGCTGGCCAGCCAGGGACACAGGACTCATGCCGTGTGTGTGTGTGTGTGTGTTTGTGTGACTTCTTGATGTGTGCATATGAGCTTGTTTTTTGTGTGTTTGTGTGTCAGCACTCTTGTGGCTCTTGCTGTGTGTCTTGATGTGATTGTCTGTGTGCCCTTTAATGTTTGTGTTTTGATGTCAGTGTATGTGTTTGCCTGAGCCGTGACTTTGTGTGTGTGTGTGTGTGTGTGTGTGTGTGTGCACAGAGGTTGAAGATCTAAGCCAGGCTCTGCCCTCTCTCGCTATGCACAGGGGCCTTTTTTCCTTCTTGTTAAGATTCAAACGCTGATAGGCTTTGTACTGCAGCTGTAGACTCTGCAGTCATTTCGCCACTTTAGCTCAACTAGCTAAAATTGCCCTTGCGCTGCTTGCCACACTATCACTGCTGCCATTACGAACCATCACCGCAGCCACATTAACTGCATAGCGGCGGGTGAAGGCGTGCGGTAGCGTTTATAAAACCAGGGATTTGCCTTTGATGTAGCAAAATAGACAACTGGTCTGAACATGATGTCGCTCAGCTCAACTTTTTCCCCTCAGAGAGAGACAGTTGATCTAATGTTTTGGCGAGTAGTAAACAACTTCCAAATTCAATTACACAGAGGTATATTCATTTAAACCACGTTAGCTTTTTTGTCAAGTAATGTTGATCTGGTCATTCAACCACTTTGGTCCAGACTGAAAGACCTCAACAATGATCACATAGATTACCGTGACATTCATGTTCCCCAGAGGATGACTCCAACCAGATGTCGTCGGACTTCTATGCTCTCCTCCCACTTCTAATCACTTTGGTGAGTCCCCGACTCCTCTAGTCTATGAAGCTGACACTTGTGGTTTTTAGTACAATATCTCAGTGACTATTGGATGGATTAGCAGGGTTTAGCACAAACGTTAGCATGCCAATAAGCTAAAGTAAGATGGTGAACATGGTAACCATTATACCCTCTAAACATCAGCATGTTGGCATTTAGCTCTAAGCGCCTCTGTGTCTGAATACAGTCAGAGCTGCTAGCATGGCAGGCCTCTATTATACTCCTTTGCGGACTTGCACACAGACAACTGCAGACACCATGGACGCTCTTATTATACTTCCTTCTCGTCTGCTTGGAGTCCGCTTGGACTGTCAGTGGTGCCCCTGTAGCGTAGTGGCTAAATGAGAGGGTACACAGACGTCCACACAGACCCTCGCAGATCTTTGTGTACTTGAGGATGTGAAAAGTGCAACACTTGAATTAGTCTTGTTAAAAAAGTTCAGGAAATCTCACTGCAGCATCTTTGATTTGTCGCTCCGATTGAGCGCAAACACTGCTGGTAATTACCATCATGGATTCTTGACAGATTAATGGATCTGAGTTTTTTTTATAACTGTTATCGTCTTGCACAGGCTTGTCAGTTTATTTTTCTCTCTCTTTCTGTCTCTCATGTTCCTTTTGGTGCGTCTCTCCTTATCTGTTGGAGCGAGGAGGCGAGAAAGGCCGAGCAGTCTCTTTCCTGCTCTTTAAAGTCCGACAGGCAGGATACTGCTGAGAGCTGCCTCTCTTCTCCTGCACTTGTTTGTTCTCATTTCATCTCTCTCTACCTTCTCTCAGGAGAGAGCTCAGACCAGTGCAGATGTTGTGAAAGGACCACTACATACACACAGCTTTGACACACCTTCATGTCCTTGCACCTTTGTATTCCACGAACAGAGTGGAGCCCATCAGGGAACCTTTCTCTGCATATGCATCCTGCCATGTCCATATCCTTGATTCCTGTTTTGAACTAAGCTGGTGAAGGGGCCTGTATGTGCTTATCAGTTGATCAAATAAAAAGTTTCCAGTGGTCTCCTCCCGGCTCCTGACTGTGTGACCGCTTGGCTGACAGCGGGAGAGCGAGGGAAACATCGGGAGACGCTCCTGTCACACCCCGATCCCGGCTTTGATGAGTCACATCAAACGATGTCCATATCTAAACGTCATCCTCAAAGGAAAAACTGGGGGAGGTGTGTGTATGTGTGTGGAAGATACCCCCCCCCCCCAAAAAAAAAGCTCATAAAGACACACATAAACAGTCTTCTTTGTCTTAATGCGCCAAGCTGTTGATAAGGTTTACTTATTTAAAAGGACCAGATGCGAGGATTGCAGTTTACTTTAAATCTCTGTGTGCACGGGATTGTGTGTTTTGTCGAGATGCAAGTTGCCAGGGAGAGATAATAGACTTCTGAAGGGATATTAAGTCTTGGAAGTCTCTTGCCAGGCTATTCATGGGCAGAGATTTAGCCACTATCCTCGCTGTTGTGATGAATTTGCATCTCAGACATTGGAGCAACTGTTCAGCAGTTTAGGGTTTATTCCAAGCTGTCATGTGCTTGCGAGGAGTCTGTGATGATAACGCACCACAGAGAGCAAAAGGGAAACATCAAAGACCGATAGACAGATGATGTTACCTGACTGGATTTGAATTTGATCCATTCTTCCTCTCATTCATATTCTACTTCCTGTTTCCTTGTAGCCTTTATTATCAGTATTGTCGCTTTTGTTGGTGATGTTTTATTTCTCTCCTCTTCTTCTTCTTCTCTTCTTCTCCTCCATTGTTTTGTCCTCTGGTGCTTGTTGGCATCATGTTAAAACTACAGCTGCCAATAAAGAGGCTTTTTCCTGTGATGAAGATTTAATGTGCTTGTCACATGGCGCAAATGGCATATGTTTGCCCCCGTTGCTGCTTTCTCAACATTCAGCCAGAGAGAAGGTAGGAGGCATGCATTTATTCATTATTTCCTAGAGGTTCAGTGTTGGTGTCATGAGCAAACGTACAAATATAGTTAGGCACCAAGTTTCTGGATTGTTTTTGTGTGTGCTGCTCAGTTTTTGAACATATATCCTCCACTCAAGGCAATATGGCACCACTTCTCCCTCTTGGTGTTTTTCTTCTCCACTGCCGAGTTGTCTCACTTTTTTCTTTGCTGCGAGACTTTTTTTTCCAGTCCAGCCTGTTTCAGGCTTATTGTGCCCAAAGAATGGAGAGGCATGTATTTGTTTTAGACAGCTCCACCACTTCAAAACAGTGGGTCAAAGAATTAAGTGCGCACGGATCACGTCTTTTTATCAGAACTTTTTCGAAGGCCTCTCAGAGGTCTCAGTTTAATTGGAACATGGAGCACTTTCTTAAACAATTTGGGCCTCATCCTGTCTTTACGTCTGCTAGAAGAGGCTTTAATAGCATGGTTCCAAGGAGGAGAGGGGGAGAGAGGACTGAGCCATAGAGAGATGTGAAGCTTTGTCTTTACTTATCTCTTTCAGAAAGGAGAGAGAGAGGGAGATTGTGTATTGGGGATGAAAAAGAAAGACACCACTGCTGGTGCACAATTTTTTAAACAAGTGTGCCGTTTGACATGTAGTGAAAGTATCCTATATTTATGTGTCCATGTTTCTGGCTTCCTGCATGTATGTACTTCCTTTCATTGGCCTCCCTCCCGCCTCTGCTCTCTGTGTCGTTCTGATGAAAGTGATCAGGCATCCTGTGCCAGCACGGGGCCCAGCCTGCTGATTAAAAATGCTAATGTCTCCCGCCGGGTCTTTGATGAGAGACCCAGGCACACAAAGCCAGCCAAGGTTACCAAGGGCCTGTGTAATCCTTTATTCGGGGCCCAACGCAGGGAGACACCCAGCTGAGAGCCCTGACAGTCACAATCAATCATGTCAGGGACGCGTCACACAGGTCTACTGACCCCCTGCAACACACTCTGCCTTAATTAGCTAGTGTAGGAGAGGTATACATCTCTCTCTCACACACAAACACACACACACGCACACACACACAGATTCATAAAAGTACACATATTACATCCTCCTGTTCTTGTTGAGTGGCTGCCGATAGTCATCAGGCTGTGGACCTCTCAAGCTGTCTAATGTATGTCACTCGATGATTAGTAACGTAAATGTTTAGTGTGTCTGTTAATATGCAGATAGTGTGTAAGTGTGTTTGTGTGTGTGTGTGTGTGTGTGTGTGTGTGTGAGAAAGAGAGCGAGAGAGAGAGAGAGAGAGAGAGAGAGAGAAAGCAAAAGTCTTTGCTTCTTATCACTTTTTTCTCCTGACAGCAAAGCGGTGGTGCTTAAAAGTGAAAGAGAGAGAGAGAGAGAGAGAGAGAGCAAGAAGGATGGAAAGAGAGCAAGGAGGAGTGTGTGTGTGTGTATGTGGGGTGGGGGGGGGGGTGGACAAGAGCAGAGGACTGAGATGGGGGTTGTTTTGAAGTTCGCTTTACATCATGTTAACAAAGCTTGCCTAATCCCTAGATGGAAAGCTGGGCAAGAGCTGTGATGGTGGTGTGTGTGTTTGTGCGCGCACGCGTGTGTGTGTGAGTGTGTGTTTGTGTGTGTGTGTGTGTGTGTGTGTGTGCGCGCCCGTTTGGGACACATACCAAGGTCTCGTCTAACTTTGAACAACAGCATTGTAAACACAAAGCTATGGCCCCCCATCCACGCTCACATCCATAAACATCCAGCATTCAGTTCAGATTTACACTTTACTTCCTGCTAGTTAAAACAGGACTGTTTCTAGGTTAGGGTTAGGGTTTACATACAACAGACAACATTTAACAAGTGAGTTTTTCAAAGCTGATTCTGAATAACATTAAATGTGACAGCAGCAGGCAAAAGAAATTAAAGGGGAAATTAAAGGGAATTAGCAACTTCAACAGAAGAATTGTCCTCACAGAGTGGAGACTGAAAAGAGATCTTCATGCAGGGTGATTAAATGTATCGCCTGACAAGGTTAATATTGATTAGAGAGACAGAGAAAGGTTACAGTTAAGAATAATGTTTTTTTTTAATTGTCCATTGTCATGTTTTAAAAAATTGCCTTTCTGTTTTCTTTTATGATTAAGATTAAGAAACGATTGTGGTTAAACGCAACAAAATGAGAGAAAACATGAACTGTTGGACTGAGGTCCAGTCCATCACGTTAAGGTTGGATGTGTGCCGATTCACCTCTCTGACCTCCACACCCTTATTTGCTGTTCTGATACATGAGGCGAACAAGAGGTCACAAGACAAATGTGAGGGGTCATGTGATGATTAGGATGATAGGAAAGCTGAAAAACATATATTTATGTTTTCAGTGGAAAATATTAAAGTTGATGTATTAAAGGTAAGGACTCATCATTTACTGACCTCAATATTTCTGAAGTCCTCTAGCTATGCCCCTGGTTACCTCTGCCAAGAAGGTTATGTTTTCGCTTGTGTCTGTTTGTTTGTTTGTTTGTCTGTTTGTTTGTTTGTTTTTTGTCAGTTTGTTTGTCAGCAGGATTACACAAAAAGGACTGAACTGATTTGCACCAAACTTGCTGGAGGGATGTGACATGGGCCAGGGGAGAATCCATTACATTTTGGGGCAGATGCAAATAATTTACAATAAATTAGATTTTTTTCCTCTGAAGTCTGGTGTATGTTGCCTGACTTTGACCTCAGTGGTCTGTGCTCTCTGAGTGCCCCTCTAGTTATATATGTAGAGATACTGTGAACAGAAATGCTGATATTATTTTATGTATAGGCTCACGTCAGTTACATCCTATCTGCGCAGTTTTACACAGCACATAGTTTGAATATTATTTACACAGCAGTGTATTTACATACTTTGAGTGGCTGATATGAGAATGTGCAGGCAGGCTGATGTAGAGCCTCCCTCAGGAGCAGAGTTACTTTGCTCTTTGTAACAAACTTCTGAATCCGCTGCACACACAGCAGGCTCGACTCCAAACAATACCTGAGCATACCTTCTTTTCCTGCTGTCACGCTCTGCTTTTATTTTGTATATTCTTGGCTTCCCCAGCCCTGAGCGCTTGGCACAAAGCTTCTGTGTGGCCTCATCATCATCCACTGTACTCAAAAATAGTGTGTTGCTCTCACCTTAGAGCAGGGCAGACTCTTGTTTGCTCTGAGTCCTGACAGCAGAGCAGTGTGGTTGGAAGGTGGCTCAAAGGAGACAGTGCAGACCAAGTGTGTGTGTGTGTGTGTGTGTGTGTGTGTGTGTGTGTGTGTGTGTGTGTGTGTGTGTGCATACCTGTGTGCTTTCTACAGCCTTGATGAGAGCAGGTGCCTGCTGGAATGAATGTGATTAGTTTCTGGGAGGGAGCACAGAGGCGATCAGTTTGGCATGAAACAACCTGTTACATCCCTTCCTCCCTCCTCCTCCTCCTCCTCCTCCTTCACCTTTTCTGGTGCCACACGTCAAGGGGAGGCAGGAATGCAGGAAAGGGGAAAGAACAACAGAGAATGTCCTTCTCCCTGGAGCTATCTGGCAGGGTTGGATTACAAACTGAACACACACACACACACACACACACACTCTTTGTAGTGAATCTAATGCTTGTCTCACCTTTGCCCATTCCTGGTGGCTGAAATGTGAGAATACACTGGCTCGAGGGCTTGGCTTAGGTTGGGCCTTGGCACAACCTCCACCTTTCAGAAAAATCTACAAATTCCTAAGCCTTTAAGGAAGTGAACATCCTGCTCTCAGCTTTCTGAATTGTTGGTAGAGGTGAGATGGATGTAATCAGCTAGGCAGATGCTCAGCAAGGCAAACAGGAGCGAGGGAGCAGTGGATGCAGAAAAACAGGCAGCCAGATTGACAGAGGGAAATGCCAGTCAGTCCCCTGATCAGTCAGACAGCCAGACAAACATTTAGTCAGGCTTTCAGTCAACCAGCCTGTCAGCCAAGCCAGCAAACCAGACACTCCTACTGGAAAACGCACAATTGAAAAGACAAGCAAAACCAGTAAGAGTGTCCGATGGCGGCTCCTACTGTGAGATGCCAAAGGAAGCGACGCTCTGTCACCCAACACTTTAATTACCTGTGCTTGTGCGTGTCTGTATATTTGTGTGCCTGTGTGTGTGTTGGTGTGTTTGTAGCAGTGCCAGACCTGTTTGGCCAGATAGGATGACTGTCACCTCTCATCTTCTCAAATTAGTCCCACCACCACCTCCACCTCCTTTTAGGACAGTCCATACCGAGTTTCAGCAGCACACTTTTCAACAGGTTGTGGTATGGCTTACATAGAGATGTTTGGTCCTCATGTTTCTCTGCAGGATTGTAAACATATCCTCTTTATCTTTTGTTAAAACCTTTTCTTTTCCAACCTTTCACGCTTCTTATCTCACAGTGAATTCTTCCGCAGGTACCTGCTCATGTATGAATTTACTAATCACTATAATGTCTCAGTTTTACATGAAATAGTTATCCACCTTCACTATTTGTATTCTTTGTATTTTTATATAATGTGTCATCAAACACAGAGACATGAGGAAGTTCAGGTTTCAATCCGTCCTCACTCTTTCTAGACATTCAACAAGAGCATGCCCTTTGCCTATAAAGGGTTATTATGGTTTATAACAACTTGGATCTCGTTTTTGTATGTTTGGCCAAGATTTTTGTGTGTTATGATAGAACAATAGAATTGTTCTCACTATGTTGATTGAAAGACCTCAAAATGGGGTGTCTTTTTGTCTGACAGAGCAGGAAACATGAGCAGTCAGACGGTTAAACAGGTTTTCAGCAAACCCTCTGGTTAGCCAAACCTATTGGGAAAAAGAAAAGTTCCCTACTCCTGCATCAGTTTGCAGTCTGACCTCCTGGCCTACTACATGTGCTGCGCGCTTTGTGGTTCACCTTGATTTAAAGGAGTATTTTCGATGATTTACCAGTTGCTTTGTTTACACAGTGTCTATTCATCTAAACAAGTTTATTGCATTTCAGTTTCGCCGTGCCATCACGTTGCCAGATCTGTCAGGCAATTACTTTGGTGAGTAGTCTAATGTTACAATAACTGATACAAACAATGGCCAAACGACATAACCTGTGCTATTTTCCTCTGGCCCTGCTCCACTGGCTCCTCCATGCTTGTTAAACCTTTACACCAGTCATCGGTAACATGCTTGTTTGTAACTGTCTCATCAGTTTTCCTCTGAAGGTTTTCCCCAACCAACCATCACTGCCCTACTGACCCCTCACCTGCACATGCTGGCTCAAGGTGTTCGCTTACCCTCCTCGCTTTGCTGCCTTCCCTTCTGCCAAGTACCACTGATACACACAAACACACACCTGCAGCCAACAATAGAGGCCTTATTCAGGGTGGGCACACTGCTGATCCAGCCGGCCCTCTATCGTTGACTGGGATCTGGACCGCAGCGTTTCTGAGAGTTACTCAAAAGTATGCCAGTCAGAGCAGTGCATGATTTTTTGATTTGTTTTGCTTTTATCTGCAGCTTGAACAATGACCTCATTAGCCAATACAAGGATATTATCTAAGAGTGTCATAGCTGTGTCAGATGAGAAGGTTCTCTCCACCACAATCCTCTAAAGAGAAGGGAAGGCATTGAGCAAAAAAAAGCTGAACTGAGCAGTCTATGATATAACCATCTACTGTCATTATATTTTGGGTACTCAGGCCAGATTTAACCACGTCTAAATCCTGTGTTTTCTCCCTTCCGGTGCTGCTCGGCCTCAGACATAACACAGCGTCCCCACGGCCATGACATCACTGTCTAAATAACATGCTTGTTAGGAATCTCCCTTGATGTCTGTTGCTGCACAGAGGGATGAAAGCGAGCGAATGAAAGAGAGGGCAAAAGCCATCAGACGCTTCTTCAAGAGCAGCCTTTGGCTTCAAAGGCAAACCTCAGGCGCTGCGACAGAGAACAACAGCTGATGACGTCACGGAGGGCACAGGACATTTAACCAAACCTCCCTACTGCCCCAGAGAATTTCTCAGAGCACAAAAGAACAGGAAAAACAAAGATGCAGAGGAGGGTTGAGGTTTAATGAGGAAGAGAGAGAGAGGGAAAAACAGAGAGAGCCACAGAGCATGAGGGTTCATGGGGGTCTGTGTGTGTGCACACATCAGGGCAGAAGGCGAGATCAGAGCAACAGGGAGTGTGCCCGTGTTTGGGATAGGAGGGAAAGATAAACAAGGCAGGATGGCTCTACAAAGAGAAGGAAGGAGGAAATGGGAATGTTGAGATTCCAAAAGGAAAATCTGTGTCTCTCTCTCTCATACACAAATACACATACACACGTGTGTGTATGTGTGTGTGTGTGTGTGTGCATGTGTGTGTGTGTGTGTGCGTGTGCGTGTTGTAACCATGGAACACGAGTTTTAGAAGTTTGTTATGGATTTGTTTTCAAAATGACAGGCTTTCACAACAACTCCCTTCCACTGCTGCGTGCCAGTGGAGAGCGTATGTTTTACATCATGATTCTCAGTCTGCTGCCTCAGAGTAAAAAATATGCTAACAGCAAAAGACCTGGCTGTACTGTACATCTCTTCTTTCACAGGAATGCTTGGTTGTATCTTAGAGTAAAACAAACTGTTTTTACTAATTCACAGAATCTGATGTTATCCAAAGGCTTATATGTTGTACTATTCTTTGTCTTTTTGGTTTTTTTTTCTTTTACACTTTTCCCAGCAATTCCCAGAATGCCTTGTAATATCCCTGAGATTGGGATGCGGTGTGTCTGCACAGCAATGGTGATAGTGATAGCACAGCAAGAGAAAATATTCTTTTATTTTTCTCAGGATCGCCGAATGCAAACTTAAAGTACATTTTGCTTTCATTCTGTGGGGCTGACAACCAAATATTTGCCATTAATGATTTTTTTCCATTTTTCCAACTGTAGCTTTGATGAAAATATCCTTATTTGATATCACATTGACTATAAACAAATGAACCCAGTGATGTAAGATCCATCACCAGCATGCTATCATACAATATGATGAAATATTCTATACACTATGTGGAACACATAGTATTAGTTAGCGATTAGTTAACAGTTTGTGAAAACTTGATTAATCTGAAAATCAGTCAATAGAATGAACCATGTAAATGCAAGATAAGCTGAAATAATACAGGCTTTAAAGCTGAGTTTCAACTCAGGGCTGATTTACAACATGGTACCTCAGGATTAAATAATAATGCAGTTCAAACCAAGTTTTCTTACTCACCTCTGTACGGCTGGCCAAGCACAGTATGACCATTGGGAAGATGTCGTTGGAGGAGGTTTTTGAAGCTATTTGATCTTAAACGAGCAATTCTGACGGAGTACGCTGGTGTCTACAACCACCTGTTATCAGGAAACTGTGCTATACAACTTCAAATGGTCTCTGTTCACTGATGGTGTTCAGCATTGGAGCGCGCTGTGACTAACACCTGTTTAATGATTCTGACGCCTTCCCAGTTAACACGATTCAACACTAATAGATGGCCTGCGATGCCACGAAGGCCATGAGATATGAGTGAAAGGTCCTGAAAAAGCTAGAAATTAAGTTTGAGGTTAGAACATTTTATCTGATTAACAACATATGCATTCCCAAGATCAAGAATGAACCTCCATGCATGTCAGCATATATAATTTTGTATATTTTCTGATATCGCCACTCCACACACAGACACACAACATGTTACAGATCAGATTGATCAACATTGCCCACTATAACATAACTTAAGTGAATATTATCAGTAATCTAAACATGTATTTCCTTCTTTGTTTGAAAAAAATGTAAGCTAGTACCTGCAGGAACCTTTTTCCTTCAGCTGGGAACCAGGGAGTAAAGAGAGGATGTTGGCACCACACAATGGTCGTAAAAATCCAAAGTATCCTAAACAAACTTCATCACTCCCCTGCCTGGCCTATCCCCCCCTCTGATCTCTCTTCTCTTTCATCCCCCTCTGGTAAGGCCCCCTCTTCCTCTCTCTCAGTTGTCCCCATTCTCACTTCTTTTCGTCTCCAGGCAACAAGGCAATGGAGGTCTGAGCGGAGAGAAAGTGAGAGAGAGAGGGAGTGGGAGACAGAAACCGGTAGACAGAGAGATAGTGAGCTGCTCTTGAAACTTTGGAGACAGCTATGCCAGGAATGCAGGTGCCTGCTGTGAGGACAACAAAGTGAGGAGGACCTCCGTAGGAGCGCAGCGTGGGCAAGCAGCACGTCGGTGTGAGGGAACCCAGCCCACATTTCAACACTGCTCACCTGCTTCTCATGCAAAGCAGTTGTTCAAAGTTGAGTCTCAAAGGTACGCTTGTCACCGTGTGAAGCTCCTCGAGATACGACGTGACAGCAGCTCTGAAACTGCACAGAAAAAATGAAATTTGTACTGATAATCCAGCTGATTATCCATCTTAATAAAAACCCACCTGAAAAATGTGTTCAAAAGTGTGAGATGAGCACGTTTACAGCAAAAAACATACTGAATATCACTGACGCTTACAGGAAATGGCATGACCTTGTCTGACATGGTTGAGGAATATTTTTGTGACTAAGAATAGCAGGGTGGGTTGTGTTGTTATGGGTGGCAAAGAAAAAGTAGAAACAGATTTTACTGCATAAAAAAGAGACTGAAGAAGTCACGACTTTCTTTTTCTTGTTCTGTCTGTTCCTCTTACTCTCTACCTCTCTCTTTCTTTCTTAGTACTTCTGTCTCTTAGCTGTCTACATTTCCCTTCATCTCTCTCCTCTCCCTCCCCTACTCTGTGTTTTATTCAGCAGAAACAGAGAAGCCACATCACAGGGAGACCAGAAGAGTTTGAGAGGGAGGACAGAGAGAAGAGAAGAGAAGAGAAGAGAAGAGAAGAGAAGAGAAGAGAAGAGAAGAGAAGAGAAGAGAAGAGAGTTTAAAACAAAGTGTAGGAGAGAGCTGGAGAGAGACTGTGTGTGATGTGGCTGAGTAAAAAGGATTCAGATGACAGAGAATACTTTAAACACAGATTTAAGACCATTGTTTAGTGGTGTTGTGTGTGGATGTGTGTGTTCACGTCGATCTGCATGTCAGTGCTGCTGCATGAAAGTGAGATGGTGTAAGAAAGGTGTACTGACCGGTGTGTCATATATGTGAACACATGTCCGTATACACATACGTGCACAGGAGCGCCCCTGTTTCTACACTGTTGTGTCAGTGTATGCGTCAGGGTAATGCACAAGAGTGCGTAGTTGTGTTTGTTTGTGTATGCGTGTGTGCAGCTGTCCCATCTGCCTGGCAGAGTCCTGGGGCCCTGCCGCCCTAACAGCCAATGACTGATGTGATTTAGTGGTGTGGGTCAAAGGTCAAGAGCCCCTAGTCACCATCTGCATCTGAAGAAAAGGCCATCAGGAAGGGATTAGGCTGGAGTCAATGGTCCTTGTGACATGTCTGCCACCAGTTCACTTGACTTCACACACACACACATACACACACACACACACACACACACACACACACGGACACACATACAAACAAATAAAAACACTAATTGTACATTGTACATCACTCCCTTACAGATTTATCAAAATACTATCAGTATTTTTGCTGGTGTTCACAAAAGCATTAGCTTAGTTGTTTGTAATGTGGAGCCTAGAATCCCAGTTCTTTTTACCATTAGCATTAATATGTGTGTGCACATAGGTATTAGCATTGTTATGAGTTTGTGTTGGAACCACTGTAATAAACTTACTGTAATGGAAGCAAAATACCATTTTCACACCCTATAGAAATGTATTAATTGCAACATAAGACACATTAGACTCCTAAAAGGAAAATCATAGTCAGTGTGGTCAGCTGGCTATTCATACCAGCAAATTAGCTAGGTAGCAGTAGTGCTAGCTCAGATACCTCCGTCTGTTGTGGTGGATGTTTACTAGGGACAGTTTGAGCTATCAGTTTACGTCTAGAGTAGAATGTCTACCACAACACAGGGTTACAGTAGACACGCCTGGTTCCTGTGTAGAAAATGACCCATCCCAGTACCACCACTGACTACAGTCAGGTACGTTGACCTCACACATCATGAAGGCTTTTGAAGGGCTGGTCCTGAATTGATTCCATTGGTCAAGCCTTTCCATTGGTCCCCTACTCACCAGATATCAGAGTGGACAATGCCATTGTATAACTGCTCCACATCCACCTGGACAGAGCAGGGGGCATGGCCAGTATCCTGTTCTTTGATTTCTCCAGCACCTTTAACACCATTCAGCCTGCCCTGCTGAGAAGATGACTGCCATGCAGGTTGATGCTCCTGTGGATCATGGATTAGCTTACCAGACATCCGCAGCATGTGCACTTTCAGAACTGTGAGTCAGACACAGTGGTGAGCAGCACTGGAGCTCCACAGGGGACTGTCCTGCCCCTCTTCTCTTTATTCTGTACATATCGGACTTCAGATACGACACAGAGACCTGCCACCTACAGAAATGAAATTCTCAGATGACTCTGCAGTTGTTGGATGCATTGGGAGGAGGATGTGCCACCTGAGGGTGGTGGACAGTTCTGTTGACTGGTGTGAGCTGAACCACCTGCAGCTGAACATCAGCAAAACAAAGGAACTGGTGGTGGACTTCAGAAGATCCAGGACTCCTGCTATTCTCCTTTCCATTAGGGGAGGGATAGTTGAGATGGTGCAGGGGTACAAACACCTGGGTGTCGACTTTCAGCTGAATATGAATACAACTGCTGAATGCAACTTCTACATTCTACCGCCACTGCTGCTGAAGAATGATTAAATTACTGTGAATCACTTACTTCTGCACATCTCCGTCAGCACTCTGCTGTTAATTTACTGCTGATCCACATTACACGTTTCATTCAGTTTACCTTTGCACATTATAGTTGAATGTTAATGTTAAATTACTGTTACTACACATTTCCATTTTTGAACATGCATCACTACTTTTTGTTTTTTTCACATTTGCATTTTCTATCCACTTACTGTATATTTATTATTATTACTATCTTATAGTAGTTTTTCTTTTTTTACTTATTTACTTCCTCTTTCCTAACTGTGTGTTGACCAATTGTAACAAAGCAATTTCCCTGTGGGGATCAATACATTTTTTCTGATTAGTGGTTGTGATGAGCATTAGCAGGCTGCATATTTCCCAGATGCCTTTAACTCCGAGCCCAGAGAATTCAACATAAAATCTTTTAACTTGTACAGAGCTCATTTAATATCCACATTTCACTAGACAGCAGTGGAGGCACCTGAGGATAGTGCTATTTATGAGGAGCTGTTAGACAGACAGGCCTGCGATGGCTGAAGACAAGCATGTTTGATGAAACATGGCAGGAGCCAAATCCCAGTCAGCCCTTTTATTGAACCTACTGAAGGAGGACTGTGTTGTGAAAAGTTCCCCAAAGTGGCTCAGAAGAGGAGCCTGCTTTTGCACAGGTGAAGGGAAAACTGGTGAGCCAGGGGAATAATGTTTATGTATTAGATTTCAAACACTTCTGTCCTGTGAGGAAATCCAGATGTAAAGGTATGTTCCTCTGCCTCCAGGATCTGACAGGTTTCTTCTTCTTTTTCTGCCTTTTTTTCAGTATCTGCTTCTTCTTAGTGTCGTGATGGAGTGACGGAGTTTGGCTCTCCATCATCTCAACTCACAGAGGATGTTTGAGCTAAATATGCACACAGGTCGCTACCGAATGTGTTGCTTGGCATTCTTTTAAAATTCATCATGTGGGCAAAGGGTGTTTTCTCACAGCCTCAGACACCTTTAAGTTTGTGTGGTGGAATATTAGAAAATACCTACCATTAAAGGCTATATCAGTTAAAGGCACTCCCTATAGACAAACCAATTTCTGGGCTATTTAAGTGCCTTTCAAGAAAATAGCCTGTCCTATGATGAGGACAGAACTTTAATCTTCAAACAAACCTTATCCAGCTCTAGAGGGTTTTTCTCACCGCTGTTATCTTCCTCCTGAGAGTTGTCGGCAGAGTGAATTTCTATATATTCTTACTTTCTTTGTCAGCATATATAAACAAACCCAAGGCCTTCACAAATACCCACCTCCCTGCTTCCAAAAGTTCGATAAAGTCCTTTTCTTTCTTTCTCCCACTACTCAGAGAGTAGAAAACGGGCTGTTAGCTCTTTGAGCCGGCTATCAGAAAATCCGGGGGAAATTACGCTGAGCGCAGCAGCCGTACAGCAAAGGGTGATTACAAATTCAAATGGATGCTTTTACATCAATGGAAGGCTTTGAAGACCTCTTAATGAGCAGATAGCTGGAGTTAAACATTTGTGGAAGTGCCATCTTCGAAAGAGTAAAGGGCGGAGAGGGAGAGGAAGAGGATAGGAGGCGAGAGGAGAGAAAGAGGGGGAGACGGAAAGGGTTTTTGATCCTGGCAGATATCTGCAGGGCAGCGCTGAGCAACTGTCTATCTCGGACCAGCGGTTGTCTTTTGAGAGCTCGCTGTTCAAGGCTCTGTTTGGATCCAGGGTTAGATGGAGCTCTCTGAACAAACTTGCACCAGGACAGCATCCCCGCTGCTGCGTACTGATCAATGTCTGTCAGATTTGAAAGACTTGCATGTGTGATGAAAGCAGGATTGAGATACAAAAAGGGAGAACGCAAGAACAAGAGGGCTGCAGAGAACTGAATGTACCGTGGAATCAAATATTGAAAAAGAAATAAGAGAAGGAGACAGGGCCAGGGCAGACGAAAAAGGCAACGAAAAAGAAGCTGAAGAGAAGGGGTCTTCTTAGAAAAAAGGGGGATGAATAAATAAAGGAGGGAAGCAATGAAAGAGAAATCGAAGAAGCAGAAGAAAGAGAAAGAGGGCAAAGCAAAGGATAAACAAACACAGGGAGGGAGAGGGAGACAAAAGTGTTGTTCCTCCATGTCAGCAAAGCAGCGGGAGTCTAGTGGAGCTTTGAACTTGGCCCCCATTAGAGGCCTGATGATGGTTTGAAGTGAACGGTTGAAACAAGCCGGAGCATTTTAGATGTTAATTTGTTTTTGTTGTGTGCATATATATGTGTGTGTGTGTGTGTGTGTGTGTGTGTGCGCATGTGGATGTATTTTCTCATCCTTTTCAGAGCCTCACAATCGTTCATAGTCACACCCAATTTAACACAGCAGGATAAAAATGCTTCCTTTAGCTTTGTTGTTTTCTCCTCTTTCCCTTTAGTCTAATTTTCTCTCACCTTTTTTTGTTTCAGGAAGGAAGAAAAGGATTCATGGTTGTTACTGCAGAACTTTAAGTTGAATTCTGTTGTTTTACTGAAGCAAAAGTGAATCTGTGGAGATCTTTATACGGTGCTGTGATTTGATTTTTTTTATCTTTACCTCTTTTTTCTCAGTCATCACTGTCGAAAGCGCTGATGGAGAGATGAAAGTCAAAGTTGACTACATTTTAAACTCCAACTCATCGCAGAATCACAATCAGAATCAGAATCAGTTTTATTGCCAAGTATGTTTCCACAGACGAGGAATTTGTGCTGGTGATTGGTGCAAACAGTAACATAAATAGACTTAGAGTAAAATCAAAGGTAGAATTACAAGTTAAAAGTTAAAATAAAATCAAAATAAAATTAAGATAAAATATTTACAACAAAGATGTGGGATATTTACAATAATAATAAAGACATGAGGAATGTAGTGCAAAAAATATAGAAAATGTAAAAAATATATAAATATATTCTGTATAGATATTTACACTGTGCAATGTAACAGAATGAGCAGTAGATCTGAGCACAGATCATCATTGTGCTCACATTCCTCCGTTAACCATCCATCACCTAAAGTTTCTTATGTGACGCTCTGAGAAGTTTGTACATTTGTAGACAATTATGATATGAACAGGCTTCGTGACAGATGACTCACGTATGAAATCACACGCTGGGTCTGGAATAATGAAGCTTTTCAGTGGCGTGACTCCACAGTAACCATATGAAGACGAGCTCTGACTTAACATCCAAAATCGCTGTAATCACATGACATTAAATCAATTGCGTGCAGAAAGAGGGCAGCTAAGATGGAGCCAAACAAGAAGAGGGCAGCTGTCTTTCTTTTTTTTTTTCTATGGCCTCTTTGACCTTTGACCTCTGGCCGTATCTCCCATCAGGTCTGCGGCAGGCGGTCAGATCAGAGAGTCAGTCTGGCACCACCACCTCCAGGTTGACTCCCAGCCTTTGTTCCTGAGCTTCCCTTGCCAGGGTGACAGGTTCTGGGGGACACAACTGGGGCAGAGTCTTGGGGGGTGGGGGCAGGGGGCTGGTTATGTGTCTGGATGGGTCTGGTGTGTAAACACTGAGTGTCTGTGATCTGGTGACACATGAAAGGGGTCTGCCAGTGGGGTTGCCGGGCCATCGTCTATATGTCGACATCCCCCACCCACACATGCACACACACACTGACACACACATGCATACACTGACACCAGATTTATGTATTTATGCATTGCGACGGCACAGCTCAAAGGGCTATGACTGGAGGGGGGTGGGGGAGAGTAGAAGGGGAGTGAGGCTGTTTGGTCTGCAGACAGAGACGGATGGGGTGCTGGGGGGTTGTGGGGGTGGCCTGTAGGTGACAGGAGAGATTGAAGGGCAGGAGGGAGAGGAGGGTACATGGTGGGGGACATCTGGAGAGCGATGGTGCTGATTCAGAACTTACTGCTTTAATCTGGAGGAGAAGTGCTACTTGTAATGGGCTTCTTAATGAGTTGTGTGTTGTTGTGTATGTACATATGTGTTCAGGCACACATATGCACATCAACACACACACACACACACAGCCTGAATCCGAGCATTTCTTGCAGAAACTAATCGCATTAAGTCAGATTTAGAGTCTTCATCCTAATTTCATGACAGTTTCATTTCTCACTGACGCTGTTTATGTATTTCAGTGTGTGAGATCATCATCTAGCACGTTATAATCTTCAGACTATTTTATTAGCAAACTGTAGCCAGTGACCTACAAACTGATCCCTGTGTGAGTAAAAACTGAGCAGCTTGGTTTAAAAGAAAACTCACTCATGATGTTTTATGGTCCTGGTGAAACAACATCCTGCAGTTGCAAAAGCTCAACACTAGAGGGCAGAGAAATGTGCCTCCACATAAGACCCAGTGTACTGACTTTTTTTTGGGTTTGTTTTAATTTTACCTCCTGCCACTAAGAATCAAATAAAGAAGAAACAAACTTTTATTTTTATTTTGTTTGTAGTTGTATGTGTGTAGAGGACCTTAGATTATACAATCTGGTGCATATAATACAAATAAAGTTTTATTGATTGTGTCAGTGGCAAGGTCTGATGTTGCAGATGAGATGTAAAAAAAATCAACAAACATCTATGTATGAGTGGCTACACTGAGAGTTTCAAAGGATCTATGCTATGCATCCAAGAGAGTTCACATCAACAATTTTATGTTAATTTTTTAACTCAAAACACATCACTCCTCAGTCTGGTTGGTTGCTTAGGTTGGTGGTGACATCACGTTCTCATTGTTATATCAACAAAAAATAAACCAACAAATCAGAAATGGGCAAAGACATGCTGGTGTATTTTAACTTGGGTGTGTCCATTTCAGACCTAGTCTACCAGATGTTGTTCCAGAGGTGCAAGCCTTACACACCCCTTTATCCCTAATCCATCTTCTTATTTCTAAACACAGAGCTATTGCGCTCAAGTTTGACATCACATTTTTTTTCCCAGGGAAGAATGATCATATTAAGGCTCTCTGTGGTGGTGCAGCTATTTCCTTGACAGTTTTAAGTGATGCTTTCCAGCATCTGATCACACATCAGAAAAAATAAAATTACAACACTGCTTCAAATCATCATGGTCCCTTGGGTCCTTCTCATTCTCTTTCTCTCTTCAAATGATTATCTATTGTTCTTGTTTTCTTTCCTTTTAGTGTTCTGTCACCCGACTCTGGCTGCTGTTAGTTTACTGTTCTTTTGCAATCACATTTATTTTCTTTATTTTCTGAGCTCAGAAACAGAACAGTACAACAGCAGAGAGAATTTGTGTCTCCATTTAATATAGGCTACCAACTTACTCATAAATAAAAATGTGTAAAAACACACAAACATGTTTAATTACAAATTGAATGCCATCCATATTTGAGACCTATACATTTTTTAAATGTAATTGCTGATGGATCAATTAAACTTTGGAGGTGGTAATAGTATATATTATATAAGATCAGCCATGGACTAATATTTTTCATAGTGTATACATACTTCTGGAATGAATGTTTCTATCAAGACCTCTATTTCTTCATTTTAATATGACACTATTAAGAGTTTCTTCAACATTATCGTAAGATGATATTTTATCTACAGTAAATGCCAACTAAATTCAGCAGAGATAATTCAAAGTGATGTCCATGTGTTCTCAGAGCCACAGCTTTAAACCTAACTGAAGCTTCTACGAGTCATATCACATTATGTTTGCTCAAACTCACAGATCATCATAAAAATGAACACAAGAATCATTTCAGCTCAGTGAACAGTCTTTTACTCTTTTCTTGCCCGGCAAACAGCTAAGCCTTCAAGAGGAGAGAGAGAGGGAGAGAAAAGGGAAGAAATAAAGGAGGGATGTCTGGGTAACTTCAATAGCCTCTCTGTGTCCATCTAATATGGAGGGCTAGCATGCTGGGAGTTGGCCCTTTCCATTCAGTCAGACCCCAAACTCATAAAGACCTCTTCTATGGCCCCCAACCTGAAACCCACCCACCAAAGCCCTCACTGGTATAGGTCCCTTCCATGGGAACTTGCAATCTGCAACGTAATCCCACTTTGGCCCCTGGAGAAGCCTTTCCAAACAAACCATGTGAGTCCTAATACCCAGGGCTTCACAAGTGGCTCCTGGCTAGGCCTGAGCTCCACCAGCACCAACAACTTGGCCCTCCTTCTTCTTTTTTTCTCATTCTCTCGCTTTTCTTCTTTCCACGGATAGACGACAAAAGAAAGGGATCTCCTTCTAATTGCTTCGAAGATTGAAAAGCTGAGAGGGGTGGTGGGCGGCAACAGGGGGAAATGAGACGGAGGCTCTGGAGGCAGCGGGGGACTGTCAGTCTGGCTTTGCCCGCCCTGGGTGTGCGGTAGCTGGGATAAAGGAGCTGGCAGGACAGCCTCTGCTGCAGAGCTGGGCTGAGTGGATCAGAGTGGAGGCGGGCGACTCCCAGGGCCCAGCTTTACAACTCTGGCCAAACGGAGGACTATGAGACTGTGGAGGAGCTGAAGCAACTCTGCTGGAGGCCCTCTTCACACATGGGAAAGGACGTCTGGTCTTCACAACTGGGATTCAGAAACCATAGGCTGCTGAGAACAGTGTGTCCAAGCCAAAAAGGAGTATCTGACAGAGAGAGGGCAGAAACATAGTGTATTGGTAGTCATCCAAACCTTCTGCCCCGTATGAACAGTTCGGCCACTGTTGATCAGTATGGTGGTTGATGATGAAGTGTGTGAACACACAGTTGGGGTGGTCCATGACCTTTGGATCTGTTGCTATGACACGCAGAGCTGCTAATAACACTCTCTCACACATGCAGACACACACCTTGACCTCTGCAGAAAGCTTTGCCATGACTCCACGCCTCTTTCTCTCATTTTGCCATCACCCAGCAGCAGCTCCTTTGAAGCTTGGCAGAGCAGTTTTGCTCAGCTGTCTGTTAATGTGAAACATCAATAGGGCAAAAAAATAAAAAAGTGGCTTTTTCATGATGAAAATCAGGGTAACACTATAAAGAAATGTATTGCTGCAGTATTACCCAAACAACAGATCATAAAGACACAAGTCCACAAATTAAAATGAAAAGAAAATCATATTTCAAATTATTTTTTTTGGTGGGGGGGTCCGAGTACCTAACACATTATGTTTAAGTTCAAAGATCGAATACAAAAGGACCTTTTCCTCTGTATGTGTAGAGACACGAGATCCGAAGGATTTTGGCCTTACCAGCTCCAGAAAGTTCCCTCAGTCTCCCTCCATGACCTCCTTTCATCCCTCCATCCCTCCGCCTTTCTTCTTTTTAATACAAATCAGCCACTCAACGCCATGCACATGTTTTAGTGTTATTTGAACTCTGGCAGAGAACTTCAAACAGCTTTCAAAGGGAACAGAGTTTTTTCCTCTCTTACTCTATGTCTCTTTCTCTTTTTGAAAGAACACAGCCGTGCTTCCAAGTACACCTGATCAGAAGGTCGAGAGATGGGGATTATGATATGCAAATTAGGCTTTGTTATCAGCGTTGACATTCGTTATAAAGCTGAGCAGAGGAGAGGTAACATGAAAAGGTGGCAACTCACCTCCCCACCCCCCACCCCGGCCTTTTTAGCATAACCTCCCCTCTCAAACACATTGGCCTACCTAAGCCCCGATTTCTCTTCTTTTTTTTCATTTAGATCAAAAGGTTACACACAACAAAGAAAGGCCTGTGTGGAAAAGCGCCATATACACACTCTGTGTACTTTTACACAGTCAAGACCATTGATTGGTCAACTGCCCCAGAGGTGTGTGCACATCTGTATGCGCATGTGTTCCCAGGAGAGGGTTGATACACAGAAGAGAGATGATGTCTCGATTCGACCGTGCCCTGATGAGGTTGTCATCTCTCATGCTGTTTAGGCAGAACCGAGGACTTTGCAGTTACCAAACACACTGTAGAAAGTCTTTCATGTCTCTCCCCTGCTGTGACAGGATAAGGATGAGGACGTGCACGCACGCACACACACACACACACACACACACACACACACACCAAGAGATGCAGTCTTCTTCCTTTCAAATACACACAGAAACATGCATATGGTTGCCCCCCCTGTTCAATCTGCATATGGTTCAGTTCAAAGGAGTCCAAGTGAGGTGGCGGTCTGTGCTACTTTTCCAGCTATTAGCCTCACCCACCATCTGCAGTGATGAAGTGAGGAGTGGGTTTTATGAACTTCATAAAGGGATGGTTATTAGTGCGTCAGAGTGGAGATAGGCTGCCTGGCCTTGGAGTTTAGCAGCAGGAGTCCTGGGCGCTTTGATGTGAATCATACTGTTGAATAACTTCTGAGAGGTAGTGTCGAGGTTTTGAGTTTCACTCTACTCGTTCATCCTTTAATTCATTTATTTTGTCCAGTTGTTTGTGCATACATGTTTGGATTCTGCTATCATCTCAGACCCTGCCACTCCGCCTGCCTTTCCCGTCAGTACCATCCCCTGACCTGCTCCTCCTCCCCACTCACCTGCTCACCAGCCCCTCATTTCCTCATTAGCTCTAGTGTATATCCCAGCCCGTTTCCACCTTCTCTCTGTGCTATGTGCCTTAGCTTTCCCGCACTCAGTTCTTTGCCTGCCTGTTTTGATCCTGATTGTGTTTTTGACCTTGCCTCTGTTTTTTGGGATTTTGCCTCAGCCCAATCCTTTGTGTTTGCCTGCCTGGATTTTTGTATTCTTGTTTTTTTTTCTCTAAATAAAGACTCTGTACATGCACATCTGCCTCATGAGTCATGCTCCTGGGTCCCTTTTCTGAGAACTTTTCTGAGAACCGTGACAGTTAGAGGTGCCTATTGAAACCTTACAAAAGGCAAAGTCATGATTGAACTTCTTTTTCTTTATTCCCGTGTTTCTTGTCTTCTTTTTTACACCTTAAGCTACAAGTCAGTGACAGCAACACAGAGACAGCAGTGATGAACATATCAGCTATCCATCATCAGATTCACTGTGGAACTGCACTCACATTACAGACAATAAGCAACATGCTTCGCCCCTATTTACTTGAAAAGACTGTCACAAGGTTCATTTCGTAGCTGGTTTGAACTGTTTGATCATACTAGCACATGAGCTTTGTCAGCAGATGGCATTTGCCCAGCTGTCTTCCATTATAAATTTTGATTTTCTTTTTTTTTCCCTGAGGACTGAAATTAAGTTGACCTTGGAGACAGCTGTTACAAAACACCACAAGGTCCATTTAGTAGCTTTTCTAGGGCTTTTTATGGGGTTTGCCTAGTTATCATGAAACTGAAGAAAAAAATCTCAACGGGTCAAGAGTGACTTTTGAAATTTAGTCTATTACGATGCCTAAATAAAGTATGGTGCAGCATAATTTGATCTTTGTTATTAGTTTCTCCATCCGTGGTGGAGGCAGAGACTTCAGCTCAAACAGACAAAGTGTTTTGGGTGACAACACACTCCAGGTAGGGGATGAAGGAAGGAGCGTTGGTTTTAATTATGACCTTCTAAAATTTTGAGAGGACACCCTTGTAGCTTTGAGGTCGAGACATCATCTATGAATGACAACACCCCGGGTTGACGCCCGACTGGGACCTTTGTTGCATCTCTCTCGTCTTTTTCATGTCTCTTCTGCTGTCTACAAAAAACAAGGACACGTACATTTTAACCTGTCAGCGGAATCCCTTTACAGCTTTTCACTGCAGGATAAAAACCCTTGTCTATGCCCTCTCTTCCTTTCTATCATTTCTAAAATTACATTTAAAATATAACCAGTTGCTCTCAAGTGCTAAGTATAACTATGTGCTCACTGTAGCCTGAAGGTGGTGCTGCTAACCCATGTACCAGTTACCAGGTCCCCCCCCCCCCCCCCCCCCCCCCCCCCCCCCCCCCCCCCAATATGACCAGAGTTTTCATTCTGGCTCCACTGATTCAGAGAGGGGATCATGAGCTTCTTACTCACAAAAGACCGTGTGCAAACTTAATCCAAAGTTAAATAACATTGTGGACAGTATTCAGATGCTCTGAGATGGATAATATTTTTTTGGATTTGGATACAGCTTTTTCTCTTTGCAGTTAGATAAATGGTTTCAATCAGGTTAATTCAATCATCCAGATCATCAACAAACAGATTTAGGCTTAACAGCTGTCTTGTTGTGTATCTAACAGATACTTTTATTAGAGGCAGGTCTTTATGTCTTTTGAGTTGCTCCAGTTTGCCATGTTAATGTTACTGCATTATGTGTTAATACAAACTCTGCTTGTTTCTGTAGCAGTTAGTGATGACTCCTCTCTCCCGCCACCTCTCCTGCTCTCTTTGCTCAGTGTGTCAGATGTTTAGTTATTCCTCAGCCTCCTTTGGTATTCATGATACATGTGATAAAAATGTATTTGCCGTAATGGAAGCGAGGCTCAGTGCATAGGAAGCGCTCTTCTGCTTCCCGTCCCTGAGCAACTGGGAACCAGAGGTGTGGTTGGCATCCATATACGGTCCATTCATATACTAGGCTTGTACCTAGTCTTGTTTGAAAAAAGTCTCCAAATCGAGTGACAATGCGCTAAATTGCCAACACTGCATGCTGTTAACACCCCTGTAAAAGAACCTGTTTGTGCCAGAAACTCCAACTCAGTCATGTGGCCTTTGGCTGAGCAATGGTGAAAATATGATTGATCAGTCAGTCAGTGATATTCCAGATTACAGGGCTGGCCCCACTGCTGCAGTCCAGCCAAAAGGGGATGAAGAATGCAAACTGTAGTGGAAGCAATGAAAAAAGTTTACATGTGAGTCAGATTGTGGAAGTGAGTTGAAGTACACAGAGAGAAACTGAGCTGCAATCCCTGCAATGCAATTCAAATTCAAATTTTCTCACTCAACTGAAGAGTTTATTGGAAACAGCCTTTGCACAAAACTTGTTTAGATACACACCAACTATAGAGGTGGTGGAAAGTGTAAGGCAACACCTGCTACACAACAACACTCACACAATAGAACCAGCCTCAACCCAGACCAGATATGCAAACTGTTGGACCTCTGCCTAAACACCACCTTTTCCCAGTACAATGGGGGATTCTACAGACAAAAACATGGCAGCACTATGGGCTCACCAGTATCTCCCATTGTCGCAAACCTCTACATTAAAGAAGTAGAAAGCAGGGCCCTGAATTCTTTCAGAGGAACAGCACCGAGCCACCGGTTCAGATTTGTCAAAAACACATCTGTGAAAATGAAAACCCAGGAAGTGCAAGCCTTCACAGAGCACATCAACTCGGTGGACGAGAACATCAAGCTTACACGAGAAGATGTCAGAAACAACAGCTTGACTTTTTTTTAAACTGTGCCGTACACATTGAAGATGGCAGGAGCCTCCACATTTGAATACACAGGAAACCCACCCACACAGACTGGTACCTACTTTTTGAACATGTGCCAACAAGTCTTTTTAATTGAACCCCACACATTAAGAGCTATTGAGTGCAAATGATGAAATATTACAGCAGGAGAACATGCTTTGGCTTGCAAATGTTATAGTCTAAAAAAGTCAAAGGCTTGCTTTCATCAGTCAGGCTGCTGAAGCTATATCTGAAATCACTTTGACTCATAGGGGAAATAAGATACCTCTCTAACTCCATAATCTAGAGCTGTGTGGTGTGTGCCCTAAGAGATCTCATCCAGATTTTAAATTCGATATAAACTTTAAACCATTTTGGTGCAAGACATTACACAAACATCTTATGGCCTCTCAATGTCAGAGCCAGATGGGAACTCTGCTCCCACGTTGCTGCTGTGAATCATCTCAGATGCATCGGATCGATCGAAGGATCTTCAAATCCTGATTTGCAGGCGACATCAGGTGAAGGAGGAAGTGGCTGGGCACCTCTGAACTCTCGGTGGAGACTCACGTTGACACGGTCCTCTGACGTAATCGCCTCAGCCCGGTAGGTGGCAGCCTGTCCAAGCAAATATAATCAGATTAAACAAGACGAAATTTGGCAACTGGAAATACTGAGCACCTGGTGGAGCAGATCCAAGGGTAGGTTGAGACTGCATTTTACGGTTCTATCACCAACCAGCTACAAAAGGCCAAACGTTAATTCTGTGGTTGTGTTTCCATCAGCTGATCATTTGTGTAGCAGCTCGGCTATTAAAGGGGGAGAGGGTTGTTAATTCTGTTTGTGGAGGGGAACCCGCGTCTTATAGGCGTGCTGCAACGCCATGACGCACTTCACACTCTCCTGCTGCAACACAATAAAATATGAATCACCAGATCGCCGGCGATAGGATGCGTCTTCGGCTGCAAATGCCATTTAAATGGTGAGGAAGGGGGTGTGGCGCTAACCGTCTTCCATTCACCAAAACAATACACGCCCAGATCTCGTGTATTTGCGGCTTGAGGTCGGGGTGCAGGTTTGGTCGCTGTGGCGCTGTCTGCTCGGACTCTCGCCGGGGTGCACAGGCCAGCCAGCTCCTCGGCTGCCCGCCGCGCTCCGTCCCTCCGCAGGCTCCGGGCTGCGGATAAAAGCGCTCCACGCAGGGATCCTCATCGCATTACGCAGATTTAAAGCCTGGATGTAGAGCGAGCCAGTGGCCTGCAGATGAAGGTGCGATAACTACGGTAAGATTAAAGGTGCGTTTGGATTTGCCTGTTGTTTTTTTTTCTGTGTTTTTGCTCTCACTATCAGCTGTTTGCTCCATGGGTGTATTACAGTCCGGTTCCCTCAGACATGATCCGGCGCAGTGCTAAAGCCAAGATGTGCGGAGGACAAAGAGGCGGATGGAGATATAAGAGCGGCTTTAAATATTTTTGGACTAGGTTAATAAACAGAAAAAAAAAAAAAAAAAAAAAAGCATGAGCAGAAACGACCCCTGAAATAAAGCTGTCAACTGTCACTTCCCTATTAAAGCACATTTCTGTGGCTGTTTTAGATTAATAACAAGCCTCACAGTGTCTATTACTATTTGAGTGGACTGGTGTTTTGGGTAATTCACAGCTGCTGTGAAATGGGTTTATTCTAGGAAGTGGCACAGTCTAGGTGGGCGGCTGATGCATCTGCGGAGCAACTGTGGCTCATTATCCCAGAGCCTGCTGTGATCTGTACAGGTCCACACAGGCTACTCAATTCTCCCCTCTCCTCCCCTCTTGGTTCTCCTTTTAGTAGCAGGCCCCATCATCACAGCCATACAAGACATCAGTTACTTATACTCTCATCTCTGTCATCTAATTACACAAAATTCCTCCTTTATTTCAGGGATAGCTCACTGTAGGCCCGTATGACTTTGCTTATCAGATCATTTCTGCCCAGTGTCCTCCTGTGAACTGGATTGTTGCTAATGTTTCATACCCAGGGCTCACTAAGGTCTGTTCTTCCTTTTCACCCCTGATGTCTGACTTCTGAATCCTCAAGTTTCTTTCAAAACATCAAGTTTCAGGCAAAAAAAAACCGCAAGTTCACAACATTTGTATCATTTCTATCTTTAGGGCAGCAACTTATTATTTCCATTATTGATTCATCCACTGATTACTTTCTCAATAAACTGTCTATAAAAAATAAAACCATGACTAAAATTATAATTTTCCACACCAACAGTCCAAAATTCAAAAATATTCAGTTCACTATTTATGATACAGAAAAGCATGTTTGGTATTTTGCTTTAAAAAATCTGTTAAATGAACCCTAATTTGATTATCAGAATAAACATCGACTGTCGATCGACTGATCATCGCACCTCCAAGCATCTTCTTGATCCCCATGTAAGAAGCTGAGGTTTGAAAGTAGATGACATTTGTCTGAGACTGATGGATAACAGATGCACAAAATGTGTCAAGTGTCAGTGAGACATTTTAATTCTGTCACTTTCTGTCCTCCCATTAACCAGATTTATGTCTGTCTCTGTTTTCCTAGGCATGTTAGGACCATGATGCATGGCTGTGCTGTGTGTGTCAGTGCAGACTGTGTTGCAGGAGGGGATTGAATGCCTCTAAAATCTCAAGGTAAGACTTCTCCTCTCCTCCTTTGACCTTGTATGTGTGCTTGTGTGGGAGGGGGTAGAGCTGGCATTGATCCATGGCCTTGAAAGACTGATCCCCACCTCACTTCTCCTCTCCATAATTGTGTCTCCTTCATCTTGACTTCTCTTCCTCAAGCCCAGGACTCATTCACATCTTTACTGTTGTCGCACATGGACAAAGACGTATGTTTGTAGACATTTTCACATGTACACATGCTGCAGGATTGTTGTTTTTTATGCCAACACCAAGGTGTGTTTGTAGATGAAGGGGGTTTGTGTCAGCAAGTCTAAAGGGAATACTCTTTCTCAAGCTTAATTAGACAAATTGCTGTGAGGGTAAAAGCAAACAGTGGCAGCTGATCCATCTGAATAATGTATTGTTGGTGGATAAAAAGGGGCTTGATGGCTCATTCTCTGTCACACGGCCTTTATTCTGAAAAGCCAAAGAAATACAACATGAGCAAAAAAACAAAACAGAAAACAAACAGTGTTCCTGTGTATGTATGTTTAAGGCTAAAAATGTAGATATGATTGGATGTGTCCATTATTATACCATGTGTGCATGTCTGTGCGCTGTGGGCTGTGAATTTTCAGGTTGAACTGCAGTTCACAGTTTGTTCAAAGTTAAAACTAATTCGGCTTGAGGGTGTCTGGTGAGCCGTCTCTGAGTCAGCAGTCGACCCTAATGTTCCTTCTTCATGGTTTGAGCCACTGGGTCAGTGTGTGTGGTGTGTTAACCTTCATAGATCCAACAATCCTGCGCTGGTCAAGGACAGGACATTGCATATGTTTGTATGTGTATATGTGCGTCGTGTTTTTGCGCTGCCTGCATTCCCACAACCAGTTTGGGTTTTACAGCTTTGAAGTGACAACATTTTTGAGAAGTGCTTAGTGATACTGTTTACAGTAACTTTGCACCTACAACCAGCGGCTCTATTTTGCTTGTTTTTGTTAAGAGTTGAAAAAATAAGTGGAAATTCGTGTGTTTATGTATTTGGAACAGGCAAGAACATTCTTGTAATAGTATTCAGCAGGGGTATTCTTCCTACTCAAATAGGGTGTAAGCCAATACAGAACTGTGCCAGATAAAACAATTTATTTCTGAATTAAGAGAAGCATTGTGGGGAGATAGATGAATTTGAATTAATTAGCCTATGTAGACAATAGGTTATACAGAGTGTGCTGATCCTGTTAGACTCAAGCAGGAACAATATGACTCTAGCAGCTAGAGTTCTGAGAAGTAAAGTTTTGCTTGCATGTTTTAGCTAATTGTTAACCCTCAAGTTCCCATCATAGATATCAAAATTAGTTTGTAAATACTTCCACATGATGTACTATTGTATTTTGCCTTGCTGCCCTTTCACTGTCATTTTCTATTTTTCTTTAACCAGACATGAGTTGAAGGTGCAAATGAGTCACCATTTCCCTTGTTTGAATGTTGAAACGTGGAACGTGCCACTGTGGCAAAGTTGTCAAATCATAGCTGATTGGACTTGAGCTACAGTATTGCCATAAGGGTATAGACACATACTTTTGGTCTGGGATTGTTTTTCATGGTTTAGGCTGATTTCCTGTTTCAGTATAACAATGCTCCCATGTACAAGGTATTGTTCATAAAGAAATGGTGGTTAAAAATGAATTGGTGTCCAGGTCTTATTGCCTAGCATCAGAGAGAGGCCACAGTGATCTCTCTTATTCTTGTGGCTTTATGGGAGCAAATCCCTGCGGTCAAGCTCCAAAGTCTTGTGAAAAGTTATATTAAGGTGTCCAGTTACTTCAGGCCATGCACAGCTGTATATCCATGGTCTGAGTGAAGACGCAAAAAGCCACAGTAAAGATGGACGTGATACTGACATGAAGTGCTGCAGAAACTGTGACTTTGCCTATGGATTGTTGTGCAGGGTAATTGATAATGCAACACTGTTTTGACATGGAAGGACACACACTTGCATGGATGCATTCACACACAGTCACTGTGCATATGCACCTTATCCTGCACAACACCCACTGTTTAAATGAAAAAGCCAGTGGAGCACCCAGGGGCTCTTGTCACTGTGATGAGCAGCCACAAGTGTCACAGCTAATGGCTTGTGACGCTGCCATGGCTGTGTGTGTGTTTGTGTGTGTGTATAAACTCACTGACCAGCTATTTGCCGGGATATGAATTTAATAAAAGCACACTGACAAAGCACATCTTCAACTCCACAGCTGAGCTATCCTATGAGCAGTGATTCACTGCAGCTGGAAAAAGCAGCCATTCTGCAGATGAAACACCTGTTTGTGCCTGCACTAAAGACAGAGGGTGATGGGTGGTGCTTTCCTCTTATTGCAGCTAACTCGCCAAACAGGAAGTTAACGTTACAGAGAAAGGAGGAAGTCTTTGTTGACTAGATTGCACACAGAGATTTGACCTACACACGGAATACACACTTGGTATGCACACGCTGCACTCAGCATGAGGTGAAGACAGAGCAAATAAAGTGTAGTGGATACACACTTTCCCTTCACCCTCACCAATCAAGATGAGTGTAGTTATAGTCTATATTTTCCTTTTTGTCAATAAATCCAAGGTAAAGAAACCAAACCAACAATGAACTGACCCAAATAACAAGTATTGTCTGTGTCACCAAAACCTGAAAATTTAGCTATTAAAGTTATTAAAACCATATTATTGAGCTACATCATTGCACTAGGTGATGTGTTTTTTTCATTACAATTCACATGGGAACTGTAGTTTATTTTTGGTTCAGCACCATACGCCTCATCCTGTTGCTGTAAATACTCACTAGAGTACCAAATGCTTAGTAATCCGCAGCACAAAATAGTCCCCAAAAATGCAGAGTTTACTCCTGTTTGAGTAACATTTGCCCAAAAAAAACTACAGTAACTGGCTGTTTCAGGAAACTGCATAACCTTTTTTAAAAACAAAACTAGATTTTTGTACTTTTATAAGGCTTCATTACAACTTAATGGGCTGTGGGTTGAGTAAGACAGACAGGCAGAGGAAGTCAGAAAGCACTGTCAGATAGACTAAAGGATTGATGATTTTGGACATTGGTTGATTTGAGAATTACAACAACAACAAAAAAAAGATTAACACTGTCTTATCCTTTGAATATGACTTTGTTGTGAGCCAGTATCTCCATCAACCTGTTATTAAAACAGAGGACTCACACTGAGGTTCTATGGACCGACACTGCACAGTATGTGACACCTGAGGTATGAAAAGTCTGACTAACTGAGCTTGGACAGGCCTCCTGCTCACACTACACCCACCTTTTTAACTACTATTCATGTACAACATATGCTATGTTGTATCTATTAAAGTTCTCGTATTCCAGAGGGAATCCCTTGTGAGAGTCTTCATGTACAACGTTATCTCAAACCACCTAAGATGCTACAATCTGATAGCTGATTCATGGGTGTCCTACTTAAGATGGAGAAAATGAGCTTTTGTGCTAGTGGCAGTTCATAGAAGTGTTGCACGCTCTCTGTTGCCAACAGTACTGTACACTATGTGATCACAGACACAGAAGGTTAAATATAGTCAAGATTACACGTTTCCACATGCAGAACCCCTGTTACAAATCCAGCCTTTGTAATTTCATGTAACTAATATGCTAATTCTGCCCAGTCTCTGTTCTGATGCCTGCATTGTGTGGCACATCACTGTCAAAAATGGGGGGAAAAATAAGTGGATCGGATATTTTGAGCTGCTTTCAGTGTCCTAGAATCTTCTAATGATGGCGGTCTTTGAGCCAGCGCTGATGCTGGGAGTCTAGCAGGAAATACTTGGGGTAAATAAGGTATACAAACATAAATGTAAATATAATTTCAAGAGTTTGCCCTGAAGGCTAACTAACAGTAATCCATGAATCCTTAAAGCTCAGCCATGCTGCATTCCCTGCATTCACACACGTCTGCAAAACAACACCTCTGAAAGTAACATGGCTCACTCATTCATGTTACATGGTGCACACACAAGCATAACATTTCTAATATTAATCTTAGTCTGTAAAAACACTCAGAGTGGATGTGTTCTTGTCTTCCTCTGTCTCTGCCCCCCATGTCTCCCTCTCTCCATCCATCTCCATTCATCATGTAATTGGTTGGATTATGACTAATACCAAACCCTCCGGCTGTTTGCGGGCTGTCAAGCAGCTTTTACACAGATTATAAATTGTATAAATCCAACTGTATTTGGATGTCTGTGTGTTTGTGTGTGCTCAGTCGGGGCTTTCATCCACCTTTTGATCTCTAAACTGTCAAATTGGTTTAGGAGGCACCAGGCATCGATATCTGAAGCAAATCCGTTATTCATCGTAGTAAAGTGTTAAACCCATACGCCCCTACTTGAGCAAATCATCAGCTCGTAATGATGAGAAGGAGCACTTTTTATCTCTGTGCTTAGAGAAGATTTGAGTCAACAGCTGAAGTTGTCAGGAGAAAGTGTATTGATGTTGACAACCATAATTAAAGGTTATTAATTGATCGGGCATTCTTTTATTTTTGAGTAGGTGTTCCCCTAGTTCAGTTAAATGATGTGTAAACTCTCTCTCTCTCTCTCTCTCTCTGAGGTCTCTTCGTTCTTTTCCTAGCTTCAGCCCCCACACATCCTACACACACACACACACACACACACACACACACACACACACACACACACACACACACACACACACACACACACACACACACTGAAAACCCTCACTGAAGATGTTGCATTAACAAACTCTTCGCACACACCTAGGAGACCAGGTTATGTGGTGAGTAGGAGCTACCATGCGAAACAAAAGGATGCAGGGAATAAGTGCAGAACAAGATGAAAGTTTCATTGTTGGCATGGCAACCACCCGATCATCTGCACGGTGAGGTTTGATGTTTGACGTGTTGACGGTAGATTCTGGGTTAGAGAGAGAGAGAGAGAGAGAGAGAGAGAGAACTGGTTTGATCCAGCACCACTGTGTGAGTGCTCTTTATCTCCTGGGCTGTTGTTTTATTGTTGTTCTATCCTCTCTCCTCCTTTTCCTTTATGAGAGGGCTGCATGATTCAGAGCAGTTATACTCCCCATCAAACCGCTCCTCAGTGTTTCTGCTGATGCTGCTGGAGCTCATCACGCTGTGCTGGAGCGGGATCGTGTTGAGCTCTGTGTACAGTTTGTGTGTTCATGTGTGCGTTTGGAGGTGCGGGTGCATGTGTGTTGCTGTTACGCAAACACATTGGACTAAGAGGCATATTGACACATCACACATTAATATTGAGTGTCAGGCAGTTGGTGTTGTTCACTGTCAATATGATGGAGGTTCCCTTCTGGTAGAGCTATTTCAAAACAGTCTGTAAAGCCTGCTGTGAAATTATATCTTCCTTGCCATTTTTATTATTCAATCTTTTTATTACATTTTAATTGTAAATTGTTTTACATAAAGCTTGATGGAAAAGTATATTAACTACAGCTGAAACATTTTTTTTTTCAATTTTCAATTAAAATACTTGCTTGGCTTGATATATTTACATAATCAGTTGATCATTAAAGTTGTTTCAAGGCCAAAACGCCCAAAACTTGCCATCACGGTATATGTATATATTTGCTGGTTGTCATCTATTACAGGAAATTGAATATATTTGGGTTTTGGTCTGTTGGTTAGACAAAACAAGCAGTTTGAAGTCATGTTGTGATCTCATTTGTCACATTTTATAGACTAAATAGATTAATTGAGAAAACAACTTGCAGATTGATTGATTAATAATGAAAGTAACTGTCATGCACTGGCTTGTGTGTGGCAGTTACCACTGTGGAAGGACTAGTCTCGCTCACAACTTTGTGCTTGCATCAGTTTTTCGTCTTTTCCTGGAAAGGCAGTCATCCTCCTCGAGGCTCTGTCCTTTTCTTTTCCTTTCTTCTCTCCACACACATCCCTTTTTTTTTTAGTCCAGTGAGTGCTCTAAGTGGCCAGTGTTGTGTTAGGGGACTAACACCTTGACACCCCCACCCCACCTCCCAAGAATTATTTTAATATCTGCCACTTTAGTTGCTTCCTCACTGTCAGAGCCAGGTCAGAGTTTCCTTTCCTTCTTTGGTAAGGGCGGGAAAAGAAGATGGCATTTAGCTGTCATGATACCTTGTAGTGACGGTAGATGAGGTGAGGATAAAGCTGCCATCTCTTCTTTCTCAAGTGCCCCTTGTCTGTTTTCTTGTCTTGTCTCATTGTTCTTTTTAGAAGACACAGTGGAAACAACAAGTGAAAATCTTAGTTTCTTGTCAGTTCCTTTCAGTCCCTGATTGAATTCCTTTATATAAGTGTTCAGCATACCTACCTGTATAAGTATATGTGTGTGGTGTAACCAAGGTGCTGGTGATGACTGGGACCTGTGTTCCCTGGAGGGAACAGTGGAGCATGAAAAATAGCTTGTGGTGTGTTTATTGCCTGTTCCCTGCTGTTATGTGACTGCCTGTAGTTTCCTGGAGAACATAACCTCCTCTGTCTTTGTGTCTTCCTCAGTTTTTCTCCCTCTACATGCTTGAGGATGATCTCTGCTCATTATTACCTGACTCCAACAGTCTCCCTATCTCTGTCTCAGTTTGTTTGCATCCTGCCCATCCAGGCAACTGCATGCATCATGTGACCACAGAGCTAATTTCTTATGTGCCAACATGTGCAAGTGTTTGTGCACTTGTTAGTGAGAAAACTGTGCATGAGTGTGTGTGTTTGTTGGGGCTGTTAGTGACAATCGACTTCTCCATCAGCCTCTCTCTCCCTCTCTGTGCATCCTGTGTTCACCTCCTATCTCTCTGTCTCATCCGATCTATCTTCCCACTGTCACCCTCCCCTTTTAATGCCTCGCCGACAGGCTTCTTACTTGACTTGCTCTCCGTTTTCCTCCTGCCCCATTTTTCACGCTGTCATCCACTCACAATGCTCCTGACGCCAGCCTTCATTTCTTTTCCTCGTTTAACTTTTTTTTTCTAATTTGATCTTCCTTCTGTGGAAATGTGGCATGCTAACTTACCAACCTTCAGCAGAGGTCTTGTCAAGTCTGTCCTCGACACCTGCTGACTCCTAAAACCACATCAGCACAGTGTTATTTAAAGAGAAGTGTTAAGTAGTTTGGGATTTTTATTGGAAATGACCAAGGAACTACAGGGATATTGTCATGGCTCTGGCACAGGTTAAGGTGGCGTGAAGTACACAGAATGGTGAAGTTTACAATTGAACAAATACAGAAAGCAAGCTTCCAACCTACAAAATAGGTCATGATGCAAATAATTCCACTTTGACCTTTTGACCTTGGTAGCGCAATCATAAATTGGTGGTGTATTTTTTTAATGTACCTTTAACTTATTGTGACGCTTTTGTTTTGCTTCTCTTCCTCCATTTCTTTTCTGTCTCACGCTCCTTGTGGTATTACGCCACTGGCAGCATGTTGTCATGTTGAATCTTTAGTTCCCATTATTCAAAGAGACTTTCATCTTCCCCATTGACTTCCATCTCTATTGAGTGAGCAAGGTCAGCCTGTCACTGTGTTTAATCGGTATGCAGCAGAGTCTCACAAACTGATGTTAGAGTTTAATCATAATCAATAGACATGACTTCTTATGCAGGTATGTAGCATGACCTGTTGCACACAACTGGATTTCCTATGCTTACATACCCCAAGCACACAGCTTTTCACATTAGATTCATGCAGTGTAAAATACAAATGCATATGGAGTGGTGACAAGGCACAGCAGACAATTTCAGCTGTCAGACATGGAATGAATAGCATTGCTAGCTGCTACATTGCATCACTGCTTTGCCACTGTTATAATTAGTAGTTCTACTTGCCATGCTAGTTAAAATGTCTGCTGTGAAAAAGGCCAGTGATGCTGATTCATTTGGGAAGAATAAAAAAAAAACAAAACAGTAGGCTCTCAAGATTCAGGTGAGCAGGATTTATTCACAGCTAATCAGCAGGTAGAATAAAAAAAACTGAGTGACTTTAGGCAGGAAAGAAAACAAAAAAACTGGTTTTCCTCATTAAACTAGGAGGACAATGAAGGAACCTATTTTCCTTTAGATTAATTTCAATATATGGAGACCTTGGCACAAAGACTGGAGTCAGGAGCAAACAGCTTTTCCAGCTAGTTTACTAACTTGCTAGCAAACAGCATTTGAAATTAGCCTACCGGGGCCTCTAATGCTCACAAATAACTGTTAATATCTTCTTTGATTAGTCTGTATGTAAACTGAAGTGTAAAAAAATGACATTTCCGTGTTTATGGGGGGGTCATGTCCCCAGCTTTTTCTTGGCTTGGGCCAGGAACTTCTTGGAGTCACTACAGGTTTCCTGGCATTTGGTTCCAGCCAAGAAATAGTCCCATCTGTAAAACAGCAAATTGTCATATTACATTTCAGTTTTTGTTCTGCTTTTGTATTTAAGAGACGCTGGAAGGCAGATTTTCATTAGCCAGTCAGGATGGCATTTACCCTCTGTTTCCAGTCTGCTAACTGGGCACTGGTTGTATTCTCTTACTCTACATACAGAAAGGAAAGTGGTATCATGCTTGTCCTTAAACTCTTCACCAAAAGATGATTAAGCATATTTCCCGAATGTCAAACTTTTGCTTTAAGACTACTAAACCTGTGCAGATATTCAACCGGACGTCCTCTCGTTCCTAACTCTAACCCTCACAACAACGATGGTCTCTAAAATGAATTGAAAATCTATCCCAGCCTCTATTCCCTGCTGTTTTTTGACGCTGTTTGTCTGACTCTCGTATAAGGACAGTGGCTATGAGGCTATGAGGAAACGCATATACACACACACCCCTCCCACTCCACATGCCTCCTCAGGGCCTGATATTTGTCATTGGGCGTGACAGTCCAGAAGTATCTTTCCATCTATCAAATACAGAGAGAGAAGAGGGAGACCAGGTGAGCCTCTGTCAAAAAAAGAAAGATAGAGAGACTGAAGAGGAGGCACATATGGAATCTGCTGCAGCATCTGTCAGGCTCTCAGTATGTCAGCTGTGGTGGTTTAAGGAATGAAACAAGGAGAGAAAAAAAGTGTAACGAATGCTTTTTTTTTTTTTTTTTTTTTTTTCCCAAGGCACAGCTGATGGTGTTAAATCAAGTGAGAGCGCTTCTTGGCTCTTAAAAATGTAAGTAAATTGGTGGTTTTCAGTGGTTCATTCAGCTGGGAGAAGAGAGACACAATATGCTGAAGGTGGCAGAAACTGTTGGCCATAAATACATCTCTGTCTCTCCTTCAGGGCCTCTCTGCACCTCCTTCTCTTCACCACTCCCTCTCATGTTCTTTCCTTCACACAAGTAGATTTTAATGGTCTCAGTGTATTATATTTTTGTCCATATTTGGAAATCTAATACTACTAAAACATTGTTTTATTTAAAAGTTGTTCACTCCACAGTGTTTCTGTGCCATTTTTCAGTTTTTCTCCTCAGTCTTTTATGTTTATTTTGCCCACCGTTTCCTTTCTCTTTCATCTGTTCACCCTCTTGTATCATTCTTTTACCCAGCTGCTTTTAACCTCCCTCCCCTCCTCTCTCCTTTCCCATGGTGCTGGCTTTAGCTGATTAGAGTGGCCCTGCTTGCTTTGATTAATTGGATGAGTCTTGTCTCCATGCCAGACTCCTCTCCTCTCCTCTCCTCTCCTCTCCTCTCCTCTCCTCTCCTATCCTATCCTCTCCTCTTTAATGATCTGTAAATTATTTTCTTGTTTAATCGACTGATTTTTTTTTTCTATGAAATGTCAAAAAGTAGTGTCCCAGAGCCCAAAATTTTGCATTGATATTGCTTGTTTCATCAGACGAGCAGTCCAGCACACAGATATTTTATTGTCATACATGACAAAAAAATCTTGTCAAAAAGTTTTGCTTGAAAAAAAACAAAAAAACAATGAATCAGTTCTGAAAATGGTTCCAGTTTAATTTTCTTCAATCAACAAACTGATTAACTGACTAATTGTTGTAGCTTTAAATCAGTGGGCCTTTGCACATGCTCTGTATGTGTGTGGACACATACATGACAGTTTTAAAATATGTGACTCATTCATCAGTGATATGGTTTTGCATTGATTTCACGTGTGATGCTGTGTCTTCTGTCATTTGGCTGCTCCCTTCTAAAACCTGACTTCAGGAAAACTTGGAAGCATCTCTTTCTGCTGCTCGACCTCCACAGTGTTTTAATCCGTCCTTCAGGCTTTGATGACAACAACAACCACCTCCATCTCCATGGCACTGTCTCCCCACTCATGTGACTCCTCCCTCCTCTCTCCTCTCCATCACTTTCTTTCCTCTGTGTCATCCTCCCCATTTTCTCTCTCCATCCTTGTCATTCTGCTGTCTTTAAGTGAATTCCACTTCAAAAGCATTTCTCTGGAAAGGTCGTCTGCAGCCTCCACAGACCCCCGTGGCTCCTCGTCCGTCTCCTTTTTGTTGCTCTTTTCCCTGTCTCTCTCTTTCTCTTCTCCTTCTTGTTTTTATTTGTTCTGTTGTGCTCCTTGCACAGTCATAGCAGAAGCAACACACACTTACCCACCAACACACACTCATAGTCAAAATGACACAAACAAAACCCAGAGTAGCACAGCCAAGTGAATGGCTGCCTAAGAAAGTCAAATGCTCTGTTATTCCATCCCAGTAAATACAATCTCTGGAGATGCAATGCCAACCAGAGAGCCCCAAGGGGTGCCGAGGCTTTCTCAGAAATGCAGACAATCACACAAGCTAACTGCTTTTGTTGTTTCCCTCAGTCCCTCCTTCTTCCTTTACAGCCCAGTTTTATCAACCAGCTGAAAGCCTGAAACAGCAAAGGAGACTTTGTGTGCAAACAGCATTTTTGTGTGTGTGCTCTGTCTGTTTGATAAAGCTAACCAGGGATGAAGAACTCTGTGTGATGTGGAGGAATAAATAGGCACAATAACTCAGTAACAACACGAGGCCTCATTCAGTGAAATCACTGTATGATGAATGACTTTGGTTCTGCTGTGTTGGGAGTAGACAATAGACGCCTTGTTCCCATGATCACTGGAGCTGAACAGCTACTTTGTTGTGTGATTATCTCCTGCATATTGTTATGCTTGGGTGGGGAAAGGAATGCTGGTTATATTTTATGTATATGTTTGTGTTTTTAGGATCTCTTACAGCTCAGAAATAACACAACACATGACGAAATTAAAGACTAAACAATGTTTTAGTATAAATGTAAATGATGATAATGATAAATGACCTAATGCAAATAAGAACACTTGCCTCTCAGGTGTTTTTGCTGATTCATAGCCACACATTTGGGATTTATTTCTAATAATTCATCCATCTTTCACAAGGTCTCAAACCATTTCAGTCACATTGTTTTAAAGCTGTGCCATTCAATATTTTTTTATAACCAGTGGGTTAAATCATTATGTGTTATGGGAAGGGTGTTGCTGGTCATGACAAACCCTCATGAATTGCCACCAGACTCAGTTCCCCTCACTTCTACAGACCATTGTAGGATCTTTCAGCTCAGTGTTTTGGTTTAGCTGCCCACACCTTTACTGACTGATTCAATCTCACTGTTCTCATTAGCACTGTTCCCACCAGCAGCATAAACCGGTGGTACACTACCTACCACTCTCCAAATGGCAGCCAGGCGCCATTAGTGACCAGCAGGTGAACATAGTTGAGCATTGAGCAGATAAAGAGCCAAATAATAATGAAACAGAGGTAAAAACAAAAGTGAATATTTGACTTATATTTGCCACATAGCCAGAATATGACTCCAGATGAGTGCGAATGTTGCTCTGTATCTGCTGGATGTGTCAATAAATCAGTGTTTCCTAACATGTGGGCCATATCAACTTCATGTATGTCAGTGTTGTATTTTCAGCCCCTAAGTGGTCAGAAAATCAGTTAAAACAGGTTTAAGTTTAAATTGAACAGGACCAAAATTTTCCAACCAATAATGATGATTTTCCATCCACTAGTCATAAAAGCAGCCTCTCTCATTCATCACCTCACAGCCTTTAGTCAGCTGCAGTCTGCCCCGTGTGGAGAATGGAGTTAACTACAGCTGAAATGTTGATGGCCCCTCTCCTCAAGCCGTGTATGTTCTGATGTAAGCCATTAATCATGTTGCCATAGTGGGGGCGAGTGAGTGAGTAGGGTAGGGTAAGACAGAGAGAGGCCAGGCCTGAGAGCGACTCAGTCTGACAGCTACAGCCTTGCATAATGAGGGCTAATGGATCGGGGAGCATGGACATACCTGTCCAGCCTACTCACATTAGGATGAATAGAGAGCTGCAAGAGTGTTCTCATCTGTCCTGTGTGTGTATGTGTGTGTGCACGTGCACATGCACAGAAAGTGTATGGAGCATATGTGGATCTCTGAAGTTATCTAGCAACATTGCTGATTTAAATTTGCTGATTTAAACAATTTCATTGTTTGTGTTGTTATTAACAGAGAATTGCTTCTGTCTCTGTCTGTCTCTCCCAGGCTGTGAGCCCTGCGCTGGGTGGTGATGAGCAGTCAGGGCAGCAGCAGCAGGGGAAGTGGCCAGCATGCTGACACTCCTCCCTCTCGTCCCACCCCTGGACCCAAGCTGCAAGTGCAGCGCTCCCTCTCTCGTGACACCATCACCATCCACTTCTCTGCACTGGGGAAGGAGGAAGACGATGAGGAAGAGGAGCTTTACGGGGTGTCTGTTGGAGATAAATCTGAGCTGGATGGTGCAGGGGGACTGCAAGGTGTAGAAGCTTCAGGGGCAGACGACCAGTCTGTTGCCACAGGGTTGGAGGCAAAAGAGGAGCTGCTGTTTGAATCCACAGGAGTGGAGGCCTTCTCTGAGGCTGCTGTGCTCCCTATTTCATCCACCACCCTGTCTGTGCAACCCTCAGACTCTCACCCACACACACCGTCTGCAGCCATGACTATTATCCCCACCTCTGCCCACTCCCATCTGAGCTCCAGCCCACCTGCCAGCTCCTCCTGGCCCTCTGACCAACCCACAGCTAATCCTCCAGCCACAGGCTCCAGCTCCTCCTCCCCTTGTAAGTCTGCAGCACTGTCGTCCTCCAAACCTTTCCTCAGCCTGGTCAGGTCTTTGTCCAATGACGTTGAATCTCGAGAATCTACACCTGCGCCCACCACTGTTGCACCACCCCATGCACGCCACAGACACTTAATGAAATCCTTTGTTAAGTCTCTATCCACGGACACTTCAAAGGCCGAACATCAGGAAGGGCCTCTTCATCACTATCTTCATCAGCATCAGCAACAAATACAGCCATCCCATCGGCCTCCACCTCGCAACATGCAGCTCTTCAAGCAGTTTTCCCAGCCTCGTTTATCCTCCAGCCCCGTCACTGTCACTCAAGCAGGTGGGGACTCTAAAACAGCCCCTTCTTCCCCCATCATGTCCCCAGATGGTAGGTCTTTCTTCAAGGTCCAAGAAGTGGAGGCCAAGATAGAAGACACCAAACGGCGGCTCTCGGAGGTGATGTCAGATCCCCTGCAGCTTTTTAGTAAGATCATGGGGGATGAGTCTGGCATGGGAGCAGGTGGAAGTGCTGCTCATCGTGCCAAATCGCTGTCCTCCAGTGCATCGGAGCTCAGTGGAGTGACAGCGGTAAACGGACATGCAGAAGGTAACAGCAACTACAGCATCAAGGAGGAGGAAGGGCCAGAAGGGGAAGAAGAAGAAACACCCACAGGCAAGGGCCCAGATTCGGTTTTTTTCTCCTTCCCATCACTGGCACCAGCTCCAGTCCTTGCCCAGGCTTCCTCATCCACTTTCCACAAGTCTCCGTCTCTCACTCTGGGCCGCTGCTCCATGTCAGCCCTGGTAGCTCGACAGGAAGACGAGGACTTCTGCGAACTGTACAGTGAAGACTTTGAGTTATGTACTGATACAGAGACACCAGATGGGGATCGCCCTGCGTCGCAGCAGCGCCATACTGGTAGCACTGGTGTGTGTAGTGAACTTGATACAGAGGAAGAGGAGAAAGCAGAGGAGGAGGTGGAGACTGTGCCTGTGACTGCCCTCATCTTCTTTACACAGTTGGTGTACTGGTACTTAGTCCTACCAGTGCCACCCAGTGTATGTGCAGTGGTGCATGGGATAGCAGCTGGGTTCATGTTGGCCTTGCTGGTCCTTTGGCTGTCCTCTCCTCGACGCTCCTCATCAGGCACGAGAAGAGGGAGGGGAAGGATAGGGCACTGGAATGTGGCCCAGTTGGATATAAAAGAACCAGGAATATTCAAGGTGAGACAAATCACAGTGTGGTTGGCCAAGTTTGAGACTGTTGTTTTATGACTTCAAAATTTAAATGAGCTTTTCTCAACTCTTGCATCTTGTTCTCAAAAACATTGGGGTTCATTGGAAATAGTTTTTGCTTTACCCGGCTTTAGGACTACTCTGCTGCAGCAAAATGCAGCATATTTAAGCTACATGCACAAGTCAAAACTTAACCTTACAGCTTTCACAGATGTAGTTCATGCCATGGTCATGATATATGCCATATATCATGACATTGCACTGCATTCATCTTATCATGCCTTAGATAAACCCTTCTAAGGAGGATGAGGATACAATATTGTCTATAGAGTGCAAAATTCTTGAAAATGTATAGTTACTCTCAAAAATAAGCTAAATTGTAGTTGTCCACCATAGAGCTTTTCTTTTGTTCCTACAGAATATATGTTCCCCGCTTTATCATTTTAACATCCTTTCACACTAGCCAGGCTCTGGAATTTCCCTTGTCGTTTCAACTGAATTGGCTCTGCTCACAGAGCATCCTTTGGGACTGATAAAGTAGGAGTTTGGATGAGAATTAAACTGTATACAGCCTCTTGGGGACCAGCAGCAACATATTGAGGTTATATTACACTTTTCCTCTTGTGATGGTTACTGTTCTGTTTTGGATCAAACTATCGAATGAGAGAACCACCACAGTTGCCTCCCGTTCTCAGCTAACCTCACTCATTGCTGTAGAAACTCTTCTAGAAGAGAAATGTGTTCAGTTTGAGGGAGTTATGCAAGCATGTATAGTTGTGTGTGTGTGTGTGTGTGTGTGTGTGTGTGTGTGTGTTTGCCTTTGTGGGTACCAAGCTGTTGCACAGGAGAGCCTCATGGCTAGAGGGCACAGCTGTTCCAAAAGAGGAGCTCTGCGGTTGTGCTCCTATACACATATGAACAACAGACCCGGGAGCACACAAGTACAGGGCAACAGCAGTGGGGACAAACTATCCTCTTCATCTTTCTTTTCATGCTCTTCCTCCTTTGATGATCGACAAAGAATCGGGCTGTCGGATGCCCCACTTTATCTGTTGTTGTGTTGTATGAGTGAGCTTTGTGCCACTGTGTTTCAAAGAGAAAGTTTTGTTTTAAATCAGTGGTATGTGATCTACATTATGATTCTAGGAAATACTGCAAGGAGTCACATTTATTGATATCAGTGTTGCACAGACAAAATTGCTGTTCCTATAAGTTTGTTTTTTTTTTTTTTATGTTTTAGGAGCAGTAAGTTAAAGGCAAAATAGACCATCAGTTCTGTTTACCAGCAGTGACCAGAATCTAATTGATGGTCACCATGCACAACCTGAATTCACATAGGAAGTCCAAAGGATAAAATTTTGGTGCATTGGCAAACATGTCAGTGTTAGAAAATATCAAACCAGGCCTCAATCAGTTAAAACAAGAACATAAAGTCACAAGTCAAAAATGCAATTCCCTACTAAACCTAAACTCTCCGGTTGGGTAAACTTATACCCCAAATCTTAAGTGTTTGACAGAGATTGTGATGTGTGTTTGTGCTGTGAAAGCAAATTTAGAATCCGGTATCAATGAAAACTCTTTCCCTCCACCATCTCACAATCTCTCAGGGCTGGATGAATGAGATCCATAGCTACGACCCAGAGATGTACCATGCCACCTTGACCCACTCTGTTTACATCCGTCTGGAGGGCTCCGTCCTGCGTCTATCAAAGCCCAACCGGAACATCTCCCGCCGTGCTGCACACAACGAGCCTAAACCTGACGTTACCTACATCAGCCAGAAGATCTACGACCTGACCGACAGCAAGGTGTGTTGGCTTTTGGGTGTGTGCTTGTCATGAAAAATGAAAGAGAGATGCTGAAGACCCTGAGATGCTGACTCTATGTGAGTCAGTGGAAGAGATTGGGGGTGGAGGGGGTTAATGTGTTAAATGTGTGTGTGTGTGTGTGTGTGTGTGTGTGTGTGTGTGTGTGTGTGTGTGTGTGTGTGTGTGTGTGTGTGTGTGTGTGTGTGTTTCTACTGGCTTCCCAGTGTAATTGTGTGTTGAGTTTTTCTTGATGATAAGCTTAACAGATAGTGACATCATGCAAACGTCCCCTCATATTTGCCTTTGCCTGAGTGCATGCTTGTTAATAGCTCATGCTCTGTGACAAAGCCACTTATTTTCAGAGTCACATACTGAGTGTAAACATGGAGTGAATATCACAGGTCACTAACCCTGTACACACAGCTGTGTGTCTTGTGTATTAATGTGCTGACTCGATGGTTTTCCATATCTCAAGGCAGGACAGTAAGAATTTCTCATGTCAGTGTATCATGGAACAAAAGGGTGATTATGGTTGTCCTCATCATGAAACAACCCTGGTCCTCTTCCACTGAACTGGATGGAGCCCTTAAGTGCCATTTCACCCTCATTATGGATATTTTATCTGTCTCAGATGTTAACTGCATTTAAAGAAGCTGGATTTGTTTTTTTCAGATAAACATCAAACATGCATTTTTCTGCTTACAGTCAAAGTCTGTTCGTTTTAACCATTCTGAGATCCGATACCTCTCCCACACCATAGTATCGTGTGGCTACAACCCCCAGCTACCCACAGCAACCATGCAATGCTAATATTTTAGAAAAGCTCATATCGGTGTCAGAGATGTGTTTGGCTGGAGCAAGAATGAATGCTTGAATGAAATGTGTAAACGAGGCTGGGTGTACTGTTACAGCATACAGTAAACACTGAACAATGGTAAATGCTAACTACTTTCATCATGAACAAAACAAAGCACGTATTCTCACATTGTTCGTCAAAGACAAATGGAGCTCTAGGTTAAATAGATATAAATACATAATGGATTAGTCATCTGCACTTGCCTGCATTGTTGCTTTTGATTTATATTTTCAGAAAGTTTCAAGCCCCCAGTTGCTGCCACTTCATACCCTGGGGCAAGTCTGCCACGTTGTATTTATAGTTTCAGTGTGCCCTGTGAAGTGTTCCTGTGAGACTCACACAACATTTTTTTTCTCATTTAAACATCAACATTTTACTAACTTAGAAACAACATCAACAATAAAACACTCTAACATCATCATTTTCACGTGTTTGACTGCATGTTTGACTGCATGCACTCGGTTTATGTGCCCCCATAGATCTACCTGATGCCCCAGAGCTTGGCTAGGAAGAGAGTTTGGAATAAAAAATACCCTATTTGCATTGAGTTGGCCAAGCAGGAGGACTTCATGTCCAAGGCCCAGGGAGAGAGGCCCGAAGCTGCAGAGGACAAATTAACAGGTCTGGGTGATAGGCTAGAACGAACGGACAAAGGTGAGAAAGCTGAAGGACCAGCATCAGCAGAAGAACCCAAAAGACCAACTTCTGGAGGGGGGGATCTGACAATCTACCTGTTTGGGAGGACGGGTCGGGAAAAGGAGGAGTGGTTCCGGAGATTTCTTCTAGCTTCCCGAATTAAGTCAGAGGGGAGAGGTGGCAGCCTGCCCGGTATCTGCAAGAGTGGTGAGTTTCTGACTGAGCAATGTGCAGTATCACACATTAAGATGCAAATGGCCATGTACAGTATATTCGTGTATCTGTCTTGCTCACCCTTTCCACACACATACTGTATTTCTACAGACACACATCGCTCTGCAGAGTCAGAATACCCATTCTCTTGAGTATGTAACTGCATAGCCATCAGATCTGTGCATAAGCCCCAGCTTAGGGACTGCCAATCCCCTCAACTGAGCGAACAGATGAGTGTGAATGGGTCAGCAGGATTACATGCACAGAGAAGCAGCATATTATAGCATTGGTCTCCTCTGTGGGATATAAGCCTGCAAGGATAAGGCCAAATTCAAAAGGAAACACTAGCACTGTGTGGGTCCAGTGATAAAGGCAGCACAGGGTGAAAAGGATTACTGGAAAGATTATTTAGGCATCAGGCTTTTTTGTGGATATACACAGCAAATGGCTATTTCAGTGCTAATGTGAGTCACAGAGCGGATGCAGTGTGTCAACTGGTGTAGAGCATACTGATTCAGAGTGTTGCAGTGCGTTGTGAGAAATTAATAGAAAATAGATGCTAACCATACAAGGCTACGCAAAGTGTTGAGCGTGCATTATGTATGTGAAATATGGGACAATGATTGGAAATTCAATCACTGAAAATGTTGATGCATTGTATCACATTCATCGCCCCTGACTCCTCTCATCCTGCCCCCCTCTCCAACCCGCCCACGCGACACTTTTAGCCTTCCTGCCCTCCCACAGCCGCAGTAGCAGCACCCAATCTGGCGGAGGCCTGGAGGCTGACAGCAGGAGCAGCAGCCGGGGAAGCCTGGAGGAGCTCTCGCAGACTCGTCACAGAGAGACCTCCTCTTCTGTCTCCTGTGGCTCTACTGCAGGGATGAAGCAGAAGATGCTGTTGGACTATAACGTCTACATGGCCAAGTATGTCAACCCCCAGGTACCGCCAAGAAGCCCAACTGCCACTGACAGCCCTGGGAACAGTCCTGAGAGCAGCCCCAAAACTACCAAAAAGGTAAAGGGATACATGATAGGGGCATCTGCCGTAGAGCCCCAGACCTCCAGACCTTTAGGGGAACTAAATAAATTCCTGCCTACTCACTTAAAGGTACCCTGTGGAGTTTTTGACCACTAACGGAGCGATGTTTTCTGAGTGGATCCCTGTTTTTATTTTTTATTTATTTATTTTTTTATTGTTGTTGTTCTGCTGATTTGACAGTTGGTGGTGCTAACAGAGATTTTTTTTTATTTTTTTATTTTTTAGAAAATTCTACAGCCCACCTTTTAATCTTGTGGCCCTGTTGAGAAGAATGACCCTCTGTCAAAATCTAGTTTTTCTAGTTTTTACTGTTCTCATGTGGGGTATATTCACAAATGAGTTTGTAAGGGGAAGAGGCAAAAGGTGTCCAACACAAAACTTGTGCCCAGTGTCCCACTAACAGATTAATCCAGCCATAGAAATGGACTTTATATATATATATATATATATATATATATATATATATGTTATATGTGAGTAGCTCAATTTTATGTCGAGAAAGTAGAGCCATACTGCACACCTGTATGTGTTTCCTTCAGTTACGCAGGAGTTCAGAGGAGACCATGGAGCCTGAGGCCTGGGTGAATGCTTTTCTTGGAAGAATATTCTGGGACTTCCTGGGAGAGAAGTACTGGGCCAATGTAGTCTCCAAAAAGATCCAAATGAAGCTCAGTAAAATCAGGGTGGGTGCTGATGCTATTTTGCACAGATGTACATCTAAATTATAACTAACAAATCAGAAAAATCCTCCTCAGTGCTCCAATGTTGTTGCTGTATTTATGTCCAAGTCTTTTTGAAACTGTCCTCTTTGTTTCAGCTGCCATATGTTATGAATGAGCTGACATTGACAGAGCTAGACATGGGCTTTTCCATCCCTAAGATCCTCCATGCCTCCAAACCCTCTGTGGACCACCAAGGTAGGAAGAGAAACCACACTAGGTATGTCATGCTTTTCACAGTGTTCTGTGTGGTCTGATACAATAGAAATGTATTCTATTTTGTCCTCCATTATAAACTAGGCTGTTTATAAGTTCTCCCTCTTGCCTTTTTGACATAATAGAAAGACATACTTTTACTTTTCTTTGTGCCTCAATCCATCCATCTCCTCCTTCTCCCTTTCCTACCCTATCTCCACCTACCCCCCTGACACATTCCCCCACCAACCCTGTCCCCCCTCTCTTCTGGAGTCTAGCCCCTGTGCATGCTCGCCCTATTAAGCCACAGTAATTAAACTTCACGTCTTTGGTCCCCCTCATCCATTACTGACACAGGCTCACCCTGCAGAGCGACTGATGAGATTCACGGAGACAATACAGAGATGTGGAGCATATTAATTTCTACCGAGATGGCTTAGGAAGGGTAAAAGAAGGGGGGCAGGTTCAGGTGACTATGTATGTAATGAGCAGGTTGCTGTATTTATAATATTCTGTCCTAATCTTTGACTGAAGATGTTTTAGTCTAAATTCAGCTTGCGTTTAAGGATATAAGAGTGATGCCAAGGCTATACCTGTTGCTGTTCAGCTGTAGGAGCCAGTCATGAGTCATTCTCCTGTCAGCCGCATTTCATGGCTGAGTCTGCAATGCTCATTAATGTGTTCAGTCTGAACCCATACACCCACAGATATATACTCACAAAGCATCATCAGTTGATCCAGCATATAATTATTCCTGAGGGAACGACATCTCTAGAAGTGCTGCACTGTAAACCTGCATGAACCAAATGGGATGCAGGTGCTTCAGTGCTTAATTTCATATCTCGATATTTCTTTTCTCTTGTGATGATGATAAGAAGGAAATGGGAGCGCCTCTTTACTCCTTTATATTGGTAAGACATTATTAGGTTTACAATGTTTATACTATGCTCCAGGAGCTACTAAAGCTAGTATGACTATCAATTGTACTAGACTATTGATCAGCCTGGACATAAAATAGGGTTGGGTGATATTAGCATTTGTGTTTTGATCTAGTACATTTACTTCACCACCAAGTCTGATATATAGCCAGGGGGTGGTCTTTGGCAAATTATAGCAGAAGGTTTATGGTGTTGAGAGATGTGTGTGGCAGACTTACATAGTTTATTTGAGTGAGCAGTGTCATTTGTGAGATTTTATATTATACTATATTAGAATGTAAAAAACATTAAATATAAAAATAAATATATAAAATATTTATAGTATATGTAGCACTGGTTGTCATTCCTGCACAGTAGACCATTAATTTTTTTCATCATTATTTGTTACTAAAACTATTACCATCTTGGCACAAACACAGCTGAGGTTGTTGAGTTGATGATAGTGTTCACAGCCCGCAAAGACAGCGAATGTCCTAATTATACAGTAATCCACGCAACAATTGTCAAGACATTTCACTCTGAACTACAAATGTCACCCTGCTGGTGGCATTATAGGAAAAGTTGGGAGTCTCCAATGTCATTAAGGTTCATCCTCTTGGCATCGTAAATACCTGGTCAAAATTTCATGGCAATCCGTCCAACATATCATACAGAAATGTAAACCATGGTGGTGCAACAGGAAAAGACAGGGGCTCACCAGAGTCAGAGGAATTCATGCTCTTTGGACCATGAATATATGTACAAAATTGTATGGCAGTGCATTCTTTTTTTATACTGTATTGTGTTATTGAAACATTATATATTTCTTATTTAAACATCTTGACACAAACTTTTTGACCTAAGGCTTTTTTTTTGTTTTGAACACAGTGTATACATAAAGCAACAGACTGAGTAACTGTATAGTTATTACTGATCATAGTGTGTATCTCCATCCCATATGTATGGCAATACATTCAGTTGTTGAAGTGGTGGATCAACCATATGATGTTGCCATCCATAGAGCCCTGCTGTTAGTTTGGCTAAAAATCAATTAATATGATATGATGATCAAGCAGATTCCATAAAGTCACTTCACTTCATTTCCCTTCTGGAAAAAACAATATATAAGTTATATATGGATATATTACAATAACCTAGATTCAAGGCTTGTCCAATAATAATAATGCTGCTATAGTTATATTTCCTAGTTCTGTGTAGAAGCATACACATGCCTGTGTCAGTGGTGCAGATATGTTTACTTCTCTAAAATTAATTAGACAGTCCATACCATCTCCCTCCTGTGTGTCTAGTTCTAGACAGAGACAGCGAGACACTGTCTAACGCGTGCTGACACTTCTGCCTGCCACGAACATACAAATCAATGAGCATTTATGGAGAGTGGAAAATGAAGAGGAGGAAGGAGCGAGGCAGAGGAATGACAATTAACACTTTCAGTTGTTGAGGTTAGCATTTATTGAGCAAACAGCGGGGGGAATCGAAATCCAAATAATGCTCCCATTGCCTCCTGAGAAGTGTGATGTGTAAACAGGAAGTAGCCTGATGAAGTTAGCCAATAAAGAGGTATTACTCCTCTAGAGCATGATGACCTTTTCAGTGTTTGCCAGAGGATAGGTCTTCTTCCTGGCACCTCTGCAGGGGACCTAATAGCCGTTAGACACTAGGCAGGAGAGCCTTGTTGATTCAAAGGAATAGCATTCAGAGTCTGAGGGGTGCAAGATTTAGATTTTAAAACTCTATATGTCTGTGTCATATCTCTCGCTTTATGTCCAGGTCTGTGGTTTGATCTGGAGATCTCCTACTCGGGCTCATTCCTCATGACACTAGAGACCAAGATGAACCTGGCCCGCCTGGGGAAGGAGGGCGAGGGGCTCGGGGAGCACGGGAAGGAATGGTGAAGCTTTCACATTACATTTAGTAACTTCTTCTTTTAAAGTTTATAATGAAGCTCATGAAACTGAGATTGATTTTTAAACATGTCTTACAGATAAGTGATCCTTCACAGCTTGTCCTTACCCCTCTGTGTTTGTTTTTGTTATTGTCTAATAACACTGAAGAATTCTCAGTGTTGGGGCCAAACTAAGATGTTTGAAGGATTTATTTTTTTGGCTAAATAAAACAGCTCTGAGCTAATTGGGTAGATTTGCATTTAGAGTAATATTAGTTGTAACATCTGTTTTTTCATAATTCCTACCCTTTTTCTGTTGGCTCTTCCTCCCCTCTCTTTATACACTAATCCTCTCTCTGGACGCTTACCATTGTGGATTTGTTCAATGACTGGTGAGTTTGGGAATAGATGCCCACAGATGTCTGTCACTGAAACCATACATTTTGTTTTGGAATAGTTTCTTTTTTTGTGTGAACCAGTGGAGATTCATTTTCTGTGATTCATGTCACTAGGGATACAATGTAAAAGGAATTAGTTTTGATTGTTAATGGTTCTGTGCAAAGCCATTAAGGCCTGACTTGGCAACAGTGAGTGTGTTTATGTGTGTGTGTGTGTGTGTGTGTGTGTGTGTGTGTGTGACAGGCCCAGGCCACGGACATACTGTCTGGCAGACAGCGATGAGGAGTCATCCAGTGCGGGCTCATCGGATGAGGAGGATCCCCCAGAACTCCTCAGTGACAAACCTATTCTGCCTGGAGGCGAGGGGTGAGCCAGTGTCTCTTTACAACAACATCAGCACAGCAACAAATTCACGACGACGTGCTGAAGCAGAATGTTCTGCCCTGTCAGTCCACCCACCTGCCTACCCACCCACTCAGACCCACATGTTTGAAAGCTTGCTGCTGGCTTAATGTAACACCCGGTCGCTCCCCTCCATCGTGGGTGCTAAGTAGCAAGAGATGCTGTTATGAATAAATTATGAACCTGACTCACTCCTTGCCTCCTCTCCTCCTCCGTTTCCATCTTCTGCTCACGTAGCTATGTGGGAGGCCACAGGCCCAGCAAGATCATGCGCTTTGTGGACAAGATAGCCAAGTCGAAGTACTTCCAGAAAGCCACAGAGACGGAGTTCATCAAGAAGAAGATGGAGGAGGTGTCTAACACACCCCTGCTGCTCACTGTGGAGGTGCAAGAGTGCCGCGGGACGCTCGCTGTCAACATCCCACCTCCCCCCACGGATAGGATATGGTACGTTCACTTCCAGGGAGGAGTACATTGAAGACTGTAGGATGAAGTCAGTGTGGGCATGTGAATCCTGGGTTTAGAATATAACAGTGCACCCCCTGCTGGGCAACTTCAGACGTGCACGCAATGACAGAATAAAAGCGTTTAATCACCACTGAACTAAATATACTTAACATTTAATAAAATGAGGGCACAAAGGTATGTGTCCTCATTAAAAGCTTAAATACACACTGTGAGCTAGCATGCAAGCTTAATTATTAAACCGTCTACAGCATGTATAGCAGTGCTTCCCAACCTGGGAGTCAGGACCCCTGATGGGGTACCAAGAAAAACATGATTTAAAGAAAAAAAACAAAACAACACAACATCATGATTATTTTTCAGATTTTTCCCATCTTATGTTCTTGTGAATACTGATAATTTCACTTCTTTATGTCTTTAAAATCCCTTAAATTAAAATTTCAAGAAGGAAAAATCTCTTTTTGACTGAACCACTCATAGCTCATGTACACACTGAGGCCATAACCTGTTATGAAGGTTCAGACTCCTTTTAAAAAGGGCAGCAACCACTGATCTACTGTGTCATCATGATCTCTTTTCATGTAGCACATTTCCTCAACAAATGCCTTGTGTTGAAAACTAGTAAAATGTACAGAATTTAGGAAAAGCAACAAAACATGTTACAACTTTTCATGTTTTCACCTCAGACCTGCGATTCAGCTGATAGGAGATTGTATAACTTTCACCATGAATGCTTCCTCTTGGCTGTCAGGTATGGTTTCCGGAATCCGCCTCACCTGGAGCTGAAAGCACGGCCTAAACTTGGTGAGAGGGAGGTTACTCTAGTTCACGTGACTGACTGGATTGAGAAGAAACTGGACCAGGAGTTCCAGGTACACAGTGAGGAAAAATAGGAAACTACGAATGCTAATGTTTAGTCATAAATACACTTTATTTACATTGTCAAGATACCGCTGTAAGAAGTTAATGCCATCTCCCATGGTGCACTTCAGAATCCTCAGCTTGGCCTTTACTAGTTTACTCGAGGACAAATAGAATCTCCCCCCAGATGTTTTAGGGATAGAAGTTAAGTTATAAAAGAGGACTTTGGGATTAATTTATGGCTGCCCACATCCTTGCACTTCAAAGCACTGTGCCTGTGGCTTTCCCACCCCTCACATGTAGCCAAAGTAATGATATGTCTGCTGCTAGATAACTACCCTGAGGCACACCTGCAAACTACTGCAGCAAAGTGCCCCCCCCACCCCCCACCCTCGCCAAATCCCCCTCAACCATGCCTCCATTAAAATACAGTGTTGCCGTGCACACTGTTGTCACTTGTGAGTGAGTGTATATGGCTTTCAACGAATGCCAAACTCAGGCATCACTGGTTTTCAGACATGACAGTGTAGGGTGGGATGCATGGGGTAAGATGTATTTCAGGTCTTTTCTCTCTAGTTCTTGTTAACAGATATAATCTCATGTCACTGTCTTATATATTTTTGGTTATAAAAGCATACTAATCACTAGTCATTTTCGCTTCACTAGACACTCAATAACTTTTGATTAGGTATATTTCAGTGTCCTCCTCCTCTTTTATTGTTGAATTTAAGGTGATCTTGCTTGTCCTCACAGAAAATATTTGTGATGCCAAACATGGATGACGTATGGCTACCCATAATGCACTCTGCCATGGACACGCGTTCAAATGCCAACTTGGTGACTGTGACAAATGATGCCTTGAAGGACCCAGAACCCGAAGACTCTGAGGTCTCTGACATGTGAAGACTGCTGATGGATATTTTATCACCATGGCAATATGACAAGTCCCCGCCCCACTCAGAAACCACGGGTGCAGCAATGGGCCAGGCCAACTGTCCAATATTTTTACCCATATCCCAGTCCCATTGTTGCACCCGTCACCTGTGGCCATTCATGAAGTGCACTCACAAAACTTGAGGCGCTGGCGAGCTCACAATCATTTGTGGCCACTAAAAGCGGGTGAACGAAAGAGAACTGTGAACTCATAGATTGTCATCCAATCACACAGTTTTGTTTGTGTGACATCAAACATTATGATTCATTCTCTGATGAAATACAACACACGGGGCATGTTGAGACTGTTTTAAAAAGTGTGCGTGGTGGTGGATCGACAAATAGCCATCTGATTCAACCAGAAGAACCATAATACCTGTGATGTACAGCTGCACCAAACATGATAGTTGTACAGCGTAAACTTTTTGTGCGACCTTTCTAGCGATTTATTCCTGCTCTAACTTTAGGAGCACTTTGAGGCCACTGAATGAGGGAATAATCCTAAAATTTGGAGACGACTTTGCTGAAAGCCCCTGCATCTACTAATACACATCTCACAGGGATATCAAGACTCATTTATCACCCATACCCACCGCTGCCTGTGCCAGCCGCCTGGCACTTATATGCAAACAGATCAATGGCGCTGTGTCCATCGAAGATACTAAGGTCAGTTTAGATTCAGTATGGACAGTATAGTAACGTACAGCCTGTGTGCTTTTTACCGTGTGGTAGGGATTAGAGCTAAAACCGACTTTAGTGGGGTGAGTTCAAATATATCAGCAAACACAGCAGTTTAACATTGCCTAGGTCTGATGAATGTATAAATAGGAATGCAGCTCCATAGCTCATTCAAGGAATAGCTCCTTCACTGACGACATGCTTCTGCGCAACAAGCTTCAAGACTTCTTTTCATGTTATATTCAGAGTTGAGTATAAGTAATAACTTTCTGTTTTTCTTGCCAAAGCAATCTTTCAGTCCTGTTTGAAGGGAGCTGTGTGAAGTAAACAGTGACAAATAAGCAATTGGATAATTAACCTGTGTTCCCACTGAGGCCTCTCCAGTGATGTACAGTCTGGAAATTCATAAAACAGAAATGATCTGAGGGGAGTGATTTTTTTTTTTTTTTTTTAGGGGGCAGAACCCTTTCAGTGACAGGGTAACACAATAACTTCCTGTTTTATTTGAATAAATAACATACTGGATATTAGCCATATTATTTAATGTTGTCAGCAGACCTCCAGCTAATGAATGCTTGTTTTCTGTTGAATTTATTTATTGGTTTGCTTTTCTTTCTGTACTGTACACATTAAAGAGGAATAAACTAGAACAACAGCAAATTTCTAATCTGCCAAGACACCTGGCTGCTTAACAGGCGACTTTTACTTTACATGTTTTTCATTATAATATGTGTTGGCAAAGTGTATGAGGCAGAAAGTGCCTTTAAAATAAACATTCCTCCATTGTGAGCCACTACATTTGTTGCATCAGTTGAGGATAAACAGATAAAAGTCTTTGTGCCATTACTTGTGTCTGTTAAGACATGATCTTTTGTTTTCACAGGTTTCGGTGTTGTTCATTTTCACAGTGATGAAAATATCAAACATTGCTGTTGTGTTCAGTGATGTCACAGAATGTTATGGTTCTGATCGTTGTGGATCAATAAAACCTTTTGCTTGGACAGAAATGCTGCGTCTTCGCGATTGTGACAGAATGGCGTCTATCTAAGCGTGCCACTACATTTCCATTCCTTTTCTAAACTGTTTATGTTTAGGGGCTGCAATAAGTATTTCCATTATCAATTAATCCTCCAATTATTAAAGCCCAAAGAATTTCAATAATATAAAATAGGAAAACGTTAGATTCTCACTTATAGGAGTCTGGAATTAAAGAATGCTTTTGGGTTTTTGCTGAGAATTTATAAGAAAGAAAAAACAAAAACAAAACTTAAATTGAAAATTAAAACTATATTGTTATTCAAGTACATATTACAAAAGGAAGCTGTCAGGCTGTACTTTTGAAAATCAATATATTCATGTAAAGTTACAGTACAATGTGAGTCTAGAAGGACTAAACCTATTTAAAATGCTAACTCCTTAAAATTTCTACCTTCCTACATTTGTGCATTTTTAGCATGAAAAGCATTATTGTTTAGCGATGCATTTAGATTCTGTGCCTTGCTTTAAAAGAGAGACTTGGGAAAATTGCCAAGAAACCCCAGTTATGACAAGACATGATCTTGCACTGCTTTTGACCTTTGTGAATGACCAATGAAAAGGGCATTCAGGTTCAAAAAAGTGCCCCAAGAGAAAAAAAACCCACACATGTAAAATAAGGGAAAGTACAGTAAGTGAACAATGATACCATTTTAGTTTTAGACAAATGCTTTATTCATACAGTGCATTTTCCAGTTCAAAAAAATTCAGTGAATGCAAGAGCATTATCATTAATAGGCCATGGTGTCACCTTGTGCTTTAAGGTAGCCATGTTCATTTCTCAGATACCGCAGCCCAACCCCTGCAGAAGAAGAAAACACTTCATGAGTTTTGGTATTGACACACCATTCATCGCTGGCTGCTGTATGTGGGTCATGTCAGATACAAACTGTCTTCAGTATGCAATCAGAAGTCTAACGCATCATGATCATCCCTCATAACCATTACAACTCATTTTCAGACACTTCCAGATACTTACTGTGCTGCTATGACATTGATCCATCCACACTCAAGTCCAGCTCCTGTATAAAATATATAAAATGCATGAGTGAGCTTGATTATTTAAAAAATAATAATAATAATAATAATAATAATAATAATAATAATAAAATATACATCAGACGTGTTGGTGGATCAAATCAGACTGAATGTTGACTTCATTTTCACATCAGAAGTCTAACGCACGAAAATCATCACTCATTGACCAAAGAAAAGAGATTAAAAAATAAAAATAAAACATTTTTCTAAAATACTCACCCTCACAAATGGGACCGTCATGGGACCTCAGCAGGCCTTCATCTGAAAGTCCACCACCCTTTTGTCCATGTGCGGATGTGCAATCGCCTCAACCACGCTGCACCAACACGACTTTATCACCTGCCCTGTGTAAATGACAACACACTGTATGTAGCAGAAAATATATAAAACGATGCATTTGCAGTTTGACGTTACAAAAAAAAAAAAAAGAAAAAGAAAAATGCAATCTTACCGTCACATTTTCCTCGTTGGTGCGGCCTAGTCACATTGCTCCGACAATTAAAGTTTTTCAACACGTTTTTCTGAAACCTCCAATAATCATGTATCATAATAATGACTGGAGGATATGCGCACAAAGGGCGTCTCAGCCATATTAAAGGAATATAACTCGACTTTAACCTGTCTGACGGGAGAAAGCATGCTTTTAAGGGGTAATGTCTGCAGAAGATGTCCCCCGGATGTGCTTTATACCACATCCGGTGTGCGTAGGCCCTTTCTCATTGGTTCACACTGACTCCACATTTCCCCTCCTCCACTCGTTTGGATATCTATCCCAAAGTCCAACCCCCACGGTTCTCATTTCAGGAAGAAGCGAAGAGCCAGCCAACGTTGTGTCCATCAATGCCTTTAACGTTACAACTTCCATAAAAGATTTCGAAACGTCTGCCTGTAAACCACATCCCGTTTTCTATGTAGCCGACGGCCATCCGGACCAGCTGTCTATCCCGGTTTGAGACCGCAAAATATGGACTGGACAGCGAGCAGCCGGGCCCTGGTGTGGTGCGTTTTGGCGTTGCTTTGCTGCGCTGGTCTCCCACAAAAGGTAAGAGGGCTAACTGGTTAAGCTAGCTGAACTTAGATGACATTAGCTCGGAGTTACCCACTGAAACACACATTTAACTTAACACAGGCCTGTTTTCTGACTTCAAGTGTTATTAATGCAAGCTAAGATATTTGTCATTCAGAGGACGTTTAATTGTGTGCTGCGTGTTGGCTTGGCATGACAGAAGCGGGCTAACATTGACGTTAGCTTTCTGGCTAAAAGCACTCGTTTTTTTTTTTTTTAAGTAAAATGTGCTTCAGAAATCCTTTAATAAGTTGTATCAGCATTGTATTGTCAACATGTATCGTTTCCAGTCCATCAGTCCAGTGTCACAACTGAAGGAAACCGATCCTCCAGAGCATGAAAGTTTAGGCTTTCTCCTCCTTTCTGAGTAACTTTAGCAGGTGGATTTTTAAACACATCTGTTATTGAGAATTTGCTGTGTGTATGTGTTGGACACATGTCTGTTGTTTTGTTTTAAAGTCAGACTCTCCGCCACCTGAGTATTTTCATTTCATCAACGCCCACTAAGCGTCTCAGAATCACATTAGTAAATTGATGAATTCAAGACGAGCCATTTTCTCACTACTACCAGTAAAACTTGAGCCTTATACAAGAAGCTTTGTAGGGACGTTGTGATGGCTTGGTGACATACTAATATTTCTACAGCCTGTGTGTCAACTAAACATTTCTAATCAGTTCACATGTCTGAGCACACGTCCTGTGCTTGCACTGGAGCTGCAGCCCTAGAGATAAACATTTGGTATATTAGTCCATGCACGGTGCATGTTGCAAAGGTGGCAAACCAGGCAGCACAATGTGATGAGTTTCGTTGATAACGTTGGCTTGTTAATACATATACACACATACATAGATCAAATAGAAAACATAGGAGCTTAATGCAAGAACATAGCTGTCTCTGTACTGAAGCAAAGAGTACAGGATGATTCTTACCAGCGCATGTCGTCCTCACATGCTTTGCACCTTGAAAGCCGGCTCTTTCAGTTGATTATACCTTTACAGCCATCTGAAGTCAGCGGGACAGATACAGTGTGTGAGTGTGTGTGTGTGTGTGTGCACGCCATCTGCAGTCTCTAATTTCAGAGGGTTCACGCCAATGCAGGGCATTGTTATGCATGATGATTCTTTGGAGTTAGGTTGATTAAATCAAGCACAAACTTGCCATGCCAGTACAAACTACCCACACAAACATCTATGTTTGCAATATGACGTGGTACACAAACAATCTGACTGTAAGGTACCAATAATTTTACAAGGGAAAACTGAAATTAAATATAAATCTGGTGCTGACGCAGTGTCATCTAATTACAGAGTAAACAGAGAATGACTTCCATAGTGTTTGGAGCTGGTGCAAAAGTGAACTAGCTCACTTGTTGAAACTGAGCCAGTTCCTTGAGAAGACTTGAGGCAGAGACCATTAGCTAGTAAACCACTTGAGTTAAGCAGCAGATTAAAGCAGCCTTCAAATCCCCTATCATGTCTCAGGTTCTTCTCTTAGCCTGTTAGATAGTCTGTTGGTGTAGTGTGTGGGGGGGTGGGGGGCAAATGATAGGCTATCTATAGATAGCGACGTAAGTGTGAGAAAAAGAGAGAGAGAGATACAAGTGGAAGAGGTACAGAGAGAGGACTCATGTCTCTCTTTTCACTGTTTTTTCTTCACAATTGAGCAACTTTGTAAAGTCATCAGATTTTCTATTGTAAGAAGGATGTGCCAGTGACTAAAATCCAGCTAGAAGTTTTGGCAGCAGTTACTCTTGCTTCTACTCAAATAATGCCCATGCCTCACTTCACACATCTGTGGGCACTTCATAACAACGCAAATGTGCCCACTAATGTTTTTGATCAACTATAGATCACAGTGTGTCCCTCAGTTTTTAATTTGTTCCATTGCTGTCACTATGGATATATTTAATGTCTTTAATTTTTCAGGTTCATATTGAACTAAGACATGATGATTTGGTTAAAAAAAAAAATGTTGTGATCTTAGACTATCTTATCACAACAGTAGATTGGCCGTGCTTTGGCTGACTGTGCCTGAACGAGGGCCAACACGTGACATCCTCCCCACTGAAGCAACACCACACAGAGAGCAACTGATAGTGACTGTTGACAAGGGAGGTTGCTAAATGTCCCTCCACTGATCCCCACTAAATTTTAAAATGTGAAATACATTTTAGCAACCACTGACTCTTTGTCTGATGGGACTGGGAAGAAAATCAAACATCCTTAGGCCTGCTGTCTTTACACAGGCCTGAAGGGAAACCTCAAATTACCACTTAAATGTAGGACTTCAAGACTGATGGATCATCAGACTGTTTCTAATGCTGCATTGCTCACATTCCCTCATTTACATAAAGGGATTTTTTTTCAATTGGCCTTTCTAAACACATTTAGACTACACCACCCATGACATGTAACAAGAGGTGAGATAAGTATTTGTTGGTTCCTGTGTTGGTTTTTGCCTGCACCCAAGGAAGCTGCAAACAGAGTGCTGATTGCTGCAGACAGGCTGATGTTCAGTTAGTGTGCCAATTTTCAACAGAGATGAAGCAGTTAGTTCGGGCCCAGTTAATGCAATGTAGAGTCAAGACTAGAAAATGTCTGTTAGTTAGAGTCTGACCTACAATTATGAGATTTTGTCAAAAACACACTGCTGTCAGGGCTCGTATGATGAGACTCGTTAACTCTCCTTTGAATCTCTGATACAGCTCACCAATTGATTGTTTCCTGTTTTGAACATAAGCTGCAAAAGCAACCACTTTGCAACATATCTTTTACCCATGTTATTTTCAGTCAGACTCACTATAGTTTGAAATTAAAAATTAAAAAAAAAAAAAAAAAGGTTGAAAAAAATTGCAAAGATGTCCTTATATGAAAGATGTTTTTTTTGCCTCTTTCCCCTACATTCATCTCTAAATGTCACACACTCGGTAAAGCTACCAGTCCGTCTGGCCATATAGAATACAGTCACTCACTTGTTGCTTATCGAGTCCCAGGTCTGATGTTCAAAATGATGTCTGCAAAAAGTAACAGCCCAACAGTCTAACAGCCTGTTTTCTTTTAGGATACAGGGCAGCTATGATGGTGAAACACTGAGTCAGGCTCATCATTTTTGCTGCCTATTTTTTGGATAACGTTTAAGACCACTTATCAAGTCATTTGTAATGAATATCAGCCAGCGCAGGTTAACTCTTTACCTTTCTCTGCTTCCTCAGTGACCCCCTCTGCCTGTGTTGTTGCAATGCATTCAGTGTTTCTCCTGAAAAGAGGCCCACTCCCTCTCATATCTTCACCCTAGCAATTCTCCTTTCTAAGACAAGTGATTTTATTTTTACAGCTTTGCCCTAAACCCTAACACTCCTAGAAGAACTGCTAAAGTGCTTGTGTACACTAAGTAGGAAAGCTGCCAGTGATAGCCAGTCCTGTGTTCAGGTTGGTCTGCCATGCAAGAGGCTGTGAAGCCCTGTGACACTGCAGCCTGCTGCCAGTGTTATCATGAGCATTGTAGTCTGTGTCCCTTTAAGCCATGTGTAGCCTCATTGCAGAAGGGAAAGCGAAGACCTCAGAACTTGCCAAGACTTTGGTTTCGGCCAGTTCAGTTCTTATTATGTAACTTGCTTACACAACACCTAAACCATTTCTGTGTTAACGCACAGAATAAGGAAATGACAGAGAATGCCCCAATTTTTCTTCTATTAAGCTTTGTAACTCACCTCAGTCACTCTGTGCAGCCAGACATTTTAAACCAGATGTCCCTGAAGCCTAACACTGTAGAATATTCACCAGTTGTTGAATGTCAGTGTCCATCCAAAACTAGGGGACTAACAGATGTTCAGAGAGTTATTTGCTTGCGAAACCAAGAACCCTGACAGAGGTTATGAGGGGCCCAAAAAACAGATTAGTTATGATTCTCCCAGTGCAGTTGTGCGATGCTTGTGAGTATGCAGACAGCCCAGTGGGAACAGTCACAGGTGCACAATATTGACTCAAATGCTTGTTTAGGATGTGAGACTACAGCAGGGAGTCTGTAGGCAAATGTGGAAGCACCCAGTTTCTTTCTGTATATAGTGCGAAACTTTCAGTTTGTGGGGTTGTTTTAGCCTCGGATTCTGTTTGGTTAGTTATAACATGCAAGTGTTTTCCCAAATTTAAGCTGGAGAGAATGCAGGGAGAGTGAGTAAGCATTGTAAAATACCCACTTGTCCCTCTCAGATTGTCTGGTCAGTTTTCGGTTTTACCAGGAAATGCAAGCTGTGTGACTAAGAGGAAACACCCTGAGTGATGGTGATTGCATTTGCTCTCCCTGCCGCATGCTGAGGCCAGACTTAATAGGTGTGTTGGTTTGGTTTGCTTAAGAGCACTTCAACCCTCCTTCCGTGTCTCCTCAAAAGGGGCTAAATGCTAAGAGGAGTGTGTTAGTAATTATGAACTGGTAATCTCCATTTTATATATAGGGGCTATTTGCACTGTCCCCAGGGACCTGTTCAGGGGGATAAGTAGGGATGTTGATCAATACCGCTGTGGTTCAGCAGGAGAATGAGCTCTGCCCAGCCTTTCTAGGACTCCTGTGGCAAAGATGGCAGTTTTAGTGGGAGTCCCAGGTTTTTCAGTTCCTGAGTTGACCCTGATAGTGGGCCATTGAAAAGTGCTGATACTCTGTCAGACAATAAGTCAGTAGGAAATCATTTTAAAAAATGTGGCTAGGAAAACATTTGGCATGTCAGTAATATAAAAGATTTGTGGGTAATTGCCTGTAATGTGAAACCTTTTTTGTGTAAGAAGAGCACAGATGGAAAGTTCTCCCAGCCTCCTCAACTGGTTTAGTTGAGAAACCCATGTGTACCAGTTGAATATAATTTGAAGAACAGCGTGTATTAAAGTACAAATACTGGTCTGGCTGAGTTCATGTGGTCTTCTCTGGTTTGCTGAGCAGTTAGCTCTCAAACTCTCCCACTGGACTTCTTCCTGCACACTGGTGCCAAAAACCATAAGAAGCCCACGGCCTGGTTATCAAGAGCAGCGTTTTTAGAATTCCATAGTGGGTGAGCGCAGCACACGTCACCCACGGTGTTGTTAATTCTGGCATAAGACAAGTCATGAGGCTGGGTCACTTAGCTGCTGTAGTGGTTTTGGGTTCAATTGTTTTCACTGGAATTGTTTTTGTCATTTTCCTTTCTCTGTGTCTCTGGTGACTGTGGGTGTATTGCCTCTTTTTCCAATGTACTGTTTACTCCTGTCATGTACTGAATCCAACTACCCAAGTGTTCTCATGTCTCGTTATGTTCAGATATTTCTGAGTGATGGCCCAGCAGCCCACTATTCATCTGTGCAGAGGGAAGTTGACTCAGTTCATTGCAAAATCCAGCAAAAAGCCAAACCAATCTTGTGTTGTATTCTGCATGTTAGCATGAGAGTAATGCAAATGTGCTCAGCCTCAGGCCCTGTGTCTTTACCTTCCTCCACATTACAACCCTCAACTCCAGATTTTACTTTAAACCTCTATCCAACAGCCTGCCCCCAGTTACCTAGCTACCTTCCTAGTGTGCTCTTCAATTGTCATTGTAAGGTACTGATTTGAAATTCATTGATTTGTAAAGCAGGCCAAAGTGGCATACTGCTTGGGGCAGTCATTATGCACAACCCTAATGCCGTTGCACACATTTTAACCTAGTCTGTGGATGTATGTGAGAACATGCATGTTCAGTCATGCCTGCTTACCAATGTCTGATTTTCACCTGAATATGTGATCATTTTCATTAACAGGTATCATAAAAAAATATTGTAGTATTTTTTTATTGACAAGTGGTGATGTGGTTGTTTACAGTACATATCCATGACTTTTCTGCAATGTGTTTCTGTAGGGGTTTTGCAGTGCTGGCACAGTTTCTCTTCCTGAAAGCCTACTCTTTGTGTCCACCCTGGATGGAAACCTGCACGCTGTCAGCAAGAAATCAGGCTCAATCAAATGGACTCTGAAAGAAGGTAAAAGGAGAAGAGTACAGTCAACTTCAAGTCAAGTTTTTTTCCGATTACTCAGACCACATTCGGAGGTGGTAAAAACAACACAGCATACCTATTTATTTGCATATGAAGCAGGGAAGTGAGATTTGATCACAAGTGGTCACTTGAGACCCGTGGAGACACATTTTAAAGCCAGGTGTGAACAGAGCTGACCACTTGTGATCGGATCACCCAGGACGCATGTTAAGGTCTGAATAGGGCCTTATTCAAAAACAAAGTGGTTTTGTGTGCTGCCACAGGGAAAACAATGACACCCCACTGCCTTTTTTGACTTGGCGCTACATCCCTGAGTGTGAGTGAGTCAGCGAGCAAGTTCAGTTCATGATGAAGTTATACCACTGGGTTGCCAAATTAGCCATTGCTCTTTCAAAATGATTTGATGTGAACAGTCTCCAATACATCATCAGAGGATATTTACAGCAAATCCACGACAGTTTTCATTTTCAGAGCCCTTTAGCATATTTTTTTCTTTTTTTCAGAAAAGCACTTAGCGACAAATCTAGTGACTTTTCAGACAAACCTTAGCAATTGTCCATAGAAGAGAGTTGCCGGTACTGCCTCATGACTATGACACAGAGAGTAGGAAAGAGGCAAACAGATAACACTAGGCAGAATGCAAATACGACACAATGACATCATGAATATGGTAGCATATTACTCCACCACATTTAGCAACCTTTCCAGCAGGTTTTAGCTACTTCCATTGAAAGTAGTTGTTTCCAGCAGCTCCACAACAGTTTACAACTAATCCTAAATTTCTTAAATTTTTCACATGGACCTAGTTTTTTTTTTTTAAGCCACAGTAAGGTGCTTTTGTCATTTGTAGGGTTAATTTATGCAATGGAGGGTATGCGAGAACACAATAATAAAAATTAAAGCAACTAAAGAATTTAACAAAGTGGGAACCACAAGTGAAGCTTTCTACTCTTGTAAGTTTCACTGGTATACAGACTAAGCACAGGACCCTGGTTTCATGTAATTGCTACTTTATAACATATCACCAATATCAATATGTTATTCAAATTGATGTATTGATTTTATGTGAAAACATAATCTAAACCAAACGACTCAAAAGTAATACCACTTCTAATACTAGAGTTAAACTTACATCTTAAACTTACATTTTCTAATACTGTCTTGGGGTTGTCACCACCACCGTGGAGTAAATCAGGCCTATATTTCCAATCATGACCTGTTGAGGAAAAAAAAAAACTTAATTGATATTATTTAAATGCATTACATCTTGTGTATAGGTTGTACTTGAGGAAAATGCTGTGAGATGTTGCTGTTAGGCATGGAAACTGGGTAATTATTAACTGAGAAAGGGGCAAATATAGCCTGGAATCAAGGTCAGAGTGGGCAAGGGTAAGCAACTTTGCTGTAGTATCACCTGCACACACAGCATGTACTGTGGTTACCATGTTAATGTAGCCACTATATGCTTTGAAATTACATAAGATAGAATCAGGGGTTAATGGAAAACATGTGCTTAAACAGTCTACACATTTAGTGCTGTTTCTGTAAGTTTATCTCTCTTAGAATAGGAGACCATAAAATGGTAATTGAAGACGTGTCCTGCTTTATACAAACATTTTGTCACATTTTCCTCACTAGTATCATACTATAAATTATGGTAGACTAAAGTGGTTGAGGCTGCAAGTCCTGGTTAGGTCCACCTAATGCCCAAATCATTAATAATCAGAGGCAGAGGCTGCTCCCTCCGCATCATCTGTTTTTCTAAAAGAGCTATTGAATATAAATTTGACTAGTGCTGGGCCAGGCTTTGCACACACCTGTTGTTGTGCTCCAGTCAGGCAACCATACACCCACATAATGAGGGGGAAGCAACCATTTTGGTCCCTGCACCAAGACAGAACAATTCAGCCAACATGTATGTCCTCCTACTGTTTGCTTGTCACTACTCCTTGGCATTGCAAACGTGTGTTTGTACTTCAGCCACCCAGGGTTTACGTCTTTCTATGCAGCGCATGAAACCATTGTTTTGTCACCAGCCTCCTTAATTAGATGTAATGAATGTTGATTCTTCTTAAGCACAACAGTCATTGGCCATCACCACCACCACTACTTGCTATTGTTGACCCCTTCAGGCACCCCCACAGAGATCAGCACCATCTGGCCCACGCCCTGTATGTTCACACTGTAGGGAGGTGTGTGTTTGTCTAGTAGCAATAAAGGTTTGGATTTCACATTCTCGCTCTTGGCTTAAAGACGCATTGTAGTGTTTTATCTTTCTTTAGTTTAAAGAACCACACTGGTATTTTAAACGTCTATATAAACATGATTGGATGAGTAGTCCATTACGATCGTAATGTAAATGGATTACATTTGAAGGCATAGATTAATAAGAAATGTCTGCACCTCCCTCACTCACAACACAACAGTAATATAGCTTTGACAATAAAGTAGAAATGGATGGATAATGATTGATTATGTATGATAATATTTATTTCACTATTTAGCAGGATAATGGTGAAATGTGCTTTCTACTTAATTGACTCTGGTTGTTGTATATTCAGCACCACACAGACTCATCAACAGCTTAAAATGTTTCAGTACATTTTAGAAGAAATTATCTATTATAATCTCATTAATCAATCAGTTATTTTTGTTCCTATGGCTGTTACTTGTTTGACTTATTCAGATAGCCGTCTGTTTGCCTTTCATGTTTGCCACAGGCGAATCCGTTGTCATTTGGACTTTGTGTTCTGTGTGAGTGAATGTCACCAGTCTTCATGTCATTCTCTTACACAACAGCTAGTGGCCACGGTTTCCATTGTTTGCTAATATTCTTGTCTATCCTGACTTGTGTCTTTTCACAGATCCAGTTCTTCAGGTCCCCACACATGTGGCAGAGTACGTATCTTGAACTAATTTTCTGCAGGGGCAGACATATATGTATCCTTGTGTGTTGCGCCTGTCTTTAACAAAAGACGGTGACAGCAGATGAATATGGTAACCTGTTGATCTTGTTACCCGTCACTCAGATTAATTGCTTAAATAATGTTTCTCTGTTTCTTCTTTACTCTTTCCAGACCAGCTTTTCTGCCAGACCCAAATGATGGCAGCCTGTACTCTCTGGGAGGAAAGAACAACGAAGGCCTTACAGTAAGAGGAAATAACTTAATCACAAATTCTAATCTCCCCTTTTTTGTAAAAAGGAGCACTCTTCAGTTCCCTGTTCTAAAGAAAAACACATCCTCTCACCACGTATGTCATGCTGAAAGTAATGCACTCACATTCTGAAGTTGCAGCTGTGGGGGAACACGCTAGAGGTTCCCCATATATATACATTATTAAGACATAGAGGATGTCATGGTTAGCTAACGTTGATTCGTTGCTCCCAAACAGAAATTACCATTCACTATCCCTGAGTTGGTCCAAGCTTCTCCCTGTCGCAGTTCTGATGGAGTCCTTTACATGGGTAAGGCTAATTCTCAAATAGAAATGATGCCTCTTGTCTTAATACATTGTTCTTGTGTACTGAACACAGGCATTTGAACAGATTGATTGTGAAATTGAACTGAATTGTGGTCACAATTTTCCTTATCCATAAGGGTGCGCAGTTCATGTCCCAGTTCACCTAAATGAGCAGGTGTTATCTGGCTTCAACAGAATACGTTACAGTACCTTTCTTTTCCACTCAACCTGCAGTGGTAGCCTGTGCCCTTTTGAATTTACAACAGCTAGCACAGGATAGTGACTGTGTCATTGTTTAAAAGGAAGCGGTTGACATTTGCCTCCCCACAGTCATTATCAGTGAAGCTTTTGTTTTCTCTCAACTGAAGCTGCTGCCAGCACAAAGCATATTAGAGATGCAAAGGTCTGAAAATGCTACAGGCTTCAATTCTCACTCTTTTAAATCTTAGTTTGAGTGAATTCTCAGGCCGAACCACCTTCCTTTGAATCAAAGAGGCAGTTTCCTAATTTATGGTTTTTACATTCATCTGTAATGATCTATGATTAAGTTATTATTGCCACTCCTTCCAGCGACTTAACAGGTGAGATGCCAGCACAAAGAGGCCATGGGCTGCTAATTTAATGATAGAATGGTAACACCCATCACTGTGAAGGTTAAATGGCTGCACGTTATTTTGCTCGACTGGGCTTGCACATCGTGCTCCTTTTGGTCAATTTAACAATTTCCTACAAATAGTCAAGTCAGTTTTCTTTACATCAGCCAAAATCATAGATTTCTCTCAAAGGGTTGGACAGACATGCAATAGGTATCACATTTACAGAGTGGACAAACATAGCAGTAATACAAAAACGATATGTAGAAACAAAATAGATTATAAAACTGAAATACTTGTATATATAAATGCTGCATTCATGGCAGAGGTTTTATCATTTTATCTGTGTGCTCGTGTGATCTGTGATCATAAACAGGTAAAAAGCAGGACTTGTGGTATGTGGTGGACCTGTTGACTGGTGAGAAACAGCAGACCTTGACCTCCTCCTTTGCTGAGATGCTGTGTCCCTCTTCATCTCTTCTTTATCTGGGACGCACAGGTAAAACCAAAGCCAATCAAGCAACACAAATTCAGCTACCCCCCCATCCCTTTCAGTTGTTGATTTAATCTGACTAATCAACACACTTGTTTGTCTTGCATGCACTAAACCCAAGACGGTGGCAAACCCTTATTTACCTCCCACTCATCTCTACTGCTATCCCTGCCCCACCCTCAGCATAACCACCAGCACTCTGTCCCTGCAGTGTCTGAGGAAGCTGGGTGGTAATTGTAGCCCTGCAAATTGGATACTTGCTATAAATGCTTCACTTGGTGTCACTTTGTCACCCACCGTTGTATATTCAGGATTTTGTTTCACAGTCCCCCCACATTTTGTGTTAGGGATAGAATCCCATATTTTGAAGCAAAAGAAATTTAACACCACTTTCCATTTACGCCCAGTAATAGATACTCAAAGCCTGGCTTTTGTGTAAGTTACATAAGGAAAGGAAAAGAATACCAGTATCATTTTCCTGTGTGGATAAGTTGCTGTTGTTCATCTCCCTGTTAGAGTACACCATAACCATGTACGACACCAAGAGCAGAGAGCTGCGCTGGAACGCCACCTATTCTGACTACGCCTCCACTCTTCCTGATGATGACACCAAATACAGTAAGACTCTCTCTGACTCTCTGGCTCTTTTGTAGCATTAGTTTTTGACGGTGCTAATCCCATGTCCACTCTTTGGTTCCCCACAGAGATGGCTCATTTTGTGTCCAACGGCGACGGCCTTGTGGTGACTGTGGACAGCGAATCCGGAGACATTCAGTGGGTTCAGAACTACAACTCTCCGGTGGTGGCCATGTATATTTGGCAGCGTGAGGGCCTCCGCAAAGTTCCTCACACTAACGTGGCCGTGGAAACCCTGCGTTATCTCACTTTCATGTCTGGAGAGGTTGGCCGCATTACCCAGTGGAAATACCCATTTCCGAAAGAGAAGAAGCCCAAGAACAAGTTCATGTGAGCAGACTGTGTGATGACTGACTGACATTTTGTCAAGGTCCACTTTTGTAGGCCTTCATTTTTTATGATAGTTACCACTTTGGATCATCAGCTAAAGGTTTAAAAGATTTGGTATTTTTTATATCATTTGAATATCACTCCAATAGAACAAGGGTTGGCCAAGAGTTTTCTTAAACATGTTGAAACACTGTGTCTTCAGTGTCTGGATCAATGTAAGATTGCTTAATATTGGGATTGAGTCTAGACATGAAATATCTAACAAGTGGGTGCTGAAGGGGCCTGGTTTTAGCTCTGGTTTCACGCAGCAGTACAGTTTTCTTTTTATATGTTGTGTTCACACCTGCTTCTGCTGAAAATGACAAACAGGACTTTCAGTGGTTGATCCACTGTGAAAGTTTTGCCTCTTTATGGGGAACTATGAAAATTCTTCTGAATTTGTAATGACACATACACTTCTGTTCTTGAGATTGTAGTTATTGTTATTATTAGACGTATCACACTTCTGTCAGCGTGAAGCATGGTGTAGGGTACTTCTACACTTAAGTAAGCAATTGTTTGACTGTGATTGTTCTCTTCCAGGGCCACTTTGTATGTGGGTAAATACTCTACCAGTCTGTACGCCTCTCCCTCCCTGGTGCATGATGGAGTCACTGTGGTGGTGAGTGACAGTGTCATGAATATGTTTATTTAAGCAAAGCTCATTCCTAATTAGTAAGACATGAACATAAAACATGTAGATTTATTAGAATTTGTGTACTTTTTTACTTATGTACTCTTTCTTTAGTATTTTACTTGCTTGTTTTATGGTTTCTTAATCACTCTTCACTTTTAGCGAGTGGTTTCCAGGTATGCCGGTGAGTTTGTAGGCATACATCCTGTTCCAGTGGTGTCTCAGCTTGCCCCAACTTAAGTCACTCTGGACTAGTAGTTTACTACTCCTAGAGAATTTTTTTTTTTTTTTCTTATGTAATCATGTGAATCATCTGATAGGAAATTCATCTGAGCCCCTTGAATGTTTGTGTGTGTCTCCACAGCCTCGTGGGAGCACTTTTCCCATGCTGGATGGTCCTGATAGCCAGAAGACTGAGGAGGACAAGGAGTGTGTCATCACACCCAGCACCAGTGTCAAGTTCAACTCTGCGCTTCGGGAGCAAAACCGTATCAACTTCATGAGGAACTACCTGCTCCTAATAGGTAATATAGTTGTACATTAGTCAAGACAATAATGGGAAGAAGTTTTAGTTTCACTTTAAAAATATGTGCACAACGGTTTAACATGAAGAAAGACCTCTGTAAATTTACTATGACTGTATATTAAGAGCTTTGACTCATTACTGTTTATCACATGTTGAAGTCCTGATCCGTGCGTGACAGACTGAGACTGCCCTCTGCTGGATGATAAAATGTAATATGTGAATACAAGTGAAACAACATAATAAAGTTGTCTTGCCATTTAAACAGAAAACGATAAACATTTTTGGATCAGACAAATGCCCTTGATTCTGTTACTCCTAATGATAAAGCTGATATTAAGAAGTTCACTTTTTCAGGTCATCATGAGACACCCCCTGAAGCTCACACCAAGATCCTCGAGAAGTTCCCTGAAAGTTTCCCTCGCAATCAAGGCAACGTCATCCCACCTACCACTGACAAGAAAGTAGAGGAGGTCTGTGTCAGTGTGTGATCCATGGGATGTTTTGTTTGAAGTTTTTACAGATAATTCCAATGATCTGTGCAGGGTTTCTCACTCTCTTCCTCCCTGCCCTCACTTTTATTGCCCTTCCCAACATGTTGTAGAAGATGAATGATAGTGGTATGGATGACGGCCCGCCTTCTCCTCTGCCTGAAACATCAATCCAAGAACCCGGGGCCAGTGGTCGCATTGTGCGTCCAGAAGCTCCTGTGGACTCTATGCTCAAAGACATGGCCACGATCATCTTCTCCACCTTCCTGTTGGCTGGATGGGTGGCCTTTGTGATTACCTACCCGAAAGTAAGTCTAACACCACCACCTAGTGGACTGCTGTATACCTACCACTATCTAAGGTTGACAGATTTAGAAGAATTCTTTGAAGTCCCACATTGAAAATCTGCATAAGTACAAGAGAAGTATTGGCAGCAAAATGCATTTAAAGTAATGAAAATAAATAAACAAAATAATAAATAAATAATAATCTTTATCTATTTAGCACTTTTCACATATAGGGTGCAGCTCAAAGTGCTTTGACACATATAAAAGAGAAAGGGAGTTAAGACATTTAAGAGGGAAAAAATACAATAAAATAAATTAAAATGAAATAAACATGTTTAAGAGGTAATTGTAATGTACTAACAACTTCACAAACACACAGTTGTATAATTTTTAGAGCTTTAGACCTGGTGTCCTCTCTTGCCACAGAGTGTACATAAGCAGCAGCAGCTGCAGCACCAGGAGTTTCAGAGACAGATGGAGGAGCGGTTGGAGCTGCTCCAGAGGCAACAGCCTTTTCCCCCCGCAGACGTGGGCTTGGGCTTGGGCCTGGCCCCAGACAGCGACTACCTGGAGGTGGCCCGCACTCGCTCTGAATGCTCAGACCACAGCAGCCCCAACGTCACCCCCCGCGCCTCCAACCACTCTAATCTTTCTGTGTCTGAGTTGGGCAGTTCGGCCAATGAGCATGAAGATGGAGGTAAAGATTGAGAGAAATTGAGATTGCATTGACACTGTTTGGTTTTTGCGTGTTCTACACTTCAGACAGTTTTCACTGTCTAAAACTATTTGTCTTATCAGAGGAGGACTCCAATGTTGTCCGAGTGGGTAACATAACATTCCATCCCAAAGAGGTCTTGGGTCATGGTGCTGAGGGCACCATTGTGTACAAGTAAGTCTGAACAACTAGTCAACAATTACTCATATTTTCTTATCAAATTAGTAAAATATTGAGGACATGTTGTATTTCCACTGTTTCTCCACAAGGGGTCAGTTTGACAACCGTCCAGTGGCAGTGAAGAGAATTCTCCCAGAATGCTTCAGCTTTGCGGACAGAGAAGTTCAGCTGCTGAGGGAGTCAGACGAGCACCCAAATGTCATCCGCTACTTCTGCACTGAGAGAGACCGTCAGTTCCAGTACATTGCCATTGAACTGTGCGCAGCTTCACTTCAGGAGGTAATGAATGACTTGGTAGATCACTAAAGCACTTCTTTGGAGTCTGGGAAAGGTTGAAGTTTATTTAGGTTACCTGCATGTTGTTCTTCAGCAAAATCCAAGTATTTTGGTCATAGCAGCCTTGTTTTCGTTAATGTTTTCATAATGATGCACGACCTTTTCTTTGTCATTACCATACAGCTGTGCTTATCCATTAAGCACAAAAACTAAAAGAAAACAGTTCCCATGCTAAAATTAATTTAGTGTTGTACATAGTTTTAACCTTTGTCAAAATGAGACGAGCAGTTATAGTTTTTGGGCTTAACTTACTGCTGCCTTTCATCTTTCTAGTATGTGGAGAGAAAAGATTTCAACCGTCATGGACTGGAGCCTGTCACGCTGCTTCAGCAGACCATGTCAGGACTGGCCCATCTGCATTCTCTCAACATAGGTATTGATCTTTAAAAACAAGATCAATTTCACATTGCTATTGTAGATGGTTGTTGTGTAATACCAAACTGTAACTACACCACTGAAGTAACTGACGGCTTGTTTGTTCTCTTCTCATTGCCATCCTCCAGTCCACAGAGACCTGAAACCCCACAACATCCTGGTGTCCATGCCCAATGCCCACGGTCGGGTCCGGGCCATGATTTCAGACTTTGGCTTGTGTAAGAAGCTAGCAGTGGGCCGCCACAGTTTCAGTAGAAGGTCTGGGGTGCCAGGCACAGAGGGCTGGATCGCCCCTGAGGTTCTCAGTGAGGACTGCAAAGACAATCCGGTGAGTCAGTGGTGGAATAGCAGCTCTCTCGTGGTGCTTCTAAGTGTTGTTTGTAGTCAGAATTCAAAAAAGTAAATACAGTGATAAACTTTTAGCAAATGTGTGTAATCACCTCATTTAGAAGTCTGGTTATAGTTATAAAAAAATAAGGACATCTGAGAAACCTTGAATGTGGGACTGAAAGGCAAACAAAATCCAAAAGATCACACATAAAAACAACAGCAACAAAAAAGGAGCGTGAGAGTTAAAGAAGTGTTCAGAGATCACTGCAGCCTCATGATACCTGGGCTGATTTGACATCTAAAGGATTAATACTTATAGTGCATATAATGGCATCTGATGGACTCCTGAAAATGGATTTGTTTCAGGCTGTAGTAGCCATTTGTCCGATAGCAGCAAGGTTAATGCAATGAACTAAACCAACCAAGAGTTGAGTACATAAATTGAGACTGTACACAAATGTTGTTGTGTGAAAGTTTAGTTTCATTGTATACCACATTGTGATCTCCTCTAAGCTTTCTTTTTTTTCCTCTTGTAGACCTGCGCTGTTGATATCTTCTCTGCTGGTTGTGTGTTTTACTACGTGGTGTCTCAGGGAAATCACCCTTTTGGCAAGTCTCTGCAGAGGCAAGCGAACATCCTACTGGGCACATACAACCTCGATCATCTGCAAACTGACAAACACGGTGAGGAGCAAACTTCTTGTTTTGTTGTCTTTGATCAATTCCAGATGTGTGTAACAATACTAATGTAGTTGCTGGTAAATGTAGATAATGAAGGGCAGGTAGAGAGTAGTGTGGATTAGTTTGTGATTGGTTGTTAGAAGTGTTGCTACAGATATGATGATTGTTATTTGATGGTTAAAATATATGACTTTTTGCAAATGATTTACAGGGGACATTGTAGCCAGAGACCTAATAGAGCAGATGTTGAGCATGGAGCCCCATCGGAGACCTTCAGCAGAGTGTGTTCTCAAACACCCTTTCTTTTGGAGCCTGGAGAAGGAGCTACAGTTCTTTCAGGTGGCAGCCACTTTTACTCATCTAACAGTTTCACTGCTTATTGTAAAATCACATCTTTAGGTTGCTCCTGATGTGGTTAAACCACTACTTCTGCAAACCACATCTTAGTGCAGAACAGACTGCCTATGTTCACATACACCCAGGCATCTTCAAAGTGCTATAAATCCACATGTATGTTTTGCATGCATTTTTCATTTATAAACTCTTAAAAGCAGCATATTTTAATTTGATTTGGGCAGTAATGCAAGGTCATTTTTATTGGATTGTGTAAAGAGGTGATTCTTTTCATTCTAACAACTCCAAATACATGTAGGATGTGTGAAAACCATCCGCTTCCGTTGATTAGCAAAATATGAACCTGCAGGACTTCATTAATGTACTGTTGATTGAAATTCTTGTACAGCGGACTGTGCTTGCACCTTCATTCATGGAAATGGATCCATTCGCTTCTAAAATATATTTTTGTGTGATAATGTTTTGAGAATGAGGCTGCAGGCTGCCTGTCTGGCACATTAATTGAAACTCACACTTTGTTTCTTTGTGGTGGTTTACAGGATGTAAGTGACAGAATAGAAAAGGAGCCGCTGGACGGACCAATCGTGAGACAGCTCGAGAGAGGAGGGAGGGCTGTTGTCAAGAGTGACTGGAGAGAGCATATCACAGTGCCACTTCAGACAGGTATGAGAGTGGCTACTTACACAGCATGTCAAATACAAGCACCAGGAGCCACCTGTTGGAACATAGTCGTGTTTCTTGAATTGCTTGAAATTTAGTATTTTATTTAACAAATTGACCAGATTAATGTTTTAGAGCTAGTTAGAGAAATGCTTTGCTACAAGCCTGATGTACATTCATAGCTGCACCATAGCTGCACCAAATGCTGTATCCTGTCACTAGAAAACAGGCTGGGGTGGTTAAGCATGTCTGCTGCTTCCTGTCTTCATTGTCACCCACCTAGTATCACAAGCCTATGATATTTTCTTGAACTGCCTCTCTTTGGAATTTGCACTTAGTTCACTTTCATTTTCTTGCATTTACAAAACTACTTTTATAAAAACTGGTTTGTTTTATTTTATATTTCTTCATACTTTTCTGTCTGTGTGTCAATCTTTTGAAGTATCACAAACACTACAAGTTGTTTGGATGAAAAAAAATTTGCATCTCACCTCTCTGCACTTATATTTGAAAATTTGCACCGATCAGTTCATGTTTGGGTACAGTTGTATCATTTCAGGATTTCCTCTTTTCTGATGCCTTGTTGGTTAATGGTCAGGAATTCCTTCTATAGTTGATGCCAGGTTTTTTTTTCTTTTTGCCTTTCTTTGGCAGATCTGAGGAAATTCCGGTCCTATAAGGGTGGGTCAGTAAGAGACCTGTTACGTGCAATGAGAAACAAGGTAAGAGTTGTTTTCTCATAGCTAGGATGAACTGCTTAGTGTTGAAGTGAAGCTGGTTTCCACTGGCAAGATTTAATGCCTGACTTTCCCTGGCAGAAACACCATTACCGAGAGTTGCCTGCTGAGGTACAGGAGACTCTGGGCTCTATCCCTGATGACTTTGTCTCCTACTTCACTTCCCGCTTCCCCCACCTGCTGATGCACACCTACCTGGCCATGCGGACCTGTGCACCAGAGAGGCCCTTCCTGCCTTACTACTCTACTGCACATCACCAGTACACACACCCGGGCCCACAACAACAAAATGGGCCATGCACTCAGCACCTGCCAACACACACATTACCACCCCCCTCACTCCCCTCACCCCCCTCACCACCCCAGGAACCTACACATTCATCACAGCCGGTGCAGGTCTGTCACATAGCACCTGTTCAATCGGTGGCCTCTACGTTACCAGATGAGCCTGTATCTTCACACTTGCCAGTTGAGACAGTGCGGCCCGCAGCGCCAGCACTGTCCACACAGACTGACTCGCAGAATCAAACAGTGAACCCCACATTTGCCCCAGAATCGCCGACAGTTCCTCTCAGGCAAAGAGCATCCACTCAGTCTGAAATGCACACACTGCCAAATCATCCTGCACTGGACAAGGAACCAGTGTGAGCTGAAGTCAGCTGGACCCAGCACAGATGGAAGCATTGCCTTAAAGAGTGGACACAAAGTGGGACACAGTTGCTGAGCTTTGAGCTGGTGAGGACCAGGCCTGCAGTGCCTGGGATCCACTATGAGGCACAGCAGCTGCACCCATCTGGATTAAGTGCCTTCTGCTCACCTGGGTTAAAATGTTCCCCAGCGAAACCGTCCACAAGTCTGTCTCTGCCCAGAGGAAGTCAGATATCCAAGAGGGTATTGGTGGACATTTTGTTGTAGCTGAGCTGAGCAAAGACATTTTTTTTTTTTTTTTATAATGGCATGTCCAAAAAACTGTTTGTCCGCAAAAATATCTGGCCTCTTGTGGGAAACATGTCTGTATATTGTTGAACATGTGGGTAGTTTTATTGTGCAATGTTGTATTTCTGAGTGAGCCTGTTCACCACACAGATGCTGTATGTATATTTTTGTATAGACTGATTCAGAATTTGGATCATAAATGATAAATCATTTAATGTGGCCAATGTGCCTTTGTTTTTAAGAAAATATCACTGTGCTGTATGGGTACAGATCTTTAAAATTGACTATGCTAAATGTGCTTGATTCCAGTTAATGCTGCTACACTGCTCCTCTTCTGTCAATCAAGACTATTGTGCTGACTCAGTCAGAGTGGACTATTCCAAAAGGTGTTCAGGGTGGCATCTGAATTCAGTCGGTAATTTTATCCTCATGTGATGTAGTCAAATATGAAATTAGAGGTCAGGCTGCAGAATGCTCGTGTATAATAACTTTAAAGGGTGTCAAAGTGAAATTAATGACATGCACAATAAATTCTATTTTTTTTATACTAAGATTGTGTTTGTGCCTTGATCTTGATGCAGCTCAAAATGGCGATGGGGAACTATAACTAACTATAACTAAAAGGCAGCATCTAAAGGAAGTTACTGTTCATTTCTGAGTTGTGATCATTTGGCATATGCCACTCACTACTGTATGCTTGCAGTCTGAACTGTCTGTATTATTTGATAATGATTGGACAATATGCCATTAAGTTATATGAGACTAAGCTATTGTACTGAGATTTCCTTTTAGTTACATCATTTGCCCCCAGTTACACTCTGACATTACTTCTACTCACCCTACCCTGTTTGGCTGTTACACATCATAGTGCAAGCACAAGCTGTGCACTAATCAGAATGTAGATCATACAACATACAGATCATGCAGATTACATTACATGTGGATGATGTCTGCATTTGATACCTGTGATTTGAAAAACTAAGGTGTGTGTGTGTGTGTGTGTGTGTGTGTGTGTATATGTGTGGGGCATTTAAACATTATGTATGATTGTGTGTGTATTGTGCGTTGTCACACTTCAACCACAATTGTTACAATAGTTCTGTAGCTGTAATTATACAGTATAAAATGGTGTTATCGTAAGTTGCAAGATGACATGTACTGTGTTTAGAATAGCTTTATAAAACATTTACTTATGTATCATTTAAATTTATAATCCATCAAAACGGGAAGTGCTCTGACTGGTCTGTTCAGTGTGGTACCTTATCAAATACAGCCACCCTGGTTGATGCCAGGGTGTTGCTCAAAGTTAAGTGCTGATAAATGGCACTGAAGAGGTCAAACAGGTGATCTCTGCCCCTTTTTTTCTCATTTGGATGGCAATGAACCCACTTCTTCCAGCTTAAACGGTAAAATCCTGGCCGGTTTGTATACGTGAGTCTAAGTAGGCTTGGGTGTGTCGTGGGGTCCGGCTCTCTGATTCCTGCACTTTACTGCATTTCCCCAAAAACGAAACTAGGAAGCTGAGCAGAGGCAATTTAGGTACAGCCCAACCCGCTTGGACGCCAGACCAGGTAGGGGCGTCGAGGACAGCAGTCCTCCCTGCAGCAGGCTTTGGCAGCTGATTGCTCTTTTTTTCTTAACAATCCGGACCAGGGAGAGGACAAGGGCTGACTTCTCAGGATTCATCCAAGGTAAGAACAATGATCGCCTTTTTATTCATTCATTTATTTTTGCAGGTCTAAAGGTTATTGCTTCACTCATTTGTACGCTGACGGACAAAAAAAAAAAAAAAAAAATTCCCCAGGGTATGTTAAGGAGCTTAAAACTTTCTGTGGCCAACAGTATGCTTTAAAGAGTAGTGAACTACATGTAATTGAACTAAAACTACATTTTGCAGTAGTGTCGCGGTAGTTCAACTATATTCGCACTGTGATTCAAGCAGTGAATGTTTTGTATAGTTAGCTACTTAACGTACAAACAATTTTGGGTCCTAAAAGGAAATGTTATATGTTATTATTTTATCATTGTTCGTCCACTGTTTTTGAACGAGTTTGAGCAGCCCCGATTCTGCATTTCCACCCAGACCTCTGTCAAGGCATGCCCACCCGGGCAACGCATTCATCATCACATATCTGTACTTTTTTCTTTTGGATGTGCAAAGCCATGGGCGAGGGTTTCTCAGTTCTGGCACAACCACAATGTCAATAAACCTCTGCTGAGTCATCATGGCCGCAATTATTGAACACAAAACAAAAGCTGACATTCACTCCACCCTCCTATTAAGAGTGTTTATGTATGAGCTGTAAATAAGTAGGCAGTTGAGTTTCAATAAACTCAATTAAGTGGCAAGGTATTTTTATTTTTTTTTGGTATTAGCCTACATCTTAACTGCTGCTCCCACCAGGATTTGAAACTGGTAGTGTCACTTCTATCAGATATGACAGATAAATTGCAATATAATCACTACATAATGACTTTTTCCCTGTTTTACCTACAATTACATAAAAAGATCTGTTACAAAAATGACCTGATACATGTCAAGCTATGAGTTAAATTATTTTTCCTCATAGCCAGGTACAGAAAGCTACTGTCGGGCCCCCGTGGTCCACGCCCATGGATGTGGCCCAGTGACTAGACGTGGAGCTCAGCCCGTTACTCATTTGGGGACTGAACATTGGACTTACACAGGTGACAAGACACATGATTACATGATAATCATGCTTTGTATCTGCTGTATGTAATTGACTGTTTGCTAACGAATCTATTTGTGATTCCAGTGTTAGTGGACTGTTTGTAACTGTATAACATTTTCTTTTATAGATGGAAGATGATAATGAGTAAATACCAAGGTTGTTAATGTGACAAAAGGAGAAAAATCATGGGTGAGTGGAATGACTATTTGGTTCTTATGAGATGTCCCTGTAAGTATAGGAAATGCTTAAATGACAGTCAGTGTGTGTGTGTGTGTGTGTGTGCGCGCGCATAAGCAAGTGTGTGCTGACGTGAAACTAGTGAGGCAAATTAAAATTTATTATTATTATTATTTACTATGAATAATAATAATAATAATAAATTAACCCATTCAGACCTGAGGTGCCCTCTAAAAAAAGTACATTATTGGGAAATCAAGCCAAATATCATGTACAGAGACAGAGGGAGAGAGAGAGACAAAATACCAAAATACCAGTAGCCTACCTCAGAAATGATGAAAGCCAATGGTTACCATAGTTATTTTGAACCTTTATTTGCACAAGCAAACTAGATAACTGACAGTTTAAACCTCTTAGCTTTTTCTCTTTGCCACCATGGTTTTTGAACATGAGCATCATTCACTCTCATGACAATACATCCAAAGAATGTCTAAATGAGACCTGCGTTTATTGGCAAAATGTGCAGCCACACCAGGCCAGTGAAAGGGACACTGCGTTTAATTGGGAATCAGCTTCTAGTTGAAGTTTTATGGTATGCAAACTGCAAATATGTCTGTAGTGTGGAGAGGTCTAGTGCTTCTCAGATTCTATCACTTATTTAATCATAAGTTTAATCACCTGTTGGTTTTTTGTCTCTTGTCACTATTCAGCTGAAGAACCTCAGCAGTCTCCAAAGAAATGGACAGAATCTCAAGTAAGCACCTGGCTAAAATCCATTGGAGTAAAGGAGCAGTATGTAAAAAAGCTCTTTGAGGAAGAAGTAGATGGACAAATCCTCCTCACATTGGATGAGGACTTTTTGAAGTCAAAAATTTGCATGAAATCAGGGCCTGCTCATTTAATTATTACGAAGAGAGATGAGCTGCTCAACCCCCAGCAAAAATCTCAGGATAAGAAAAAGCCCACTTGTGGCAAAAAAACTGATCTGGAGCAGAAAAACAATCAAAAATCAGTTCAGTGTCTTCCTACAACAAGTGAAGCTCCTTCAGCACAGGTTCCTGTGAGAGATCAAGGTGTCTTGAAGGAGAGACAAACTGCTCAGAAACAGTCCATGTTGACGTCAAAGGAAGACTGCAAACCACGGCCATTTGATCAAGAAGGGATTAATTATATATATGTAAAACACAGAGTCCTGCAACCTGAATCAGGTGCCTTTAATTTGACATCTCCATGCCATGAATTTAAGTCTTTTGCTGTAGCTGCTGAATTGGATCGTACAAGACTCCAAGCTAAGTTTGCCAAAGAGGTTCTTAAATTTGCGACTGGCTGCATGAATATCAGATCAAATGGCACAATACACTTTGGTGTGATGGACAGCAAGGAGGATGCAGGATACGTGCATGGTGAGATAATTGGTATCCCTGTGAAAGAGAAGGACATTTATGTAGATGCTCTGGACTACATTGAAAGGAGTTTCTCCTCTGACAAGGAGCATGTACGCCAGTGTGTGCGGCCACCAAGGTTCATTGAGGTTATGGATCAAGAAAGTACAGAGAAGATGTACGTGGTAGAGGTTGACATTGTGCCTTTAATCAGTATTGTTAAGAGCAAGGTGTATGCTGTTCGTCTGCCAAACTTCAAAGAGTCAGCTAACAAAGTAGAATTTGAGAAGGAAGTGATTTTGCGGAGAGTGGGTTCAAAAACAGAGCCAGTGAGCAATAAAGACCTAAGTGATTTCTACCAGAGAGTCAAGGATCGGGATGCTCAAAGAGAAGAAGCAGAGAAAAATCAGTTCCTCATTTCTCCAGAGTCCTGCCAAGACCTTGGAAGAAAACTCACAATGCTCGTAACTAATGGGACAAAATTAATGGAAAAGGAGAAATGGTTCATATTTGTTACTAACAAATTCAAACCTGATGATCTTTGCAACATTGACTGGCTGCTGAACATGAACATTTTATGTGTGTTTGACTTTGACCCAGACTCAAAGATTTCAGGTCTTTGCAGTAAATACCTTCAGCATCATGCTGCAAACATGCATTCTCTGCAGAGCTACAGGACGTCCAGTGACACAAGCATCAAAGAATTCACAAGCAACTTGCATCTGTTTGAACAAACTAGCTGGATCTTTTGTAATGGCCGCTCTGAGTTCAAGGGAAATGAAACTCCATGTGATGAAATGACTTGGATCAAGACAAAAATGACCTTCTTGAGGGAATCTGTGTCTTTGATTTGTAAACAAATCTTGCCCAAAGGGGTGTTTCAGGTCATTTTCCTTCTCACATCACCAGTCGAGAAACCACTCTTGCACACCTTTTATGAGTTTTTCACAGACATGGAAGGCCATGAAGACATCATCTGCATCTGTGAATCACAAGAAAACTTCCAGAAATGGAAAAGCTTCGCAGAGGGATCATGTGGTACAGAAACAGTGAACAATTTCAGTGTTGTTGGGATGAAAATGAGTCATGTTAATGCAACTGTGCAGAAAATACAACCTGTTAAAGCCTGTGTCAGCAAACACTTGCCAGTCTTTGTGAAAGGTATATGTCTTCTTGAAACAAACAAAGAGGAACAGTTGGGTTCTCTAGAAATTCTGACAGTCAATCACTGTGATGAAACAAGCAAAGACTTCATCGATGAAGAGAAAGCAAACATAGAACAGCAGTTCTACCGTGGTGGGAGAGTGACCTGGTTGAACTTCTGGCTTGCTGAGCACAAGTATGTTGGAGAGGTAATTGAACGAGATGCTTATCATGATGTTTCTAAACTTCTCAATGATGTTTTGAAATGTAATGCAGATCAGACTCCAGTGACATGTATAAACATCTACCATCATCCAGGAAGTGGTGGAAGTACAGTGGCAAGAAAGCTGTTGTGGAATAACAGGAAAGATCTTAGGTGTGCTGTTGTGAGGCCTTCATACTCAGCTTCTGTTGTTGCACAACATGCAGTCGACCTAAGAGAATATGAAGAAAAAGATCCACAAAGGTGTCTTCCTGTGCTGCTACTCATTGAAGACTCAGACAAAGAATATCTGGATGATCTCAAGAATGAACTAGAGGTTGCAATTAACAGCAAAGGAATCCAGTGTGGAACACCATGTTTCATTTTGTTGAGCTGCAGGAGATCCCACAATCCAGAAAAGAAATGCAAGGAATCTGCATTACAGAATGTGTCTGTCACTCACGAACTGTCTGCTGGAGAGAAGAGAAAGTTTGCCGGAAAACAACAGGTGCTTGAGGAACAATATGAGCCTAAATTCATGATGACATTTGTTTTGATGACTAAAGGATTCAATGAGGGTTATGTTCAACAGTTTGTGGAACATTTGCTCCAAGACATTGACCATCACTCTGTTGTCACTCGCCTCATTCACTATGTAGCACTGTTGAACACTTATGTTCAAAACTCTTTCATTTCTCAGTCCCACTGCGAAGCTTTCCTAGCCTTAACCATGTACATGGAAAGATTTCGGCAGCATGAGTTTAAGAGATCACTCAGTGATCAGGCTAAACTAGTCTTATTGCACCTTAGAGATGACAGGACACACATTGAATCAATCAGAATCATCCACCCACTCGTTGCAAAGGAAATTCTCCAACAACTTCTGGGGAACCAACAGACCCAGAGCAGTTTAGCAATGAAGTTGCTCTGTGAGGATGAGCTTTTTGAGCATAGATTTGGGAGGGAGGAATATCTGTCATTCTTGAGAGCACTTTTCATAAGGCGATCCAGAATAAGCAAAGGAGATGAGTATGATAGTTCTTTCTCTCCTCTGATTGAGCATGTGTGTGAAAACGAGAAAAGCCCAGACAAAGCAATTGAGTTACTCAAGGAAGCATTCGAGCATTTCCATAAAGATCCATTCTTTGCACAACAACTTGCTCGTCTTCATTATACTTATGAAAAGTTTGAAGACGCAAAATACTGGGCAGAGACAGCAGCTAAACAGCTGCCCAACAACTCATACATACTCGACACAAAGGGGCAGGTGTACAGAAAATGGTTCCAAGCAAAATGCAAAGCCATTGACGATGAGATGATACCGAAAACAGCCCAAAATACAGCGGATGCAGTTGAGACTGCGTTGAAAGCCCTGGAGTATTTTCAAGAATGTGAGAGAGCAGCAGATGCAGACATGGAAAATGTGAACAGTTCAGGATATTTTTCTGAAGTTGAAGTTGGATGCAGCCTGCTCAAACTGATCTCTTCACTGCAAGTGTTTACAAACAGAACCAATGGCCGTTCTGAATGTATGAAGTACCTGTTAACAGATTACATTCCAGAGGAAATTGAAGATGCTTGGAAACCATTTCATGGTCGTTTGAAAAGTCTTCACAAGACATTGCACAATGCCTTGGAATGGATTTCAGAAGACCTCAGTTACTTCCAGACAGACATCAGTGAAGCTGAAGAAAAGGTACCCGAAAGTCCTGAAGAAAAGATAAGATACCCTCTGAAATGGCTGGCGAAAAAATCTTCTGAATATGGGAAGTATTTCAGTGAAGGTTTTTCTGCTGCACTACTGCAACCTGGGCTATCAATCCCAACTAATCCATCTCCTTTACAAAAATGCATGATCATCTGTCATCTTGGCGGGGGAAACATAACATCCATCCTCTCCAAGCTAACCTACCAGAAAGATGCAATATGTTATCTCGAGAAAATCCTTTCTCTCTACCCCAGCAATCCAATAAAGGCAAAATTTGGCCAGAGGGATATTGTCAATTACATAATGGCCCACATTACTCTAAACTGCTTGTCACCGCAGGCTCCAAAAGTCGCTCCTCTTAAAGATCTACAGGCACTTTGTTATCAGTTCCCAGCTGATAAGAAATGCTTACCAAGTGCCCAGATGTTGCTTACCATGCTATTCTGGCCAGAGGATAATGACACAGACCATGAGAAAGAAACCAAATATGAAATAATCCAGTCGGCTGTTGAACACATGGAAAAAGGCTACTGGACCAAGATGAAGGACATTCCTCAGCGGAAGAGAAGACTTAAAACCCATTTCTTTCTGGGCAGTGGGAGTGGATTGGATAAATTTGTCCACAAGACAAAGTTTGAAAGAGTCATGAAGGTGTTCTCAGTCTCTGAGAAACGCATGAAGTGGTTTAGTGGAGAGGCATGGAAGAAACCTGAGATTGCCAGGACGTTGAAATGTGTTTCTGGATGGACTGAGGATGGAGTTGTGTACCTTGAGGGCCCTCAGAAAAAGAAGTTCAGTATACTGCCTCTTCATGTACCTTCAGTACCTCATAGTAATGAAAACATCACCTTCTACTTAGGGTTCTCCTTCAGAGGCCCCGTTGCCTACAACATTGTTGTGAAAAAATAGTTTGTCTTTGAACAATGGTCCTGTCACTTGATGAAGCTTGTGCCCAGTATACATGTCATTAACAAGAGAAAGAAAAGATTATAATATTCAATGCAAAACACAGTGCTCCTTTGTCAATTGTCAAACAGGCTTTATTTGTACAAGATGTGACCCAAATGTTGAAACACCTGGTATGGTCTTAGTATTGCTTTGTTTTGTAAGATATAAGATGGTTTGATCTACATGTTTCATTTCTCCTCTCTTGTACTTGTATAGATGTATGTAAGTGTACTCAAAAACACTTATAAAGTATCACTTATTAACCATTTTTTGTTTATGCTATATATGAACATATCTAACCTGAACTATGACATGGTTCATTCTGGATTTCCAAGGGAATAACAGTATAACCAGAATTTGCTACTCTCCAGCTCAGAAGAAACTGTTAAGTCTCTATTTAGTCCTGTGTCTGGAACCTGTTAGTTTTTATTCGCAGATTCAGTTTAGATGGACTGCTGTTTGCACCTGGCATGATAGCTTCCATTCACTCTTCTGTGTTTTCCAGGATACAATGTAGAAAACAAGGGAATTTAATGCAGCTGTTTATTAAAGAACATAATGATTTTAATGGGAATTGTATAAATGTTTTAATGTTTTAAGAGCTAAAGAACATAATGTCCAACTGGAGAATAATGTGTATACAGCATATATTGATATGCAAAAGAAAAATCTTAAGGAGAGTAATTGTATAGATATTGATTATATTTTACACAAGGTATGAAATCTACTAGCTCCCAATATTAAACTGCAAATAAAGCCAGTTGGAGTACTGTGTATTTTATATATATTGAATGGGATTTGTTTTGATAGCATTTGACTATGAAAAATGTCATTGTGTACAATAAAACCTTTTTTTCAGTTATATTTTTATGGTGTCTTTTCTTGAACAAACTACATCTGCCTTTTCAAGTTCAGCTGATAGTGATAGTCTTTTCAGAAGAAATAAATCATAGTGGAACAACTGGCAACTTTATGAGGCAGCCTTGTCAGGCTTGTACTTAGTAAAAGATAAACACAAAGTGAGTTTTACTAGTATTACTAATTTTAGCACTTATACAGAAAGCAAAGTACTCAAATAATATTTTTATTATTTAACAGTTACATGGTGTGTGAATGTCATACTGTAAATTCAAATAAACTACTAACATTATAAAACACTGATACTCTGGAGTGTTAAAAGCCAAAGTAAAATTATAAGTGAGCTTTAAATTGTAACTTATGACAGGATATTTATAGTTTTTCTTTTAATAAAGTTGTTCCATTAATCAAGGGTCATAATTGCCAGTGACATTTAGAAACAGTGTAAAGGGCCTTATTTATTTATTTGCTCATTGTGATGCCTACTAAATACATTGAAGCTAAATCATATACATTTAGAAATTATAACATATTAAATTACCTGAAAACTGGTGAGAGTTGTGTAATATGGTGGTTGTTTTGTTTCTATTTTAGTTCTGGTTTGAAAAATGTTGTGCTTGTTGGGCAGGTTTTGTGATTAAGTTAAGTTAATCATACAATATAATACATTTTCAACTCAGTACAGTAAAAAAGCAGCCTAATCTACCAGGTTACAAGTTGTGGTTTTGATAACCACATTTGTGGTCATTAGATATACAAGTCACATTAAGTGTGATTGACCTGTTAAATAGTTGTAATAAATGGTGCATATTAATATTTCATACATATCTATATGAACGTTTTTTTTTAAAATTAGAACATGATAATCAGCATTAATAATTCAAGCAATAAATTAGTGCACAATTGTGAAGGTTGATGCATATTTATATCTGAAATTTTGGTAATGCTTGGTAAGAGGTGAGAGGAAGTGTCACAGCCGCGTAGCAGTTTGAGCACTTTTGTCCTAGTTTGCTTCCCCTAGTACAACGTTAGCCAGGATGTTGCTATGTCTTTGGCAGGTATATGGTGTCATTGAAGACATCGTACTTTATCCTAAATGCTGGTTGTTTCGCTGCTTTAACATAACGTGTTATCTGCCACTGCTCGCCTGTAATTAATTTGCAGGGAACAGCTAGTTAAAGCTACGTATTGAGCTGCTTCACGGCAAATTGCTAGCTAACAGCTAGGTAACAAGGTAAATCTAGCTGCCACCGAGCCAATGAAAAACATCCCAGAGAAGTGAACCAAACAGCAGTGTGTTCATGATAGCGTTTTGTAATAGTTGCAGTTTACTCTATAAGTAAAGATTTACTCCAAACAAGCTACATAGCGTGTTGAAGAGCTCAACCTCAGTACCCTTTGACCTGGCAGTGTAACTAGTGAAAGCAGTATGCGTCTGTTGTATAATTTTACTTTAATTGTTGTCCAACTCGCATCTGCTCTGTCATCATGTTTGTTCATGAACCACTTGTTTAACAATGAAACCAGACTGGTAAGGTCAGCTGATGCTGAGCAAAATGAGGTCATAGCATATGAAAAGCTTGTTAATAATCCAGAAAAACAACAGTATAGTTCAGTGGAGGCAAAGGCAATCCACCCTGAAAGCTCCCAAGGGAGTGATATTTCCACTGAGAATAAATGCACCATGGCCCCAGAGAGTCGGTTTGACTGTGCCAGGGACAGGGTTCTCAGCCAGAAAGAGTGTGAGGACAGGGGGTGCTGCTATGCCCCTCTGCCCAACTCTGCAGGACCACCTTGGTGCTTCTACCCCAGTTCTTACCCTGGCTATATAATGGGTCCTCTCACTCCCACCGCGCAAGGCCAGGCTGCCACCCTGACTCGTCCCAACGCCTCCTATCTCCCCAGAGATATCTCCACTCTCAGGCTGGAAGTCACTGAGGAGACTGCAGGCTGCTTGCACCTCACTGTGAGTACCTAAAACTCAGTTTTTCCTCTGCAGCCATTCAGGAGGATGTGATTATGAGAGTGCAAGAGGGTCCACTTGAATTCCCTGTTGATTTGAAGTATAGATGACTGTGACGTAGTTTGACTAGAAAATATACTGCAAGAGTTAAAAATGTCTTCCACTGAGTTTGGCAGATTCAAAAATGTTGAGGGAGAAAATGTGATTTGAGAGAAGTGGAAAGTGACTCCCATTTTCTTTTATAGTTAAGAGTTAATATTTCATGAATGCCTGATCCTGAAAATCCTGAAATATTTTTGGTTTACAGATGATCAAAATTGGAATAGTTGTTTAATTTTGATTTGTTTATATTTGCTAACTTTGTCTCAAAGGCTTGGAAAAAAACAGAATACCTATTCAATTAGTGTTTACTCTGACTATTCCAATATGATGTAGTAAATGTCTTTGTCTGTGAATTCACGTGTCAAAACAGCACTGTGATTCCGGCTTATATGTGTTTTTGTGGTGTGGTGTCAGCTGATGTTAGCTTGGCATAGTTATAAAACCTTCTTTTATTCATCCATATGTCACGATCAAGAAATTAGACTCACTACTTTTACAGTCAGAGTCAGTTAGGATGCAGTGGTACGAAATTGAACTGACATGTTTTCCCTCAAGTTGAAGGACCCTTCATCTCAGCGTTATGAAGTCAAGCTTCCAGCTGGTGTGCCTCAGAGCAGAGCTGATTCCAATGATGCCCTCTACACCACTGAGTACCAGTCTGACCCATTTGGTTTCATAGTGCGTCGTAAATCCAATGGAAATGTGATGTGAGTACATCTTCTCAGTTTTCCTCTAAATCACACACATTTTATAGATCATCAGTATAGCCTTACCTATGTACTCATGCTTATGCTTTATTCTATTATTGTTTTGCAAAGGTTTTTCATGTAGTAATATAGTTCCACTGATGTATCTGAAATCTGAAATTCAGTACTTGTCTGTTGTATCATCATTGTAGCACTTTCATTAATATGTTGCAGCCTCATTTGTAGTGTTTTATTCTTTTTTTATCTTTTATTTAACTAATTTTCCACATGTGTGTATTTTATTTTACTATTTATGTACATTTTTACTATGTATAGATCAATTATACTATTCATATTGAGCAATATGGGTACAAAAACTTCTTGTCTTATTTTATGTAATAGCTCACATGTATGAAATTGCTGGAGATATGATGATTGGCTGGAGATATGATGATTGTAACACATGTTTGTTTGTTCTCTGTGTCCTTTCTGTACAGTATGAATACGACTGTGGCTCCTCTGTTGTTTGCTGACCAGTACCTGCAGCTGTCCACCACACTGGCCTCTTCCTTTGTGTCTGGCCTTGGGGAGCATTACACCTCCCTCCTCCTGGATCTTAACTGGACTTCTCTGACTCTCTGGAACAGAGACATGGCGCCTCATGTGAGTCTGTTGCAGTGGGTTAGGACCCTTCAAGTAGACACAAGGAAAATTGGTAGGATCAATGGATCATTAATAAGATAATGAATAGGAAATGCAAAAGAAAGGGTATTTTTTGTAGTATTGGTGAAATCCATGAAACCTTAACCTCTTCCAGTCTCTAAAGAGTAAATAAAACAAAATTTGAATGAAATCTGAGAAGGGAGCACAACACAATTGGACACAAGTCAGTACTTCTCTTTATGGGATTGGATGCCAAAAAGATTAAGGAACTCTGAGTCTGTGATATATGTCATTATAAATATATATCACAAGCAACTTTTGATTCATAGCACATTAAAACATCAAATATTTGGACTTTTAAACCAAGCTGTCTCTGCAGAACAGTCCTTATTATGCTGTGTGTCTTTGCAGGCTGATGCTAACCTTTATGGCTCCCACCCATTCTACATAGTACAGGAGGAGGATGGCTTGGCCCACGGAGTTTTCCTGCTCAACAGCAATGCTATTGGTACTGAGCTATCTGAACCACGAGACACAGCAGACATTTCATTCACCTTCCATAGAACATGAATCTTTATAGCAAATGAAGATACTAGTTATTGCTAAATCTCTTCCCTCACGTCTATGTAGAGGTGATGTTGCAGCCGACCCCCGCTCTCACCTGGGTGTCCACTGGGGGAATCCTGGACCTGTACGTTTTCATGGGTCCTGACCCTAAAAGTGTTATACGACAGTACCTCCAGGTCATTGGTATGTCTTTTCAGTGTCGACATTCAGTAAAACATCTCCAAGCAGCAACAACAGCAATAGGCAAACTGTACATATCAAAAGAGAAATGTGTAGTAGAACAAATGAAAAAGCATATTTGATGTGTGTATATTTGACAGAGCCATAAGGCAACCTGGAAAAGCGAGGACGTTTTTATGTGTTTCAGTGTTATTCATCTATCACCAGGCTATCCCATGATGCCACCCTACTGGTCATTGGGCTTTCATCTGTGTCGCTGGGGTTACACAACGACTAATACAACTCGCAGGGTTGTACAACGTATGCACAAAGCCAGCCTTCCATTGGTAAATGACGTTTACAGGATATTTTCCCTATGTACTACATGTGCATTTATCGTGGAAATTGTGCCATAATCAGACAGAAGTTTTGTGAATATGTTAAATTCAACATTGCCAACACTTAGCAACACTTGAAAATTTGTTGTGATATCCATGGACAGCCACATAATTTTTAGATGCACCTGGACTCTTCATGAAATGGCTTTGCTGCTGAGGTTATTTTACTTTTCACCATCAGGACGTGCAGTGGAATGATCTGGATTATGCAGATAAGCGCAGGATTTTCACTTTTGACCCCTGGCGATTTGGGGACCTCCCAGAGATGGTGCAGGAGTTTCATAAGAGTGGCATGAAGTACATCCTTATTCTGGTGTGACATTTTTGTGTTTAAAAGATCTCTGTTAATATTTTTGCATTTTAATTCAAAAAGAAAAAAAAACACATACAAACACATACACACAATATATCACAAGTAATCATTAACAATGTATCTCCAGTAGATGGCAGTAAAAGGTTCTTAACTGAGTCATGTTCTCCTGGTTTCTGCCTCAGGACCCAGGGATCAGCAGCACCAGCCCCCCTGGAACTTACCCTCCCTTTGATGACGGACTGAAACGAGACGTCTTCATTAAAAATGCTACAGGACAAGTCCTGATAGGGAAGGTTAGACCTCTTTTTTTCTGGGGATGTGTACTTTTCAGGTGTGTACAGTACGTGTTTGTCCTTTAACCTGGGTGTGGCTGTCATTCCCGTTCCCGTTCTAGGTTTGGCCTGGCCCAACAGTCTTCCCTGACTTCACCAACCCAGAGACCAGACAGTGGTGGGAAGACTGCATCAGAGATTTTCATTCTAAAGTGCCTGTGGATGGACTGTGGATTGTGAGTATGTATAGACACACAGGCAACGTTATTCATCCACCAATACCTTGATTAATACATAAGACATTAGATACGTGTGAAATCAAAAAGACAGGTTTTCAGCTCTGATTAACTTTGTGGTTGTGGGTTAAGTTTGCTTTCCACCTTAAAATCACAAAAAGAATAATAAGGTATCTTTTGTTGTTTATCTCCCCTGCTCCACCCAGGATATGAATGAACCAGCCAATTTTGTTCAGGGCTCAGTGGAGGGCTGTCCTGACAATGATCTTGAGAACCCCCCCTACACACCCAGTAAGTGTACTGGATCAGTCTCGCAAGTTACTACCATCTAAAGTCATACAAACAGAAATGGCTTTATATTTACAGTAAATTCATACATTAAAGTAGATATATGGATTTTGTACAAGATACCATGTAAATGACTATAGATGCATAACTGATTGGTTCACTGCATCTCTGACTGTCATGCAAACAGGGGTGGTTGGAGGCCGGTTGAACTCAGGAACTCTTTGTATGTCAGCTCAGCAGAGGCTGTCCACTCACTACAACCTGCACAATATGTACGGACTGACAGAAGCTTATGCCACTAACAGGTTAGACCATGCATCAGATGCAGTTTGCAGAGCTAGTTCTGCAGGAAATGAATTGTTTCATTCTGAGTAGCAGAATAAAATTGAGCAATAAGTAATCAGCAATCAGCAAAAATGGCCATTTTATGCAAGCTATCAGCTTCAAAGGATAACAGACTATTGTAACAACAAAGTTTTGCAAATCTGCAATCTGCAGAACTCCAATCAAAATATTATAATAATATAATAATATAATAATAATAATAAAAATAATAATCAGTTGACAGAGATGTCAGATGTTTTTACTACCTAGTCATATATAGTCTGTTTAAGCATAGTGTAAGTAGTGGTGTTAAGTAGTTCATTGAAATTTAAATTGCTCTTGGCTTGCCAGTAAAAGTTTCTTGGGTATTTTACCGTTTTAAGAAACAATAGAGGTACAGACTTTTAATTTTCAAATTGAGTATACTGAAGCCCAATGTGAAATTACAGAATATGTGGATGTACTTGTTTTTTGTCTTTTGTTATTTGTTCTGTATACTGTATTCCTTCTGTGGTTGGTTGCAAATCTTAGAGCCCTTACGAAGATACGAGGGAAGCGACCCTTTGTCCTGTCTCGCTCCTCTTACCCTGGTATTGGACGCTTCTCTGGAGTGTGGACAGGTGATGTGAAGAGTGACTGGGAGCAGCTTCGATACTCCATCCCCGGTGAGGAGCTGTTGCTTCTGAAAGATCTCTGTGTGAAATAGAATAATACTGTCTTGCTTCACTTCATGTGATTTTTCAGGGGATGGTCAGTTCTGAGATATTGGCTTTTGTTTTGATGGACTTGCATGTGGTCGAGTAAATAGTTCTCTGTCTTTTTTGAAGTGACCACAGATCATTTGATAGATTTAGACTGACCTTTTGCACCTGTTCACCCCCAGCGGTGCTGCAGTTCAGCCTGTTCGGGGTGCCTCTGGTGGGGGCGGACATCTGTGGCTTTGGAGGCAACACCACTGAGGAGTTGTGTGTACGATGGATGCAGCTTGGGGCTTTCTACCCATTCATGAGAAACCACAACGACAAGCCCAATGCTGTGAGACAGAGACACTCTTTGTTTGTCTCCCTGTGTGTGTGTCTTTTTATCTGTTTGCAAACTTGCGTGTTTCATTGAGTTAGTTCAAATACATACACTCTGTGTGCTGTAACAGAGGTCTCTTCCAGTGTGTCTAGAGCACGTCCCTCTGTTTCATGTATTATGAATTGAGGTAACTCTATCTCTTCTCATTGTGTGTGTTTCTGTGTGTCGGTGTCCCTCAGCCTCAGGAGCCCTATGTATTTGGCCAGAAGGCCCAGGCAGCCATGCGGAGTGCATTGAACCTTCGTTACTCCCTGCTCCCGTTCCTCTACACACTCTTTCATCATGCACACACCTCTGCTGAGACTGTGGCCAGGCCTCTCTTCATGGAGTATGTGTCCTCTTCTCATCTTGTCTTCTTTTCTTTTCTGCTTCCCTTAATTCTTCTTGGTTCTGTTTGTCTGACATAAACAAAATAATAAAGCGTATATTTGTTTATTCTGTGTATTCATCCCTTTTAGGTTTCCCACTGACCCTAACTGTCAGGACATAGACAGACAGTTCCTGTGGGGGAGTTCACTTCTCATTACCCCTGTTTTAGAGCAAGGGGCAGTAGAGCTGGCTGCCTACCTGCCCCCCGGCACTTGGTACAGCCTGCACAATGTGAGTTGCTCAACTCCAATCAATAACGGGTATATAACTGGTATATATGGTATATATTGTTTAACTGGTAAAGGCCACCATGATGATTGTGGTGTCCCATAGTAACACATGACATTAGTGTTCACCAGTTTCCCGCTGGGGTCCGCTCTGCTACGTTTTACTCTCCAGGGTCAACCCTTCTACAGTAAGGGTCAGTACCTGCTTCTGCCAGCCCCTCTGGACACCATCAACGTCCATGTGAGGGAGGGACACATCATCCCCCAGCAGGTGGGTGTCTGATCTTTGTATCATTTTTGGTTCAGTAGGCAACAAAATGTAGTAGATGAAGTATAAATAAAATATTTGCGATGGGTAAAAAACCTGAAACAGGTGGAACGTGCACTTAGAATTCCCACTTACAGTTTCACCTCTAAATAGCAGAATCATGTTTGAGGTTGGTGTAAAATAAACAAGTAGTTTTGAATTAACAGTAACTGTGTTACTGTTAATTCAAATATTGATAGTTTATTGTAATCAGTATAATATGTTAGTTCCCAATGTTAGGCTTTGTTTATTAAATGATACAGCTCATGGCAGGAGGTTGAAATTCAGGTCCAATTAATATGGATTGCTGGTTAATATTTAGTTGCTTAACAATCATCTTTTTAGCCACTGATGAGACATTTGCATTTTCTTAAACACAATTGTTGCTTCTTTTTGTTTAAGCTTAAGTTTGAGTAAAATGGCTGTGGCATGGCTGCACATAATAAAATGTTGTATCAGGTTGTGTTGACCTGTAACTATCATTACATCCTGACTGATGTCCTGAAGTAGAAGAAAGAATAGTTGACATACTCTGGAGGGAAGATGGTATTCTGTGACATTTCATTATCTTTTCTTCGATCTGCTTTTTTTCTGATGAAGGAGCCTGCTTTGACAACCACAGCTTCACGTGGAAATCCTTTCTTCCTGACGGTGGCACTGTCAGCAGGCGGCTGGGCCTGGGGTGACCTGTTCTGGGATGACGGGGAAAGTCTTGACACCTATGAAATGGGGAATTATTGTTACGTCACCTTCATTGCTGGACAGGTAGGGAAGGGATAAGCGATGTGTATTTGCAAATGAAAAGCTTGTTTACTAACTTAGTGACTCTATTACCCCTTCAGTCTCAGATTGTGAGTGATCCTTTGCGGCTGAATGGGGCCCTGGATGGTCTTATGCTGGGAGGGCTGCAGGTGTTTGGCGTTCCCTCACCACCCCACTATGTATTGGCCAATGGGGAAAAAGTCAGGGATTTTATGTACCGCAGCGATACCAAGGTGAGTTCTGTGTGACTCAGCACTACTTCCTCTGATGTTTGTCCTCCACATAAAGATAATGACGTCATTCTGCAGGTAAGTGTCTGTGTGTCTGTCTCCAACTGCCAGCCTGAAGTGGTTTATCTTTGCTGTCTCTCCCCACAGGTTTTGACGGTGACCAGCCTGGCCTTGCCCATGTCAGAGGTGTTTACAGTCCAGTGGGCTCTCTGATGCACTGAATACTGTTACGCATGTGCCTTAGCATTCTGCACAGCTGCTGAATTTGCACAGCTGCATTTTATGCACTGATGCCAACTGATTTCATTAAGCTGTCCCAGCCACAGCAGAGCTCAGTTTGCACCTTACATTTGCTCTCTCATTTTCCAGATTGGCAGCCTTTGTAAGCAGGTTTTTAAAAATGTGATAACCTCAAATCATGGGAGCCATCGTCTTTATTTCAACATCAACTTTCGCTGTTAAGTGCTACACTGAATCAAGACAATTTAATGCCTTGTAATTGTATATAGTTTTTATAACTATTTGTATTTTTTTAAATCATGTATTTTTTTAAATCATGTTTGTATTGCATCTTTGTGCCTTAAGTGCATTGCCAATAAAAACAATGAAAAAACATCAATTTGTCTGTATTTACACTGCATTGGAGCATCTAGCAAATGGTTTCATTCAAAGTAATGCTAAAAAAGTAGTCTTTCGTGGACGTGTGAGTATGCTCCCGCCAAAATACAGTAAAGCCTTTGAATGTACCACCACCACTGTAAATTTATGCTGTAAACGATTTATTATAACTTGTAATAGATTTGCTTGTAACTATCTCCAAGCCAAATGCATTACTAATTTAAAATTATGAGTCAAAATACAAGAAAACTCAGTTTGCATGTTGTATGCAGTAAACTGCAATTTTTATTATTTCAGTGAGCGTGTAAATTCTTTGTTGTCTGAACTAAAATAGATTTCAAACAGAGAGGTTAAACCCCCAGCAGCTGTGACGAGATGCTCTGTCCTGATGATGAACCAACTGGGTTCAAGCTTTTGCCAGTGACCTTTAAAACGTCACTCATGATGAAAAAGGTCAGATTTTTATAGCAGGCTGGGTCGGATGATGACTTTGATTAGTGTAAAATATATATTTTTGTATTTTTAAGTGTAGCCATGCTCAGATTTCCTGTGTGTTTCCAATCTAAAATATAAATTTCCCGGCTTGCCTTATAGAAAAAGCCTCTGATATTCCGGAAGCGGTGAAATTTGGGGGATTGGTTTGGAGCTGCTGAATCAAGTTAGACACACACAACCGAATTAGTACAGGAAGTAGGACGTGCTCAGCTTACAAAATAAAGCGACGCGAATGCTTTAAAAAGCCCCTGCGCGTCGTCTGTTAAAAGGGAGGGTTTACTTTGAAAGTACCAACCGGAAGTATACCTTTTGCTCTAGAAACAGCAACAATCAGACGTGTGGTGTCAGTGTTGGAAAACACAAGGATACAAGCAAGATTACGGTCCCTAACACCTGAGCTAAAAACGGGAAAAAGGAGGCGAAGCGACACCGGTACACGCTGCTCGGCCCCCGCCTGCTCGGTGACATGGATGTCCGACATGGGCTGTAGGCTCCTACGGCGGGACTGAAGGTGAGAGCTCTGCCGCTTGGCCCCGTTTCTCTACATGCTGCTTGTTCTTCATTTATGTCTCCTGCTGGAACAGGTGTATGCCAACATCCAAAAGAGGATACATTTCTCCGGTACGAGTTAAATGTGTGCCGTGGTTGTCTTCCGTGGGGCGCTGCTGCTTGCTAACACAAACTTTAAAGTTGCCTGTAAACGTGATTTCGGCCATGGTGTAGGCAGCTAAACTAAAATATTGATGCTCAAGATGGTACAGATAGAGAGTCCCAGGCTGCTCCGGCCAGAACCCCCACTGTCAATATTAGTATGGGCCTGTGTAAATAGAGCAGCGGTGGCAAAAGCCTTGCTCCATCCTCCCCTCTCCTCCTGTCAGGCGGATGCTGCCTGTCAGACCCGGTGTAAAGGACTGATGGAGCCCCCGACATCATGCTAACAGGCTACACTGTTGGTGTTACCGCTGAGGCATTTCCTCCAGTGCGGCTGCAGTCAGGACAGGGAGGCCACCGTCACCTCGCCTTTTTAATGTAGGTAGAGAAGGATTTGCACACGTTTATAGAGCTGACACAAACATGTTTGACCTGTGTACTTACTATATGCACTGACTGATGAGAACAACTGAAACCCCTGTGCATTGCAATGCAGTTCAATACAACAGTGTTGTCACAGATGCTGCCTATGTGAGAATTACAATCAGTTGTATTAGTGTTGCAGATATCTTTTATTATTCTTGTCAACACATAAGGTTGAGGAAGGAAATATTATAAGGTAAATTTCCTGGTTGAAGCAGAGTTTTCGGGGGAAATATAAACACTGATATATGAACAATCTAATGACTTTAAAAGATTTTTTTTTTTACATTAACACATAACATAAACACCAATTTTTATAAGGATTCCTTCAATTTCATTATTAAAGAAATTCAGTCCACGATATGTTCTGAGTGGAACATTTCTTAGTTGAAAAATAAACTCTATGGTAGACAGTTCCTGTAATGGTGTTAGTGTCTAAATGACCTGAAGCATATCTTTGGTATTTCTTTACTGTCATTTCTTATTACTTGTTAGCTGATATACAGTACTGTGCAACAGTTTTAGGCACAAAATTAAAGTTAGACTGCTTTCAAAAAATAATGCAAGGATTTTTTTTATTTATCAATTAACTTCATGCAAAATGCAGTCAACAGAAAAAAAACAAAATCGCATGAATATTTGGTGTAACCACCCTTTGCCTTTAAAACAGTTCAAGGTCATGGTTTTTCAAGGTACTTGGCAGGTAGGTTGTTCCAAGTATCTTAGAGGAATTGTAATCTCAGAGTGACTCCATGATGCTGAGATAATTGTTCTGTGAGGGCCCTTACATCTGTTGCAGGACGCCTTGTTCTTTTTGTCTCTGACAATAGTTCTTTATGACTCTGACTGTGTATTTGAGGTCATTGTCGTGGTGCAGAATTTGGCACAAACACATCCTTCTGTCAGTCAGTCAGTCAATTTATCCATTCAGTAAATTTAACCATACAGTGTATTGAAGTTTTATGAGAGTAGAACGATTTAAGACACCAAACAAATTTAACACACTAATCACCTTTGTTTCCTTATGAAGATCACCAAATAGACATTAATGGTTATCCACCTTTTAATTTGCCATTACATCACTCAGTATCAGCCAGTGGTTGCAGGGTTTAAAAGTTTATTTTGAAAAGGTATTCAACCCGAACAAAGAGGTGTATTTAGGTTTTAGGGAACATCATGTATTGCTTTATCACATGAAGCTCAATATAACACTTTGCCTTTAAGAGAAATTTGTTTTATATCTGTAGATGTAGCAAAACCGTAAATACATATACAAAACACCACTGAGTCACCCATAAAGTTTCCTTGTGCACAGTCCACAAGAACGTTGTTTTTCAGGCTTCTTTGTGGCTGCTCTCTATTCAGCTGCCTCTGGCAAGTTAGTGTACAGTGCAGATGAAAAGGGGGGAGTTCTGTATTGGCTCCTCTATTCAAATGTCAGCATGACAACTTAATTAATGTAGCCCAGAGGTGAGAAGCTGAGACCCTGGAAGCTTGTGGCCTATATACTTTCAGCTAAATTTCCATGGTGTAGGTTTCAGGTTGTTATTTAAAGTCTCTCATTTTGGCAGGCAATATGTTAAATGTTTGTGAAAAATATGAAGTATTCTGTAGGTCACAGTGGTACTAGGCAGAGTTTAGGGATGGCTTTTCAGTCCTAAGGATGTGAGTCATTTGATAAAAGAGTGAAAGGTCAGAGAGGAGAGGCAGTGTGTGAGCACGCTGAGGTGTTGACAGCATAAAATATGAAGCGAGAAGAAAGGAGTGAGTCTGTCCTGCATGAAGGAGCCCTATCAAACTGACTTGTGCCACCCTGTAATCACATATACAGACTAAAATAACCACTAGATAGTAGCACAGCAGCGAATGTGTTATTGCTGTTATGAGGCTACTGGAAACAGTTGTGTGTCATGTTGAATGTCCCAGCATGTCATTATGTACATGATGCTCAGGTAGCCTGTTTTTCAGTGTATGTCTTGCACAAACGCAGAGTCAGGAGTATGTAGACACTGTGTTAGTTGGTGTGTAGTTAGTTCTAGTGCTGTTGAAGCAGTTAGCAGGCAAATAGCCCAGTGGCCACTAATATTCAGTAGTAGTCTAATGTTGTGGCTTTTGGATAGAGGAACTGGGACTTGGCAAACAAATACTTTGTGGTCCTGTAGATGTTTTCAGACTTCCTGGAAAAAGTCTGAAAACAAGTAAAATCAGTCCTGTCTCCCATATGAATAGATTATTGTGGACATGAATCAGTAAGTCAATCAATCAATTCGCTGACCGACAATCTAAAAGTAACTGTTTCTATTGAATTTGGATCAAGGTGAATTGTGAATAGTTTCAGTCATTTATCAAGTATCATCTTTGGATTTTGGAGCGTTGGTCCCACCAAACAGGATGTGGGAAAACCTCACCTTGGAATCTCAGAAGTTGCTAAGGGCATTTTTCCCTTTTTTACTTTTTTTTAATAACATTTGAGGGACAAAACAATTAATCCATTCATTGATAAATACAATTAAGATAATTGTTAGCTTCAGGCCAAAATTATTGGCATCTGCAGGAAACACCAGCCCCTTTTTTACATGATGTAATGTGTGAATGGTAAAACTTTGACCAAAAAACACCCACAATTACACTTTGTTTTAAATGTAAGCCAAATGATGGCCCATGATAAGTCTCCTCTCCGATGTCCTGCCTGGATTTCGTGCTAGCAGCTTTCCTGTCTGGGGCCTGGCATCAGGAAGTGGGGTGCCTGCTTAATCAGGCAGAGGTAAACATGCCCTGTGAGGAAAAAGGAGGGAACATTCCTCAGATGGAGTGAGGAGTATGGGTCAGAGTGTTCAGCCAACAAGAGAACAAGGTTACACACATGAAGCAGGAGACAGATATCCAGTACTTGTCAGACCAAGAGAAAGAAAATTAATCACTGAGTTCTACTGTATGTGAGATTGAAGAGAAGGAAATAAATAAACAAAGTTTGGCTTTGCTTTCAGTGTTCTTTGAGCCTGAAAAGCAAGATCTCTTCCAAAAGCCTTTTCAAAGCGTTCAGCAGCACACCATGCTGCAGCATCAAAAGAGCTGCTTTACTTTTTGCTCAACGTGAAGTTTGTCTCGTCACACGAGGCTGTGTTTCTGAAGCAGACAAACCAAACACTGCTGCTGTGACATGCTGATCCCAGTTCAGCGCTGTTGTTGATGACATCTGTTGGCTACTGATAACTGCTCGGAATTTCACACGGATGGAGTCAAGTGTGTTTGCACATGTCTTTGTGTGCGTGTGTACATAAAAGTATGTGTGTGTGTGTGTGTGTGTGTGTGTGTGTGTGTGTGTGTGTTTGAGTTGTTTACAAAAGGAGGGGTGCGTTTAGTTACACACCAGTACAGTATCCACAGAACCTGTGAACGTGTTCCTAGATTCAGGTGTGTGCAAAGAAAATGTGGCACAGGGAAATGCTGAACAAGGAGAGAGGGGAGGGGATTGTGGGGTTGAGCGCTGCAGTAAGGACACTGCAGTAAATACGAGCACACATGTGACAGAGGAGGTGAGGTGATGATCTGTGCAGCCCTATAGTGCCAAAATTTGTCCCTGAAATATTTCCCTGTCTATTGAGTTTCCTTTTTTTCCCTTTCTGCTCTTTAACTCTCCCATGTCGTTTCAATCATGCACTGTCCTCTTATCCTTTTCCTCCTTAAAACTTCCTATTCTTCTCCCATTTCCCTCATTTCAGAGGATGGGCCCAGTGTCCCGGTGCCTGAGGAGATGTCTCTGGGTCGGCTCCTGCGGCGTGCCTCCTCCAAAGCCTCCGACCTCCTGACCTTTAACCCTGGGGCCGGGGGCTCATCGTTACGCTCGGGCCTGGATGGCGAGATCATCTTCTCCAAAAATAATGTTTGTGTACACCCTGCAGAGCCCCTGCCTGGCCTGGCTGAGCACCACCCAGGTTAGGCTGGACTGATGTTCAAACTGTCTTTCCAGCTGTTTTTCTTTGTGGTATGAACACAGCTGAGTAGACGATTCAGGCCAAAAGGAACAGCTTTCCCTGAAGCTTAGTTGTTCCTGAGACTAGCATTGAGGTTAGAAATAATACTTTTAGCACAGTGAAACCAGCTTCAAACCCATAAAACATAAAAAGGCATTTAAGGATATAAAAGAAACACACGGCAAAATATGAAAAGACACAAATGAAGACTAATAAATGTTCCACTGCAGTGCAGGATATAAATGAGTAGTCCCAAATTTAATTTGATAAAAGGCACCTTACCATAAATATACAGTAGAAGAAGTTTTCCTATATTCTTTACCAAAAGATTTTAGAAATATAATTCAAGCTTTCTAAAAGTTGAGATTTAAAAAAGAGTTAAAAGCATAGCATATTTACAGCTGTCAGCATCATTCAGTCTTTTGTGGCATTCTTTTCTTCTGATACTATGCACGTCAACTGTAAACATGCTGTAATGCAGAGTGAAATCATTTTGCCTTGGTGTACTTTCCCTATTTATGCATGTGATGGATGTATGATTCTGGCCTCCTGGTTTTTAAAAAATGTGAGCATGACTGGCTTGTGTTGCTGGTTGACTTTTTTTAACCCTCACTGGTATGAAAACTAAATACATTTCCTTAATTTTTCATCTCTTAATCTCCTGTTATTCTTCTTTTGTCTGTGTGTGTTTTATCGTTACTTAGCCCTCAGGTTTCCCTCTGTTGTCACCTCTTTGTGTGCTTATCTCTTCTCAGGTTTCATATTTGTCTTAAACTTGCAAACTTCCTGCTATGTATAAAATCTTCTGTCCTCTGCTCTCATGTTACCTGATTATTCCCAACATAATTACTCCTAACACAGTTATGATTTATGTTGCCCCCTGCAGGCTACCTGTGTGTGCACGTGGAGAAGGATGAAAGCCTGGGCACCACTCTGATTCTGACCTGGGTTCCCAATTCCCGCATCCAGAGACAGGACGAAGAGGCACTGCGCTATATCACGCCTGAGAGCTCCCCTGTACGCAGGAATGCCCGCCGCCGAGGCCGACGGTGGGGAAAGTCATTTTTTAAAATGTCTTGCATCCATTTAAACAGATCATTTTATTCCTCTGTGCCGTTTACAGCCATGGCCAGAAGGTGTTTTCGGGTTGTCCATCTGTCTGTCTGTACATCCATATGTCCTCATGCTTGTTATCTCAGCAACGCCTTGAGGGAACCTCTTCAAATTTGGTATAAGGTACACTTGAACTCATTAGATTTTGGTGGTCAAAGGTCAAGCTCAAGGTGACCTCACAAAAAATGTTTTTTTAGCCATAACTCACAAATTCATGTAGTAATTATAACAATTTAACATAAATATCAAATAGGATAAAAAGATAAAGTGATGGCAATTAAATCCAAATTGTCAAATGCTATTCAACGCTACAGGAAGGGGAGACGTTGACCATACAGAGCTCTCAGACAGTGTTTAGACTCCTTCAGTGCTTTCACATTTTGTCATGTAGCAGCCTTGTGTCTCACAGTCTGAGAGTCGAATATTATGTCTTTTACTGACTTATATTGTCTTGTTTTTGTAAAGTGGTCCATATCCTGTGTTTCACTCAATGATTACTGATTGTGTTTTAATCTGACCATGCCAATCCAGACCCCACTCCCGTCCCCCAGCAGCTCAGGAGGAAGATGAGGATGAGGAGAGGAACAGTACCAGCAGCATCTCCACAGAGAACCACAGCCTGGTGGTGGAGGCTGGAGCGGATGCCTCCTCACACCAGCAGCAGCTGCCTTCGGCCGGGGAGGAAGGGGATGAGGGCTCCTGCGAGCTGTCGGACGAAGTGAGCAGGGACAGCACCATGGGTTCTGACTCGGACACCTTCTCCTCCCCCTTCTGCTTGTCGCCTGTCAGCGAAGCCCTCTGTGAAAGCAGCGGCTCTGTCTTCCTGGACAATGAAACCAGGTCAGTGAGAGGGGTGAAATGGGCTTGTATGGCTGGACTGCAACAATGAGGACAGCCCCATAGAGGGGTCTGTCGCTAATTAACTGAGTGAGTGAGTGAGTGAGTGATGAAGTTACACCATTAGTCAGGCGAATGCAGCGTGAATGAGTGATAAGGTTACACCATTGGTCAGGCAGCTGAGTATTGCAGTTCCCCCATTGGTCGTTGCTTTTCAAAATGATTATGCATAAACAAGGTTTGCCAACAACAAAGATTTCCAGACTTTTCTGCCTTTTTTTGTTTTTAAAGCACATAGTGACAAATCTAGTGATTTTTTTTTTTCTGGACAACCCTTAACTATTTCTCTGTAACCCTTATACTCTGTAGAAGAGAGCCGGTTTCCCGCCACAGGAATACGACACTATGCTGACCGCACAGCAGCATGAATAAGCTTCTAAACTTTCCCCCTAAGTGATAATTTTACAAGTAAATATACCTGAAATCACATCACAGCCTTTGTCTTTAACTTGTGTGTGTGTGTGGTGATTTTGTCAGACAAGGTCATAGATATAAATCCGTTTTTTTTGCAGTGCAGAACAGCAGCTTGGTAATGGCTTGAAAGTGACAGGTTAACATGTGGTTTTAATGGGTTATTTCATACTTGTTCCTGTTGTCCAACAACAGAAACATGTTAATGAGAAAAGCTTTATAGGGAATTCAGCTGTATTAATATACTGCATATGTAAGCACAGAGAGCAGGAGAGAGGCAAACAGATGAAGAGCTGAAACCGGCTTACTGCAAATAGCCTATGGTGCAGTCCAGCCATATATTATACTTCACCTAGTCTTGTTCTTTGTCATTCAGCAGTGGGAAAATAAGTCAACAAAAAATATTGCAAAAAAAATCTGATGCAGAGTTGTCAGTTCTTTTCAAACCAGTACTGGGACAGTGAGAGAGCTATCAACTTCTATATAACCTTATCTTATTTTATATAAAGTAAAAAATACCAATTTAATTCACAGTAGGTAAGATTAAGATTAGATCAGACATTAGTTCAGAGTGGTGTAATATTTGTTGGTAACAGCTGCATTGTTGCTTTTGTTGGCCTAAAAGCAGTCTTAATTAAATATATTGGGTGGAGAACATGGAATCAGCCTACTAAATAATCACTGCACGTAAGTTGCTAAAACCCAAATACCCAGACGACACGGCCCTATGACTTGAGAGACCAAATGAGGGGAAGGTTATTTTGGGTTACTTTTTGCAAAGAGATTTAGGGATTATAGAAGAAACATAAATCCTCTGAGTGTTGTCCAGTAATCTAAGATTGTGTGCGTTTTAGAGTGAGTGTGTGTATTACTCCTGCAGCTGCTACATTCCTACTATTATAATACAGATGTACTCAAATGCAACAATGACACGTTATTCAGTTAATATCCTGTTTGTGTGTGTGTGTGTGTGTGAGTGTGTGTGTGTGTGTGTGTGTGAGTGTGTGATGTGTATGTGGAATTTACCGTAGTGTCACACTAACAAAAGTGTATTCACATCTATCCTGCAGAGCTACGTAACTCTCTGAAGACAGGACATTTGTCAGAGAGAAAAATGTCAGCCATTTTCATGTGAGGAATTTTGAGTGAGACATTGTAATAGTCTACTGTAGCATTTTTGTTGTAACCCAGATGGTTATTTATCACATTATTATGAAGGCGGTGTATCGGTTACCCCCAACCTGCCACAAGGTGGAGCCAAAAAGAAAAGAACTGATGGTATAATGGTTGGTGTACACTATTAGGCCACATGGTGGCTTACTGCACTGCTGCTGAATGTGAAAAGCAGGTACATGACTTCAGTAGGGGGCATGAAAATTTATCAGACTTCAAAATGGGTTCACTTATTTAAGGCAGCTCTCAATCTAAATGTTTTATAATGTCACAGATGGCCCAAAATAAGTCCCCAAATCCTACAAACCCAAAACCTCAGCGCTTTCAGGGGCTGTTCTCTAATCAGGGGAGCCATCTGGACAGTGACTGTGTTGCTGTCCGGACCTCACGGCCGTTTAACTTTATGATTCCCTCCGTGGTCGTTTCCTCACGCAGCTATTTGGCCTGACATGTTGCCCAGAATGTGTGAGCCTGTGTCAGTGTGTGTGTGAGGGGAGTGAGAGAGTGAGTCAGTGTGTGTTTAAGCCTTTTTAACCACTCTCAGACCCCAGCTTGCTGTAAGTGCAGTCAGTGTGTGACTTGGCAACAATCTGCACTTCACAGCTTCTAACCTTTACTCTGTCCTTCTCTTCCTTCTCTCCTCTGCACTCAAATCCATACTCTTCTTTGCTTGTTTTTTCCTTCTTCTCCTACTTTATCCCTCTGTCCCCTTATCTGTCCATTCCTTCCACTCTTCCCTTTGAATTTTTCCTGTTGATCGTTCTATCTGTTTTTCTCAATATTGTTTCTTTCGGTGTTGCCCACCTCTCAAATATCTTGCCCTCCTCCCCTTCCCTTCCTAAAGTCTGTGTGAAGCCCTTTGATTCCCAGTGCTCCCGGGGTTGTTGTGCTGGGCTGAATGTCAGCTCTCCGGATTAGAGGACTGAAGAGAGCGGAGCAGCAGCCAAAACCCTGGAACCCACTCAATCTCTCTTTCTCTCTCTCTTGCTTTAATTGACACTGTTAAGGGGCCAGGAACTGGAAACATGTCACTTGGAATCATTCAAAGAGAAAGGACCGCGTATGGGAGTGCGAGAGCGGATGAAAAGGAGGGGGGGGAGAAAGAGGAGAGTGGTGGGAGAGAGCAAAAAAAGAGAAATCCACAGCAATCTCTGTCAAGCTTCTTAACAAGTTTCTTTAAAGTTGAACTGTATTTTATTGAACCGCTCTTGACTGTCAATGTGTACTGCCTTCTTGGGGCTTTGCTTGCGGAATTTTAATTCATGATTATATCTCAGAACAGTGGTTTCCAACATTTTTGGCTTGTTATGCCTTTAAGATAAAGCAATTTCTGCTGGTAGTTACTCATCACCAGTACGTACGTTTAAGAGTTTTCACATTTTATTGTTTTACAAGATTTAATTGGAATAGATTTAATGTGCTGATCAACAGAAAAAGACCTTTTATGTCAAAGTGAAAACAGATTTCTAGAAAGAGATCTCGATCACATATAGGTTTGAATACACCTGTATCTGAATAAAGCAAACCCCTCACATTCATCTTGCGGCCTCTTTTGAGGGTCCTGACCCTCTTTCCAGAGGAGGCCTGGAATGTAGAAAGTCTTGGAAAAGAATATATCTGACTTGAATGTGTTATTTTTGGTCTGGGATTATTGGAATACCACATGATTAATAAATTTCTCCAAACTCCAAACTATACTGACCACTTTGCAGTGTGTGCTGCAGAGCCCGCACCACCCACCCCCTTCACCCTAGCCCTCCCTCAGCTCTCTTTTCCCTCCGGGGATTAGCTGAAGGGCCAGGGGGTCCCTGGAGGCCTGTAGCACTTGGTCCTGGTTCTCAGGGTGACTTGGCAGCACTTCCCCTGGGGTAAAATCTCCTGTATGTGGAGAGAGGTGTTACAAAGGGCCTCAGGGCAGTTTGATATCACCCTGGCCTGGTGGGACATGCCAGTTACAGGAGCCTGGCTCCATCAAAACAGCTTGTTTACATAATGTACTCCGTGTACAGTTTATGGTGTGGCTGCTGCCTACAGTACTTGAATAGAATCAGGCTGTTGACACTGACAGACGTTGTTAATCATTCATTGAGTTTCTGCTTGAATGCAGCACAGCGGGCGATCCATGCTTAAATGCCAAGAATCATGTGCTTTAGCACTCAGTTTTCCACGGTTTTTGCACTTTTATTTCAATGCGGAGAAATATGCAAAGATGTTTTTGCATATGTACTTAAAGCATGCAAGAAGAATGACAGAAAGGTCTGCTGTAAAAGGGCTCGTAGGTCTTTTAAACACTTCGAGCTTGACAGTCACTGGAGTCATGAAAAAGCGAGTACAGTAGTCCTTTTAAAAGGGCTCCTCCACATTTCACATTGCTTAACTCGCTTACCAGAGCTCTCTGTGCCTCTCTCCCAGTCTCCTTGTGTTCCACAGTCTGGTTTGTGGCCTGATACATGAGACAGAGAGCAGTAAATCACCAGATAGCAGAGGAAACTGTGCAGCTTGGATTGATCAGCCGTGTTATTTTCCCATCTGCTAACAGGGAAATGATTAGCCAGACATGATTGATTCAGGGTGTAATAGATTAGACCTGGCCTGCCTCCCTCGTCTCTCCAAAGTACCAACGTGCCACTTGTGTTTGCTTATAAAACTGTTGTGAATAGAAAACAGTTTTTTAAGTGAAAAGATTTGTAATTTTACAGAATGATCCTTTTAAATTCACACATTTACTCAAACCAGATAGAGAAAAAGTTATTTTTTATATATTAGGGATGAAATAAACAAAATTTTCAAATTAAAATTACTCCTGCGTTTATTTTTGTAAACGAATAACAAGTGTATTTCATAGTAAATGCTATAGTAAGTAAAGATAACTTCATTTAGACGTCTACTTCTCAAATGTCAGTGGGTTTAACACATTTATGTGTTGGTCTGTTTCTCAGCATTAGCATGTCTTGAGACGTGTTTGAGAGTGCATTATGGTCATTAGTCATGGTCCATTCACTTGTGTGTGTGTGTGTGTGTGTGTGTGTGTGTGTGTGTGTGTGTGTGTGTGTGTGTGTGTGTGTGTGTGTGAAAAGAGAGAGAGACATTAAAATGCCAGCCAGTCAGAGATTCTTATGATTGAGTTTTTTGTGTGTGTGTGCAGGGTGCGTGTTTATGTCGGCCGCATATACAGTTTTGACTGTTTTCTGTGTTGTCGTGTGTGTGTGTGTGTGTGTGTGTTTTTTTTTTTTTCCTGTACATACATGCACAGTGTGTGTATGTGTGTGCGCGCTTGTATGTCTACTCCTGCAGCAGAAGAACCCTCGGCTCAGGTTTCAGTGCCGGGAACAACATGCTGGCCATGGGGGAATGACAGGGGAAATTGGACGGCAGACAGTGTGATTTGTGTGTGTACAGATTTCCTTGTGTGTGCGTGTGTGTCTGTGTGTGTGTGTGTGTGTCCTCAGAAGCCTCCATGCATTCCTCCCATTCTCAGCCTCTTGGCGGAACCATATTGAGACACAAAACAACAGGGCAGAACTGAGCAGGGGATAAGCCTATATGTCTGCACAATTATCTCTGGCTAAACACTGCTGGCCACTGTCTACATAATATTTATTATTAATGTCCCACATTGAAGAATGGATCTGTATCTGAGTGTGAGGCACAAGAAAGACATTTTTGTGCAGAAGGAATAAACAACATCTGAAGTCTCACTCCTTTGATTTCATGGAAAATATGACTCAGTTCCCTTTAGCACAATTACACTGCAACAAATAACCTCTGAGCTCCTAATTTATAGAAACTCCTTTTTTTTTTTTTTTTAAACCAGAGAGCTGTGTGAGGAGTCCATGGCCCACTCGGCCAGCTCTGCCTCCAGCCTGGATAGCCACGCCCCATCCGAGAGCAGCGGCCAGTCGCAGGGTGTGCGATGGGAGGAGCAGCAGAAGGTGCTGGCTCTGGAGCAGTTGTGTGGAGTTTTCAGGGTGGACCTGGGTCACATGAGGTCACTGAGACTCTTCTTCAGGTTAGCCGGATGTGCAAAAGGTCACAGGGAGGTCATGGGGGGGGTCACCTCATTAAGCTACTGTGTAATGTTTCACGCTGTGTTATAGGTTCTTGGACTGTGTCAGTTTGTTTTATGATGACAATTGGAAAATCAGTTGAAGATATTATTAGAAAGTAAGACAAAAGAAAAATGGTTTATCAATCCCTGTAGGTTGTGTCTTTTACCACACTGATTCACAAATTATGTCAAAGGATTTTGTGACTGGTATTTTCTTGTCTTTATCATTCCTTGTTGTATTGCTGCAGTGATGAGGCGTGCACCAGTGGCCAGCTGGTGATAGCTAGTAGAGAGAGCCAATACAAGATCCTCCACTTCCATCATGCTGGCCTGGACAAGCTGGCTGAGGTCTTCCAACAGTGGAAGTGCTGCCGGGAAACTCAGCTTAAAGACCAGGTCAGGTTACAATCCAGAATCCTGTTTGGCATCTAGTTTTATTGGGAAACAAAGGAATTTTCTGCCTTTCTCTCCCTATTTTTTATTCAGATTTTGGTTCTACGCCCACATTTTCTTCCCAATTGATTTTTTTTTTTTCAGGTCTGTCGTCTCTCTGTCCTTCAGGTGTCAGATGAGAAATCCTGCATGCAGTTTTCCATCCAGAGGCCCACCCTGCCGTCAGCGGAGACCCACCCAGAGGAGAAGCTTTATCGCCGGCTGGATGTCACCACCTGGCTTCGTCATCTTAACCACAGTGGGCAGGTAGAAGAGGAGTATAAGCTGCGCAAGGTATGTCTGTGGGTGGGTGTGTGTATGTGTGCATGTGCATGTTTTTATGATGCTGTGGGATCAGTTAGAAAAATAAATAAGTCAGCCTGCATGTGCATGTCTCCTGCTGCCGTCCACACAGTCAAGCTTCACATTTTTCTTTTCAGTCACACACACTGAGAGTCATTTTGAAAGTAAACCCCACAGTGTGTAACTTTCAGTTTTAATCAGCAGAAATAATAAGAGGGTTGGTCATGGCTGGTCCCCCTGTGAGTCATTTCACTTCTCTGGGATTGACTCATTTGAAGGTTCACCATCTTACTGAAATGACTCAGTGGCAGTTAGACTGTGACCAACACATTTCCTCAGTAAACACAAGTACAGAAACAGAGCGGTACTGTTCTTTGCTGGACATGCAGCATTCTGCAACACTCATGCAATAATACCTCTGCTGTAGTTTGGTAAGGTGATAGCTGAGTGCACGCAGTGTGTTCTACACCACCATGTGGATGTCTTGTTTGCATACAGTATGATACATTCTCACAGTTATCTATCTATGTAAGTGGTCTCTTGCTGTGTGCCCTCTGTTTACCCTCTAAGCACTTGAAAGCTCCCCCTTTGTTCTAACTGTGTTTTTTCATCTCCCATTCATCACCAGGCCATCTTCTTCGGTGGTATTGACCCATCCATCCGTGGCGAGGTGTGGCCCTTCCTGCTGCACTACTACAGCTATGACTCTACCTCCCAGGAGAGGGAGGCCTGGAGACTGCAGAAACGCAGCCACTATCATGACATCCAGCAGAGGAGGTGTGCGTTTGCTGTATAGAAACATGGGGATTTCCCGGCTGCTGCTAACATCTGTGCAACAAAATGAAAACTGAGTGACAAGCACTGAGTTCTTCCAAGGTTTATTTGACATTATGGAAATCAATTCATTTTAAAAACTCTCACCGAGAGACAGCAGTATTCTTGACAGTGTGAAACAGCAGATAAACTGTCACATGGCTGCAGTATCGGCTGCCAAATGCTCAGTCAGTCAAACATTAAACCATATGTGAGCCTGTTGTGGCTTTTCATGGCAGGCGCTGAGCAATCAATAGGCACAATCAGGGAAGTGTTAAGGGGAGGTGCTGGGTGTGAAATAAAAGGTCTCTGGAGAAAAAACATGTCAGCGCTTATCAGATCATACTCTCTCATCAAAAACAGCTCTGGTACGCACGGACAAGCACATGCACACGTGTCACACACATAAGCACATCCACGAGTCTTCATTTGTCTCCACCCCACAATCAAAAGGTTGAGTGTGCACATATTTTCACATGTTGTGCCGCCCTATTTCTAATGAACATTATAATTGGACTGGTTTCATCTGTATGGCCTATTAACATTTTGAGTACATCAGAAGGTGTCATGGAAGTCAGGTAATTAGGGCCCTTGTTCTGACTCTGATATGGATTCTTTTTAAGACCATTTGTCTAGAGGAGCCTCCAGGGCCACTGGTTGATCATTAAGAGCAAGGGTACATGTCTGTGGTTTGCTCCTTGTCTCCTAACCTTCTATACTTCTCTTAGCTGTGATAACTGAGCCTTTAGAAATGAAAGCAGTGCAGCTTTAACCAGTAAAAAGACTTTTGACCGACCAAAGACTGGATTACTGCAGCAGATGTCAGCGGGCAAACAGTGAACTGAATGAGTGAAAGTGACAGAGATCAATATTTAAGATACCGTCACTGTCGTGAAAAATCTCACAAAATCACTGAATGGCAGCTGTTAGATGAGATTGTCTTTCTTTTTTGTTTCTTCAGTTGAATTTTTTCATGGTGAATAAGAACACAGAAAGCAAAACAAACTGACGTACAGCATAGACACACAAAGGAAGCATTTAAAAAAGCAGTTATACAGTTTGTTCTATATTAGTTCATCATTCTGTCATAGACAATTCGAAAAAATACAGAGTTGTGTGGGTAACTTGTGTCCATATAATGCAATGAGCGTCCCCTTTTTTCTGTAATCTCTGTAGGTGGCCTTCCAATAATCTTTCTTCTTCTAAAACACTGCTGGTTATATTTATGGTTTGGTGTAAGTCAAGTTCTTGTTAGTGATATATTTTGTATTTCTCATGTTGTAACACGCTGCATGCTTGATTTAATAAAATGTCCTCTGCAGCTGGCTTCAACAGAAAGTGCTTATATTTAACTGTGATGTACCAGTGACTAAAATTCCAAACAGCTCTATTTCTGGTTTAGATTTTTGGAAGAAAAGAGGAAGTTGACCTCTCGCTGTCAGTAATATGCTTTTTGAAGTAATGTTCTCTTTTCAAAAGTTCAGTTTGAAAATTGTCCATCAGAGTCTCAAGATGTTTAAGATGACGTTGTCAGGTGTCTCTCTTTGCCTGACCAACAGTCCAAAACCCAGATGTTCAATATATAATTACATAAAACATACAAAGAGCAGCAATTTGGACACGTTGAACTCAGAATTTTTATTAGCCGAATATCAAAATAACTGCTGATTAATCTTCTGCCAATCGTCTAATTGTTTAATTGTTTCAGGTTTAGTTCAGACTGTGCATCATCATTTCTATTTTATATTATTGAACTGGAAAGTTACAGTCTGATTCTTAACTCAGCCCAGAGGGCATCAGGAATGGGATCAATTTAAATTCAAGTTGAAACAGCTTTTAAAGTGGGATCAGTCATGTGGATGATCTGGTGCTTGTTACTGAGTTTTATGTTAATTTTATAATACCATTGATTGTGTCTTGTTGTTTTGGTGCTGTTTTGTCTACATTTCCTTGTTTATTTAAAGGCCCATCTAGGGACAAACATTGCAAACAAGCTTAGCCTAATAATGCTGTGGTATGTGGTATTGCTCCATGGTATATACACGTTCCTATAAGAAGAAATAGAATGAATAAAAATGTACAGTGAGCACAGGGCAGTGGTAGTTTCTAAAACAATGATGTATTTAATATTCCTACCATATGTAAATACATCTATACTTTTGTTTAACCCTACCAGGCTCAGAAATATAAAGTGTTGAAAACATGCACTTAACTCCTGAGTAGCATCCTCCAGAGAGAGAACGATAGAAAGGTGGCCAGGGAGGGTCCAACGACACAAACACATGGCACTGAAACTAAACAGTTGCACGGTGTTGCATCAGGTGTGCGCTCATTATTCCTGGTGGGGCTACATGGAAAACAAACAGTGTTAATTAAATCCCCTCTGCTTGTTAGGACTTGAGTACATTAGTGCCATACACACAGTACCTTGCTAATATAGTCCCTAACATTTAGAGGGATGGTCGGGGGTTTTATGGTTGTGGTATTATCCTCAATGGAGTGCTTTGGTGAAATACCCCCTCAGTCTATTGCTTGCCTACCCCCACATTTGTTACTTAGTTTGCAGCTAAGTATTAGTTTTTTTACACCAGAGTAACATTTAAGGTAAAGATTATTTTCTAATCCTAATTATCAGGCAGCTCCTTTGAGATTGTGCAGTAAAAACTTTCTCAAACTTACTCATGCTTATCTTTTTAATCTTATCATAACTGAGCCAGTTAACTTTGGTAACTTTGGTTTTTCCATTTCTGCCTGGTGTTTGTGGTGTTCCTGCAGACTGTCCATGAGCCCAGAGGAGCACAGTGAGTTCTGGAGAAAAGTCCAGTTTACAGTGGATAAAGATGTGGTGAGAACAGACCGCAGCAACCACTTCTTCAGAGGAGAGAATAACCCCAATGTGGAGATCATGAGGTTAGACCCACATCTCTTAATTTTCCCCTTCTTTCTCCTTTTTTTCCCAACTCCTGATCGCTATCTCTTTCGCCCTTTCCTCCTGCCACCTTCTCTCAAACCATCCTTATCATCCCTATTCCTCAGCCCAATGCACAGGCATACCTATTAATTTCATATTCTGAACTCTGGGGGAGCCGTAAATGAGTTTCATGCTTTATTGACTCTGACTAAGCCGTCTGAGCACTTTTGATGCATACTCAGAGCTAATGGCTTTCTAAACGAGGAGCAAGAGGATTTAAATAGCATATTAGTTTAGTGACTCTCATCGAGGCTCCTAGTATTTGTCTACGTATTATGTCTTATGCTGTGTCTGGGGTGGGGTGATACCAGCGCTGCATGTGTCCACACGCAGAGCACTTAGCTGATGCTTCTTCTGTTATCTCACATCTACAGTACTGATATGTCACAGATAAGTTCCTTTGGGTCATTCAGTCTAAGTATTCATTTGAACCAAAGACACTGGCATCCTCTTATTATTTCTGCCTTTCATCTTTCAAACACAAAACCACTGCAAAGTCTGCTTCCTAAAAAGCTTTTCCTCTTTTTTTTTTTTTTTTTTTTTTCCAAATGTCGTCCATTTTCTTCTTTGTTAATATTGAACTAAAACAATAAAAACCTCCTCAGGATTTTCCCTTTGTTTATGCAGCACTTACTAATGCATGAGGACTGCCAGGGAAGTTTTCTTCAAAGTAGTATCAGTACAGAAAAAAAAACAAAAAGAAAGCTCATTAATTATCTCCCTGGTTACCAGAGGAGTTGGCATAGCAACCGCTAAGCAAGGCTTGTCATGTTTTTCTGGGCATTCCCAGCAATGCTGAAACACATGTTGGATCATTCAGAGTGTTTGGGTGGGACCATACTTTTCAGTGGTTTGGCTACATAAGAGACTGTCAAAAAAAGCCAACAATTAAAATGTTTGTGATGCTGTGTTGCCCCATCTGCTGAGATGATACCTCAGCACTAAGATGTCCGTGGCTGTTCTTGTCCCAGACGCATTCTGCTCAACTATGCAGTATTTAATCCAGACATGGGCTACTGCCAGGGCATGTCTGACCTGGTGGCCCCGCTGCTCACCGAGATCCAGGATGAAAGCGACACCTTCTGGTGCTTTGTCGGCCTCATGGAGAACACCATCTTCATCAGCTCACCACGGGATGAGGACATGGAGAGGCAGCTGGTAGGACCTTTCTGTGTGTGTCTCTGGTTTGTGGCAAATGTCTGGTTGTATCATTGATGTGGAGTAAAGCAGGATTGTGCCGATATGAAGATAGACAAAAAGGTCTCCCCCTCCTTTCTATGATGGGGGGGGGTTTTCACCCCATCTCCAAATGTGGCCATTCAGAACAGCTATAAACACGTTTGCCTTCTAACATGATCTGACCACAGGTCGTATGAACTGGGTCTTTTCACGCATAACCCCAACATTTTTATAAACTCACACAGAGAACAATACTATGGGTAACTGTCGGACACAGACGCTCGCATCAAGCAAGCTGATTGATGCAGCCAATATCCTGGATGTTTTCTTCATTTTTTTCCTTTCAAAGTTTGGGCATACATTTTGGCACTGCACTGCCACAAGTGATCTTCTAGCAGAGCAGAGGGAAATTAATTCCTCTCCAAGGCATTTTACACTGTTGCCCATCTTGTCGTTGTTCTGTTTATTTATGTTAATTTAATTTTGAGTTCACAGTCTTTCAGAGATGTTGTGGTTTATTTACACTGTCACTGCAGTTACACTGTTTCTGTTTAACTTTGTGGTTCCATCTGTGCACCTTTGCTTCCATGCAACATGGAGAAGCATAATTCCAGCCTAAGAATACTAAAACATCACGAGAAAATGTTTGATCGTGCTTGTAACAAGGTCTTCACACTCTCTGACCTCTCTACAGATGTACCTGCGGGAGCTCTTGCGTCTCATGCTACCCCGTTTCCACCAGCACCTGACCAGGCTTGGGGAGGACGGCCTCCAGCTGCTCTTCTGCCACCGCTGGATCCTGCTCTGCTTCAAACGAGAGTTCCCCGACACCGAGGCTCTGCGCATGTGGGAGGCCTGCTGGGCACACTACCAGGTCAGGGCAATGTCTGCACGGCTCCTTTGTATACACAAGTTTGCCGAAAAAACTTTGCATATATGAGTGCACGTGGGTGGTGGTATTCGGTTTCCCTGCAGCACTTGATGATTTTTCAGGACGCCTGCAGAAATTAATTGTTAAAACAGAAAGAGTCTGTGTAACTCCTCTAAAGCCTGTCACCACAGACTGTTGTAATCCTGCTAAATGTCTTTAAAATGTCATATTACTTCTTCTTAGTGTTAAAGGCGTTTTAAGGGTTTAATTCAACAGCGATTAGATTCAGTTTTTTTCAGTGAAGATTTAACATATCGTAAAATCCCTCATTCCATTAAAATCTGGTCTAATTTTGTCAGTTTCAGTGCTTTATAGCAGCGTAAAGCTTTTGAAATGCAAATGCTAAAAAATAAGCAAACTGTCAATAGAAATCAACCCCCCACCCCGTGTTGTACGAGGTTCCAGTAAACTTGTATCTGTCGTGTTCACTGCCAGGACACAGAGCTTCAACACATCTCCTCACTGAAGTGGGGTCAAATATCAGTTTTTCTGTTTCATGCCATCTGTTCAGACTCCCTGTTAAATGCTCTCATCCTCAGCTGCAGGTGGTGATAGAGGAGATAGCAGAGTGAAACCTCAGTTTAGACAGTTGAAAGTCACATACCAGATCGACCAAAAAGATTTTTCGATTGATATCTGATTTTTCCATGAAAGGAATGCATCAAGTAATATTGGATTACAACAGACTGTTCTTGACTGCTCTTGTTATCTGATGTCGTTCACAGTTAGATTAGCCAGCACTTAGTTATATTGTTGGTTGGTACATTTTGGAATAAAAAAAAAAAAAAAAAAATTCTTGATGAAATTCATATTTTTATAATAAACAGAGAGGTGCAATAAATAACTCGTTACAAGTGGAAAGTGAACAGTGCATAGATGTTTTAGCAAGACACAGGGACAGATATTTAAGAGATGATGATCTGAATTAATCATTTAGACAGTAAAAGGGGGCTGTCGATTATTGAAATGTATAGATATAGATATATATATATATATATATATATGTGTGTACAAATAAGTTCAAAATATAAAGAGAAGTACTTGTGATGTTCATACAAAAACACTGGATGAAGTCCTACTCATCCAGACTTTACCTTTCTTTTTTCACACTAAGCCCATCTTTAATCTTACTTTTTCCATTACTAGACCCTCCTAATTTGTATTTTCCTTGAACTGGATTTCAATGTTAATTTGAATTCTGTGCATATCTATTCGTGTCTCTCTTTGTTCTGTGTAACCTTCTCATTGTTCCCTGCAGCAAGGGCATGACTAAATACAGAGATGGGAGACCGTGTTATAGGCCCCCAAAATCCAATAATTTGCAGATTTGCCTGCATTTGTAGAAGTATTGACCTCCTCACCATTCTCTTTCCTTCTCTTTATAGACGGACTATTTCCACCTGTTTCTGTGTGTGGCCATCATTGTTCTCTATGGGGAGGATGTGACAGAACAGCAGCTCGCCACTGACCAAATGTTGCTGCACTTCAGCAACCTCTCCATGCACATGAATGGAGAACTGGTGCTACGCAAGGTATCAATAATTTCTTTTTTGTTTGTTTTTTTTTATTAATTTATTTTGCACACCTGTAGACCCAAAGTGCATGGGCATCCATTCATCTCAAAATATTAGAATAATCTGAATGATCTGTGTCTGCTGCATTACTATACATTTAATTCAAACCAGTGTGTATCCCTGTCCAACGATGCAGCAAAGCAGCCCTGATATACCGTAACCTGCCCACAGAGGCCTTGAGGTGCTAAATGGTATGCTGCCATGCCATGCCGAGGATTTATGATCTGCATCTGTGTCTGTGCCTGCTTCCTCATGTTTATGGATGTTGTGTTAGTACTGCTGCAACCACAGGCAGTGAGTTCATGTTAGCATGCAGAACGCATAACTGTTGCCTGAGATTTTGCATCCAATGTTTCAAGAGCAGGCAGGGCGGCTTCTTACCTTTGGGTAGTTCATCGCAGTGCTGACCTTGACAGTGTGTTGTTTTCTTGCTGGAAGTCAAGGCTATCGATGTATTTTAATGTTTTACTCCACTAAGTCTGACATCTTGCAGTTAACTGCTTTATATGCGCTTGTTTCTTGTCCGTCCAAAGCTCCTTTCACTCTCCAACATTTAGCTATTGTAGTTCATCCTACCACTTTCGTCCTGCTCTCCCAGGCCCGCAGCCTTCTCTACCAGTTCCGCCTCCTACCCAGGATCCCATGCAGCCTACATGACCTTTGTAAACTGTGTGGCCCAGGGATGTGGGACAGCCGTTACATCCCCACTGTGGAGTGTTCAGGTGAACACCCAGACTCACAGAGCTGCCCCTATGGAGGCACCTCCACCCCTCAGCCCTCCTCACCCTCCCCATCATCCACACCCTTGCCTTCACCAAACCCCACCCCCACGCTTCCACCAGAGGGCAAGAAAGGATCCAAAACGCGGGAGATTTTCACCTTCCGGAAACAGTCCTGAGGTGGAGGTTATGGGGAGCTTCTGCCGGTTTTGGTTAATGTCAGTACAGCAAAGGTTTGGATCCAGCTGCTGGATTCCTGAACTGTTTGCTGCCCTCTGACTCCTCTCCACAGTCCCTGCTTCTAGTTCCACTACCCTAATGAGGATTTTTATCACTTGATCCTTTCATGTAGGGCCTTGTGGAACACCGCCTTACCAGAATGTTATTTGCAATGTTCAGTATCACATGAATCTGCGATGAGGATTGTTGGACAGGCTGGAGGTCAAGAAGCTGCTATTTCGCTTGGAGCAGAACAGACAATCACCAGCCACTGTGTTGGTCTGGAGCTACTTCAGGTTCTCATCTGCTGCTGGCTTGGCATACTTCCATGGGCTTTGTGGGCAGGGGTCACGTCAGGGTCTGAGGCAACCGGCCTGAATTCTCTCTGTCTCTGACCACGGGTCAAATGAAACTGGAGATTCATTCACAGGACTTGAACTAGAACTTTTAAAAATGTTCCCACAATGGAATGTTTATGTGAATATCAAATTATATGTGCATATCTCAAGTCTAAACAGGACGTTTTTAACGGGAAATTCAAACCCTTACTGATGACAAAGAAAGGTTAACCCAGAAATAGCATTATAACTAATTACCGGTACATTTAAGTTTTGTTTAATTTCATTTTCCAACAAGTGAATGTCTGCGTTTATATCAGAAGTTACAAAATATTTAGCAATATTATATCCTTGCATGAATGATTCTTTCCATATAGAGGGCACAATATTGTTTGCTGGAAAACACATAAGCCCCAGACAGAGGTAAGAATGTGTTTACATGACACTGACATCATGATAGGGCTTGGCATGTTTTAATCAGACTGTGGTAAAGAACATTCTCATCATTTCTCTGTGTTTAAATGGTATTTCCTGACAAACAGGAGGAAGCTAGCCATATGTTTCCTTCTGATAAAGTCAGACACAGATGTTCATGTTACCTGTCAAGCAATAGGAGCTGCACCGTTTACACATTAGCATCATGAGATATAAAATGAGTTTCCTGTCTGAGGATTTGGATGGATATGACAGCACTGTCTGCCACAGAGAGCTTAGATCGTGTTTTACCTTGACAGAGGAATGATGGCCTTCTGTTTTACTTGAAGTTTTGTCTTCTGTGTTGAACCATGTTTATGAAAGGGTGTGAAAAATCAACACAGTGTTATTGTTTTTTTGTTTTTTTTTCCTCCAGCATCATGTCCACTCTCGCCTGAAAATGAATGACAAGGCACTATCAACACTAAGAATCAGTCCACATGAATGTATCTGTTTTTTTGCTTCTTCTTACTCGACTACAACAGCGTGAAACTCTTCGATGTATGCATGGGTGTGTGCATGAGTGTGTGTGTGTGTGTGTGTGTGTGTGTGTGTGTGTGTATAAACTGGAGTGACCTCTAAACATCTGGTAATGAGTTGAGGTACAGTCGTAGAAGGCCTCCCCTCTGACCAGTCTCTTTAATTATAGCAGTCATCATGGGGAGAAGCGGGGAGAGTGAAGGAGAATGAAAATTTGGCTGTTTGGACTCCTTTGAGAAAAAAACCCAAGAGAGACAGAGAGGAAAGGGATGATTTAGGCTTCATACAAGTATACATAGTGTTCTTCATCTTGGCTCTGTGATTTTTCAAGTCCCAGATGTAAAGATGGCACTTACACAGGCTTTCCCCTGAGAGCTATTGAGTGACACTCCTGGGGGTGAAGACATTTGGTGCTAAAACGTAACAATAAGACCTTCAGTCAGCCTTCTCTCTCTCTCTCTCTCTCTCTCTCTCTCACACTCTCTATCTCTCTCTGTTGGTCTCTCGCTCTCTCACTCAGCAAGCACTCTCTGCAAATTACATCCATAACTGCTCTTCTTTCCCCTTACTTATCATGTGCAGCTGCTCGCTGGAAATGCCCGCAGAGTTTTGAAGATTGCATCAAAATGAAGCAAAGTTAGAGATGGGATAATCAAACTCCCTCCACGCGTGTGTGTGCGTGTGTGTGTGTGTGTGTGTGTGACTCTCTGATGATTGATTTATTAAAGTCTTCAAAGAAACCACATTGTCTTCACAGGCACTGTAAGTCACAAGCTTAATGAATGACTACTCCTATTTAAAGGGGTTTAGACCAGTCAACACTGAATGTACAATGTTGCTGTTAAACTCTATATGTTAACATGACTGTACACATCACAGAAAAAAGAGCCTATTCTTATTCTTGGTATTAAAAAAATAAAAATACAGTCTCATACTTTCATGAAAGATCTCTAGAAACTGTTTTACAATACCATCACCAATACCTTTTGTCATTAAACACCGCTGAAGTAATAGTATAAAGACTATGTATTCATTGTATTTTTTTAAACGGAGTATGTACATCAAGAGACAGATGTTTATAAAGGGAAATGCTTACTATAGACTAATATATTATCATAGATCATGAATTCAGATGACATGCATTAAAAGTAAAGAAAAACTTTGTAACTCAGTAACTGAGAAATAATAAATTATCCAGAGGTATATGGTTAAAATTTTAAATGACGAAACACATATGCTAATCTCAATGAGATAAAAACAGATGTCTTAATAATATTGATACCTTTGTGATACCCACAATACCTTAATAATGATAATAATAATAATAATACCTAAGGGATCAATGGGCCTGTCGCTACTTTATAGACATAGGTTTTCTCTTTTTTATATTTTTTACTGTCATTATGTCAACATACTTTGTCCTCTATTTGTCTCTGGAGACAACAGTTTACTGTTTGCATTGGAAAATCCACTGAAAACCAGAATTAACATTGTGTCATGTCTTAACACAGTGAGGTTAGTAATGACAATATCATCTAACTGGTAATTAGAGCATCAAAACCCGATAATATTCTTAATTGCTGCTTTTCAGGCTTTTCTAATTAGGATATTGCACATCAGTCACATCAATGGATGGATTAGCGAAGAGACCTACTGGGCACTGGGTACTGAAGTGACTGAATAAATGTTTCTTATTTGTGTTAAGACACAGAGCTCAAATTAAAAGACACAAAATGACAAAAAGATGTGCAAAACATTCACAAAGGTGAAAGACAATTACAGAGGAATAAAAAATATCCACAAAGACACAAAAATCCGATAAGATGACCATGAAGGGATGCAAAATTATCATAAAGAGGTTGCTTTGTTTACAGTCATTTTGTGTCTCTTTCAGTCTGGGGGTCCTATATTAGAGGGGCGGGGTGCTTCTTTCCTGTTTGTCCCCATGGGCCCATTTTCTCATAATGGACGGATTATGAGAAAATGGGCCCAATTTAAAAGCAGGACTGTGTAACCTCTGCTGAACAGTGAGGCCACAAGTGAAAAGAAAGGATACTGTTAAATTGTAAATCACTGTGAAACACCAGCACAAGAAGAATCATCAAGTCAGTGAACTGACACTTTGCTGTACTCACTGTACAAAAATATATGAATAAGATAAAGTTTGCTAACATTAGCCACCATAAGCTACTGGTCATATCAGACCAAGTAAGCAGTATTGAAGAGAAAAGAAGTGTTTTTTGTTTTTACATTTAACTTTTCTATTCATATGATGAAAAACAAAAAAAATTTTCTTCAAAAGTTTCATACTCTAATAATATGTCACACTGTGACGTGGTCCAGGAAGCTGATCTGACTATATATGGAGTAGCAGGCCTTTAAAGGAAAGGCCTTTACAAGATTTAAAGTGATATGTTAATTAAGTTTTAAGGTGAAAGAGGCAACAACAATATTAAACATGCTTAACAATTATGCCCCTGCTATTATATTACATAACTGCCTAGACTTTGAACCAGTTTTAGTGGGGATAAGCTGCAAGGCAGATTCACCAACTTCCTGAAATTGTTTACTTGGTCGTGCAGCAGCCCTCAATAACTGGAGGCACCTGAAGCGTGAGAGAGGAAAACACTGCTGTGTTAGCACAAAGCTAATTAATTTACCCAGACTAGCCCCACATCAAATGGCAAGAAGATTTAACTAGGTAGGAAAAAAATCCTCCAAAAATAAACTTGTTTTTTTTGTGCAGTATAAGGAGTGACTGTTACAAACACCATGCACATGACTGCAGAACCAAAACTGTGGACAACCATAATTGTTTTTTGGGGGTTTTTTTTGTTGTTGTTTGTTTTGTTTTTTTTTCAATCTTTCTTAGTTCTTACCAGAACTTTATGTCTAGTCTGCTCTTTAACCTTAGTCAGAGATACAAACTAAACTATGGTCCTTTGCAAATTCTCCTGTGCCATTCTTGGTGATTCATCTTTAAAACTGCTGCAGTTCTAACAGAATATTTTTGAAAACGTCACATTTTCACCAGTGGCATTTCTGTCCTGCAGCTGTGCTTACTTCTGCTTGTGGAAATAAACTGGTTTCACTTACAAAGTGACTAATATGCCAGTCTTTTCTAGATTTTGGGCTGTCAGCCACTGGAAAAATGTGTAGAGAAAACAGGAAAAGTCCCCCTCCCAAAAATTTTTAATGCAGTTGCAGTCACATGTAATGGTCTACTTTCTAAATATCAGAGATACACCTGACTAGCTATAGTTCATCCAAACCAAAACACTGACACTCAAATGTTCCCCTAAGCAGCTATGAAATGACATGTTTTGCAGTTTGCCTTCTTTAAAATCTGCAGAGATGAAAAAGATGAGGTGTGAATTCTGCCTCACGGGGGATTTCCTCTCCAGTTTTCTGACAAACAATACAAGGCCTCCCATGAGACGAGGTAGCAGAGGCAGCAGAGGCAGCAGACGGCGTGTTTCCCAGAGTTTAACCCTAAATGATCTAGCGCAGTCTTATCAGCTTCTGCTGCTTGCTGTGGCTGTTTGACAAATGTGTGTGATGGCTCAGGCATTTGCCAGCGATCAACTGACTGTCACGGACAGCTGTGGAGATAGCATCAGACACCGTCGTCAGGTGGCTGGTTCCTTGAAAATGAAAGGAAAGACGCGGGCTGACAGTCGTCTTTGGCAAATAACTCTGGCAGTGCAGCTATTTTGATTTAGTCACTCAAAGAGGTTCCAGGAAAACTAAATTTCAACCATTATTCTCTGGAAGAACCAAGCGTATTATGAATGTATTTTTTGGCCAAAGTCACTACACTTCTACAGCATCCAGTGACTAAAGAGAGTTTTTTCAACACCAGTGACGTCTGAAACTCGCTTTCACTTCTCCTTGTCTTTCTATTTTAACCTGTCACTGTATTAACCATGTTGATTAATGCAAGAAATAGCTGGGATGAGTATAATGGGTTTCAAAAGGAAAATGAGTTGGAAATTACCTTAACCTTTACCCTAGGGACCCAATCCATTGTAAGCAATTCTCTACTGTTCGTGTGATTATTCTGCTATCCAGAGACCCCGTTGCCTCTGATGTGGGGGCCTGCCTGCCTGCAATTACAACCCATTAGCCCCTGATTGATAGCTTCTCTGAGGGCTAATGCATTTCTATGGCAGAAAACAAGATAAAGGGAAAATGAAAATAAATACATAAATGAATAAAAAGTCACTTCTCATTACTCAAATCTTTGGCCTCCTTGCATCACTTGGACTAATGCAGTTTTTATCCGCAGAAAAAAAACTAAATTACTGTATACTGTACTTTGGATGACAGTACAACGCATGGACCCGCTGAACATAATAAAAACTACATCATCCTGCTGTAAAGTCTGCCTGAGAACTGCAGTGCTCACTGGAGACACTTTGCCTATTTCTACAAAGCATTAGATTGGTACATCATTATGATTGATAAGATCTGTGGTTTAACGGTTTGTATGTGCAATGATGTGCCCAACCTCTTGTCCTTGGGGTGTTACAACCTCACACTGCTAGCTACAGTATCTCAAGCATCTCTCCCTCTCACACACACACACACACACACTATCAGTAACCCATGCAAAACACTTGAGCTCTGTGGAACCTCTTTGTGTTTGAGTTTTACTCAAATACACTTTCCTTTATCAATCTTTGCATGTGCTTCACACTAAAAACTGCCCAGGTGTACATGTGTTTTTGCTTCCAAGAAAGCACCTCCCTCTCCTCAACCCCCACCACCACCATCCATGCAGTAGCTCGCAGCCTTCCTCCCCCCTCCTCCTCCTCAGCTCTCTCGTTTCCCCTGCATCTGACTGAGTGACAGTGTGGGGGCCTGGCTACTTTCCTGTTGTGAGGCCTGCATTGAACACTGGGTTATTGCCCCCTAATTTTCAATTACAGGGCTCAGCTTCCACACCTGGAGCAGGCCAGGCTGGGAATGAGCTTAGCCCATTAGGATGGACCTCCGGCTGGGCTGTTTATGGAGGGGGCTGGGCACTACCCTCCGGAGGTGTTAATGGGCCTTCCAGGGATACAGTCAGTCGGCAGATCCATCAGAGGGTCTGATAACAGAAAATGAGGGCAGCTGCATGGCGCATTGTTGTTGGGACTTTAGTGCATCACTAGTATAGATAGACATACAGTATATGCAGACCTCCATGTATCCCTCGCATGAATCTTTTTTAGTTGTTGACATGGCAGATAAAGTGCAACAATGGTTCAACATTATTTTCAAATCCATGTGATATGATGGTCTACATTATGCAATTAAGAAAGGGAAATTCCACCATTTTTACTTGTCACAATCATGTTAGTCAGAGAAAATGAGTCAGGTGACATCGGATTTTCAGGGGAAACCCTGCGAGTTTGAATGGTATGAGTGTGTGCACAAATGTGGGGTCATCACCTACCGAATACACTGAGGAAGACCATGTCTCGCTGCAGCCAAGATTTGTAACGGCTTAAGAAAGAATCTGGTCTCTGAATTATTGCCTCACTGCTTTGCTTATGTTCTCATCGAGCTCCGCTTTAATTTGTCAGTTTCAATAGTCAGCGTAATACATCCAGAGAAGGCGCAGCATTGAAAGAATGCTATAGTTTGCATGTCAACTGCTTGTACCTGCTGATATCTTTTTATAGACTGTGAAGTGTAGAAGTGATGGAGTATGACAGGTGACATGCACAGAACGCTGCTTTGAGAGTGAAGGATACAGCCACCTGTATCCTCCTCTCTCTCCTTGCTATTCATGTATGAAGACACACAAAAATAGATGTCTTTTCACCCTTGAATGCAAATAGATTTACTTTGCTTCTTACCCTTACAATGGTTACTCTTTCAAGCCCGTCTCATCTCTGCTCTATTCAACTGTTAGCGGCGTTTAGGTGAAGGAGTCAGCATATGGCAGCCGTGCACTATATTGTACAGGAGATTGAAATGAAAATGAGACATTTCTCAGAATAGCTGCAGGCAAACCGGGGGGAGCTGGTAGTCAGAGGATTGAGGGTGACAGGGGTGAAGATATATGTTATGACTTTCTGTGTATTTTAGAGCTCACGGCTTGTTGTGGAGTCTTTGCTATGCTCAGTGCTTCTGAGATATGTCACAGGTGTTATGATGGATTGGGGAGCGTGGAATGTGCCGCATTAACTTTGCAATTGGTTTACATTGTGCAAGCGTGAGAGAGACACACACACACAGAGTGCTGGCCTGTGTGTGTGTGTGTTTATGAATGCAAACAGACATCTGTATTATTGAGTGTATATTTCAGATCCCCACCCTCGCTCCATCGGTCTTCCTGCTGGTGTGTGTGTGTGTGTGTGTGTGTGTGTGTGTTTGCATATCTTGGTAGAGGCAGAGCAAGAGAGGAAATGAATAACTAAGACATAGCTTTGCATTTATTCTGGTAAACTCTATGATACATGAAAACATGTTTTTTTTTCATTACAACGATTTTATATGTTTCTGCCAGAAAATTAACCTTTTTTACCATGATGAAATCAAAGCTTACCAACACAGCACTTCTTTGTAGTTGTACTTTTGTTGCTTTTCCTTTAGTTTTTCAAGGATTGTTCTGGTGATATTCTATTTTTTCTTGTTGTCACCAAATCCCATGAAAAGACCAAAACCATCAATTGTTTATTAGTCCTAACAGGTATCATCTGTGTATCTGAAGGCTGATATCCTTTATTCCTGTGTGATCGATCTATCAGGGATCAGAGCTACACTGCTGCACTGAGCAATGTGTTTCATCACCATTAATGTGGGCAGCGAAGTTCTGGTGCTGTAAAAACTCACTAGAGCACCAAATTAATTTTAGTCCACCGCTAAAAATAGTCCCAAACAAATAGACTATGTAGTCATTTTTGAGTAAGGTGTGCTAAACCCTGTAGTGTCCAGCTGTTGGAGGAAATTATTAGTCCTTTAAAAAAAATCTATTTATGAGGTAGCTTTAAAGTTTTATGTTTTCACTAAGAGCAAATGGACTCAGGGCTAAGAAATGGACTAAAACGTTGTTGGTTTTCACCTTTTCATGGGATTTGTTGTCAATATGAGACATAGAATAACAAGCTAATGGTAACAATAACATAAGGCTATGATAAAAGATAATTGAGCCAGTAAAAACATTACATTTTATGTAAACGTTACAATGTTCATTATAAGAAGAAAAATGGAATAAAATAGAAATAGCTGTTCTTTTACAAGCAGGACAAATTTATTTTCCTTGTCATTACAATCCACCATTTCTGTTGAATTTCAAAATTTGGAGCTGTAAGTCATCTTGACAACCATTAACGATGTTGCCATGATGTGTCCACACGCTCTCGGTGCATTAACTCTCCCTGCTGTCCCCTGTTGTGCTTCACTGGGACCGTGGGATATGTGCACTGACGCAAGCTCCAGTCTCTCTTGGGCAGCCATGCAGGTAAATAAACTGGTGATTGTGAGCCGAGGGAGGACATCACGTGCAGAGATGAAAAAGCCTGTTGATTACTGATCGGTTTGCCGAGCTGATAATACTCTATGTCCTCATTCTTGGCCTCAGGATGAGCTCTGGATCAATCTTTGATACGGAGACTGAGATACAAATTCTGTATTGACCTGCAGGAAGATTCTCCTCCAGCCAGTATCGTATCTGTGCTCGACAGCCAGTCATTGATTTCAATATAGAAGATGATGAAAATCGCCTTCCACCTTAATTACTGATCAATTTAAAGAAATTGAAACTCTCCCGTTATTAAATATGCAACAACATCTCTACTCTCCGCCTGTGTTGTGGATGATTTGGCTCTGACACATCTCACCTCGGTCAGAGGATTTGTCATATCTTTTTTGTGTTAATTCAATCTCAGTGTAACGTGAATCATTTGTCACTCCTTACTAAAGTCTGGACAATCTCTGTGGTTTTTCTGCAGATAGGTTAAACCCTATGTAGTCACCCTTAACTATGACCAACTCAGCTTTATATGTGTTTAAGCCTCATTTATACCTGAAACCTCAGTGTTTGTTTTTACTTTGACTAAAGGTTGAAATATGTCGAAATTTGTTTAAATAAGCTATGGGTCATAACCACGACTGTGTTATGATTTCTTTTTCCAGGTCCTTTTGATCCATTTACAGACATTGCAACTTTTTAAAAATCGTTTTATATTCATTCCTCACTTGTACCACATCCTGTATGTATCTGTGAAAACTCTCATTCTTCTCTGTTGAGAATATTTGTGTAAAGAAAGGTTAAGGTGGGAACACACACACACACACACACACACACACACACACACGTCAGGCTTCTCATTAAGACAATAGCTGCTATTTTCAACAATGCATCAATTAGAGTGTATCCTGTGCTGACAAAGTGCTTCGTTGGGGGCTCAATTCCCTCTCATTCTTGAATCCAAATCTTTGTCACCTCAAATGAAAAGCACTTGTAACATCACAAGGCCTATCCACCATTATTCCTCTTTACCATTATTCATCTCCAGTAAGCACTGCAGCTCCCCTCAGGGCGACAAGGCGAGGTCTGATGCAATTCAATCCTAATCAGACACTGTTTGCCTGTTTTTGGATTGACTGTTGTGCTCTCTCACGATGTGAAAGGCGCTGCGCCTCAGGCACAGCTGACTGTGATGGGGCCCCCATGAGGGACCCCATGGCCGCTCCATGGGGAGAAATTCCTAATCCAGGATTATTCTCCCAGACCCGCAGCCAGCTGGATTAGGGGATAGTCAGCGGAAAAGGGCACCGTCAGCACTCTTTCCTCAGCAGCTCAGTGGATTAGAGCCGTGCAGATGCTGAGCTGCCTGTGAGGTGCAGAGACCGAGAGGAACAGCAAGCCACGCCGGTCCCCTCACAGCTACACAGCAGCACCATACATGGAGATGGAAAAAAGGGGATGGTTGAGTGCACACTCATGCACGATGAAGAGTTGATTTTTCCATTCTTGACTTGGGGTGTTCAAATATGGTGTCAGGAGATAATGGTTGCCTTTACGGGTGGATGGTGCTACACTAAAATGAGGAAAAGGCCATTTAAATAAAAACTGCACTCACACTTGCAGTGAAATCCATCTCATGGCCCTTTGTGCTGGCCGTACAGTCCGACAGATGACAGCTTCCATACAGCTGCAACCTGCCATCCCTCATTAGAGAGATTATCTACTTTACAGTGACAGTGTGGGTGTGTACATTATACAGTGTGTTGTGTGTGAGAGCAAATGGAAGTTTGAGAGCAGCTATTGGTTGCATTTATATATCTTGTGTTTTCGTTTGTGGTTTTGTGTGTGTGAAAACCAAGCACACAGTTGCAGCAGCAGCAGCAGCAGCAGCAGAGCAGTGTCATCCCAGCTAGTTTCTCCAGCCAGTAATCAGCTACTATTGATTGTGAAGTAGTCAATGAGAGTAAAGTCTCAATGTGCCCTCAAAGCTGCTGTGGGCGGATCGATCACGGCCTGCTGCTGAGCCTTTGTATGACCGACATAATGGAATGTGCACATCAGTGTGCAGTGTTTACTGTCCGTGATAAGAAGAAAAGAACATCTTATTCAGAGTTTCTTTTCATTGTTAGTGATTTTTCTGCATGGTTTGGAAGTGTGATTTTTTTTTTTTTTTTTTTTGTTACTGGTCATTTTTTATATGTTAATGCAGTTTTGTTTATCGCTGTGCAAACAACATCATGTGTTTATCCATGAGACTGTGATGCATACAACCGCATCACCTCCCCATCAAAACCACATCCTATCAGCTTAATGCTGAGAAAGAGGCCATATTGAAATTGCCAGGTGCCTAATTTGGTCTTTGTCGCACATAATTGAAACCACTCATCCCTCCCCCCACTGAAGGGGAGAAAGAGAGCGGGAGAGGAGAGAGAGAGAGAGAGAGAGAGAGAGAGAGAGAGATAATTGCCTTATAAGGCAGTAGGCTGTTATGAATGTGACGTCTCATTCCCAGCAGCGTGCTGGCAGATGATACGGTAAAGCCCACATCTCAAATCCATCTGAAGAAGGCTGGCTCTCCCAGGCTTTGGTTTGATAGCTCCAGCTGTCTCGTTCAGGACTGTATGTGTGTGTGTATGTGCACACATACATATATGTGTACATGTGTGTGCTTGGAATGAGGGGGTGGTGCATGTAAGTGTGTGGGTGTTTTCATGGGGGGGCATTGTGTGTGAGTGAGTTATTGACTCCTGTATTACTTCTCTGCAGGAGGATTTTGTTGGAATTTGTGTGTCTGTGCGTCTGTGCATGTGTGTGTGATAAATAGAGGTGTGTGTGAGTCTGAATGTGTGTGTGCATGGACAGAGAGTGGGATGCTGAGTCAGGTGGGTGATTTACAGTGTCAACATTGCAGGTGCAGGTGGAGGCACAGACACACACACAAGCCATGTGTAACATCATTTTTCTTTTCCTCTTTTGTTTTCCTTTCTCCTATTCCTCCTCCCCTTTTCTTTCCTCTAGAACCCATCTTCTCTCTCTTCTCCTCCATGTCTTTCTCTTCCTCCCCTTCTTGTTGCATCCCTCGTCATTGCTCTCCTTTCCTCTCTCCAATCCTCTCTTCCCCTCTCCATCACTATCCCTTGCTGTCTCCCTGCATCTTCGTGTACCCCTCCCCCAACCAGACAGCCGGGCTGGATATATGTGTGTGTGTGTGTCTGTATGTGTGAGTGCACTCCCAGCTGGGGGCAGCAGTAGGGAGGGATGTTCTTTGGGGAAATGGAGGACGGCATGCAGTCTGCTCCTTTTGGAAAACCGTCAGTGTATCATCTCTTCCTCTCGTTCTCGCTGCCTTTTGTCAACTGTGAATTTCTTTTTCTTCTCTATATCTGCAAAATATCTCACTCTACCTGTCACCCCCCCCACCTTCCTCCTCTGTCTTCTCCTGCTTTCTCTGTCTCTCTCCTCATTTTTTTTCACTGTTGCTGGTGCCCTCTCAGCATGTGCTGCTATCCCCCCACAGAGAGGGTTTTCTCCTGTCACTACACACTCCTTGCAGGGTATCCTCTCTCTACCAACAGTCTCTTTAAAGCGCAGCCCTCCATTTATCACAGCTCTCCTCTTTTTTTTTATCTCCCCTTCTCTCTTTTTTTTTTTTTAAAGTGCCGCAAGCTCCTTTCAATTATCTTCCCTGTTCTCTCCGTGGTCGCTGGGAGACAGCTTTTCTGTGCAAATATTTGCTTTTCATGAATATGCCATCATTAAGCACCCTGCATAGGTGTGGGTGCAGCACCGACAAAATGTTAATTGCGGCTCGGCGAGGCCCTCTCGTGCATTCCTCCCCTTGCAGGAATCTGGCAGGAGCTCAGACGGGGAACAGACGTCTGGGTCAGGGCAGGCTGAGGCAGAGAAAGTGTAAGAGAGACAGGGAGTGAGAGGAGGAGGGAGAGCACGGGGAAGGAAAGGAAAAGGAGGAGTGTGAATAAGCATGGAACCTAGTTAGACAGATGTAAACATGGAGACAGGAAGAAAATAACTTCTGAAACTTCCATTTGCACCATCAGGTCGAGTGTCTAATCCCCCAGGCCTCCAGGTCTGAACATGAACCACAGGAGGTTTGGACTTGTGGAGGAGCTGCTAGAACACACTTCCCACATCAGCCGCTGGACTTACTAAAGAAATCCTAAAACATTATCACAGTATTTCGAAGTTACTAAAAAGCCAACCACTAATTCTCATCCCACTGCTTCATATTTTGCTTTTCTCTGTTGTTTTACCTGCTTTTAATTACCATGTGGCTTTATCCTTCTATTTCCCCTTTGAGATTTGCATTTAATGAAACATGTGTTATTTATAAAATGCATGATCACTATTATTATTAAGGCCAGAATAAAATGAGAGTGCATACGCCCAAGGGAGTTAAGTTGTCAATTCTAATACAATTGGATGGAGACCAAGAGACCAGCATGAAAAGAGGGATTAGAGTCCATTTCACCATGGAGCTGGTATCTGTTGCAAGATCGCCTTAATATGGTGAACAGCAACGGCTTTGTTTTAGGCGAGGAATGCAGCCGGTTCAGCTAATTTAGAGGCGGCCATTTCCGCTGGCATAGGGGCTTTGCTACGTTGGCACAGCTCCTCAATGGGGAGGTCGTGGGCACTGTGATATGGAGTAAAGCAGTTAAGGGAGCCAATCAGAGGCGAAGAAGATCGAGGGTTTTCAGCGACTGATGAAGGACTCTGGCAAAATCAGCAGATGTTTGGTTAAAATGAAAACCTGCAGGTTCCTGGCTGTCATATGTTCACATTTCATTTCAAGTTCAACTTCAACCAATTACATTCAATCGTTGCATTGAATACATTTACATGACATTACATTACAGTAGGTCTGTGTGAAAAAACAGTGGGTCATCCAGAACGCTCACCGAAAGCAGTATCTTGGTGGTTTTGCTTGGGATTGTCTTAACAAAAGATGAAACAGTTGCCGCTGTGATCTTTTTTTTTTTTTTTTTTTTTTAGAGTTTTAAAATCCTTCAATAAACTGTTGCGCAGTGTTTTGACACAAATTCACGGATCTGCACTGGCAGAATGACAAACCAGCCAAGGGGAAGGACAACAGCTTGACCTTTAGGTGCCGGACAGATTGGGATATAACCTATGTGGTTTTATATGTTGTTTCTCTTTTCAATCACCTCTTATATTCTGAGACTGGAGCGTGAGAATACGTGTGACATTGCTGCTGCTGACAGACAGGGTGTAGTCACAGGGCTTACATATGACATGATTAGTCACACTAGGCCATCGTGACTTCTGCCGCTGCTGAATGAGGCTGCTTCAGTATGTTGTGGCCCATCAGCTCCAAGTTGTGTCTGCGTCTCACTGCACAGGTTTATTTTCACACATTAAGGAGAGATGGAGCTGAGGAAGATGCTGCTCCACATTTTTCCAAGCCTCCGCTGAAAGGCATCTGACATCAGGACGTTTGTTTGGGTGGAAACTCCTTCAGTTTCTTTTTTTTCTCTCCTCTCCATCTTATTCAGCCCTTTCAGTAGCAGTCTCTTCTTTTTCCATCCCTGTCATCCGCAGTCAGATGTGAAACTGTCATGTGCTGGCAGTTCAGGTGCAGGTGGGCAGAAGGATGCTTCCCCTTCCTCATTATCCTCTATTTTATCCTTTTGCTTCAACCCTAAAACAGCCTCGTCCTGTCTCCTCCTCAGCTCTGCTCTGTTCCTTTTCCACAGGTGAATTCTCCTGCACATTTCCCTCCTTTGTCTCTCGTCTATCACTCTCCCCCTCCTCCTCCTCCTCCTCCTCCTCCTCCTCCTCCTCCTCCTCCTCTCCCTGCCTGCTGGTTTCCCAGAGATGTCAACCTGTTATCGGCAGGGTCTATGAATAGCACAGGGTTGGAGCTGCGACCCACTCACCTCCCTAACATAGCTCATGTCTTATGCATTGCTCCTGCATGCCAGAATCCCTCAAGCACTACTCGGCTGTAGTTCTGCTACGACACCTAGTTTCCAAAAAATCATGTGTAAAACCAGAATAGAGAGATTCACAAACCGTACGATGTATTTAATAATGCTTTGAATGTGCAGGTTTAAGGCACTACTTCACAGTGCTAAAATAATATAATAATATATCCTTCAGTTAATTAACAGCAGACAGTTTATGCTGGTGTCTGACAGTGCGGGTGACGTGCATCATCTTTCTGCTGCTCTTGAGCTGAAAAAGATGATAAAATGTGTGAAACTGCTAATAAATAATTACACTCATTTGCATTGTGCACACATTCTCTTTCCCACTTTTCCAGCACCAGACACCAGCATATACTGTATATTCATCTGCAGATTGCAGCTCAGCAGTCAGAACTGCACAGAGATAAACATCCATCCACTGCCGTCAATGCCATCGTTCTTCCCACGTTGCTCCTGGAAATTCAGTTATGGCAAGATGCTTATTTTTCAAAACACCGAAACCTGTTTACAATGCAGTGAGCTGCGGCATCATCCTCCCAGTGTTTCTCCTCCATGCCACTGCTCCAATAATACACCAGGGACAAGGAGCTTAGCGGTGACAGCCCCAAATCCCTCTTTCCACAGCACTGATTTCTGGATTAAGGAGGGGAGATTTCCACACCTCTGAATTGTATTGTGTTACGGGGCTCACGCATCTTTTCATGCATCTTTTCTTCTGTGGTGTGCATCGAAATGGGAGCATTTCCTTATTTACACAGATTTAGAGCGATTCTGGATGGGGCATGGGAGGCTCTAACATGGATGAGGTTTGAGGCAGGGAGAAGGTGGAGAGTAATGGTGATTATTGTGGTAAACCCTTTTATGGTGGGATTTTGGAGCCTCATAATAAGCAGAACACCTAAACAGAGTGTTTATGCATATTTTAGTTCCTGAAAAGCATGTTCACACAAGACAGAGTTGATTTTTTTTCTTTTTTTTCTCTAAATTCAAGCTACACCTCAAATCTGGATTTATAATTCTCCCATTACTTTGACAGATCTGGATGCCTCGAGAAGAAGGTTGGGAATATTTTCATTCCAGTGTGATTAAACAAAAACAAAAAAAACCCCAAAAACCTCCCCACCTCATTCCTCCCTTTCCTCCTCCACTTCTTGGCCACTCCCTTTTTTTCCTCTCCCTCGCTCCTGTCCTCCCTCCTTCCAGGACCCTCCTCGCGTCCTTCGTCATTTTCCCCCTCATTCCATTACTAAACATTGTTTTGACTTTTCCAGGTTCCTCATTCCTCTGCACAGCATACCAACCTGCCTGCCGGACTGCCGGAAGAATTCCTGGCCTGTGATTATCCACTCATATTTCATTTACACACTCACAGGCACACACACACTCACACACACAGACACACACAGGGGGAGGCAATAAATTAATGGAACAGGCTCTACTCTTTTATTACCTCTGAAGAAAGGTTTATTGTTTCTTGTTGCAGGGGGTTGAACTGATTTACTGATACATTCCAAAATGTCCAAATGCCATTGATTTGCTTTTGAGTGATCAATCTGGGGAGATTTGTGTCTTTTAACAGATGTTGTATGACAAGCAAAACATGTTTTTGTGTGTGTGTGTGTGTGTGTGTGTGTGTGTGTGTGTTTGTGTGTGTGTGAGTGAGTGAGTGTGTTTCTTGCTCTAATTTTTCTTCTATGTGAGCCAAATTAAAAACAGCTTTATCACGTATTTAGTTTACATTTACTGACAAATTAACTTCTGAAGAGCAATTAATTAGGAGACGGAAATTACCAAAATCTAAATCAATCAAACAGAAATTTCCCCCGTGATGCATCTTCAGATATGTATGTGCATTCATAATTATGGCAAAACACACATTTGTTTTTTAGAGAAACAGTAATTTTTGTCTTAATGAATGAACAAATTAAAACTGGTTGTGTATCTGGAGCAGACGCATTAATGCATGCACACACTCAGCAACAAATACAAAAAAACACACACACACACACACACACAACCTACCAGTTGGCAGTGGGTGTTAATTGTGTTGGGCCTCAGGGCAAAAATAACATTGCACCAAAGACAGAGATGGAGTGTGCTCTGTCTTTCAGCAGCCTACGCCTTTCCATCAAGGCAAAACAACACAATGATGTCACAGTCATAAAATACCTGTAGGTTCTTTACACGTGCAGAAATTATTGCTCATTCTATACTATGTGTATTATGGAAAACACACTAATTCTTTCATATGTTCTTATTTATGGCCCATATCCCCCAGTGAATCCCAGTAGACAGTGTTTTCATGACTATATGACCGTTAATTGCTAATTAGGCTGATGTAGCAAAAGACCCCTGTGTGAGGTGATGGCACTGTCGGTGTACACAGAATAATTACAATGAAAGGTGTCGTAGGAGCGTGTCAACATCTGCTCCCTGTGTGGCTGAAAGAAAAGAATCGTTTCCCTCTGTACTTCCGAGATGGGCTCTCACAAGTGTGACAGGTTGTACTTATTGGCACAGTGGTATTTGTGCAAATTTGGAATCAGGCAGAGCTTTCACGGGTCATTTGCTGCACCACAGTTTGATACAGAGATTTTAGAGCAAGAGCTGAGAGAATATTTCATGATGTGAACCTTTTCATGCATCAACGTATTATTTTATTTACACAGAAACTTGTCCAATAACTACCAGCACAGGTGCAGATTTACATCCCCTTCAGTATGGGTATGGGTATGTGTATGTGCATTTAAGATGTGAAAGAAGCAGAGGACTTTTATTTTGAAAAACTGCTATGATGTTACTCATAATAGACACCATAAACAATGCCTCTGCTAGGGGTGTGTCTGTTTTTTAACAGCATGATACCTATTTGATCTATTTTCAACATGAATAGAAATCTTGCTGAAATACATATGAGCTATTAAAATCCAGGGGAGTTTATACATTAATTAAAATGAATTAATTTATCATGAATAGGTGCCACTTCAACATTTAAAGGTTACTTCCCCAAACAAAAGACATAATGCAGGACAGAAGAGTCAATCAAACACATATGGGGTGTATGTTGACTCAGCAGGGATAATATTAAATGAGAAAAGTTGCTCTATAGGAGAATAAATATTTGACAGTAGTACAGAGTTCATGCCTGAGAGCTTTACTCTGCATTATACTCCATTATATTTTAAATTGTCAGCTTGTGCCTGAATTTTGTGTTTTCCTATCATAAAGACATATCCACCATGAATTGGTGCAGAAAAGGTGGAAAGTGGCGCATAAAAATTCACCAGATGCAGGAAATGAAGTCTTGAAGTTTCCTGGAGGAAGACCCCCCAGACCCCTCTCTCATGTTCAAATGAAACCTATGCCAATGCCTTTATCATTTTTGCATTACACATTTTTGGGGGAATTCTGTGCACATGTGGGCTACAGTGCTTTTCATCAATGCTGAGGTCACGGTGAAACAAACAAATGTAAACTCACTTTTTGTTGGGGGTGGGAGTCCTTGAACTCATGCACTGTTTGTCTCTTGCATCAACAACAGCCAACGATTAATTGACAGTGTCTCATACAGTGCATACTTTCTCGAATCCCAGAGACAGCTTTACCTTTATGTGCTGTAACTGTGTGCTGTAATTGTGTGTGTGTGTGTGTGTGTGTGTGACAGCCAGGAATTTTGTGAAGCTAAAATCCCATTGTCTTGCAAGTAAAACCAGTAAAACAGGCTTCGAACGACAACAAAGATCTTGTCATGAAATAAATGTGAGACACTGCTGTTTTATTGTAGTTCTCATGCAACACACACACACACACACACACACAGCCGCACATCCCCCAACGTTCATCTTTACTCGCTGCCTATGTGAAGCATGTGTCTCTGTGTTTGAGGTTTGGGACTGCAGCTCACTGAAAAGCTTGTCTGTGGGTAGAACTATTCTGAAAACACATGTTGGTCTAATGGATTTAATATGGCTGTAAATTACAGTCAACAGAGTGCTGGAGCATCAGTACCACTCACATGGAAATGAGCACTGCTTGAGTGCCTTTTAACATAGTATTCAAAGCTTTATCAGCTCTGTGTGTGTGTGTGTGCGCGCGCAGCATCTTCATTTCCACACATCTTTCAGTGGACTAAGTTGAGTGTGTTTGTGGTCAGTTATGTCTTTGGTTATTCATTTCCTTTCATATGAATTCCTCTTGTGATTTCTTCTCTTTCATACATTTCGTGCTCTGTTTCATAAACTGGAGCAGATTCCATGGATTTCTTGTCAGTTGATGATTCATTTCACGCTTCATTTGAATGGATTGCCTCATTATTCAGACAACTGATTAAAGAAAAATAGCTTGTTAACGGTGTAGCTTTAAATTAGAGCTGCAATTTGTCTGCATTGCCCTTTTTTCGGTTCATAATTCACAGCATTAACAGCTCTGCAAGGCCTCTCCGCTCTGCTTTTTTATGTAAGGTGGTAAAGTTCTCATTCATGTAAGTAACAGGCTATAATACGCGAGTGGATATGTGAGGGTGATGTTTGCATGTATGCATAAGTGTGTGTGCATGTGCTAATATGTGTCTATGCAAGTGTGTGTTTAAACTGTTGATTGTGCAAGTGGTGGTGGTAACATGTCGGCAGATTTTAACCTGCGCCTTTGCCTCATTAGGCCTGCCTCCGTTGCCATGGTTGTCTATTAGAGAAGCGGAGATTAAAGACTAATTTACATGTGAAAGACGAAAGTGGTTAGAGAGAGAGAGAGAGAGAGCGAGAGAGAGAGAGACTACACTCTACTCACTTGAGTGTATTCTGGAGAAGAGGGTCACGTAGGGCACAGGCAAATGTTTGTAGAAGCTTTGGCCATTTACGTATATCTGTGTGTGTTTTCGACCTGGCGTCTATTTCGCAGTATGATGCACTGAGCATCTTGTCCACTTCTGTAATGGCTGTGGTTTTCTGTAAATAATTTCGATGCCATTAAATACACTTCAGCAACTTCTAACAGTAGTGTTCTTGAAAACATTTATGACTTCTGACTTGAGACAAAAACCTGTCTCTACATATTGCATGTGCACCTGTGGTGTCAAAATAAAGGCAAAAAACCCTGAGAAACATTTTAAAAAGCATTTAATATCATTAATACTAATTGTATACAGGGGGATATGTGATGACATGGATCCCCTGGTTTGTACTTAACATGAAACAGCTTCCTGACATTAAAAAAGCCACTTAATTTGGGACACCAGAACAGTCATAGCAATCCAATGAAACTGCTCTGCCATAAAGTTGAATTTTATGATGCCTATGTTCACTTTGTGATGTAATGGCGGTGTTATTTAAATCTTCTTTAGATCATTTTGAGTCCCTGGTGTTCCAAAGAAGAGTTCATAGTGTTCGAGTCCGGGTCCAAGTCTGAGTCACCAAGTCAAGTCTGAGTTGACATACAAATAAAAAAGGTCTACATCAAACACAAATGGCACAGCTGTTACCAGCACAAGGGGAGTTTATTTACTGTGTGTGACACCATAGTCAAACAAATGCACTCACAAGCATGCACGCGTGCACACACACACATGCGCACACACATGCGCACACACATGCGCACACACACGCACACATGCACACAAGTCCTTGTCTCCAACTTTTGAATCCGAATACAGTCAGTGCTCGAGTCTGAGCCCAAGTTTGACTCATGAAAGCAGGACTCGATTTTCAAGATGCCCAGCTACAACACTGGTGGTGGCGTTGTACTGGAGTGCATTATATTCAGAGGTGTTTCGAATATTCTGCCTCTCTCATGTTTGTCTCTACAAACATCCACTGTATAATGTAGTTCTGTAAAACACCACCTTTAACTGTGACATCAGCAAGAGACACGTGATTGAATTCACACTTTTCTGACGAAGTCTTATGAGCATCGGATAGAATTCATGGCAGGGCTGTTGTATTGGATTGCATTTAATTGTACAGGTGAACCTAATAAGGTGGACACTGAGTTTATTATGTGTGTGTGTGAGAGAGAGACAGCTGTGAGTTTTGCATACTGCATGTAGGCCAACATCTGGCACCCTGTCTCTCTCAGAGAGAAGAAGAAATAGGTAGAGAAATAAGGACGGGAGAAAGAGAAAAGACTCAGGCATTAATCACAATTTAATGAAACAACTTTGCATGTAGTTTGACAAAAAAAAAAACAAAAAAAAAACGGTGAAGTGACCGTGAGAGAAGAGGAAATGCTGTAATATGCTGTTATTGTGGAGATTGTTGTTGAAGGTGGACTTAATGACTTTGAACATGTAATTACTGAGGCTGTTCATGGGAGGCATGAGTCACACACTCTCTCTCTCTCTCTCTCTCTCTCTCTCTCTCTCTCTCTCTCTTTGATGTTCATTATGACCCAGAGCAGGAAAGGCAAAGTGGAGCACTCAGTTTCACTCTGACTCACTCCACCGTGGTGGCTTTGACCAAAACAAGCCACAAGATCAACCAGTCAGTGTGTGAACCTGATCTGCAGCACTGAACAGAGGATCTGCTGGTTCTCAGCACAAGGCTGACAGACACTTGCTACAGGCCAATTAGCCAAAAAAAAAGTCAGATATTTTACTGAAAAACTAAAGATACAAACAATCACAACAACACAACAGTGATCTCTGCTTCTATCGCCTCCACATTATCAGTCCATGCAGGCAGTCTATGAAAATCACAATAGCCCTTCCCAGCAGAGAGTCTGCTAGCCATATTTTAGGTTCCTAATAAGCCAAGTCTGTGGGCTACAGGCAGCAACAGACAGCAAGGAGAGAATCTTCTCTATGAATATTAATGTGTGGTACGGGGGAGGTTGAGGGGCAGGGAGGGTGGGGAACCAAAGCCTCCTCCAAATCCTTCGCAGATAAACTGAGAGGGGAAGAGAGATGATTACACGCATGGTTTTTCACAGGGCTCCCCCAAATCTCATTTTCTGTAGTGCATTTTAATGGGATCCTCGCACACACCTCAGCCAGCTAAGTCTCTGGATGTGGCCGTTAAAGAGGGCACAGATAAATTCACAGCCCTCATCTATTTTTTTTTTTTTTTTTTTTAATGCAGCGCAAACCGGCGTGGTTTCTTGTCACGGTTTTTATGCGAGCAAAAACTGGGCCTTGTCAACCTTTTGTCTTTGTAATGTGCCGTATGTATCACTGTCATTTAAATGCAGCCCCAGACAATGGAGAGCTGCGAGAGATGGATGAGATGAGGCGCTGAAATAGGAATCAAAGTCATTCTCTGCTGCAGATGATGGAAGAGGTCACCACATATAGGCCCAGAGGGGAAAAGATTTGGACGTGTGTGTGACATGAAAACATGATGGAAAATTAGTTTGTATGAAGAGGGATTGGTCACATTTAATATGGTTTTTGTACATTTTCCATTCCATCCCAGTGTTTACAAATTGTAATCCATTAAAACAGCTAAAAAAAAAAAAAAAGAAAAAAGAAGAAGAAGCCAGAAGGGACCTTTACTCTTCAGGAATTCATATCACATCACATGATTTCCAGTTTTGAAATCTGACACTCTTCCATTGAACTCAGTCCCCTCTCCCTCTCCATCAGTTTCCTGTTTATTGCTGATAGCCATCAGGGTGACCGGAGCACACACGGGGGACTGTTTAATTACACACTCTTTCTCCATCAATAATCCAACTGATGCAATCATTCATGTGGCCATTTCAATCAATACCCTCAACAGAACTGCAGCCAGACTCCGGGTCATGTGACTGAGGTCTTAACATCAGTTTTATGGCATTGTTACTGCGTTCATTTTACTATGTGTAGCTTACCAGCCATTTACTATCAATCTGTTGGTCAAATGGGCCATTCATTAGTAGTAACTGCGCTTCCTGTTGAAAGGTGATTCACAAACACCAGCAGCTGAGGAAAATGGATTCATGAAATTTCTGTTCGTATAATTACAGTGACAAATTTAAACATTAAAACATTTAAAACATGTCTGTTGTCTTTGATTCTCACTGATTCAGGACTCTGTTTGCTCACTACAGTGAGCCAGTTTCGTATAATAAAAATTGCTGCACAAAAAAGTCCTTCATGCTGTATTTTTGGTTCTTTCTTTTTCATGTGTTTTAGTTTTCTAATCTCATTCCCAAGGTTTCCGTCTACAGTATTGTTCTTCTGAAGCTGCTCCTCTCCTTTTGAAGGCGCTTCGGGGACACGTCTCTATAACGGGTGTTGTCCTGAGGAAACTGCTCGACTGATGATTACATGTGTTCATTCTGTTTCCTTAAAATGATGAAGCATCCATTGGTTTTCTAATCAGAGGCCATTGTATTTTCTTTTCATGGAGGATTGTAGAAAATGATCAGACTTGTGGCGCTTATCGGCCTTGTTCTTCTTTTTCTGTGTGTAGGACTTGTGTGTGTGTGTGTGTGTGTGTGTGTCCTGAGCAGATGACAAGTAGTCTAATAAAGAGGATGGTGTACAGTGAGTGTTTAGTGAGAGCAAGTGTCTGTGTTTGCGCCTGAAAGCTTGGCAAGCAGAAAATTTATGTTTGTTGTTAGTGTGTGTGTGTGTGTATGCAGGGCTGGATTGTGGTACAAGTATTACATTCAGCACCCAGAGGTCAAACCAACGTCTCCGTAGCTGCGTCCATCGTCCAGCAGGATGCCTGAGCTTCACAGTGTGATTTTACCGAGTTTTGCTGTCTGCTCTCACAACAAGATACCGCTCTAACCAGTCAGTAAGTCGCATCCAGATACAACATAAAGCGTGACTGATTTTTTTTTTCCAGCTTTCTGTAGGTGTGAGTCTTTGAGAGAGATGCCATCCATAACAACAAAAAGGCTAAGAGCAGCCGTGTGTGCGCCTTTCCTTGTGCCTGTACATGTGATAAGTCGCATTCAGCGGAGAGATGGAAAGGTGTGAGTGTGAGCTCAGCCACTGCGCTCACTCTCAAGCTGAAAGGCGTTAGATTAACATTACACATCCCAGCCCCCCTCCTCACTCTGTCATCCAACCCAGGCAATACAGTATCTGCAGAATTGTGTGTGTGTGTGTGTGTGTGCACTAGAGAAAAACTCATGAAACTGTGATCTCTTCCATAATTCACTTTTAGCCACAGCACTTGTGAGTATCTGTGTGCATGAATTCTGTGTGAGCGCGAAGACACACACACACACAGTGTAGGCTATGTGTGCTGTATAGGGCACACCCTGAGATCTGAGGAGTGGTAGTGACACAGTGCTGTCTATAAAATAGCACCTCAGCTTTTCATCAGTCACTATGGTGTGTTTGGATGTGTGTGGAGGGGGCTCATGTGTGTGTTTGTACTGTGTGTTTATTTGTGTATGTGTTTGGAGGAGGGCGAGGTTTTTTCAGCTTATTGTCTATGTGCATAAATGTTTGATTGTTTTCAGTCACACAGATCAGTGAAAACAGGAATGAGACGTTCATTAGATTTGATGTGATTGTGTTACCCACTGAGTAAAACAGGATCACGCTGACAGCTTGTTAGTCATCCGGTCTTCTCAGGCTATGCCAACACAAAAGAGGCCTTTTGAAAACGAGCCCCAGCCTCGACCCAAGGAGTTTGGTGAGAGCTTCACCCTAACAAGAGCTCTCCAACTTGGGACACAAGGAAGACAACCTTCCCTTTGTCAGTGTGGGAGCGTGGGTAAAGCTGAACAGTCACGAGCTGTTTCTTCAGCTGTCACCATATCTGGATGTGAAGTGTCACTCTCTTATTTCCCACCCACAGCATCCACATCCTTTCATACCCAAAGGCTATTGGCGGCGGCAGGGGTGGTAGTGGATGTGGTGGCAGGAATGATTAAGCAGGATTTGCTGTCGACCCCCCCCCCCACCCCACCCCACCCCCAATCCCCCCACCCCACCCCCAATCCCCCCACTCCAGAGTGTGGTGAGTCACTGAGGGACTGCCAGCTGTGTCAGAGATAAAGACGATGGAGGAGGCACTGACTGACAGGATGGAAGGTGTAAACATAGAGGACCTCCAGGCGTCTTGTCTTTTGACGTCTGTTTCTCCCCGTGTTTTCATCTTTGCTGGTGGTTGCTGAAGATTCATTTCCTCGTTTTCTTTGATTTCTTTCCTCTTGTCATCGTCTCATTCCTTCCTGCAAACCCCTCCACTCAAAAAAAAAAAAAAAAAACAGCATTCCTCTGTGTAACCACTCCTGTCTTCTCTGCCCAGTAGGAAACTGCTGTCCAATCTATAAGTCATGATAACAACCATCTTCCTCCTTTCCCTCCCTCCCACACACACACACACACACACACCCACACACACTGTAACACAGACAGTGGAAAACCACCTCCTTGCTCAGAGCATGATGTCAGACGTCTGCTGGCTGACAGGTCTTGCCATGGGAAAAACACACTTAAATGCGTTGCGTGTAAGTGTGTGTGTGTGCACACACACCACAGGGACCTCGCAGGCACATCAGCACACTCATCCACATGCTCCACATGTGTGCAGATGCACACAAAACGCACACCCACAGCTGTAATTGAACTCTACATACACCAAAGGAGGCCCATTAGGAAAAAAACCCAAATGTTAAAATGATGCAGTGGCTTTATTTCTTGATTATAGATTCATTTGACTTAACGATCATGAGAAATTTGGCATTCAACTCCATAAATGGCAAGAATGATTAAACATTTATTTTTATAATGCAGTTTTAAAATCCATCTGTTCCCTTTTGCCAGGACTCCAGTTCAATCAAGCCTCCCATCCTTTAGGCCGCTCTATGAAATGCCCACTCTCCCCGTATGGCCTGCGTTATTGATTTGCCATTATGTTGTATGGGGGAGAAAATCCATGACTCTCCCTTTAAATAACCATCACATGAAGACAAGAGAGATATATCATGGAGAAACCATATCGAATTGGAACACATGTGACACTCTGTGTAAGCAAGGCAATCTTCTCTGCGCCTCTTACGTCTGACAAAGAAAAAGCTGGTGACTTATCTTAAGCTTTGCTGAATCAGGCTTTTCTAGAGACCCTGATAGTGTGTATTGTTGTGAGGGCTTCCTCTTCACATGGAGACTCCACTAATAAATCTGCATGTGCTAGCATGCCTCTGGCAATGTAGATATCTCGCCTGCTTTTGAACTGGGCTAAATTCAGCCATGGAAGTTCACTCTTGAGTTTGGAAATGGTTGTTTGACCAAAACAATCTCAACTCAAGGTGCACGTACTCTAGTTTTCCAGAGATCAGATGGAGTTATGATCAGGTTAGTGGGTTACAGTTAGTTGAAAAGTGAAACTTTTCTTTATAAATCTAAGTTACCGTTATTTCAGCATTTCAGTGACTACGCTTCATTGCTGAACACCAAGATACAGTTAAAGGATTATCTATGTCTTGAAACAATACTCACATGCCCTTATGTACACTGAAGGAGTTGTCTTTGCTTTAATTGTTCCACCTCTCCATGAAGAGAGTCTATCCAGATGTGATTTCAAGAGATAAAATACATCAACAGTCTACAGACAAACATACAAAAAAAGAAATTTGGACGTTTTGCCGAATCTACTGTGGTGCTTAAGTCTGACTTTAAGAAAAAAAGGAAATGGGTATCTTCTAAAATTACTGTTTGCAGTATAATATCCTCTCTTTGTGTATCTATCCCTCAATGGGAGTTAAGTAAAGAAACACTGTCTGCACTAAAAAGACCTGAACTTTGGAAAATATCTGATATGATCAAACCTGCTGAAGCCTCCTATTGCTACATTTTACACAGAACGAGGACTGTGGATTTTATCCCCTTATCATTTACACTGGAATTGCAAGGAATCTGTTATAGTCACTAACAGCTCCTGTAGCAGTTAAGGTATCTAGAGATCTAAACACTTTCACTTTTTAACCAAATTCAGTCCAGTTATAAAATTAAAACAGACGTTTTTTTTTATATGCAAGTCACCAATCAGTGCTCACTGGGTGGTGATGGGTAAAAGATTGTACATCCTAACTGTCTGCTTTTCAGAAACAAAGAAAAAACTGCTTTTGTTTGTTTGTCTAACTGCTTTTAATGCATGTTTATAACATTTTTTGCTGTTTGCAAAGGAACATTAAAGCCCCAGGAAAATGGTTTCAGGTCTTAAGTTTGTCTCTATAACAATAAACGGCAATTACTAAATGAACCAAAATCAAAGTTAAAGTTTGGAGAAAAACAAACAAACAAACAAACAAACAAACAAAAAATGGAGCACTCAAAAACTTGGAATAGGTGCGGTTTAAACCATCAGAAAACAACCCACCAATTCTCATCATACTCTGTTTGAAATCCTTCCTGGTGCTTTTTTCCCCAGCTGAGCCAAACCAGTGGGAAGAGCAGAGATGCAACAGCTCAGACAGAAACCTCTTATGAGAAACAACCAAAACTGTTTGGCAGAAAAATGTGTGTACAAGTTGGACCCCGTCGCTCATAGTAAGAGGCCAGTGGAGGAAATCGTGTTTCAGAGCCTTTAAATCCTTCAGCTGAAGTTTCCAACTGAAATTTCACCTGACAGACACAGTATCCTGTATGCAAATGTGCAGGTAAATGTGTCGAAGTTTGTGCACGTGTGACGATTCATGTATGCTTCACACACATGTTAGCCCTCATTCAGACTCAAAACAAGCACAGATAATTGATGCATCTAAGTTATTTGTTGTGTTAGTGCAGGCTGATCATCCACCACATGGACGGAGCTGCACTGTGCAGTGACAACAGGACCTTGCCAACAGCATTGGGGGGGGGGGGGGGCAATACAGGACATGGAGCAGACAAAGGGCTGTCTGTGCTGTTGTGTTCAGGAAGAGGCCTCTGTTGCTCTGATGTGGCGTGCTGCAGTACCTGCGACGCACACCGAGTTCCTGTGTTGAGCGTATGATGACTAGTGCACGCGTTGAAGAGCGGCGGGGTGATGAGTGACACAGGCAGACACACACTGCCAGCCCTGCTTATATGAGTCCTGACAGGCATGCCATAGGCCACGAGCGCGAGAGTGAGAGGTGTTCTTGCAGTCACGTGGGTATCGTGCATGGCTTATTGTGTGAAAAGTTTTCTCTAATGTGGGATATTTTCATGCAGATATGAATGCACAGGAGCTAGATAAACAGTCTGAGTGTGGGAGACAGTAAAATTCGTTTTTGAATGTGTAGCCCAGGAATGAAAAAACGACAAAGAGGGAATAAGAACATGAGCTAGAAAACAATAGATAATATTGAGCTGCAAAGTCTTTGTTTACATTGTGATTTGAAACTGCTGTGGATGGCAGTTTCTGAGTGATTGTCACCCTTTTGCAGAAAAAGGCAGACGCTCCAACACGGCTCGATTATCTCCTCTAAATTTAATACAAATCTTAAATCCCTGTTGTGCTCTTTGCTCAAGTAAAGAAAGCTTGCTTTATCTCTCAGCTCCTCCTCTGAAGCTCCTTCTCTTTGCTCTCCATGCAGCCAATCAAAATCCAAAGTGAATTATGAAAAAAAAAAAAAGAAAGAAGCAGCGGGTTGAACGCCTGCGTGGCTGAATTTCCATATAGATAGACGAGCACATTAAACTTGTCTGTCTGCAAGCTGCTCTGTCCACTCTTCCTCTTATTACATTTTGATGGAGAGATGGCTGCTTCATCTACATCTTCAACTTGCATCCACCCCCGTTCACCCCTCCCATCATGTTTCTATCTGCCCTGGACACTTGATTGTTTCTGAACCGGTGTTGACCCCATAAAGAGGAACCTGCGCCTGGTTTTCCTGCCACAGTCTGTTGTGCTCATTTGTGATCTGGACGTTCTTATTGCTCAATTTAGCCTCTTCCTCCTCTTGTAAAAGCTACAGTTGACAATTCCTCAGTGGAGAGGAAATAAGAAAGAAGAAGGGGGGAAAAAAAAGAAAGACAACTCCTCAACATGGTGCTTCCAGGCTTAGATTTAAATTAAAACGCAATTAAAAACAGGCAAATAAGCTGTTCCCGGGAGATGGGGATGGGAAGAGGGAGGGGAGAGGAGGAAAGCGAGGAAAGGGCTCTCAGGATAAGGGCCTGTGTCACTCATCATTAGCATGGCATTAGACTGAAGGGAGCTAAATCTGAACACTGGGTCACAGGCACATTTAGAAGAGCTGTGCCTGCTATTGCAAGGTCCCCGTGCTGATGAAAACAAACCACACCATCCCATGCAGAGGGAATCGTTTCTGCCTCCGATCAGGGAAAAATCCAGACAATTATTCGGCTATTGTTCTCTCGAGCGTTGCTTTTGTGCCTCATGTACAAGCTTACTATTGTGATTTCCCGTACAAAGCCGTGGAGTATCTATCATCAATGGCCATGAATGAATAATTCCAACATACAGCAGCAGTGTGGGTTCAGATTCATGCTGCATGTACGAACAGAAAGGTGCAGCTGCTCGCAGCAGTCCACTGTGTCCTCCTCGCCCGTCGTGCTGCAGCTCAATACAGTATCGACAACTCATGTATTCAGCCAGAATTCCACTGCACCGCCTCTTTCTTCATCCCCTCAGCCTTGGCCCTCACCCCTACCAGCCCCCCCCCCTTCCTCCTCCTCTTTTTCCTCCTCCTCCTCCTCCTCCTCCTCTTCCCTCTCTCCCAGGCTCCCTGCACCCCCAACCTCCTGCTCGGGCTCCTGGGTAGAGTGGGGGGATCAATGGGGGAAGCGTATGGTGGTGGTGGTGGTGGGGGTTGGAGGCGGTGAACCCCACACGACGGCAGCCTTGCAGGCAAGCAGGCATTAGGGAAAGAGGGGGAAGAGGACGGTGGGTGGTGGGTGGGTGGTGGGAGCCCACCCTGGCAGAGGAGCACCCCTCTCTGCAGACCTGTCGCCTTGGTGCAACAATGGCCGTGACAATGACACTGGAGGAGGAATTTCCGCTGCACCCCCCCACCCCCCACCCCCCTCCACCCCCGCCCCCCGCCCTCCCTCACCATCATCACCACACACACACACACACACACACACACACACACACCTCCCCACCCCATCTTCATAGTGCATTAAAATCTGCAGTGCCAAGATGAATGGCTTCTTAATAGCTTTCATTTGTTACAATTATCATAATTAAACATATGTCAGGGGCAGACAAAGGAAAAGGGAGATTTCTGTGTTAGCACCTGAAGCAGGGGGGTACAGGCACTGGAAAGGGATAGCTTGTGTTATAACATAATTAGCCTAAATAGACTTGCACGTAGGAATCATACAGCATATTTACAGTAGCTAATTAAAGAGCTTCTATTTCAGTAAGTCAGTGAGTTTCCATAATCTGTTTTCAGCAACAGTGTGAACCTCGAGTCTTGGGCTTCCTTGCCATTTGTGTGCATGTTTCATGTGTACGGCCTTGCTACATCAGCCTGTTTGATAGTGCAGCTTAATGACCGCCCGCTGAGCGCTGTGAGAATGGCTGTAGGGCCCTCTTAACATTTTTGTAATACTCCCCCCTCCTTCTCCTCCTCTCCACCCTGTCCTTGCATTCTGTCCCTTAAACCAATCAACTCTTTTCTTCCTCGTCGCTGTGGAGGAATGAATCGGATGCCTGGCAGAGGTCTTTTACCCCTCTTTCTTTCCTCTCTCCCTCCTTCCCTGTCTCCTTTTTGTCCCGCTCATCTTCCCTCTTGCCCTCCTTCCCTCACACCTTTTTCTTCTTCCTCGCCCTCTGCATCAATCACACTTTCCCAGCTCCCCCACCCCTCCTCTCCCCTCATCTCTCCAT